>NC_064258.1:47812178-49012178 GCF_003254725.2 Canis lupus dingo | reverse complement strand
TCTCTTTCACAGAATCTTTGACCAGTAAGAGATTAATATAAAGTTGGATGCGTGGTCACGTGGCCTCAGGAATGTTCCCGTGTGCTGGCTGACTCTATGACAGGGTCCCCTCAGGTGAACAGTGAGCATGCAGGTCCCTAAATACCATTTGGCCTTGACTCTGCATTATTTTACAGAGCCTCCTGGAAGAAGGTCTACAATGGCACCTTGGGAGCCAGGAAAGAAGGCACGAGACAGCCTGGTCACATTGGGCTAGAAAGTCATTGCAAGAGAACAGAGAGAGAATGGCACAGAGATTAATTGCCAGGAGACCCTGGGAAATAAGAGTCAAGCATGGAAGTAAACATGGGCTTCAGCTGTGACAGTGTCCGCCCTGTGCCAGACCCAGTGCTGGATGCTGCACTTGTTCCCTCATTTAATTCGTCACAGCCTGCAGTGAGGCTTGGTGGTACTATCACCCCCATTTTATAGTTGAGGACACAGTGTCAGAGAGGTTATGGAACCCGCCTTAGGTCACACAGCTCACTAACCGTCAGAACCATGACTGGAAGTGAGACTAGTCAGACTTCAGAAGACACATCCTTCCCTCACCCTGGTGTCTTCTCTGAGCATGTGATGGGTGAACGCAGAGACTCCTCCAAGACTGAGGAGCAAAGCCCAGGCCACCAAGATGCCCCCCAGCCAGAGGCAGCCCAGGCAGGTCATGTTCACAGGCCATGTTCTCTCCGAGCACTCCTTGCTCCCAGAAGCAACCGCAGCTCTAATTGTATTCCATGACTCACATTTATATTATTATTCTCGCCTGGAACGATTTTGTTAGCAATCTTTTTAAAACTTGGATGTCTCAGATAAGGACCCATAAAAAAAGTTTTTCCCCCAACAGTCTTTTCTGCTCATCTTCCTTTTTCAGCCCATGAAAAAGCTGTTTTTGACATACGTGTACCTTCTGTTGTTTATGGGACAAATTACAATGCTGAGGAACAATTGGCACTGTTCTATCTCCTCTAATGAAAAAAATATGCAGCTCTAAGGATGTTTAGTGAGGATGTAAGGTATTAGAGGATGGGCATATTGATACCTGCAAGCAAGCTTACGAGAAACAAAAGCACAGAGCCATTTCCAGAAACAGGGTGGTTGGGTGCGGCAGCGGGCGCGCCTTCTGTGCCTGGTGTCCCACCCTCGCACCCCCGGAGGAGGGGGAGTATTTTTGGTGTAAACCTCCCCTTGAAAACATGAGCCGTGCGCATCTTGGTCATGGGGCTGTGGATTGCCCAGACTCAGACTTCCATCCGTGAGGATCCTGCCCTGAAATAGTCTGTGTGCGATGTTCCCTGTGTGACAAAATGTTGGTATTCTGGGGCTCCTGTCCCTATAGGTACAAAAGGATGGTGGCCACATCAGCTGGCGGTTCAAACCGGTGTGTTTTTGTCACAGTTCCTTGGAGATCACAGATCTGCTTGGTCCCCGGGGTAAATGCTTTAAGCTTTGATCTCCCTCTCCCTCTCCCTCTCCCTCTCCCTCTCCCTCTCCCTCTCCCTCTCCCTCCCCCTCCCCTCCCTCCCCCTCCCCCTCTCCCTCTCCCTGAATACAGCATGGGGGGGGCGCTGCTCTGTGCTAGGTCGGGGGCTCTCATGCCCCTGATGTGCCCCCTGCCCCCTGAACTTGCAGGGGTCTTGAGGATCCAGATGAATGAGCGGCCTGGGGGCTCGAGTGTGACACACGCAGCTGGGAGCACACGGGGGACAGAGTGGAGCGGGGCTCGCCAACACTGAAGCCACGCCTCGGGACCTTGGAGCGAGGCACTCCCATGGGCTGCGCATCCTGGCTGGCAGGTGCCCCGTGGGTGTCCTGGGCAGGGCCCGTCCTGGGGGTCTCAGCTGCGCAGGGGGCCTGTTGGCCGAGCACCCAGTCGGGTGGGCCGAGTGCACCCCGGGCCCGCGGGCCGTCCTGCCCCATCCTCGTCCTCCCCCCTTCCCGGGACATGCAGGTGGGCCGGACCCAGGAGTCAGGAGTCGCGTCGGGGCCCCTGCAGTGAATCCCGCCAGGCCGCACCCAGGGGCACCCTGGGGCCTGGGAGCTGGACAGAGGGGACTGGCCGCAGCCGGCGTGTGCCTTGGGCCCCGCGCTCCCCCCTCTGGACGCTGATCCCCGGTTCTTGGGAGGCCCCCACCTGCGCCCCTTCCACACCTTCCCTCCCTTCGGCCCACCTCAATCAAAACTCTCTTTCCCTGAGCCCTCGATTAATTAGATCTGATTATCTAATTAAACTAATTCGCACTGAGGTATGAATGAGGCTTAACCCTCCCGGGGGCATTTGTATTTTAAAAGAGGAGCTTGTTAACCCAGATGCCTCGACAATTAGCGGAATGTGTGGGGAGACCTTGGGGGGGTCAGAGCTTTTCTGGAGCCTCGCAGGCCATGGGAGGCCTGGGTGAACCCAGGGATGCCCCCACCCCAGAGTCAGAGGCACCAGGGTCAGCGGTTCGGCCGCTCCACCGTCTGCGGCCCAACGTCTGCGGCCCTACGTGCTGCGGCCCTCACGTGTGCAGGCCCAACTGTCTGCGGCCCTCCGTGTGCGGCCCGCCCGCTCGGCCGGTGACGGGTGGCAGCACAAGAAACCATACATATATCATCAGGTCTTTGAGGTTTTCTGCTAATACTGCGAGTCTTCACGGTGGCCGGGAAGGGCCTTCTGTTCCCAGAACCAGCCCTGCCCCGCCGAGTGGAGAGGGGCCCAGTGAGACGCGGGCCTGGCCCGACAGCAGCCACCGCGGCCGCCCGGACGCTCAGCCGCCCCTTGCTTCCTGCACCCCCGTCTTTTAATCCCTAAACAGATTCTGTTTTTTTAAACCAGAAAGATAGAAGCGTTTGTGTCCCAGCCCTGAGCTGACAAGAGGCAGACGTTGCCCAAAGTAAGAGGGTCGGGGTTGGAAGCAGCTTTGAAGAGTCGGCCTGGTGGCGTCCTTCTGTGGCCTTCTCTGTGAAGACATAGAAAGGCCGTTTTGTTCTCTCATGCCCGTGAGCTAGGAGTGAGGTAGTACATTCCAGCAAGATCCAAATTAAGGAAATGCTCTGGGAATCCAACCCCAAAGCTGCCGTAATACTGGCCACCGCCTTGCGTTTTTCTACGACTGCCAAATACGACCATCCTTTCCCATCAGACTTTGGAGTCTCCTGTACAGACACAACCTAGAAATGTATGGGCTGCTCTTTTTAAAGATATGTGACTCAGGATTCCTGAAAGTAAGAACACAGGCAAGCATAATTTATATGCTCATTATTGATCGTTTGTTAAAGTCCTTTCTGGATGCAACACTTATTGATACTTTTTGCATCTTTTCTTGTTTTTTAATGCATTTAAAGGTCCCATTCGTAACACGTGGAGAGGGAAGACGAAGTCAGGGGCGACCATTTGATATTATGAACAAAGACTTGGCATTTTCTATTCTTTTTTGAGTGATGGATTAAGAGAATTATTTTATGCGAATGCTAGCTGATTTTACTTACATTCCTGTAATATTTAAATTAATTAAATTTCCTGGAATGATAAGAAAAAGAATGCATATTATGGGTGATATTAGGCATGGTGTTGCATTAGCTCTAGAATACATGTGGAAAAGAAGTGGGTTATTTGCTTTTCTAGCCCTCATATTTTAAGACTGTAAGGCTTAGAGCAAAACGGCAGTATTAATATGGTAAGGCTTCAGAAAGCAGAGCCTATATGCAAAAGCAAAACAGATAATACAACAAAAAGCAGTAAAAATTGTGATTAAACCTTTCATCCGGTTATTTTTCATTTCATATGCTATTTGATTTTTTATCTTTATGTTTTGCCTCGTGGAAGAAATGAGTATGACACCTGGACAAGGCATGCACAAGGGAGGACATCCCTGTTTACCATGGATGTTTTAGTTGTCAGGGCCCAAAAATCGAAGTAGGGGAGCTGACCAGCTGGGGACAGACAAAACACGGTTGTACTTCTTAAGTGATTTGGGTTCATATACACATACAATATTTTTTTTAAGTATTACAAAATCATCCATATCCTGTTATATTTCATTTTATCCACAAATATTTGTTTCACTATTAAATCAATGGAAGCTCTTTTATAGTCTCAGATCAAAGTTGATTGTTTTTTTGATAAAGAGGCAAAACGAATCATTAAGGGATTTTTTTTTTCAATTTCACTTAAAGACTATGGGTTATTTTGGTTTTCTGCAAGCTATACATCACACAAAGAATTTCTGAAGCAGAAATGTTTATAATCAGATGTTTATAATCCATGGTCTGCCAAAAGGTTCACTGCATGCTGATTGTGGAGTTTATCAGAGAGGAGACAGTAGGGTTTCTAGATTCCATAGAATTGTAGTTTAAGTGTATACCTCCTGGTTTTGGATCAATTAATGTATTTGGCACTGCTGTATGCCCAAGGAGTCGACTTATTTAAATTGCTGCCTTTGATTAGAATATCTTACTTACTCTTTACCAAAAACACTTCTTTAAAAATATTATGGGATTTTAAAAAATATCTTTTTTTTTTTTTTTTTTTTTTTAGAAACAAAGAACATGTGCTAATTTGCTCTTAATTTTCAGCGCTGTATTTCTGTGTTTGGCTCTGATTTTGATAGACTAGCCTTTTGGGAAATAAAAATTTCCATTTATTTGGAAGGAAAAGGAGATCAAGGAGAGAAGAAATCAGAGACATACATAATAAGTAAGGGAGGATGGATCACATATTAGTCTCACTTGACACAATATTTTATAGTTATTCCCTTTGAATCTTAGCAGTAAAGTACCAGTAAAATTGTTTACCTCATGATGAGGCGTGAGTAAGATAGTGTGTGGAGAGCACCTGGCCCAAAGCATGGCAAGTGCGGCAGCCCATACATGCTAGATCTCATCTGTGTCCTCTCTCCTGGTGAAGGACTGAAATTCAGAGAATCCGATTCAGAATGGAAAACCAAGTTAAGTATATCAGAAAGTGGGTGTTAGACTATTTGTCAAACCATATGCCATTGCGATTTTCATAGATCAATAACAATAGAATATGGGGTATTTCATATGGTTTGACCCTAGACTGAAATAGGGTGTTGATATAATTATTCTAGTAATTGAGATAAAAATTCTTCTCCTGAATTGTCTTGATCTTTGAAGTGAATGTGCTTTTTTTACATGAACGGGTTGTTTTATTTCTGTACTTCCTTTCCACAATACAAGGTGAAAATGGTAGTTCACCATCCTCTGGTTCTGATCCCGTCTTCATTATCTCTTAGTGAAAAAGACTGAAGTATCCCTTGATCCTCAGTGTCCTAGCCCCACCAAGGTGCTTTGTGTCAAGATACGCCTGCTTGAATTCCCAAGACCATATATTGACCATTTGCTAGTAGTAGCTGCTCGTTGTGTTGAAGCTCCCTACTTGTGTCGTTTAGGCTCTTTTAGGTGGCAAACACAGATGAGGTCAGATCGCCTCATTAATTGTGGTTTATTGTGTGATGCAGGGGTGTGTAGGAACGGGCCTCAGGGCAGCGAGGCCTCAGAGAAAGCTGGAGGGTCACTTGTGAACCTCCAAGATTCTAGCACAGTGCTGGCTACTGGGTCTCGGTTGTTGGGACAGTTTGGGCGAGTCCCCTCCTTCCTCTGCGTCTCTTCCCCTTCCCACGCTCACTGAAAGACTCTCACTGGCCTGATGTGTTCACAGTACCCACCGCAGTTTGTAATCATTTATTTGTCTGTTTATCTCCCCGGCTGAACTAAAATCTTGAGGACAGGGTGTCTCTGTTCTCCACTGTTGTGGCTCTGGTACCTAGCACAGTGACCAGCATGAAATACATCCTTGAAACATAACTGTTGAATGAATTAAATATGAACCAGCTGGAACCTCCTTAGATGGGCCTCTGACACCACGGCACACTCCCAAGATTCCTCAAGGAGAGAGGCCATCCAGTGAATTCTCTGGGCCCATGCAGATATATGAACTGCTCTTCCTTTGGGTGGGTCAGCTACAATGGGGCCCATTTGGTCCAGTTGTGTGTTTTTCTGTTGAGACACCCCTTTCCAATCAGCTAGGTTGTGGGTTTTCACACGTTAACTTTGTCTTGCTGCTCACTGTAAGGAAATGGGTAGCAAAGAGGGATGAAACCTTCCATGAGACGCTAAATTAATAAAAACAGACCTCAGAAGAGGAGCGTTAAAGATTGCTCAGGAAATTCAGTGTCGAAATTAAATAGGGAGGTGGAGAGGTACATGAGGGAGACCAAAGAGCTAGAAGGAGGAGACCAGACATCAAAGAGCAAGTGGGAGGGGGACATGCAGCTCTGGTGACAGTGAAGCACACCAGAGGCCAGCCACAGAATTGGCTTCTGGAAACTGAGTGAAGCTGACAGAGAGGAGTGGTTGGGAAACCACTGGCTGGGGCTTATTCAGGATGGGAAGAATAATGGGATCTTTAAAAACCCTGGATTATCTGATAATCTGTGGCAAATTTTCAATTGAACTGGTGTCTCCAAGTTATTAACATCCACTCTGTTGAAAAATGAAAAAGATTCAAGCAAGGGCATTTGTACAACTCTCCGTAAAACGGAGTTTGAAATTGTGTCTTCTCGACTGACCCCTTTTTGAAACGCTGAAGTGCAGCTTTACGTCTTACACCTTGAGGGGATCAATAGGGAACAAGCAAGAGGAAGGAAAAGGAAGCCTGCCTTACTCTAGTTGAAGAACATGGGCATGTGATTAATTTATTTTAGAGTAGGAAATAAGGAAACAATTAAAAAAATAAAACTTGGGGAAAAAAGAAAACAGATGATGACGCATGAGGCTGCTTATCTTCTCCTGTTACACGGGAAGGTTGATATTTGACTGTGTATCAAGGTCATAGACAGTAGGAATGAACGTCTTTGAGCAATCTCTAAACTATAGATCTTAGAGTTAGCGGGAACCTCTGGATCATTTAAACCAACCCTTTACTTCCAGAAAGGCAAGATATAATTATCCTCCTCTTTTAGAGAAAAGACAAGGAAATCAAGTTGCCTGCTGTGGTCATGTGACTGAAAAATACTGATGGTTGATGATGCAGGGGAGAATGTGGGGTGGCAGGGAGGGGTGGTAGAGAGCCGGGCTGCAGGGTGTTATTAGGGTGTACTTTCTGTTACCCTACAGGCCGGGTGATGCTGTCCCATATGGGTATGGACCAAGTAGAAGACTTGCTGGGTTCAGGGAGGTCACTGTTTGCCAAAATGGTTTCCTTTCTGAAGGAAGAGAGGGAGGAAGAGAGGGAGGAAAACTCTCCTAGAAGTGACAATCCACTTCTGTGTCCATAAGGCCGAAAGGGGCAGGACAGTTACCTCAACTTGATCTTTTCTATATTTTGAACAGTGGGATCCGATGCCCCCCATTTTAGCAAGTAAAGACGTTAAGACGTTGGGTATTTATTACCAGGTCACAAAACTGATGGTAAAATTACACACCTCAAGGATTTTAATATTCACAGTGAAGGGGATGTAGTGATGCCTTGTGCTGGTTTTTGGCCTTAGAAATGGGAGTCAGGGATCAGCACTCCTGGGGTTGACATAAATTTTCTCCCATCTTATATTTGCTGCCGTGTGTCTAGGTAAATAATACTCTTAATTTTGTAGTTTTTAATTGAGGTTTCGTGGATGCACATACTCAGAGGGGGAGTCTTCATGCTTTACGTACAGAATTCTCTGGCTGCTTTGGTATATTTTCCATGCGTGATTTCTAGAGCTTCCATTCTGCAGGCGCAATAATCAGGAAGCCAAAGCGTCTCTGCTGCCCACAAGCTCTTCCTAGACTTGTGCGGAACAGTGAAGTTTTAGGAAAAGGATAGAAACGTGATGACAGACTTTTCCATTTCATAAACAATTCAATGTAATGATAGATTACAAAATAATTGACTTCGGTTTGTGCTGAAATGACCTTTGCTCCCTCTCAGCCTGGCATTTCCAAGTAGCTGTGGGTTTTTTTTTTTTTAGAACAAAATTAGGTATTCCTTTCATTTATTAGTTTTCTGTTGCTTGTGAGTCCTAAAGCTATCCTTTATAAAGAAAAGTATGTATACATTTGAAAGAAAAATGAAAGAGGGGCTGCATCCTGTACATGTTAAATCGCAGTAGCGATGGTGATTAATGTGCCACATACATTTTTTTTTTCTTTCACAGTCCCCTAGATTTCCTTTGCTTTCAGAAAAGTGGTTCACTTTGGCAGGACCTTTTCAATCAAGTAGAGTCTACTATGTGCAATGAAGGCCCGGCCCCCTCCACCACCTCTCTGTGGACTCCCCAAATTTCTTCCTTCCTTTCCCTACAATTGCAACGAAACTTTGACTTTGTCTGCATGATGGTGTGTACTTTTAAACTAGTATCTATGAAAATAAGATATTTCTCCCTGTAACAGTAGCTTGCATTCCCTCCCATTCCGCGCCGAGGTATGGTTCTGACAGGTAGCATGATGAGATTTAGAAGAGAGGCTGAAGTTAATTGAGGTTAGCAAGAAAAATATTACTGTCAATTTCAGATTTTTTCTTTAATTATTTTTAACTCATGAATAATCAATTAAATGAAAAAGAAATGTACATTTAAGAGCATCTTGAAAATTCCCTCCCCTAGAAGCATCAGAGGAGAGGAGCCCCTTGTGACACTATCTACAATAGAACACACCACTGGCTTTCTGCAGATGACATAGTTAAAAAAAAAAAAAAAAAGATGCTTCTTCTAAAGTGACAGAATGAATACACTAGCAAGAAGAAGTTGAGCATAGACAGCCATAAAATGCAGTTTGCCTTTTCAGTGACAACCTGGCTGCACTATAGCACCAGAAGTAAGTATAGCATGCAGCCCTAAGGACAGGGTGTTGGTGGATCTAGACAGACAGAGGGACGGCCGGTAGGTACAGGTTTGCATCGGGGTAAGCTTCACATCACTACGCTTCCTCTGTGCAGGCTAATATGCCAGGGGGGGTCTTTAACATGTGAAGGAGGCTGGCCTAAAAGAATTTACTTGAATGATACATTATCTTTTAAAGGCCAGTGAATTGTTTTATCAACCCTACCAGCCAAGTATCTTAGACTCTGGACTGTTTAAAAATTCTTACTGGAAGAAATGATTATTTTGCCAAAAATTTAGCAAAGAAGAAACTCCATCTGGAAAAAAAAAAAAAAAGAAAGAAAAAGACTCTTCATTAGAATTCTCCCACAGACTGTTTCCCTTGGCCTATTCCCATTTTAAGGCCTGGCCCCCAGCTTTTTTTTTTTTTTTTCCCCTGTGTGTGATTTAACTACTCTTTCCTTTGTAAAATAAGTTAGCATTTTAGTTTCATGTTGATGCCTGTGGCAGGCGAAGGTCATGTTGAAGATGCTCCTGTGAAGACAGTTGTTCCTTTTGGGTCACTCTTTGCCAGGTCCTTCCCTCATATGTATTGAGCAAACTTTCACGGAGCATTCACCACTCTTTGGGAGGCAGCTCTGCTTTGCTGAGAGTTCGTGTTGTAACTTTTTTAAAAGTAAGATATCAGGGCGCCTGAGTGAGCTCAGTCGGTGGAGCATCTAACTCTCAAGTTTGGCTCCAGTCGTGCATGATCTCAGTTGGAGCCCCTCGTCGGGCTCCCTGCTCAGCGGGGAGTCTGTTTCTTCCTCTTCCTCTGCTCCTCTCCTCCTCAAATAAATAAATAAATCTTTTTAAAAAAGATTTTTAAAAAATAAGATACATAGCATAGGATATTTGGTAATCTGTGACAACTACTTTTCCTTTTTACATCTACAATATTCCCCCTTTAACAGAACCGTATGCCATTTTCCTTAAAAAGTTAAATCGAAACATCGCTGATTATGGTTGGCCCAAAGCAGTGGTTAAAAAAGGGTGTAAAACTTGAAGCCAAGAAACCGGTTCTGAAAATGGTATTTAAAGAGCAGGTGATAAATTTGTATTTTACCTAATTCTAAAATGGAAGGAGAGCCCTGCCTTTCTGAAGGTTTGGGTTGAGAGCTGTGCATCTGACAAATCATTTTTCCTGGAGAGTGGCGGCTTTGGAAGCGCTCTTTCTAATTTCTATGTGAGAAGACACACTTCTGTCATTAAGAACTGAGCTTCCAGGTTTGAGAACCTGAAATATCCATGTAGAGAGGCATCTCTTTGACTAATGCAGGATCCTGACTACATACCATCCTAAGCACCTCTTCACAGTGTGTCATTTTTCCAGCTCAGTTGATTTTTGATATGTCTCACTTTATCAGTCATCGAAGTGGAAATTTCATCACTCTTAGATGCTTTTTGAGTTTTTCTTAGTGTTTGTTTGTAATAGGTTTTATGGGTGATTAGTTATGTGAATTGCGGCATTCTTAGTGATGGGAACCTATCTTAATTTCGCTCATGAAACCTGCTTCTCTCATAAACTCTGCCATAAACCACGGGTAGAACTTGTTTTTCATTTAAACATACCTTGTTGAAATTAGTATATGTACTTTTCATCACTGCTTAGTGTGAAAATTAATAGCTGAAATTATTTGCACTAGCTCTAATGTTTGAGCATTGGCCTTTTCAACTCTGTGATTTCACACATTGGTTGCTATGCTGGGACACACCACTGAGTGATTGCTCTACTGGGCATTATCAGGTGTCAGAATTTTACCAAAGGCCCACTGAACAATATTATGGCATAAGAGTAATATTTCTGTTACTTCTGCAGATATCATCTTTGCCTTAAAAGCTTTCATAGGAAAGCACAAGAAGTGATATTATCCACCATTTTATATTCCCTAATGTGACTGCATGTACGTGCCCTAAGTAAGAGTCAACACAGTGTCATGGTCCAAGGCGTGGATTTTATGTCACGCAGATCTGGGTTTGAGCCCTAGCTGTGTCACATAACAGTTGTGTGACCTTGGGTGAATTACTTCATTTCTCTGACTCTAGGCTTCTTTCTCTGTAAAAGAGGTTAATAAAGGAACCCACCTTGGAGCGCCTGGGTGGCACAATCGGTTAAGCGTCTGACTCTTGGTTTCAGCTCACATGGTGATCTCAAGGTCCTGAGATCAAGCCCTGTGTTGGGCTCTGCATCCAGCTGGGAGTCTGCTTAAGATTCTCTCTCCCTCTCACTCTGTCCCTCCCCGCCACTTACACTCTCTCATTCTCTCTTTCTCCCTAATATAAATAAATAAATAAATAAATAAATAAATAAATACCCACCTCATAGGACAGTTATAGAAATTAAATGAGATAATGCATGGAAAATGAATGTTGGGCAGCCCCGGTGGCTCAGCGGTAACCGCCTTCAGTCCAGGGCCTGATCCTGGAGACCCGGGATCGAGTCCCACGTCAGGCTCCCTGAATGGAGCCTGCTTCTCCCTCTGCCTGTGTCTCTGCCTCTCTTTCTCTCTCCTCTCTGTGTGTCTCTCATGAATAAATAAAATAAAATCTTTAAAAAAAAAAAGAAAGAAAATGAATGTTATTGCATACTCTCAATACATATTAGGTATGTACAGTAAACTTCTTTTAGTCCCTACTTGGCAACTCTTAACACACCTTAGAGCTATAGAATCCTCAGATTAACTGTATATTGCAATCTTAATGGCTTAATTTTTAATTTTAAAGTTTCAACATTTGCTTTTATATTGCATGATCATAATGAGTGTTCTGTGTAATTATTTTTCTAGATATAAATTTTATCAAAATAAGAGTCATGGAGACATGTGAATATTATAGCATGATTTTTTTTTATAATAGCTTCCCTTCTAGATCATCACATTCCTATTATTCAAGAGAAAAATTTGAAATAGAACATGAAGACTCTTTGGGGGATAGTGAAAAAAAATTCCCAAAAGCAAATGAACTATATCTAGTAGTGAGTGGCAAGTGAGAGATGCCCTGAAGACAATATTATATGTTCTTCTCTCTTTTAAGTTAATTTATTTTTCTATTGGAATTAGCTTTATTGTCTCACTTGGGACATAAAAGTTCACATAAATCAGGAAACATTACTGACTATTGAAGACCTACTGTGTGTAATAAACCAAGTAGATAACGTCAGGGAAGGTTTTTCAGATGAGGCGACTATGAATTTTGGAGTAGAAAAGCTTGTGGAGGAGTCTAATAGAGAGTGGTGGCGCATTAAAACTTAAAGTACAATCAGAGCTCTTCCCACTTCTCAACTGTCATAACCAAAATCCAGAACAGGAATGGCATCGCTTAAAACTGGTCTTCATGGACCTAGACCCAAGAACTTGTGGGGTTGTATAGATCTATTATCAGCATGCAGAAGTTTTTCAACCACTATCCCTTGGCTTATTTATGTGCTGCACGTGAATAAAGGGTGCTGTCAAGTTGAGATCATTTTTGTTAAGTTTTTTTCTTCCCCCTGCATCAGGAGGACACAGGTTGATTGGGTCCAGCATCCAGAAAGCTGAGCTATGCTGGTTGTAAACATGGTATGCTCTGCTAGTGCTGAGTATCACATTGTCAGGCCAGCTCTAGCTCCAGGAGTTATCATATATTTACTGAAACATGACAACATTCTATGCTAAAAATATAGAAGAGGATATGGCCAGGGCAATAAACAGCTGTCCTCAAAAACAAACAAACAAACAAAAAAACAACAACAACAACAACAAAGGATTGTTAACAAATACCAGGTCTGAAGGGCCAGCCTGTGAAGTGTGTGATCAACCAAGACTACTTGTATTCCTTCACTGACACTGGAAGGCATTGATTTGCCAGGAATAATTGCATTGTAATTGTGAATGGCTTTTCAGTGTCACTGTGAGTCTTTATTCCTTTCGAGATGCCACCAAAATGTTTAGTGTTTCAGAGTATGCCATGGACAGTGGTGTGGAGAATTTGCTGAACTAGAAAATTAGGTGTGATCAAACCAATAAAATGTTCTTTCAATGAACCATCCACAGGGATGTGCAAGGATTTTATTATTCAGAATCTGTAATTTGATAGCGTTCAGTTTACTGACATCTTAGCCATGGTTTATCCTCTTTTATGACAATGTGTTAACTCAGTGCTTCAGATCTGTGTACCCGTTCTGTTTCTCTGTTATACTCCTTTGCTTCTGCAAAGCTCCCCTTTTCTGCCTTTCCGCCTTGGCCTGAGATGGAAGGATGATTCTCCTCAGAATATGAAACATCCAAACATGTCCTCTGTATATGGTCTGGTGGAAATACCCAAGACTGGTTTGATGACAGGTGGGTACTTCACAGGAGCCTCTAGCATGCCTTTTGTTGGAGGGCTTTGAAGGGGCTGGTCGTTATCCTACCTGTTCTCAGATTAGTCACAATAGAGAGAAAGGGATTCTTAAAACTTTGTTACTAACTCCCCACATCTACAGATCGGACCCAAGGGAATATGACTCGAGCCATTTAGGATCCCCTAAATGACAGCAGAGTCGACAATGATGACTTTGCGCACAACTCTTGCCCTCTCTGTGAAGAATACTGTACCATCTGCTCAGATATATCATGAGAAGAGACTCAGTTGAGTCAGATAGTAGAGAATCTGGTTCATCTGGTTCCCGTCAGTGCCAGGAAATTATAAAGATCTGTGCTTTGTGTGCCTGAGGAGAAAAAACAAGGTCCCCTAGTCTACTCCTGCCACGACAGTAAGCCATACTTATATTTGAGATACATCTTGTTTTTAGTGGCTCCTACTGGAGGAACCAGGGTTTCAGAGCCAACAGACTATCATCATATATGAAAATGCTTACAAATTGCAATATATTTTTTTAAGTATCTTGTAATCATAAGTTAATCATCCAGATATTTTACTACTTGAATCTTTCTTGAACTGAGTTATCTGGGTATATTTTCCTCCAACAATTTATAACAAAATATTTTAATGGGAAATTAAATTATAATAATTTGGACAATTTCTATTTCTTTCTATTTATTATTATTGGACCAACATTTTGATACTTGTGCGTGTCTGAACCCCATCTGAGCGAAGTCCTGTAGTACCTGAGGACTTCTGCCAATAACCTAATGGTAAATTGCCTCAATTATGTAGCTCTTCGTCTGCCTAGTGTTTCATGGTTTTCAAGTCGTACATGCTAGCAAGATTCTGTGGATAAAGTATGAGAGGAAAAAAGCATTATGTACATTAGTTGAAATTGGCATCATGTTGCCAAACTGTAATAAGCCTTAGGGGACCTCAGTGTTGAAACTACTCAATTGAATGCTGCAATTTCCCATAACAATTTAAAAGGCCTGCAGGCATGCTAAAGTCATAGCTGGATCTTTCAGTTAACACTCTGTAACATGACCCCAAAGTCTCATTTACATCACAGCAATTAAAATATATTCTACATTACATGTTTACTACTATATACTGTAGAAATAATCCAATGCGATGTGGCTATTTTCCACAAATAATCATGGAAATCTTTATGTTCACCATTTCTTCCATCAGAGTGATACTAACATCGCCTGCGTATACACAGAGGATGATGGTGATTGTGAAGGGGAAGGATGGTGGGGTGAGGGAAAAGGAATGCAATCTAGACCAATAATAACTAGTAGTCATTACTACTTGGTGATCCAGGTGAAATTAGGTTAGTTGTTCTCAGTCCCGTTCATAGGTGACAGGTGTCCATTATGCAAAATAACTATTGTAATCAGAGCTAATCGGCCCCCTACTGTAGTCAGAAGTAGAGGGACCAAAAATTAAATGAGTATTAAAATAATATACCTCCTGGTTGCAGATGTGCTGCACCTAGTCGGGGACAGAAGTACCCATGCCCAGTTGGGAAGATGTTGGAAAGGAATAGCAGAGCTCAGCTGAGGGAGATGCTTTCATAAATTAGAGTTCTTTCCTTGGAGTTCCATCCAAGTTAATTTTAAAGTCCTCCTGGCATATGGATTATAACCAAAATTATTAACTAATACCATAACTATTTCATAATGACATGAATAGCAAGTTAAATTATTTTAAAGCAAAGCCGCAGTAGCCAAAATTAGATCATATTTTCTCAACAGTGACTGTTGCATTTTCGTAATGCCTTTCTTTCAAGAAACATGGACCGAACTGACTTAGTCCAAATTGTTGTTGTGGTTTAATGTTTATCGAGTAGCCACAATTTACCAGCTTACCTTGAAAATGTGGTTTTTAACAATTGTCCAGAACACATCATCAAGGTACGAAATATGATGGCAAAAGTCCAGATTCTCCACTTGGCAGATAGTCAACGGGAAGCCAAGGAAACAGAGTTTGCCTGTGTGCCTGTTGGAACACTCTTGCACGCGCTGCCCTTTTGTGGTTGGGAAGAGCGTTGAAAGAATCCTACTTCAGCAGACATCTGAGAAGGCAACGATTTTATCTGTTGCCTGGGTCCATTTTAATCCTGTGCCTTGGCTTATAACTACCCCTAGTAACAACATGAAAAAAAAATGTTTTTGATCGCGCCACTTGCTCCAGAGCTGTTGTGCTAATTATGACAAGGGGCTTCCTTTTGGCAGACACAGCCCCCCTCGTTGCAGACATTGCCCACTATTGGGCTGAGCAACTGCAGAGCGTAGGCTGGATTGCAGACTGTCACTCACCCCTCGGCAGGTGCCCCTGACAAGGTAGGCCTGGGTCAGACCATGTGTACCTGACTCCTAACATTTTTTTATAAGAATTATAAATTATGCACAAATTTGTCTTTGTGATATAAAGCATTCAGAAAATCAGAACAGCTGACTAATTGGATACACTTTTCCTATTTTCACTAGACTATTTGGCAGCATTTAGGGAAAGTCAAAATATTTGAGTATATTATACATATGCACTTTAAGGTGTTTAAGTAAACTTGAGATGTCAAAACATTACATTTCTATGTGAGCCTATACTGAGCCAAGCATATTTATATACCCTGATAGTGTTGCATTAAAAATTACTTAAAAACAGACAATAAGCACCCAAGAAGACAAATATTAAAGAGTTGAATCTTCTAGGGTAAGTGCACAGACTGCTTGCCAGACAGGCTATGAAAATGTTGGTTCTTGGGGCACCTTCGTGGCTCAGACAGTTGAGCATTCAACTCTGGATTTCAGCTCAGGTCATGATTTCAGGGTTTGTGAGGTTACAGGGTTCTGACTCTGTGCTGGGCCTAGAACCTGCTTGGGATTCTCTCCCTCACCCTCTCCCTCTCTCTCTGCCCATCCCCAGGTAGGCTTGCTCTCACACGTTTAAAAAAAAAAAAAAAGGTTTTCCTTTTTCCCACACCCATAGAGGCTGAGTTCAGACCTGACCCAGCCTCTATAGTCTCCAGTGCAAGCTAAGAGGGTTCATCTAGTTTTCTGGGGACTCTGGACACCAAGATTGAACCGAAAGGTGCTTTGAACCCTGAAGCAATTCCAGAATTGACTTATCGCCTAAGGGCTTCATCACTTCAAGGAGGAAGTGGGGTTTGGGAATCTCTGTCCACACCTCCCTCCTGTCTCTGCAGGGAGATGCCAAGTTGTGTGAGACCCTTACCTCCAGCACTGACCCAGAATTTCCTGCTCACCAGGGGTCTGTGAAGAAGGTGCCATTTGGCTGGTTTGGTGCTTTTCAGACTGAGATGAAAACTATCTGCTGGGCGGTAGACAGAGGATATATTTATTATAGTAATTTTGCCTGTGGGTTACAGAGGCATGAATAACCGCAGTTATCTTTCATTCTCTAAGTACTTGTGGGTAGTTATCAGGTCTCCACCTAGTTGTTACTAAAATAAACTTCACATAGTTCTTTGAATCGTGAGACTCTTAATCAGTTTCATTGCTCCTCTTGAAAGTTTTTCCAGTGTTAGCCTACTCCTTTCTGCTACTGAGACATAAATATTTGGATAACATTATAGATGAAGCCATTTGGAAATTATCAGCATGGGAACTAATTTTTTTTTCTCATTTGATGGCATAGTAATTTTGCACAAGCTCACAAAAATTCAAAATCCAAATTCCATTCAAACATTTAGCAAAATACCATTTTCACAACAGCTACAGCATCACCTCTTGCTCAGCACTTCATAGAACTGAGCTCTTACTGTCTCTATCACAGCTTCCTCGGAAAAGCCTTCGATACTGAACAGTATTCTTGGACACTGGACAGTGTTCTGGAATTTAATTATGATAGCTGGCTCTTATCAAGCAGACATTATATTATATGCCAATCACAGCACGAAATGCTTTGAAAACTTTATCTCATTTCATCTTCATAATACTTCCGTAAGAAAGATACTGTCATATGCATTTTAGAGAATGAAATACAGGAAACCAGATCTCAGAGAGTTTAAGTAACCTGCGTAAGGCCCTAAGACACATGTGTAGTAAATCGTGGAGCTAGACTTTAACACAGATACGTCTGATCAAACACTTGTCCTCCCAGTTGTGGTAATATAGATCGTTTTAGTTGGAACACCCAATGTAAGAACTTGGTTCAAAATTGTATTTCTCTCTCTCTCTCTCTCTGAGGTCTGTTTTCTTCTATGCAGACTTCAGTGGCAGGCAGGCTTTCTCCCATGGTGACAAAAATGTATACAAAACTCACGTTTACATCCTCCCACAAGAGCAACTGCACACTCGCTGGTTTTGAGTAGGTGCACCCAGAGAGTTTTAGTGCATGTCCTTGAGCTAACCTTACTGGCCTGAGTCAGGTCACATATATTCCTGAACCCATCCCTGAGGTCCCTGGCAGGCAGGTCCCAGGCCCCAGGATGGAGTTCTACTCCAACTGAACCTCTAGAAGCTAATCCCCAAGACAAGCATTTATGCAGAGAAATGCAAGGCATACAAAAAATTTGTATGACTGCGTTGACTGGGATGTAGGTGAGCCTTCTCCTCTGGTAGCTGAACCACGTGAGCTGGGAGACAAGTCAAGGGAATGGTGACTGTCCTATGAAGCACAATCACAGTAAGGTATCACTGATTTCTTCCTTAACTGTCCTTCCTTGAAGACAAGCTTAAAAATGTTTCCAGTGTATTTTATCTTTTTCAGTTGGTCTTGAATTTTTCCATCTTTCTTACTCTGCCAGTGAATTTCACTTGGCTTTAACTTCTGCTACCCTAGTACCGTGATCTCTGCAAATTTAATTATCGTGGTCTTGCCAACATGGCAGCCTTCACTGACTTTCTTAATCCTGGACCTGTTGACGTCCTGACACAGGTTGTCAAACCCCACTGTCGTCTCTCTCTCCTTTTCTCTCTCTCCCTCTGTGTTTTTTTGTCTGTTTCTTTACCTTTGTAAAAATTTGTTTTTGTGATTGCTTAAAGCCCCTATTTGTTAGGGATTACTTTGAAATAGGTTCAAATTCCACTTGGCTACTTCCAGACTCTGTGACCTTGGATGAGTCAATTAATTGCTCAGGACCTTAGTTCTCTCGTGTGAAAATACCTAGCAAGCTTGCTGTGAGGAGTAAGTGAGGTCATATATGTAAAGCGCCTGGCATATCATAAGCACTCAATAAATAATCAAGATTGAAATTAATAATTCATCAAGGAGCTTTTATGTCTACTCTTCAAGAGAGGAATACGCTCAGCACTTAGGGAAATAATATTAGCTCTTCACTCAAGAAGCCCACCCAGTTTTACATGGCATTCCCAACTGTCACCAGGTCAGGAATACCCATTTTTGAGTCGCTTTTCTGACATAGCGAGCTGTAGTTGTTGCTAAGCCATCTAGAAGTCTTGATTATTCTTTTCTCATTATGACTAAAGGTTTGGATTTGGAGCTGATGCTACACAGGTCTTACCATCTGGCAACCTTTCAGAGAAGTAAATGGAAGAGCAGGGCATGAGACTACGAGTGCCAGCCTCACCAGTCACTGGTTATCAGACTTGTAATTTTTTATTAATTTCCCATATTTTCCCATCAATAAAACTGATAAATCACACGAACTTGATGAGCTGTTGTTAAAAGTAGAAGTACCAGTGTGTAAAATACCTAGCATAAAAAAGCGTTCAGTAAATGGCGGGTATTGGTTTTATTGCGTATTTGACGGTGGCTGGCATATCCACTGAGGTGAGTGCGTTCATCTGAAAATGGAAAGATAGTCTGTGACCCGGTTCAATAAGAACAATACACAAAACAATAACAAAGTTTTCTATGTCGTTGTTGTTGTTTTTAACCTAGTGTATACTGGAGGCCATTTGAATAACACAGTAATATCAGCATGACACTGTTTCCTTGATTTTTCCTCTGAACCAGATAGGATTGCTAGCAAAATTTTCAAAGGCCTGGCTCATGCCAAAACATAGATGAATAAAGTGGTGGCCACTATATTCAGTGCTCTGGCTTAAAACATCATAAAAATAGTTAAATAGAAATGACAGATATCCAGGCGGACAGACAAATTGAGAGATATTATTTACACCTTACCCTAAAGGTCTGCAAGGTAGGAAAGCTGGATTTAGCTCAGCCGTTTTGGATCCTCGTGCCTTTTTCCATCTGTTCAAAGTATAGAGATTATGGGTCTTTCCCTCCCATTACTGTGGCAGTTGTGACCATAAGCTACATAACTGTATTAAAATATTTTACTATTATATTACTATTATCCATAATTGTTATCAAGAAAAATAGAATGACTTTTAATTTCAAACTATACAAGTGAATTGTGTTATTTGTTTTTAAATCATAGAATAATATTCTTACTTTACATTAGTGAGTGAATTAGTCTCATTATCCATTTATTTTTTCTTTTTTGATCATTTCCAGTTCTGTTTCCTTCTCTATATAAATAATTTTAAAAGAATTTTTAATGATTTGATGAGGTTTAAGCCACTTTTCTTATAGCCTAAGGCACTGTTCTATATATTTTCCAATTAGAAATTTCCCAGTATTCACACTTATTCAGTAGCTATTTTAGTATATTATTCCTATTTGCTTCATTATCTAAGTTTGCATATTTGCTATCTATGATAATGCATGGAGAATAATTTTGAGTGTTAAAATAGCAGCCTTCCAATTTATTATTTTTAAGATAAGACATAAGTATATCTTTACTCACATGAACATGTTCACAATGTTAAGTAGAACTGAGTTATAAGATCATCTATGTTATATATATATATGGCACACGCATATCTTCATACAAACACATGTACATGCACATATAGAAAAAGTCCAAAAATGTTAAGAGAGTAGTAATTTTAATGTGTGGTTGTTTGTTTTGTTTTATTTTGTTTTTGAAGGGGAGGCACTTATATGTATTTTTCTGGTTTCCACAAAGAACACATATTACTGCTTAATAATACTGTGTTTTAAATGGAAGAAAAGCATGAATTGAGAGTGTGCATTGAGTGATGTTTAGGAATAGCCTTCTCTGTGCATCTCAGAGCTATCCCTCTCCACCAAACGCTCAAGCCAGCAACCTGCCGGTCCTTCTCAGCTCCTCCCTGTTCCTCACTCTTGATTCAGTCCATCCCAAGTCTTGCTGATGCCATGTCTGTCTCTCATCTCGGCCCGCCTCTCCAGATCTTCACTGTCCCTAGTCTGAGCTAGCATTCTCTCACCTGGAGTCACACAAAAATCTGCCAACACGCTTCCCCACTTCTGTTCCACATGTACCTCTCCCGTGTTCTCCACACTTGAGCCAGAGGGATCTCGTCAGACTGTAAATCTGATTGATCGTGGCAGTGTCCTGTTTCACGCTCTCCAATGGTCACCATTTTTGATGCGCTATGAATGAGACAGCTTAGGCCTGGCCAGCAGGTTTCCTTTGGACTCATGTCTCCTCACTCACTGTGCCCCAGCCCTGTTGGCATTTGTCCATCAAGCTCTTCTCTGCCCTCAGGTATTTGTTTGAGTGGGTTATTTTGTCAACCTGGCTTGTTACACTGCCAACCCCTTTCCTGTGACACACATGCTTGTGACCAGGCTAAATCTTATTTATCCTATGGGTCTCAACCTAAATGTCCTTTAAGACAAGTCTGGGGCGCCTGGGTGGCACAGTTGGTTAACTGTCTGCCTTCAGCTCAGGTCATGATTTCAGGGTCCTGGGATCAAGCCCTGCAAGGGACTCCCTGCTCATTGGAGAGTCTGCTTCTCCCTCTTTCCCTGCCCCTCCCCCTGCTTGTGCTCGTACGCTCTCTCTCTCTCTCTCTCTCAGATAAATAAATAAGATCTTTAAAACAAAAAAGAGAGATAAGTCTTCTTTTAGCTCCATCTCAATTAGACTACACTTTATGTTCTCTCTCTTTATTTATTTTTTAAATATTTTATTTATTTATTCATGAGAGAGAGAGAGAGAGAGAGGCAGAGACACAGGCAGAGGGAGAAGCAGGCTCCATGGAGGGATCCCGACGTGGGACTCAATCCCAGGTCTCCAGGATCATGCCCTGGGCTAAAGGCGGCGCTAAACCACTGCTCCACCGGGCCTGCCTTGTTCTCTCTCTTTACAACTTGCAATTTTTTGCAGTTTTTGTTACACTTTTAATTGTATATTTATTTGTGTGATTATTTAACCCCTCTCTCCCCATTCACATTGAAAGAGGCTAGAGATTATGTCTCATTCGTCTCTGCATTTTCAGTACCTCTCACCACGTCTGACATGTATGATGAGGCAGTAAAAAAATTAAGAAACACTATTCGTTGCACACAATTTTATGCTAATGCATGTAGTAGATCCACCCCACTCTTTCAAATTGATGCCACGTGTTCCTCCAGCTGGTCTTGTCTTGCTTTTTCATCCAGTCTGACAATCCCTGCCTTTTAACTGGTGTATGTAGATTATTTATTTTTATAGTTAATATGATTGTTGGTATGCTTAGGTTTTTCTCTTTTTTCCATCCATTTTCTTTTAGCCTGTTTGTGTCTTTATGTTTAAGAATGTTACTTAAAAGCAGCATATGGTGTTTTTTTTTTCAGCCAATCTGAAAATTTTTGCATTGTGTGGGGTGTTTAGACCATTTATGGTTAATGTGATTATTGGCCTAGTTAGATTTCAGTCTCTCAAATTGCTGTTTGTATTCATTTTGACCCATATATTCTTTTTTGTTCTTCTCCTACCTTCTTTGGATTAGTTGAATATTTTTTTAAGCTTCCAGTTTTTATGATTCCATTAATTCTTTTGTTGGCTTATTAGCTACAACTCTCAGCGTTGCTATTTTATGGGTTGCCTTAGGGTTTAAAGTATACATCTTTGATATAACACAGTATCTCTCGAGGTGATATTATGCTGCTTGACATATAGTATAAACACCATGCCATAGTGTATTATTTCTCTCCTCCCCTCCTTTATGCTGCTGTCGCAATATACTTTACTTGCACCTATGTTATAAAATTTACAATACACTGTTAGGATTTTTATGCAACCAGTCATCTATCTTTTAATGATATTTAAATAATAAGAAAAATATTGGGATCCCTGGGTGGCTCAGCAGTTTAGCGCCTGCCTTCAGCCCGGGGCGTGATCCTAGAGTCCCAGGATCGAATCCCGTATCAGACTCCTTGCATGGAGCCTGCTTCTCCCTCCACCGGTGTCTCTGCTTCTCTCCCTCTATGTCTCTCATGAATAAATAAAAATCTTTTTTTAAAAAAAAAAAAAAAAAAACATATGTTTAACCACATAGCTGTCACTTCCAAGTGCTGTTTGTCCCTATTTCTAATGTTCTTTTCCTTCCACCTGAATAGCTTCCTTTACATTTCTTGTAATGAGAGTCTACTGGTGGTCAACTTTTATATGTTAGAAAAGGTAGGTTTTTTGTACTTATATTTAAAAGATATTTTCATTGGGTATAGAATTCTAAAATGACAGGGTTTTGTTTTGTTTTGTTTTTGCTTTCAGCATCTTTAAAGATGTTACTCTACTGTCTTCTTGCTCACATTACTTCCAACAGGGAACTCTGTGTGTAATGTGCCTTTCTCCTGGGTCTGCTTCTAAGACTTTCTCTTTATCACTTTCTTTTTTTACTATATATAATTTTAACAACAACCAAATGCCTTAGCATAATTTTCTTTATAGTTCTTGGGCTTGGATTTTTCTGAGCTTCTAGGAGTCTGTAGGTTTATTGTGTTTATCAAATTTGAGAATTTTTCAGTTATGATTTCTTAAAGTTTTTTCTATTCACTTCCTGTGTTCTCCTTGAGGGACTCCAATTGCAATCTATATTGGCCTCTGAAAGTAATCCCAAATCTCACTGATGATGTATTTATATATTTATTTTCTTTCTCTGTACTTCATTTTGTACAGTTTTTATTAGTATATCTTTAAGTCCATTTATCTTCTCCTTGGCGGTGAAATTGCCATTCATCGCATCCAGTGTATTTTCCATCTCAGACATGGTTTTTTCAGCTCTAGAATTTTGACTTGGGTCTCCTTTTTATATGTTTCCTGTCTCCATTTAGTTTTTTGGATGTATGCAATTCCATTATAATAGCTGATTTCATGTCCTTGTCTATTAGTTATAATACCTGTGTCAGTTCTGAGTCAATTTCAATTGATTGTTGATTTTTCCCCCCTCATTATTTTCCTGGCATGCTAGAAATCTTTGATTGTATGATAGATTCTGAGTTTACCTTGCTGAGTGCTGGTTATTTTTGTATTTCTATAATATTTATCAGCTTTGTTGTGGAATAGTTAATCTACTTGAAAACGGTTTGATCCTTTTCTGGTCTTGCTTTTAATACTTCAAATGAGACCAAAATCATGCTTAGTTTAATGCTAAGTTATTCCCCACAACTGAAGCAAGATCTTTCTGAGTACATTACCTAATAAGTTATGAGGTTTTTCCAATCTGGCTGCTGGAAATATATACTACTCTTATTCTTGTATGAGCTCTGGATACTGGTTCCTATCATTCAGTGGTCCTTTGGAAGGGCAGTTTTGCCTCCATGGGACATTTGGTAATGTCTTAAGATATTTGTTATTGTGATGACTGGGAGTGCTACTGGTACCTTGTGGTTAGAGGCTAGGAGTGCTGCTAATAAACATCCTACTATAGGATAGCCCTCAACAAAAGGGAATTTTCCTATATAAAATGTTAATGTTGAAGTTGAGAAACTCTGTTATAATCTTCCAAATTGCTCATTCTCTGACCTGCTGTAGTTTTATACACATCTGCTGATCGGTACTCTACTGAATTCTCAAGAAGTATCCTCTGCAATCCTCTAGAGTTCATTCCCCATGCAGCTTTCTTACTTATTGTTTTCTATCTTTTTTTTTTTTTTAAGATTCTATTTATTCATTCACGAGACACAGAGAGAGAGATAGAGGCAGAGACAGGCAGAGGGAGAAGCAAGCTCCATGCAGGGAGCCAGATGTGGGACTCGATCCTGGGTCTCCAGGATCACACCCTGGACTGAAGGCAGCGCTAAACTGCTGAGCCACCAGGGCTGCCCTTACTTATTGTTTTCAAATGTCATGTTTAAAGAAAGAAACTTGACTTGAGGTGCCTGGGTGGCTCAGTTGATTAAGCGTCTGACTCTTGATTTCAGCACAGATCATGATCTCAGGGTTGAGAGATTGAGCTCTGAGTTCGGGCTCCATACTCAGTGGTGAGTCTGCTTGAAGAGTCTCTCTCTGCCCCTCCCCCGACTTACTCTCTCTAATAAATAAATACATAAATTATAAAAAAGAAAGAAAGAAACTTGCCTTGGTTTAACCTACTCAACCACTAATTTTTCACTATATTTATTTTTTTCTGTACCTGTATCTTCTCAACAAGCATCACTTTTGTTACTCCTAGTAGACTTCTCTTCCCCATATTTCTTCTCACAGTTTTGCTTGTGTTTTAACTTTGTGCTTCAAACAGGATATTGCAATTCACTTACATTCTTCTATTTACAACTGTAAGCTCAAATTTTAGTTGTACTTGCATTTAGCATTACAAAAAATCATCAAAATATGATTTTATTTTTGTACTTGTTTTAATTCCCTGATTTGTAAATTTGCCTTAGGAAATGAGATTTCCTCTAAAATGAACAATAGTGATTGATTTCCTCTTGTGCTCAATTGACATTAGTCTAGCATTCAATAAATGAAACACTTAGAAATTCTTATGGTGTTCAAAGTTGTATTTACTGTTTGATTAACATAATTGGTAATAAATCATAAATGCTAACTTATTAGGGAAAATATGAATTGTGAGTAACAAAAGGTAAATTTTCTTGGTATTGTGTACAACTAGCTTAATTTAGATCTTTAATCTAAAATGTGTTTGAAAAAAAATAAAATAAAATGTGTTTGAGTAAATTAATGTTTTCCTTAAATCTGCTTATTCTTTTGGGTGAGCTTTTTCAAACTATTATAAAGAGGACAGTCTGTGCAGAAAATATTCAAAGTGACATTCAGGAATTTGTAATTCTTACAGAAAAGAAATAAAAGTGGGAGCATGAGTGAATTTGACCAATAGGTTACTTAATCCTTTGGGTTTGAATATTTGTTTTTATTTCAGTTGCTAGTTAGACACCTAAGCTCATGGAATTTTGGAAGTACAGATGATTCTAGGGATGTTTGTTATAAGCCTGATAAATTATAATCATATTAAGTCCGATTAAAATCAGATTACTTCCTAAAAGTACAATTAAAGAATGTTTCTTTGGAATTAGGGAACATGTTATGAAGCACTGTAAGACTGTTAAGTTCTCTGACCAAGTTTCAAAGCAGGTTGAACTAAAATATCTGAAATAGAGGATATGATTACCCTAAATCTGGTGGCCTGCCCATTCATTTATAGTCAATCAAATATTTTGCAGAAAAATTAATTGAGAAAAAAATCAATAACCAAATAATAGAATTTGCCTTATAGACCAGCTGTGTTTTCCAGAGGCGTGCTATGGTTAGTAACTGAGTTGTTTTTCAAGGAGCTAATGAAAATTAACCGAATCAGTTTGATATTATTATATACATGCTGTAGCAAATTGAATCAGAACTTTTTGATCAGCTTTATTTCTAATATTTTTTCCTTATTTTTTCAAAGGCCTTGCCCACTGTTGCAGCTAAGATCTTATTCATTAAATGCTTTATGCTGAATATGTGCATAGGGACCCCTTTCCTGTGTAGGACTGTGCAATCACCATCAAAGTGCTTCAACAATTTAGCACTACTTAAGCAACTGCATTTTTTAACCTTCAAATCTTTAGCTATAAGTGCAGAAGATAATGCAGAAAACTGCCTTTTGAAGTCATATTGAACTCATTGACTTCCATCAGAAGCATATCAGTGGTTGCAAACATTACAGTGTAGATTAACTCCTTGAAGAGTTTGAACTATGTACAAAAATGGAGAGACAGATGCAAAAGACTTTTTATATTTGGAATCTCTAAGATCAAAATTCTTTTGTCTTTGATGGTATATATGAATACTATTTCTTGATTTATCATTCATGGCACTTCAGAATTGTTTCAAAAATAAAGAAAAGTCATGTATTTGGTGCTAGAGATGTTCTAAAGGTCAAGAATACCTACAATTATCTTTTTATTACTCATTTATCAACATTTAATTAATATTGATTTATAAACATTGATAACATCACCATAAGGATGCATCTTTACTATTGATGATCCTTAGTTGTGTTACCACGTTAAAGAACTTATTGATTATCTAACTTGTAAGATCATGAAATTGTATCATACGGGCTATATAATAGAGAATACATTTTGCATTGTAAGATTCAAAGGGACAATTAAAGGCAGAATAGACATATGAATAGTCTAACTCGACATTGGTAATTTTTTTTCTGTAAGGGACCAGAGAGTAAATGGTTTATACTTTGCAGGCCATCAGATCTCTGCATTGGTTTCCTAGGGCTGCAGTAACAAACTACCACGAACTTGGTGGCTTAAAACAATGGAATTTTATATTTTCAGTTCTAGAGGCAAAAAGTATGAAATTAAGGTATTGGCAGTACCATACTTTCGCTGATGTTCTTGGGCAGAATCTGCTCCATACCTCTCTCCTAGCTTCTGCCATTTGCTTACGGCACTTGGTGTTCCTTCACTTAGAGCTACATAACTCAACCTCTGCCTCTGTCCTCATGTGGTCTACTCTCCTATGTGTTTATATATCTCTGTATCCAAATCTCCTTGTCTTGTCTCTTACAGAGACACCAGTCACTAGATTTAGGACCCACTGGAATCCAGTATAACCTCATCTTAACTTTATTGCCAACTACAAAGACCGTATTTCTAGATAAGGTCACATTCACAGATACTAGGGATGAAGCCTTCAGTATATCTTTTTGGGAGACACAATTCAGTTCACTACAGTCTCTGTTGCAACCATTCAGCTGTCTTTGTAGCATGAACACAGACAAAGACGGTACATAAATACATGCATGTGCTGTGTTCCAATAAAACTTTATTTACCAAAATAGGTGATGGGTCACATTTGGCTGGTGTACTAGAGTTTACCAGTGCCTGGTCTAACTAACTGAAGCAAAAATGTAGTGGAGGAAAAAAACCAATTTCCTCTTATTTCAATCAGTCCATTTTTAAAGTATAAGAATGCATACAAATGTGTATATATAGCAGCACTTATTTTAAAATGGTTGTCAACTCAAGGCAAAAACTGGAACTTTAAAACTGAATAATAATTTCAAATCCCAAAGTTCTATTACTAAAAATACTTGAATTATGATATTTATCCATTGAATTCAAAGCTTTTTGATGATCATTTAGTTATCAGAGTTGATATGGCATTTCCTCCAAAGAGATCGAGATCATCATCACTTTGGAAACAAGATTTTTCTTGAACTCTGACATATGTATTCACATATGTATTCACAAATGTATTCATTAGAAAAAATGTACCTGATTCCCCCTCACTAAAGGTATGCTCTATGAGGGCAGGGACATCGTTTTATTTCATGGGATGTCCTCAGCACATGAAAGAGAGCTTAATACTTGATAGTCATTCAATAATTATTGACCTAAAGTAGCTTTTGTTTTTTTTCCCTGAAATAAAAAGAGTGAATTGATGTGTTGTTTTAACCATGTTGTATAAAAATATTCCCTGTTATGGTATCTTAAAATTATTTATTGTCTTAAAGGAAAGCTACAATAAGAGAAATCCAATTTCTATTAGGAGCTTTTGGAAGAACTCGTAAAGAGAGCAATAGAGCAATGAATCAGAAGGGGTCAGTGAAAACTATTGTTTTTTAATTTAATCAGATTCATGAAAAAATACAAAAAGGTAGGGAAGTCAAGATATGTTTCAGCAGCCAAGGCAATATTAGCAACTACTTGTAACAGCTCAGCTCAGGACAATAGCACAGAAGTGTGGAAGCCCGTGTGAGGTAACCCTTCACAGCCAGTAGGGATAGTAGGAGAAGATACAGTTTGGATAAAGAGGTAGCAAGATAAACGGTCCAAGTTTTCCAAGCGCAGGCTCTGGAACTCTGTGATCATTCCAGCGCAGAATTTCACCACTCTCCTGATAGTGGGATAGAAGACAATTAGCAGAAAGTGAAAGGTAGAGAAGTTGTAATGTTGCTCAGACAGACTACAGACTTGTTGACTTCGTAGATGTAAACTGAGCCGACGTGGGAGAGTCAGAATCAACACCATGACACCATGTTGAAAGTATGTTAAAGAGAAGTGTGATGTGTATAGGCAAGGATCGAGAGAGAGGGAGAGAGTCCTTGGGAGAGGGATTCTCCATGGGAGAAAATATCTAAAGAGAAATCGCAGCCCTAAGGATGTGGAACCAAAGAGAAGACCTGGGACCACCAGAAATCATTAGTTTCAAGTTGATTATGGAATCACTCCAGTAAAAAGTGAATTTAGGGGAGAAGGAGTGGAGTGAGAGCAAACACTGGAGGCCTTTGGGGATCTTCAGAGTTAAGAGAAAAGATCAAATGAGAAAGAATAAAGAAAAGGAGGATTATTAAAAATGCACTTCAGGGGCACCGGGCTGGCTCAGTCAGAGGAGCAAGCGACTCTTGATCTTGGGGTCCTGAGTTCAAGCTCCACATTGGGTGCAGAGATTACTTAAATAAGTTAACTTTTAAAAAAATTAAAAGATAAAATGCTGATTAGCCCTGGACAGCCATCCCTCCTTAGGCTCAGTCACTCTTACCCCTGTCTGTTCAGCAAAATCAGGAAAAAGACAGTTGCTAAGCAAAAAAAAAACATAATTTGCCTTGCTCCTCCTAACTTAGTTTTGCTACTGGCAGTTGGAAAAAAACTACCCCATCAAATTAGCCACTTAAATTGCCTTAAAATCAGATAGTGAAGATTTTTTTTTAAGATTTTATTTATTTGAGAGAGAATGTGTATGCACAAGTGGGGGGAGGGGCAGAGGGAGAGGGAGAAACAGATTCCCCACTGAGCAGGGAGCCCTATCCCAGGACCTTGGGATCATGATCTGAGCCAAAGGCAGGTGCTCAACCAACGGAGCCACTCAGGTACCCCGGGATTGCACAGATTAAATTCATTTTCTAAAGAGGAAAATGCATTCTTAGGAGAGGACTAGAAGAGAAAGATCAGCTTCTTCCATAGTTGAAGATGTTTAGATCCTAGAAACATGAAAATTATACCCGCCGAAGAAAAAGTGTTTGCAAAAATTAATAAAATGTCCAATGTATTTGACAAAGTTTCACTTCCAAGAAGTTCCCAATTTGCTCCTGCTCCTAAAGAAAAATCAAAAGAAATAAAATAGCATACATCTTTGTAAGAAAAAGAGAGGGAATTTATTTGTGAATGGAGAAAATGCTGTGAGGGAAAAATTGTCCCATTGTGGGAAATTTAACAAACATATTGAGGCCAACTTTTCGCTGGCTTCCATAGTGAAATTTGATCTTGGGCTTAATTTTTTTTTTTAATGTGAAAAATCAGTTACAGTAGCTGAAACAAGCGTCCATAACTCTCAGTAACAAAAGGTATGCCTCACTTGCTGGTATTACAGGGTATTTTACAGCAATTTCACAAATTTTCTTTTTTTTGTTGTTGGAAGCAAGTTTTCTGAGTGGGTGACAGTGTTACTTTCCACCGTCTTCCAGATTGAGAAGGACCTAAGGGTGTTGGTTTCTAGGTGAGTGTTATGCTGATGTGGGGCAAACCTTTTATCTTTGCAGAGAGGCCAATGAGTGTGGAACCCTGAGTGTCATTTGGGCCGAGCAAGGACTGATGTGCACCCAGAAGGAATGAAGAATGGATGTGAAAGAGCGTCGGCCCTACTGCTCGCTGACCAAGAGCAGACGAGAGAAAGAGCGGCGGTACACCAATTCCTCAGCAGACAATGAGGAGTGTAGGGTACCTACACAGAAGTCCTACAGTTCCAGTGAAACCTTGAAAGCTTTTGATCATGATTCCTCGCGGCTGCTTTACGGAAACAGAGTAAAGGATTTGGTTCATAGAGAAACAGACGAATACACCAGACAAGGTAGGTCAACGTCCTCATAAAGCAAGGCACACTCAGATGGTGCCAACTTGTACGTGTCGCTTTTTTGCCCCCCCCCCCCCCCACCGTCAAGGTATTATTTGTACTATTTTCCAAGTTTGATGCCTGTCCTCTGATTCAGACTGGGGAGGTATGAGATGGCCACGGAATATTCCAGATGAAAGGTAGAAAACCACCTGCAGGCACCCTGAGCCCACCTAGGGGTACCGACACATGTAGAGAATCACTGTGCACATTTTATACGTGAGGTTTGTGCATCTGCACGCGGCCACTGTGCATTGCTTGAAACCCAGATCTCTTGGGCTCCCTCACCCTCTCATGAAGGTGATCACAGACACTGTTTCTACAGTTAGAACTGATGCTGGGGGAAAGAAACAGTGGTGAGAAAAGCCCTGTTACCCCCATTAGAAAGTAAGAATCCTTATTCTGAATTATCTCATGGCCAATGCACCCCATCAGCGGGCGTGTCTGTGCGTAGAAGAGTCTACTAGGGGAAGGTTCAATCTTCTCTCTGGCAGGCAATTTAGAACATTAAGGTTGTACCTTAAAACATCCTAGCTTCTCATAATATAATCCATTACGGTTTGGTCATTCGCATATATTTGTTGGACATTTTTATGCTCTGTTTGCTGCCTGCATATCCTACCCATGGAATAACGACTTCTCGAACTCTACTTCACAAGTCTTAAACCTACCAATTTCCACGCTTTCAGACAACGTGGCATTTATTTTAAATCTGGCATCCACAGTTATATTTTTTTCTTCTAAGACATTTCCGAGATGTGGGCAAGATCGCTCCTAATAAAAATAAAATCCTCTTACATTTGTATTGCTCTGTCAATTTACATAGAACTTAGCATCCCTTAGCGAATTTAATCAGGAAATGAGGGGAAAAAATCAATTAAACTTCAAATGTAAAGAATATATTCATTCTTTTCCAATCACCTTGCAAACAGTATGGCTATCAGTTTGGTATTGCACAGAAACAAATTTAAGAAAAAGTAATAATGCAATAAATCAAAAGTTTGGAAATTTTCCGTGGTTCTTTTCTTCTCTGCATTGTGAAAAGAGCCATCCTAACTAGATGAAATAGCCTTCACTCACCCAAACCCGTTTCCCTCAAAGAAGACTCATTTGATTGGCTAAGGAGAGATTTTTTTTTTCACCCTAAAGCATGTCTTGCTAATATTACAGGTATCGTAGTTTCTGAAAGGGAGCAAAGTAGCTTAACACTTTTAATCCAGTTTTTAAGGAAAGATATAAAACATATCTTTGAGATCATTCTCTGGGTAAGTCAAGGGACTGGAAGTCCTTGTACAATGTCTTATAATTCCAAACCTGAGGGATTTTTTTTTTTTTTTAGTTTCATATTGTCTACACAGCTGACTTAGATTATCAGGGTACATTTTTCACCAGTTTAAGAAAATCGTAGGTACTGTGAAATGCATGCAATCTGAGCCCAGTGTGAAGTCTTGCTTTTTGTAACAAAAACAACTGTTTAGTGCCTTATTGGGGGAAAAAAAAAAAAAACATTGTGGAATACCATTAAAAGAAAAAAATTCGCACATGTGGCGCGATGCGTGGAGGAGGCTCCTCTCCACCCCAAGCAAGCATTTGGTTTTGGCAGCACAAAGGATGCTTAAACAGGTTAAAAATAGCGAGCTGAAGTTTTCACCTCCTAGGCAGCGCTAATCCAGCGCAGGCTGTTGCTGATGACATGGTGGTACCATCTGTGGAAACCCTGGAACCGAAGTTCTTAGGGGACCAAACAGCCCTATTACTCAGCTTCTTGCCAGCCAAGGAGGGGAGAAGGAAAGGGAGCGGAGGAAAGAGAGTGAGCGAGGCAGCAGATGGAGGCCCCTTGTCAGGAGCAGCTGAATGGAACAGGGAGAGGAGGTTCGAGGGCAGGAGAGGGAGGAAGAGCAGGAATGCAGTGTGGGCCGGGGCTGCAGCTCACCTGACACGTTCATAAATCAGGCCATATTAGAAACATAACTGGAATGCACTGCTCTTTATAGCCAATGTGCACCACTCCTCAGTGGGCCCCAGGCGGTGTGGGCACGATCAGCTAACCCTCCCGGTCACGGTGTGACATGGGGCCCAGGAGCACCCCCCCTCCAGCTGGAGAGGCCTCGCACCCCACACCCGGTGACAGCTGAGCTGGGACTTGAACCCGGGGCCGGTCCCACCCCGAGTGCCCAGCTTCCAGCCTCTGTGCAGTGGCCACAGCGGAGCACAGGCAATTCTGTGTAAGCCTTGCCCCTTGTTTTATGGGTGTCAGTTTTGGCCATTTTGGGGGATAGAGGGACATGGGGAGACCTCTTCAGGAAATAAAACTGATATGATTATTTGATATACAGGTGGGAAGAGGATGAGCGAGAGGGAGGTGTTGCAGATACCTTGTCTCTCCTGTGGTTTGATACAGGGCATGTGTGTAGCAGGAGCAGTAAATGTAGTAGAGAAATGACTAAGGAAAGTCTGCTATCGGATTATGTTTTTCTCAGGCAAGCATAATGAAAAATCCTCCCAGGCTTTCATTTTCTTTGAACCTGACAAATGTCAATTTTTCCTCACTGACTATTAGGCTGTGGGATTAATTATTTAATTGACAAAATGTGCTTCCTGCCACAGCTCCTGACATCATACACATAATAAAAATGAAAAATGAAAAATATTACTAGTAGCCAAAGATCTTTGAAACAATTCCAAAGAATCATGCTAATTTAGCTTGTCCGTGGAGTTTTAAAACAACTTGTCAATCCTCCAGCCACTTATTCTTAGAATGACACAGGAAAAGCCACTTCAGCCAGAGAAAGGCATAAGTGGAGACCCCTCTTAATGCAATTACATGGAGAATTCAAATCTAGAAATATGATGTTTTTGTTTCTTGACCAATTTTGTGGCCTGTTATCAAAATTAATTTTAATCGTTTTTTGTGACTTTACCAACTGGCAGGTGACTCTGGTTAATTACATGTTATATTTAGGGACTGTAAAGCTGGAGATGATTTTGTATTCACAATAATGTATAACTTGACTGGATCTCACAAAGGTCTCTCTCTCTGTCTCTTTTTAAGTCTCTCCATGTGGTTTATTAGGTGATGGAAATAGTTCTTTTAGCAGCTGTGGAGTTCTCTGTAGGTGTGATGGGGTTAGGGTAACAATGGCTTGTTTTGCATTCTTGGATACTATTTTCTTTGATTCATCTTTGAAGAGAATTTATCCTGTCAGGTCTGAGACACATTTCTCATGAAACAGCTGCAGAAGATCATCCCACGGTTTTAGAGAAGTGATAAAATGAGAGATCTTTTTTCCTCTGCACTATGCACACTACTTGTAGTGTCCTTAACCAAACGAAAATGCTTATCAACTCCAACAAGGAATGTAGGCCATGAGGGTGATTTTTGAAACAAGGTGATGTCTGGAAATAAGCGCGCTTTGTTCCACAGAACCCTGAGCCTGAAAAGAACACCCCTGAGAGAGTGTTAACCCAAATGTTTACCAGTCATTCAGTAATTGGTGTTGGGTCATGAATTGCAGAATTTTTAAATGGAAAGGTCACCACCCACTCTTCATTTCTAGAATGGCAATGGGGAGGAAGGTTATCTGTTTTTAAATGTGAATAGCATTATGTCTCTGTTTTTACATCCCTAAAATCAAAATAGAATATAAATTTGCAGAGTAGTAAAGGGAAGAAGGAAGGCAGGTTGACAAAGATAGGTCCTCGTTGATTTCTAAGTGTGGCTCACCGCTGGTCTTCCTGACAGCTTGCTTCCGGTCCCAGAAACTCTCTTCTTTCCTTACTGCTGCTCTGGGATTTGCCTTCTCTTCCTGCTTGTCATTGTCAGTAGCGCCCCAACATCCCGGCTCTCACAGACTTGGCTTCTGCTTCTCCCCTCATACCATTGCTGGTCTAAGACCGGTTCAAGTGTAGTAGTAGATCCCACAGGCCCTGATTTTTCACTGCTGTCCCTCCTTAGTGGGCTGCATCCTGCTTCCATCTTTTATACAAATATTCTCTCTTACCAAGGATAACCCTCTTTTGTGAATCAAAAGAACATTAGAGAAGGAGTCCAAGTTTTCCTGTAAACATGTGTCCAGGATTCCAGCATGACGGTGGCTTGAATGATGCCTCATCAACCAACACCTCACCTCCTCTGAGCTGAGCAGTGATCCAGGATGCAGATGAGATCTGGAGTTCTTTTTTTTTTTTTTTTTTTTTTAGATTTTATTTATTTATTCATGAGAGGCACAGAGAGAGAGGCAGAGACACAGGCAGAGGAGAAGCAGGCTCCATGCAGGGAACCTGATGTGGGACTCGATCCCGGGACTCTGGGATCATGCCCTGAGCCAGAGGCAGATGCTCAACCACTGAGCCACCCAGGCATCCTGAGCTCTAGAATTCTACAGGGCACTGAAGGACAAACCTGATGCAGACAGTTTTTCCATTTGGGTCAGATGAGAGCTCAGAATGGGGTACAGCTCTGGGGTGAAGATCAGAAAGAAAGCTGTGACTTTCTTTGAGAGGCTGAACTCCCTCTCCATGGTCCTTCCAGGAGTGAAGGTTACCTTACAGGAGCAGCTGGCTGCCTTGGCCTGTGGAGCTGGGGGAACCTTACACAGATGCATTTTCTCCAGTCTAACATCGTGAGACTACCAGCCAAGGAAACAGGGAGGAGGAAGATATGTCTCCAGAGTCTAACAGGACTTACTGCTAAGGCACCCAGGAAAGCCACTTGATAGCACGCAAAATGCAGGAAGTGGGATAGGATGCAAGATGAACAAATCAGGAAGCCACTAATGAAAATGAGCAATGGAGATAGAAAAGGAAAACTCGAACCTAAATTAAAAAGTACAACAGCACTTAGAGAAATCTAAGTACAGAAAAAGGCAGTAACAAGAAAACCAACAATAACCACCAAATGCTGGTGGGGGGGGGGGGAGAAGGAGGGAGGAAAGCCATCATTTACAAATGAAAAAATATGATGGATTAGTTGAAGAAGAGTACGTGTTCATTGATGAAATCCAAATTAATAGTTTTGAAGACCAAGTAGAAGAAAGAACTCAAGAAACAAGAGTTCCAGGTAAAATAAAACACACACACACACACACACAACACACACATACACACACACACACACACACACCTAAGCACATCCTAGAGGCATTTTGTAAATTTAGAGAGAAGGATCTTTTATAAGATTCTATAGAGAAAAAACAAGTTACTTTTCTTGTTGCTTACAAAAGAAACAAAAAGATTAATGAATTTCTCATCTACAACAATGAAAGTAGAGGACAATACAATGCCATCTACTAAGAGAAAAGAACTACAACTTGTCCCCAGGATTCTCTGTGCAGGAAGACATCATTCATCTCTCAGAGTAAGTGCAAGATAGTTAGGGATGTGCAGAGACCATATCAACGACGTATTACATCTAAAGAAGTATTCGAGAAGGCGATACGACTGAATCAGAATCCCTGTCCCTGAAGAGAAGAGGAAACAGCGATGTACGTCTGTGGGTAATTCTCAAATGATGATGGCAGAGCAACTGGAATTGTATGAGAATCCCTACAATAGAGACCTTAAAAAAAAAGGCTGGAACCAAAACTGATCACTTCTCTCAGCAATATCCACTAGTTGGAAGAAAGTGATGAAGAAAGTAAAAGTGTTTCCAAATCTCATCTATGGAGGAAGAGAGGGAACAGTCATGGAATAGAGTTCTAATGGAGGGAAATAATTGCTACCTTGCGTTCATATAATACAGAAAAACATGTATTTGAATATGAATGTCAGGAAAGGGAGGTAATTATTAGAGGAGCCCAGAAAAGCACAATAGACCTACCTCATTAGCAAGGGGAGAAAGGGAATGCATAGCAATCTGATCAGTTTAGCAAAAACTGCTCCAAGGAAAAAGAGGAAACAAGTAAAATCATGAATAACCATAAAACAAGATGAAAGAAGGCAAATCTACTATATTACATATTACATGAAATGTAAATACGCTGCATTTTGACACAAACAGAATTATCCCATTGGTTTATAAAAGTTATTGGCATTTATAATAAATGGACTTAAAAATGGTAAAATAATGGTTGAAAACAGAGAGATGGATAAAGAAGTGTCAGGTAAATACCAACAAAAACAAAAGGAAAACAAGAATGGTAGGATTAGTAATAGGAATACTATTAAAAATATTGAATGAGATAAAGAGGACCCAGAGTAAATGATAAAAGACAGAAGTATGAATACCCTTCATTCATTGTTTAATCCATTAAACAATGTAGTAGTAGCTAAATTTATAAAACAAAAACTATTAGAAAAAAAAGTTGAAATAAATTTATTAGGGGATATTTTGGTTTAACTCCTTCAACATCAGATCTAAAAGACAAAAATAAGAAAGCAATTGTATAATATTAATAAAAACTTTCAGCTAAGATATATATTCAGTAATTTATAACCAGCAGATCGAAAGGATACAAATTTTCATAATTCTACAGAAGAGTTGCAGAAACGGATTATGCATTTAGCTACAAAAAGAAACATTAAAAAAATCAGAAAAGTAGGGGCTTTATAAGTCTAAATTGTTTGAGCATGTAATTCAGTAAAATTTGAAATAAGTAACCCAAAGAAACACAAACAAAACTTTTTCCTTCCGTGAATTATGACAACCCTAGATTATCAGAAGAAGCAATAGAAAGCGAGGAAAAGAACGTTCTGCTTTCAAAATTTAGGAGAGGGAGAGAAAACCATAATCATAGGAAAAATATATTGTGGAGTATACTTAAAAAATAAAGACCAACAAAGAGGATTTGCTATACATCCTAAGAAATGGGTAAAATAGCAGAAAAATAAACCAAAGGAAATGGAGGAGGGAGATGATCAAGATAAAACTGAAATTAAAAACAAACAAAAGCTTATTCTTTAAAAAGACCAAGGAAATAGAAAGCCCTTAATGATCCCGATTAAAAAATAATGAGAATAAAAATAGAGATCCTGAAGACCATGTAACAACTAAAAGGGACTTCTCCACATAATAATTCGAATATAGAGGAATTTATTTCATCTTAGCAAAATATGATTGACACCAAATTATTTCAAAACATGGAGAAAATTTGTCCAGACCAGTTATCTCAGAAGAGATTAGAAAAGAGGCCAAAAGGGTACCATTACCAAGGAAAGAGCTCCTTTTGGTGAATTTTACGTTCCTAGGTGAATTTTACAAAACCTTCAAAGTGTAGCTCAATCCAAGGTTCAAAAAGCTATTTAACACCACACATACACACGCAAAAGATGGAAAGTACTCAAATTCATATTATGAAGCTGGCATAACTTCAATAACCTTAATACTAGCTTGAGTAAGATACTACACTAAAGAGGCTGTCTGGATCAAAATTACTTCTCAATATATGTGTAAAAAGTAGTCTAAATAACTATTTGCATGTAAGAACCTAGCAATGTATAAAAAGGATAATAGGCTAGGCCAAATTAATAACCGAGTGAGTCCCTAATCCTTGGTATAATGTGAGGATTTTTCAATGTTAGGAAGTCTATTAACATAATTAGGTTAATAAATCAAAGTAGGAAAACATGATCTTATCAATAAATGATGAAAAGGTTTGGGATAAAATTTAGAAACCATTCCTTATTAAACTAAAACTCACTAAGTAAAACAAGAATAAAACACATTTAAATATCTTAGTCATATATAAGATGATCAATTAAAAAAATTAAACAGTATTCTAATTGGTGAGATCCTAGGACCATTTGAACTAAAATCATGAACACAAGAAAGGCTCATCTACTCTCCAACAATTAATATTCAAAATTGTATTCAAAATTGTTTTTGATGTTTTAGCAATTGAAGTAAGAAAAGAACATTAAGTAATTGATTTATATGTTGGAAAAAGTTAAAATTAGCTTTTATATTAATTATACATCAATTGTATACATACAAAAACTATGTGTCTCTAGAAGTTCAAAAAAATTTTTGAAATAAAGTGGACCTTGGATGAATACAAGATAAATATATAGGCATTGTAGGTAATGTAGCTTTGTTACAAGTATAGATTCTAAATCCAGGTGATCTGTGTTTGAGTCCCAGATCTGCTGTTCATTAGCTGAGTGGCAAGTGCCTTATCTTGGCCAAGCAACTTGCTTGGGCCAATTACTTAATTTCTCTGTGCTTCAGATCTCTTTTATTGTAGAATTTCCTTTAGTTTTCCATCAATAATGTTGAGAATGAAATGAGTTAATATATGTAAACTGCTTAGGATAATGCCTGATGTATGTTAAATACTATTTTAAAGTAATTATTAAGTAATAATTGGCTAGATTTAGAAGTCAGAAAAAAGTGTCCTATTCTAATAGCAACAAACACTATAAAACTCTTTGGAATAAATTTTATAAGAGTCGTATGGGACCTAATATGAAGGAATCTATAAAATGTTATTGGAAGACATAAAACAGGGTCTGAATAAATGGGAAGACAGTCAATGTTTTTAGATAGGAAGACTGATATCATAAGAATATCACTTCTCCCAAAATAAATGTGTGGAAGTCAGGGTTTATTTTTAATTGGAGAACAGGGGGTCTTAAAGTTCACATGGAGGAATAAATCTGAAAGTAGCCAAAAAATATATTTAAAAGGCAAATAATGAGGATAAAATGGCCTTACCGCACATCTTTTTAAAAACACCATGAAGCCAATGTAATCACATCTCTATGATATTGGCATAAATAAAGACAAGTCAATCAGTGCAATAGACTAAAAATTTCAGAAATAGATCCTAGTATATAGGGAAATTTAGCATAAAACAGAAAATGGTTTTTCTATTCAGTGGGATTTGATAAATGGTGCTGGCACAACTGGTTATCCATCTGGAAGAATATGAAATTGGACCCAAATCTCTCAGCATATTCAAAAATAAGTTAAGATGGATTAAAGACAAATGTAAAAAGTAAAGCAAAAAAGAATTCTCGAAGCTAATTTGAAAGACGGAATAAAGTGGGAATGACTTGATCCATGAGGAGTGGGAAGGTCCCTAAACAACGGCTTCAGCGTCTACCAGTGATTTCCTTACAAAACAAGAAGTCCAGAGGTAGACTGTTCAGTGTCCGAAGATGCCCTCAATGCCCAGATTTCTTTCTCGTTTGCTCTGCCATCCTTAGCATGTGGCCTCTGTCCCATGGATCCCCAGATGTATGCTGCATTTTCATATTTCTGGCTGAAACAGAATAAAAGCAAAGGTGAGAAGGCCTTCTCTGCTCTGGACTGTTTCCTTTTACTCCCCAGAGACGTCTTCCTACATCTCTTTTTTCAGAACTGTTATACTTGGCTACGCTTAGCTGCATGAGAAGAAGGAACATTTACTATTTGCGCTTTCCAGCTTTTATAACAGAGGAAAGCAAGGAAAATGTGGTTGTGAATCCACACAGCCCGCCCCAGAGACTACATGTACACCCTGGGAATAGAGGAGACCATTCTAATGGAAACAGAAAACCCAGGTGGAAAAAAAGCTTAAATGATTAATTTTTATTTAAAACCTTCTATATGTAAGTTAAAAACACCATAAACAACATGATTATATTGGGACTGATGATTACAGTTCATATGACAGATATAAGGGCTCTGTGTATATATAATATACTAAGAGTAACTTTTACAAATTGAAAACAGAAAGACAAGCAATCCAGTGGGAAATGCCATGAATAAACATTTCGCAGAAGAGCAAACTCAAGTGGTCAGTAAACACATGGAAAGGTGATCTGTTTTCCTGTTAGTCTGAGAGGGGCAGTAGCTAATCCTAGCTCCTGCATCCCCAGGACACGGCTCACATCCTGGCTTCTGTCACTGAGCATTGGTGTACCACGTGACCACCAGTGGTTTGCTTGGGGAATTCCTCCCACCTTGAAAAGCAGAAAATTAATGGAAGGAGCAATGGTGGTGAGAGGTTTTCCCTGTTGGAATTCTGAACACATTTTTTTTCAAGGAGACAGCCTCCTTAGCTTGATATCATGCTGTATTAGGCGGTTACAGTTCCTCAGGTACAGATAACTTAATAGACTTACGTGTTCCGTCATGGTTTCCTATGTATTGTTTTCACGGAAAAATATACCCACTTGACTCTTGAACAATGTGGGTGTTGGGGACATTGACACCCCACACAATTGAGAATCCTCGTATTAACTTTTGACTCCTCCAGAACTTAACTACTGATAGACTAGAAGCTTCTGGTTGACCAGAAGCCTTACTGGGAATGTAGTCGGTTAACATATACTTGTATGTTTGCATGTTATATGTATTATATTCTGTATTCTTAATAAAGTAAGCTAGAGAAAAGAAACCATCTCTAAGAAAATCATAAAGAAGAGAAAATACATTTTTACCACTACACCATACCAGAAAAAATCCACATATAAGTGGACCCCAAGCAGTTCAAACCTGTGTTGTTCAGAGGTCAACTATGCGATCCCTATCAACTTCTGAACACAATACTCACTTTCTTAAAGTGAGGACTTTCTATACGATTGTGAAGTTTGGGCTTAGGAAGAACTTAAAAAAAAAAAAAAAAAAACAGTTTATGATTTGCTTTACTCAAAATTTTACTCAAAAATGTTTATAAAGGTGGTAAATACAACAAAAATCTATTCATAGAATTAGTGAGAGAGAGAGAGAGTGTGAAAGCAAGCAAGCAAGCGGGCAGGCTGCACATGTAGCTGAATATGGAAAGTTTAGGGTTTATATTGCTCCTTTCATCCAGCTTCAGCCAGGGTGAGATTTCATTTGGTGCTGGGCAGAGGCACATTGTCTCAACTGAACCATAACCACAATCCTCTTAAAAACAACTTCTGCTGGCATTGCACTATAATGTTTTGCTGGATAAAGACATTTGGCCCATTAGGAAAATAGCATCCACAACATATCCAGGATTGTGCTGAGGGAGGGAATGAAGAGTTGGTGGCAAAGAGGTGGGACTGTGCCTTTAATATTTTTTAAATCAATATCCAAATAGAGGAAGGTCCATTTTTACGGGGTTGGGGGGTGGGGGGAGGTGACAGTTTTGTTGCTAGAATATTACTAAAATGAGAAATAATTTCAGAATCTTTCTCTACGCTGTATATTCCGATGAGGTCAAAAGAATTAGATTCACATTCCTTCGATGTAGAACATGAAGATTGTACGTATCATTTTAGAATGTCACCGACAGAATTGGACAGACGTAAAAATAGTATTAACAGTGCCTTTACAATCCCTATTATGTGTCTTTCTGTACCATTTTATCCTGCTTCGGAAGTGGAATGGAATACATTGGGTTTTGTTCTTACTCCTCTTATTTTTGTTTTATTTATTTGTGTTTTTTGCATTATGAAAATATATTAAACATTCCAGCATGCTGGAAATTGTGAAGAGGAAGATGTGAGAGCCAAGAGCAAAATGCTTTTAATTTTAAAGACTGAGATTTAGTTTAGTCTTGGATGCCATTATAGTGAATAATGGGAACTGATCCTAGACTTCAAAAGAAATATGACCATATGGTCTTACCATTCAGCACTTAATGCTGCTATGAATTTCCAGTTATACCCCAAACTTTTCATTTCCCCAGTGTTCCCCCTCACCTCTGTCATCATAGAAAAATGAAAGGAATCCGAAACCCTTTTTCTGAAATACTTCTGAAATACTTACTGGTGCCGAGAAAACTTTTTCTTTGTGAGACTAGGATTTTATAAAGAAAGACAAAAACCCAAAGCATTAATCAGATCCACCAGACTAATTACCGCAACTCCGAAGTTTATTACTTTTAAATATTAACTACTTAAAATGATTCATTTAGAGATCAAAATGATTAATCCTTCTCAGTCACTATAAATGTCAGCGGCGGGATTAAAGGATTTAGATGGTCATGTTTACTCAACCTTACATTTTCTGTACTTAAAGACACAAGTTAAATAGCTCCAGTTTATCATCACTTCACGTTCATGTTTTCCTCTGAGCTCCCTCTCTTAGCTCCCCTGCCTAACTGATTGTTAACTAATTTGGGCCAGTTAGGGAGGCAGAGGGCTTCTTTCAGGCTTGGCGGCCAACCTGCTTTGTAGATTACCTACCAGAAGGTGTGAGTAGATAGATGTAGCTTATAGGCCTCCTCCGGACACAGTGGGGGTAATCCTTTCCCCCTGCCTCGGCCTTTATTGGTCTGATGTCTTACCCCCCAGCTTCCTGCTAAATTTGTATCCGCTCCTCACCCCATTGCCAGTTTGGGTTCCACGTAGTGAATCACCATGGTGCGGCTTCAGTCACAATTATTAAACACCTGCTGCTTCATGCTCGGCCGTGTATGCATATTTATACCAATACCCACCGCAGTTTGACTCAGACACCAGCAGATATGTGGTAGCCATGTTATCATCGCTGGGCCTTGGATTGTTCTAAAGAAATAATCACTGCGTGCAAATAAGAAGCAAGTTCATTTCAGAACACCCTTGAGAAAAACCTGTTGTCAAGTTACTCCTCGAATTACCAATGGTTGCTGATGGCAAAGTGGCACCGTTTTGTGGTTGGGTATGTAAATCCTTCCTGATTCATGCTTACCAAGATGCTCTTTCCTTGGAAGTCAGCAGACATTTCTGATTTGAGCCACCAGGCCTTCGACTCTTCCCTGGAGCATCACAGATCTTCTCCTGAAGAAAATGTGTGTTCTCTGGGTCATTCATTCTAACCTAGCTTTCTCCGCCTGCACACCTACTTGGGGTGTTCCCTTCCCACGCTTCTCACTAAGTTCACCGTGTTGCCTCTGGTTCCTGTTCATTGGGACAGACAGGTGCCCTTGTCAGCGGAGTCCAGGACGAATGGGGTTGGGACAACCTGCAATGGCCTCCATTAGACTCCTGTTTTGATTAATAAACCAGATTATGATTATAGCATCCAGTGGTCATGTCATGTTCTCTATCTTCTGAGAACTTGAGATTATCAGTCTGTGGTTATGATCTTAATATCCTATTGACAGATAAGGTGAGCAAGCAGTTAAAGGTATTTGCATTTTACATACAGCGTAATGTGGGATGGGGCAGTTAGGGTATTTAGTGGGATTTCAAGTTAATTCTTAAAATGTACTTGTGTGTAGGGCCTTATAAGTGAAGATTTATACCATCGCTGGCATTTCTCCTGCATGTTCGAGGGTGGGTATTCTGTTCAGACGGTGACAAATTTAGCTTAAGAAGTTGAAAGCGTTTGGATCGTCCCATAAAATATGCAGTAGGTATCAAAGGGGGAAAAGTTACATACATTTCTATTGTTGTGCGATCTTCTTATCATTTTGCAAACTCAGCAAAAGTGGGAACTCCGGATAAGAGGGTGGGGACATTAATTCCGCAAGCATCGAGTAAGAAATATTTGCCCAATTTGTAGTTTGGGGTTTTACTCAACCCTGGGAGGAATGTCACTCTGTGTCTGGGAAGGGAGAACCCATCCAAACTCACAGCAACCAAGGAAAACATTTAAAGACAATGAACAGGTTATTTTATTCCTGTGTATTAAGTGTATATTGATTCTTCTCTCCACTTCCCAAACTCAGTCTTGGGCGTTGTTACTATAGGAGAAATGGAGGAGGATTCTCTTTGTATGTTGAAAGAAAGGGCAGAAATGAAACCAGAGGCAAATATTGCTCCAACATGTCTCACATAACTTCACTCCTTTGCAATCAACGAGGAAAGATTTTTTTTTTAAGATTTTATGTATTCATTCATGAGAGACAGAGAGAGGCAGAGACACAGAGGGAGAAGCAGGCTCCACGCAGGGAGCCTGATGTGGAACTCGATCCTGGGACTCCGGGGTTATGCTCTGGGCCGAAGGCAGGAGCCAAACCGCTGAGCCACCCAAGGATTCCGAGGAAGGATTTTTAAAGCCCAGCTTCTCCGAGACAACCTAATAAATTAAAATTCTAATTATTGAATAGGGGCTACTAAAGAGCAAATAAATATATATATGTTCTTCTTTAAAAGGAAATAGCCTTTCTTTATTATGTTTTTTTAAATTAAGAAAATTATCATGCAAAGCAAAAATTCAAAAGTATAAGATAGAAAGTCACTAATTTCCTTCACTTACAGTTCCTTCTAAATGATCATCACGACAGTTTTCTCGTCTTCCCCTCACCTTTATTCACACTTAGAACCATAAGCACTCACATAATCTGTTGGTTCTCTCTCTTAGTTTCCAAAAATGGGATCAGACTGTACACACCATTCTGCAACTTGTGGGGTTTTTTTTGCTTAAAATATATATAATGGCTTCCCTCCAGATCCAAAGATACAGGTCCAAACTCACTGTTTATGCTAGCCACATAGTGTTCCATCGCAGGGGCTACATAATGTATTCAGCCATTCCCTTTCTGGTAAGCATTCCAGTTATTTTAATTTTTGCAACAGTGCCATAGTAATCATCATTTGCACATGCATGTTTAAGATCAGGTGATTGTCGTCTCAAAGATAGACTTTCTGAGCTAAAGAGCAGTTTTCATTTCAACGGAAAAACCTTTTCAGAGAATAAATCAGCATAACAGAAAGCAAAGAAAAAAAATAATGGCATAAAATTATAATGAATTCACATAGCAGGCCCGCAGAATCGACTTTGTTTTAAAGGAACAACAATTCTTAGTTTGTCCTCCCAAATTTCAATACCGCTGACCTACATTCCAATTCCCCGTTGCAAACTTGCAGCACGAGGAACTGGCCTGCAGTGTGGTATGAGAATCTACAGATAATAACAAGTCTGGTGAGGCTGTGCAGCGATGGGAACCCTCACACGCTGCTGGTGGGAATGTAAAATGGTGCAGCCGTTGTGGAAAACACTCCGGCAGGTCATCCAAAGGTTACACGTAGAGCTGCCATATGACCTGGCAATGCCTCTCACAGGTCTAGATGCAGGAAAAACAAAGATGTTTATCGACAGAAATTTGTACATGAATGTTCATAGCAGCATTTCATAATAACCAAAAAGTAGAAACACCTCAAATGTCATTAACTGATGCATGGATACATCACTGAACCCAAGTCCACCTGCCAGGTGTGCAGCAAAGCCAATCACTGAGACGTTGGATATACAGCAAGGAACCGGTCTATTCAGGAGGCATCAGAGGAGACGGGAGGGCAAGCCAGAATCTGCTTCCTCAAAGGGGGACAGAAGAAGTTTTTTATAATCATTGGAGTTGAGATTACATAATATATATTGATGAAAAAGGACAGCGGGAGAACTAAAGATTATCTGTGAAGAAAGACAGAGCGTGCACATTGAGGAAACATAAATATCATATATGTCCCTTGTTCATTTTGAGGATGGAGACTTAACCTCAGAATGAGGCGGAATCAGCCCCTCATCTCCAGAGGTTATCTTAGGACAGGGAGAAGGGTCAATGGGCATGCTCTGAGAGCTGGGATGTGCCGGATGGGGTCTTGGGCCCGTTATCCCTGGGTGAGGAATGTATGGCCTTGTTCATTTCTAGGCTGGAACCATATGAGTTGACTTTGAGTCCAGGCTTCTGCAGAGACAGCCAGTGAGTTTGTTAGTGGGGTCTGAAAGACACCATCACTGATTAGGGGAAACAGCTCTCTGAAGAACCAGTTTTAAACTCTCTGCTAGTTTTAACCTCATTAACCCTATCGGGTTCATATTCAACTCCCCCTGAGTTATGATCATTCCTCAATCTTGAGGACTTGGGACGATGACCACTCTGGCTACTTCTTCATCTCCTCAGGGGTAGATTTGGGGTAAAAAGCAATGTTTGTAAATCTTAGCTGCATGCCATGCTGAGCAGAAGTTTTTAACCTTTAGGACAACAGCAGCAAGAGAAATAGAAGCGACATGGAGTCAGACATGCCGAGTGTTTCCCTGCTATAGATATTCCATACGATGGAATACTATTTGACCATAACAATGACGTCTTGACATATACTGCGACGGGAATGAACCTTGAAAGCATTATGCTAAGTGAAAGAAGCCCGTCACAAAAGTCCATATTGTAGGGTTTCTTTTATTTGAAATGTTCAGAATAGACAAATCTGTAGTGAGAGAGAATGGATGGGTGGTTGCCTAGGGCTAGGGTGAGGAGGAACAGATAAGGGGAACAATGGGAAGTGGCTGATAATTGGTACCAAGGCTTCTTTGAGGGGGTGATAAACATGTTCTAACATTGATTGTGTTGATCCTTACACAACACAAGACAGATACTAAAAAGCATTGAATTGCACATTTTAAATGGATCCAATATATGGTTTATGAGTTGTGTCCCAATAAAGCTATTTTTTTGTGGGGTTTTATTTTTATTTTTTTAAACAAGGGAGAGAGAGAGAGAGAGAGAAAGCAAAACCTAGGCATTAGAGAGATCTAGATTCTGGAGGGAAGGAGAATACCGTGAGTTCAGAACTGGACCACCCAATTGTACAGCCTGTTTCTTTTCAACTCACACAGAGATAGTAGATGTCTCGCTTACTGCTGAACATCACTTGGCAATGCAGCTTGGAAAAATCGCTTCCTTCTCTGACTGGGTTATAGATGCTATGTGAGAAGAAGGCCAAGTAGCTAAGCTCTTTCTCCAGGGCCTTGCTTTTACTGAAGGGGTAGCTTTTGCCGTGTGCTGACTTCACCTGCAACAGTGGTTCTTACCTGGTCCTGTCCGCTTCGTCACAGACCTTCAGTCACTCTTTCAAAATGTGAACTTTAAAAAATAATAATAATAATAATACAACCTGCCTATGTGGTATTTATTCAGTTTTTAAAAATAGATTTTCGAATTTATGAGTGTCATAAAACACAAATGCCTAATCCAATCCAAGCTAACCTTGCCTTTTAATCACAACGAATCTCATTCTCAGGTATACTTTATTCTTGCTGCAATTTATTGTTTTGGTACTGCTTCAAATTGTAATGGGAAACTCTGTGTAGGCCCTGCTGGTCAAGGTTACCAAAATTCAATGTGCAGGAGGTAAATACTTATTTCACTAGTTTCAGCCAAATAAAATTAATGTAAAGACTCTAAAAGGTGAAGAAGGACATTACGGTCATGTTGTTAGAACCATTGCAAAGAACACAATCTGAAGAAACCCTGGAAAATAAGAATAAGTGTATCCTTATGTCTTTTATGTCCCTTGAAGCCAAAGCAAGATGGTCAAGTTTTTAGCTGCTTCCAGAAGCATCTTCTCTGCCTTTCTCTTTGCGCTCTTCTACGTTGCCCTCCAGCCCTCCAGAACCATGTCACCCAGCCAGAGCCTCCCATCCCCATGACACCTCTGCCAGCTGTCTCTCTTCCCTGAGTCAGGAACCTTCCATCTCTCCATCTTTCCTCCATTTGTCAAAACGGCATATGTTTTCCATAAGCATGGCCCATCTTGCTAACACTGCTAGATTGTGGGAAATAACCCGGCTAGAACCAATTTACTCCCGTTTGATCACTAGGTCTCCCCAGGGGTGTTTGCATGAAAACAAGGGATCCCACAAGCAAGAATCCTTAACCAAAGAGGGGAATTGATAACAATGGAGCCTGAAGCTCTGAGGCAGGTCTGGGCCAGAGAGATTTATAAATAAAGGAGAAGGAAAAGTCAGCCTTGGGGATGGTGTGACTGCTCTAAAATTATTTGGAAATTTACCACCAAATTATACATTTCTCTATGACTGTTCATTAACATGCGTCCAGGTGTTTATTTTTTAAGCCATTCCCGCTTAGCCTTACTGTATGCTAGTCACATTTACATAAAGCATCTCTTCAACCAAGTCACAAGAGCCCTGAGAGATGATAAAAATAGAAGAGTAGAGTGACTTGAACAGAGCAAGTGGCTTCAGCATAGGTCAACATAGGGTCAGGATTAGCATCCTTTCCTAGAGGAAATGAAAGCAGACCTTTTAATTCAGGAAGGCAGTCCGACAGGGGTTCTTCTGCTCCTGCTTGCTTTCCAGCTTGCATTTCAGAAAGAGCCTGTGAGAGTTTTGAATTATTGTGAGGCATTGATTTCAGAGGGTCAGATGTTGAAGGAGCCCAGGATCCACATCTCGTTCATAGGGATGGTGTCTTGGATATTTATTTGCCAAGCGAGCTGTGTTTACATACCTGGATAACAAATACTAAAGATAGCTTTCTGCTTTCCTCCACCTCATAGATTTTTGCATCAAGATGTTAACAGTGTGAAAAGTCAATAATGTGGAAAATGTTTTCAGTTGCATTTCAGAGATTAGAAAGGAGTTTTTAACTGCTTTTAACCTCTCTCTCATCTCTATCCTCCAATGGGCACCTCCTAAGCAGAGGGAAGATGCAGTCTTATCATCCATTTTCACCCTTTAAAAATTATTTTGTGGGGGCACCTGAGTGGCTCCGTGGTTGAGCATCTGCTTTCGGCTCAGGTCGTGATCCTGGGGTCCTGGGATCGAGTCCCACATCGGAACCTGCTTCCCCCTCTGCCTGTGTCTCTGCCTCTCTCTGTGTCTCTCATGAATAAATAAAATCTTTTTTAAAAATTATGTTTTATTCTTATTTTGAAAAATCAACACGTGTAACAGTAACATGTAATCATTTTAGACTCTGTTCTTCTGTCTCCCTGTTTGAAATGTGATGTAGAAATAACAGTGAGTCGCTTCTTCTACGACTGTCCCATTAACCGTCCGTGACAGTGACCTTTTTGGGGTTTACTCTCGTAAAATACAAACTACACTAATTATTTAAAAACTACGGACAATACTGTGCCTTGATTCATCCAACTTGCCCACTTTTTCACTGTTCCACGGGCTCTTTTTTCCTTTCCTTCTTTTTTTTTTTTTCTGACTTATTTTTTTTTTTTTTGGTTCAGATACTTATTCAAATCTCTCTGATAAGGAGTTTGATTTGTAGCTAATTGTAGCAACAGATTTTCATTATTTATGAGTGTCATTGTCAGAACCCATTTGGAAGTCTGACCAAGATAAAGCTGATTCCAACTTCTGATATGACCACAGCAATAAAGCAATTAACCACACCAGTTAAAATGTGCTGAGACCTGGAGGCTACTGATATCTTGACAACCAAGTATATACTATATTGTGCATTATGTTTGACTCATTTCCTAGAAGATTCCACATGTTATTGTTTTATCACAGATAATTTATGGCATCCTCTTTTTTAAGAATATAACGTATGTTATTTCTCACACCAGCCAATTACGTTTAAAATGTTCGTAGATTGAAGAGATAGAAGTAGGAAAATGAAAACTGTGAGTGATATAAATGCTTCATATTCTTAAAAGGTTGATATTATGTGGCAGCATTTAAATCAGTCTTTGTGTACGGTTATTCTTTACATGTATTTTGATTCTGGTCGGTACCTAAATCTCAGACTCTATCATGCCAACAAGCGACAAGAAATGGAAGAGCCAATATATCTGCATCCTACAAGCAAACATATTTCTCTCTCTTCTCATCTATAGTATCATAAAACATGTGAAATTTCAAGAATAGGCACATGATTGGCAAAGTCATTAATAAGAGCAGTCATTTTAAAGTGTCACCTAATTTAAACATTTTTTGCTTGAAGTTATTGCCATGCCATAAGTTTTATTATGCTCGATTTATTAGTAAAGGCCTGCAGGGTTCACAGGCATTTATTTTTCAGGGAACTTGATTTTCAGGGAACTTGATTATCATTAATTTTTAAATACATATTACTCCCGCTTTATTTTCATAGTGAGCTTTATTTGCAAAAATTGGTTTACTCTGATCAATATAGATGTTTCCAGGTGTTTATTAAAGCAGAATGTCTAGAAAGTCAGAGATTTGCAAATTTTACAGACGTTACACTCCAAGACATAGTGAACGTATGCACACACACACACACACACACACACGACATATGTTTACACTGGTTGCTAACTTGAGGTGGGCAGATGTAATAAAAACTGACCAAACCCCTACATACCGCGTAACTTACTCTCTCTTGTCTTCCAAAGAAGTGACATCTGGGTGGGAAAAATCCCATCATTTAGGACTAGAGCCAAGACATGGGAAAGAACTCTGACAGTTTCCATTGCTTCCCAAGTTGCCAAACAAAATCCCATCCCTGATGACAAGTCCTTTCTCTGGGTTGAGTTGTCATGGCCTGTGCTCCTCGGCTTGCCCCTCTCTCTGGAGGTGCTTATGGGCTCAAGTGGTTGACAGAGGGGCTCTAAGCGGGGTGTGGGAAGTCAGTGGGGGAGCCTCCCACTCCCCTCTGGCACCCACTCGACCCTATGCCATGCAGTGCCCGTGTAAACATCTGGTGCTGCTACCTGGGAAACTGGAATGCTTGTGTGTTTTTGTTTCTGTTTTTGCTTTTTTTTTTTTAGGGAGATTTCTTTGAAAACAAAACACAAGAAAACTGAAACATATACTCACTAGTTGTTATCTCTTTTTCCCCCTAATTAGGACAGAATTTTACCCTAAGGCAGTTAGGAGTTTGTGAACCAGCAACTCGAAGAGGACTGGCATTTTGTGCGGAAATGGGGCTCCCCCACAGAGGTTATTCTATCAGTGCAGGGTCCGATGCTGATACTGAAAATGAAGCAGTGATGTCCCCAGAGCACGCCATGAGACTTTGGGGCAGGGGGGTCAAATCAGGCCGCAGCTCCTGCCTTTCAAGTCGGTCCAACTCGGCCCTCACACTGACAGATACAGAGCATGAAAACAAGTCGGACAGTGAGAACGGTAAGTGCCATTTTTTGCTCTATAATGTTGGCCTTCAGTGCTTCTGTTTTAGTTGACTGTGGGGGCATGCTTCTCTTCCTTTCTTCTTTCTTCCCACTCTTCCTTCTCTGACTTTCTTCCCGCTTCCTTTGTTTTCATTTGAATGCAAAGGAATTCAAGAAATGTCCTTGAATAATTCATTTTTTTCCTGGAAAAAAAAAATCAATATTCGACATCAGATTGTTAAATTCTGCAAGCAGTCTATGATGTGTTAGCTTTAGTTTTGAAAAACAGTTTAATTATGTACAGGAAAAAAAAAGATCAGCTTCTACTTATCTTGGACCATGTCACCTGTTATCCTCTGTGGAGTAGCCAAGCAAGTGGTGATAAGGTTTACCCTAGAGCCAGCTTGTAATCAAAGATGTCTTTGTAGATTCCTCTTGAAGATATCTCAAAGAAGTTGCAGAATCTTAGAATGGATGAGTGAGCACCCAGAATAGTTTATGAACAGGGCTCAAGTGATTGAAGAACAAATTTGATCGTGCTTTAAACTAGTTACTAGTTGATGAGAGCAAATGAAATTTTGGTAAACAGGGAGAGTATGGTTTTCGATGTGCTTTGGGGACTGCATTATTATGCAATTAAGTCTACACGCAAAAAATTGGATTTTAGGATATCCAAACAGCAGCATTACATATTGTAAGAAAGGGATCTTTATAAATTATTGGGACTTTTTTCTTATAGCTAATGCAGGACCATAAAAATAGTTCATTTATATGCAATAATAGATTTAAAAGGAAACTTAATTTTTAGTCGGTATTGCTTCAAAGAAGAATTGGAGCATCAGTGCCAACATACCAGACAACAAAGGGACATTTCTCCTTCACATTTAATAGTAACATTGCACTTGCTACTTCAATCTAGTTGTTGATGCTATGTGTATGTGATGCATCAAGAAGCAAGGAGAAAATTAAAATAGAAGAATTGCATGACATTTGAAAAGAAAGATGGTTGTTTTACCAACAGTATTTCATTTGTATTATTTATTGACCAACTTTGTCAGCTATGCTTTGCAATACGAAAGCAGATCTATTCAGCTTTCAATTTTAGCTAAGTCACAGTATGAAGTGGTACCTATTGCTTCCTGCTATTATTACCCATTTCCTTCCTACTCCTGAAAAAAAAAAAGTCTGATTTAAACCAACCAAAACAGTGTCTTTTCTTATGTAGAATGTTAGTGCATTAAACCAATCAAGATCAATGGCTAATATGCACTCGATGTATTCATTTTGGTAGTGTCAGTTCTTTTTTTTTTTATAATAAATTTATTTTTATTGGTGTTCAATTTGCCAACATACAGAATAACACCCAGTGCTCATCTCGTCAAGTGCCCCCCTCAGTGCCCGTCACCCATTCACCCCCACCCCCTGCCCTCCTCCCGGTAGTGTCAGTTCTGGGTGGAGACTGGGTTTATTCCAACCCCAAACAGGAAACAAATTCTTTCTGACAAAATGAGTCCTCGAATCAGACTGCCAGCATTTCCCTGAGCCTATCCATTCACCTCAGTAAAACCTGTATTTATATCAGTTTTCATTGTGAATTCAGAAGGTACTAGCCGTAAATGCATAAAATTTGGTATCAACTTTGTTTCCTGTCTATCCAAATCTTCAGGTATGATGGTTATATTCAAATGTAGCACTCGGTATTTCATTTCCCTAAAGTACATGATAAAATTTATGGTAGTTATAGAAAAGAGTAGAACGCAGCAAGATAATGCATCCAGTTCTGATTATCTGCATCAGATCCACACTCGTATCCATTAAATATTTTCTCAATCAGGTCAGCATGTTCTTTCTACCCACACCCTCTATAGTATCTCTTTCTCCTCTGTAATAACACATGTATCCTGTGATTGCATCTGTAGTGGTAAAACATAAATTAATTTAATGATTTTTTAAATTGTGTATCTGCTAAAGCTATCTCACAGTGAATGCCCAAACACACACCATTTATTTTTTCTTTTAGGAAAATCTAAAACTTACCGAATTGTTAACTTATAGTCAACAGCATAAAATATCCAACTGGTAGGGAGGAGGAAAGGAAAACTGAATGTCTCCCACCACTGACCCTCACCATTTGCATAGATTCTTGTTACCTGGAGGAGGACCTTGCCTCTCCCAGGACCTCATAGACCTTGGTCATGGAGTGATGTCAAGGCAAGAAAAGGCATACTCTTTCTTTTCTCCAGATGGTGGTTATAAAGCAGAATGAACAGAGATAGGAAGAGGGTGTCAAGGGCCTTGCCTTGAAATTCAGAACATTTGGTAGCATTTGTTGAGAGTAAACAGGTCAGCCAAGTTAAGAGTATAAAGTGTCAAAAACAATGTTTGTTGAGCTGGGCAAGTGATGACTTAAACTTGTGTTTACTCTTTTCCCCAAGGTTTGGCTGTGGTTGTTTTTAAAAAAAATTTTTTTTTTTGATGGTCCAAGAACTCCCAGTGAGGTCAGCTAAGGGAAGAAAGCAAGAGACGAAATAAAACAGATATGGCCTCTTAATGAACACTGGCTATCGCATAGATATAATATCTACCTCCATAGGAACAAATTCAGATTAGTTTATTTGTCCTGAATTTTCAGTGATTAGTCAGAAAGAGCAAGAGTCCATTGAAAGTAAATAATTGCATTAAGAGGTGGGAAAGGATAATTTTCTGAGATATTTAGCGGACCTTTTGAATTGTGGAATGAGATAAGAATATTGAGGATTTTTTTTCTGATAAAAAAACTATGGTTTTTCTTAAGCTAAGTTATAGGAAAAACTAAAATTTATAATCCTACATATGGTCTTCTAACATCTTTCTAAGCAATAGCTTCAAAATTATTACATATTTTTACCATGACTACTTCTAGTCAAATATTTCTCATCTAAAATTACTGAAATAATTCAATCCTATCCTCAGTTATTTTTCATTGCTCTAAGTTTGAAAGACCATTGATTTTCCAGTGATATTTTCCTTTGCCTTTCATTATTTTAACTGTCCAATATCATTCATTGTTGTACTAGGTTCAGATGAGTCTTTGGAAGTTCTATTATAACCCTCTAGGTCGAAACAAGAAGGACATGTGTGAAATAACTCACCAAAATGAAACTAATTTAGGAACCAGACACTGACTTGTTTTCATCCGGTTTAGAATGGGAGTTCTCGTTGACTGTTTTCATCATTTGAAATAACTGTGGATAAGGCTGTTTTCCCCAGAAAAAAAAAAAAAAACTTATTCAACATTTGTAAAATTATGCAAGCTGAGTGCCCGATGTTCTAGTTATAACTTCAAAGAAGAGTTTAGTCACTAAAAGGGATTAGGTTTCATTTATTTATTGATAAAGAGGCCAACAGTTCAAGTTTAGAAGGCGCTAGCACTGCTGTGAGGCTAATGAAATTTTGATGGCCCGAGCATCCTGCAAGAGTAAAAGAACATTCGGACCATGTCACACGTCTGCGTGTTAGCAGAGATGCAAAACAAGTGATAAAATTTATCCTTTTGCAAAACTAACTCTTCACCAACCATGGGGATTTGAAGTTACAAAGCATTTTGAGGCAAAAAAAAAAAAAAAAAAAGAAAAAAAAGAAAGAAAGAAATTGCCAGTATATTGAGTTTCGTATGGGATCCCAAATGTTAGTTGTGGTCCGAATTAGGGATCTGGAATCTGGGAGGAGTCCCTTCTTGACACAGGGCTTGCTGCGGTCGCCTTCATCAGGCTAAGTCAGCTGCCAGGCTCCAGGGCAGATGCTGGAGGGGTTTGTGGCCACCTAGTGAGCCGCAGTTCTGGTAAGCTGTTGTGAGGTTACCAGATGAACCGATGAGCCGCCCTAATCAAAGGTAGAATTACCAGTGTGCTCTGGATTGTTTTAAGGGTTTTTCCTGTCTCTGACGTATGGGGTAAAAGACCCCTGGCTGAATTTCCGCTCTGCAGCTTTGCAAGTAATCTGATCTCGGTTCCAAGTGTCTATTTAAATGTCAGAAACAAAGGAGTTTTCTTTTCGAGACATCAACCTTGAAGCCTTAACAATGTTTGTTTGTGCATCTTTTTCCAGAAGAAGCCATAACGCAGACCATCCTTTGTCACGCAGCGCTGTGGCATCATGACAGGTGCCTGGCTGTAGAATCACACTGATTGGGGTGTAAGTCTTTCATTCACCCGCTGAGGCTGTCTGCTCCCGAATCACCAATCACCCAGAGCTCGAGTTCCCAACTTTTCCCTCTGCCTGCTACTCTTGGACAGGTGGGCAGCATCCCAGAGGTGGGATGCTCCTCTGCAGAAGGTCCCCATCTTGTCCCTGTCCCTGTCTCCACAATCTCTTAGGCCTGTTCCCAAGCCATGACCTTTTTTTCTTTTTTCTTTTTTAATTTTTTAATTTTAATTTTTATTTTTTTTAAGCCATGACCTTTGAAGTGAGACAGACCGGGAGGAGCTAGCCCTCCTCTTCTGCCTCACTGGGATTCCAGACCCCAATAGCCCCCACTGGGAGGAGTGGTTGAGAACATGGTGTAGGGGGCAGGTCACCTGGCTTTGACTGGGCCCCACCATCTCCAAGCTGTGTGACGTTGGGCAAGTTACTTAACCTTCCTGTGCTGCAATTTCCACAAGGGTAACATAGAGAAAATAATACTATACAGCCCTCATAGGGTCGTTGTGAGGATTAAATGAGTTCGGATCTATGATGTGCTTAGAACAGTGCCTGGCACCTAGTGAGTTCCAAATAAGTGTGTGCTCTTATCATCTGTAAAGAGCAGAAAATTATATCTCCTTTGTAAGTGGCGATGAAGATTAAGTCAAACAGTATCAAGTACCTACATAGTTTTGGCCCACGGCAGATCTCCCCTCCTCCCCACCCCACCACCTCTTTTTACTCTCCTTCTGTCTGCTGTTAGTTTTGTACATGTGGCAAGATGAGAGAGAGCTAGTGATCTCCAGAAAAGGCACTGATGATTTGCATAGTCTGGAATTTCTGTCACCATTTATTGACTCTTTTATTTTTCTCCCAAACCCCACATCCTTTTTAATTTACTGTAATTAAATGAATGTACATTGAATGGAGCTGATAATTAGTCTGATGGCTGTAGACTTCAAAGACTTTAGAATGCTCCTTCCCCTCCTGGCCAAAGGAAATTTCAAAAGTAGTGTTTCCCTCAAAGGCATGTTACTTAGACAGCCAGTCAATTAAAAGGCAATTTAACTGATGCTCATCAGTTCACACGATAAAATAAATCATTCCTGGAAGACTTTATTTCTCACCTGGGGTCTTAGCAATATACCTGTTGTAGGACCTCACTAATGCCACACTAATTGTGCATGATACTAAACTATTAAGGGCTAATTTGGCTGACAAAGAGGGTATAACAGTAAAGGGCAATATTTTGAGGTATAATAGATACTTGCTTTGTACGGCTAAAGCATTTCAAGGAACCAATTTACTTGTCCTTTGAAATACTGTTTTAAAAGTCTACTTTCGGGATCCCTGGGTGGCGCAGCGGTTTAGCGCCTGCCTTTGGCCCAGGGCGCGATCCTGGAGACCCGGGATCGAATCCCACGTCGGGCTCCCGGTGCATGGAGCCTGCTTCTCCCTCTGCCGGTGTCTCTGCCTCTCTCTCTCTCTCTCTCTCTCTCTCTCTCTGTGTGTGACTATCATAAATAAATAAAAATTTAAAAAATAATAAAATAAAATAAATAAAAGTCTACTTTCTATATAGCTAGCTGAAGTCTAAAAGTTGAGTCATGAGACTTTAAAAGGACAAAGGTGTGCTTCTTAAACCAATCTGATGAACTATTGCAGTGATAATGTTTAAAACCCATCTCTCAACAGAGAGCTTGTAGCTATTTTGCAATCCAAATTGCCTGGCCAAGTAGAATCTGTTCTCAAAGAGCGAGCAGGGCACCTTCTTCTCTCTCTGAGAGACTGCTTGTAGGTGACGGGGAAATGGAAGAACTTGGAGCTCTTCTATTAGCAATTAAATTCTAGAGTAGTCTGGGAGAAACTCTTTGGTGGCGTTGGAGTATCCCGTATGTCACGTAGTTGTGATGCTCTCCGCAACGACACGGATGTCATTTCTCTTCTGACTCTTTTCACAAAGGGCATATTTGAGTTTTCTGAAGATAATGTGAAGGGAGGTGCAGTAGTTCACCTCTCTCCATTCTGTTACTTCAACTTCATCCATGAACCTTCCAGCCTCCTTTGGAAATTGATTGTAAGAATGAAGATGGAATTCTGTTGCTGTAAGAAATTAATGATATGTCAGTGTTTTCTCTAATTTTATGAGATTCTATTACACATACTAAACTATAACATGTACATAAATTCCATTATGAGCTCTCTTCTGGCATGTAACGGTCACTTCCAGCATGCTCTACCATTGTAAATTATATTTTATGTCTCAGGTGCTCTGGGATGTCAAAACCAGCAAAAACAATATGTCTTTTTTGCTTACTAAATTGAGCTCAGAATTAGAGCACTGCTTTGCAGAATACCGTCAAATAGTTTCAAATATATAAAAATAATTACGTTGCCTTGCTCTGTAAACATTTATGGCTTAATAGCAACTTGCCATTCTCTTAACAAAAGCTTTCATGTGTCATTTAAGAATGAAATATTTATTTCATGGATATGTTACAAGCCACTCAAGCACAGTAAGCTACGATTTAAATTAGCTTTTTAAAAAAATTTAGCATGATGAAACTAGAATTAAGAAGACTACGAAGTCCACTGCCTTTGTTGTGATCACTTAAGTATTTCTATACATTTGTATTTCTCATCCTAAGAGGATTTTTGGAACTTCTTGGTAGGTTGCTACTTTTCACATGAATACTACCATTTCTAAAAAATTCAAGTTGTGTTCTAAGTATTTCTGTTCAAAGTATACGGAGTATGGAGTATATGCTATCTCTCTTTATATTCTAAACATTCTCTTAATGGTAGAGTTGAAATCAAAGTAAAGCATACCATGCACATATCAAAACTGATGATGTATGCTATTTTGATTTTTGAATGTGTTTTTGAAATCCTTGAAAAATCACAGTGGTAGCAATAAAATTGTTTTAATTAATGAATTGAACAGCAACGAATGCTGAATCAGGTTTATCGATGTAATTATCACTGAAATAGAAAAATTAAGTGTTAGAGCCATAGAACCTAAGTATTTGCCATTCTGGGGGTATTCAAGTGTTTGAAGAGAAGCTAACAGGGTTTTTTTGGTTTGGTTTCTTTTTTTTGGTGCTATTTAAAGGATATTCTTCTCAAGTCATAATAATTCTGTTTATTAACATGATACATGCATACAAGTATAAATGTGAAAATCTTATATATTATTTACTGAGTAGTTTGAATGATGGTTTACTGTATTGAAAGTTTTTATATTTATCAGTGGACTTGGGATAATTTTCCATAATGAATAGACTGTACATAAACCAAATGTAAAATCTTTCTTAAGTGCAGATGAAAATTCATACAAACTCATACACACTTGAGAAAAGGGCAATGAAAACACCTTACCAGTCGTACCTTGACTTTAAATATCATCACAGAGAAACTGAAAAGTGAATAAAGTTTAGATGTGACTTTTTGAATTGATTTCTTATTTAGTATATCAGCTACGTCTTCATTCAATGAAGAATACATGCTGGGTATCATACCAGATGCTGGAAAAATAAAAATGAGTGCGATGTAGCCCCTGACTTCTAGAGATTCATCAGCTAGCTAGGCAAACAGGTCAGTAGAGTCTGTAATTGGATTTTAATGTGGTAAATGATATTACAGCACAATATGCGAAGTCCGTTGTCAGCACAGAGCAGATTGTGGCCAACAGAGACTGGGGGCAGCAGAGGAGAGGATATTTCATAAAGGAAGAGGGACGTAGCATTGGAACTTAAAGGACTTCTAGAAATTCAAGATGTAGACAAAGCAGCAAAGGAGAAAGTGTAAAGTCTTCTGAGAACCATGAGCTGTTTGGTACCTGGAACACAGGATGTGGGTAGGGGAGTGATGATTTGAGGCAATATAAGCAACTTTGCAAACCATATTGCAAAGGGCCACATGGCCATGCTGAGAAACCTGTACTCTTTTCTGTAGGTAATGGAGAGGCTCTGAAGGATTTTCATGCAGAGTAATATTGCAGTCCTATTTGCATTTTACAGAACATTCTGAAAGCAGTATGGAATGTGGACTCTCTTTCCCACAATAGGCTCTCTAGGGGCATGGCCCTGTTCATCATTGTATCTCTGTGCTCACCTCACCCAGTGCCTGAACCTGGAGCTACAGTGTTTGCTGAGCAAAGACACCATGGACTTGTAGGTCAAACTCGAAAGCAAATCAGCCAATCAGATAGTACTATGATCAACGTGTGAGAAAATATAAGTTTAAGGCGAGAGCTGGGGAGAAGAAGAAGATGGATTCAAATAGAAAGAAACAAGAGTTAGTAATTTATTCATTGCATTGGGGTTAGGGAAGAGAAAGACATTTTTTTTTTAAAGACTTTATTTATTTATTCATGATAGACACAGAGGGGCGGGGGCAGAGACATAGGCAGAGGGAGAAGCAGGCTCCATGCCGGGAGCCTGATGTGGGACTCAGTCCCGAGACTCCAGGACCACACTCCGGGCCAAAGGCATGTGCTGAACTGCTGAGCCACCCAGGGATTCCCATAAGAGAAAGACATTTTAAAAGAACCTCTAAACATGGAAGAATGGTATAATATAGGTGATGATGTAGTTCAAGTTGGAGGTTTGTGGTAGAGTTAGTAAATCCGCCAAGAACAGGTTGTATTTAAGGTGTGTGGGGAACATCAAAGTTGAATAATCTATTAAGCAATTATATAGTGATAAAAAATTTAAATAGATTTTGTTGAAAAACATTTGCCATATGATCTGTATGATTGTAGTTAAAGCCATGGGGCGGAATTAAATAGAACTCTGCCCAAAAGCAAATAGGATGAGTAGTCAAAAAGAGGACTGAGGTGAAATCCCGAGTTCACCAATATTTAATATGAGGGTGTAAAATAAGTCCAATGGAAGAAACAAAGGGGACCCTTCCTTAGAAACAAAAGGAAAATCAGGAGACAAGAGACAAGAGAGATAGGTTCACAGGAGACAAGAGAGATAGGTCAGAGGAAGCAGAGTCTAAACTTCCAAAAGTCTAGTAAGTTAAATGCAAAGATACTTGCACAGGAAGTTGTTCATTTCTGTCTGAGGGACATGGTGGTCAGATGCTGTGGGTGGAGAGATGAACAAAAAACTCAAAAACATGGCACCAGCAAGTGTAGATTATTCCTTCCAAAGCTCAACTAAGACAGGAGGCAGGGAGGCTGATAACTTCTAAGACCTACAAGGGCAGGGAGGGGTATTTTTTTTTTTTTTTTGGAGGACATTTCAGGATCTTTATAAGGAAAAAGAAGGAGCCATCCAGGAACTAGAAGGAGAAAGGAGAGGAGATCAGGGGATATTAATAGTCTGTAACTTTTAATCCCTCCAAACTTTTTATCTTTTGAGGTACTTTTCATCTTACAAATTTGTGCACATAATAATTTCAGTGTTTGTTATAGAAAAGCTATAATTTAAAAAGGTAAGATTCTATCTGTATTCATTGAAATCATAGCAAACAGTAAATCAGTGTCGTTGATGATATCTGATAGAATTGAAATTCCATGTCATCACAAGATTTGGGGTAAAGTACATTCTTATTCAAAATTGGTATTTTAGGGGATCCCTGGATGGCGCAGCGGTTTGGCGCCTGCCTTTGGCCCAGGGCGCAATCCTGGAGACCCAAGATCGAGTCCCATGTCGGGCTCCCGGTGCATGGAGCCTGCTTCTCCCTCTGCCTATGTCTCTGCCTCTCTCTCTCTCTCTCTCTCTGTGACTATCATAAATAAATAAAAATTTAAAAAATTTGGTATTTTATTTCAAAATAGTCCTATAAAACTGTAGAAGAAAAAAAAAACAAACTCCCACATCCAGAGTCCTATGGAAAATAGGGAGTTACTGAATTTGGAGTGTGTCTAACAGGATTATTCTCAGTGGTTCTCCAGATACGTGGGTAACTTCTTTCTTTTCCCTATCCCTTCCTTTGCTAAAAAACAAAATGCATATTTATAAGTGTAAAATTATATAACTAGATTTGATTATTAATGAATAATATCAAGGCCTTATCAAACATCAATTTTAAATAAACCACAAAGGGGGCCAAATAACCATATCACAAGTAATATGTCCAAGAGAAATAGAAATATGCTATTAGGGATGCCTGGTGGCTCAGCGGTTGAGTATCTGCTTTTGGCCCAGGTTGTGATCCCAGGTCCTGGGATTGAGTCCTGCATCGGGCTCCCCATAGAGAGCCTGTTTCTCCCTCTGCTTGTGTCTCTGCCTCTCGCTCTGTGTCTCTCATGAATAAATAAATAAGGTCTTTAAAAAAAATGAAATTTGCTATTAAAAGCCAGAGTGAAGGGCGCCTGGGTGGCTCAGTCGGTTTAGCATCTGCCTTCAGCTCAGGTCGTGACCTCATGGTCCTGGAATTGAGCCCCATATTGGGCTCCCTGCTCAGCGAGGAGTTTGCTTCTTCCTCTCCCTCTGTTGCTCTCCCTGCTTGTGCTCTCTCACTCTCTCAAATAAATAAATAAAATATTTTAAAAAAAGCCAGAGTGGTAGTTGTTATCTACATATTGCATTTTGGAAAATGTGACTCTGTGAAATGATTATTCAGACTAAATTGAATAATTGATTTGCCTTTAATTGGTTAATATCAAGTAATCAGTAGGAAATAGGCTTGCCCTTCCAACTGGTTTATATAGGGGTGTTAAAGTTCACAAAGAGAGATCTTAAATTTTTGACATACAGCAGCTGGAGATTCCTAGGGGATTTGAAAGTGCTTGAATGAAATGTCAGTTGCTGCAGAAAACAAGTAGAAAACATTCCCCTATAATGGACTGTGTCTCATTTACTGTGACTGAAGTATCACCGTATGGATTGTAGGGTACAAAATGGGCGTATAGGTGTTTATTCGTTGTTTAAATGAACCTATTTAAAAAGTTTAAGCCTTCAGATAATCATCAGAATGTGTTAAGCATTCAATCATTGTTTACACTGTACTGTCTCAATAACCTAAGTAAAATTGATAGGTTCTGACAGACGTGATAAAAATAGAACTTTAGATCAAAGAAGGTATAAAACACTGTGAGTGTTTAAATTCATGCCCTTAATGTATCTATTTTAATTGCTCAGCATTACGTGTTCGTCGGTTAATCCAGAGAAGCATATGGATAGTAGTCACTAGTTTCTATTTTGGCATTTACACTTCTATTCTTTCCTGCGTGTTTATTTTTTAAAAAATTAAAATTGCAATTTATGTTTTGACCTAAGCTTCCCCATGTTATCAGACACTCTTCTACATCATACTATTTTTCCATGCTGTGCCTTATCATAATTTGTTCAACATATCCACCACTTTTGGACATGTAGGTTGTTTGAATTTTGACTATCATAAATTGTGTTGTAGCAACTATCCTGGTAGCTAAATCCTTGCCCCTAATTCTATTATTACTTTAGGATAAATCCTTGGAAGTGAAACGTCAGAGCCAAAGGGTACGTACAATTTAAAGCTTTTGATATACCCTGTCAAAGTGCCCTGCAAAAAAAAAAAAAAACCTTGTATCAATTTACATTCCCACCAGCAGTACAAAAAAGTGTCTTTTTCCACAAGCCATTGACAGCAAATGCTGCCGAGCTTTAAAATTTTGGCAACTTGATGGATAAAACATAATATCTTACTGTTGTAATTTATATTCACGTGATTGATAGGTTGAATATATTTTCATGTATGTGTGTGTACGGTTCGGTTCGTGTTTCTTTTGTGAATTGCCAACTCATGTCCTTTGTCCATCATTCTATTAGAATAAGTGAAGAAATGGGTATTCTGGGACATAAGAAAAATTGGAATTCAAGTACACTAGGGCACTGACACTGCTTTTTCCCCTTGTATGCATGTTGCTTGCTTTGATGAGACAGGTTTGGGCGTAGGAGGACCTGATATATATAATCACCTCCTTAAATGCAAACCTTCTGCTTGTAGACATACTTATAAGCTGCATGATAGTGATGAATAGAGATGCCAACTTCATGTGTTGAATGTAAGGTCCCCAGTCTAGCAGGACACTGCCTGCCTTAAGTAGCTCCTCACTCTTTATTAGAGATGCTAGGTGCCAAGAAAATCTGCATCTGCTCCAGCTCAGAGTAGCAGATTCATTTCTACCAAGTCTCTGCCTCCTATTAAATAAATTAAAAACTTAAAGTGATGCTAGCAGTAGGAGGTAAATCTCCTTTCATTAATCCTCAGCCTGATGGAAAAGATGCACAAGATATATATATAGGTACCATATACTTTTTGTCTTGAATGTATTCTCATATAATAAAAATCTTAACAATTCTTTGTCTCTTTTGAAATATTTAGATCTCAATCTTTTGCAAATATTTTCCTTTGATTTTAAGATATTATTTATATAAAGAATTTTTTAAGACACCTTTTAAATTATCTTATTTACTTGTGCCCTTTTTATATGCTTCGAAATGTTTACTTTATCCCTAGAGCAAATTATCATTTGTATTTTCTTCTTTTCAAAAATATTTTTCTTTTTATTTACATTTAATCTGTCAAAATTCCTTTAATGTAGTCTGTGGCATAGGGAGTTTAAGTGATTTTCTTCACACACTTCATCTTTGTAAGTGTCATTTAATTTAATTAGGGGATGCTTCATAAAGTCTAATAAATATGTACTACTATACTTAAATTTTGGCAATGAGACAGCAATAAAAAAATTGTGCTGTTGGGTCTTTGCAATGAAATAGAAAAAGATTTATGAAATACCTTATGTAAATAGTAGTTTTTAGATACTAAATTTAGGTTTGTAGTTTTTTGAGAGATCTAAAATGCTAATAACTAAAAAGAAATATTTTCAGGAATATTAGCTACTAGCAGTGTAGTATGCAACCTTTTATGCGTTGCAAAAAATCCAACAGTAGAAAAACAGAATGAAATAGGCTTATGGAAGTCATATATAATATGGCAAGCAGTTACTAAGATGTATTTTTCATTAAAAAATCAAGCATTCCTCCTGCAAAAGGTTAGGATTTACTCTATTTTGTGAACATCCTTATTTCAAATATTTTGAGAGGTATTTTGGGGGAATAAAATACATCTTTCGCCATGAAGCTTATAGTCTGGAAGATACAGGGCTTTACAGAGAGGAAACAATGAGAAGGCGGAGCAGCTAAGTGGAGTACATTACTACACGGTGCATTGAAAAGAGAAAAGCAGTGAAGGTTCAGAAAAGGAAAGATTTTGCAGGATTGTTAGAATTTCAGCAGGACTTGGAAGGTGGTGGAATGTGTTTCAGCGCAGAAGAGTAGACATGCTTACAGTTGGGACAACTGGAGGAAATGCCTGGAGGCAACGAAGGGAAAAGGTGGCATCAGGGAAGGCCACCCCATCTGAAGAATCCTCTTGAGTGGGAAACAATGGGGATTAAAGTTGCAGTTTAGTGAAATTGATTTATGAAGAACTGTCAATGTGATGCTGAAGGTCTGAGCTTGTCGCTGTGGGGGGTGTCTGGCTAGCCCATGTCCTAAAGCAGAGTTGAGACTTGATGGACAGCTGGCATCAAGGCAAACTTGGAACTTATGAGCCAGGATCCCATATGAACCAACTTATGAAGGGTTATTGTGACCAGGGAGGAAGGAGCAAGTTGTAGAGTTGTTGACAGGGCTTTGCAATGTGAGAAAGCAAGATAAGGAGCCAAACGTGACTCCCAGCTTGTGTGCACAGAACCAAGGAGAGTGTTGCTATCCTAGTAAAAGGGGAAAGACCATAGACAGATCGATAAAATAAACTCTCATCTAAACAATTACATAAAATCATAGTACAAAAGAGTTTCAGCTACAGTTTGGGAAATATTAGGCAGTGTGCAAAGGATGTTCTTGAAAACTAAACACAAATGTGGATTTAAAGAAATATGCAATGGTTTCTTTTTTCTTTTTCTTTTCTTACGATTGTATTTATTTACTCATGAGAGACACAGAGAGAGGCAGAGACATAGGAAGAGAGAGAAGCAGGCTCCCCACAGGGTGGCCAATGTGGGACTGGGTCCTGGGACCCCAGGATCATGCCCTGAGCTGAAGGCAGATGCTCAACCACTGAGCCACCTGGGCGTCCCATGAAATGATTTCATTAGAACATAAGATGGACAGTGAATGATAGTAGCTCAAGTTCAGATTCAAAGAGAAAGGTATTTCTCCATATTTCCCAAGTCATCCCTTAGATCAGGACATTCAGTTATTGTTCAGTACCCAACAAGAACACCGTGTCATGATGTCCCACCTAGGGGACTGATTTGCTAGGGGAGGAAGAGGCTCAGCAGCTGAAGAGTAGAGTCTGAGAATATTTTATCCCCATACATTTTAGTTGCTTCCTGCCACATCTCAAAATAGTCACTACGTAAAATAGATTTCCTGTACTCTTGATAATTGTGTTTATCTTCACTGCAGCCATCATGAGAGTCTTGCAACTGATCCATTCTCCATGGGAACCAGCAGAGAACACCAGGATCTGTGTCAGGATGATGCAAGGAAGCGGGCTGCGAGCTTATTCATAGTAAACCGTATCCGCTTCCACCTGCAGGGTCTCAATTCTGACAAAGGTTTTCAATTAGGAAGGATGGTTGCGTCCTGGAGATAGCTTGATAAAGGCCTGGCAGATGCCCTGACATGTGGCCAGTGGCCCCTTGATGCTGCAAAGACAACGGATTTAAATTCTAGTAATTCTTATTGTTCACATTTACATCCTTAAGGTGTCAACTTCCCAGTTTCAACCATTAGCGCATTGAGCATACTTATTTTTTTTTCTCTCAAGATATTAAGAGGTTGGCACAGAGGATCAGAGGGGGAATGTGGACTACAACATTTTTTTAAAGTGTTTCCATAGAGACACCTGGTTGGCTGAGTAGTTGAGCTTCTGCCTTCAGCTCAGGTCATGATGCTGGGGTCCTGGGATCGAGTCCTACATCGGGCTCCCCACCTGGAGCCTGCTTCTCCCTCTGCCTGTGTCTCTGCCTCTCCCTCGGTGTCTCATGAATAAATAAATAAAATCTTAAAAAATAAAGTGTTGTCATATTTTTACCTGTCTACTGCAAGGCTGATTTCTAAAGGGATAAAAACTAATGAAAAGGAATCTATTTGGACGTGAAAGTTGTACTTTTAGAGATTAGAATATTGACAGTATATACCTGTGAGTTTGGGTTACTTTCCCCATATTTCAGGTAGTTGGTACTGAATGTATAGCTCATTGATAGTTGACAGCTGTCAGGCAAGATTTCCTTTCCTGAAGATAAATCAGAAAGGGTGAGAGTTTAGGGTGACCCTTTCCATGGATCCATTTTTTATTCTATTTTAATTAGAAATTTTCAGCCCCCAAAATCCTCTCACCCCAACCAATTCTGATTTCACGGTTCAGACGCAATTCCTTTCTGGAGCAGTTTGTATTCTCTCCAAAATCCTTTGATTTCCCACAGAAAGTGCCATTATTGTACAGAAGCATTTCGAAAACAAAGTCATTTTGTAACAGTGACATTTCCAGGGATAATTGCTAAGGATTTAGGATATGAATGTTGTCGTTATTGTTCTTTAGAAGGATTGTTGTAGAAGAATCCAAATGGCAGGAAAGTTTGATAGAGACATAGGCAGAGACAGAGATAGATATTTGGTTTTTATTGAGCACCTATTATACTCACTCTACCACCCTCATAGTTTAGTTGTATTATCCCTGTTTTACCATGGAAAGAAAATTAAGGCTTAGAGAATCCAAATATCTTGCCAAGGTCTCACAGATACTAAATGACAGGACCAAATTTAACGCTACTCTTTAATTCCAAAAGTCACTGTGATACACCACCTATTCTTGTGTGGAATCTATCAGCACCAGACAATAGTGGAGTGTAGGTCCCTCAGATCACTTACTTTCCGAAGAGAAGGAAAAATCCCCCAGCCAATGTAAATGTCTTCCTTGTCACTGTGAGCTTCTGTGTAGTTGAATTTATTTCACACTTCTTAGTTTAAGATGTAATTCTACTATATTTAGACAAGAGTTTCATAGGCGCAGTGGTAATGACACTTGATTAGAAGTGCAGACATCTGATTTCTTATTCTGGCTCCATAATTAAGTCATTCCTTGACCTTGGACCATTCACTTAGTGTCTTTGGGTCTGAGTTTCTTCAAACTGTGTCTTTTTATTAAGTAATTTTAAAAATATACGTTATTTTATCTTTGGTTGACATTACAAAGCTAATATTGCAAAGTTTTCTCTCGAGGATTTCTCTCAAGGGAGAGAAGTCATGTTGGGTTAAGATAGGTCCAGCAAAATAATGATATGAAGCATAAAAATCTAATAACCCACCTAAAGTAGCAAGAAAAATTGGATTTATTATTTGCATCAGTCAAATATAGTCCAAGCTTCCTTTGCTTGTGTGCATGTTTCTAAGAAGTATTCTATCTATGAAGAATGGAACTGTGACCCTTGCACTAATAAAATATACATTATTGCCTATAATGCTTTGTTATATTTTGTTTTGTTTTGGGTAACATTCCACCTATATTACTCAGTCATTTCAGATTCCTAAAATAAATTTGTTTCACTGCTAAGAGTCTTATCTAAATGAACACAAAGAATGTCTATGGTATTTTATTATATAAGTTTAGAAAATTTGCTTAGTAGTGATATTCAGGAAAAACAATTTTTAAATACCTTGCCATACCTAGCAAGGAGATCCTTAACGTTTATTGCTGAATACAAAATAAATGACATTACCTAAATATTTCAGTAATTCTTTTTAAAAAAGATAATCAGCCAGTTTTAGCCAGCAAAAAATAGGAGCATTTTCTCTTCTTTCACATCAACTTTTTAGAAAGGAAGATCTGGTTCGGAATATACTATTTTGTTTGACTGTGGTCAACTTGGCTTCCATATATGAATCATTACTACCTCCAATTTTCCCATGTGTTATTATCTCTGTCTTTCTTGAGATACTATAGGCTCTCAAAACACGATGTGGTTCAGGTTGTAATTTCACTGGATGAATGTTCATGTGATAATCAGCTTGTTTCTAGGGGAAATGATCTGTGCAAATCAATTCTGTTTTATGTTGCTAAAGGACCTGCCAGATAATTGAATATCATAATCATAAGCCTGACAGAGACCTTATGAGACATTTGTTCTATCCTCTGTAAGGCAGGCTAGAGAGACATGACTGAAATAGATACCATGATTTTCTGGACTTTGCCCATTTCTGTGTTTGATTGAATTTTTTTTCCTGATTTTTATCCTAAGGTCTTGGATTGAAATAGAAAAATTTTGGTGCTCGGCTTCATGTCATAATCCTTCTTAAACCTGAGAAACAAGACCGTTGTCCTTCTTTTCTCAAAACTAATTAGGCCCAATATTCATTCCTTGTGATAAATTGATCCTATCACCTAGCCCTAATCATTTTCATTATTCACTGAGCTTTTTCCCAATGCATCATGTCTCCTTCATTTCTGAGGACCTCAACACGCGTGCGCGCGCACACACACACACACACACACACACATTTTCTCTTGCTTTTTTAAAGGCAGGGATACCACATTTCTGTTCAACGTTATTTTTGGTGCCTATAATGTGTATCAAAAGTTTGCTAAAAAGCATGATGTCTGTCCTCAAAATATGCTCCCAGTGGTTAAATCTCTTTTTAGTGTGCTTTTATTCAACTCTGACCATGTTACCATGATGTTACTGTACCCAATGAAAAAAATCCATCATCTATTACTTTTTCCTTTCTATATAAATACCCTTGTAAAAACTTCATCAATTTCTTTGTAATTTCAACTGTGGATTTTTTACAATTTTGCATAAAGCTCTTGTTTTCCAGATCCAATTTCCTACTATAGATTATCGGATCAAAACTTTCTTATAACTCTCTTCTCACATTGGCTAGTCTTACTAATCTAATAGCATTGTATTTTAACATGCAGTTTCCTCTCCTGCTTATAATATCTTACTTTCCCTCTCTCTCCTGTCATCTCTAAATTTCTTTGTAACTGGGGTTTCAAATACATGTACTTTCAACCCGCAGCTCCTAATAAGCCAGGATGAGCAGTAAATACCTGTTTGAAGGGCTGACTTAGTACTTCTTCAAATCTTTCCCACACTCAAAAAGTCAATGCAACTTTCAAGAGATCTAAGGTTTAAAAGCGAATACAATATGTGGGCTGGTGAAAGCCTGCTCCACCACCATGGTTTTTTTTAGATATATCTGTTTTAAATAACATATCTTAGAGTACCTTATTTTAGTTTGTAGCTTACGGTGTTATATAGTTAAATTATGCAACACTCATTAACAAAAATAACTTGTTATCTTTTGCAAATATCCTCCCAGTTAGAAACCTGCTACTGGGAACTAGAATGGTAGCTGTCTTTTAGTAGACTACTTGTTTTTTTCCTAACGGGTATAAATCATTAGGAATAAATTGTGTTCTGTCATTGTAGCCAGTAATTGGTGACATTTTCTTGTCACTACGGGATTATAAATAACAGCAATATACATACTGTCAACAGATTCATTATGTTATGAAAAACATAAACCAGGAGTCTTTTAACTATACTTTGCATATTTTCTATATTAAGTGTGACACTGACATCTTTACAGAATTTTAAGGAATACTCGACAGAGCAGTTTTCACCGTTAATAACTTCCAATTGTTTTATTTTGCTTTAAATGCATTTTAATTATTCCTATTTCTTCCATAGTTCACCTCGAAAATACGTTCTTCCAATGGTATTTTGTTTGCAAACAGATTTTTTATAAATAAAACAGGGGCTTTTTTTTAAAAGTAGTAAAATACAGAAGAGACGCGCAAAAAGACTGTAAGCATTTGTGATGCATTTGAACATAGCTCACGGTATTAGAGTAACTAAAAATACACGGCCCTCAAATGGTATATGATACATAGTGATGCTCTGTACCATGATGAAGAAAAAATAAGGCATTCGGAGGTGATGCTGATGTGCACCAAATCTCATCATTACTTGCTTCATTGATTATCAAGTCAGCACATCACTTTGTAGTTTGAGGGTCCTGGCGATATTACATACCCATCACCTCTTGGACCCCGCGCCCTAGAATGGAAGATAACATCCCTCATTTTCAGGAGCTTTACTACTTTCTGGAGGGAAGGAGTTATTCTTCTTTGCCTCTTCAAAATGAAGACGGAAAAACCCCCATTTGGTTATGGGGAGGGCCCCACCGGCAAACCCACTCGAGCTCATATTTGGCTCCCATCTTCCTGAACAAGTTTGTCAGCCTTTTCCTGGAACGCTCTGAAGTCAGACTTGAAGGGCATTGCTTCTGGCCGGTTCTCTGGATCTGTGTTTGGGAGCTCTTGGTATCCCTACTTCTCTACTGAGAGGATGTCTCCTTTGCTTCGCTCTTGGGTTCACTCTTGCCAGGGATACAGGGTTTTCAAAGTTCATCTCAGATTCCTCCACTCTGTGAAAATATGTGGTCCACGTTTTTATTACTTTTTTTTCCATGTATTTATTCAGCAAATGCAGCAAAGGCACTGCTCCTGACTCCTCGGGGGCCATAGGCTGAAAACACAAGACCTATCAGGGTGTGTTGTGTAGTGTTTTGGAAATGACTCTTCCTAGAGTATTTGTGCATTTCAGGCCTCCTCAGTCATGTTTGTCTCTTTTAATGTTTCCATATTAATTTCGCATTATTTTGGCCAGTACGTTGTTCAGATGTTCCTTTGTGCTTCTTAAAGTTAGCCCTTTAGCAGAATGTTTTGCTGTGCTTTTGTTTTAGTTTCTGGTGATGGTGTTTCCAAATCTTTTTTTTTTTTTTTTTTTTGTTTCCCAGACTAAATCTGAATTATATTTGATTTGGAATTCTGCTTTTTCTTTGTTGGACTCCTAATGCTTCTTTGATGTCCTTCCTATTTCCCTCGGACTTAAAATCACATTGCTGTCTAAAGCTGCAAATAGGAGCTGTGAACCAAACATAGTCTCTCTTTCACAATGGAAATGTTTAAAAAAGAATTTTGCAAACATGAGCCACTATAAAAATCTTTTAAACTTTATGAACTCGCATGCCGTGCATTATATGTTTTTCATCATAGCAATCAAAATGATTTCCCAAAGTGGAACTCAGTTTTCTATTTTTATTCCCACTTATCATTTAAAAATCACTTCCAAAATTTCAAGCTTATCACTTTGTCCTCTCTACTTGAAATCTTTCCCCTTCCATCAAATTCAAACTAATTATTTATTTCAAAGCTCTCGTTCAAATTTCTGCTTTTATTTTGTCCTTTCCTCACATCGAAAAATCTTTATTTGGGATGCCTGGGTGGCTCAGCGGTTGAGTGTCGACCTTTGGCTCAGGGCATGACCCTGGAATCCCGGGATCGAGTCCCATGTCACGTTCCCTGCATGGAGCCTGCTTCTCCCTCTGCCTCTCTCCCTATCTCTATCTCTCTCATGAATAAATAAATAAAATCTTAAAAAAAAGAAAAGAAAAATCTTTATTTCTTTCCTCCAATTCTCTTGATCCCTGGCCCAAAAAAAAAATGTCTTGACCAGAGAAATCTATAGAAGTGGAATCAACCTTCTTAGGAAGACTTAAATTCTCTAAGCTTATCTTTTCTGTTATTTAAGCAGCAAATAACCTTATCTTCCTCTTTCCTTCAGGTTCCTTGTGAAAACATTATAATGACCTATTCTTTTATGATACAATGTGCTTTCTTCTTGGCCCTGACCTTGCTAGGCTGACAATCTGCAAAACCCTCCCAGCTCCTCTTTCCCGATTAAATTCCTTGCCCACCTTTCAAGGCTCTGTTTAAGTCTTTCTTTCTTTCTTTCTTTCTTTCTTTCTTTCTTTCTTTCTTTCTTTCTTTCTTTCTTCTTTTTTTATTTTTTAAGATTTTGTTTATTCACGAGAGACACACAGAGAGAGGCAGAGACACAGGCAGGGGGAGAAGCAGGCTTCCTGCAGGGAATCCAGAGTGGGACTCGATCCCAGGACCCGGGATCAGGACCTGAGTTGAAGGCAGATGCTCAACCACTGAGCCACCCAGGTGCCCCTAAGTACCTCTTTCTGTTAGTCATTCTTATAACCCAAAGGCTAACTGAGCTGGCCTGCCTCTAAATCCCCTGGTGTCTGTTCACTCTAAGTTCTTCCATGACTTTTAGCATTCACGATGTTATTTTGAAATTATCTCTGTATCTTACTTACCTTCTCTGGGTTGAACATGTCGAAAGAAGAGGAACTCAGCTTCTAAGTCTCTCCTAAGATTGTGTAGTGATATAACTACACCCAAGATCAGTGCCTGCTTAAATTTTTGGAACAATTGAATGAATGAATGAATGAATGAATGAACAAATGAATGAAGTGTCCATTAAACTACACAGAATGTCAGAAAATGTTGGGAGGAATAAATGGAAAAACTTAGCTTTATGCAGACAAACATTCTGGTCTTTGTAAGAAAATGCATATTTATATACTCTGACCCATACAAATATTTTATAGAGTTTTATGTTGCGGATGTTTTAAAAACTACAGTGGTAAAAAGGAGAATGAATGCGTTGACTTCCATGACGTACTGTTTTAATTAGAATTCAGACCATTTGTGCATCCCTTATTGTGGTTTCTTCTTATTTGCATTCACTGGGTTTTCTTTCCTAAATGATTTATACACTTGCAGAACTTGAGATTTTAAACATTAAATTTATTGTACATTGTCATTATATATTAGAGTTATTTTCATAATCTCGAGTACTTTAATATGTCATATGTTCTTATATAATTTATGTTAAGAATTTCCTTTAGCAAGCTTTACAGTGTCATTTGGAGCACTTTAGAAATCAATATTGTAGAATGCTATAAGGAGAAAAAATATTTCTAAAAGTACTCCCCTGTGTTCCCATTAATTTGTTTATTATCAAGGTCTTTATTAGGAATATAGTTGCTAATATCAGCCTATAATAAACAGAGTATAATTGAATTTTCAATATTTTGTCACCCGGGAGTAATTTTCTTACAAGACCTCTGCTCTATCTTCTGACTAATTGTCAGCAGTTACTCAGTATCACCACATTAATGTCACCAAACATTGCTGAAAAATCTACCTGATTGCATTATATTTAAAGATATTCATTTCAAGCCCTTGATGTTTTCGCTTTAAATTATTTACCTCAATTTTAAATATCATTTAAAATGCAATAAATGTAATGAGCCGACATGTTTTGAAAATACAAATTCAGACATATGCTAAGATTTGTTTGGTAGACGATGAAGACAATGATGTTGGGAGTCCCACAGCCCTGTAATGGCAACGGGGAATAGCAGGGAGCTGGCCCAACCAGTCAGTGCTCCAACATTGCAAGGGCGGGCTTTGCAGCCTTTCCTTCGCTGTGTTCTGGTGGGCTTTGGGTCGTTACTATTATTTTTCTTCTATGAACCTCACCTGGGGCGAATCAGATATTATGCTGATATTATGTTATGCTAAATGACATTCTAATAGTGTATTATTAAAAATAAATGACAATAACAGTTGAAAATGCTAGACACAGGTGGATTGATGGGGAAAACAAACTCTTTGTTTTTGTTGGTGGTATGTATTTAGAATTGAGGTTTTGACAAATCGAGAACACAAGATAACAACTCTGGAAAGTCCAGGTTTATGTGTATTATCCCAATATAATCAATACTGCCTCCTCTCCTCTTAAAAATGTCTTGGTCTGGCCATTAAATTAAATGGTCACACACACACACACACACACACACACCCCGCCCCATAACACATTTTTAGTTTAGCACTCCCTCTGTCTCCCAGACAGCTTGCTAATGATCCATACAGGAAGATTAAAACAATTGTGTTCTTGTTCAGGAATCTTGCACTTGACCTACTTTGCAAAAATTCTCGAACTCTCTTTGTTCAACAATTAAATATTGTTCAACAATTAAATTTTGAATTTGGACATAAGCACCATTTATTTTTTGACCCAAGTATTTTAACTGTTTGCTTGTCTGTGATACAATATGTATATAAAACCAATTGTATACAAAAAGCAAATCATGTAAGTGTGTCATCATATAGATGTATATGATTTTAAATTTTTAATTAGAAAGAAAATGTCCTGAGGAAAATTCTTCACAGTGTGTGAAAGCAAGAGAACCTGGTGATGCTAGCATATTATTGTACACTTCTACATGTGTACTTGCTTAATTGGTTCACAACAGCAAAGTTTGAGGGGATGTTCTGTTCTATGATCACAGAGAAGCAAATCTCTGTGTGTGAGTCAAATTGAGCAAATTTGGCAAAGATGAGAAGTTTTTTTGTTTTTTTTTTTTTTTAAGATGAGAAGTCGTGACTTCAGATGGCATGCTTAATGCAATTAGAGCAAACACTGATGGGTGCCCATGTTATCCACACCACTATGCAGAGTTGTATAGAGGATGCAGGGAGAAGGCAGTTCCCCTGGGGGGACTGTGGTTTGGAAGTGGAAGTAGGGGTAGCTACCAATTATCAGGCACCTAGTCTGTATAGACTCCATGCTCAGCTGCTTAAAAGCAATGAGCTTGAGTTATTGCTATGCCTATTTTATAAATGAGAAAATGGAGGTGAAGAGAAATGTAACTCTTTGTCTAGCCTTGAGCATCTACATGTGCCATAGTGTAGAGCACAGGAGATAGCATGTTGAAGCAAACAGACATGTCCCCTGTCCTTATGGGAGCTTTACAGGTCCAGTGGGAGAAATAGGCCTGGCACAATAAGCCACAAACCTGAAATCAAACCAACATGAGGAAAGAAACTGGCTCCAGTGAAAGCGAGTATCCAGGGTGGAGGAGGTAGGGACGCCTTCAGATCAGATGGTCAAGGAAGTCTTTTCTGAAAAATTGACAGATTTAAAGCTGGGACTTTAGGGATTGGGACAAAGTCTGATGACCCAGCAGGGAGAAGTTAGGTAGAAAGAGGGCCCCGTGCTGGCTCCTTACACAGGAGCTTGCTGGAACATTTAAGAAACTGAATGCAGGCTGCAGAAAGGTCATTTAATGGTCAAGAAGACTGGATGACTTTTGAAATAAGGTTGAAGGGGAGAGTTGGGTTTTGTAGGTTGGATTTTAAAGGAATTTGAATTTTTAAAAAGTATGTTGGTTTCCAGAAGTCTGTCTTCCCCTCAGATAGCAATAGGAAGCCACAAAAGGGTTTTGAGCAGGGTGAGATATGCTCTAACTTACCTAAGATCTCAACGCTAACATCCAAGAGCTGGAATTGACCTCAGGCCAATCTGATTTCAGAGCCCACTACACATTCTAACACACTCTTCCCCCTGGGACTCGGCAATAACTGAGTGCATAGCAGAAGGTTACGTGCATTACTAGGCACCTACAAAGCATTTGGTGATTCTAAGCAGGAGGATATAGCATTCATTGGGACTTTCATTTAAAAAATCTAAGGGTGAAGGTGGCACATGTCTGGAGGTTAGCAGGGCAATTCTGGAAAAGAAGAACACAAAAATGGAGCAAAAAGCAGGGTAGGAGAAAGCTGGCTGTTTGGAGGGAAGAGTGAATAGTTAAGTCCCCTGAGTATCACAACCCATGGGGGATAGCCCCCAAACTGTTGAGGCATGTTGAAGGCTAAACAGGGCTTTTTAGGCTAGTGTGAGACCATTGTATAGATTTCAGTAACTAGTAAAGAGTCGATGAAGGTATCAAGGAGGTGAATGACACAATCAGAGCTATGCTTTGTGTGTATGAGATCCAAGAGTGAAAGGTGTAGGAAGGAGAGCTCTAATGACAGACAACTTTGTAAGAGGTTTGTGTACCCAGATTGTACAGTAGGTGGGGTCCAGCCTTGGAGCCAGCCTGCCTGGTCCCACGTTCCAATTCTACCATTAATCTATGGCTTTAGCCATAGATTGTCTTCAACCCTTGGTGACTTCATTTCCTCATCTCTAAGTAGGGTTGATAACAGTCCCTAGTTCACAAGTTTGTGGAGCAGAGTAAATTCGATGACTCATGTAAAAAGTGTTAACCAGGGTGCTTGGCGTACAGTCAGTATTAGATGCGTGTTAGCTACCTCAAAAAAAAAAAAAAAAAAAAACTAAATCAATAATACTCCCAAGAGCTACTTAAGGTACAACTGGAGTGAGAGCAGAGGGAAGATAACTGTATGAAAAGATTACATTTAACCAGAAACAACATGAGGACAGGCCCCATGTTCCTAGTATGGTACCTAACATTGCATAAGCAGGCAAAAATAAGTGTGGATTTGGATTGAACTAATAAATGGCAAATAATAATCACACACGTGTTCTGTTATGTATAAATTACACTTGTGTAGAGCAGACACGTATGCTGCTGCTGATATTGGCTAGTTTTGAGTAACAGCAACACAAATACCTTGAACTACATATGAAAAATAACAGAGGGAAAGCTATTCAAAATTATTATTAAATTCTGTCTCCCAATGGTGGGAGTTGATGCAGCTTGCAAAAGTCACCAATTTCCCAAAATTTAACCGAGGCCACATCTTGCTTTCCCATTTCAGCAAGAGGGTGATTCGTTTACCACTGACGCAACTGAGGTTAACCCAGGCTTTGGCTGACGTCCCAGAATAATTTAGTAAAATCTTCTTGAAAGTCTCTACCACATGCCCTCTCTGCCTTTCTGACCTCGTACCAAACCTCTTCTCATTTGGCCCCCAGAGCATAGGGGAAATTGATGAGGGGGAGACCACGCTTGTGGAATGAGCGGCTGCTCTTACTCCCGCTATGCTCAGCTAAGGGACGAGGTTGACCAGAAGTCTCCTTGTGCTGCAGCCTCTTTTATGGATGTGGCTTCCTGGACCGGGGCATGTGCTCTGACCAGGGACAAGTTCAGACAGCTGTAGGAGAGCCTGACCATACAGAGCTGAGGAGTGAGAGCAGGTGCTTTTGACAGCTAGGAAAGAATTGGTCTGGGAATCCCCCTGACGAAGGGAAATCACAGAAATTAGAGACAGAAAAAAATCCTATTAGTCAATTCTCTTGCCAAAGATAAATTGATCCCTGGTGTGTATCCCTAGCTACCTGGCCACTCCAGTTATATCTCTGTCAACATGTAAGGATGAGGAGCCAGGAGGATGTGGACAAAAGACTCAGGGAACTAGGGTGGTTAGATACTGGGATGAAAAAGATCTGTAACCATTAAAGGAAAAATAATGATTTGGGGGATGAATAAGAATGGTTGATTTCTTTTTTTCTTTTTTTTTTTTTTTTTTAAGGACTGAGAGTTGAATAGAGAGAAAAATCCATGCAAGATTTGGTGGTTATTGTTCTCTTAATAAACAGCTAAGTATTATTTCTCCAAAGGGAAGTAGTGTTTTTATTCATATTTTGCTTATTTTTTGCCAGGAAGTAAAGGTGTCAAGTAAATATTTTTGACATTGCAAGCCTAGAATTAGAATATGCATTTTGCTTTTGCAGTAAGGATAGCAAAGAAGCTTCATAGGGTAAGGCTGTGACTGAATTCATTGAAGAAGGAATTGTATGACAGTTTGTTAAATATATGGATTTGACTGACTATAGACCCTTAAGAGAGCCAAGGAATTTTGTTGCAAAGATAAGATCATATTTAGATGCAAGTAGATAGAGAATGAAATCTGAATTGGTTCTTAGTAGCTTAGACATTTTCCTCTGCATTTACAAGAACAAAAAAAGGAACTAATTCTCAAAGAAACCAAGTGTGTTAGTAATTTATCTTGGTTTTAGTCAGATTAAACTGGATGGCTGATTAATTCAACTGACTTGGATTATCTGATTTTTTTTCATTACTTCATGTTTTCTGGATATTTTCAAATTATACCCAGTCATCTTGTTGCATATTTCACATTCAAAATAGCTCAGCTGAGCAATGTTATTCTCAGCCAACCTCAGTGTCTTTCTCATTCATGTTGGAGGAGCAGGTCTTAGGCAAGAAGTATTCAGAAGGACTTCATTCATCTTGTAGTATATTCATGTCCCAAACTCATGATCAGGGTGCTAGCTCCTGCTACTGCCTCCTTCATAGATTTCAGGCCTTCTGTACCGAGACTGCCTCTCAGACTTCGGACCCCTTGGATCCACATACTGGCCTGATCCTTTAGCCACATCAACGCTGGGCATCAAAAGGCAGGCAGCGGTTGAAGCCATAAGCTGCAGATCCAAAGAATCTTTAAAAACACCTTCTCATGAACTCTTTGTCTCGATCACACTTCTGACCCGTAAACTCAACCTCTATAGGTTACCTGATGCCACAGCCAGGTGACATCTTGACCCCTGATTTGGGGGCCAGGCCCTCTGCCATGCCTGTCACTCTTGCAGTGGTTCTCAGCTTTCTGGCTCCTGAGATAGAATCCAGCTCCTTGTCTGGGACCTCATACAGTCGATGTTAAAGAAAAAATTATTCTGACGCTCGTTAAACGGGTAAGGAAGACTTTATTCAGGACCATTGCCATGGGTGTCAGGTTATCGCCGTGTTGTGTTTGGGTTTGGCTCTGAGTACAACAAGAACATGTAGGGATTTACAGCCAAGGAGCAGGTTGGTGAGGGGCGGGGGTGGGATTGATGGAAAATCACTAAGAGGAGACATCAAGAGTAGGAGGATTCTTTCCAAGCTGACCTAACAGGGTTCTTGCTGAAGGCAGGCCAAGGACTCGTATATCAAAGGCAGGGGATAAGGAATTTAATCAGATATGGCAGGAGAACTCTGGGAGGATGGCAAGGGGCAGAGGGCTCAGGGGAACCTGACGGCAGTTTGGTCAAGGAGAGTCTTTGTCAGTAGGACAAGCTGCAGTTTTGTCCTGAGAACGTGTATCTAGAATTCAACTAATGAGAGCTCTGCTAGAGCTGGGACCGTGTTTGCACGCACAACTGGTACTTGCTCCTAAGCTAACTCCCTTACCCAGCCCCACCCACTGCCCAAGGCATTCTGCTCACCACCCCCCTCGCCCCCCAACCCTACCATCCTCACCAGCCTGGGGAGTCTGGCCTTCAGGTTTCACTAGAGATGGATGGCGGCCGGGGGCGGAGAGGGGTGGTGGTAGTGGTTGAGAGAGCCTTGGGAAACGGCTCAATCATGATGCTCACATCTTTCACACTCACCCTGTGGAGCAGATTTTATCCAATGAAGAAACATACACTGCTCCCATGTGACATTTTATTCAGAGCCCAAATTGTAAGTCAAGGGGAGTTGATACTCAGAAAAATTTATCCTCGAAAATTGGCAAAGTTTTCTTTAAAAACCTCTCGTGCCATTCATTTTCTTCTTCTTCTTCTTGAAAGTATAACCTGTTCTTCACTTAGTACCATTGCTCTGAGAGAAGTTGGCGGAGTAAATGCAGGTAGGTGTCGCTGAAGAATTTTACTGTTCTGTGCGTTGATAAACAAAGAGCCTAAACAAAGAAAGCCATTTGTTAGATTTATTGGCCCTGGAACAATTTGTACTAAAGTAGCCCTTGAACAAGCTAGGAAATAAGTAGAATAAATGTGCTGGTTGAGCTCCTTGCCATTGGCTTTTAAAAACCCCACCGATACTGAGATATTTGTGTTTTCATTGCAGGGAGCACCAGCACCGTAGTAGATGAGGAGTGAATATTCACTGTTCTCCAAAATACGACTTAGCCTCTTTTTGCAACTTGAGACTTCCCTTGTCTCCGCGACTTCCTGCCTGCTTCGGCCTCTAATTACTCTTCCTTTTGTCAGACCCTTTTCATGACTCTTCTTTTTTTCTTCTTCCCCTTTATTCCCTCTTGCCTACATTCCACGTTTCTTTTCAGCCTCCCCCACTTTATTTGCTACAAGTGCTTAAGACCAGCACCGTGTCTCAAAGGTGAATAAGCTCCTCTTCCTACAAAACAGTTTTCCCGGATTTTCTATTGGAAAAGTTAGCATCCCGGCCTCCCTGCGAGGAAATTTAAAACAGAGGTCGGCAACCCCAGAGAGAAGAGCTTGGCCATAAGTGTAGCAAGCTGTTCTGCAGCTTTAGGCTCATTTTTACATATTCTAAATTAGCTGGCCCTGCCATTGCAAGCACCGGTGCATCATCAGGCATCCAGGAAAGAAAAAAAAACCCTTCCACTTTTCAAAGTGCAATTCAGAATTCATCCAAACATTAAACCAGCAGAACACTGAGTGGAGGCACGTGTAACTGGACAAGCCAGGAATCTTACAAGGTAAATCTGGCTAATGGACATTCTGTTGTGCATCTTATAAAAATAAGACACTGGTATATTACTCTTTTCACGAAAAATACATTTTAGTACTTGGTACAGCATTGAGTAGGGGCTTTTATTAAAAGCGATGTTTAAAATAGGTTAAAACAACATGAATGGGCAGTGAAATGTAAAAAAAAAAAAGAAAGAAAAAAACCCTTGAAATTCTTATGAATTTGTTTATCCTGTTTTCTACCAAGACCCATCATTTCAACAAGAAGCTGATACATATTGAGAGTTTCTTAAAACCTAGTGGAGGAGAGGTGTATATTTTTAAATTATTTCAGGAGATAGGTTTTTTTGTTTTTTGTCTCTTGCGAGGATAAATTATCATTCATATTATAGTTTCTTCAATGGCTTTCTTGTAAAGTAACTAAACTGATTCCCAAACCGCATGTTAAGATTGTATCATCTTTGATCCCGTTCCTAGGAAAGGTAGTGTTTACCTTTAAAACTTTACCAATAATATTATAAGTTAACGTCACACTTTCTTGTGTCATAAATGGCAAAATCTCACCCTTTATTGAAGATAAAGATTGAACACAACAATAAGTTATTGTTTGGAGAAAATTAATCGTGCAATCAATTGGAATTCACAAAAGTTTCTTTGTGCCTTTGGCTTAAGAAAGTTCAGTAAACCTAGCACAGGCATGATTTGGACCCTAATAACTGTGAAGTCAATTTATTCTAAGAGGTTCTCCTAAAAGAGAATGTCCCAAGAAAGTCTGCATACTGTTAACACAGAAGGGATAGAATTTTTTTTACCTTATGTTTGTTGAAAATGTTTGCCTTTTGAAGAGAAAGATATATAAAATAGGACTTTTACGTTCTAGGGGATAATAATTGGGAATTTAAAAAAACACAGTATTTCCATCTTGGGGCCCCTGGGTGGCCCAGCTGGTTGAGCTTCTGACTCTTGATTGACTCTCGATTTAGGCTCAGATCATGATCCCAGGGAGTCTGCTTCAGGATTTTCTCTCTCCCTCTGCCTCCAGCCTTCCTGCAGCTTGCAGTCAAACATTTTCTCTCTCTCTCTTTCTCTCTCTCTAAATAAAATCTTTAAAAAAGTAATTCTATCTTGCTTTGGGATTTTTCTTCTCCATGTGATTAAGCAAATATGTGAACATGCATCTGTTTGCCCGAATGGTGAATGGGCTTTCACAAATGATGCAGAGCTGATGAACTTTTGGGAGCTGTGGTGCTCTCAACCATCCGGATATCTTGGGTTACTTTTCTTTCCTCCATGACTGTCATTTCCCCTCCGTACTGGTTGCTCCCACCCTGGCTCAGAGCTCCATCATCACTTCTCTGGGATCCAGAAACCACTTCCTACCTGGTCTCCTGAACTTGACCTTCCCTCTCAATCCTCTCCCCTGGCCAAATCAAGCTTTCCTGAAACCTGAAAAACAATCCTCTGATGATGATAATACTAAGAGTAGTAATGTAATAAATACATATGGAGCGGTTTCATGCACTGAACTACATCAAATCTTTTGATACGTTGCCTCATTTAGTTCTCTAAGCAATCTTGGAAGTATGTTTGGGTATTAGCTGTATTTGATAGGTACAGACTTGAGATGTAAACAGGTCTAGGTACTTGGTAGAAGATGACACAGCAACTTTCTCTCAGTTCTCTCACACCGCTGGTGCGAAACGCTCTGCCTGCCTTTCAAGCGCCTACAGAATCTATACCCATCCTACTCACTTAGCAACACGCTTGTTGTTTTAAAGGTAATTTTTTCCCCCAGGACATTTGGTAGAAGATCAGCCTCATAGAACATCTGGAAATACGCTATTATTTTGTTGTATTATCATGCTTTTAAATCTCAAGTTTAGATCATAAATGAAATTGAATGTGAAACTCTCTAGCCACACCAATTTGTCAGAAGCATTTATCTGTATCACAAACCCAAGAGCCATTTTGAAAGGGTTAGGAATCTATGACCAAAAGCAGCTGACCTGCTCCAAGAGCAGATTGATAACCAGCTCTCCGATGGATGAAAAGGATGCTCTAGGTAGAGGTTGCTTTAAGGCCTTCCTTTGCGATGCAGTCCCTAGTCAGTGTTATTAAATCTGTTCCCTTTCATAACTGAAATTTCAAACGTAAATTATATTGTAACATCCCTATGGAAATGTCTAAAGTCATAAATGAAGAAGGAAGGAAGATGCTGTTCTCAATACATCCCACATCATTAACATGTCAAATCTCTGTCCCCATATAAATGAAACTGGGATGTTTTCCAACTTTTCATCTTGACTGTAAGTATAGTTGCCCGCGTCGGGGAGACAGGGAGGCGTAGATGAAAGTACTAGTTTTGTGTTTCGGCTAATCTGATCCCCCCAACCAGCTGGCCTTCCCACCTGCCCCACAAACTCTGCTCAGAAACTGCACAAACAACCTATGAGAGAGCCAGACCCCTGTTGTAGCCATTTCTGCCAAGTGAGCCCATGTGGGTTGGGTAGATGAAATAAAGGACGTAAGGAGCTATGCCGGGGCCGTAGAAATTAGGCTTCAAAATGGATCTAAAGTAATTTTGAAGCCATTTTACTGGTCAGAAAAAAATAAATTACGTGTAATAATTTTAAGAATTGATGATTTCAGCTCAGCGTATGTGGCACCAGCAAAGAAGTCTGAAATGTAGCTATCTAACACAAGGAATGTGACAAAGTGGGAATGTGTTTAACCATTCATCCTGTTATAATAGGCAAGTCACCAATATCAATTAAGTTATTTCTGTGCAAGCGCCATGTCGTAGTTTCAAAGCTACATTTCAGGAGATGACTCTTTAAAAAGTCATTTTACGAAGCATAAGGTAAATCCTTCGAGGGTGCCCGTGGCCCACCTCCCTCGGTCTGGTTTTATGTTTCATTGACTGTATTAGCATTAAACTCTTTAAGAGTGACAGGCTGCAGTAAGGGGATCCCAGGTGGGCTACAGGATCTGCAGGGCCAGCTGTTCCTTAGCTCGGATAATTCTTCTTTTTGAGATTTACAGATCCGTTTGCATTTGACAGACCATGGCAAGTCTTTGTACTGCCCAGTCCTGATGTTTTAAAGGAAAGCAGCTTAATAATTTATTAACTGCTACATTTCCTCTGGGCTTTATCTGTGTGATGCTGTTGAGTCACAGAACATTATAAATATGAAGAACCTAGCAGAAGCACATTCTTGGAGAGAGCTGTGGCCTTTTCATTGTTGGTCTGGCTGTCGCCAAGGACCCCTCTGAGAGCTCTTGTTGGTTTACCTGGTTGGATGGAAAGCAGCAGAAAAGGATCGGCTTTGGAAAGTGGGATTATAGTATCAGTTTTGAGGTTGCCAACAAGATGCCCTGACCCATGAGATAGTTAGCGATGTAACGACAGTCAGGTGTGGTTGCAGCATGCTTTTAGATTTTTCTGAGTTTTCTGTGTGCTCCAGTGACATCGCTCTCTGCACACTCTTCCCACCTCGTGCCCTGCCCCTCGAGGCTTCTTCAGCCTGAAGCACAGTCCCCACACTTCCACTGCTTCAAAATCTTGTCCATGTTTTTAGACTACCACCAAAGTGACTTTTTACCACAAAGCTCTTACTGATCCTTTTCAAAATGGGTATCACTTCGGCCTTCTCTGACTTGTTTCTGACACTTACATGTCCTATTTTGTAGGATAATGGCTACTGTTAACTTGTGCCCAGTAGTGGATCAGGATGCTGTGATGTTTGCTGCCTATTGTCCCATTAATTCCTCTGTGGCCAACACCATATCCTTCATGCGGTAGATATGTTTCTTCACTTAATAAGTTTTAAGGGATGCTGCTAATTCTACCCCCTAATCCTCCTCGCTCGCATCTTATCTTGTCCCTTTCCCAATCGCATATAACTATATATAATGGTGTTTTCACAACTTCATGGAACTTATTTTGGCATGGAAAATGAATCACTTTTAGAGACTTTTGTGTTAGACTAATGATAAAATAACAGTACGTGTGTTTGTAAGATGTTCCACGGCATACAGAATATTTTCGTATATATTATTGGCCACCACATGATGATTATGACCATGCAAAGTATTAAAGGTGAAGCCTCCTCTTACAGATTAGGAAGCTGAGACCTGGAAAAGTTAATCAACTTGTACAAAGTTATATATCTAATAAATCTCAGCGGTTAAAGTTGAACCCGGATGTCCTAAACGTTCCAGTAGGACTCACTCCACTTACATATATATATATATTTTCATCAAATAGCTATTTTTAGGCCCTGTATAGACACAGTCAAATAAGACCCTGGTGTCTGTCAAATAAGACCGACGCTATGTGAATAACATAGCTACAGAGCTGTTAGAACTGATGGCACAGCCACGTTGCCTCATTGCCCAGACTAATGCACAATTAAAAGGCAACATTCATTTTCAGTAACTGAGCAGATTCAATACATGTAATGGCATTTAATGATTATTCAACTTGTAGTATCTTTTACTCAAAGGTCAAGTCCAGTGCACTGTATACACTGTTTACTCTGTTTATAAATGGCAGGGGTAAAAAGAATAGGCAACTGTCTACATTGAAGAAATAATTGGCACTGCCCTGCATACACTGGGCACTTAATACATCTTTATTAACTAAGTAGAAATGTCTTTTGTGTTTCTGAGCTTATCCTTTTTATGACTGGCATCTTCCTCTGCAGAACAGACCAGAAAACTGACTTTTGAAGTACAGTGGGGACATATGGCATAATATTTAATTTAAAGCAATTTCAGACAGATGTGGACAAATTACTCAAATGTTTTGTTCCTTAATTTTAAAAGAGATGCTCAGGAGAATAGGATCTGACCAGAGATTTCCCTGATCTTAGCAAACTTTACTTGTAATTCCGCTACAAGTATTCTCAAGTTACTGATACACCAAATTGAATGGCTGTTTTATCTATCGTGTTCTTTTATTTGAAGTTTTTTTTTTTTTTTAAACCCACATTTTTGTATAAGAGCTATGGGATTTAAATAGTTAAGGGTAATTCTTCCTCAAGGCTGCTTTACGTCGTTATAGCCACCTGCTCCACCATACAGAGTTGAGGTAATTAATAAGAGGCATTAACACGTCTGGTATCGCTGGAGAGAGGGAAAAACTGAAATCTGTTGAATAGTTTTTAACTGTGAAACAGTAAATGTTGATTCACTCACCATCTTTCACTTCACCACCCAACTTGAGATCATTTTTGCAAGATGAAATAAATGGTAAGCTCACACCCCAATGGAACGTTAATGGGTCTAATTACATGTAACTTGAAATATAGGTTTGGCTATGTGGTATATCCAGCCACCGGTCCATGACCAGCATTTTGGAAAAGCAGAGCTGGTGCTCAGGAGAGAAATGGGGGGTTGGAAATGCAGACTGGGGATGATAGTGAAACTGTGTAGCATGAGCTATGGCTCCACAGGGAGCTCTGAGAGCAGAAGGAAGGAGACAAAGGGTCTCCAAAGACACCAAACCTGGAGGAATACTGCATCTGGAGGTAGGGGTGGAATTGGAAAAGAATCAGGCAAGGAACAGTAGAGAACTAGCAGCAAACTAAAGAGACTACATATTACACAATTAAGAGAGAAATTAATTTCTGGAGGAAGTGGGTCTGGAATGTAGGGGAAAAGTAATGAAGCAATAAGGAAACTAGAAAAAGCTACCCCCTGGATATTTTTTATAAAGATTTTATTTATTTATTCATGAGAGACAAAGAGAAAGGGGCAGAGACATAGGCAGAGAGAGAAGCAGGCTCCCTCCTCCCTCCAATGCGGGGATCGACCCCAAGACCCCGGGATCGCGCCCTGAGCCAAAGGCAAATGCTCAACTGCCAAGCCATTCAGGTGCCTCTATCCTGTCTGTTTTTCAAAGAAGTTTAATAGTGAATCAGAATGATTTTGGGTACAGAATTGAAGGGCAAGGAACTAGCAAAGGATAGAAATGTATTTTTTGAGGACCTGGAGGATCTGTGACTGTCTGTATAGGCCAGAGTCGAAGACCCGATGAGGAAAAGGAAGAGTAAAGGATGATCTTGTTGGATTTATCTTTACGGACACCATCAGAGGGTTTGCTCCTACTGAGGTCCCTCCCCGTCACCATGATCTGTGTTGCTCATCATTAAAAATAACTAACAGAAAATGTCTTTTTAAGTGACATGTTAGTTTACTTAAATCTTTACATCTGAATCTTCTTCCTACTTATTTTCCTGCACTTGTTGACAAGTCATCAGCAAGGAGAGCGTTTGGTTCAATATTACCTGTCATCTGAGAGTTGTATTGCTTCAATAAAAACTTGATGGACTAATGCTGTTTTTAAAGCCCAAAGCAAAACGCTATGAATGGTCCTGCCTCTATTCACAAGCCGTAAATCGGTGCATCTTTAGACATACATAAAAGTAAAATAAGAGGCGGGAGAAGAGTAACGTACAGAAATCTAGAGAGTTAAAAAAGATGAGGTGGTTAGAAATGTATGCAACGTTATATAATCAAAATATAGAAACGATCATCACACAAGTCTAATTTATTTAATATATATCTGCTGCCAAAAAAGATAATTTTTCAAATCTTGGAACTTCATAATAAGCACAATAATTAAATTACACAGGATAGACGTTGACAAACATAGCTAATGGACTTTGCAATTATCATTTTTTAAGATACAAGTTTCCTTTCTTGTGATCCCTTGCTTTGATATTATTTTTAAATACCATTTAATATCCTGTTATAGATTTTTTTTTAGTAGACTGGTTAACAAAATGTCACCAATCCATGAGAGTTGGCAGGAAGTCAATGACACTTTATCACGGAGGATTGCTGGCATGTTCATAATAATAATGATACCTCTAATATGCATTAACAGTTTCCTTCCGTATCTCAAAACTGTTGGATATAATAGATACCAACTGAAACGTGGCCAGCTTGATATTATGACACATGAGTCATTTAGGGCTCTTATTCACTGACCAGAAACCACACACTAGGGCAGAGAATAATTACAATTTTATAGTTGTAATCCCAAGGAAGAGTAGTTTGTAGGTAGCACTTGGTGATTCAAAACAAAATTTAGTAATAGAATAAAACAAACATCACCCTTGGGCTATTTCAAGACCCACAGTGTAGTTATTAGAAAGGTCACCAATGCCTCTAAGTTAGCAACAAGAGCTGTGCTTGGCCTGTAACTTTTACAGAACAATCCCCGGGCTTCTCTTGAGCTGCCTAGTTTATGTTGATATTTATTTCTCCAGAGAAGAAATCTGAATATGTTTTTTATTATTATTATGGGAACTTTATTAGCAAGAGGGAAGACTCTCGGTTATCTAACCCCGTCTACTACCCCGCCACGCTTAACTACAAAAATAAAACCAACCTTGCACAATTGAAACATATATGCATGCAGAAGCAAAATGTTATATGAATAGCATTGACCACATACACATTGGTTGACCCCACTTAGCTTATAAGAAACATAAGATCACACGCTGAAGTGATGTGGTAATAAGCAATTAACCAATGGATTGGGGTGGAATTTATCCTCTTAATAACTGAAGTGTGGTCTTATTGCATTTGAGAGCTGTACAACTTCAAAGAATTGTCTGTAAGCTCCGAAGCATGCAGTTCTAAGGGTTTTGTTTGTTTGTTTTCGTTGTTTATGTAGTTTAGTTTTCATCGACACTGGATTATTTTATGCTGTCCTTTTCCACAGTTGCTTGAAAATGTAGTCTAGAGAATCAGATTGATTTTTAATTATGAGTTCTTGATTTTAGGCTTCAGATAAACTAAATTGAACCAGAATTATTCTTAAAGCATAAACAACGGATTGCCTAAATTCCCAGCTCTCATTTCAAGTATTTGCTAATGTGGCATTGATCAATCTACAATTCCCAGACTGAGGAGAAGTGATAGGAATATTGGATAAAAAATGCTGTACAGGCCAGAAAGATAAATTGTTTGGGTTGTCTTTTTGCAAGTTGGAGGTCACGATTCATTCATCTTGTTACTTTGCTATATCCCTTTAGTGGCTTCAATTGCAGGATTAAATATTGAATGGTGGCAGATCATTCAATATATAGGCTCTCATAGTTTGGCATTAGAAGGCTTTTCATGCTTAAAATGGAACTGTGTGCACACAGAATGCCAAAGATAATCGTGCTGATGATCTAGTCTGTGAGATTAATCCCTCAACAATATTATCAGACAATTCTTAACACATTGATTTGTCCCTGATACGACACTTCTGAAACAAATGGATATACTAAGCATTTTAGGAATAACATTGAGCCTTCTCTACTGTCTGGTTCTTCCAGAAAATTAACCCATTAGCAGATTTCACTAGAGACTTCCAACACATATCACAACCAATGTTTGTTACCACGAAAATAAAACTGTTTTTTCAAAGTTCCAACATGCTTTGGGGAAGTAGTAAATAATAGAGGATTAAAAAAGAAAAATTGCTTTGCGTAAAATTTTGCCTTCGTGGCTAAATATGCCAAATGAACAATATGCTGTCTAGTAAACCTGATTAGACGAAGAATATCGAACCTCCTTTATCCTAAGATGCTAGACTTAAAATATTTAATCATTGCTCTTGTCATACATTTTAGGGGTTGCTTACATACTAAGACCGCTAAAAGGGAAATGAAGACATCAGGAGTGAAAAACATGTTATTTAACCAAGAGACTCAAGAGGCTTGATGGAACAACACATGCTTTTTGAAAATAAAAAATGTTTCATTTATAAAACATAAAAATTAAACTTTGACAAGAGCCAAGTGGTCATTTGGTTCCTCCCTGCCTGGGCAGGATTTTTTTCTTCCACATTTGGATTGTCTGAAATGCCCCAGATGATAGTTTTTCTCTTCTTTCTGAAGTTGCTAAAATCCGGAAGTTCTTCAAGGTAAAATTGTTTGGGAGTGGTTAGGGAAGGGGAAAATCTTCTCTAAAATATTCTTAGAACCAGCTCATTCATTCTCCCTAGATATGCTATTTTAAAATCATTATAATAATACCATTTTGCTCTATAAACAGTTACGTCATATTTCATTTTTCCCCTCAGCCTAAGCACATTTGGATTTTTCTCATTTTCTCATAAGTCATCCATACTATTCCTTTCATCACCTGGATTTATCTCTGGCCTTCTTCCAGTTTATTCACATCTTTGTGGAGCATGAGGGTCTAAGTAACGGTTCCTTATTATGCTGAAGCCTGGTATTTCTCAAGGCAGTATAAGAGCAGTCTTTGGAGTCGGCCCTGAGTTTGAATTCTATCTCTGCCACTTACAGCTCTGAGACATTCCTCTAGTTAGGAAAACCCCTGTGCCTTGGTTTCATTATCTCTAAAATGAGGCTAACACCACAAAAAAAAAAAAAAACCCAAGCAAAAATAACTATTATTATAACTACATTTTTAACTGACATGTTATAAATTGTATCAGATTCATTATGGCTTCTGTGTAAAATCTTTTATTTGGATTTTTTTTAATTTTTTTAATTTTTTTTATTATTTGGATTTTTTTTTAATGAAAGAGATTTTTGGATATGCCTATGACTTCTTGAATCCAACCTAATTTAAGCTTGATTTTATTAAAAAAAAATTCTGCAGTCAACATACAAACAAAAAATCCCTGAGATTAGAGAATTCAGGAATCCTTAAACCACATGTATGCTCAAGCACAGCACATCATTCTGTGTTATGAATTAAGAATGGAAGAGTGAGCTATGTATGGTAGGGGAAAACCTAGAAGGATCTAGACCCACCAAGACCTTGACTTGATCTGAGAAAGACAATGTGAGCAGAATATGAAGATAGTTAACAAATAGTTTTGACATAAAAGATATCAAACACAAGATTAGAGGGAGTGGTCAGTACAAGGCAATGAATGGAGAGTCTAGGAGCAGAGAACATAGTTGAGTTCTGACTGTGTACATCATATGAAGCCCTGGTACTGACCCCATGATGGACATTTCACCTCCACTTTGTGGCTAAGTTATCTGAGGTTGAGAATGGCACTTGCTCAGAATTTATTGAAGCAAGGAGTGGGGCTGGAATTCTTCACAAAATCACACCCTTAGTCGATGTACTGAAACTTCAGTAAGCATGTGAGTCACCTGGAGGGCTGCTAAAACCAGACCCACCCCCCAAGTCTCTGACTTGAAGGGTCTGTGGTAGGGAAGCTGAGAATCTGCTGACACTGCTGTTTTGGGGACCATACTTTGAGAACCACTGCTCCAAATTTGCGCTCTACTTTTTTTCTGCGGGTTCATAATTATGAAATGGCTCTATATGCCAGGCCCAGCTGTGATTTCCTTTAGGTTTTTTTACATATGGCAATCCATGTGAGCAGGCTTTTGTTCTCTGTTTCAGGGACATCTGGCATTCAGTATTAGAGAAGGACTTTTAGTCGTGGAGACACTGGTGCCCTGGCCAGCCCTGTGAAAATAGAAATTCAAATAAAGTGACTCCAGTTACAGGGACCCTTTGTCTCGGGAGAGAGGGAGAAGCCCATTTAGTAGAAAGTGAAACATGAGGTTGGACCTAGCATGGAGGGCATTTGTCACTGAATCCTTTACATATGAAACTAGAGCACATCGAGCTCCTTTTTTCCAAGGGTGAGATTGATTCCAGATCCAGGACAGGCATTAGGCTATGGATCACATGCCCATTGCTCTGAGGAGGGAAGGAATGCAGGGACAGAGTCAGGGACATACCCACTACACACCCACCCCTCTCTTGGGGTCACTGGGGATACTAGATAGCTCTCACAGCTCTCCTCTGTGTAGCCCCTTCTCTCAGCAGTGCTATTAAATGGACTACACAGAGCAGACATTTAGAGGTTGTTGACTAACCGCCCCGGTGGTGCTGGCTAACCCTGATTGAGAGGTGAGAGTCAAGGAAAAGTGAAAGTGTCTCATGGTGATCTTATCTTTTCTTTTTTCTTTTCTTTTCTTTTCTTTTCTTTTCTTTTCTTTTCTTTTCTTTTCTTTTCTTTTCTTTTCTTTTCTTTTCTTTTCTCCACTTTATTTATTCATGAGAGACACAGAGAGAGAGGCAGAGACATAAGCAGAGGGGGAAGCAGGCCCCATGCAGGGAGCCCGATGTGGGACTCCATCCCAAGACCCTAGGATCACGCCCTGAGCCAAAGGCTGACACTCAACCACTGAGCCACCCAGGCATCCGTTGGTGATCTTTCCAACTTACTCACTATGCTGAGTTCCTGGGAATGAACCACATACAAAGATGAGCTGAATACAATCTGTCTACATGCTTGAAATGTGGTTATCAAAGCCCCTGAAAAGCTGGAGGAAAGATAAAATGTTACATTTTCAGTTTCATTTAGCTAATAGCCAGTTTAACCAGATACATCTGTGGAGAGAGCTAGGTGTCTTTCTTGAGGGTAAAAAAGAAGTCATTATCTTATCACCAGAACGCATGTGGGAAGCGCCTCTTTAAAGGTGACAACACTTTGGGTCTTCTCTAGAATAAGTCCAAAGTTGGCCTGTCACTTGGGAGGTCATAGGGGTGGTTGCCAGCTATTCAATTCAATTCAATTCAATTCAATTCAATTCACTCAGCATAATCCAGTAAGTATTTATTGATTGCCTACTTATGTCTATACTATGGCCAGTCCGGGTTTGGTCCTCTGATGGACAAATACAGAACCTGTCGGGCTAGTGAGCTACCCTGGGCACTTTCGGAGGACCATTTCAGTTCTCCGATGCATTGGCTAGTTAATTAAATTAACTAGCCAATGATTAATTGGCTAGTTAATTGATTAATTAAATCATCGCGTATAATTTAGGTGCTAAGTGGCACCTAAAGAATTTAGTAGACCTCAAAAGTCAAATTCACACCTTGGTTAAAATAAGAATTATATGAGCAGATATGGTTGGTAAAATATTTGGGGAAGGAATGAATGCAGACACTGTTTTGGAATACTTAAGCTGGTAATTTTTTTTTCATCTTCAAAATAGCCAACATTCTGTTTCTTCATAGAGCCTCCTAACTGAATTCTAAGCACGTTAAGTGTTTCCCCAGAGTGGAAGCAACTGGACATAAGCTGGCCACACTGGTTCCTTTTGAATTAGCATCCTGTGGGGACAGTCGCCAGCGTGCTCTGTAACTAGTACAGGTTGTTTACGAGGATGTGTTTTTACGTGTGAAAATTAGCTGCACGTTTTCTTGGCGTGAGCGACCGGTGATATTTCAGCTACCTGGTCAGAAGAACGTTTTGCAAATCCGCTTGCTCGTACAGACGAAGACAAAACAAGTGTCCCCTGCAATCTCTGTATTATGCCATGGCCCATTTGAGCTGCACAACGCACTGCTTGTTCAGTTTTTGTTATAACCTTCATAGAAGATGGAAAATGTACCCCAAACTGCTATGCAATAAGATCATTGCTTGCCTGCCAGTTTGCAGCTTTATGTACAGCCTGTTATTGTTTGTGAAGGTGAAGTTTATGGCGAGTGAGTCTCTGACAGTCTGTCACTCCACCTGACTACGGTAAAAGGGTCTCCAGATAGGCTGTGTTTGCAACCACTGTAAATATGCCTGCATCTGTAGCATCTTGGTAGTGAAATTTATGATTAACCAGCATTCCTTCTTTGCTGTTTTAAAACTGAAGTTTGGTTTCAGAGGCCATTACCCATTTTACTTGTGTGTCTTGGGGGGAAAAGGAGACAGCAGTTAAGATATTGAAAATATTTTCTTTTATTTTCTGTCTCGAAATTTTTTTTGTTACACATTAGAGACCTTATGTAATGTTTAATGTTTCAATTTACTGTATGCATTTTCAGCTTTAGTATTTGTCATCTTGTTCCAATTTAATGAAAGCTTATTTGGCTATGGTTTTCATTGGAAAGCAGAACACACGTACAACTTTCAGCAATAATATATATTTTTCCTTTTCTTTGGATTTGAACAGCCTTCTAAAATTTTCTCTACTGAAATTCTGGCAGAGTTATTTCTTCAACATTTGGCTGAGGGTTTGGAATGTTTTAAACATTTGAAGTGACTGGGATCAATTACTGTAACCTAAAATGGATAACCTTTAAGACACAAAGCTCATGTTTTTCTTAATATCTCATTACATGACATTTTTCTGTTTGTATATTGATAAAACACTGTGTGTTGGCTAAATAAGGCACATTTCATTTATTTCCAAGCACTGTTGATATTGTAAAGCTAGCATATTACATATAACTTTAAAGTTATTTTTAAGATATAACATCTTTATGGATGAGAAAAATAAAATTCAGAAGATGGATAAACTTGTAACAATTTAGCAGTCTAACAAAGTATAATAAATAGCAAAATCGTGTATTTGAAATGAATCTCCCAAAAAAATTCACAATACAAACATATTTTTAAGCTCTGTTTTTCTAATTAAGGGAGTGCCAGGAGTTTTCCGATTCATTCTTACTGGTGTTTCTGTGTTATTGAAAGTTTTTCTTTTTCCATTATAAAATCATGGTTTCCTTGGAGAGATGTTTGCGGAGAAAGGATTATGCAGTACTAGCCTGTTATTTTTATTTATCAGGTTAATTTAGGACTCACATTGCACTTTCAGGGTGGAAGGAAAGCAAGGAAATGCCAGCTTTAAGATCTGACTTTTGATAAATATAAATGTGGAGCAAGTCTCTGCTGATGGTACGTAGTGGATGTGACCCATGACGGGCAGATGGCTGTAGCAATGGAGAGAAATATTACAGCCAGAGCTTTCCTGCTTCTGCTCCAGTGGACTCAGAATACATTAGCAGGGCTCTCTCTCAGCTCAGAGTTTTTTTCCTGATGATAGATTAGTGATAAACTCATATGCAAGTTATTCCAGAATTCCTCTGAGACCTTAGCTTTTCATGAATGAAAAGGTCATTTGTAAGAGTTCTACATTCTTTCAGGATTTTTCCCATGGAGCCACATTGCCCTCTGACAATTGGACATCACTGTATTTTCTTTGAAATAATAGCTTGCAGTTGTCCGGTCTTAAATGTCCTAATTATTTGTTTGGTAGTTCGGAGAAACCTAATGTTTCTTCATGAAATAAATTCTCTTTAGTAAAGAGAGAACTTGGAGCTGAAATCATCCTAGAAGCTACAAGCTCAGACTTTTGTGAGGCCAGAAGTCTCCTTGTCCTAAATGACTTTTGATAGAAGGCCAAACTTTGTACCAGATGTGTGATATTTTATAGTAATTACATGGTGCAAGCCTTATATCGTTTTCCACTGAGACCATTCAACATCTGCTTTATCAAAATGGTTTTTAGAAAAAAAAAAAAAAAATGGTTTTTAGGTGGGTTCCCCCCCCCCCCGGGTTGCGGATGAGTACAAATGTTAAATGAGACACTGAGTCACAAATTTTATTGTATAACGTGAATTTCTCTTTCATATTAATCTATTATAAATGGTCACTGACCTAGGTTTCCTTTAATGACTGAACGCAGCAGAGTTGGTTTCTCTGCTACTTTGGGGTTCAAGTTTTTAAAGTCGTTCATTTAACATTCATGTTTATCGTTTTCTTTATTCTGTTATAGATTACAGTTTCAGAGACGCCTGGGTGGCTCAGCAGTTGAGCATCTATCTGCCTTTGGCTCAGGGTGTGATCCTGGGGTCTGGGATCAAGTCCCACATTGGGCTCCCTGCATGGAGCCTGCTTCTCCTTCTGCCTGTGTCTCTGCCTCTCTCTCTGTGTGTCTCTCATGAATAAATAAATAAGTAAAATATTTTTTAAAAATTATAGTTCCAGATACAGATGGGAAGTTAATAAGGAATGGGAACGGAAATGGATGGGAAGGGGAGAGTGTGGCCCATGTTACCATTTGCACTTAGAGATCACTCTATTTACAAACTCACTTCACTATAACACTTTTTCTCTGTGCTAAGCAGAGTTTACAGATATTGATTAACAAAGACAGATGGCCAGAGGTCGTAGGTGGAAGAGATGTCGGAATCAGGTGACAGCATGGAGCCCTGGTGTTCAGATACCTGTTAGCATTTCCTACACTGTGTGAAAGGCAATTCGAGAACTGCCCACTGTAGGGGTGATGAGCAAGTCTCTGCCTCTGAACTGAATGTCTGCTCATTTCCCTCATTTTATTTAGGGTATCCTAATGCACAAGGACTTTTCTTTGCTATTCCTGACTGTTTTTATGTAAACGTATAGGAGGAAATAGAGTTATTTTAATTGTTTCTAACTTAATGGGCAAAATACCATCTTTGCAAAAAATGTATACTTCTTCAATGTACAGGTTTTGGGTCCAGCCTCAAAACTGGCTACTATTACAGTAAAAACAAAGTCGGAGCAGCTCTTCAAAGCATTGTGCTTTTACCCTAACAGTAGTACAGTAGTCTGTTTTCTGGGCCAACATAGACATAACCAGCCATAAAAATAAACATGTGCACATCCATGGCCCAAAATAAATCAACGTGGACATAATGAAAATATTCCAGTGAGCTTAAAAGAAAATTTAATCTCCTTCACCTCCTTCTTGAAAGGGTGAGGGAGCTGGTTCGGTTTTCATCGGAATTTTTATGTGGTAAAACTTCCTGTTTGCTGCGCTTGCCTAGGATTTTCTTAACCTACAATTATGATGTGCGCAAAGAGCTAGGAAAGAAATTAGGTTAATAAATGTTGGTGAACCAAAGGAGTGTTTCATGAGACAACTCAATTTTTTGTAAGCTATATGATATTGGAATATAATTTAAAAGATAATTAAGCCCCGAAAAAGGAAATGTATTTAAAACAGAACTTTTTCTTCAAGGAAATAGATTTTTTTTTGGCATTGCTCTGACAAAATTTGATTTGAGAATAAAAGGAAACATATGAGCAGGATGGAAATACAGTTATGTCCCAAAGCCAGTTTGTGTCTTAAACATCAATTCAATTAATTCAAAATTATTTTTAGATTTTTAGATTCTTGCTTTGGTCGCCATATACATTTTGTTCCGAAGTTCTGACACAAGGGTAATCCTGAGCGTTTCTAAAGCCAGGCTATCCACCATTCCTATCATTCAGACACAATTTGGCAAAAATGGCAGTTCAGTCAAGTGAAATCTACTCTTAAGTCCTAAGGTTGACTGGTCAAGAATAAGATTTCTCCAGTAAGACATTTTTACAAAGGCGCAATGACTCTACTTTCAAAGTTCAAACAAACAGAGCATAAGGAATTATTTTTGAAATATAATGATGGTACAGCTGTAACAATAAAAAAAAAGTCTGTAATAAATAAAAGATTGTGCATCTGTTTTGGAAGACCTCTGACTGCCATTCCTTGTAGCTTGCCACAGGCGCTATGCACTGGATCTTAACTCAAAGTACAGATGCAAGAATAGTATATACCCCATATTATGTTTTGTCTTGAAGCATTTCAGACAGTTGGAGACATCCTATCTGATGAATGGGAGAGTGAAATGGAGTTGGAACGTTGGACTAAATTAAGTGTATCTATTCTTCAGAAAAGATTAACTTTCATCTGTTTTTCTAGACATGGTGGCGGATCTTTGCTAAGATAGGCCTATTCTTGCCCCGTGGGACAAAAGGATACCTCTGCAAAACACAAAATGGTTTTAAGAGTAGCTCCTTGTTTTATAGAGTTGATTTTCTTAATTAGTAAGAAACACTTGGGCTTGTGCTCAGAATTTTCTAGTTCATTTTTTTTCGATCACCATGAACACAGTCTGATGAAAAAAAAAAGTTTCCTGAAATTTTTGCTTCTCCTCTCTTCCAATAAAATAGGAATAATCACAACCCTCCTATTATTCGGGGGCAGTAAGATATCACGAGGACGATTAAACACGAAGTTCATACCAGTTTTTTAGTGCGTAACCCAAACGTGGAAAAAATCTATGAATGCTTAATGGGGAGTCTTCAATCTAAATCTTTGCCAAGGTCAGAAATATTATTTTGGACTATGAAAACTCCACCTGCAAAGTGAAGTAATTCATCACTTCGAAAAACAAATTTGAGTTTTTAATAGAAGCCAAACTAACTCAGACATCTAAGCCATCAATAAATCTTGCCAGAATTTGAAGAGAATATCACGATGCGACTCTTTTTATGGATCAAGTACAAATGAAGTTGACAGTGTACGCCTAATCAGAGTGCTGAGAACTGGAAGCTGCAAAGACAGTAGTATTTCCACTTCGCCGTGTTGACACATTGTGTGCGCAGGCAGTGCAGCCAGGCTGATTAAAAATGTCAAGGCTTTGCTAATGTGAGGCACATGCTTCCTGAATCTGAATTCTTGAGTTCAAGAGGCCCCCAAACCGCAGCGGGTAAATAAAGCACGTTTATTAATTAATGCATTCTATTACCTTGTATTCAAACGGGATGACACTTCGGAAATCCCATCAATGTAAGCTTGCTGTTGATGAGAATATAGGGCTCCCCGTCAAAGGAGCCTGAGAAATGTAACCATGGTGCTGTCAGCGGAGGACAAGGCCAAGGTGGAGATGCGTGATCATTGGCCTCTCCTTGAATGCTCTTCATCATCCCCAGTCACAGGGCTGACACCTGCCCATGCAAGGCAGTTCTCTTCATAAAGGAAATAGAGAGCAACAGGAAGGCAGCCGAAGTTGCCACCAGTGAAGTTGATTTTAATGTGGCACCACTTTCAGTACCTTCTGACTAGCTTCTCGTCATGAGGAGTGAAACCAACCCCCAGATCTGAAAAAAAAGGCTCAGGCGTGGTTCCTCGCAACTCCCAACCAAAAGGCTCCATCTCTTACCTGGTCCCTGAGAAGGTAAGCCCTGCTACCATCCTCCTATCTGGAAGCTGACCTTCTTGATCTCCATCCCACTCTTCGTGGTTGATGTTGTAGAACTTCTGTGAGAGAGGAAGTGGTCAACTTGAGGACTGTCTTCATGGTCTCAAGCCCTTTCCCCTTATATACTAAAGAGAGCCACTGGGCAGCGTGGGCTCTGCGGGAATAGAGGGGACGCATGCTGGGTGCCTGGCACTATGCTAGACGCTTAAGGGGGTGCCAGAGGGATAGGAAACATCATCTCCATCCTAAGGATCTATACTGGTGACTGAATACCTGGGGCATGATCGTTTTTCTTCAGTTTCTTAACCTGTCAGATTTTTAAATTTTTTTTAAAGATTTTATTTATTCATGAGAGACACACGGAAAGAGAGGCAGAGACACACACAGATGGAGGGAGAAGCAAACTCCATGCAAGGAGCCTGACGTGGGACTTGATCCCCGGTCTCCAGGATCAGGCCCGGGGCTGAAGGCGGCGCTATACCGCTGAGCCATCAGGGCTGCCCTGTCAGATTTTTTTAGATAATTAATAAGCACCATTCTTTTAAAATAAGATGCTTTAAAGGTTACTTGTTATCCTTGTCTGGACATCAGATTCACTATAACTTCCTCAAGAGTCTGCAGAGATAGAAATGCCAAAGACAGTGTTTTAATGGCAAAAGATAATAGTGCAGAAGCACATTTTAATTTTTGTCTCTCTTTCTACTAACAGAAATTGACTGAAATGGTGTTTGATTAATTGCATTTCAGATGTTTAATTCTTGTCCTGTTCGTGACAAGCAGGTTTGCTAGCCTCATATTTTTAGGACAAAGGAAAGCAGTGACACAAAACTTAGATGTACAGCGGGAAACAAGAGTGATAACCGTTATATCTGGAATGCTGTTTGCTTTCATTCCATTTATACTGATCAGAACTGTAAGGAGATGATTTGAGTAACTTTCTATCTTTGGTGTGGCTGTAAAATGAGAGAATTGATTTTTGATGTGTGCCCTCTGGAAATCAGTTTTATTGCCTTGTACTTATTCCATGAATATCTCAATCCAGCTCTGTTGCATAGAATTCCAACATAAATTCAATGGTATGAAAAGGAATAAACTTTTGGTTGTCAATTTGGAAGCCTAATTTTTTAATTTGTAGGTTGGATCCTACCCTTTCTGGTTGAATTTTAATACAACCAGGATGTATCCATTTAAAGATGAATAGAGATTCTCAGGGTCAGCTGCTTCATTTTCTAACAACGAAATTTATCAAAATATGTCAAAATAACATATTATAGAGAAGTGTGACCCTTGAAACCTCTATGAAGAAAAAGCTAGTAGTAAGTAGTTCAGATCTTTTAAATAATGTCATTCCCACAAGAAAGAAAATGTCACATTGTTTGTTACTTTTTATAACATTGTAACCTGAATGACTTTGGTGTTGGGACCTGGGACCTTAAACATTTGTTGGGTGAATGAATGAATGAATTTTGTTACATACTGACCTTCAGTAATAAGAAAGACTTAGGACGGAACATTTTAAGCTATAACGAATGACTCTGAATTTTAAAAGTTTCAATAATGAAATTGACATTTGTTCAAAATATATTGCATCATTTTAAGAAGACAACGTAATAGATTGTTAGCAAATGATCCGCTTTTCCATAATACCGCTGTTGCTTGATGCTGTATTAAAAGAACTTATTCTTCATTCCCAGGTCATCTTCTCTTTTGTCAAACGGTATCATCAAGTACTAGAATGGTAATACCAATGCATTAAAAAAAAATCCCTTTCAGAATTAATATACAAGTAATTGATATAAATAACCTTCAGATTTTCTCTTATAGCAAACTCCTGCCCATTTTTATAAACCTGAACTACTGAGTTAAAATGTACCTGTCATTTCTTTCTTCAGAGATGAACTCATCTTTAATCCTGACTTGCTGTCTTAATAAGAGCCATCTAGACGTATAATCATCAACTCACCATGGGAAAAAGGCAAACAGGACCATAACCTAACACCCCAGTGTATAGTAGGAGATATGATATTGACCAGGGAGCTGTCCTTTTCTGGTCCTGTAGCTAGTCAATCATTGTAAGAATAGAGATAAATATTAACTTAGTTCTATTTAAACATTTTCTTCCCCAAAAAGATACCAATTTATCAACCATTCCTCCCAGAGGCCCTTCATCCAAATTCCTTAGTAGACACTCCTTCTGTGACAACAAACCATAAATAAAATGCAGGCTGAAATATATACCATATTCCTGTGAATTTAGGGTAAAGGTATGAAAGCACTGGCGGGAAAGATTGTGTTCTCCTAGAGAAAAACCTTAGGACCAATTGCAAATATCTATCCTCTGTGTACTTCTGCACACTTGCCGAAGAGGAGAAAACAAAAGGATTCTTGACATGAGAACGTGGTGGAGGTGGGGTGGCAGGGATTGAAGATAAGGCTGCCAGCTACGGTTGGTTAGCATTGCATAACACTTTGGCTCTTTTTTAAAAACCAAATTGAACTTGCCCAGTTGAGAAGTTTAACATAAAGAGTAATCTTTTATATCACACTCTTTTCTTATGAAAATTCAGTGGGTTCAGTGTGGATAAAATAGAATTCATCCATTCATGGAAGAGGCATTCTTCCCGAGGAGCTCATGTCTCCTGGCCAGTGTTACTCACAATGAAATACTAAAAAAAAAAAAAAAAAAAAAAAAAAAAAACCCTATCACATGAAGTGACCTACGTGCCTTTTTAGCAGGCTCTTTCCCAGAAAGTTAGGAGTATGGGCGTTATTTATAGAAGTGAAACCTCAGTCTTGGTTGGATCAAGTCAACAAAGCAGCAAAGAGATAGGTTCCAGATAACTGAAGCCGTTCAAAGAATCAGGTACACACAGAGGGCAGGGGTTTCCGATAGCTAAAACTTGTTTCAGCTGTGCTGTGGCACTCTGACAGATGGGGTAAACACACCAAATGGAGAGGAAGAAAAAGTAAGGAGTCTGGACAAATACATGTGGCTCCCAGCAACATCCACCTGTAACACCGCGGGGGCTTTCCTAGTGACCATTTCTGTGCAGGTAAGAGCTATGCCATGTTGTCCCATCAGGACAGCTTGGGTCTGGTCTCCCAGCCACAGGCTGGCTTTATCTGATTGGGGCACCTGACATGTCTGGGGGTCATCTCTTGGGAGATAGACCGTATCCTAGAAAAACGAAAAATGCAACATGTCCGTTGTAACACAATTTCTATGAGAAAATAGAGTTCCTATCCCAGTTTGAGTCACAAGGCGTATATTTTCTTGCATCCCAGCAGCCAAAACAGAGGCCTCCTGGTCTCATTTTGACTGAAATAGCCCCCAGGAGCTTTGGCTGCAGTCTTTTTCCCCGTTGGGAGCAAATCCAACATGAGGGCTAGATATTCCAGAGCACAAATAACTACATCCCTATCCACGTGTGCACTGGTGGAGGGTCTTGTTGGTCACGTCTACTTCTTCAGAACTGGATGAGGAGGACTTTGCTTCAGCCAACCACTCACCTGGGTGGTTTGTCACAGAGCTACTTACGAGACGGGGGCTTGATGGTTTTGTCTATCTAAGCCCATCCTGAGGATAATAGCATAATGAGACTATTATAAGATGCAAAAAAAAAGGGGGGGGGGGAGGGACATTTTCTTTGGTTATTGGCATGTCCTCGAAAACATCTGTTTGATCACCATATTGTGCTTTAGAATCTTAAGTTGACAAGGCTCAGGTCCTTCTATTTAAAATCCCAGGATCCCTGGGTGGCTCAACAGTTTGGTGCCTGCCTTCGGCCCAGGGCGTGATCCTGGAGACCTGGGATCGAGTCCCATGTCAGGCTCCCTGCATGGAGCCTGCTTCTCCCTCTGCTTGTGTCTCCACCTCTCTCTCTCTCTCTTTCTCTGTGTGTGTGTCTCTCATGAATAAATAAATAAAAACTTAAAAAAATAAAATAAAATAAAATCCCTACCGTATCTCATACAGAGCACCCAAAGCCATGGGTGCTGGGAAGATGGCAATAATGAAGATGGCAAGAGTGACGACACAGTCAAGTGTGTAATAATTAATCAAGCAACACTTGAATTTTCTTGTTCTGAAATTGGTGCGGCATACTGGGAAAGACTTGCAACTAGCTGGGGACGCAGTCTGGACTGTGCTGGTGTCCGAACCCATGCCAGCTGTGAGAGAGGACAGCAGGACCTTGAGAGACAGGAACTGGCTTTCCTTGCGTCTTTAGAGAAACACTATTTCTCTTTGCTGGGCCTTGCTAATGATTAGCTCTCGGCTGGCACGTTGCCACACAGATGTTTTTAAAGGACTTCTTTTTTTCTCTCATGTAAAATAATTTTGTGACTTTCCAGTTACCACACATTGCTAGAATTAATGGGACTCGCTTCCTACTTGGAAGCAGGGTAAGCGTCGCCACCCTGTGAAAATGAAGACGCAGGAAGGAGGGAGGGGCTCACAGCAGAGAAAGGACAAAATGAGAATTTGTCTTTAAAAGTGAGGACCACAGAAAAAATTAAAAAATAAAAATAAAAATAAAAATAAAATAAATAAAAATAAATAAAAATAAATAAAAGTGAGGACCACGGGGGCACCAGGATGGCTCAGTGGTTGAGAATCTGCCTTTGGCTCAGGTAGTGATCCCAGGGATCGAGTCCCACATTGGGCTCCCCAGAGGGAGCCTGCTTCTCCCTCTGTCTATGTCTCTGCCTCTCTTTCTGTGTTTCTCATGGATAAATAAATAAAATCTTTAAAAAAATAAAATAGAAAAAATAAAAGTGAGGACCACAACTGAAAAGCACATGAATGAAGATGAACAAGAGTTTTCCCAGGTTATGGAAATATGTAGGTATAAGCTTCACCCTTTATTTTTGGTACACCATATTGCATTGCTGGTGGGAGAGATGAAAACATCATTTCTCACTCGCTCTATTTGAACTCAAGTATATTTGGAATATTTCCCCCTTCTTTGAAATGCATTCTACTGTGCATTAGTGTGCATGGGACCAGCATCTGTCATCATTTTTTATTTGATTCACATTTCTTCCCTTGTCATTGCCTCGATGTGCTCAGAGGCAGGTGTAAAGGAGGGAGTTAAAACTGGGCATTAACCTGCTGTGAGTCGCCATGGGCTATAGCGGTTTGAAACAGGACTTATCCCTAAGCCCTGCTCCAGTGGTCAAGAGCCATTCTCTAAAGCCTGTGTCTCATAGCTTTCTTCACTCTCGAGCCTTGCAATGCCTTGTCAGTCACCAGGTAGGGATCATGGTGATTACACAGCAAGTAATTTCCTCATAGTAACTAACAAGATAACCATTTTAGCATACTTTCTTGCTTTAAAAATACTTGGTGGCGGGTTTTAGACTTCAAGTGTTTACTTTCCTGTATAGTCAAGAAGGTAATGGATTGTTGTGTTAAACACCCTTGCTCTCTGTCTTGGAATCAAAGGAGACTGCACCTGGAAAAGTCTTAGAAACAAGATTTTACAGTAAGTGGTTTGCTGGGTCTGCACTGATTCTCAGAACTTTGGTTTGCAGAAGACACAGCTAAAGTGCAGTGAAAAATGCAAACTCCACCCTCAGATATCCCCATATGGTAAATATGGAGAGGGGCCTGAGAATGTGCATTTTAAATGAGTATTTCAGGTGATTCCAGTGCAAGTGCTCTGGGATCCTTGGTTTAGCTAATGAAGGAGGAGAGTGGTGTGGTGCTGTTCCTTCTCCTAAATTCAGACTCCAAGAGGAGAAATTGTTCTCAGTATGCTTTATATTATTGCATTGACATCATAGTTCTGAAGATAAGATTTCCTGTGAAAATGGCATATGTTCAGACTTTGACCTCCACTCCCACCCACCCCCACCTCATATATTCCTTATTGCCTCCTGGATTCTAAACGTCAAAACTGATCAAATATAAAAAGGGGAGAAAATCTTAAGCCATATCTAACCAAAAACAAGATAAATATCTCTATGGCTGAGAAAAGGAACAGAAATGCACCAGTAAGCAAAGCTGAAGTGAGAGTCTGCTGGAGTTTGGGTAGGAAAGCAGTCAGAAGCAGGCGGGACTCTGTCTCCTACAGAATGAGTGTGGATAAAAGTTCCCTATCAAAGGCCTGGACACGAGCCAGTCTCTGTGCTTGAAACCAGGGACTGAGCTGGATCTGAAAAGTGGTGAAAAGAAGCTGGAAAACAGGGTCTATAAATTGTTCCCTAGAAAGCAGAGTGTCTGGGGATAGCTAGATGGAGCAGATGCTGCCTGCTAGTCAAGACCTGAGCCAAGACTCTCCCTGACTTGGAGCTGTATGTGTCATATCTCTAGTTGCACAACAGATTAAAAGCTCTAAATTACTGATCTGGTTCTGGATCAGGGGTGCAAATGGCTAACTAAAGGCAACCAAAATACCATGAGACAGAAAGAGATGAATGAAAAAGAGAGACAGAGTCAGAGAATATATAAAATACTCTTCCAAATGAGTATGCAAATCAGAATTCCAAAATCCAGAAGCAAAATTAATGCCAAGAAACAGTGAAATTAATGTTTGGGGGATGAGTTCACGGCATATGAAATGAAAATAATTTGAACTAAATATATTTATTATATTCAAAATAATAAGAAAAGGAATAATCTCCATGAAGAATAATAAACTATGAAAACAAAACAGAAATGAAACAAGAGCAGAGTATATGAAAAAGCACCACTAAAATTTCTGAAAGATATGGTCCTTTATTTATTTATTTTTTAAGATTTTATTTATTCATGAGAGACACACGGGGGTGGGGTGGGGTGGGGTGGGGAGGCAGAGACACAGGCAGAGGGAGAAGCAGGCTCCATGCAGGGAGCCTGACCTGGGACTTGATCCCGGGTCTCCAGGATCACTCCCTGGGCTGAAGGTGGCGCTAAACCACTGAGCCACCCAGGCTGCCCCCCCCTCCTTTTTTTTAAAAAGATTTTATAATATGGTCCTTTAAATTAAAAACATTAATAGATAAACTCAAGGGTGTTTGGCTGGCTCAGTCAGTAAAGCATGCAACTCTTGATCTCAGGGTCATGTCAAGCCCCAAGTTGGGTGTAGAGCCTATTTAAAATATAATTTAAAAATGTTTAGTTAAAAAGTATAGATAAGATAAACTCTAGTTTCAACATAGTTGGGAAAAAATTAGGGAACTGGAAGATAGTTTTAAGAAATTCAACCAGAATAGAGCACAGAAAAATAAAAAGATTGAATAAATATGAGGGAGCAAATGGAAGATAAAATGACGGGCTACAAAATACAAGTCATAGGAATATCAGAAAAAAGAATGAATGAAATAGAAGAGAAGCAGTGTTCAAAGGGATAGTGGCTAAGAATTTTCCAGAACTGAAAAATGACATGAATATTCAAAACTGAATGTATATACCCTGTGTAGAGCAGGAAAAAAAAAAGAAGACACCTTTGGTAAGAAAATATGAAATGTTTAAGGATAGAGTGAAAAAAATATGATAACTTGAGGAGAAAGATTATCTCCAAAGTCATAATTCTTAAACATAAGTCTTCTCATGAGCATTAATAAAAAGCAAAAGATTTTTCCAAAATGCTTTTGGGATACAAAAAACAAGTGATTTCTATTCCCAGCTAAAGTGCCATTCAAGGTATTTAATTCAAGCTCCTAATGGAAAGGAATAAATAAGCTCTCATTTAATAAACACTGCATAGGTGTTTATTTATCCAAAACATTCCTGTCCTAAAGGAGATTTCAACCCAGTTGAGGACTCAGTCCTATACATATTACTTATAATAAATCTCTTTTATTTCTAAGATTTCATTTATTTATTTATTTTAGAGAGAGAGAGCATGGGAGCATGAGTAGGGAGAGGGTCAGGAGGAGAGGGAGAGAGAGAATCTCAAGCAGGCTCCATGCTGAATGTGGAAACCAACCCAGGGCTTGATGCTGGGCTTGATCTCAAGACTCTGAGATCCTGACCTGAGGTGACATCAAGAGTCGGTTGCCAACTGACTGAGCCACCTATAATAAATCTTATAATAAATCCCTGAAATGGAGTAGGCAGTAGTGTCAATAAGAATGTAATTTACTCCATTAGCACAAAAGCACACTAAGGCTGGGATATAGCACAGTGAGATAATCATGGAAGCTACAAGCATAGGTGAAGATTTTGCTCATTATTTTATACGCACAAAACTCAATGTATCCCTTCCTGAGTTTAGTTCCTAGAAAAATTTATCATTGCAAATAAATTTGATTTCTTCTTTCATAAAGTGGAAACTATATTAACTGTTTTAATTTTTGCTGTAATTGCTAAGAAACTCCTAGTCAAATTTTGAGCTTAATTGTGGTGATTGGACTTTTTGGATATCAGACCAGAGCAAATCATGCTCTTCCCTACTTGTATTTCTGTCAAAATTTATCCCCGATTGTATATGTTGCTTAATTTTGTAGAGTACTTGGGATCTATTTGGAGGTAGATACTGAGCTTAATTTATTTTAGAAGGAGAGTGTGAAATCTACCATTTTTATAACTAGTATGGAATAAATACTGTGGTTTACAGAAATATTAGTTTTTAATAATCTAGTTATTTTATAATGTGTGTGCATGAGAAAAGAAAAATGAGCTTTATTTTTAAAAAGCATGCAACTACTTTTCCAAAAACTACCGTGGCAGTTTGAGTTTGAAGCAGTAATTCAAAGTGATTCTTTAAGATGGGGTTTCTGGGGTGCCTGGGTGAATCAGGGGTTTAGTGTCTGCCTTTGGCTCAGGGTGTGATCCTGGGGTCCTGGAACAAGTCCTACATCAGGTTCTCTGCAGGGAGCCTACTTCTTCCTCTGCCTGTGTCTCTGCCTCTCTCTCTCTCTCTCTCTCTCTCTCTTGGTCTCTCATGAATGAATAAATAAAATTAATTTAAAAAAATACGGGCAGCCCAAGTGGCTCAGCAGTTTAGTGCCACTTTCGGCCCAGGCCCTGATCCTAGGGACCCAGGATCAAGTCCCATGTCAGGCTACCTGGGTGGAGCCTGCTTCTCCCTCTGCCTGTGTCTCTGCCTCTCTTTCTCTCTCTCTCCCTTTCTCTCTCTGTCTCTCCTGAATAAATAAATAAAATCTTAAAAAAATAATAAAATAAAATACATAAAATAGGAATTCTGATTTTGCACTTGCATAGAAAGTAGTTCATTTAGCACATGTTTAATACTGAACTAACCTGAAGAACTGTGTGGAATAAATTCTCCTAAGATTCCTCAGAGATCTATTGTGAAGCTATTTTAAAGCTTTGCTGTGTACATAGTATATGAAATTATTATTGGCAACACACACACATAGGAGCATGCACACACGCATGCACACACACCTGAAGATAAATGTAGCAACCAAACCCACATAGAGAAAACATATACATAAAATAAATCTCAGCTTTACATTTAATTTTTAAAAATCTTTTATTACTAGGACTGAACGATTAAAACTATTTGCAGTGACTTCATTTGTGCCACTTTGCTAGTCTTCACTCTTTGTCACTGATGAAACGAGTGGATAAATTTCTTGCCTTGAACACTAATTGGTGACATGCTATTAATCAGCATAACATTTTAAAATATTTTAATGCCTATTACGTCTATTTTTTTCCATAAGCCCATGGATTTCAGATGGATCTTTAACAAGAACGAGAAGAAAGGTCAGCTTTTCCTTGCTGCTTTAATGGTGCTTTCTGACCACAGCAATTTTTAAGCCTCATGGCACATTTGAATGCTTGGTTGTCTCATCATTCTGGCACTGTTGTCTTTGATTCCAAAAGAGAATGTAGCATTTCAAATGTCGGAAATGTGCTATAGATTTTTTGGCAGTAGGAAGGAAGTCAGTTTGACTTTCGTGTCTTTAAGAAACATATAATGTTATGACCAAAATTAGTACTCAAATTATTTTGCTCTGAAATTGGAAAGGACTAATATACATCTATTATGTTATACATGAACACTTTGACTGGCAGCCAGGTTTGAACATTTTTTTTTTTTTGGTTTGAACATTTTTTACTAGAAATCAACTTTCATATATTCATTTATTCATTTGGCGTAAAAAGAAAAACAGACAAAGATGGAAACCAAAAAAATTGCACATGAAAATTTTAAACTAATGTAAAGTAAGGTTCATTAGCATAGAGGTATCATTTACCTATTTTCATATATGACAGTGAATAAGCTATCATGTACAAGTGTTTTGTGTATATAGTAAGTTGCCAGCATGTCAAAAGACAGAAAAATTTAAAATGCATCAAGATAAATAAATAAAATTCCAATAAATTATTGCTTATTGGAATTTAAAAAAATTATTTCAAGGTGAGACACCTGGCTGGCTCAGTGGGTAAAGGATGCGACTCTTGATTTCTGAATTGTAGGTTTGAGCGCACATTGGATGTAGAGGTTGCTTAAAAATAAAATCTTAAAAAAAAATATTTCGAGGTAAAAAATGACATAAAGTTTAGATGTAGGTTTTTCAATCGCATCTAATACACTTTTCTTCTCCCACATTATATAGAACAGCTATACGGAGCTACTTGTAGTCATTTAAAAGGAGTTGTTTGGCACAGATATCATCCTGAGACACCTTATAATAAATCCAATCCCCCTACCTCCCCAACCTACCATATGTTAAATTAATTAAAAATAAAACTTTTAACTGTACTTGCAGAAGTACCAAGAAAGCGTCTCAACTAAAATGCACCTGGAGCCTATGTTTCAGAATCCCTAAGGTTAGTTGCTGTAATATTTGTGAAAATCGAGTATTATAGGAAATGGGCAGTCTCCATTCCCACCCCCAGAGATGTTGCTTGCCTCTTATTGGAGTCTCCGTTCGCATATCCACAATGTGTTTTTATTTTCAACAGCTGCATGATATGTTATTCAAGTTAAAGCATGGTCAAGCTTAGTCACAGAAAACCTTCTGAGACATCAAGGAATGTGATATTTCTGACCAGCTGCAAAAACGGTAACCTCTCAGGAAAAAAAAAAAAAAAAAGCGTAATAAAACAAAAAGGAGGCAGCGAGCATATTAATCTCTTTTCTTCCTTATATATTTCCTCCTATGCTGCTTTCTTTTTTTTAAAACCTCTAATAGAGCTCTAACCTTTAAAAGTTCTTCGAATCAAGCAATTTTTCATGATCTGGCTGTCTCATGATTGTTTTTATTTCAGTTTAACATTTCTTCTGATTCACTACAATTTTTCAAGGTATTTATGAGATTTTACTCCTGAGTTCAGTGGAGGTTAATAACTCCTGATTTAAATCAGATTACTGAAGAGACGCATGTGACCAAGTCAGTACTGTTTCTAAGGTCACAGCTGATTTCCCAAAGTAACTGTAACAAAATTGTTTCTACATAGAATTTACTGTAAAATAACGAATTTGTCTATACAATTATGTAACACATGTTGTAATAAGTGCTCTTCCATACTAATAACGTGGAAATGATTGTATTAATCAAGAGATATCTAAGCCTGGGATCCAGTTTTTTTTCTCATCTTACAGTAGTAATACATTGTTTGCGGTACTGTCTGCATCAATATTAGGTTTTGATCATTTGGCATATTGTTAATGTGAATGACAAAATACTTAATTGCGAGGTAGTGAAGTTCCACATCCAATATGATACACAGAATGGAAAACATTAATAGCAAATAAATCTCCAGTTTTCTCACTAATATATAATTTGTAACTTTAGTGTCCTGATAAACATAAAAACTCTTATCTCCAATGCAAAAACTTACCCCACCCATCTACTATTGTGAATGGTATATTTTTACATTGTAAATTTTTGTTTGTATTTTGCTTGCATTTATTTTTTTGTAGGGTGCTAATATCAGCATGCGGGACAATAGTAGAACACGCATTTATAAAATATAGTGTCCTGTAGTTAAAAATAATCAATGCCAGGAAAGGATTTATTATCTCATAAAGGCCTAAAAACCACTTTGAGGGGGAAAAAATTGTCACATTGGCATCCTTGAGGATCAAGAAGCAAAGATAAAAATAGATATCAGGACAAAAAAGAGATTTTTTTTTTCTAAATAATAGTTATATTTTCACACAAGTTTAGGAAAGAATTACAATCCATGCTCTAGGACAGAGCCAAAGGAAAAACCAGATGGAGTCAATCATTTTTGTGTTTTGTTTATGTTTTTAACATAACTCTTTAGAAATGTAGATTGAGCACATTTTTCATGTTTTAACTAAATGTTTGATATAGGTATATATCTCCAAAATGAGGATTTACATTTAAAAAGTTGAATTTATGCCTGAAGATATGTATGTACATGGTTCTTTAATATTTCTAATTTTGAAAAAAAAATAGTTTGGCCTAAATTGCAATAAAAATGAATTACGATATTATTATTTCCAAAACATTTATTCATGCAGGTGCTAGCATAAAAACAGAAATATGCTCTAAGATCTGCCTTGGGAACAGATGTTTTCAAAAAACAGTGGTGAACAAAAGCAGATCAAAAAAAAGTAGGAAAACATTTCAATCCAAATGTGTAGGATGATGGGAGGGAGGTAGATGCTGCAAATGATCCAGAAAGCTGAGCAGTCCTTTCAGGAGCTGTGTCACTTTTCATTTCAAGTAACAAACGAGCATAATGTGTCCAGGAGATAGAGAACAATGCCACAGACCTGGTTCTCCAGCAAGTGTTACGTGTTGAAGCCTGGAATTTATAATATTCTGTGCTTACATGGAAAGCAGGCTTCTAGAATTTGTTAGAGGTTCACAAACACAGCAGTAATCAAGCCTGAATGATTGCTGGGGGTGGGTAGTGATAAGATGACTTAGTTCTAGGCTTAGTTCCAGTGTTAGGGACCCAGGGGGAGACAGGAACTGAGGACATAAGAATTCAAAGGATGGAAATCCGAGGCAAGTTCTAAGTGTGATCTGACCTGTCTGGCCAAGGGCAATGCCCCACCTGCTTCAGCCCTCACTTGCGACCACAAGGGGTACCATGTCCACAAGGGGTAGGCGTGGAAGCTACGAGGAGATTATATACAGAAGATGATTTCTTAACAATGGTTTTAGAAAATTTGTCTTCAGCGCTGAAAATTCTGAATTATGAGGACCTTCTTTGTATGAATTTATGTATTTAAGATTGTTATCATTAATTGTAATCATCACAGCAAATTAGTACTTCCTGACCCATTGTGCTGGCTCTAGTCTCAGTGTAGATTGTTCATGATCGTATTTAACTTTTACATAAACCCTCTGAAGTAAATACTACTACTATCCACATTTTTCAGATAAGGTAATTGAGGTACAGAAAGGTTAAAGAACGTGTCCAGTTGTATCCATCTAGTAGATGGGAGAAATGGGATTTAGGCAAGTCTATCTGATTGCTATAATGCTGCCCAGTTTGCTAGGCAGTCTTCTGTTTTGGATGAATTTCTAATTCTCACAAATATGAATTTGGTGTTTTGTTCTCCCACTCTAAGATGGATGAAATTTTGCTTTGTATTAATCTATTTGTGGCCATGAAATGGACTGCATTTGACTTGGTTCAGCCACTGTGACTTATATACTACACGCTCGAACCCAGTCACCCATGCAGAATAATCCATTCATACGTAGCTCTTTCTCTCTCTGTCAAACACACACACACACATATACCATACTGGTGAAGATTTATTATTGCCGCGTATGGTCCCTAATTTGGGAGGCATGACCTCTGGGATTTCTCTGTGAAATGATGAGTCTTGCCTGAAAGTTGCTAGAGCCATTATAAAATTAAAAAGTGGAGCATACGTACAGTTACTCCATGGTAGGACTTACTGAGATAAATCAGGTGCAAGAGATTAGGTTCAGAGCAAGTAAAGGGAAATTTAGTTTCACTGTGGCTGCTTTGGGGACAAAATCTCATGGATATGATCATATAGCACCAACGTCCACGTGAGGATTGATAAATGGCTATATACCAAACCATGGGTATGTCCCAGGTAGTGACCATGATAAAGACGCACTGGGTTGGAGCGGTACTACCAAACCAATGATCAATGGACAGTTGTTTTTTTGTTTTTGTTTTGTTTTTTTGTAAATTTATTTTTTATTGGTGTTCAATTTGCCAACATATAGAATAACACCCAGTGCTCATCCCATCAAGTGCCCCCCTCAGTGCCCGTCACCCAGTCGCCCCCACCCCCCCCACCTCCCCTTCCCCCACCCCCCCACCTCCCCTTCCCCCACCCCTAGTTCGTTTCCCAGAGTTAGGAGTCTCTCATGTTCTGTCTCCCTTTCTGATATTTCCCGCTCATTTTTTTCTCCTTTCCCCTTTATTCCCTGTCACTATTTTTTATATCAATGGACAGTTTGAAATTGTTTTTTATTTGACCCTCGAAGACACATGTCAATATGAACAGGTGAGGAGTTTTCCTGTATTTTACAAATCAACCCATCTTGGAGGCCATTTGCTTAGCCAGTATGTTGTCCTGATGGCCAGGAATTGACGTTAAGTGCAAAGACAAAAAAACGTATAGTTCTACCGAGTAAATCTATTCTTCCAGAGATCGAAGAGGTCTCATCACCGAACAGCTTTCAGAAGGTAATTCTGAAATGCATGCAGAGAAGTGACACTTGTGAATGAAAGTCTCACCATGAGACAAAATTCCAAAGTTCTGTGAGCCACTGTATCCTCACCCATCTTCCTCTTCACCTTCACTATCGTCATCTTTGTTATTTCACCGTCTCCTCAATGCCAACCACACTGAGAACAAGTAGAGAAGACATTGTCACCAAGGCAAGCGACAGCCTAGAGAGGTGAAGGATTTACGATGTCACTTATTGAAACTGGTGGTCAAGGAAGGAACCGACATGAGCCCTGGCACAACCGACTCAACCTTCTAGATCACAGTGTTTCCCCTTCTTACGTGCTTTATGTCTTTGAAACATGAACTAAGAGATGTCGGGTCTTGTTTCTTGCTATATACTCTCTGAGCGTTTCCAAAAGAACCCAAAGAGAAAACTTCTGTGAGTAAATGTTTAGCCTCTGGCCATAACTCTCTTCCTCTTTAGTGCAATGAGGGCAAGTGAGAAGGCAAAATGTGACAAAGAAAGAATCAAAGAAAGCTCCTGATTTCTGCTCTCACATTCATATGGCTCAGGTCTATTTTTATGCTTATTAGGATTCTTTTAAAACAAAAGAAAATACAATGAAATGAGCTATGCAAAAAAGGAAGAAACAATCAAAGCTCTTTCTAATCAGCAGGGAATACTGAATGCTTGATTTGCGACTTAATTTAACTTGCTCCCAACCGGCAAGCCCAAATCCTCTCAACCATGACCTCAGGGGCCACTGTGGCCCTTTGGAATTCCCGGGTTCCTGCTGGAGCTCATCATTCTGGATTACCATCAGCTGAAGGTCAAATTTAAATGCCAGCTTTGCAACTCTGGGGCTCTGTTGTAGGCAATTGCCCTGGGAAATGAATCCCACTGCGGTTAGGAAGAAACTGTTTTAAGATATCTTCTTAAATGCTTGTGGTAAAACATCCCTCATCTCTGAGCTCAGTCTTCCTTTTCGTCTGTGTAAAAACTATTTGTAATGCAAATGTGTTCCTCGGTCTTAAAACACTTCTGAAGTCATGCAAATTTTTGTCGTGCCATAAAGGTGTGCATTTATCAATGGACAGCTATACATTAAAAAAAAAAATCCCTTTAGAAGAGTGTAAATTGTCACGTTAGAAGCTACTAAAGCCAAGCCAGCAATGGTTTGTGGTGCTTTGAAAATGGCATCATCAAATGAAGTTGCATCTTTTGAAACCAAACACGTTCATTCAGTGGTGACACCGAAGGCAGAACCGCGTTGTTTTGACCTGTTGTCACGTTGACATTGCTGCTTCTGATGTTGGCTTCTGGTAACCTCATAACCAACTCCCTGCTGCCTTAAAAATTAATTATGATAAGAATTTCTTTTCAGTTCAGACTGTTCAAGAATGCCTCACGTGCAGGCTGCAAATTATGAAGTGTAAATTAGGGCATCACCGAGCAGGGAAGGTCCCAAGAAACCAATTTAAGAATTCTCTTCGGATTTAGTGGAGACCTGGAAATCGTCCCTTCTGGAGAAAGAACTTGAAATTAGAACCGACTTGCCTTTCAATTTCACCACAGATTGGGATCAACCTTCTTGGAAAGAATGTGCTAAATGTATATGGACAAAAAAAAAAAAACACTTTTTAAAGAAATTTTACTGCTTTTATAGTTACTCACAACTTTATGAAAAAATAATCACAATGGAGCACCTGGGTGGCTCAGTCTGTTGGGTGTCTGCCTTGGGCTCAGGTCAAGATCCCAGGATTCTGGAATCAAGCCTGCATCCTGCTCCCTGTTGAGTCAGGAGTCTGCTTCTCCCTCTCCCCTCTGCTCCTGCTCTCTCTCTTTCAAATAAATAAAATCTTTAAAAAAAAAAAAATCACTAACAATTAGTGATTCTAAGAATGCCACATATATAAGAGCTCACTGAATATTTAGAGTGACTCTAGGAAGTAGGTATGGTTATTGTCATACCCATTTTACAGATGACACAACCAAGGCACAGAATGTTTAGGTTGTAAAGGCCACAGAGCTAGTGGAGGACAGCCTCATCCACGGTCCTTGTCCTTGACCTGGAAAGGATACCGCCTCAGTCATTTGACTCCGTTTCAAGACTCTCTTATGATATTTATAAAACAAATGGGAGACAGCCTTTAAGGTGTGATCAGTAAGACGCTTTAAAAATGAGTTTTCCACACGTCCAAACTTTGGGAGCACGACCAGTCTCTTTGCTGTGCCTCCCTGAGGTTCTAGGGCAGGAGTCGGCTTGCCCTGGTTGGTTTTCCTTACTGCGTCGTACCCTTGCTTGCTTTAATCTAACTCACTCGGCCTTGCCAGGTTTCAACTGTTCATTTGCTTTCCCCCTTCCAGAATCTGTCCACATCCTCTGTCTGCTGGCATCGCATTTCCCCTTTCCCTCTGTTCTTGTGTGTGTGTATGTGTGAATTCTTAAGAATGTTCTTTACTCTCACTGTATTTTTCAGAGCTCTGCTCAAGGTTTTATCAAATAGTTTCTCTGTAGGATTCTGGGAAGAGAGGTGGACAGAAAAGAAAATATGCGTGACACCTTCACATCCTTGAAACTCTTTCTTCCAGGTCACCTGATATTTGCAGAAGTTAAAGTTTAGTCCCAAATAGCTCTGAATATATGAAATCCATAGTATAAAGTTTTCACAGCTGTCGTCAATATGGCTGCGTTACTCTTCAGGCTGCTTGGCAGTGAATGTGCTGCATTAAGGATGTAGTGTTCTGAAAATTTGTGCTTTAAAAATGGAGTCTACAAAGCCCAGTGAAATGGTAAATCGAAAGTTCGAAATCAGCAATAAGCAAGAGACCGCTACTACTAAAAATACTCTTGTTTTCTCAAATATATGTGGAGCTTCATATGTTAATACACCTCAGTCTCTAAGATGGCCCATTTATTTTTAAAACAAGAAACACCTGTTTATTATCAACCACAACAACAATATGTTTAATTTTGGGAGAATGTTTTTGGCAGTTGCTAATAAGATTTTAAGATTTAAAATAGTTTTAGGATTTAAAATAGTTTTGATTTTAAGATTCAAAACAGTTTTAATATATTCTAATGGGCTACTTATGAGGCACAAGGAAGTATATTCGGATGTATTTTAGCTTTACCTAAGTTCACTGAGTATTAAACGTATACCTTACATTGACTTTCGTCCTTATTTTACTGGATTCTAATGATGAAAAAAAGAAACTTAAAGTTCCATCCCTTTATCTTACCATGTTCTATTATTCAAGAAAATTACTCTATAACTCAAGGCAGGGTTATCAGTGCCCCACAAATACAATATATTTTTGAAAAGGCGATTTCACTCATAGGAGCATATGAATGTTTAAATAAACCATTTGGAAGGAAGAGAAACCCTATAGGTGAATAAGCTGTGAGGAATCACAGCTCCATTCTATTTCACAGGGTTGACTGGAGCCATGTTTCCTGGATTTTCTTTGGCTGTAATATGATAATTGCCTACAATCAAATAGAGCTCACTAAAATTTTTAAAAGCGCATGTGACAATTCAAGTAGGAGCTCTTTTTGAAAAAAGTGCAAAAGCAAAAATATGAACGAAATGTTTCTTAGAAATTTCTATGTGAAACTATCTTAATAAATTTTTAATGGCAATTTGCATTTTCATCTTTCTCAGATTTCAGTTCAAGTCACTTTTCAGTATTTACCCCTTAGAAAGCAAATATTGAAGGAAATTATTTTCCCTGTTGATTTTGGGTATTTTTTTTTTTTTTTTTTTTTTTTTTTAGGGTTTCTTCTGTCTTTTCGAATTTTGACTGTTTAAATGCTGTCATCTCTGGTTTAGGCCTGATTTTTAAAAAATGTACATGGCCAAAAAAATTTAATATAAGAATGTTCAAAGCCCATGTTTTACCTGAGGCTCTTGCACAAATCTTGCCATGTCACCACCCTTAAAAGAAATAACCCTTGAACAAAAATGATGCAATAGGCTTAAGATAAACTAAATTGACCTCCTTTTAAGTTAATTCCATAAGAAAGTGTGTTTGCTAGAGGCAAGATAGAGTATCACCCTCCTCTGCACAATCCCTTGATTTGTTTTTTTAAACAACTGAGGTTAAGAAGAATTTAAAGGGGCAAGAGTAATGTACAGAAAAGTGCCATTTTTGTGAGCTAATTAAATTTTTGCTGACACTATCTCTTAAAATTACATTGGACCTCACTAGGTATGCCCCAAATGAATATAGAAATATTATGTAAAAACTGACTATTCTCTTTGATGATATGGCATGATAGAGATATGCAAGATTTCTGGATGTCTCATCAAAATTTAGTGCTTGCACATTTGAGTCTTCAGATTTTTTTGAGAATATCCATTTCTTACATTAGTTGACTTTTTTTAATGAAGAAAATCATCCAAGGAGACAGCCACATGACTTTTTATTTTTCATTAACTCTATTTTTCACTCCATACTCACTGTTGTGGTATTTAAATATTGGCTTCGGAAAATAAACAACATTTTGTATAATTTGGGAGATTATGTTGAACTCAGTTGTAGTCTCTGGAGGAATCAAAGAAGATGTTTATTGTTTTTATTTCTTTAAAAAAAAGAGAGAGAGAGAGATAGTCGAACAACCCAAATTATTCTGCTTGCTTAAGACCACTACTGTAAGCATTCATATTTTTTACATACCCTAAATGTTGATCCATCCTGTCTAACTCATATTAACCTTTCCTGTAAAGATCACAAATCTTCAGGTAATCTCCTATAGTTTAGTAATTTATTTTCTGTCAAACACATAAAACAAATCTTGGTTAAACATTCCATTAAAAAGGGAGAGAGGTTGGAGGACATTTTTTTTCATTGTGGTATGTAGTGTTTTCTGGAGTCTGATGAAACACAGATGTTTCAGAGTGCCCACAGGGTGGTTAGTTGTAATGTGATGGATCCCTGGTTAATCTCTGAAACTCTGTGCTTCCATTCTTTCTATCAAAATATAGTGCCACCTTTTGCTGAATGAACCCAACTGGATTTGTGACTATAAATTGAATCAAAAACAAAGTGGAAATTGAGCATATTAGAATTTCTTCAATGGTTTATTATACATTCCTTTCCAAAATAGTCCAGTATAATTTGGTGTGGGAGTAAATGTCTCTTTTGCCTTGAAACAGTGCCAGGATTTACACAGGGACCAGAAGTTCTGTTTTCATATTTTGCAAAATATTCCAATGACAAAGAATGGATTTACTTGAGAAAGTAGCTTAGTTGTATGGGTAAGCTGTATAAACTACAGCTTATAGGCTGTAGTTCCTACACTCACACCTTATAGAACCACTGAGAATGTACTTGTCCAAGTTGGAAATTTTTCCTTCTATGCTTCTAGGTTCTTTGGCTGGTCTAATAATTAAATTGACATAAGACAAATCAATAGGAGAAAAACAAATGTAATTTTGTGCCTACAGGAGCCCCAAAGATGTGACACTGAAGTACAAGTTGGACAGTTGAGACTTATATACCATCCTGAGCTAAGGATGGGAGAGAGGCCTGGGGCTTCAAAGGGACTCACAGAAAGATAAGAAGAGCAGATGTTTGGTAATCAGATATTTGCCCTGCCATACAGATGGGTCTTTTAGATAAAACGTTATCTCTAGTAGGAGCACCTGGGCGGCTCAGTGATTGAGCATTTGCCTTGGGCTCAGGTCATGATCGGGGTTCTAGGATGGAGTCCTGCATCAGGCTCCCTGAAGGGATCCTGCTTCTTTCTCTGCTTATGTCTCTGCCTCTCTCTGTGTGTCTCTCATGAATAAATGGATAAAATCTTAAAAAAAAAAAAAAAAAAAAAAGGTATCTCTAGTAATAACTCTTTTCCTGGGTTAGGCCCCCTATCTGAATTCTTTTAGGTGGGTGAGGGAGAAGGAAAAAGTTTGTCCTGAGTCTGCTGGGTCTTGATTAACTTCAGCTCAAAGTAATCCACATGCCAAAGTGGCACATTTTGGGGTAGCATGCTCTGTTCCCCCTTCATGGTAGACTATGTAGTTTTGAATCTTTGACTTTGAAAACCTAATGAAGAACAGCTACCCTACTCTAGAAAAATTATAAAATCAGAGAAACAGCCTGAAAACAGGTAAGACAATTACCAAAGACTCTTGTTCCATTATTGACACTTAGGTGAATCTCTTTGCAGAAATGTGAATAAAACAGGAGGGGGCAGCCTGGGTGGCTCAGCTGTTTAGCGCTGCCTTCAGCCCAGGGCGTGATCCTGGAGACCCGGAATCAAGTCCCATGTCAGGTTCTCTGCATGGAACCTGCTTCTCCCTCTGCCTGTGTCTCTGCCTTTCTCTCTGTCTTTCTGTCTCTCTCATGAATAAATAAATAAATGGAATCTTAAAAAAAAAAAAAAAAACAGGAGGAAATGATTTTTGAATCATCTTGATTGTTTCATCAAATTATAATAATTTTTACCACAAGTTAAAACCAAATAGAGATTAATTTAGTCATTAATGTATTTGGTAGTAAACTAATTGCATTTCAAAATATTTATCTCTTATTTCAATACCATCATTCTTTTTAAAAATATTTTATTTATTTATTCATGTGAGACATAGAGAGAGGCAGAGACATAGGCAGAGGGAAAGCTGAAGGGAGCCTGATGCAGGACTTGATCTCAGGACCCCAGGATCAGGACCTGAGCCCAAGGCAGACGCTCAACCACTGAGCCAACCCAAGCGCCTCAATTTCTTTAGGGCCTAGATCATTTTCCTTAACTAATATTGTATAAAAACATGTGGTTATGCCGTTATCTGATCCTACAAGTATTTTTCAACTTTATGTGATTCTGAATCTAAAGTTAACACTTTGATAAGTATAATTCAAAATAAGATTTTTTTATTGAATTCATAGAATAATTGACCAATCTTTCAGATAGAAAATATAATCCCTCAATGTTCATTATCTGTTGAAAAATATTGGATTTCCAAACATGTTTCCAAAATATTTGCCTTTCGGTTTTGCATATTTGTATTTCTTTTTTTTTTTTTTTTTTTTTTTTTTTTTTTTAAATATTTTTTTTTTTAATTTTATTTATTTATGATAGGCACACAGTGAGAGAGAGAGGCAGAGACACAGGCAGAGGGAGAAGCAGGCTTCATGCACCGGGAGCCTGACGTGGGATTCGATCCTGGGTCTCCAGGATCGCGCCCTGGGCCAAAGGCAGGCGCTAAACCGCTGCGCCACCCAGGGATCCCATATTTGTATTTCTAATTCTCTTCTATGCTGAGGCATCTGTTCGTGATTTCTAGCTTATTTTCAAATTTTTTTTGTGTTAATGTTTAGATTTCATATTCAAATTCTTTATAGGCTGGGTGACTTCTAGAGATCTGCTCAATAAGATTTTCAGTTTCACAGTTTTAACTTAAAACATTGTAGGGTTTTCTTATACTTGGGAAAATATTCATTTTTTCCCTTATACCAATTAAACAAAGTCCGTCCTTACTTACTTTTGTTTTAACACTTAGACCTCCAAATACATTAATGATTGAGATAACATTTGCAGTCTTTCTGAAAATTTATTTTTTAAAATAAGCTCTGTTTCCAGAACACAGAAGAAAAATTTTAAACAAGCAAGAGGGAGCTTTTTTGTTTGTTTTATGGAAGGGTAGTCATATTTTGAGAGGAACTTCTCCTTTGGGAGAGAGAGAAAGCTGGAATCCCCAGGATGGAACTTCTTGGCTCTTTTTTCTGCAACAGAATTGGTACTCATTAAGGTAAAAGTCAGGCTGTGGTTTAGGTTTTATGTATTTTCTGTTAATTCACTTAAAAATGCTTTCCCCCTGTACATATTCCTTATAAACTGTTAAGTCGACAGGATAATATATGTGCCCATTTTTATCTATGGCCATAGAAAATGACATAGATAAATATCACTTTGTGCTAAAAATAAGTCTGTAGTAATACAGAGGTCAGTCCTGATTCATATGGTACATAAAACAGACTGGATTTTGAGTCATGACATCTACACAAAATGCAATACTGCTGAATTTTCATATTAAGAGGTTTTGGCTGAAGGAATTCAGACACATACACAGTATGGCCCCAGAAATCTTGCCAAGAAAAGTTGAGTTTAAAATGTAGGGGAACTGATCCAAGAATAGGCCTCAAACATGTTGCATTCATTACACGCAGCTGTGTACATGAGAAGTGACTTTTTATCCCACCTACCAAAACCCTAGCCAGAGCTGTCACTTCTTTTTTTTTTTTTTTTGCCAACTTGCTGACCTTTCTGTTCCCACAAAAGGAAAATGTGATTGACAGATGATTATTCAAAACATTTTGGCAATAAAAAAAATGCATGCTAATGAATTTGCTATAAATACAGCGCATTTTTAAAGAGACATTTCTTGTAAGTTCAGATTTTGTGAATAAATATTAACTAACCCAGGATCCAGAGGAAAGCAATTTGGAAATCAGAATGTTGATGGATACTACTTTAGGGGCTTTTGGAATGTAAGGATTTAGAGGTACTTGGGTTACCTAGGTGATAAAGAATTATTATAAAGATACTTGGCAAAGAAAGAAAAAACAGAAACCCATTTCATTATGCCTGGAAGAAGTGAATGTCAATCATGACACATGAGCAACTGTTCAGTCAGGTTTCAAGGAAGTGGCGTGAGTGTTAAGAGATACCCATAGCTACCCAGTTATAGTTACCTGGTCAGGTCACATGTTCTTTGCTTCTGCTTCTGCCTTCCCGGCTGATTGTTCTCCTGTTTTATCTCCAGATCCAGCTTTCCAAAGACAAGGATCTATGTAGAGCACAGCCATGATGGGCAGAGCTATCATGGCAGACCATTTTATGGATGCTGGCCTTGACGATAGTTGGCTTCCTTTGGGTCAGCTATTGATTCAGTCAATCGATTGGAACTGGAATTGCAGGAGTGATGCCATGAAACCAACCAGGGAATCCAAAAGAGGGGCTTTTGGAAGGCTTTGTGTGACTTTGACAGCTCATCTCTTTTATCATAAATGTATACATTAGAATAATAAGAGATATTTTTGAAAAATAGATGGCAAATTTAAAAAAATATTTATTTTTCTAAATTTTCCTCACACAATATTTTAATTTCTCCAAGAGGAAGTAAATAATAACAAACAAGATAATGAGGGGATAATTTGTATTGTTATTTTTCCTATCTCTGATGGTCACTAATTGGTATTAGGGAGACTATGCTGACAAAAGTGCTTCCCTGGTCCAGGAAGCCCAACAGATGAATACCGTTTAATCTATGTGTAGATATGCATGGCATACAGAGAGCAAGGTCCGGTATTTTCTAGTGCTACGAAATATATTCTGTCTTTTGACCCAGCAGATCCTGAGGCTACTTCTTTCTAAAGATTCAAACCAACTTTGTTATTTTCTTTGGGAAAATGTATTTGGGGAATTTCATGACTGTCACTCTTCTAAAAACAGGAAAATAACCTTGCATCTTCCAGACTCAAAGAATATTTGCCAATTCACACATAGCTAATTTGTGTCAGAAAGAATGATGCTACTACCCCTGTCTCAAAAATCCTGTTCCAATTCCACAATATCATAGGACTGTTAAGCATTATTTGGCATTCTTGGATATTAAAAACTAACTTTAATTTTTATTTGTGTCCATCAAAGTCATTTAATTTTATAACTTTTAAATCAGTGCCTAATTGTACTACATTTGATTATGAAATCTCTTTACATGCACATATATAAATTGTATGAGCAGTTTCTTCTTTATTGCTCTAGATGAGTATAAAAATAGAAATACTTGATTTTACTCATATTGTATCTATATTTTAAACTCTTTAGATGCAATATTAATTTTTAAGTAATTTATCCCCTAAAGTGATTGATTGAATTAATATTTCCTATAGCGCCAAGGAATAAAACTATTTTGCTTTAACAATTTAAATCAAATTCAAATTATTAGTTTTGACATTTGGAAAATTTCTAGATCTTTATTACCATAGAACCAAATGATCATCTAAGACCTATAGTTCTATTAGCCATGGTATTTTGAAATCTGCCACAAATTCAGTTCAGATAAAGCAACTTTATTCAGTGTATACTCATACTATGTACACATACTGTGCATATACTGTGGGGGATTGAGCAGTGAATGAAATCTGAACCCTGCCTTTCATTTCAGGTTCTGCTGTATTTCAGCTCTATGATAGGCATGTTTCAGAAATTATCTCATTTAATTACACAGCAATCTAATGACATAGGAATTTACATTATTTTTATTTTACACATGTTGCTAAGACTTAGAAATGTCAGGTAATTTCCCCAAGATCAGACATCTACTAAGTGAAAGTAAGGCAGAGGCAGAATTTGAACTCAGGGCTGTCTGATTCCTGGGCCCATGGTTTCTAGTTTTCATCAGGCCTCCATGCAGTGCTGTTATAGAGTTAGGTGATGCAGCTGTGGTTTTAGTCTGGCAAGTAACGAAAGGTGGCAGGTAGAGGAAACGTTTGATTTATTTGAATTTGCTTGTTAAATGAACATGTATAGACCCCTTACTCTGCAAAGAGGCAAAGTATATTTGAGGAGCAGTAGGTAGCACACTTTATGAAGGAAGGTTCTCCAGTGAATTGAAGAAAAGCAGCAAGTGAAGATTAAAAAGAGAGGCCCAGGACCTGTTATAAAAGGCCTGGGGATCCCTGGGTGGCGCAGCGGTTTGGCGCCTGCCTTTGGCCTAGGGCGCGATCCTGGAGACCTGGGATCGAATCCCACATCGGGCTCCCGGTGCATGGAGCCTGCTTCTCCCTCTGCCTGTGTCTCTGCGCCTCTCTCTCTCTCTGTGACTATCATAAATAAATAAATAAAAATTAAAAAAAAAAATTAAAAAAAAAAAAAGGCCTAAGGTGTCCTGCTAAGGAGGTTAAATTTGGCTTTGTAGGAAACAGAGACACAAGCAGGTTTGTGTTATTAAAAGGTAATTCTGGCAGCAGTGGAAAGAGGGCGCCACCGATAAGGTGAAGGGAAGAGAAAGGAGAGAATACTTAGGATGCTATTGTAAAAATCCAGGCACGAGATGATAAAGATCTAAATCTGGACATCAGTTGCGTGAGCAAAAAAGGAGGGGTGAGATTCAAGACCTACACAAGGGATAGAAGCAACAGGATATGGTGATGGATTCTATGTGGGAGTTGAAGAAAAAGCAGCTGAAACTTTACCTTAGTCAACTAGGGGGAAAATATTTGAACTGAAATACAAAGGATGCGAGGGAAGAATGGCTTTTGGGTATGAGGGTGACAATATGTTTGACTTTGGATATGATGCATTAGAATTGCCTATGAGGGACGCCTGGGTGGCTCAGTGATTGAGCATCTCCCTTTGGTGCGGGTCATGATCCCAGGGTGCCGGGATCGAGTCCCACATTGGGCTCCCCTCAAGGGGCCTGCTTCTCCCTCTACCTGTGTCTCTGCCTCTCTCTGCGTCTCTCTCATGAATAAATAAATAAACTCTTAAAAAAAAAGAATTGTCTATGAGACAGCCCCAGGAAGTATGGGGAATTATGCTGTAATATAATCAGAAATGAAGAGCCAGGGGAATACAGACAGGAAGAGATTAATGTCAACTAATTGGTCAAGGAAGGCTTTGAAAAGAAAATGACATTAAATGTCAAAGGATAGGTAACATTTCTGCATGCAAAAACTGAGTAAGAGGACATCTGAGGTAGGTTTGAATTCAAAATATGTTTTATGTTTCCTATTTTATTGGGTATCCAGCTGGATGTGTACACAATGTGACATATTTTTATTCTAATCCTCTCTAACATGTAAAGTCTTTATGTTGGGCTGTAGTCAGGGTAAATACTTTGTATATCCATTCTTTCATTCAACCAACAGTAAGCCAATCATATTTCATAACATGAAGTATTTTAAAACAATAGGTACAATGTAATAAGTGCTGTGATTGTTATGTTTTCTTAGTATGGTGAATTTGCAATAATCAAGTGGCATCTAGCCATGAGGGGACAGGAAATCAATATGATTATATTTCTCATTTTGAGAGATTTTTTTTTTTCTGAATGTGGTGGAAAGAATGTGTTGGAAGAAGCCAAGAATGGAGGCAAGTATGATATTGTATCCAAGTGAAAAATGAGGATTTCATTAATGAGGGCAGTGACTATAGTGATGAAAATAGTGAAATGGTGGGAGGCCGCTGGAGGCATGTGATGTGGGGGACAGTGCTGATAGAAGGGAAAACAAGGACATCCAGGTTTCATTCTTGGGCATTTGAGGGGTGGGCATGTGGGGGCACAGAGAGGTTTCACTCACTGATGCAGGGAATGCAGAAGCAATAGAAGTTTGTGGAAGATGATTATTTTAGCTTTGAACATGTTACATTTAAGATGCCCGCAGGACATCCTATTGAAGACATTAAGTGATTGGATGTGAGCCTGGCTGGGAATTGAAATCATGGAATAACATAATTTGTGAATTAGGCCTTGAGAGATGGCAATATGATTATGCAAGTCAGAGATGAAAAAAAGGTGGTGGGGGGAGGGGAGAGAGAAGGGATAAGGGAGGGGGAGAGGAGGGCATCTAGGCAGAGGGAGTGATGTGACTCACAAGTGGCAGAAAAAGGGTAGGGTTATATTTGAGAAAAGTCAGATTGCCAAGGGTGAGATAAGCCTAGAATGGACCTCTTAGATAATAGGCTGAGGACTGGATTTAATAGGCTAGGCTGAGGACTGGATTTTTCAGAGGAGAAGGGAAAATCAGAAGAGGGGTCTGGTTTCAGGAAATAAGTAGCCTGTACTGTGTTTAGAACTTTATGATTATGCTTTTAGAGAATGAAACTGGGATATTTTATTTGTAAGTTGCTTTTTTGTCCTATTTTCCTTGACTTTATAAAACTCTATCCCAGAGATTAGACCAGATGATTTTTTTTCTTTTCTTTTTCCTATCCACTACAAAAGAAAAAAAAAATGACTTGGAAATTCATGTAGAAAGAAAGTCAAATGATAGGAAGGGGTAATCCTTCCCTAGAACCCCAGGAAGTCCTCTCTGTGGGACAGAACCACCAGGGGAAGGTGTAGGGCAGTGGCAGCCGCCGCACTGAGGGTCTTGGCACCCCGCTTTGGGAGAGATCAATGAGATCTCTCTGGATACAGAGAAGATGTGCAGCATTTCTGTGGGAATTGCCAGGGTGCAAGTTGTTCTTCTAAGCAGGCATCTTTGAAGGGAGCTCAACTTGGGGCTTGATCCCAGGACCCCGAGATCATGACCTGACCCGAAGGCAGATGCTTAACCAACTGAGCCCTCCATCCAGGCTCCTGAAAGCTATTTTAGCTCACTTGTATTGCTCCAGACAGTCTACACATACAGTGTGTATTACATGACTTCTTCCATCCTCAGTATTTCCATGCAGGTGCATTTTTTTTCGTGACTTGACTTGCGAGTTGAATATTGTTACTGTTTTCCTTTTTTTTTGTAAGAGTCTTTATTCCAAGAAAAAAAAATTTTTTTTAATTCCCATTGAAAAGAAAGACAGGGGACCCCAGCCTGTGGACCCAAGTGCGAAGATGCTTTTTAAGATGGGGCAATTGGAAACTGCTTGTAATATGGAGATTAGACATTCTGTCTCCAGCATGGGAACAGGGCTGGCATCCGCTGAACAGGCAACTGCTTGCCTGCCTGTCTTCCTCGGGCCAGATAAAGGCCCAGAAGGAGCAGCTGCCAGCCGGGAGGAATGTGAGAAAATAGGAAATTGATTTGAAATAGGATAGGGAAAAAGGCAGAAGAATGAATTTAAAAATTTTCAAATATTCCCTTTTTTAGGCATATGTAGTTGCTGTCTCTGCAGAGAAAAGTGATCCTTAGTCTCTTCTCTCACGAGAGTATAAAAGCAGCAAATTCACAGGCAGTCCAGATATAAGAAAGACCTGAAGTTGGTTTATTTCTTCATAATTGGAGGAAAATTGAATATCGATTTGTATTTTACTCTTTGGAAAGTCTTCTTGATCCTTTAGAAATAAAAAAAAAAAGTGGAAAATTATAAACGTTCTAATTCTAGGCTCAGGAGAAGATTTTTTTTCCTGCTAGTTACAACGATATTAATTAAATTTCGCATTAACCAGAGGGGGCTGGGCAGTTTCATGTTTGACTGTGAAGGTTGCAGAGATTCTTAATTTTCTATCGACAGTGGTTTTTTGCTTACAGCAGATGCCTTCAGGCAAATGATAACGCTTTTATTTCTTCACTTAAGGACGTCCTGGGTGGGTGATGCTAACAATATTTAAGATGAGTGATAAATAGGAGAGACGTCTGTTTTTAAGGATCATATACACTAGTCGCCCTGTGAGAAGGTAAGAGGTTTGAGCAATAAGCTCTGAGTTTCTCTTGGGTCCTAACATTTGGTGATGTGTGATCTCTTCAAGACCAGAAACTGGGGACACCTGGGGGGCTCAGTCTGTGAAACGTCTGCCTTTGGCTCAGTCATGATCTCGGGATCCTGGAATCAAGCCCCACATTGGGCTTCCTGCTCAGTGGGGAGCCTGCTTCTCCCTCTGCATCCCTCACCCCCTGTTCCTGCTCTCTCTCACTCTCTCTCTCAAATAAATAAATAAATAAAATATTAAAAAAAAAAGACTGGAAACTGATGGTGACACTAACTACACTTATCAAGAGCCTTCTACTTACTTGAAGTTGTTTATAGGACACAAAGGCATCAGAAGAATGAGATCTTGCAAGAAATGGAAATCTTACCTAAGAAGAATAAACACATATGATTGCCACCAACAATATGAAAACAAACGTATAATAAATAATACGGTTCACATGCACCTTGTTACTTCTCTTGGCTTCTGAAAAGAATCACCAATGTTGTTCTTAGGAAAGAAAGAAAGAAACTTTCCCCTCTTATAGGCCTTGGAAACTGGCCAGTATCATAACACATGGAATGTTAATACACGGAATAGAATAAAGATGAAAATATCTGCTTTCTAAATCACATCTGCATTAAGAAGTCAACAAGGGACCGTTTGAGTGGGCTCCTGAACTTATTCCTCAAAATAAAGAAACAGAAGTTTGATCTGTACCTCGATATTGGATGGACAGTGGAAAAGCAGAGTGGAAATAGGAGAAACATTAAGAAAATGCATAAATCCGGGATCCCTGGGTGGCGCAGCGGTTTGGCGCCTGCCTTTGGCCCAGGGCGTGATCCTGGAGACCCGGGATCGAGTCCCACGTCGGGCTCCCGGTGCATGGAGACTGCTTCTCCCTCTGCCTATGTCTCTGCCTCTCTCTCTCTCTCTCTGTCTGTGTGACTATCATAAATAAATAAAAATTAAAAAAAAAAAAAGAAAATGCATAAATCCAAATATCCAATAAGTGAGAACTATTACCATAAGACATCAAAGAAACTCCAAGATACTGCGTGGCCATTGAAAAGAATCAAAAGACCTGAGAGATTGCAGTTTTCAGAAGGAAAAATTGTGGTCCAGATCAGTGAAGGCTTAGCAAGGTCACACAGCCAATCAGAAAGAGTCCTTTTGAGGGGCACCGGGGTGGCTCAGGTCATGATCCAAGGTCCTGGGATCAAGCTTCCAGTCTCTAGTCAGATTCCCTGCTCAGTGGGGAGTTTGCTTCTCCCTCTGCCCCTCCTTCTGGCTTGTGTTCTCTTTCTTTCTCTCTCTGTCTCTCTCTCTCTCTCAAATAAGGAATAAATAGAATCTAAAAAAAAAAATAAGAATCATGTCTGGAACTTAGATTTCCTGATCACTAGAGAATTTGTAGAGGAGGAATCCTTGAAGGGTGGGCTGTGATGTTTCTCCCCTGAAGAAACGTACCAACTATTGAAGCCTCTTTGTTCCTTTTAGGTTCTTTACCAGTTTCAGGGATGCCTTTTGGAGTAATCTAAAGCACGGACAAAAAGATACCTGCTTATCTGAATTACAGCCGTAAATTTTGCTGACACTGATTATGACACTACATGTTTTTTATTAAAATTGCTAGAAATAATCATCAGGCAAGAGAATAAGGTTTTTAGGGAATAAATGCCTACGTATAATTTAGGACCTTTCTCACTAATCATAAATTGCTGTTAATCACAACCTAATCGGACTGCTCTTTGCCAAGTCAGAAAATTCTTCATTCTAACCATCCTTCTGAAACCCTGCCAGAAATTCCTTGATGGTAAATTTTACCTGACATCCATAACTAGAATACAAACAAAAAAGATACAGCTATTCCACATAGACTTGTACCTAACTGTGAGAGCCTTTCTACTTACACTGGCTGCTTATATCATCTGCACTAAAGCTATCTGAGACTCTGTAGTTAAAGTGACACAGTGATATATTGATCTAATGAGTAATATTATGAAATTAATTCTAAAATACTCTAACTTGTTCTGCCTTAATCTTTAAAATTCATTTGAATGATCACATTGTAGAAACCTTTTGTTGAAAGTCTCGCAAGGGCCTTTGGCCAAAAATAACATAGAGATCTACGTATTTTCACCGTGGTTCCTATGTCAAAATCAAATTGCCACCGAGGAAGGTAGGCATTCAAACACCAGTGTAGACCAGCGTCCATATAGTCACCGGGATGCTTGCCTTAGTGGTCAGAATCTTTTGTCCTGTGTATTCACCTTGCTTAGCAACAGTTAAATAGATGTCCTTCTTTTTTTGCCTTTTAATGACTCTAGACCTTTGGAAAGACCTCATTCCTGTTGCACCAGTTTTCCTAAGAAAGAGACAGTCCCTGAGGCTTGCTATCACTCAGAAGCTGACAGCCCCCAAGCCCAGAAACCCTACAACTGGAGTTCTCCTTACCTGACACCCTCCGACTCAGCTTGTTTTTTTACTTCATGCTCCCTTCTCCCTTTCTAGAAAACTCATTTCTACCTCTTTTTCCATGCCTATCTTTGTATGATTCTCCTCATGCTGCTGAATGAAGCTGCTCCTAACAAGATGCAAAGCACGTTTGCTTTTTACAGACAAAGAGATCTCAGGTAGAAATACGCCTAAAAGAACCAGTATATTTTTCCCTACAGAATATTTTAAGTAATGGAAATACGGTTTTATACACTAGTTTTAAATTCGTCTTGCCCCGGGAGGATTAAAGAAGGCGTCTCATGTGAAAATACCTAAGGTGTTCCAGGCACATAATAGGCATTCAATAAATGTAAGTCAAGTTCAGATCTCAAAATTGTGAAGAAAAACACTCGTTTGCAGACTAGCTGTCTCTGTTTCCCCACCATCTTGCTTTAAATCTGACACTCACCCCATTACTCTCCTAGACAGTCTTCTCCTTGAGGCCACAAATTGCTTCTTCCTGCCAAATCCAGGCGTAAGTATTAATCTGTGACATGGAGCTTTGTTCACCATGGCCCTCCTCATTCCCTGCCCTGAGTCTTGAAACTGCTCTTTTGGTGTTTTTGTTGTTGTGCTATGCACTTGATTCTCTCCAACTTCCTAGACTTTGCCTTGTGTTTCCCTTGGTGCCTGAACTTCCTCCCCCTGCCTCCTGGATGGAGGCAACCCCCCACAATTCAGTGCACTCAGCACCTCTTATCTCATCTCTTCTCAGAAATATCAGGGTGATGGAATGGGTTAGTAAGTACACATCGCAGAAGTAATTCCCTTCTCTGGACCCCTTGCTGGCACACGTTTCAAGAGCAATATCCAGTGAAATGCTGGCTTCACTGTCTTTCCCTTTTGCAGATTCCTAGGCCTAGAGCTCTAACTCTAGAGCCTGATAACCCAGTCAAGGTGGTTCTCAGCAGCCCCCATCCTCCAACCACATACTGTGAAGGAGGTTCAGAGAACAGCCAATGAGATGCTGAAAGAGAAGAAAATTAGACCCCTAAGGAACTGGTCAAATAATGTCAAATAAAAACAATCAAGATTATTTAGCCTGACAGTGTGGATCTTACGGGGAGATTTAAGAGCAATCATCTTCAAGAATAGGAAGGACATTTATTGAGAAAATAGTGACCAGCTGCTCCTTGCTTCTACTGAAGACAGAGCAAGAGCATTTGGGCATAAATTGTGGCTTTAGAGATTTAGAGACTCTCCAGCTAGAATTGCTCGAGGTAAACAGTGTGAAATATTGTAACGTAGCACTTGAAATGGATGTGGCGGGGTAGGGCTTTGACAAAAAATAACAACAACAAACAGGTTCATCTGTATCTGGGGATCCAGAAGGGTATGACCAAATTAGATCACATATTAAGTTTATGTCCAGTTTTATAATTCCATGATTTTGTAATGATGAAGTACACATTTATAGTTTTAAAAAATAGTGGTTTCAAACAATCAATGGTGCTAGGTGCCATTAGGTCATAGTTTCTGCCCTCAAAATGTGGGTTAGGTTATGTTGGGTTTGGTTAAGGGTGTGTGTGTGAGAGAGAGAAAGAGACGGAGAAACAGAGAGAGACAGACACAGAGACAGAGAGATAACCAAATAATTAAAGAATAGTGTGATAAATACAAATGATAGACTTGTTTTCATTAGCAAGCAGTTTCTTCAATCTGGACTATTTGTTTCTCATGATCCATCCATTTACCCATCCCGAAACCAGTATTTATTTAGTGTCTATAGTGCAAGACACTATGCTATGTGCTGGGGAATCAGGAAAGAAGTGGTCCCTGCCCTCGTGTGTTTATGATCTGGAGGGAGTCACAGGCAAGTCGGCAGGCACCAGAATAGAGTATGATAAATGTGAGGGAAGGATGTTTACAGAGTTCAATGCGAACTCAAAAGGGAGGCCCTTAAACTAGTCTTAGTGGATCAGGAAAGACTAAATGGAAGAACTGCTTTCTAAGCCAAGTCATGAACATGCAGAAATTGGCCAGGTAAAAAGCGGAGGGATTCAAGCATATATCTACATCCAAAAATGACATATAAAAATATGTGCTTAGACATGATTTATGTTCACCAAATAGAAAAAAAATCGTTAAAAATGTGTTGCATGTGACTATGTCATGAAACACCTGAAAATCATACATAATTATCTAGGTTCATTTGTCAATAAAGACTTGGTAAATAAACTATTTGCAAAAAATGATCTTAATACATACAGGTTCATGTTATAAATGTTCAAGAGTGACTATGGAAGTTTGTGTGAGTCTATGCTTTGTCCACTGCATAAAGGATGTGACCTATGGATAGGTTCTTACTTATATACACAACTACACACCTAATAACATCAGTGAATCATCACTAATTCTTGGTGTCTGAATAAAAGAAGACAAAGTATTTATAGTGATATATTTAATTTCCAAGATATATCGCCTAGCTTTTTAACGTTTAACCAACACTAAAATATGCTTTGGGGTTGGGTAAATGGAATGATGGTTGGAAATAGAGTTCAGATGGACAAAAGGACTCTGCAATTAAAATAATCCGATCATTTTTATTTATCAGCTTCGCATTTCTTAAACATGGATTGTCAAAGGATGCATTCAAAGGACCCTCTACCCCAAATGTACTCTTATTTTCAAAACATAAAAATAAGTTGAACCCAGTAAGTTGCCAAGCATGGACAAATACTGCCATCCCTGGGTGGGCCTGGGAATTAGACTTGCTGCCTGCAGCCCTGGTATCCAACCTGCCAAGGATGAGTAGCACTCTATCTTGGCTTCTCCTGTGCCTTCCCAATCGTGGAGATTTATATATGGAACGAGGGTTCTTTGCGCTGCTCTACTACAGACTCCCTTCTAACATTGTCTTTGGACACTTGGTGGTTTGACTTGGGTCATCGGCTCTTGCCATACGCCCAGTTCCAGGCATATGTACCCCCAGCTGACTCTTGCTGACCATCTGGATTTCTCTCGAAGCTCTGCCCCCTTGCCCCCTGTCTTGCTGTCATCACTAGAGAGGAAGATCTCCCTTCCTTACCCCCTTCCCTCTCCCTTGGATATTTGCCAGCACGGGGCTGAAGCTCACTAAGCCTTTTGGATACAGTGCATTGCTTGATTGCCCCCCTGCAAGGAGTCCAGACCTCATCACACACTCCCAGATCTTGCTTCCTCCTCCTTCCTGCCTGCCCAGGCTGTGGAGGACCCAGCATGCTCCTGCCCAAGGTCACCTGAATTAGGACAAAAATAAGAACCAGCTCTTTTGACACACAACAAACATGATTGGAGATCTAAAGAAAGAGTCTTGGGTCTTCACATAGTATCAGATTTCGGCGGGCATTTGTGTTTTTGGTGAAATAATCATCTTTACCAATAAAGCAGAAAACTTACCTTTTAGAAACGATTTTGGACGTGAGTCATTGCAGATAGTTGTGAAATAAAAAGCTATATTGTGGGTGGATGTTTCTGTAGGTTAAATCAAAGAATCACCTAGATATTATACTATCCTTTTAGGTTTACTGTAAAAACATCTGTGAAGTTATGAATTGAACTTTATTATGAGCCTTTTTTTATGCCTTTATTTTGGTTCCAGTAGAAATGATAACTAAACTTTATTGGAAAAGGGACCCAGAACTATAATTTTAAATACAGCTTTATGTCAGCTTATAACAGAGTCCCCATAGCTGTTAGAGACTTTCTTACTACTGACAAAATAACACTTTGCAAAACAGAAGATGAAATCTAAAATTTTATTCACAGCATGTAACAAAGTAATTGTACAATTATTATGTACCAATTGATGTCAGTGCACTGTAATTTTGGTGACATAAACAGTGTCTCTGACATATTATTTAAAAAAGAAAAAAATGTTTACAAATAAATATATAATTTTTAACAAAGTCTATTTAGATAAACTAAATCCTAGAGTGACAGATACATATTGACCTATGCCAACCCCTCACCCAGGAACGTTTATTAACTATTTTATTCCTCTCTAAGATTCCAAATTGCAGAGAATACTGTGCAGTACTGGATACCTTAACTCTTAAGGTAACCTTAAAACACAGGGAAAATCATGTGCTGTGTCTCTTCCCCCTCTCCCCAATCCACAAATAATCAGTTTTAGGAATGTATTATCATGTTTTCAAATCCTTGGTATAGCTTATCCTGACACATTTGATTTTGAGAGTGAACTACCCACCTAATATCAGTTTTAGCTACTGAGTCAATAGTAGGTGTTTAGTCAAATGGCTTAAACATCAGACTCAGGACCCCAGGGTGGAATTTAAGCTCTTGTACTCGGTAAGTATTTGGACCATAAGTAACCTAAGTTCCAGTGTCCTCATCTGTAAAATGGGGTAACAATATTACTTTTTCGTAGGGGCTTAGAGACATAAAAGTGTGTCAAATGCTGGGTGTGGTGACAGTTGTATGAAGTGCTTGATGTTAGTTATTATCATAGTCATATGTAGTCTAGCAGAAAGCATTTGATTTTGATTTTGTACTAGCATCCCCGACAACACGGATTCAGTGGTTAATCATTAGCAGGAAACGTAATGAATCTAGTTTTGGTTAAACTGATTTTTTTTCCCCCAAGGTTTTTGGCTTAAGGAGAGAGAGGTCAAAAGAATTCTTAATATTAAAGCTAAGTTGGTGCCAGTTTGCAGTAACAGCTCATTCATGGACTTTTTTTTTTTTTTTTTAAATACAATTTGCTTTGATTTGGTTTGGTTCATGCATTTTTAAAAATCTTCCTTGTGGTGTGTAGTCATTAGGCTTTTATGCCTAAAGAACTGAATTCAGTTATAAGTAAAATTCATTTAATAGCGCGAGTATGATTCCATGTGGTTATTTATTCACAACATAAAATAGCCACATAATTCAACATATTTAATAGTGTCTGCTCATGGAACTGTGGGGAATTCTGCAGATCTTAGGCAGGAAATGCTTAAGTTATAAGAGGCAGTATCCATAATGCTCATTATTCCTGATATCATCAATGTGGCAAACCATGGTAGGTGAAAATAGAAGTTTAATGTGTGCCTTATTCTATATCTCCATAGAAGTCTTCAGTAGACTCCTTTATTTACAAGATGGCAGTGATTTAATGTATGGATGGGGGTGGCCACAAAACTTTGTGTCTTTTTTGGAGGGAAGGATATATGTGGAAACCATCCTTCACTTTTCAGCGATAGAAACTGTTTAAAACCACATTTCTCCCTCTTCCCCATGGGCTGCTGCTGCTGCTCAGCTGTGTTCAAAGTAAGCCCTTGATTATTCTCAAGGGATACTGTCTTTGTGCAATTTGGAAATAATTAGTTTTGTACTCAGAAAAGGTAGAACTAGATATATACGTAGAATATTCCGATGTAGTCTATATACTAATATATATATACAGTCTATGTATTTTCCTAACCTGTATCTGATATGTATAAATGGGCATTCCTTAATTAGCATTTTAAATTGGAATTTTAATAAATGCTATCCATCAGTGACCAATTTACATAGCATTTATCTGGGGAAATGAGTATGCCAAATATCAGTCAACTTGAAATTCATCCTGACCCAACCAGTGATTTAAGATTTTAAAACCTTTCATTCTTCCCAGTAGAGTATTTGCCTTTCTGTCCTCTAATGTTCTAATTCAAATCCACATCTGCTAATGTGCATCATCGAAAATCCAGGGGTACGTATCTGAAACATGGACAAGAGACCCGCAGGTCCTGAAGAATTCCAACTGTGCAGTATTTTACGTATTTCATTCTTCTAAGGGTAATATCGAACAACACCCTCTTTCATATTCCGGCGTAAGTAGTTATATAAGCGTTTATTTGCCATTATTTCAGGCAACACCCCTCACCACCACCACCACCACCAGAAGAGTCACATGCCTCACTCACAGTGATCTGTGAAATGATGATGTTCAAAATATTATGACTTAGGAAGATATTTGCTTAAGAGCTTAGAAGTCTTTTTGGTGCCCCACAAAATATCTATTGTTCTATTTTTTGACCCAATTTTCCTAAAGCGAGTTTCAAAACCCTGAAATAACTTTGAAATTTAGACTGTGTCAGAGACATGTTTAAATACTATCTGGGATATCTTACTAATGTCCTAATTAAAGGGTGAACATATTGACCAGGGAAGAACAGACATGATGGTTGTGATAATCGTGTTGTAGCAGGATGCTCGTGAGTCAGGATTTTAGAGGAGCCATTATTACTGAAAGAAAAGAACACTACAGGGTAGAGACTTTGCTCACACGTTGAGTAACATCAGACATTTCCATGTCTGATGATGGATGTGTTAGATGGTAATGAAAACAGAGAAGGAAAAGTAACCACCCAGAGGCAGATGAGCTGTATTCCCCTCACTGTGTGGAGCAGTAGATGTAAGAAGTGTGACAAGTCAAGGTGAAAGGAGTATCCTAAGGAGGGAAAAAGAAATGACTGTTTTTGAATCACAGATTGAGGTAAGGATACCTTCATTACGGATTCTCATCGATATCTGGAGAACACTGATCCTTTCTTAAAGTATTAATTTTTTTGGTGCAAGTCCGGATTTAGGAGGCAGTTCGTTCGAATGTGGAATGACAGCTCATAATATTTAAAAAAAAATGTGCTGATTGCTATCAATATTGCAAGGTAAAGTGCCACTTGTTTTCTTTGTGTCTTTTTTTTTTTTTTTAATACTTGGAAGGGTAAAAAAAATACTTGGAGGGGTTTGGAGGAATTGTAAGGCAACACGCTGAATCCCCCAACTCCCGAACCACACAGTCATTCAAGTCTCAGTTTAATGGAGGAAGAAGCTGAGGGGGATGGAATGTTCCAGAAAAAAAAAAGAAAGAAAAATTAAAAGCAGGAGGGACGTTGGACTGGAGGCCATACAGGAATGACGATAAAAGTGGCTCTGGAGTGGGGACGGGGGGTGTGGGGGTTCATTTTACAGTAACGATGTGAGCGCTGCAAATACCCAAGCCCGGCTTTCCTTTGCAAGTCGCGCTCCTGGGCACCGGCGCGGCGGCGACCCAGGTCAGGGCGGTGCAGCCCGGCGCGTCGCGGAGTTGGCTCGGGGCCGCGGAGCTCAGGCCAGCCCCGGGGACCGTCCTCCCGCGCCCGTGGCCGCCGGCTCGCTCCCCGGCGTTCCCGCGGGTCCCACGGCGCAGCCCCGGCCTCCCGCGGCGGGCGGGCGAGCTCCGGGACCGGGGGCCGGGGGCACGGGGGCCGGGGGCACGGGGGCGGGCGGCGGGGGGCGGCACCGAGCCCCGGGGGTCCCCCCGCCCGCGCCCCGGCACCCACCTCTCCGGAGCGGCGCGCCCTGCGAGCGGCCGAGCGGCCCCGCGCCCCGGGTCGGCTTAAGTGCAGCGCGCAGCGGGCGATGCCCGAACGGCGGCGGCTCGGGGGTCGGCGTGCGCTCCCGGGCTGGGAGAGGGCGGCGGGGGGCGGCGGGGGGCGGCGGGGGCCGGGGGCGGGGCGGGGGTCTTTGTGAGCGCGGCAAAGGAGCGCTGCTGGAGGAAACCTATCCTGGAAAATCCGCAGCAACCCGAAACACCACATTAGGGACTACGGATGTTTTATGGCCTGTGCGTGTGTGTGCATGCGAGTGCATGCCTGTGCGTGCGTGTGTGTGTGTCTGGAATACCGCCTCTCGGGGTCCTCAAGGCATGCCTGTAACCAGTTTTTGGTGCAGTTTTCCCACTCTTGGTTTGGGGCACGGCTGTTAAAACGCCCCGGCCGGTGTGCGCGCGCGAGCGTGTGTCCGTGCATGGGTGCCCGTGCATGTGCGTGCGTGCCTGCATGTGTGTCCGTGCGTGTGTGCGCGCGTGTGCATGTATGTGCGCGCGCGTGTGCATGTGCGTGCATGTATGTGTGCGTGCGTGTGTATGTGTGCGTGCATGTATGTGTACCCGCGCGTGTGCATGTATGTGCGTGCATGTGTGCACGTGTGTCCGTGCATGTATGTGTGCCTGCATGTATGCGTGTGTGCGCGTGTGTGCGTGCACGTGTGTGTGCCCGCGCGTGTGCATGTATGTGCGCGTGCTGTGTGTCCGTGCGTGTGCGTGCGAGCCTCCGGGTGGGGGGAGGGGTCGGACGGCGGCGCCCGGCCCGGCGCGAAGGGGTTAAGCGCCGCCGCCGCCCCCTCGGCGGCCGCGTGTAAACAGAGGAGCCTCAGCCTATCATGTCTGGCTGCCGCCCGCAGCCGGAGCCCCGCGCCCGGCGCTGTAACATGATACGCTCCCGACCGCGGCAACTTGGCAGCGCCGGGCTCGGCTCCGCACGGCCACAGCGAGGGCGCGCCGCGGCGAGGTGGGTGAGCGGGGCCGGGCGCGAGGGCGCGGCGGGGTGGCCCCCGGGGCGGGGGCGCGGGGGCGCGGGGGGACGGGGTCGGGGCGGCGGGGGTCGGGGCGCGGGGACGGGGACGGGCGCGGGCGCGGGCGCGGGCGGCGGCACGGGCGCCCCGGAGCTGTCGGAGGGAGGCGGCCCCGGGCCGGGCGCGCTGCAGCGGCGGCTTCGGCGTCTGAGACGCGGCGGCTCTAACCCGCGAGGGGCCGACCCGGGGGGCCGCGGCGGGAAGGGCCGGGGAGCCCGGGGCACGGCGCCGCCTTTTGTTCCCGGTTCTTTTTAATTAGGTGGAAATGTTTTCTTTTCTTTTCTTTTCTTTTCTTTCTTTTTTTTTTTCAAACCTGGTTAAGTAGACAGCCCCGGCCCGGGGCGGGTGCAGAGCTGGCTCCTTCCCGCATTCTGGGACCTTTGCCGCGACCGCGTGGAGCCCGGGGAGCAGATGCGCGCCGCGGCGGTGCTGCTCGCGGGCGCCCAGGACGCTCGAGCCCCGCGAGGCGCTCGCCCCGACCGGCCCTTCGGCTGCACCAGGCACGACCCATCCTTCTGATGGCTTAATGGGGAGAGAGGTGCCAAGTAATCGTGCTCGGGAAAAGAGCGGTTTTCCTCTTGCAAAACACTTAGTGTGTGATTTTTTTTTTTTTTTTTTTCCTTTTTTGGGCCAGGAGAGGTGTTTTGTTTTTTTTTTTTTTTTTGGTTTTTTTTTTTTTTTTTAAATACAGCAGAGTCTCTAAAAGAAATCCAACTTTGCCGTTGTGCTCCCAAGCAGGTTACTCCTGGAAAACTAGTTGAGGGGGCTGGTGGAGGGGTGACTGGGAGAGACCTGGGCACTGCCTCATTAACTTAAAAGATCATTTTGCCTTTTCTGTGTGTGTTTGCATGAAATACAACAAAGCTCTGTGGCCGCTCTCAGGACGAGAAGTCACGTTTCCTCCCCTTCTGTGGCTGGCGTCTCTATCTCTCTGGAATATCTCAGAAGGGATATGTACAGAATCTATGTGCCTGTGTCACAAAGTCACTCTGTCTTCCCAGAGCCTAATATAATCAAATTCAGTGCCTTAAGATGGTGTAGTTGAAGATTTGATCCCTTTCCACTGAAGTGGAAATACTTTCAGTAATTGAAAGCAGATTCACGTCTGGAGTTGTACAAGCCAAGGTTTTCATTTTTAAAATAAACCTTTTGTTCTCTGCTTTTAAATGTTTCAGAGCTTCATCCAGAGACCTCTGTGTGTTAATTGTGAAAGTAGTCCTTAAGAAGGGACATTTTAGAAATACGGCTAACTTAGTAAGCCTCCCTCTCTGTAGGAGAATGTTTTAGTGCAGCATTTACTGTCTGTGCCACACATTCTGGTGTTTTGTTTTTTTTTTTTTTTTTTTTTCTTTTCTTCCCCCAGCAGATTCCCCAGGCATTAAAATGCAACCGAACTCTTCAAAACCCCCAGGCCCCAGGCAATGTCCATCAGTCTTAAGAGGTTAAAAAACTTGGGAAATTTGGGTGTCACTCCTTTTCTACTGTGATTTACACAACCGGGCGATAAATTTGACATCAAGGATAAAATATGTTTCATATAGAGAGATGCTGGTGATAGATTAACCGATAGGCTGAAACTTTAAAAACATGATTTCAGATTGCTAACCTGGTTTCTCTCTTGTCTTTCGAGGCTCAGTGTTAAAAGCTTTAAAAAAATTGGCCATTGAAGACTGAAATTAGGGTGCATTCTAGACAAAGAGGGAGTCACTTGATGTCTTATTAGCTGTGAACACAGACAGGAATGGTGATATGTGGAGAGTGTCACCTTCCTTCTCCAGCACGTGAAGTCTAAAATGGATTGTGGGATCAGGCGGAGAAAGTTAGAAGAGTTGTACTTTTAACAACGATGGCTGAGATCAGAGAAAAATAGAAGGGAGGCTTCCAATGTTTTTTAATGACTAGTTCCTTGAACCTGTTGTGCTGATCATCAATAAGATGTGAGTGGATGCATTTACAGTGTAACATGGGAGTGCGAATTCCTAAAACCTACTTGGTAGCTTTTTGTTTTACCTTCCGTCCTTGTTTTCCTGATAGTTGATCGTTTGAGCGTGTTAAAATAAACATAAAGTGAGTAACTTGGTCATAATTTAGATGATATGCTTGTTAACATTTCTCATGTACAAGTCCCCTTTTATGAAATCAATATTTAAGACAATTCTGCAAATCTTTAAGGACCCCATAAAATCTGATTACATGTTGGCGGTGTCGCATCACATTTCTTAGAGATCCGTGGCCTGATGTGTGGCATCATAGAATTTAATTCCCCTTAAAGACTTAGGAAAATAAAAGTGACTTACTATGGACTCCTCCAGATGTCTGAATGCTGGTTTTCAGTGTAAGTTCCTTGTCTAAACATTTAAACTAACCTTCTCTGTGACTTCTATTTACTATTAGTTTTTATGTCCTTATCTTTTTTTTTTTTTTTTCCTACTTGGAACGAGAGTGCACAGGATCTCCTGTCATCTGAAATAATACATTCACTTAATCACGGGACTCCTTTCTTTCATAACGTAGGAAAGTGGCAAAGGAGGCACTGTCTAAAATACGGTGATCTTGATAATTAATGCCATAAAATATATTAAAATGCTGTATTCCAGGTATTCATTTCCTTAAAAGGGCCACCAGAATAGCGTTGCTAAGCACCCGTCACTACCGCAAGTAACAGAAAATGACCCAAATTAAAGAACCTGTTCTGCGCTGTATTCTTGCATTTTCTAAAGTGCATTTCAAAAGGTTTAACAAGACTCATTCAATTAGTGGAGAAAAAAAGATCTATTTTCAGCTCTGATCAGCAATTAAGAGATTGGGCTTTGGAACATCAGTCTCTTTATGTTTAGAATTTATTTTGTTTTCTGGACTTTAAACAATTGTGAAATAAAGATTTTTAACCAAATCCCTTTCTAACAATCCAGAGGCGAAAGCCAAATATAGGACCTTATATTTGTTTTAAATCTTTCCCTGAATGAGTAATTTTTTATTAACTGTTCCTCATGTTAAAAAGTTTAAATTTTACACTAATATGGTGTATGACTTGCCCTACTATGGATTTCTTACTCTCTGTGCAAATGCGTGTATGTATCCGTGCATACCTACGTGCATAGGCAGTTTAAAGCATTGGCTGAAGTTATTATTATTACTCTGTCCTATTCTGGATGTGAGTGCTTTCGTTAAGTCAAACTCTTGAGAAACAGGGTCTTCTTCCTTTAGGGTGATTGGGTGTTGTGAATTTGGTATCATGAGGGAGATCGAGTTGATATGTCCAAGTGAAAAAGTTAGTGATTGCAGGCAGAAGTTTGTTTGTTGACTGTCACGTAAGCTGTTTTCTTCTGGGTTAGATCAGAACTTCTGCATAGTTTTGGCTAAAAACCCATGTCCCAACCGTGAAAGTGTTTAGAATTAGATCTTCCAGTGCCCTGGTTTTTAGCTAATCTGAACAGCAGTCACAAATAAAGGTGGTGGAACTTGCAGGCGGGGAGGGAGAAAGGAATGGAAGGATGGGGAGGTTAGAAGAGGAGGAGAAAGAAGCAAGGAGGTTAAGATTCCCAGAGTTTTCGATGAGGATTATTAGCAAGATTTTGCTGTATCACATGGATCTGAAAGAGTCTAAAGCATGTAAGTATAGATGTGAAGTTATCAATCCTGAGTGCTGCTTTGGCCACAATCACATTGAAGAGAGTCTATATCCTCCAATTGTGAATATTTTAAAGCCAAAATAACACTTAATTCTTTCTTTAAATAAGGTATTTCACATTAGTAATTCTTTATATCTGCACTTACCAGATTGGTTGGCATTGCAGATTTCTCTAATAAACAATACAGAATAAATGAAATTAATAGGACTCTGGTAATAGTTTTGTCTAAAAATAGAAGTTACTGTGAATACTCAGTCATGTCTAAGGCCTTTTAACCTGTGTGAGTTTAGGTGTTGGGAATGTATTGTTTTTCAACGTATCAAAAAAAAAATTTTCCCCGTAGAGAATATTAATGAGATATGTACCAGGTATTTGATTATTATATATGTTTTCAGTGGATTTGAAATGGTCTATATTTTAATATTTAAGAAACCGGTTGTTTTAAAACGTATAGGTAGATTTTAGTTACAAACTCACCTGTTCTGTTACAGATCCTATGTGTTTAAGTTCTGAAATATTTGCTCTTAATTTTTACTACAGTGGGGTGAGAATAACCACCTCTTCGGTATCCCAGAAATAGTTTATGACACGCGTATACCGACGATAAATTCATTTCACAAGGGAAGGATCAAAATTGAAACGTACACGCAGATATTTGAGCGTACATCACATCTAAATAATAGCAAGATTTGGGGAACCATGTACTACAGGATTGAAAAGAAAAAGTTCCTTTCAAGAGTTATTTTCCTCTCTTAACATTAAATACTGTTTCACGTAAACATCTTGTTTTGTACATTTACGAGGCAAAGTGGATTATAGAGGATACCAGAATGGCTAATATAGAACTAATGTCAAAAAATGCTTGTTTATTTATTTAAATATATATTATAAATTAAATGTATATTATATATATTATATATAGATATCTATCTATCTATATATATCAGCCTAGAATATTCTAAGTTAAAATGACATGTGGGAGTTTTCATGAATTTTTTTCACGTAAGTTTCTGCACGTTACCTTTTCTCTGTAGTCTTCAACTGTTTCCTGCAGACAGAGAGAGAGGACCTGCTATCTAGAGACCTGTAAAATGTAGCCTGGAACTCTTTTTATGCTTTTTCTTTTAAATAAAACAGAATTACCGTATATAACAAATTTAACATTGTTAACCTTTTATAATTATTTAACCATTATTTCATTTTACCTCCTGCTTAAAAGTTGTACATTAGTGGGATAGACACCTGGCTGTGCTCTTAAAAGTTTATTTGTCTTTCAATTCCTGTGATAGTAGGGGGCAGTCCATCTCCTTAATTATCTTTGTTCAGGAAAATGCTGAAAGGCCAGGGTAGTTAAACAGGGCCATTTGGATTTGTGAGGTCGAAGTCAGATGCAAGGAAAGTGGTTAAATGCATTATCATCTTATTGAGCCCATCATCAGTAAAGTGACCTTGATGGAGGTGGAAAAAGCCATTTGGCTATTTTATGACAGCCACCCTGCTTGTTTTATCACTGATAGATTTTTTTTATACCGCTTTATCATATTTCCTTTTTTTTTTTCTGTTTTCAAAAATTATTTCCTGCGATTGTAGATCATCTGAGGGAAGGTGAACGTTGAATTCAGTTTCTTTTTCATGGCAGTAGTCTTTCCTTCCCAAGTTTACTTCATACATTGATATATCTGAAGATATTCCTTCATTAAAAATTAAGGTAATCAGGCTGACTGACCATTCTGTATTTGCTTTTAAGGATCTTTTAATGATGATGATTAGTCTTTGCAAAGAAGCCGCTATCCTGCTACTTTTGAAATTGTTTTTAAGCTGTTAAGAGGAGAGAACTTGCCAACCTCAATTTTAGCGTTGGGAATAATGTTTGTTTTAACAAGTGCCTAAGTATGTTTACTTGAAGGTTATTCAAGTTTTAGTAGCTCTGTTACTGCTGTCTCGAGTCATCACTTTGCTTAAAAAGTTAAAACCAAAAGATTTATAGTTTATATTTCTTAAGTTTATGGTCAGTATATCCCTTGTGAGGTATTTTATATCAACTCCATTAAAATGAAATTCTTGCTTAAATATTTGAACAAGTATTGTTCAATAATAGGAAGAGTCTTATTAAACACAGTACAAGATCTGACCTTTTTGGGAACTCCAGCTAGGGCAGTTAAGTGCTGCATACAAGATTTTTATTTTCCTAGGCAAAGCTGTCAGACATTCCTGATGGGAGTTTACCTTATGCTTTACTTTTTCACTGGCTTCTTTTTTCCTTGCATTTAATCAGAACGAGGTGCAGATCTTATCGTAAGAAAGAAAAAAAAAGTTGGCCCATTATCAAAATCCTTTGAACACTATTTCAAACCTTATCAGAGATATCGCCTTATCATCTTGCTATGAATTATGTAACAGTAAAATCTAAGGAACTCCAAATCGCCGAAAAGAGTTATGACAGGAGAGGCAGATTTTATTGATCGCCAGGGATTTAGTACTTTAAGGACTTTTTATTTTAAAAACAAACATACTGAACTGAAATATGTTTGAAAGGAATTATAAACTCACCCATGTCCCCTGACCCTTCCCACTGTCAGGGCCTAAGCTCAGGCTCTTTTCATCCTGTCCTAGGACTCCTTTGTTAGCCCTAACCTGGTCTCCCGGCCTCGGTCTCATCCTTCATCCAGCTCCCAAACTATCATCACAGTTGTCATTCCGAATCACAGCTGTGACCGTGGCACAGCCCTGCGTAACGTCTTCATTAATTAGGTTTTTCGGATCAAGTCCAGATTGTCTAGTATGCTTCCTCTGGCTTTGCATGATCCCACCTCTCCCTCCATCCACGCAGCCCTACTTCAACATTTTCCCTGTAGTCCGTGCTCCCTAAGCCCTTCCTTACCGTGTCACAGATCTTTCAAGAGCCAACTTCTGTGGCATTTTGTGTCTGAAGGCTTCATCGACTGCATCCAGCAGAGCTGGCTACAACTTCTAACCCTCAGTAGCACCTGGTCCATGTTTCCGTAGTGCACTTAACACATTGTACTATAATCATTTGTTTACAGGTCTCTCTCCCCCACTAGGGGGACAAGTTCCTTCAGGTCACAGCTGTGTCTTATTCATCTTCAAATACCAGCGACTCACTGCAGTGCTGAGAAAACAGTAGTTATTCAATAAGTGTCCGTTGAAAGCTTCTAGAACAAAGTATATTAATTATACCTTAACTTCTTGGTAATGGAAAACCGTCATCATGAACATCAGGTCTATTGTTCTGTGTCCCAGTCTAATAGTTTACCCGGGAGCCCTTGAGGGCTGAGTGTCCCCAATCTAAGGCACCTGGTAACAGTGCTTCTATTACCATTATGTATCATTTTGGGGCCCTTCCACTCCAAAATGTTTTAGCCATATTATTTCATTTTATTCTCCCAACATCCCTTGTAGAAGGGATTTCTCTCTTTTACTGGTGGCAAAATTGTTACCTAGGTTATGTTAATTCAAGGTCACACAGGTCTTCGGTGGTAAAAACAAGTACCTGAACGTGGTACTGTGAGTCCAGACCTGTTCCAGACAGCACATCCCTTTTTTTTTTTTTTTTTTTTTTTTTTTTTTTTTTATAGTGCTGTATTTTTTTTTTAATTTTTATTTATTTATGATAGTCACACAGAGAGAGAGAGAGGCAGAGACATAGGCAGAGGGAGAAGCAGGCTCCATGCACCGGGAGCCTGATGTGGGATTCGATCCCGGGTCTCCAGGATCGCGCCCTGGGCCAAAGGCAGGCGCCAAACCGCTGCGCCACCCAGGGATCCCAGCACATCCCTTTTTGTAAGAATTTTTAATTCCATACGCAGCTCAAGTACAGGTGCAGTTTTTAAGATAGGCTTTTCATTTTCCTCTCTTGTCACGCTGCCTACGTTCACCTCTTATTACGCTGTCATTAAACAGCCAAGGTTATTTTGTTGTTGTTGTAATTTTTGCATAAAATAAGAATAGAAAGCTTGTGAGCAAAGACTATTCTCAGAGCTGCTTTGATTAGCTTTCTTAGTTTTGGCCTCTCAGAAAAGCCTTTTTGGCTTAATGCCTTCATTTCTTTGCATTTATGGTCAGGTGAGATTTGGGGGTGGCAGGATTCCAGTAGGTGTTGGATGTTTTGGTGGAGCAAAATGTTAATTTCCACAATTAAGGACTTTTAAAAGGAGCCAGTTGTTCATTGAGTCGTAACACTAAATTTGAATAAGAAAAAAAATGCTAACATTGCATGCATAGATACATGTGCATCTTAAACATATTGATAAAGATATCTGTGATTCTAATTTTTTTAAAACTGGCAAACATATCTAATGAGATTCTTCTAAGTGACTAGAGAAGACGTGTTCTTTAATACGTATTAATATGACCAACTAGTGCCCGTCGTCAGTGTTTTTTGTCACCAGAGGGTTGATAGATGGGATGTGTTGGAAAAGAACCCCTATATTCCTGCTCTCTTGACCCATCTCCATTGACTGTAGGAGCAAAAAAAAAAAAAAACCCACAAAATTTTAATCAGTTTTATTAACTTGTGAACGTAAGATTAGACATTTTCAGAACTCAGGAGAAGCTCGAGATCACCCAATCCAGACTACACACATTTTATAAAGTGGAGAAGCAAGACCTGGTAATAGCCAATGTTTATTAAGTGTTTACTAAGTGCTCGTCTCTGTGCCAAACACTTTATATAGATATTTTATCTCATCTTCAGAATCACTTATGGAGTTAAATGCTCTAATAATCTCTATTTTAAAGATGGGGAAATGGAGGCATAGAATAGATAAGTAAATTGCTGGTTTGAAGCAAAGCAACACACCTAAGGGGAGCTCCTGCCTCCCTTGGGAATGATTGAAGGACCCCACCTCCCTCCCGCAAGAATTTAGCTGGGACCCAGAGCGCCTGACTTCCAGTCTGCTTTTTGTATCTGAAACTATCACTATGGCATGTTAAAAGACCCAAGACGTAGCAGTCAGTTGATGAAGTCAATATTCTTACTCCCTATTTTAGAGATGAAAAAAATAAGGCTTAAGGCGATTAAGTAATTTGCATTAAAGATATTCATTTACTTAAGTACAAAGGCAGGTTGGTCCTAATTCAAAGTTCTATCCTCATTACTGAATTCTGCCCGCAGTTTAAGTCAGATTAGGTTTTGTTTTGACTTCAATCCTAACCCTGTCTCAAAATTAAGTTCTCTTAACTGTTTTAGAAGAGAAAGATGACTATTTCCAACCTTCTGTAAATGTCATCACTGAATGTTTCGAGTATTTATTTCCATTTGTTCGAGGCAAAGCATTTATCAATAAGTACTTAACTGAGGGGATACGTGTTTAGTATCGTACTCTGTTTTTTTTTTTTTGTACTCTGTTTTTAATATTATTTAGATTTTTAAAAGTGAACCATAATCATAAATGATCGCCTATGCTATGGCTAATGTCCACTCCCTGATTCATATCTAGCAAAGATTAGCATCATTGATTAGAAAATTAGTAGATTATGCCTTTATTGACACTTCTATTCCCTATTTAATGGTTTGTTTATTTAATTGATGGCTAATGCCTTCACTGTTAAAGGCTATTAACACATCAAAATGGTATTTATTGAACCTGGCAAAATGATAAATTATATTTGTGTTTATTCCTTTGTGCCCAAGGCTAATCTATTGGTGGTCTCTCTCTCTCTCTCTTTTTTTTTTTTTTTTAAATAGTTTTGGTCTGCTAAGAACTTCTGCTTAGGAGCCAAACAAATTAGCATGTAAACTGGTATCTGGTTGTGTGACCTTGGAAAAGTTGCTTGAGTTTGAATTGTCCTTGTGAAAGGAGATAAACCAGATCAATGGCTTCAAACTCTGGTTTCTAGTAGAGGTGCTGTAAAATTTCTTCAATGGATTAAAAAATATTGAGGGGGAAAAAAATCAAACTGAAAGTGGTAATAAAATATTCTGCAAGATAAAATATATAATAAATTTTTACATATTGTGCTACAGAGTTAGCTTGCTTTTATGTACATGTCCTGCTTTTTCTGTGCATATATTTGCATTTTTTTGTGAAGGTGTCACTGGTTAGGGAATTTGGGGCTCTGTAGTGGCTTTTTTTTTTTTTGTTAGCTTGCCTAAGGAATAAGAAGAGAAAGCATCTCCTGCAGAGGAAATCTGGGGGAAGAGTAGCCTACTCACCAGCTTCCAGGGAAGTGGCTAATGTATGGGGGCCATGTACACTTGCTGATTCTGTCTTTAGTTATGTTAGAGACCCTAAAAGTGAAGGGTGGTTGTCCTCATTATAAACAGATTGCTACTCTTCCCATGTGCCTGTCATAATATCTTAACCAAACTACTCTTTTGAAACTGAGTTTATTTGCAAGACACAGATAAGAAAACTTCTTGTCATACAGGTGTGTCTCATTTTGATCAAATACCAATTTGGCTAGTTTGACTATATACTTCCTTCCCAGGCTTAGCTAACCAACATTTGGCTATTTCATGAAATTGGATCTACATTCAGAGAGAGAGAGAATTTACCACAGTTAAATATATTCCGAGTCTTTTTCAAAAAAGGCAAGAAGGGGATAACCCCTGAGATGGCCCTTTGAAGGCGGTAACATTCTTCTGGGCGAATTCTGGTATTTTTAAGAGTTAAGTGGCATTACCTTAGAGCCCCCTTTTACATGTCAGGATTAAGGACTGAGCCCCCAAATGGTGTCCTTTACTGGGCAGAACAATTAAATTTAGAAATTTAGAAACTAAAGCTTTATAGTTGATTTTAATGTACAGTTGTTTATTTTAAAAGATTCTGGGACTTTTTTAAACTACTAAGGTCTGTGAGTGTCTGATAATATGTTTGATTTCTTTAAAGTATATTTAAATTTCATGCATATTACATTTCATATGGAAAGCTAAGCTCAATCTTTCCTTTTATGCTTTCAGTTAGGAAGAGGGGATTCAGGTGCCCAGTCTTTCATAAATTGAAAAAGGTTATTTACTTTCATGCTCATATCAGTATAAACACCTGGTTTATTAAAATGCTTATTAATAATATTTATTTCAGTAGTGCCTCAGTTTCTCAAGAGGTAGGCATTAGAATTGTAAACGTATAATATCTTTCCACCTCAGTTGAGGCCGAACATGGGTAGAATTCAATATTAAAAAGTTTTAAAGTATATTCATGGAGAAAGACAGCCGATAGTATCTTTTCATTTAAAAGAACATCTCCTTGTATATATTTTATACAATTCTTTTCTGACCCCCATTTCCAGATATATGTCAATTAGCAATATCAACATATCCACCTCTGAGTTCCTAGGGCGTGCTTTAAATAAACTCTATTGAGGTACCTCGTTGGAGGGAGACCACTTGGAGATTTTGTTAATCTCTGCAGTGTGGAAACAGAAACACTCTGAAACAGAGATAAGTGGTTCCAGGCTGTGATATGACAATAGGTCACCATAGGTCACCACCGTGACCTTAGGACAGAGTACCTTAGATTAGCATCATTGATGCTAATTGAATCATTGAATAAAGGTAAATTTGATATAATACATTAAATTACTTCATAAATAAATAAATAAGTAAATAAATAAATAACTTCTCTATTTCTTAAGTTCACTAAAAAATAAAATTATGTGTGCATGTATGTATGTGTAGATATCTGTTGTGTTTAAGAGAATTCCTCAGTTACATGTTTTTGTTTTTTTAAGTGATTTAGCCAGTCATCATGCAATCAAACTTCAGTGTCTGAGCACCTGGCCCACGTTGCCAGAATAGACATCAGCCACGAAAATAAGCCTATGTCTACTATAGGCTAAAATATTTGAGGTGGCAGGTGAAGCCCACAGTGAAATCCTGATGTTGTGTCCCTGGGAAGGACGAACAGCATTGTCCCCATTGAGTGGTCCACAGAAAGGCAGACAGAGGGAAGTGGGGGAGAGAGATGAGAATGGTGGCCGTGGTGTATCTCTGTAACATTGGATTTCTTTCAAATAAAGCAAGAGATCTGGAGTTAACAACCTTTTATGATCTGGTTCCCTATGTGCTATTTATTACACAAGTCCTCTTTCCCTGAAATGTGGGGAAATTGTCAGTATTGAATCTGATTTATCTCTAAAAGGGGAGTTTTAACCCAGTAATCACTGAGTTTAAGTCACTATACTTGGTCGTGATTACTATATAGCATTTTTCCCCCTCTGTGTAATATCAGAATCAACATACAATATTTAACTGTTGCACATTTCAGGAATTTATTGATTTATCAAGCAAAAATCAGTTCCTAAATCTTAAGTGAATTTTGTCAGCATTTATTTGAATATCTACTATGTGCCACCTGGTGTGTTCTTTATCATCCTATTCATAATGTAATTTCGAGTCCATTTAGACTAGTTTCTTTCCATTTATTTACATATATTCAGTCTTTAGTCATAGCATATTAATTCTACAAACCAGAAGTTTTTTGGATTTACCTATTATAATGCAATCACAGTCATGTTTTATAATTTCTTCCCCATTAGCTTCCCTGTTTTTAGCTTTCCTCTTTAATCCAAAAAAGGCAAATTATCTTTCTCAGGGATCTTTTCTCTCTTACCCCCTCCTACTCAGAAAATAGAGTCATATTCATGGCACCATGTCAAGAAAATATGGAGCCTGATGGCTAAAGGGGTAGGATTATGCACAAGTGATGGAGAGGGAGGCATTCTAGGCAGAGGGAGGCACACGAACAAAGTTTCAGAAGTTGGAATGTATGAAGTATATTTGAAAAGAATATCAAATAATCTACTTGGAACATGAAGTTCATGAAAGAGAATTTTGGAAGCTAAAGCTAAAAAAAGTCGGGGGAAGCCAAGACATGGAAGACCTCGAATTGCAGATAAAAGGAATCAGGTGTTCATCTGGGGTCCGCTGGGGACTTGCCAGAGAACACAGGATTAGAACAGAATGTGTTTGGGGGGAAGATCTTTCTTATTGTTGAATGATAAAAGGGAGATTAGCTGAAGGAGAGAAGCCAACAATGGATTTTTCCTAGCAGTATTTTCAATTCGTGGCTTTCTCTTAAATTTCTTAAATTTTATAGTTTATGAATGTACACAGCACAGAGGCAGGAACTTGTGTTAAGTTTGATCTCGGAGCCTAGAACTCTTCCTGGCACCTGGTGGCACTTGGTGCAGAGTGAACACTTGCTGAATTGAATGAATGAGGACATCCAGATGCAAAAAGAGTCAATGACTTTATTGAGTTGACACAGCTGATCATGACAGACCCAGGACTAAAATAAAAACGAGCTGACGCCAGGCTTGGTGTCCTTTTGAGTATGACACTCTAAGCTGTCATACTGGTCATTTCCCATACAATACAGCTTCCCCCTTTTCCCTTGTCAACTCTTATCTTAACTTCTCCATCATTTTTTCCCACAGATGATTGCAGACTACCTCCTGCTTAGGTACTCACTACAGCCTCTCTTGGGCTCTTAATAGGTTGCCTTCACATCCAGATAATCATTGGTTAAGTTATTTATTCTATTGCTTTCTTTGGATGGCAAACTCAATTTAGAGACCATGTCTTCTGTTTGGGTTTTTGTTCACTCTTCTGGTTGGCAGCCGCCCTCCTCTGCCAGGACACTTGTACTCAGAGCACTTTTGTTTGAGCAGGGAAGCTTGTTGACTGTCTGCCTAACCTTCAGATCTCTCGTTTGGTCCATGTTCTCAAGAAGTCCCAAACATGCAGTTAAAATTACTTCTGTCAGACTGGAAAGGAACCACTTACATTGACCTGATTTTTTTGTAGTTGTTGAAAAAAACCAGTGAAATGAAATTTTTAAGGGTTTCTAGCTCTGTATGAAAGCAATAGTCCTGTGCATTAAAAAAAAACAAAAAAACAAAAAAACAACTGGTTTATCATTTTGTCATTTGAAAGCAAAGGGAAAGAAATTCACAGTGTTACTCTGATTCTGTGAGACCACCTTGAAATAAGATGTTGCATAAAGAGCATTATTGGGGATCCCTGGGTGGCGCAGCGGTTTGGCACCTGCCTTTGGCCCAGGGCGCGATCCTGGAGACCCAGGATCAAATCCCACGTCGGGCTCCCGGTGCGTGGAGCCTGCTTCTCCCTCTGCCTGTGTCTCTGCCTCTCTCTCTCTCTGTGTGACTATCATAAAAACAAAACAAAACAAAAAAAAAAAAAAGAGCATTATTGTATGAAGGCTTTACAGAAACTGTGAGGTGACTCACTATCATCTAAATTTTACTCAGAATATTATTATTTTTTAAAGATATTATTCATTAGAGACATAGAGGCAGAGACATAGGCAGGGTGAGAAGCAGGCTCCTTCCCAGGAGCCTGATACGGGACTCGATCCCAGGACCCCAGGATTATGACCTGAGCAGATGCTCAACCAGTGAACCACCCAGGCGCCCCATTACCCAGAATATTAGTCATCACATCTGTTGCTAGCATATTGCCGTACTTTAGTTGAATAGAGCAATTGGTGGAATATGTTAGCCCAAGTATCTCTTATTTGTGTAAGTCTTTTCCTGAAAAAAGTGCTATTCATTAAGTGTAACAGAGGCTCTTACTGTGATTAATAAAATATTAAGGAATAAATGTTCTTAAATAGACCAAGAAATTGCCACTCTTTTATAAACATTTATAATTGTCAGCAAATCATTAACCTTTAGATTTAGAAATGTTTTCCTCACAGTTGAAAGGATAAAAGCTAGAAACACTGTACTCATGAAATAATGAGTTCCATAAAATATAAAATATTCATCTGTGATTCAAAGGAGTCCTGATATGACTACGCTCGCCAGATTTAAAACTTTTTTGAAGAAAATTTTACAACAAATTTAATCTCAAAATGAGTTAAAAGTACTAAAATACGAACCAGGCTTATGCTGAATATGGGAGTAACATAGTCCTACACAGTATTGATTTATAATTTTAAAAGTTATAAAATTACAGAATAAAAGCTTTTTGGCTTTTCATGCTATAGAAAGGACTTCGGAGAAATAATATATTTCAGATAGATTCTGTAAGAAAACCATAATTCCATTTTTACTTTGTAATTTTGTACCTTATAACCATTTAATGTCATTTTGTATATAAGTAAGATTAATATATCTCTATTTTTTGTTTGATTAGAAGCTTTTTGAATATACCCTTCTTCCCCCTAATGCTCAATATTATCTGTCTAAACATGTGTATTCTTTTGCTACTTACTCTCTGAATTTATTCATTTTTTAGTCTCTGAATGTCCTTTGGCATATATAAATATATATATATATATATATTTTTTTTTTATTTATGATAGTCACACAGAGAGAGAAAGAGAGAGAGGCAGAGACATAGGCAGAGGGAGAAGCAGGCTCCATGCACTGGGAGCCTGACGTGGGATTTGATCCCGGGTCTCCAGGATCGCACCCTGGGCCAAAGGCAGGCACCAAACCGCTGTGCCACCCAGGGATCCCCCTTTGGCATATTTTAGAGACAGAATTTCTTCATAATGCTATTGACATTTTTTAGAGGGTGGGGCATGGGATGGGTGTATTGATTAAAAACTCTTAGGAGAGTTGAGTAAAATATCTACATAACCTGTTAAAGTTATTTTCTAATAGTTAAGTCTTTCTTAAGGAAAGAGACTGCTCATAGTAAAACAAAATGTTTACAGGGTTTTACACAAATCAGTGAAATAAAATACTAAAATGTTTTGGGAGCAAATAAATAAATGTCTTACTAAAGTGTTAGGGAATTGGAAATCACTGTCCCCAGGGATTCATAACAGTAGTATACTGCTAGAGTATTCAGTCTCATTTAGGAAATACTTATTGAGTACCTACTTACCTACTATGTGTTTGGCATCAGTGCCTAATTAATGTAAGATAGAAGAAATTCACTAATAAATGAATTACTTCTATCTTACTATACCATATAGTAAGATGGTAAATAAAACAATAGTTCTTATATCCCTATAGTGCTTATAGCACGTTAACACACATTGACCAGTTTCTTGTAGAAATAAAATGGTTTTTGTTTTTGAATTTTTCTTGAGAATGTTGTGTTTTATTTTTTATAGGCCAGAGGTAGATCCAGATCTCATGTCTATATTAAACTTTACTACTGCACATAAGGCAAAGCTAAATCATTACTGAAGGTTGAAACCAAAATACACCATTTTGAGTGATAGTCCTAGACTGTTTGGCTGGTGGCTAAATTCACATTTTAGTGTAAATCACCAAAGAATAGATGAAAACAAAAACCAAAGCACTGGACTGGCCCAAGGCAGATGTAATGCTTCATTGGCTGGTTTCTCAGGTTTGAGGATGTATAGCTCCTTAAGGCTACTTTGACAAATTATTATCACCTGGGTAGCTTAGAACAACAGAACTGTATTCTCTTATAATTCTGGAGGCTAGAAGTTCAAAGTCACAGGGTCAACAGGGTTGTACTTGGTTTGACAGCTCTAGGGGAGATCCTTCCTTGCCTCTTCCAGCTTCCAATTGTCCAGCTTCCAATGGTCCAGGCATTGCTTGGCTAGTGGCTGAATCACAACCATATCTGCTTCTGTCTTCACGTGGCCGTTTTTGCTGTGTCCCTTGTGTCCTTTCCTCACTTGTTACTTATCCATCTTACAAGGACACCAGTCCTTGGTGGATTTAGGGCTCACCCCAGGGCAGTAAGACTTCGTGTTAAGTAACTATGTCTGTAGAGGCCTACTTTTAAATAAGGTCACATTCTGAGGTTGTGGGTGGACATATTTTATAAATCTGGGAGAGACACTCTTCAACCTTCTGTAGAGCGAGAGAAAGTATCAAAGAACAGCAGGTAAGAAATAGTTTTCTTAGCTGGCCTCAGTTTTTTGCTTTCTCATTTCTTAGTGAGTTCAGATAAGCTACAGCTGAGCATTCATACCTTCGTACTCTTATTCTTTTTTTAAAAAATATTTTATTTATTTATTCATGAGAGACACAGAGAGAGAAAGGCAGATACATAGGCAGAGGGAGAAGCAGGCTCCATATGGGTTGCCCAATACAGGACGCGATCCCAGGACTCCAGGATCACGCCCTGAGCCAAAGGCACATGCTCAACCACTGAGTTACTCAAGCGTTCCTTTTACTCTTATTCTTTTAAATATATTTTGTCTGCCAGGGCACCTGGGTGGCTGAGTCAGTTAAGTGTCTGACTCTTGATTTTGACTCAGCTCATAATCTCAGGGTTGTGAGATTGAGTCCCACACTGAGCTCATGCTCAATATGGAGCCTGCTTGAGATTCTCTCTCTGCCTCTGCCCCTCACCTCCTCTCAAAATAAATAAAATCTTAAAAAAAATATATTTTAATCTGCCAAAACTGACGTATGCCTCTTTTCTCCTGAGTCTCACAATACGGGAAACTCTAGTTAGAGAGCTGTAGAATTTTGAGTGTTTGCTCTTCAGCCACAGGGGAAATTAAAATTTAGTTTTTATGGTGCTTGTTTATTTTCAGAATTTGAAAATCTAAAAAGAAACAAAAAAGCTATTGAGACTGTCGTACTACAGGCAAGCACTCAGAAAATGTAATTATAAACTTTCTAATTGTAAATTGGAGCTTTATAGAGTATGCTGTAGTCAGTAGTTTTAATAATCTTTATGTGGGTATGATCTTGTGCCTCCCAATTTTGCTGTACATTCAAACTTATACTTTTTTAAGATTTAATTTATTTGAGAAAGAGAAAGAGCATGAGTGGAGAGAGGGAGCAGGGAACCCAGTTCGGGGCTGGATCTCAGGACCCCTGAGATCATGACCTGAGTCGAAGGCAGAGGCTTAACCAACTGAGCCACCCAGGTGTCCCTAAAGTGATAAGCTGTTTTTTAAACAAACAAAAAACAAGTGGTATAATAAATGAACTTTATGATTATCAACAAAGCTTATTTGTAATTTATTCAAAAAATTACCCATGGCTTTCAATTTAAGTCGCAAAATTGAAATCTCCATACGTACCAGGACATTGCTTTAAAATATCAGCCGTATTTTAATAAACGCTTGAAATATTTCTCTGTAAGAATGAATAGATATCTAGGTCAGGAATTTCAAGAGGTTTATCATCATCTTTCAAGACAATAAATGATACACTGAAGTCTAAAGTGTTATATTCCCAAGGAGTGATGGATGAGATCCTTTCCTGGGAGCGGCTGTTGGTTAATTAGATGGGAAAGACCCTTTCAGGATAGTAGACCGGGGAGGCTGCAGCTCAGGGAAGAGCTTCCGTGCTCACACCACACCTGGCTGGAAGTTCTGCTGTGGGTCAGCCCGGCCAGCAGGAGGGTGTAGACGTAAAATAGAATGCTATGGGATATGGTTTAAAACCCTTCTGTGTGAACCCATGCCCTGGAAATATCCAATCCGAGAGTGGTCTACACCTGTTTGCAGAGGTGAGAGGTAATAGAAAGGGGTCTGAATCAGGAGCTGTTCTACTGGATATTTGCAGTGTTTATCAGTGGGGTTCATCTCCTGAGATTTGTCATGTAGACGTGAAAGCATATCTACTTACGTTGTTGGATAATCACTCCGCTTTCTCTTCAGCTGGTAGGATATTTTTGCTGCATTTCCACATTTCCGAAGCATATGCATGCTTTCCCCAGGTGTGACTTGCTCACAACTTAATGTCAGCCCAGGATCTGGTTGGGGTCTGCGGTAGGTTTTAAATTAAACACCTTTCCCTGTCTATCTTGTTTACATGCCATTGACAATTCCAATTGATTTTATAAAATATAATTTTTTAAAAAGATTTTATTTATTAATTCATGAGAGACACAGAGAGAAGCAGAGACACAGGCAGAGGGAGAAGCAGGCTCCCTGCAGAGGGCCAGATGCGGGACTTGATCCCAGGACCCCGGGATCACGACCTGAGCCACAAGCAGACTCTCAACCACTGGGCCACCCAGGTGCCCCCAAATAATAAAAATTTTACACAAATGCTTGACAGTTGATACTTCATCATCCAAAAGTGTATCTGAATCTTACCACAGAATATTTTCCTGTGGAGGATATTCCAGAAATGACTGGCCTGGGAAGACTTGGTTGGGTACTCCTTCCTGACTCTGTTGCTCAGTTTACCTCCTCCGTTGTGGGAATTGACACCATCTTCCTTGAAATGAACTTGAAGTCCTCTGCTGTCTGAGGACGTCAGGGAGACCCAAGTCTGACCTCCTATGAGTTCTTCAGGCCACGCAAGAGAAAGAGGACGAGTGATTTATAAAACTTAAATTCTTTTTTTTTTAAATTACTTTTAATTTTTTAAAAAAGATTTAATTTATTTATTCATGAGAGACGCAGAGAGAGAGACAGACAGACAGACACAGGCAGAGGAAGAAGCAGGCTCCATGCAGGGAGCCCGACGCAGGACTCGATCCTAGGTCTTCAGGACCACACCATGGGGTTGAAGGCAGCGCTAAACCGCTGAGCCACCTGGGCTGCCCACAAAACTGAAATTCCTAATGATAGTAACAGACATGACATTTATTAAAAAAAAAAAATGTTGCCCAATTTAAAATGTTTCAGAGCTCAGAGGCAACAAATAAAAAGACCTAAAAATGTTTCACTGTCATTTGTTTCATTAAATACCCTAGTACTTTGTTAACCTGTTTTCCTTATAGTATTGAGATCCCTGGGGTATTTGACCCTGGTCAGACTTCCCTCCTCCTGGGCCACGTAAGGACAGGTGTACTGCACGGGGTGTCGGAGATGCGGTTCTGACCCATGCCCTGCAGCCCATTGCCTGACTTGGGTTGGATAACAGAATCCTAAATAATGACTCAAAAGGCCTTTATTTTATTTTTTTCTTTCTTTTTTTTCACAAGACCTTTAAAAAGGATTGGTTTGGAATAGAAAGCCTCAGAGATTCTTTCAGCTATGAAATTCTTTTATTGTACTTTTATGTAAACTGACACATACCAACCCTCTTTTCAAGTGTAATTATCATGGCCCAGAACTGGGTTCTTTCCCTATACCTACGGGGACATTTCCCTGATAATGAAAATAACGCATTCCTTTTTTTTTTTTTTTTTTTTAACCATCTCCTTTTTCAGTCACGTTGCTTTGTTGAGGAATAAATAACCCAATTTGATATATTAATTTTTATTAGATTCCCCCTTCAGTACTCTATTAGGCTTTGTAGCCACAAGTTTTTAAATTATTTCCCAGGAGCCTTTAAGTAAATTGAAAACAAACAAAATCTAGAGTGTGTGTGTGTGTGTGTGTTATAATTATCATATTAACATTATCTCTTCTTTGTTTCTAGTAATAATACTCACTAATTTATCTATGTTTTGAGCTGCTGGCCAATTACTTTGGGGGAAAAACTAATCTCAATAGGGGGATTTAAAAAAGATTTAAAGCAAAGATTTGTAAATCAATGATGATGAGATGATTTTAGTATTTTTTACATAGTTAGCCAGAAGAGTTAGTAAGTGATTTTTTCAAGTTTGTGTTTATTTATACAAATCTCCAATGGAAACATTGTTTCTAATAATTTTTATTCTTGAATATTGATAAGCATCTGAGTTTTCTGCATAAATGAATTCTTAAAACTAGAATAAAGAAACAAGCTGAGATTTTTATCTCTGTTTTGTTTAGTATTAAGCTCTGCTACCATATGCCCCAATTTCATAATTTTACAGTAGTAAAATATAATTAAAGCCATAATTGCCACATTTTTGATTCACCTAATTCATATTTCATGTGTTACAGTTCAAAACAGTATAACTCTAGATAGTGAAGGAGTTACCAAGATGATGAGAAAATTAAGACCCAGAGAATTTAAGAAATTTGGCTGTGGACATGTGTAGGTATTGGTGGAAATAGAACTTGAAGCCACCTCTGGATTCTTATCTAGTATTCTCCCCCTTGTACTGATATTTTGTTAAAATAATGGCATTGACCTTAGAGATAATAAAATAGCTATCTTTCTATGTAATATATATGTAAAATCCTGCTTTATATTAAATGTAAAGGAGTGATTTTAATAATTTTTTTTTCTTCTGTTGTGTCGGATATCCCTGGACATTTAGAAGAGTTCCTATAAATTGGAATTTCTTAATTACAAAATATCCAGCTGGGACTGGGCCATTTTTAGAAATGAGTAATAGAATCGTAGAGTTGGAAAGAATCTCAAGTGGCTGTGCACACTAACTTATCCCTCGGGTAAGGTCATCATTAAAAAGTATGGAAGTTTTTTACATACTATTGGAACTAGTTTCATGCTGGGCCCCTCAAGTCATTTATCTGGCTGTATTGTCCTAAGTGACTTATTTATTAACTAGTAAGAATAATATATAAATGCCATGTTATAAATTTGATAACCAAACACTATTTAAGCCAAACAGATGAAGGCAACTCACCATTTATGTAAATCTCGATTTTAAAAGTGTGCTTGGAGCTCAAAAAGTATTTCCTCACAATCCCTTACGTTTGATAGGATAGCCCATGAAATCTTGCTTAACCCAGAGTATAACAGAAGAAGAACAATTCTAAAAAAAAAGAAAGAAAAAAAAAAAAGAATGATTCTATGATACTCATTCTCAATCCTGAATGCCAGGAACCCAGCTCCTTCGGTTAAATATGTGGACTTGAACCTTACCACTTCCTACAGTACACTGCTGAAGAAGGTGTATTTAATAGATCATTTCAAAGTGGGGAAAGGAAACGGGACAGCAAACCCTAATGGCTGCAAGAAAGAAAAAAGGTCTTAAGGAAATTGAAAAGATTGGTTCATCTTTGCCAGAAGTGAAATTAAAAACATTGGTAACACTACCATGCTTTGGAGCTTCTGCAAACACCTGGTGAGAGTTTGCCGTGAGAGGTTTGCCCTGGTGTATACCCATCATGCAGGGGGCTCTCAAAACTCTTCACCCTGAGAGTGCTCAGTTCTGAGATCTTTTGAAGCTTGCAGGTCCTTAGAGAGCTACCTTCAAAGCCAAACTCCTCATCACCCCCTAGGTAAGTTGCAGCACATTTGGTTGCAAAGCCCTGAAACTTTTCCATTTGAATAAGATAATTACAGAGTTTTAAGTAAATTAGATTTGGGACAATATCTTAAGTCACTTAAATGAAGCTTGGTATTGTTCTTTTGGCTTAGAAATCCTCCAGTAGCAAAATTTGCCATATCTGTCAATAAGAATAAAATTATACTTGCCTGAAATTTGGGTTTGTTTCACTGACCATTTTCTTGTGGAAATTTTAATGAGCAGTGGAATGACCAGAAGCTGGACAGCCAGGGGGAGGAAAATAAAGATAATCTAAAACATGCTTAATTATCCTCAGTATAATAAAAACTTGACTGTAATGGGGATAATGCAAGAACATTCAGACTAAAAACATTTTGAAGTGGCCTTCCACTCTTAAGAGAGCAAATATGCCACTGTATGTTGTCTTTATTGGATGAGCTTTCTCCTATATATAACAAAAAATATATTGTTACTTTTATACATCTATTGTCATAAATTAAATAGATTACTTTTAAAAATAAGCACTTAAGAAATAAAAAGGAAATTGAGATAATCACAGATGAATAGAAGAGTTAAGCAGTATTTCCTAGGATATCATAGTGCATCATATGCCTTATTCCCCTGCTTTTTTTTTTTTTTTTAAGATTTTATTTATTTATTTGAGAGAGAACAAGTGAGAGAGACGAACAGGGAGGGGAGGGGCAGAGAGACAGGGGGAAGTTGACTCCCGGCTGAGGGGCTCTCTTCCCAGGACCTGATCACAACCTGAGCCCAGGGCAGAAGCTTAACGGACTGAGCCACCCAGGTGTCCCGTATTCTCTTAAAATTTTCTTAAAAATTATATTCAGAAGCCTACTTTTATTTTAAAACTTCATTAAATCATTATTATGACCAGACATTAGTAAGATAGTCAGATTTCATTTCAGTGAAACACAGTTATCTGGACTCTCCCTCTCTATCATTGTTTCCAATTAAACTTTCTCTGAAAGTTAAGAGTAGTTCATTTTAATTACTAAAGATACCCAGGTTGGGATAGGAGGGGACTGGTTTTCTTCAGTGGATTCTTTTTTTTTTTTTTTTTTTAATTTGTATTTATTTATGATAGTCACAGAGAGAGAGAGAGAGAGAGAGAGAGAGAGGCAGAGACATAGGCAGAGGGAGAAGCAGGCTCCAAGCACTGGGAGCCCGACGTGGGATTCGATCCCGGGTCTCCAGGATCGCGCCCTGGGCCAAAGGCAGGCGCTAAACCGCTGCGCCACCCAGGGATCCCGGATTCTTTAATTTTAGAAATTTCAGAGATGTTTTGCTCTGTGCCTAAACCTCCATTCTTTCTAGAACCTTGAGTATTTTATATTATTCTGCCTAAATATAATCGTAACTGCCTTTTTCTTATCCCAAAGTTTTTATATTTCTGTTTTCATGGTGTTTTTTTTTTCCTGATTAGACTAGCAATAGTTCTCTGTTACATACTTTTTTCAAATCCTATCTCCCTTAATTTATAATTGTTTTTTTTTTTCCTCTCTTTTCTAATTAGTAACCTCCACTCTAATTTAATTGATTCCCCTTGCTTATTTTCCCTGGACATAATGATGGCTATTAATATGATGGGAAGTACAGCTTTGTCCCCATTCCATGTGTGGGTATTCTTTTTTAAACCATTATTCTGTGTACATTTTGTGACTACACACTTTAGTTTTCTGGTTTTTTTCTAGGCCATTGAAATCAGATAATGGACTTGGAGACTTAGCTTTTAAAAGATTTATTGAGATTTTCTTTGTTTCTTTTACAGTGGTCTTCAGACTTTCAGCTTTCATTCTCACTGAAAGAATTTTGAAAAACTAAATTCCCCCTCACCACGTTTCTTAGTTAAGATCTAATGTTATTCATCACAAGTAAGAATAGTTGCAAAGGATTAATTTCCAGTGTATGACAAATATTGATATTTTGAATAAAACCATTTACATCACAATTTTTAAATGTGCATTTCTAATAATAAGTGATAAATGCCCTAGGAGTTTTATGCTCACTATCGTTTATTTACAAATAAAGAAACTAACAGTTTGTGGTTTTACATTATTTTATGTTCTCTTCTAGACTTGTATTTTCATTTCCACTTTCCTGAGAATATTGTATTTTAATGCAATTTACTTTTATTTATTAATAATATTAATTATTCTTCAGAGTCCTTTATTTACAGCCATATGTAAATAAGATTTTGAATTAATTTTTTTATGACCACAGGGTTCTAAGAGCTAGAAACAGAATTTCTTTCAGTTTTTAATACAATCAGTACACGCTTGATCCCAAAACAAATATGCATATTTGATTTAAAAGATCTACCATAAAAATACAATTCTATTGGAAATATATCTTTTAATGAAATGAGCTGTTAAATGTTTGTAATGCTTTGTTATGTTGGAGTATGCTTTAATTGTTCATGGTTCTTCAGTTTGCTGCTCTACAGTGTATATTGGGGCATTGCCCTGTGTAAGTTTTTGAATAGTATCTTTCTTTTTTTGAGTATAGGTAAGAAAGGGAAATTTCTTCTGCAGCTACATCTTCAGGCAAATCAATATCAAGGCCTGAGATTGACTCCTTGAAAGCTATTCAGACATGCAGAACTCTTAGGCTTTTTTTACTCCCAGAATTACGGCTACCACAACCTGAAGACCTCTTATCTAATTTATAAGATGATGATGATGATGATTATTATTATTATTATTATTATTATTATATTTAGAGAGAGGCGAGAAGAGAGGCAGAGGGGGAACAGGAGAGCAAAAATCTTAAGCAGGCTCCTTGCCCAGTGCAGAGTCCAATGCAGATCTCGATCTCACAACCCTGAGATCATGACTTGAGCTGAAATCAAGAGTCAGATGTTTAACCAACTGAGCCACCCAGGGGCCCCACAAATGATTGTATTTCTTAAAAAGTATATTTTTTTTATTTTTAGGTATCAACATTTGCTCTGTATCTTATTAAGGCAAGTTAATTATTTAAAGGACTGAGTATAATTCCACTGGGGTCCTGTTTAGCATTGTGGGTGGGGCAAGTCTTCTTTTTGAGGAACTTCTCCTTTGTGTTTTAGGATACCTACTGTTCCTAACTCTTGTCCGCAGACACTAAACAGATTTTTGTGGCAACCCAGATAACCTCCACCTTCCCACATCCCCTTTCCAGCCATTCTCAGGCAGGTGGGACTGTCCCGGATTGAGAATCACTGATTGAAGTCCCCAGTATTCTTCTGAAGTCTGCTGGCTTTTTTTTTTTTTTAAAGATAGATAGATAGATTTATTTATTTATTTATTTATTTATTTATTTATTTATTTATTTATTTATTTATTTATGATAGAAATGGGGGAGAGAGAGAGAGAGAGAGAGAGAGAGGCAGAGAGGCAGAGACACAGGCGGAGGGAGAAGCAGGCTCCATTCCGGGAGCCCGACGTGGGACTCAATCCCGGGACTCCGGGATCACGCCCTGGGCCAAAGGCAGGCGCTAAACCGCTGAGCCACCCAGGGAGCCCCTGCTGGCTTTTTCATATTTTTAAAAGACCTGTTAAATTTTTAAAGTCTTTGCACTATAGTTTTGTTTCTGTTCCTTTTTAATGAGTTTCTTCCTTTCTGCTTTATTTGCTATGTAGAGTTTATGTCTACTCTATCTTCATTGTAGATTATGGTCTTAATAGATCCTTTTTATCCAAATTAATGCTTTTTTTAATATCAGAGGTTACTACCTTATCTCGTATTAATATTGTATCCCCTGCTTTCTTTTTAATTGAACTTCCTGGTTTTTGTGTGCCTTTAACTTCCCATTGTAGCTGCCACTTCATACCATTGGTCGTCATGAATAGAGTTTCCCCTAGACCTACCCCCATCTACATACCTCAGCTCATCACAGGAGGTGATGTGAGCCATGTTTCATCAGGATTTCCCCAATATGAGTTTTCTGACTTTGCATTGGTTTCTCAGGATGGGCCATGCAAATTCATTGGAGGAATCTTCCTTCTAATTGGTTGCAGCTACCGTGGAGCCAGCTGAGATGCCCTACATGGTTTTTGTAATGTCATAGGCTCCTTCAGTGCTAGGTTATAATCTGACTGTATGTCCATTAGCCATTTCAGTTGTTATTAGGAGAGGGAGAGGAGGGGGTGCAGTTTTACCTGCCTGTGCTTCAATTCCCATCTTATTTAAAAGTTAGTTATTGGAAAAATTCTATTCTTTTAAAAAATCTATCAGTGATTTTTCAACATAAGTCAATTCGAAGTCCCGGACAAAGGGATGGGGAATGGCTTTGGCTACTACTTGTGTATATTACTTACGTAAAACTGGTCCTGTTTTTTGCTCTGGTTTTATGAAAGTTTAAATATTGAGTAAAATTACTAGGCAAAAGCTTCAGAACAAATCACATTTATGGTAGGGGCTAGGTTTTTATATGTTTCACATTAGACTGAAATGTCATAGTACTAGAGGAAATTCAGAACGTATTTTGCACTTCTTACAAGATTGATACTTCAGTGGCTTATATCATTAGAAACTCTAACATCTCTTCTTACATGCATATGCATACTTCTTTATTCTCTTCATAAATTTAACTTATGTAAATGACAAGTAGTAGCAAGCCCACACTCCGGGATTTTATCTTCACTGACTAATTCATCAGACGTTTTACCTTTCTGTAGTCACAGATGGTTTTAATATCTGTCTCTATTGAACAATCACTCAGATATGTCCATCTCCATCTTTATTAGATAAATAATAATTCAGGATCTCTCGAGTGACTGTGATAATTGGATTACAGAAGAGAATTCAAGCTTTGTAGGTATTGTCCTATTAAAAATTTCTGCTCCCTATTCCTGTCTCTCTCATACATTTGATTATATTCTAGCTTCAGTGGAATCCATGGGGTGGTGACTATTTTGTGTAAATTACATGTGCAATTGGACTGGATTTCGTGTAAATTGGACTGGATTTTGTGAGCATGTTGTAGGAGAACCTCATTGCCTTCTAAAAATGGCATTTACCATTCATTCCCAACTAGGTCCTTGGCGGTATAACTGGACTCATTCCAGAGTGACCCACACTTGATTAAGTGAAGTCTCATCTAATAGCTGAAACTCCGCAGAGATTTTTAGTGGGTTTTTCAAATCCATACATTTATGTAAAGCCGCTTTCGTCTTTACCAAACCTTTATCTTTTCCCCCTATTTTCGGGTTTAGAAAACAGGCTTCTTTTTTTCCATCCCGTCAATAAAAACAGATGATGTGGCAGTGTTTCGTGTGGATGGTTTTAAGTTGAACTGTTTGGGCTCAGGGAGGAGAAAAAAAACTGGTGAAGAAATACAGTTTCTGAGACTGGCATGTGGATTTCCTTGATGCTGGAAGAATGTTCGTTTTTAACATGAACATTTTTTTTTTTAAGAATTGGAAGATGTTAATTTTTAAGGCAAAGGATGGTGTTAAAAGCATAAAATCTCAGCCGCCCATTGTATTTTGTAAGTTTTATAAATGATGTGCACACGTGCATTTCATTGCTTAAGTTTTTATTGTGCTGATTTAATGCTCTGAATGTCCTCCCTGCTTGCAGTGACCCTGTGTCAACTGCACAAGTGACCTTTTAGGTCTGACAGTTAAGCTGAACAATACTTCCCAGGACAGTGTGTGAAGCCTGGAAGATGAGATGTTTTAAATGTTACAAGAGTATATTGCTGATAGGAGAAGCTGAAGACCAGCTTTCCTGTTGGCTCGCAGTAGGTGATTATTGACAGTGGCTCCCACACCTGCTCAAATCTTCGGAAAGGTTACTAATGTCTAATTCTTAAAGTTTAAGCTCTTTCAGATGGACACAATTTCTAAAGCCACGTTTCTGCAAACCTCACATTTAGTAACTTAAGTGTTTATTTTTTTAAAAGATTTTATTTATGTATTCATGAGAAACAGAGAGAAAAAGAGGCAGAGACACAGGCAGAGGGAGAAGCAGGCTCCTTGCAGGGAGCCTGATGTGGGACTCGATCCTGGGACTCCAGGATCACACCCTGAGCCGAAGGCAGATGCTAAACTGCTGAGCCACCCAGGGATCCCCTGAGTCACCCAGGATCCCCAACTTATGTTTAATTAGCATAAGATTTTGTGAAAAGATATTAGTAACTTATTATTTAAACATATATTATGTATATATAATACATATACATACTATATATATAATATATACATAATATACAAATATATATATATTATACACACATACTTACTACGTATATATACTTTTTTATGTTTCTGATTATGAGATACACCAAATGTTAGCTCCCTGAAAACATTTACTTGATAGTTTGAGCACTCATTTTTCATTACCCTTAGAACCACTTTTTAAATTTGATATATTCCGAATCTTAGAAAGTGAACTTAGGGTTGGTATTAAGTGATTTTGTCAAAATTTGTGTAAAAAGAGAGCAGACTTGTCCTGGATGCCTCTCTGGTCTTTCAGCTGCTCATTGCTTATTTCCTGTCATTAGCCTCTCTTTGTTGTCTGGATTTGATTGGCAACTATTTCTGCTCTTTCTTCTCAAGGACTGACTGTAATTAAATTAGTTACTATAGAGATGTATAATCCTAATTTCTTTTTTAAAAGATGTTATTTATTTATTTATTGGATTGAGAAAGGAGAAAGAGGGAAAAAAGAGGAGAAAGAGGGAGAGAGGGAGAGAGCAGGAGGTGGGGCAGAGGCAGAGGGAGAAGCAGATTCCTCCCTGAGCAGGGAGTCCGATGTGGGACTCGATCCCAGGACCCTGAGATCATGGCCTGTGCCAAAGGCAGACGCATGCCTAACCGACTGAGCCACCCAGGGGCCCTGTATTATCCTAATTTCTTAATTCTGACAAACTTCTTAGAAACTTTGCATTCAAAAAATAATCTGTTTTTTGAAAGCAGTCTTGCTCCATTTCTGAACATGTATTGGAACTGAATTGGAATGCCTCTGTGGTGAACCGTTCAGAAGGTTCTCCACACCAGAGGACAGCGGCTGTGTATAGAAGGGGGGGAATGAGACAAATATTTCCGTGAGATATTTTTTACTTTAAAAATTAATTTCAAGGATTGTGCTATGGTTAATATTCTTTAAAAATTTTTTTATTAGTGTCCTTGTCTGCTGTGTTTATTGCTAGAATTGCTCCAAGCAGTGCTTTTAAAATGTTCTTTCTCATTCAGAATTTTCCATTTGATGAAAACCTTTAAGCGCTTTACACTTAAACCTTTGAAATGACTTAGAGAGCTGGTTAAGGGCTGTGCCACCTTGTGTGTCTAAAGAGCCTCGTGAACCTCCCGATGGTTTCCACGTTTGGGCCCAGAAGAAAGGGTGAAGATGCTTTTTCTTCCACATTTTGACACAACCAGCCTTAAACATTTATTGGAATCCCTAAAAAGAAGGGCCTGGTGGCCGTGGTTTGCAGGTACTTGTTTACATAGTGTGAAAACGAGGAAAAAAAGTCATCAGGCACACAGTTTATTTCCCACATTCAGAGGGCGCCTGAAAGTAAGAAAGTGAGCAGAGAGGTGTGTGCATGGGGCCTGTCCTTCCTGCCTCTGGTCCCTATGGTAGTTTTTCTGTTCAGGTTTATGGGGTTTCTCTTCTTCTGGGTTATTTCTCTGTTGCGTTCTATGATTTTCCTCTGAACAAATCAGGTGAATCAAATCTATAACATTTCCAAGATTATGTTTTTTTTTTGATACAGGAAAGCTATTTAGCATATTTCATATCTGAGATAGAGAAGATCACAGTTCAGCAAATACTTTATTTTTTAATAGCTACTTGCATAATCTTAAGTAAATGTTTAGTGTCCGGAAAATACCATTATTTCTGATTATGGAAAAGGAACATTGAAACATAAAGCAAAATGCTAAAATGATGCAGATGCTCTGGAAAATACTTGGGGAGGATTAATTTGCTAAAAAAGAAAATAAAAGTTAATTTAGTTTGAAATTGCATATACTTCCATGTCTCACCAATTGTAAATTTTATACTTGGTATAACTTTCCTAAAAACTACTCTGTAAAAGGTCTTTCTTGCACAGATCTGAATATTAATTTAGTTTCCTTGGTTCTGTGGAATTTCAGTACTTTACACTTTTAATTTCACAATTTAACATTTTAGAGAACATTAAAAGTAACTTTTGTAAGGTCACTTCTCAGGTCTAAAAATAGCAAGTCCAGAAAAATTAAAGAATTAATCAAGTGTTCTCTAATGTCATGTTGAAGAAAAAATGGCTTTTTTCATTTTTCAACCAGCTGACTATATTTAATGGTTGATGTACAGTGTTGTGACTATTCATGCTGCTTTTTGCAATTCTTGTAATTTTTTTAGCAAATAATATTTGACTTTCATATTTAGAGTTTTCTTTTGTTTAATAATTAATCTCCGGAAATGAAGTATGACATATGGTGTAAAATTTTTCTGTTCTGTTTCTTGAGATCTTTTTATAGCCCTGTCATGTGTCTTCCTAATCATAGGCTTTGATCTTGGTACAGTGACTTGACTCTTTGCCACTAGAGGGCAGTAAAAAAATTGATGTTAATAAACACCATTGTAGAATTAAGAAAAAAGAATTTTTTATACCATTGTTCAAGACTCTCATCCCTGGAAATTTTTATCTAGATGTCTAACTGGAAAGGAAATACACAAACCTGAGTAAGGATTATCTACCTACCTTCACTGATTGTAATTTAAAGTCTTCCCTTTTTTTAGTGGTATTAAATTAGTTATGATTCTAGACCAAGTATTATTTAATCATGTAGAATTTCTAGAAATTCATGATTTAAAATATTCTTTGTTTTATTAATATTTGGGCTTACTGTAAGAGTAGAGAACATTTGTGGTTGGTGGTTGTTGACTACATTTTATTGGATAAATTCTAATTTGCCACATTTCATTTCCTAGCATATTTTTTACTCTAAGGAATATTTGTCTTATGAAATATTTTCCAATTTTACTGGAAATTGGACTTAGAAAGGAAGAAGTTCAGCACTTACCCATATTTTTCAATAACTTCATACAGTAAGTGTTCACTTTAGTTTGTTAGACACGAAAATGTACATTGTTAGCTTGAAAATGTAAAACTCTATTTTCACTGTTACTGCTTTTCCAATTCAGAAGTGGATAGAATTATTGACTGGTAGAAATATTAAAATTCTCTAATGATACACATTTATTATTTATTTAGTCTTGTTATGAAATAGCAAAGACCACTTTTAGGGATTTTATATTATTTTAACTTACTTTATTTGTTTTATTTTTATGTATTCAGATTCATTAGTTTGAAAGTTATAAATATATTTACCATAGTCAGCTCATCATCCCCAGAACACTACTGCCTAAACTCAGGCTTATGAATACTTAATTACTAAATTTGAAAATGTTAGTGTCTTGTTAAAAAAAGCAAAGCTTATGATATTGAATGTGCAATTTTGAAGAAATGAGGGATGCCATTTGTTTTTATTAAGCTGGGATTTGAATGTTTGAAGAAAGCATTGAGGGAGCATTTCTTTAGAAATTGAGGTAATAATACTCATTTGTAGTGTTGAAAATATTATTTTTACTATACTCTCAGACTTTATAAATAAACACAGGAGTCCATGCCTGAAAGAAATAGTTTTACTTTATGTGTCTACTGACAAATTGCTTTTGTCATTTTCCATTCTACGGAGACTTCTACCTAATTCCAAAATTAGAAGTAAATATTTTTGATCTCTAAATAGGGTATCATTTTCTTCCACTTGAAATACCAATATTATTGATTTAAGATTTCCAGTATATGAGAAACTGTCTTATGATGTTGATATTAATTCTTTGAAGATAAATAAATGGACAGAATTACAAGAGAAAAGAGTTTCTCCTGACTTTTGCATGCATATTTAGAAAATATAAAGAGAGAAGATAAAAGCAAGGTATAGAGATTTTTTTTTAATGGAATCTACATTCGTGTTTTTTTTTTTTTTTATATGATTGATAGCCCCAGGAAGCATTTCAGTATATTTTCAAAAATCGTATCTGCAGTTATGCTGTTTGGAGAAATATTCTCTGTGTTACTGTAGAATTTTGAAGCTGGTTTTCAAACCATCATGTTTTTTATTCCCTCTAAGCTGTGTAGAAGATTCACTTATTTTGGTCATGCTAAACTTCTTTATGAAATTGGTACTAAAAATAAAACAAAAACCAATAATAATTTAACAAATGAAATCTTAGGTGGAATGCAAAGTATTATACTAATGTGACAGCACATCGTAGATTTCAACCTCTCAGAATAAAGCTGTTCATGACCGAAGCTCAAAGTGGCTGCTGGCATAGTTAATTGTTTGCCAAAATTTCATGAAATACAAGCAGGCCAGCATCCTAATGGTATTTTTCAAAATCACCATTTCCTTTCTGCTAAAGTGGAAAAAAAGCATTTTTGAAATATAGTTTTTGAGCTTATTTGAAGACCTTAAGTAACAAATTTGCTTCACAATATGTGTATATATATGTGTGTGTGTGTGTGTGTGTTTTAATCTGAAAAGCTGTGTTAGTAAAGATAAAAAGTTAAAACTTTTGTTCTAATTGTATTGGGAAATTTATATCTTTGAAAACACATAAGTAAACTATAACAGACAATTAGTTGTGTCATTTTTCTTTTTCTTTTATATTTTTGAAAAATCAGACACTTAAATATTTAGTGAATTTTTCTTCGGCTTCTTATTTTAAAACTCAATTTGTGTGATGGATTTCCAGATGCAAAATGAATTTCTGCACAGTGACTTAAGTATGGTCTTAATATGTCAGATATCAGCTGACATCTTTTCAGGTAATTATTTCAGAGAGGGAAGAATTGGGTATTCAAGGAGTGATTTTGAAGTATATATTGTCATTTTACTGATTTTGAAAGAAACAAATTATTTTCTTTCTATTCAGTAGTAGTCTTTTTGAAGAGTAGTTTTGTTTTAATATAATCACCTTTAAGAATTCTCTATTTCCTGGAGCTTTGAGTTGAAAATTTCATTTGTCAGAGTGATTAATTGGGTATTTATCAACAAACTCTGAAAAATAATTCAAAGAGAGGCTGAGATTTTCTAAACCTAAATTTAAATGTAGTTTAAAATAGACACTGAAAAAAATATTTTCAGAGAGAGGCTAAGATTTTCTAAATAATTGTTTTAAATGTAACAATAAATGAGACAAAAAAAACTCATATAAACCTAAAATTTAAATAATTTTCCTTATCTTTTACTTTTTAACAGTAAGAAAGACACTTAAGTATCTCTTCTACTTTACTTTGACTTTTCCTAAATTTTAATATAGTGAATATTCCTCAGATTTGTTTTCTGTGGTCTTTAAACAAATTTTTGTGAAGATTCATTATACTAGGTAAATCTTCAACTTTGCACTTACGTTAAATATTTTTTAAATGATACTTTATTCTGTTTCAAAGTATACATTTTTATTTAAAATTACTCAGTGTTTTTTAAACTTTATATCAGAATTCAAGAAGTAATAATTGCTTTTGTTGTTTATTCTCTCCCCTCTGTGGTTATTTTGATGAGAGATGAGACACAATACAGCAAAGAAGCAAATCTGTCTTGCACACAATTTTAGTAAATGCAGATACTGTATCTTAATGAAATACTTTTAAGATGTAATATAAATTAAGTTTATACTTTATTATTGCTCTGTTAACCTACAAACAAAAGCCATCAATTAAAAACTGAATTTTATTGAATATTACACTTGACCTAGCAGAAATATATTTATATATTATCAAAAATAATATAAATCAGTTTTTGTGTGGGTATCCCGAGCTTAGAAGCACTCACTGAAAACTAGGTTTGGGAGGATAATTATTGTTTTACAGTAAATACACATTTTTTTTATTACAATGATGCTTCTGGTTTTATGACTTCTTTCAAAATAATGACAAAGTAAACTCCATCATTAGTGTGATTAAATCCGCATTGTAGGTTTATTATATATTCTTATGAACGTAATAATACAGACTTTGGTTTTTCCCAAGAACATAGAGTGACTATAATGTGAAGAGATCACCCCAACTGCAATTTAAAAAAATACTGAGTCTAATCCTGGAAATATTATTGTTAAAATATTAATATGATAAGGGGGGGACCTGGGTGGCTCAGTCTGTAAAGTGTCTGCCTTCAGCTCAAGTCATGATCCCAGGGTCCCTGGATGGGGCCCCCACATTGGGCTTCCCACTCAGTAGGAAGCCTGCTTCTCCCTCCCCTGCCCTTGGCTCTCCTCCTTTGTGCACTTGTAGTCTTTCCCTCTCTCTCTCTCTCTCCCTCTCTCTCTCTCTGTCAAATAAAATCTTAAGAAATATTCAAAAAAGAAATATTAATATGGTTAAATTTTGCCATCGCAGAACAGAATCTTCACTACATTGTAGAATAGGATGAGAGAAAAATAATATTTCTTTCTTAACGTTTTACAATTTTAGCATGATTTTCATTGCTAACCTGTGAAAATACACATAGGCCATTATCTTGTACCTGGGAGAGTAACATTGCCTCTGAGAGATTCACATTATTTGAGAAGTATATGTTCATGTCAGCTCCTTTCAGAAACCACAAGTAGGTATTACACAGGAATATGATCTATTTTTATGGTCTTCTCCCATAGGATGGCTTCTTTGTAACATATTATAATGTACTTAAAAGAGGTCATTTTATTAAAATAGGGATCCAAGGAAGCAGATACTGGTGCAGATCTTCAATATATGAATCCCATTAGGATCTTAGATTCATCTCTAAATTCAATATTTTTATATTTGTTTTGGCTTTGTACATGTCATATGCTTCAAGTCTTCATTGAAACTAAGAGTATTATCCAAATTCTTACATTATTTTAGGAACATACACAGGAAAAAAAGGTACTTGCTTGTTCTGCTGGTAGGTTTTTTTCTTTATAAATGAGTACATCACCATGATTTCATATTCACACTTTTATTTGTTAAATTTTAAAGATTTTATTAATTCGAGAGAGGCAGAGACAGAGGCAGAGGGAGAAGCAGTCTTCCTGCGGGGAGCCCGATGCGGGACTCGATCCCAGGACCCCGGGATCATGCCCTGAGCTGAAGGCAGACGCTCAACCACTGAGCCACCCAGACGTTCCAGATTACTTACATTGTCCCTATAAAATGGGTACTGTTTTCATCTCTATTGTACAAGAAACTGAGGCACAAATAGATGAAGTAACTGGTTTAAGGTCTGGAGCTGACTTGAACCCAGGCAGTATGGTTTAAGGGTTTGTGCTTTTAATCATTACCCAGCTAATTCTCATATTGATGGAGTGAACCCTTTCCACAGAAGCTTAAAGGCTTGGCTTCCTTGTTTTCCCTTTCACAGCTGATAAAAGATTAATACTATTTTACCTTATTTTTTCTACATGGTTATTTTCGTGCATGGAGAGAGAATGAAAGATGTTGGCTGATGTAAAGTGCCCTTTGAATAGGATTCATTTTATCTGATGACATACCTACATAGAAGACTGCTGTAGGTCATGAAGATTTAGGAAATATCAAGTTTTTAAAGGAACTAGTAATGATAAAACGTCTCCTGTATTGTTTTTGGGTTCAGTAGCCATTTTAAAATGTATTAAAATTTTTGCAAATTGCTTCTTATTTAAGTTACAGGTAATTGCCTGCTCTACTGTTAATCTCAAAACTACTGCAGTTTGTATAATCTTTGCATTATTTATTTAAAAACTTACAAGTGACAATTAACTTTTTATTCAGTTGATACAATTGATAATGCAATTATTATTATTAAATATGTAGTGATAAATTAAGAGTTATCTGACTACCATGAAGACTCTTTTCTGAGCCATAAATTGGAACTTTTAGGTTTCATTTTAACTAAGAAAAGTAAATAATACTTTTATTTTAAGTACTGTTTTTCAGTTTTTTATATTAATAATTCAAATATCTTAGTTTTTATATTAATAATTCAGATACTTTCAAGAACATTTTATTTTACATGTTCTATAAATAAAGTTATAATTATGTTTCTTTTAGACTCAGAAAAAGTTGTGATATAGTATGTAAATCAGTACTTTTTTGTAATGGATATGCAAATGGCTTTCACAACATTGGCCACATTTATATTTTTAGGAGGAACATAATAACTGTATGTAACAAATTTCCTTAATTACAAGTGTTTTACCAAAACTGCTGATATTGGACTTGCAAAAGGAATTTCTTAGGGCTTCACTTGTATCTTAAACAGTGTTAACTGGTTAATTTTTAAAATGAGAGTGATAAAGGTCCCGTTGCCTAACAGCAACTTTATGGAAATGAACATCTCAGATGATTCCACAAATTATTTTTTCTTTGTACCCCCAAACAAAAAGTATTATGTGTAAATCCAGCAAATCTATCCAGTAACACAGGCAGTCACACCCAGTTTCAGCCCTGACCCGGCAAACAGTAAAATGAATCAAGTGAACTATAAATAAATGTTTCACTAGAATCTCACTAAAAATTTCAACATTTGATAATTAACTCTCGAGGTACAGAGGGAGCATCGAGGCCAAAAAGTGAGATATAATTTGTTGTGACTCATCTCTTTGATTTTTTTTTTAATTTTTTTTCTTTGATTTTTTGGAAGCAAGTGTAACAAGCAGTGTTTTAGGGTATTAAGTATTTATTGAGAAACTGCTGGAGTTAGGTACCGTGTGAGCCACCGGGGTATGGTCCTGAGGAAGGTCTCCACATCTGTTTGTAAAAATGATCAGATAAAGAGGAAATTTTAGGGTGGCCTGAGTTACGGCAGTGTTTTTTTTTTTTTTTTTTTTTTTTTTTTTTTTTTTACGGCAGTGTTAAGTGCAAGATTCAATGGGAACACAAGAGGTGGGCACCTAACCTGCCTTGGAGGACCCCGTGCAGACCTGTGGCAGGAAATCACATGTCAGCTGAGCCCCAAACAAGGAAGAGAAGTTAAGTTAGGCCACTGGGGATGTGTGTGTGAGATGTTAGTTTGCTAGGGGACACAGCATGTGCAGAGGTGGAGCACTGCATGAAGAGTGGCAAGGATGGGGCTGGAGAGAGTGGCCCTTGTAAGCCAATCTGATAGGCTTGGACTTTATCTGGAGGCCAATGGAAAGCCATCGAAGGATCTTTAAGCAGCCATTTAAAGCTTTTAAAAGCCATTTTTAATAGATCTTAAAAAAAATAAATTTAGGGAAAAAACCCCCAGCATTTTAACATGTTGCATTTCATTCTTAAGAATTAATTTAAAAAAAAAAGAATTAGCTTATTTTTGTGGGACAGCCCTATGGGAAATACTAGCTGCCATAATAAATAAGCTCCAAAATTACAGGTGAGTGGGTAAGTATATTACTGGCTGGCCAGCCAGGTCCGCAAAACGACTGTGTTCCAGGAAGGGGGAGCATGGAGGCTTTGCTCCACAGCCATCAATCACTGATACAACATGTGACCTAAAGTAGTTAATGCAGTTCTCATCCAGTGAAACAGCTACTCTTACAAAGAATTAGGCTGATCAAAGGAAATCAACACAAATCATAACAAAAAATGTTACGTAGAACCCAGGATTACAAAAGCCACTGAAAAAATATGAGAGTAAAAGAGCTCCCTCCTTTTGTCTGGGGAGAGCCCAAAGAGTTCCAGCTGTGCCATGTCTTCCCTTATGCGCCAGGTGCATCAGGGTGGTCCGGTTGAGTTCCAGGCTCGTGTCATCTTTAAGGGCTGTCGTTGGTGCAGATGGCCCTCCATGCATATTGCTCTGTCCTCAAAACTATTGAAATTCCTCAAATGGTTTCACGGCATATCTAGTCCCTAGAGGTCTTCCAGATGGTGTTAGTTAGATAGCCTAGGAAGAGATCCAGTTCCAGGCAAAACCGAAACAAAACAAAAAACTGTGTTCCATGATCGGACATGTGCCCTCTGTCTCCTTCCTCTCTTCCCCTCTGTGATTTGTCTGGCGCTCTTCCTCACCCTGGATCATGACTCTGTTCCTAACGTTGGCACTGTGCTAACTTCCTGATTCCTACACGTGGTTTCTAGGATTTGAAGAATCACTGGGGTATGAGATATGATGGAGAAGAGAAATAGCCCTTTGTGTGGCTGCTGCAAATCAGTGTCAAAATACAATTTTGTGTTCCTCTGATCTGATCCCAGAGCATCTATACTAAAAGCCCCTCCCCCCGATAAAATGCATAGTGCCTTTACATTTTACAGTAAGTGATGGTTGCTGTTGTTATTATTTTGTGTTTATTTTTTAACTCTGAATTACCATAGATAATATTACTAATTGTGTTGATCATGCATCAAGGTTGTATAGTTTAAAAACTACAGCTTCTGAGAAGGAATAATACAGAGAATAAACTCATTTTCAGAATAAAAAATAATGTCATAAGGTATGGGCCAATAATTAAGAGAGATTCTGATTGTATTATTTGGACTCTTAGTATACTCATTAGATATACAGCTGGAAACAAATTTGATTAGCCAGTGCAGTTTAGTAAGTACCCCCATTATGCTATATGCTAAGCATGCTGGCTGGACCTGCTTGTTTTACAAAATGTAAAATATGATTTTTCTCTTCCCTCAAACAGTTATTACAGTAACATACTCAAATAGTAATGATTCAAGATTTTTTTTAAAATGAGACCTAAATGAGATTCAGAGGATTTATTCAGACATTTATTTTCAGGTTCTAATAGGTACATATGGTAGGTGTTCCATAAGTGTGTATGTATGTATTTATTTTTAAAGAATTTATTTATTTATTTATTTATTTATTTATTTATTTATTTATTTATTTATTTATTTATGATAGACATAGAGGGGGAGAGAGAGAGAGAGGCAGAGACACAGGCAGAGGGAGAAGCAGGCTCCATGCCAGGAGCCCAAGCGGGACTCAATCCTGGGACTCCAGGATCGCGCCCTGGGCCAAAGGCAGGCGCTAAACCGCTGAGCCACCCCAGGATCCCCCATAAGTATTTATTAAATGCAGTGATTAAATTTATTGTAGTGTAAACAAAACCTTTAAATTGTTGAGCAAAATAGAACGAGACTTCTAGAATATAGTGCATTAATATAGGAAACTAGAAATGGCAGTAAATGAGTTTTAAGCTAGGCTTCACAGGCAGTTGAGACGTAGATTTGTGCAGATGACACACACTAGAGCTTGTTTTCTAGGAGATAGCAAAATCAAGGACATAAAAGTAATGATTAATTGCTTCCAGGTGACAACACACAGATCTGAAGCACATGTAGATAAACTTGGGAGAGAATTTGTTGACAAATCCAAAGAAATGGGGCTTCTGACTTAAGGGGGGTCATTGGTAAAGGAGTTTCGTTTGGGAGACCAGAGTTGGGAAGACAAAAAGGAAGTTTGAAGTCATTAGAGTGATGGGTGTCTAAACCAAAAGAGGTTTCTAGAAAATACCGACAGGAGAAAACAAAATGGTGTGATTTGGTGATGTGTTTCATGTCCATGATGAAAAGGAAGGTTTTTTTTTGTTTTGTTTTGTTTTTAAATAGTGTCACTGAAGAGGATGGAGTGACTGATTATGCAAGAAATAAAGAGCTTCGATTTTATGAATTGGTTATCTAAATCGAATTTATTCTTTATCCAGAGGTATTAGATATAAAGCCAGAGTGTGTGGCCTGGCATGGGGGTGTCACTTGTATATTATACTTTGCATAGGAAGTCACATGAGGAATCAAACCAAGAAACCAAACCAAGGAAGAAAATCATTAAGTTCTAGGAGAAGTGAGAAATTGGGCAGTTAATGAATACCAGGAAGAGACGTCAGGTGAGAGAGGATCACCAGGACACTCTCATAGGGAGGTAGGATAGACACCGTCACAAGAGGAAGGTTCTCATTTTAATTGAGGGGTCTAACACGGAGACTGTAAAGGCATGTAATGTATAATGTAATGCATGTGAAACCAGAAATTATTATGTGGAACTTCTGAAAGTCTCTGTCCACGGTGGGGAGGGAGCAGGGAATCAGGAGAGGCAGCAGGAAACGAGGAATCGAGGAATCGAAGGATACTAACGATACTTCTGAACCACTGGGAGGAAAAAAAAAAAAAAGCATTCATTTCATTTTCACTTCCAAGTGACTCTAATTACATAAATGTTTCTCAACGGTTGAACGATCATTTTGTATTTTCTTCATTTCAAGTGAATTGATTACTTTTGGAAAGTGATTACATACTCTTGAAAGGGTATGTGCTTTCATAGATATGATATGAACGGAATATTGCGGAGTCTGGATAGTTCACGTTCCGTGCGGTGGAAAGAGTTTCATTTTTAAGGTGATGATGGTAGGTAGACATCAAATTGACTCTTGGAGCCGTGGTTTTATTTCTTTTTTTTTTTTTTTTTTAATTTTTTTTTTTTAATTTTTATTTATTTATGATAGTTACAGAAAGAGAGAGAGGCAGAGACACAGGCAGAGGGAGAAGCAGGCTCCATGCACCGGGAGCCCGATGTGGGATTCGATCCCGGGTCTCCAGGATCGCGCCCTGGGCCAAAGGCAGGCGCCAAACCGCTGCGCCACCCAGGGATCCCCCGTGGTTTTATTTCTAAAGAGCAAAACTATGAAAGGTACTACATTTTGTAATGTGCTCTAATGAACCGAGGGAAAGTGTATCCTGGCAAAATAATTAACTTCATTCTCTGATTGTTTTGTGTTTACATGATCTCCAAAGCCACGTGTTTCTAATTATATTTACCAGAGAGATATTACTATCTCTGGTTAAAGTGATGTAGAGTAGAAAGTCCCAGACCAGTTTTGTGTCTTTCTGTGTGAACTGTGAAATAACCTTTGGTTGTTTTATTTTATTTATTTTTTTTCTTTTTTAACCTTTGGTTGTTTTAGTAGTAAATTACAATTACACATTCGGAGTTTGTGTGAATTTGCAAGGTGGGGGAAAACATGCCAAGTCACATAGTGGGCATGTATAAAATATTTAGACTTTAATAGAAAGAAAAACCAACCTTTATTGAGTTAAGTGTGAGTAAGAACACCATGCTGTTGGAATGATTGATGGTTTTCTCGTCACATGTAACCGACTAACATAATTTCACAAAACCTTTGCTTACCACTTCAAATTATCCAAAATGTTTTGCAGTAAGGATAGCAATATGTGCTCCCTGAGAAAAACATTGCCCCATTCTGTCCTCAATTTATTTCCTTTTTTCCTTCCTTGTTTCTGCTTTTGGAGTTTTTTTTTTTTAATTATTTTGTATCTTTCTTTAAGAATACAATTTGATAGGTGTTTCTGTCATTAAATATTTTATGGGAAAGAAACTATACACATAATAGAAAATGCACTGAAATAGAAAGTGGTGATCTAGAATGATTGGCCTCTTCCTTTCTCTTTCTTTTTCTTGTTACACAAATATTTATTTTCCGTGCCAATGTATGTGAAATACAATGCTAAGAGTGGTGAGAGATAGTGAGAAAATTTCATTAGTTCATTTATTCAACACACAGTCTCTTGAGTGCTTGCTCTGTGCTAGTCATTGGTAATTTATCATTGAACAAGACAGGGTAAGTTCCTGCCGTAATGGAAACTTATATTCCTGGTCTGCAATCAGATAATACAGTAATTACGTAAGGAGGAATAAGCCATGGTAGCAGAGGGGCAGGAGGCAGTGAAGGAATTTTGAACAAGGACTGGAGAGTCCGTCTGTAGATGAAGTGGCCAGGAAATGCCCTCCGTGAGGATGTGATGTTTGACCTGAAAGATGAGGGTGGACCAGCACAGCTAAGATAAGGAGAGGGGTGTTCAGAGTAGGAGGGGGCAGGATCTGTAAGAGCCTGGGATGAAGAAGAACTTGGTACTGTTATGGATCAGAAAGGAGGCCAGTGTGGCTGCAGAAGGGTGGGTCAGGCAGAGAAGGGTGTGGAGTGAGATGATGAGGTGGGAAGGGGATAGATCATGGGGGTGGGGGTGTTGAAAGTTTTGGGTTTATTTTTTTTTTTTAAGATTTTATTTATTCATGAGAGAGAGAGAGGCAGAGAGACATAGGCAGAGGGAGAAGCAGGCTCCCTGCGGGGAGCCTGATGCGGGACTCGATCCCAGGACCCGGGATCACACCCTGAGCTGAAGGCAAATGGTCAACCACTGAGCCACCCAGGTGTCCCAAAAGTTTTGGGCTTAAATAGGGGCCGATGTGGTCTGATATATCTTTTGAAAAGATGTATCCCTCTAACTGATGGGTACAGATTGAATAGATGTTGCCTTAACAGAAGTTACAATGTACCAGGGAAGCTCCAAACAGGTAGGTAATATAATACAAAGCAGGAAATGATAAACCATGTCAGGTGAAGACCAAACTCGGTCTGAGAGAGGGTAAGGCTTTGCTAGGAAGATCAGAAAAGACTTTAGGGGAGATGGGTTTCGAGGTGTGAGTGATTCAGATATCTAGAAAAAAGAGGAGTATTTCAAAAATGAGGTGAAGCACCTGGAAGACAGGTTCAGACATCAAGCAAGATGTTCAGTTTCGTTAGAACTTAGTGGAAAGTACGTTTGGGCTCAGATCTTGGAAAACCTTGAACTCAAGATTAAGAATGTGAACTTTGGCTGTTATCCGTGGGATGCCAGGGAAGAAATGAATTGTAGCAGTGTATATATATCACAAGCGTTAATTTGCAATCTGTGTGTAAAATGTCCTGTGGAGGTTTCAACTTAACTTTGCCACTGACTAGCTGTGCAGCCTTGACCAAGTTTATTTGGTTTTGTCTTTGTCATCTGTGAAACGAAGTTAAACTAGGTGTTCTCTATGGTCTCTGTTATTTTTAAACACTGTGTATCATTAAAACCCCCCAATATATTTTTTAAATATTTGTTTATTTGAGAAAGAGAGAACGTGAGCAAGGGAAGGGGCAAAGGGAGAGGGGGAGAGAGAGAGAATCCTAAGCAGACTCCCCACTGAGCATGGAGTTCGATGTGGGGCTTGATCTCATCACCCCAAAATGATGATGAGAACCAAAATCAAAAGTCAGACACTTAACCAACTGAGCCACCCAGGCACCTCCCTTCCCCAAAACCCCCAATATTTTTAAATTACAAGGCATTTAAAGTCATTCATCATTTTTATAAGAACACTGATTCACAGGGATACATACAGCCCCATGTTTATAGCAGCATTATCTGCACTAGCCAAGATAGGGAAGCAGCCCAGGTGCCCATCCATTGATAAACGGATACAGAAGGGGTGGTATATATACACAATGCAGGCCTCTTCAGCCATAAAAAAAGAATGAAATCCTGTCATTTGCACCAACATGGCTGGAGTGAGAGAGTATGATGCTACGCGGAATAAATCAGTCAGAGAAAGACAAATGCCATATGATTTCACTCCTATGTGGAATTTAAGAAACAAAGCACAGAAGCAAAGGGAAAAAATGAGAGAGGCAAACCAAGAAATAGAACTCTTATTTTTTCCAAGATTTTAATTCTTTTTATTTTAATTTTTTTATTTGTGAGAGAGAAAAGAAGAGAGAGTGGGGGAGGAGCAGAGGGAGAAGGACAAGCAGACTCTGTGCTGAGCACCAGAAACAGGCTCTTAACTCTCGAGAACAATATGATGGTTTCCAGAGGGGAGGGGGGGTGAAATAGGTGATGAGGATTAAGGAGGGCACTTGTGATGAGCCCCAGCTGATGTATGGAATCATTGACTCACTATGTTGTACACCTGAAACTACTATAACACTGTGTGTTAACTAATGGGAATTAAAAATAAACATTCATTCATTCATCATTTTAACAGGTTAGTTTACAGAGAAAGACTGCAGACAGTATTAGATGAGATCATTATAGAGCTCGTTATTGCTCTTTCCTCAGCTTTTTATGTCCTTGTATTTGTTGGTCGACTTCTCAAATAGCAAATCTGCAATGCTAGCTGGGCGGAGATTCCAAGTATATATTTTTCCCAGTGCAAAAATGCAAAATACTGAACACAATAATTTTTCTCTATTAATAGTACTTTTGTTCTGTTGACATTACCTAAAACAGGGATATATAAGACTATTAGTTAACCCACGCACTCGTGTCAGAGTCCAAGATACTGGCATTGTTTGGGTTTGCTGTTGGTTCTCAGACTGTTCTTTGCAGGCCACTCACCATGGCCCTCTCCCCTGCTTAGAAGAAGTTGGTGATCCATTCCCCTACCTCCATTCTTCTACTAGACTGAGCTGATGGGAGCCGCAGGAAGCCGCAGGAATATGTCATTGCTTAGCCAATCTAGCACCAGTACAATCCTGTAATTCTCACTGTGTTGCCCTAGAAATTTTTTACCACCAGACTGACAATACAAGGTTATAAATTGTTATTATTTGGGGGACTCTATCTTTGTGACTATTTTATTGTTATATAAAATATTTATTTACCCTTTTGAATAATTATATTCAAATATCTCATTAAGATAGAAGTTTACCAAAGATACAGCATAGCTTTATTTTTTTTGTTAAGATGAAATAATCATGATGGCCACTTGATGTTGATAGGAGTTACATAAATTGATCTATAATTAATTCCTGCACCCTTAGTCCTGTGAGGTACTTTGTATCATCTTTAAAATGCTGTCCTTAAAAAAAAATAATAAAATAAAATAAAATAAAATAAATAAAATAAAATAAAATAAAATGCTGTCCTTTCCTTTTGTTTTTTTTTGCATTGGTGAGAGAGTGCTGAATACCAGCATCCCTAGTGGTCTCCTCTGTCAGGCCTTGCAAATCAAGAGCTCACCGCATAGTAGGTCATACTGTCATATTGTACTTGGTGCATAAAGACACCAGATTATAGGGAAAAAACTCGTTATAATTTTTTATTTTGTGGAAAGGAAGTTGGGATGGGTTGTGCTTGGAGTGTTCGGTGAGATTGAATTTCTCCATTATTTATTTTAATTATACCAAAAGAAATACCTTTATAATGATTTTATGAATGCTGGGGTTTCTGAGATTGTTCCTAGGCATGATTAGTGCAAAATGAAAGGACTCGTTGGCAACTTTAGTGGAATCTTAGCCATCACAGTGAGCTTAAACTTGGGAGCTCTTGCCTTGGAGCACCAGCCCTCAAATTGGTGCTGAGCCACAAACCTTCAGTTTCCTGAATCTTTCCTGCCCACTGTAGTTTCAGCTCATGCTTATTTGTGTTTTTCTTGTTTTGACTCTTAACTTGCCAGGATACTGCATGTAACAGATGCAGGAAAAATGTCGAGAGAAAAGATAAAGACTTTTTAACACAGGCATGTGTTTGTGGTAGTTCACCTCCCTACTTCTAAGCACCCTAGCAATTCAACAAGAACTCTAAATTTTGCTGGCCTCAGTTGTGAGCTTAAGCTCTTGGTTTCTAAGTACTGTTTTGCAAAGGAATGTTTATAATGAGTTTTTTTTTAATTTTATTTATTTATTCACAAGAGACACAGAGAGAGAGACATAGACAGAGGGAGAAGCAGGCTCCCATGCAGGGAGGCCAATGCAGGACTCGATCCCAGGAGCCCAGGATCATGAACTGAGCCGAAGGCAGGTAGTCAACCACTGATCCACTCAGGCGTCCCGATAATGAGGTTTTTCTTTGAACGCAAAAGGGTCAGTATGTTTTCGAATTAAGGAAATACACTTTAAGGCAGAAAACTACCTGCAAAAATGATTAAAGGACTAATATTTTTGTGTAAATATTTTTATGTATTTGTCTGTCATGGTTTAGTTTGGAACACAAAGGATGTTTGTCAGATGAATAATGAATTTCACTACCTGTATGTCCCAAATATTTTTAAACAATTCTATCTGCTTAATTTCATTACATTAAAATTTCAGAGGTGGCTCAGTCGGTTGAGTAGGCAACTCTTGATTTGAACTCAGGCCATGATCTCAGGGTCATGAGATCGAGCCCCCTGTCAGGCTCTGAGCTCAGTGCAGAGTTTGCTTGGGATCTGCCTGGGATTTTCTCTCTCCTTCGCTCTCTCCCTCCCCAACTCTGGCTTATGCATTCAGGCTCTCTCGCTCTCTCTTTCTCTCTCACAAATAAATAAAATCTCTTAAAAATTTTTCCAGAAATTTGTGTATATAAATATATATCTAATATATATTTTTCCATATATGTGAAAAAGTTGCTACAATTTATAATCAAACTTACTAGCCATAGGTACTTTGAAGGCCTGATGTTTTTCCTATACCATTTTGATAATGTTTCATATCCTGGTACATGCCTCTAATCTAATCTCAGATCCTGATTGTTTTTTTTTTTTTAATTAACTCCTACAATGTGATCCTTTGTTAGTTTTTGGCATGTATCCATAGTTATGTTTTCATCAGTGGATTTTGTTAACGTTAACATTTGGGAAACCTGTTAGTAAAAATTGCGTTATTTTGCGACCCATTCCTTTTGAGGTGAATTATACTCCGTTGATTATAAGACATCCCAGAGGAGTGCTTTTTGCAGGTTTAAATTGTTTACCATAGATTTTAATGTGGGACACCCACAGAATCCACTTTTGACATGGGGAAGGTTGCGATGGGATCGCATTACCTTGTCAGCAGGTGCTGCCATGGACATTGGTGTAAAGCAAGAAGGAAGGGACTGGGATGCAGAACCGTAATTGGAAAGAAAGAAATAAATCCTTCCCTTTCAGTTGCTTCACTGATTCCCAATGTTCCAGGTAAAGTGCACCTGCTGAGTGGCTGAGAAGAACAGGTAAACGCTGGCATTCCATTAATTTCAGAGGAATGTCAGTGGACTGCATTTGCTCAGCAGGTGTGATGAGCTGAAGGAAGAAGGGGGACCCAGGGCAGAGGATAGAGCAGAAAAGTGGCTCAAAACAAGGGATGGTACGGGGAGGATCTGTCCTTAAAAGCTCGTATTTCTGTTAATTCTCTGGTAATTCCTAATGCGACTACACGTTTTGGTAGTACTTGAAGCCACATTAGAATTATGACAGCCTATGTTAAAACTGTGCAGTGTGGCTCAGTAATATAAAGCTAACGTTTCCTGAAATAATTTGAAAATCTAGCAGACTGTGAAGTTATCCTGATGAACTTGGTTTTGATTACAGTAATGAGATATACGGTGTGGTGTCAAAAACTGTCTTCCAGTTGACACAACAATCCATAATTTATAGATTGCCTTAAAAATTAAAAGACGAAGTCAATTATAACTAATTATAATGCTACATTTACTTGAGAAGTTATTATATCCTTTGGGATAAAGGAAGTAATATTCGTGTCAGTCAGGAATCTTTAGCTACAGCTTCCTGGTTCTATCTTAAGAATTCTTCAGTTTTGTTTCGCGAGAATCCTAAGCCCCTGAAAGCCTGAAGCCCCGCTATTTTTAGAAATAACTATAGTCGCTTCTGTACATCGTTGCACATTGGTTCCTATTCTGAACTTCTTAACTGTACCAAATCCGCAGAGAGGTTACTGGAAGTTTTCACGACGACTGCTGAATCAGTCAGAGGCGAATTTTAAATCATGCTGAGGGAAAATAATCATAATTAATCTGAGTTACAGCCTCAAGATTTCATCGTTTTTCCTATTAGTAATGGCTTCAGATAATAGAAATTAAAAATCCAAAAATACTGTGTATTTATTAAATCTTTAGTTCACGACGGTCAGCATCTTTTTTATCTTATAGACAAAAGCCAAACTGCATGCAAATGATAGTCTGCCTATATGAGCATCTCCTAAAGAGGTGAAAAGGAGTGGTTTATATTTCCCGATAATTTTATGTCATCAGGAAATGAGATCTACATTCTTCCTTCTTCTAAGAACGTGAGTTGTTAGAAGAAGAGAAAATCTCATCCTTGTATAAACTTCTAGAAAATTGAATGACTTTACAAATTAGGAGCTGAATATCAAGTCATTGGTGAGGCCTCCTTTTGTGTACACTTTGATCGTGAAGCTGTTTATAGGTGAAGCACTTGTGCTTTATGTTGTGGAATCAGACACAATGCATGTATGTGGTAGCAGAGACTTCTTTCCTTATCTGGGGAAGGGTGGGGGGCAGAGAACAGTCTGGATTAATGTTAAGGAAATATATATCCAAAGAAGATGAACTACGACAGACTAGTTGTTTGAGTAATATTATAAGTTGTGATCCTTTTTATATATTTAAGATTTCATTTTGTTGGAAAGCTTTCAAAGGGTGACCTAGTACATGTGCCAATGACAAAAGCTCCTTGTAACAATTCAGAGCATGCTTTATGCTTTATGAAATGGGATTGTAAAAATCCTCTCAAAAATGGCATCTGAAATAGCATTAAAACACAATTTCCTTTGATAAGGCTTTAAGGCACTCATATGAAAAGTGATACCACTTTGAGTGAGTCTGTGTCAGCATTACGCGATGTTGTGTTGCTCATAACTGACATTAATCCATTAAGGGTGCGAGGGTCATTTATTTTCCTCATGAAGTCATTAAATACCATTATTGATTTCTATTCAGTCACTTAGATTGTACCTTCATTTTATGATCATTATATACATTAATGCTAAGTGTTGATTTTATGCACTTTAAATAATAGATATTATCGTATTTAAAGTTGAAGAGTAAGTTAAAATAGTAACGGTTACGAAAAAGAAATTCTATAATTGGTTCACTAACCATTTTTATTATCATGTTTATTAGAATTATAAAAGTGATACTGATACTTAAAAATGCTTACCCATCATCTCTAGTGTATTGTTTGCTAAATCGTAAAGAGACAACTTTCTCTTCATTTTTAAGTTAATAAAGTAAAATTAATAAAACCGTAATGCGGGTCTTTAAAATACTCTTCCTGCTGCCATTTTTGTAACTAGATCTACTACTGTCTGCTCATGTGCAGATGGGTCCTCTGTTAATTTCCTCCTTTTTGCCATGTAAACACAAAGAGTAAAGACTTAACCAGATTCCTGGTTCTTTTTTTAAATTTTTTTTTAAAGATTTTATTTATTCATGAGGAACACACACACAGAGAGAGAGAGAGAGAGGCAGAGACACAGGCAGAGGGAGAAGCAGGCTCCATGCAGGGAGCCTGATTCGGGACTCGATCCCAGGTCTCCAGGATCATGCCCTGGGCTGAAGGCTGAGCCACCGGGGCTGCCCAGATTCTTGGTTCTTTGGAGTGTTCAGCGGCAAAATGGGGGAGAACAATGAAAAAAAAAATCAGTGTATGATATTCTGTTCTGCAAACATAGATGGATCGCAAATCGTGGCTTTTATTACAGACTTCATTTTATGACAAGTCGTTCATTTAACTGAAATGCTGTAGAACTGATAGCTCCTTACACTCCCTCGAAATCATTTTATTTGTTAAAAGAAACGGCAACATCACAGAATTCTTTGTGATCTCTGTCCTTTTTATAAGACCAGTCTTTTTTTCTTTTTTTTCTTTTTTCTTTTTTCTTTTTTCCTGAAACACAAATCCATGATACCCTGCATCTTACTGGAAAGCATACTTGAATAGTACCAGGGACTTTGTGACTTGCCTGTTTTGGCAGCATCCTGAGTATTTCGCCTACCTGTCCTTTCGGAACGTGACGCGGGACCGTAGGTGTAATGAACATCTACATCCCTGTTCTCCCAGGAAGTACGGCGGAGGGTCCCGAGCCTTCCGTGGGGCAGAACCAAGTGGAGCCACGCTCCTTCCTACAACAGCAGCTTGGGAGGAGTTGCATGCTCAGCACTTTTGCATAGGCTTCTGGCCTGGCTCATCGAAGGCAACCTAGCAAAGCTGTGATATTAATGAATTATGACAAGCCTTTTGGCTGTCAGGCAGAGGTTCCCGCCTTCCTCCTTTAAGACAAAAACTTAATGGAAGATGCTCAGATGGGCAAGCTCTCTGATGATACCCCTTAAGTGCTCATCCCTTTTCTGATGTGAATATTCAGGGAGCCGTGAAGCTGCAAGTGGCAGCGTTTAATATCGTCTTTCTCATAATGCCTGAATAATTTTCCGGAGACCGATCTCTGCTGCTGCCGTGAACACGGTTATTTGTTTATTTTTCACCTTGGTCCTGGTGGAATGCTGACCTAGCTAATCTTCAGGACTCCCGGGGAAAATGGTTTCATAGTCCCAGCTCTTGTTCTCTCCAATAAACCCCAAAACGGAAGCTTACGGCCAGCCACTTTAATAATAGAGAAATCAGGAGAACTGGCTCTCTAGTTTCCTTTAAAAGTGCCACACACACAAAAAAAATGTTAATGAAGAATTTGGTGAAAACATGAAGACGATCTTGCATATTTTTTAAATGGATGTTTGTGAGAGGAAAGGAGAAAGCATAGGCTGTCGTGGTGAGTTATAGAACGTTTTCGAGATTTCCCTCTGGTCGTGCTGCTCATTATGTCAAACAGCCGAGCTTTTAAGCTACTGTACTTTCCGTTTTATGTGGACTGGCCTTCATTTGCTGAAATGCTTCAAGTTCACAGCACTAAAGTCATTTTGAAAACGGGATGTAATTACAAAGGTATCTTATGCTTACCAACAGCTTTTTTGGATCAATTTAATTATCATTACTTGTGGATACTGTAAATTGAATATCCCTTCCCTAATTACATTAAACTCAGGGGTTAGCCGCTTAAACATCTAAATGAGAAAAGTTCATCCTTTGCTATAAATAGGAGAATTGTTCTCTTATTTAGACTGACCTTAGAAGCTAAGCATTTTACATGATATTGTCAGGTGAGCATTATAAAGACAGCCTGTAATGAGATCTGTAATGAGGAACTAAGGTATAATGGCCCTTTGGAAAAGTTAATTTATTCAGCATTTTCTTGCTGCATGATGGAATTAAAGTTTTGTGTGTATGTCCAGACCCCCTTTTTTTTCCCCAGACCCCTTTTTTAAAAGAGGCCGGTTGCAGTGTTCTTGCTTTATTCATCTTCTGCCCGTAGTCTGAAGTGGTTTAATATTACTCTTCCAGCTTAATGGAAGCCACCATAAAAGTGGTGAATTAGTCTTGCCCTTTTAAACAGAGCTAATTTATTTAGAGACCAGGAATGCTATTTGCCTGCCTTCTCCTTACCCCTTTTTAACAACAAATTATATACAGGAATTTATTCAAGCCACAGAAAGAGCATATTTTTCTCAGAGGGGAAAAATGTTTTTAGACACCTATAAACAAGAACTGTTTTTTTTTGTTTTGTTTTGTTTTTTTGTTTTTTTTTTGTTTTTTCCCCTGTTTTGGAAAATCGGCCTTTAATTAGTTGATATGCGTCTTTTAGTATTTGGTTGTCTGTTCAGCTCAAGTGATTCTGTGCTTTGTCAGAACACAGAGGTTATTTCTAGAGAGAGATTTGGTTGATTTCTGCTTGTTATAGCCCTTGTAAATTTTAGTGCATACATAGCTACTTGCTGTTATTTGCTCTTTCTTCCTCAATTGTAGCTTCATTAAAAAAAATCTGTCTATTGTAGTTAAAACTCTTAAAAATGTAAGCGTGACTACTTTTTTTCACAGAGCAGGTCCTGCTGAGTGTGCTTTATGATTTATCATAAAACTTGGAAGATAGGACAAATCAAGGCTATGTGCGTTAGAATCTCAAAAACCAGAAGAGGTTTTTGTTGTGCCAACAAGTAGCTAAAATCCTTAGTAGGTAATGGCAAATTTTGAGTCTTGGGTCAACACCCATCCTGGATGGTTTCTGGATTTTTCTAATGAGGTGTATTGTAGAATACAACAGAATCAAGAAAAAAAATGTAGACTGAGTCCCGTTCGAGAATTAACAAGTGGTTTTGAACTCTGCGTTTTCCAAAAAACAATTGCATGTTATATTAAAATATACCAGGAGTGGCGTGTTTACAGCTATTTAAAAATATTGTCAACCATACTGCATTCTAGAAATTTACTTTTGCTGGGATGCTGAATACCAGAATGAAAATTCTGTGGATGTCGGTAGGTCTTTTAATACCTTTGTAAAACCAGTTTCTTAAAAATATAGTCTAGTCTCCCATAGTGGCCTAGTGGTTAAAGGTATGAAATTGAATGTTCGTACAAGGGGCAATTTTCCTGATCAATTCCAACAGGCACTGAACTCTAGAATTGCATTTCTAATATTAGAAGACTGACCATAGGCAACCTAACTTGAAAAATGTAGGCAGCAATTTTATGCGTCTGATACAATTAGACACAGTTACCGCTTGTATCAGTCAGTCAAGTTTTATTCTTCCTAAAAAGCAATCAGGGGTAGGTATTTAAACACAGATGTGTATAGATAATGGTGGGAATTTCAGAGAGCCCTGCAGATACAACTGTTCCCAAAGAGGAATCTTTATAGAAGATACTGTCTATCAAAGACCACTCAGGATCATGAAGAGTGAAGAAGCGAAGGTTTGTAGTGTTTTTTTTTTTTTTTAATCATCAGTACATATGATGCTTTTCCTGTTAAATGAAGTAGGGGGTTCTGTGGGTTTGGTTTTGTTTCATCTTGATGGGCTTTGTCTTATTAGTAGGCGACAGCTCAAGAGTCGTGGGAGTTGAGGTTGTCAGCTGTGAGTTTGTGGGACCAAAGCATATGTGAGCCACAGGCTTCTTCGAAGGAAGGTGCTGATTTACACAGTTTCCTTCTGTAGTATCTACTACAGCTCCAGGATGTAAGTGTTTTTGATGTTGATGATGATAATTGACACACATTAAATTTAGCTCAGAAATTAAGGGCTATTAGCAAAACTGCTCCTCATTGTTTATCCTCCCTTCTTGAGAAATCTCTATACGTTGTGGACTATTTATGCTGCTCTGCATGGCCAGTTAATGGTGTCATGATCCCTTCTGATCACCCTAATCATGTTTCAATGAGATGGTACCCAATCCGGTGATATCTTGCTAAAACTTTCTTCCCGTTAGTTCTTTCAGTGCCTTCCTACGCACCCTCAAACTCAATTAAGAAATTCTTTTCTTAGAAATTTGTTAAAAGACATTTGAGAGATCCTAGATTTCAGTACAGCGCACAAGATGGCTTATAAAGCAACATCTGTATAACCTTGGCCATTGGTAAGTTTCCTTAAAGAGCTGAGGGGTCTTAAGTAATATTAAGCATTTTCTTAAATTTTATTTATTTATTCATAGAGACCGAGAGAGAGAGAGAGAGAGAGAGAGAGGGAGAGAGGGAGAGGCAGAGACACAGGCAGAGGGAGAAACAGGCACCATACAGAGAGCCTGACGTGGGACTCGATCCAGGGTCTCCAGGATCACGCCCTGGGCTGCAGGCGGCGCTAAACCGCTGCGCCACCGGGGCTGCCCTTAAGCATTTATTGAAACACGTGCAGGCTTTGTAGGATGATTCTTGTAGATGCTTGAAAATGGAAGTATTGAGTTTATACTTTGCACAGTGTGTGGTCACTCGGTTTGTATAAACAGTGATAAGCATGAAGCTGCTAGACTCGGTAATGGAACCATTTGTCTGGTAGTGAGGAGGTGTATGGTATTTGAAGTAGGATGATCTGGGGGTGCCTGAGTGGCTCAGCTGGTTAAGCATCTGCCTTTGGCTCAGGTCTTGATCCCGGGATTCTGGGATCGAGCCTGAGTCCGGCTCCCTGCTCCGTGGGGAGCCTGCTTCTTCCTCTCCTCCTGCTTGTGCTGTCTCTCTCTCGCTCTCTCTCTCTCTCTGTCAAATGAATAAATAAAATATTTAAAAATATTTTTTTAAAGCAGGATCATCTGAAGAATGTCATTTAAAGTTGGTGGTAAAAGAATTCAGTCTTAATGTGTAGGGTAATTGGGAAGAACGTAAATTAGAGCCTCTGTTGGAAAAACAAATATACCACAATGTCTGATTTTCACAGTTACTCTCTGAGGTGTTCAGCCCACTTCTCAGATGGTACAACTGAGTCTCACGGAAGTGAAGACAAATTATTTCCAGGATCACAGCCCTGATGTCACTGTGTCTCTCGTATGCGAACCCGGGTCTGATTCACTCCAGAGTCTGCCAGTGAATCCTGCCAACCGTACTCTGTGGCCCATGGACTTGGCGTCAGTGTAAGCAGAAAGAAGAAACATTGAGGAAGGAAAGCTTTTTCCCCTCCGATCTCTTCTCCCATTTCCTACGTGTATGTTCCTCTCATCGCCACTCATTGCCATGTTCTTCTCCCATCATCGTCCTTACTCGCCCCAGAGCCATTACAAATAAATAAGTGTAAGGGAAAAGTGTGCTTGGGCGTCTGGGTGGCTCAGTGGTTGGTTGAGCGTCTGCTTTCAGCTCAGGTCATGATCCTGGGCCCCATGGGGAGCCTGCTTCTCCCTCTGCCTATGTCTCTGCCTCTCTCTTTCTCTGTCTCATGAATAAATACATAAAATCTTAAAAAAAAAAAAGTGTGCTTGCAGAACGAATGCATCTTCAAGACAACTCCTTAAGCCTCCACTATTAGGAAGTTCTAGAACTCTCACTGCTCAGAGCACCTAGAACCTGAAAAAAATAGGGAGCTGATGTCAGGATACGCAGCTGATGCAGGTTAGCGTTTACTGACTAACCGGCAGTTCTGTAAACCCAGCCATAGCCTAGATTCCCAACTACTAAAATCTCTACCACCCTTCTCCCAAGATATATTATTTTCTTCCTTAAAACTTTTACAGACCATAATAATGCTGGATTCATAAACCTTAGGTAACAAATGTCATCATAAAATATCTATGCGTTTTTAAGGGGAATCTTAGAAAAGCTTTTTCCAGCATGTACCTCTTTAAGTGGCATCAGGGCCAGAAATCCCAAAGAGTGAAAAATAATTTTTAAATAAGGCACTTATGTGACTTCTGGTTTACATAACCATCAAAATATTGTTCCTGAGTGTCAGAAGTAGCTCTGGTCTATGTCTGAAGCTGCTATAAGAAACATGGGATCCAGGAAGTAAATACTCAAGTAGCTGAGACATAATAAAGTAAGCCCGAGTGAATACCTCGAGTTTATTGATGAATTATTGCACTATTATAAATGCTGAGACGGTGTCGTGTTCCAAAGACCGTCTTTAAAAAATGTGTGTTGCCAATTGTATTAAAAGTTAAAGCTGATTCTTACAGGATTATAACTTGTGTTTATCTTATTTGTACTATAAACTTGGCATGCATTTTGTTGACCTTTCCTTCCCCATGATCCATTTCTCCTTATCCCCAACCGCATCCTTGTATGTTTGTTTTTTTACACAGAGGTTAAGGAGTAAGCTCGTACAACCTTAAGAAATTCTTGTTGTGCCAGGTCCAGCAATTGATTTTAATGTTTACTCCTAAAGCTAGATTTTCAGTCTACTTCTTTTTTTTTTCTTTTTTTCCTTTTTCCCTTTCTGGATCCCAAATTATGGTTTATGCTGAAAACCTCCTGCCACGTAGGTTTGTTGACTAGGGAAAAAGTGGACATCAGATGGCAGAGAAGTGATCATGATTGACTGCTGTTATCTTTGGCTGCCTTGGAACAGACACATCAGCTGACCTGAGTTAATATAGCAGCCATACTCGATCATATGTTTCACTTACTAATCATCAAAGGCAAAGTCCATGGTATCTTATGCCACACTTTTCTTTCTTTTTTTTTAACGCCACACTTTTCAAAATAGCTTTTGTGTACTGACAAGAAAGCATTAAATCTTTATCACATACTCTCCATCCAGAGACTAAATCTGAAAAAGAAGCTTTAGAAAGATGCAAATAAGTGAGTTATTTACAAATATGACAGAGCCTTGATATTCTTAATATATAAAGAGTTCTTACAAATCAATAAAAAAGAGACAGTAGGAAAATGGAAATTTATAAAAGGTGACATGGATAGCTAAGAACCATGAAAAAATATGCTTTATTAATGATCAGTGAAACTGGAGTAAAACAATAGCATAGCGTCTTATTTCACTTATCATATTGGCAAAGATTTTAAAAGCTTATTAATATTACCATCATATACTTCTGATGGGAGTATTTCCTGGTGAGCAGTTTAATGAGCACAGCTTAGAAGGACATGTTTTAAATTTTTTAGTATGTATTATTTGGTTTTATTTGGTTTAGAAATTTATTTTTGAAATTCTAAGTAAACAATTTGGGTAAGTTTTCGTGTGTGTATAAGAACATTTATCCAGTATTATTTATAATGTAAAAAAAAAAAAGACTTCAGTAGACAGCAATAGAGGATGGTTTAAAGTACAAAGTTGAACATCATGTAATTTTTTAAAGTACTGGTTTAGAGCAATATGATCTATAATAATTATTGATGGAATTTATGATAGAACTAAGTAGAAAAAATAAGTTAACAAAGAGCACATGGGGCATATGGGTGACTCAGTGGTTCAGCATCTGCCTTTGGCTTAGGCTGTGATCCTGGCGTCCTGGGATTGAGTCTGCATCAGGCTCCCCGCAGGGAGCCTGCTTCTCCCTCTATGTCTCTGCCTCTCTCTCTGCGTCTCTCATGAATAAATAAAATCTTTTAAGAAAAATAATAAAAAGGAAGAGCACATGTAGTATATGCCTATTTAATATATTTGCAGTGTATATTTTAAATGGGAAGAGTCCTCTTTCAGGAAACCCAAAATTATAATCATATATATTTCTGGATGGAGAGATTTGGGAAGGTTTTATCTTTTGATTTCTTTGACTCCTCCAACTCTTTGAGAATGAACAGCATGTACTCTTTATATATGTAAACAATGAGAACACTATGCAACAATAGGTAATCAGGTGATGTAATAAATTCTTACCACCTCAAAAAATTTCTGCCAAACAAATACTTGTCTTAGTAGTAAGAGCCAAAGAATACAGACTTATTTAGTGCAGTAGTAGTACCTGCTATGTTTAGTAACATGCTTACCACAGCCAGATAATCAAGATTAAATCAATAAGTAAATAGGGAACAAAAGTGGAAAAAGTTAGATAGAAAAATCTTGTTTAAAAAAGATAATGAGAGTAAAAAAATAAAATTGTGTCTAAAAGCAAAGGATTTTTGTTGAAATTGTATCACATACCATTAACCTTTATAAGAACATTTATCCAATTTAACCTTTATAAGATAAATTTATCCAATTATTTGACAACCTAGGTGTCAAATAATGGGGTGATTTACCCCAGACTTTATAAATATCCAGAGACTTTTACACAAGTAAGTTGAGTTATATTTTAGCATATTTGTTCTTTCATCAATTATTTTACAATATAAATAATTCAGATGCATAGTTAAAAATTCAGTAGTGCTGAAGGATCTATCATGAAGAATGGTCATCGCTCACCCCACCCCATTTCCATATCCAGAAGCAGCTACTCTTAACACTTCTAGCTGTTTATTTGGTGATTGAATCCATGTTACTAGGTAATATGCCACTATTTCTTAATTTATCGATTTTAGGTATGATCTGTCCCCATCTTATGTCATGAAGCTACATCTCTTGCAGTTTGTCCACTTAGATTTTTCTCCTTCTTCCAATGTAGTTATGTGACTATTTAAATTTAGTCATTAAGTGCGTGCGTTTACTTTAGAGCCATAGATTTCTATGCTGATTTTTATGTATTCTGTACAGCTCTTTGTTTTTTTCATCTTTCGTTAGAGTGTATTCACAAGGTCCTAAGATTCAGTATAGGGAAGTAAATTTCCTGGGTTCTTACATATCTGAATGTTTCCTTTTCTATGCTTCGCATTTGGTTGATAGCTCATGTAGAATTTTCAGTTGAAAATCATTTGCTCTCAGAATGGGGAAGACCTTGCTTCGTTGCCTTCTAATGTCTAGGGATTGCTGTTGAGACCTCCAGTGCCAATCTCATTCTTCTTTGACTAGATTCCATTTCTACCTCACCCCATACTTTGTAGAAGCTCTTAGGATGGTAACTTTGTCCCTGGATTTAGGATATTTTGTGATGATGTGCCTTGTGGGGTGTGTGTGTGTGTGTGTGTGTGTGTGTGTGTGTGTGTTTTCATGTGTTTTATTCACTGTGCTTGTTACTCCATGGGTCCTTTAAATTTGAAGACTGTTATGCTAAGTCTCTTTAGGGTTTTCCTTGAGAATTCCCTACCTTCCTTTTGAGTTTTCTCTTTCAAGTCCTCCTTTTGAATGGATATTAAACCCCTTTTGTTGATTTTCCAGTCTTCTCTCTTCTTCCACATTTTCTCCTTGCGTTTTTTGTTCTGCATTCTCAGAGATTTCTCAACTTTTTGCTTCTAATCCTTTCTGTTGAATTTTCTGCTATTTTGACATGATGCTTTTAATTTCCGAGAATGCTTTCATATTTTTTGCTTATTTAGCATAGCATAACTGGTTATGTATTTGGATGTAGTGTCTTCTTAATTCTTTGAATGTTAAAATGTGTGGTTGTTCATTTTCATTTTTTCTTTCCCCTGCATTATCCATTTATTTTGGCTTCTCTTATTCATAGTAAGGTTTTTTTCAGCTTTGGTTATTCCTATGTGTTAAATTGTGAGGTACAGAAGACTCAGTGGAAGCTCTGGGGGGCCAGATGTCATGCACTGAATGTTTCTTTCTCTTCCAGATTCATTTGTTGAAATCCTGACCCCTAATCTGATGGAGTTTAGAGGTTAGACTTCTGGGAGGAAATTAGATTTAGATAAGGTTGTGAGCACTGGTCCCTCAAGATAAGATTAGTGCCCTTGTAAAAAGAGGAGGAGCCATGGGTCCTCTGTGTTCTCCTCTCTGAGAAAATGTAAGAAAACAGTGAGAACACAGTCATCTGCAGACCGAGAAGTAGGCTCTCATCAGACACTTGGATGTTGGACTTCTAACTTCCAGGACCCTAAGGCATAAATTTCTGTTTAAGCCCTTTAGTTTATGGTATTTTTGATATAGCATATTTAGGCATTTAGCATATTTAAGGCATAAATTTCTGTTTAAGCCCTTTAGTTTATGGTATTTTTGATATAGCAGCCTAAACAGACCATGAAACACTGGTGGAGCTTTTTACTGGTACGCTTTGCTGTTTTATGATTGGATGAAAGTCACCTTCTCCCCCCCCCCTTTTTTTTTTACAGATGTCAGTATTTGGATATTTGCATAGGTCCCAATGAACATATTTTATCTAAAACTGGCTCATTTCTCTTTAAAAGTATCTTCTGCTCTCTTGTCTTAAGGGTATAGAGCCCAGGTACTAATGTTTCTGTGCAGAGATTGAGAAATGGGCCGATTAGTCCAGTATTCCTTTAGAGCTGCCATCCATTTTAGCTTTGACGCCCCCTCTCACCTCTGCCTTCCAGCATCACTGATGCCCAAAGTCCTCCCTAGTATCTTTCTCCAGAGAATGTGCCTTCAGTTTCCTGATTAGGGTAGGAGTTGGGGAGAGTGTGTACAGTTAGCTGCTGGGAATCTTTCCATGGAAGGGGGTGCGTGGGAATCGACTGGTTATGTATTTAGACTTGGGCTTGTTTGCCAGTGTTGTCTTCCCTGGGTGTCTTTACTTCTCTGAGGTGGTAAGGACTGAATTAGCTTTTTTCTCATTGCCTCGGTGAATTCAGTGGCAGACTCTGCCCCTCCCTTATTCCTCTTCAATTTCACTGGGTCGTTGCTGTTTTATTTCATTCATTCATTTTCTCATTTATTAATAAAATGTCTAGTCGGCTATAAGCCAGACGCTGTTATTAGGGCCTAGAGGTGCATCCGTGAACAAAACAGACAGAAATCTAACTTCTGGAGCTTACTTAGAGGAGGAAATGATTATGAACAGTGTTAAAATAAACATCTAGACCTAAGGAAGGGGGAACTGCTCCCACTGAGGGTGGTGTGTCTACCTTTACTGTTTCTTATATAGTTGGCATACTCCCACCACAGGGCCTTTGCATTTGCTATCTCCTCTGCCTAGAATGCACTTATTACATTTCCACTACCCCCCAAAATAGTACTCGAATGTCAAGGACTTGTATTACTTGAAGGTTACAGATTGGCAGTGTCTCTCCTGGGATTGGCGGGGCTCAGCTCCACGCATCTCATTTTAAGATCTGGGTAATCTGTTTGAAGTCTATGGTTTATGGTAGAGGGCAAAAACTCAAGGGGGTACAGAGCCAAAATCGGCAAGTGCACTTAAAGCTGCTGCTGAGATGTGACAAGCCTCACATAAGTTCGTATTCTAGGGGCCAAAGCAGGTGATGATAACCCCAGATGATATCAGGGAGATGTGATGAGGCCAGGCGAGAAGATATAATTTTGAACAAATAATTTAATCTACTGCATCCTAGATGACAACACTTCCTTCCAGTCTTTGTTCAAATGGCATCCTCTCTGTGATGCCATCTCTGACTCCACCGTATTTAAAATTTTATTGTTCTCTCACTCCCTCATACCCTTCCCTGACTTACTTTTCTTCACAGTGCTTCCTACCATGCAACATATTATGTAATCAACATTTTTTTTTTCAATTGACTGTCTTTCCCAACTAGGATATCTCCATGAGGGTAGATACTTTGTTTCATCCCTTAGTGTTTGCTTGGTGTCTAAAACAGTGCCTGACACACAGACAATACTAAAAATATTATCAATATCTAGAGATCCCTTCTTTGGAGCTCCTGTATCCTTCTAAGTCTTTTACCAAACCTCAGGCTGAGTTCCATTGTTCAATAGTTTGTTGAAATAACACATCCACTGGTATATCTGCTCCCATTCTCTTTGACTTTGTGATTTATACCTTCACTCTTTTTTTTTTTTAAGGATTTGCAAAGGGAGAGGAGATAAATACCTTTTTAAAATCAAATTGGCCATCCTTAGCTAGAAATCTGACTTCTTAAATACTTATTAAATCAAGAAAGACTCTTGATTTGATGTTCTAGGCTTCATACAAACTGACTTCCAGTTATGGATTCGATTGGGATTTCTCGTTAGGGTAAAGGTAACATAGACTCCTCGATTATCTCTAAATACTAGAAAGAGTAAATTGCTTAACATAATAACTCTTAGAAGATAAGTTTGGGCTGTCATGCCACTCCCTGTGGACAGGTGATTCTCACTTGTCCTTCATTTCAAAAAGTAACGTAATAGTCATTTTACTTGAAAGTGACTTACTCTTTGCGTGGGGGTGTACGAGGGGGCCTCTGTGCAATCAAGAGCATTTTTAAACTGAAGACATGTGACGTTTGTAATCTGTATTCCAAGGACCCATTTGCTATTTTTGGCGTGTTTCTAACCTTATAAATGCAAAAAGCGACTCCACTCCTTGTAGCTCTACACCAGCCTGTCTGTCAGATACCATCATTTCCCATCAGTTATTCATCGTTGCTCTCGACTGCATTTCAGTGCATTGTTCATGCATTGTTTTCTGTGCTCACTGCTTGTGAGCTCCCCAACCCAGACCACTGTACAACAGATATTTGGATAGCATGCTGTTCTATATTCTTTTCCAGTTCAGCCTCGCGATATTATGATGGTAATCTTATTCCTTTTATTCATATGTGAGACTGATGAAACTTGTTTCTTTAGAACACCATAATACCTGTTTGTTGCCTGTCAAGGGAGCCATAAACTTATATCAATATCATCAATATCGATCAAAACATTTTGAGACTCCTCCTGTAGAAATACCTTTAGAGTCCATTTACAAGCCACATTTAAAAAAGTAATGTTATTCTGTATCAGCCTCTTATTTCTAATAGGCAATGTTAACTCCATATGAATATGTTCCCTAGCGTTTTTGTACCCCAAATAACATGTTTATTTCCAAAAATAAAATCCACTTTGCAAAGAAGAAAATCTATATCACACCTAAAATTATGTGATACAGCTCTCAGAACTGCCTGATAGCATTCCAAAATGCTTACTTTGCGAGGAAAATCCTCATTTAAATGTCTAAATTATTATATGTTTTTAAAGATCTATTTACTTTATTTCTGTGCCTCTTATTACTTCTTCTGCTTTTATTTTTATACTCCAAATCTTACTCTCGTTTCCTCCTGACACTATCACTGACTCTACATAAATCATTCCTTGGGCCTTGTCATCATGTACGTACTGAAACATGCCTTACATAACAACATGGAAGGAGACGGATTTCATGTTTCTCCTTATTAAACCAAAGCTTTAAATTTCTCTCAGGAAAGATAGATGTTGATAATGAAATAAACTCAAAAGATGATGCTTCACATAGTAAAATCCTGGAATGTCAGAAATGGAAAGACTGAAGATAATCACTGATGGAGATAAATACAATAGGTCTGGTCTAGAAAGGAGAAGAAATTACTGAGACCTCAGGAAGAGAGAGTCACGGAAAAGTCCTGGTTGAACATTATCAGCATATTGCTCATAGTCGGTTAGCATTAGCTTCACTTTTGCCTGACATTGATGCGTAAGATCCTGAAACCATGTGTATTGACAGCTGTCAAATCCCTTCTATTTTTGTTTCTGTTTTTAGGTACCTGCGACATTTGAAACATTTTCCATATTTAGAGATAATACAGTATGGTTGAAAGAATACATGTTTGGGAATTGGAAAACCTGAAGTTTAATCTAGTCTTCACCTTCAGCTAAATGTCCCCATCTGTAAAATGGGTGCATTAACATCTAAATGACAGAGCTAAATAATAAAAAGTGGAAGCAGTAGATCTTCCAAACCCATCCCTTTAAATATCTTCTATTTATTGACTTCTCCTTTGGCAGATCATGGCAAATAGAAACATGAGAAATATATCATGGACGGATACTGTTTTTATATTCATATGTTTGTGTTACCTTCTTATATACTGTGCATTGATTCTTTCACATACCTAAGTTGTAAATATGATTTCTGTCCTAAGCTCCAGTTTGGCCACAGAGACTTGTGCTTCCATGGTGGTTTAAGGAGGTGAGTTTGGACCTGATACAGAACCTTCCATAGAAGAACTTCATGACATCTTTTTTGAATTTCTTTAGCTGTGCTTGAAAGGACTTCATCAGTTAGTCCAATGATTCTTCCTGTCTTAGGGTGGCTGGCCTTTATGTCCTTGATAGTAGTGAAAATGGGCTGGTTACGTTTATCTGTGTTTAATCTTCATAGGCAAATACTATGAAACATCTTATCTGTCATATTCATGATCCATAAAACCTCTTTTGAAGTCAGGTTGCATATTGCAAAAAAGTAGAGCTCTAAAGTAGGTCACAGTCCTAAGAGACACACTGGAATCAACATCTGAAATTGAAAAGCTATTCTCCATTCGTATTAAGTTTTTAGGTTACCACTAAGAAAAAAACACACTAAAATGAGATAAAATAAAGGAGGACTGACTTACTCAAAATGTAGAGACTGTAGAATTATGCTAACATTTTTCTTTTGTCTTTTTATCTCTTCTGTCATTAGGCCTAAAAATTGATAAATAACATTATATAACATTAGGTCTCAAGATCTCAGAGAATTAATCAGCTCTGCTGTCTTCTTTCTTTCTTTCTCGTCCAAGTACTCCTGCTCTTGTGCCTTTGCTCTGTTCTAGAAACTCATTGCCAAGTGTCTTTAAAAATCAGCTACCATGGACTTACATACTTAAGAACAGAATCAACTCCTCAGTTTGATTTTTCAGGAGTCCATCTTTCATAGGTAATTGCACCAGCTTTTCTGTAAATCAGTGTGTAAACATTGGGTTTTCTTAATTCAATCTTGTCCAGAGAGCTGGTAAAGCATGATGCTGAAGGAGACTGTTTTTCCATAGAAGGGTGAACACAGTAAATTACCAGTGTCGTACTCTTTTTATGGGAGACATTTTGAAAGCAGAAGTTTATAAATTTCAATTTGGGGAAGGAGACAACTTTGCAAAACATTGAATCAAGTATCTGGGAAATTCTCACTTTTGAAATGTAGTTCTTCCAAACCCATCCCTTTAAATATCTTCTATTTATTGACTTCTCCTTTGGCAGATCATGGCAAATAGAAACATGAGAAATATATCATGGACGGATACTGCTTTAATATGCATATCTTTGTGTTACCTTCTTATATATTGATTGATTCTTTCACATTTCACATTGATTCTTTCACATACCTAAGTTGTAAATATGATTTCTGTCCTAAGCTCCAGTTTGGCCACAGAGACTTGTGCTTCCATGATGGTTCCTGACAACTGAGTTTGGTTACTACTGCAGGTTCTGGTGTCAGATTTCCTGTGTTGAAATCCTGGTTCTGTCACGAAATAGCTGACTGATCTGAAGCAGTTTATTGAACCTCCCGAGGCCTCAGTTTTCTCTGTGTAAAATGGGGGCTAATATGCTTCCTTCCCTGAGTCATTATGAGGATGAACCATCATGTGTAATATTGACAATGCCTGTCTACAGTAAATGTACAATAAATGTTAGCTGCCATTAGTATTGTTGGTATTCTTGATGGTCTTTGAAGGGCTGGCTTGCATTTTCTCAGTTATAAATAATTTGTAGGGTTGGTCCTATGGACCTTGGTTGCAGATACTCACAAGAAATGGTTTCTTCCATTTGAGACTTTCATAGTATATCGTATTCATGCAAATATCTCTGGAAGAGTTTGCTCATTGTGATTGTGATGCTATAAACCCTATTTGGCAAAGAAGCACCAATAATATGATATTCATAAATTCGGCATAGCTACCTGAGCTCTCAACAACTTTGAAAAGTCTGTTTTTTGTAAATATTACCACTATTAGTATTATTTAAACTTCATGAAATTTGCAAAATATTTCTCTTTCTTTATGGCACATCAGTACATTTACTTTCATATATCACATGGTCCAATGATAAATGATATGATGGCATCCTCTTCCTCGAACATATTGTAGAATGGTATATCCTGATACGTTGTGTCCTGATAGACTGTCCACAGATCTGTATATAATTAGACTGTGCAGGTGGATGAGAAATGATGAAACCTGGTCCTTTCTTCTTTTCTTTGAATCAAAGTGACAACCTAACTTAGACTTTCAATTAAGCTTTCCAGCTTCCTACCTGTGTTCTTGTATTGGTTTCTTAGGTGGGAGCATTTTCTCTGCATGGACAGAAACAGTTGATAAACTCAGCTCCAACAGAGAAATAAATTACATGCCAGCTATAATGAGACATCAACACCTAGTAAATTTTCTTTTGCTTGTAAAAATGTGGCAGTATGAAGTGAGAGTCAATAATTATTTATTGTTAATTCCCTAATGTTGCCTTCTGATGCACATGTAAATTGTGATGTGACTCAATTAGACAGAATTATCAGTTATTTAACATAGTCACTCTGATGCACATGGATGAAAATGACTGTGATAATCTGGCAGGGATCCTTTGTGTTGTAGTGAAGCATGTAGGCACCCATCCTGCAGTCCGGCACGAATGTATCTCTCTGAATTTAATGAAAATTACCTTTGCTGGCAGTGAGCCACACACTCAGATCAAGGAAGAGTCACCCTCTCCTCAGATGTGTTTATCTCTGTTTCAATGGTTCCTATTATTTTTTTTGTTTGTAATTTCTAGTTATGGATTCTTGTGGGAGGTCCAACGTCTATTTTAAGCAGTTTTGCCTTTATTAATGAGAACCCTATAATAAGCACTATAATAATATAGAATACCTTATATAATATAGCATAATAATAATGTACTAAGCAGTGATATTTCTTTACTAATTGTCCTTCTTGCACATTTATGTGATGCTCCAGTAATAATATACAAACTACCTTCTCAATAAGTATTCCCACTTTCTAAGATACTTGAGGAAAATACTGCGTAGAATTTCATTTTCACATGTATAATTCATCTCAATAACTGTTGTCAGAAGACCTTGAATATTTCTCGTGAACAAATACCATGTCTGTAAACAAGGATAGAATTAAATCCATAAGGGAAGAGAAAATGAAAAATTCACCCTGAGGAGATAGAGATATATAATATATGTTTCAGATCTAGGATCATTTCTGAACCCAAGCCAGAAGAGCATAGGCCTTTGACATAAAAATATAATGTGCCGGTTAAGATCTTAATGGTGCTTTTACCAAACCCCATAAAATTTTCTTCAAATTATCTCTCCTAATTATCTTTTCATCTCTAGTTCATTGCCACCACCATAGCGTGGTCCTTTCAGTTGCTTTATTTTGTTTTGTTGTTTCCCAATAATGCAGCCATATTAATCTAACTTAAATGCTACTTTATAAATTGCTGTCTTGCTTAGAGAATAACAAAAGGGGCCTTTTTTCTGCTCCATCAGTACGAAATGTCTCCCTGGGTCCAGGCCTTGCTGGATCTAGCTCCACTCTAGCTCCCTAGACTTGGGTTCTCGACTCTGAAGACAAAGGCCTGTGCTTCACCTGCTTCGTTTCCTGGTATGACCACATCATTTCCCCCTTGCCTAAAAGACCTTTCAATGTAACCCACAGTTTTTCTCTTTTTTTAATTTAAATTCAATTTAATTAACATATAGTGTATCACTAATTTCAGAGGTAGAATTCAGTGATTCATCAGTTGCATATAACACACAGTGCTCATCACATCACGTGCCCTCCCTTAATGCCCATCACCCAGTGACCTCATCCCTTACCTCTTCCCCTTCCCTAGAGTTAAGAGTCTCTTATGGTTTGTCTCCCTCTCTGTTTCCATCTTATTTTATTTTTCCTTCCCTTCTCCTATGTTCATCATATTTGTTTCTTAAATTCCACATATGTGTGAGATTTTTTTTAAATTAAATTTAATTTTTTTTATTTATTCATGAGAGACACAGAGCGCGAGAGAGAGAGGCACAGACACAGGCAGAGGGAGAAGCAGGCCCCATGCAGGGAGCCGATGTGGGACTCGATCCCCGGTCTCCAGGATCACACCCCGGCCTGCAGGCGGCACTAAACCGCTGCGCCACCAGGACTGCCCATGTGTGAGATTATACAATATTTGTCTTTCTCTGACTTACTTCGCTTAGCATAATACCCTCTAGTTCCATCTGCGTCTGTAACCCTCAGTTTTGAAATCCTCATTATCCTTTAAGGATCAGCCTCCAGGACTGATGAATTTTCAGATGATTCCAGTTCTTATTGCTAACTTGATGCTGTTAAATCTTCTTGCACGTATCGTTTGTAGCATCAATTTAGCATTTAATTGTACTTATGGATAACGTGAGTCTTAAAATCAATGACATTTCTGTTTGTTCTTACCATTAGAAAATGCAGGGCTGAGTTTTTGGCCTATCTTTAATAATTGCAGAGAATCTTCAATAACCATTTCTATGTATTAACTTTCCCTCCAGTATTATATTCATTGTGATACTTCTCTTTTGCGATAAGTCCAATTTTTTAAACTTCTTATATATTTTGTCTTCTTGTAAACCATCTCAGATTCTTGTAAGGAGAGGCAATCTTCCACGGGCCCAGACAGCACTGCACTTTCTTGCTCCTATGCCAGAAATGTAAGGCCCTGTCTGCTCTATACACAGACCATTTCTCAGGGTTGTGTTGATAGCAAGAAACCTTGAAGGATGAGGTGTTTAGCCAAGAGCAGACTTGCTTACCTAATTTACTATAGAACAGTGATGCCCCTATCTCGGTGTTCAGGTCTGAAACAAGCCTACTGTGTGCCCAGCATCCATTTGGGACTGTGGACTCAGGGCCAGAGGAACTAACACCTACTGATACTCCTGTTGCTTGCTGTGGATAAGCAATAACATTCTTTGCCTAAAACCCAGGAATCTTGTGCCTTCTGTCCACATTGATGACGGCAGCAGGCCAACTTTTGGGGTTGCAATTCAGAAAAAATGAAGGCCTAGATCAAATCATGCTCTATGAAAAGGTAGAAACTATCTATAAATTAATATAAACAAATGTGTCTCGAGCCTTTTAAACTAACCTATTGTGCATAGTACTGTCCTAAATATGCTGAAATGTAATTAGATGTAAGTATCTAATTGCTCCGCTTTGCAGAGCTAACATTTCATAAAATCATGGCAGCAGTAACAATTATTAGATTGGTCATGTCTTAGCATTATGTTGAGAATACTCAAGCTGTTAAAATTGCTTGGACTTTCTGCTTTTGCTAAAAAGATAAAGAGAATACATTTAATGTCAGCTGTCTTTTGGGGAGGTTTCTGAAGAGCACTTCAGTAGAGAGTAAGAGTTATTTATTTATTTACCTCAGGCTGCGTTCCCACTCCTTCTAGTCTTTTTGTTCTTTCACTTTTTTGGTTTTTATTCTCACAGAAATTTTGAGAATATAGCACTCCTATGTGGATAAAAAGCAATAACATATATTTTCAAATTGTTTAGGTTTTTTTTTAACCCCAACTTTAAAAGATAAAAGGAAATGATGAGCATAGAAATAATGATATACGACCTCTGAAGGATTAGGGTAGAAAAGCATTAATATTTATTGAATAGTTACACAGGGGCCAGATTCTTTTAAAGGACTTTACATACATGATAACATTCAACCTTCCAATCATCTAAGAGTTAAGTAATATTTGAAGAAGAAACTAAACTATTAGAAAATGCAATTCAGTTCATATTGTGGCAAAGCATGATTTGAACCAGCTGTCAACACCAAAGGCACTTCAACCATTGACTCTCATCCATCCCCTGTGATATAGTAAAGGAAGCTACAGGTGGGGAGAGGTGAGGCCAAAAGAACTTCCTCTCCTACCTCACCAGGCTGGACTACATATCCCAGCCCCTCACCCCCAAGCATCTAGATAAGGATATGCACCCACTTCTCTGCAACAGAATGTGAGCAGAAGTGATGAACCCGGGAAGAATGTGCCCCCCCACCCCCTCCCGTGGCCTCTTTTTTCCATCTGCTTGCTATAAGCACAGGGTTTCAAGGATCATAGCAGATGACAGAGTTACAAGACAGAAGGAGCCCAAGTCTCTGAGGGGTCACATAGAAGACCACATAGAACAGCAGCACTAGGCTACTATTAGAAAGAAAAAGAAAAACTTTTATTACGTTATACCACTAATATTTCAGTTTATCCATTATAGCAGCTCACTTTACCTTTCTATGGAAATGATCACATATCACCATCAGGAGCATTAAGATATTTAAATATTTGATGAAATCAGGATGACATTGTTTTTGAGACTTTTACAATATTTGATTATTATTTTCCATATGTGAAAGAGCAAATATTACTTTTATAAAAAGAGAAAAACTCTGAAAATATAAGAATATCAGAAGTGGTCAAGATTGGGCAGCCCCGGTGGCGCAGCGGTTTAGCGCCGCCTGCAGCCCAGGATGTGATCTTGGAGACCCGGGATCGAGTCCTGCATCGGGCTCCTTGCATGGAGCCTGCTTCTCCCTCTGCCTGTGTCTCTGCACCCGCCCCCCCCGTGTTTCTCATGAATAAATAAATAAATAATTCTAAAAAAAAAAAAGAAGAAGAAGAAGTGGTCAAGATACTGGTAGCCTGATCCATAAATTGCCTCTGTTTAATCAGACAACTGATTTCATCTCTATGATCTTCAATTTCCTGGTCTAGAATGGAATAATCCAGCCTCTTTTGGGTTGCTGTAATATTGCTACACTAACAGTTCATAGAAACACAGTGGTGTAACCACTCCTTTAAGCTAGAAATAGTGCCCAGCTTATTTGTGTATCTTGTTTTAGCATACAGGACAGGTGAATACATACGGGATGAATTTCTGATGGACTAGAACATGGTATCCTTTTAGAAAGCATTTTGGCATTTTGCGTCGAAAGCCATAAATGTATCTGTTGTGGTTGGTTCAGTATTAACATTTAGCATTATTTATGAATAATCCAAACAAAATAAAACGTGAGATAGGATAGGGTCACAGAAGCCTTTCACTTTTTGCTTTCACCCTTTGGAAACACCCTGAGTTTTTGAATGTGATGGAGTAATCTGGTAAAGTATGGTTGACTTACTGCTCTTAAGAGGTAAATAACTCACAGTTACTATTGTTAATAATACCATATTGCATATTTGAGAGTAGCTAGAAGAGTGGATCTTGGACGTTCTCATCCTGAAAAAAAAGATTGTACCTATGAGTGGTGATGGACTTTAAGTGGACTCTCTGTGGCGATCCTTTGACCACGTATACAAATATTGACAACGTGACATTGTGCACCTGAACTAATGTAATGTGATTTCGGTTATACCTCAGTAAAACATAAGTGAAAAAGGTAAATAGCACAATCCACATTAGCATCATGAAAGTTTATATTAGATAACTAATTGAAACACAAAATTGGGGCTATGTTTGTATTGAAACAATGGAAAAATTAAATTTACACTTAGTAAAGAATTAGAAGGGAACATACATAAGAAATTGAAAATAATTTGATATGTTAGTGATAGAATTGTGGATTTTTTCCCCTTCCAATCAATTTGCTGGGTGAGATGAAAGAAGCGAGGAAAGAATTTAGGGGCTAGCTCTTTAAGGATCTTGAATGGAAAAAGAAACCTTTGGATTTCATTTTGTAGGTCCTGGGGGGGCATTACTTAAAGAGTTCTCTATAGATCTGCGATTGGATCTGGCTCTTAGAAAGATAATTTGTGGTAAGAGAGTTTGGTAATAGGGAGATAGGTTAGACCATTATAGCAATAATTCAGGTGATGGTGGCAAATGTGAATTAACCATGTCTTTTATTTTCTGTATTCTGATGCTTTGACATCTGGAGCCTTGCTGTCCTAGAGGGACTGCTCCTCCCAGAGTTAGCTAATTCCTAGAGATAGGAAGCAGCTGGCCCAGGAGGATGTTTTCCAGTTGGGCTCTCACACTCTGGGTCATTATTCACCTGCCCTAAACACCCCTGGCCAGATATTAGACAGCTAGAGACAGCCCCTCTGCCCCCAGAGCCTGCTGAAATTATTCCAGCTAGACAATCATAAGCCTTGTTTCCCCACTTTGCCCATTCCTTCCTGCAGAAACCACAGTAAAGTCTCTCATTCCCAGGTCCCCCCTCCCGCTGCCTCCTGACTCTGGTGCCCCACCCCCCTTCCCCAGAGCCCCATGTGGTGTGGCGTGACTCCTCCACTGGGAAACTGTGAACTACAACCATCTTTTCAATTATAATAGTGTCCCGATCAGTTGGTCTTACTATATGTCAAATTTTCTGGGAATCTTATATTTTAAAACCAGATATTGTGGGTCTAAATGAAAGCAGTGAAAATGGGGATAGAGAGGAAGATTGAGAGACGGTCAGGAGTTAGAATTCTAGGTTTTGATGGTGATTGGATATGAGGAATAAAAAAATAGAAGAAGCAGGTGATTACAGGCTTCTAGCTTGATGACATTAGCTTTACCAAGTAGAAACTAGAATTGTTTGGAGGGGAAAGGATAATGATTTTGGTTTGGAGCTTGTGGAGTTTAGGAGCTTGAAAGACATGCATGTAGACATAACTAGTAGGCATTTATATAGATGTATCCTGAATCTTTTATGACTATGAGACACAGTCACAAATACATTTTATATCTGATACTATACAAAGATGTGATTTCATATTTCACAAAACAATGCCCCTTTCTTTGTGTGATGCACTCTGAACAGTTTCTGTCTGTGCCATCCATTTTGTTTCATTTTGAAATATGTGTTGTAAACCACTAAACTGAATTCATGAATGACTAAAATGTCACAGCCCTTTCTTTGGAAAACCCTTGTCTGGAGCATAAAAGAAACTCAGACTTGGAGAGATTTGAAGTTGTAAATTTACTGATGTTAGCTAAAGCTATGGGACATTTTCTAAGGGCCAATGTGTGGAAGTAGAAAATTCTCCAGATGATAGCTCTATAGAAAACAAAACATGTGGAGTGCCTAGGTGACTCAGTTGAGCATCTAACTCTAGATTTCGGTTCACATCATAATCTCAGTGTCCTGGGATCAGAGGTCATGAAATAGAGCCCCATGTTGGGCTCCATGCTCACCCTGGAGCCTGCTTGAGATTCTCTCCATCTCCCTCTGCCCCCTCCCCGACTTACACATCCACATGTACTGTCTCTGTAAAAAAAAAAATGAAACATTTCAAATTTTTAAAGCTGTCAGAGGGAGAGAAGGTAGCTAAAGAAAGTGGGAATGAATAGTAAGTCTTCTTTTTTTTTTTTAAAGATTTTATTTATTTATTCATGATAGTCACACAGAGAGAGACAGAGAGGCAGAGACACAGGCAGAGGGAGAAGCAGGCTCCATGCACCGGGAGCCCGACATGGGATTCGATCCCGGGTCTCCAGGATCGTGCCCCGGGCCAAAGGCAGGCACCAAACCGCTGCGCCACCCAGGGATCCCTGAATAGTAAGTCTTAATAGTAGAGTTAGTAAAGTAAGGCTGAGAAACCAAGAAAGGACAACATTTCAAGGAGGGAATCCTCAGCAGTAACAAATACTGATGACACAAATAATCTGAAAAATACCAAGATTAGATTCCTAGTCTAAAGAGGTCACTGGTGGTAAATGAAAAAAGTTTTAGTAGAGCGTGCCGGAGAGAGAAAGTTGTAATGGGAGGTAAAGAAGTTAGACTTCTTCTTCAAAGAGTTTGGTCTTAAAGGGAAAGGATGTAAATATATATGCAATAAATACGTATATGAATGACAGTAACTCAGAGGGGCAGAAACAGAGTCCAAGTGAAATCCTTGAAACTGGCTAGTTTGTTTGCCATCGATTCATGTTTAAGACTGAATAAATGTTTGCTGAAAGTTTTTGAGAAAATAATTTAAAGGATTTAAAGAGGAAACAGATGAAAGTGGCCGATAGGCAGAAAGATAATAAGAACGATTAGAACAAGATTGCAACCATTTCAATTATTTAGTTTAAAAATGGACAACCTAAAACTAATAACAAGAATCATATACTTGCTATGGCTCAGATTAAGAAAGATCAAAAAATATTTTTAATTAATATTAATATCATAGTAATATATATTTGATATATGTTTGTATATGTACATAAATATGTGCACATGATTATACATTTTATTAATAATTAATATATGTATAATTCCTTCGATGTAAATTGGTGTGGAGAGACTTAATGAATATAAGCTTTGTTAAGCATAGGAATGAAGTTTAATGGGGATTGAGTAGGCATTCTGAAATGTGTATTATTAATATATACTTTGGATGATTTAGGATGAGTCATCCAGAAGAAATGATAAATTACTCCTGGAAGTTATTTACAATTCTGAGTTTATGATCTTTCCTGTATTACAGTAAAAGTCTAATACTGATTGAAAAGCTTTAAGTAGAACCAGCTATATAAACTTCTTAATATTTTAAACAAAAAATTTTTCTAATTCCACACGCAGCATAAAGATGCAATTCTGTGGTGACCTCACTTGGATCCTGCACGAATGTCCAATTGAAAGGTGTTCCCCGTGGCCATGCCAGAGCAAAACGTCACTTGTTGACTCAGGGAAAAACATGCTGATGCAAAAGCCTAATGTGATCCTGTTCATTTCACCACAAATTTAGATATACTGTTGGTTGGCTGTGATCATGAGCATAGAGTTGGCTAAAAGTCTCCACCTGGTCTGTCATGGGAGCATGGAATTACGGAGTAATGTGAGCTGTGGGAAGTAGCCCCAGGGTTCTGGGGACACTGCCAATTCTGTACCACCTCAAGCAAATCAATCTCATCTTTAAATTGAAGTGAAAATAACCATACTTCCTATATCACAGGACCCTGATTATTATTCACTGAGATCATGAGTGTGGAAGTACTTTAATAAATTTTTTTTAAAAAGAGTATTGTAAGGTAGTAGTCTTGTGATTATTGTGGCTAGATCTGCCCAAACAGTCCTACCGTAAGGTTTGCTTAAAACCGCAAGTTCCAGGGTGTGTTGGCTCATCCTCTGCCTAAATCCCAAAGTAGTGAAGTAGAGTTTTTTTCTACTTGGGCTCTTTTTCAGAGTTACTGTGAACTTTTTTAGAGGGAGATCTACTTTCCCTATTATGTATTAGTGATAGAAAAGTTTTGCAGGACTCTTTTGAGCATGACTTCAGAAAGTCTGTGATATATAAGCTGATGAAAAGTATTATGTAGCATTAATGTAGATCGCAGGGGAAAACCCTAGAAGTGACTAGCTTGTGTTTTCTCTGAGTTTCCTCTGGTTCATCCTCATTGGAGTAAGAAGAATTGAGTGCATTTTACATCAGAAGAAGAGGAATTCCAAGATAGGTAATTCCTACTGGATTTGAAAATATGAGACAGGTAAATGATTCTTAGGTTTTTAAAGAAAAAAGAGAAGGGAGTATAAACTCTACATTTTTAAAGAAAGATTTTCTTTTCATCACTTTAACAGGCAGCCAGAAGCAAAAAAATATCCAAACCCAACCGAGAAGAATTTTAAAAATATGAGTTGGTCACACTGGTGGGAACTGCTGAAACCCTAGCGTAAACATAAGGAAAAAAGGGTTCCAGGGTGTCATCATTTTCGGAAATCTCAGAGCTTCACAGTAGCATTGGAATCCAACAGAATCTTCCTCATTTCTGTAGTCTATTACTCTGTTTTAAAAAAACAAGGTTCATAAAAAATAATAAAAGAACTAAGATCATTGTAACATAATAGATTGATAGTAAACATTATGCAGCTCTAGGAGAAGAGGTTGATGTTTAGTCAGTTTGTACACTGAATTTGTGTACTTAGACCTAATATTTGTCTTTAATCATTTCAGTATATGCTCAATATCCATAGTACCTTAAAAATTTGAAGAAAAAAAATTGAAATCCAGTGAATGTATGTAGGACAAATATAGTAGATACCTCATGAGAGAAAACTGCATCCAGGTGGCTCTGTCAGTTTAGCACCTGCCTTCTGCTCAGGTCATGATCCCAGGGTCCTGGGATTGAGCCCCTTCCAAGGCTCCCTGCTCAATGGGAACTCTGCTTCTCCCTCTCCTTCTACCCCTCCCTCCCATTCGTGTGTGTGTGTGTGTGTGTGTGTGTGTGTGTGTGTGCGCGCGCTCTCTGTCTCTCTCAAATCTATAAATAAAATGTTTAAAACTATATCTGCATGGAAATAAATACAAGTGATCTCCCACGTGTCCAGACTAGTAGCCTATCTCTACTGGGTTTACTGATGTCATTACTTGATAAAGAGGCCCAGGATCCTTGATCTTCTGTTCTTCCTTTTTTTCTTGTTCTTTTGGATTCTGAAGCCTTGGAAGCCTCCAATTCAGATACATTACATTAACCTAGATCCAAAAAAATAAAGGGGCAGGGGGAGCAAGTGCACTAACTGTATTTCTGGTACCTCATAGTAATAATAATCTTTGAAATAGTATTTGAATCAGATGCACTGGAAACACTCAAATGGTCAGAAAATACAAGCCAGTGTACTAGAAGGTGATAGTGTACAGCAGAATTCTTTTTTATTTTTTAAGATTTTATTTATTTATTCATGAGAGAGACAGAGAGAGGCAGACACACAGGCAGAGGGAGAAGCAGGCTCCCCATGGGGAGCCCATGTGGGACTCGATCCCAGGAGCCTGGGATCACACCCTGAGCTAAAAGCAGACGCTCAACCACTGAGCCCCCCAGGCATCTCTAGGCAAAATTCTAAGATGACACTCGAGTCACTGTGCCTGTTCTCTGTCAGCTTCTCCCAAGTGTGAGCAAGATCAAAAAAATGATACGTCATTCCTATGATTATCTTACATTGTATGGCAAAGGGATTTTGCAGACATAGTTGTGGTTCCTAATTAGTTGACTAATGATGAATAGGAGATGATCCTGGGTGGGCCTGACCTAATTAGGAGATCCCTTAAAAAGGTACCTGCAGCAGATCTTCTCAAGTGGACCTTGAATTCAATGAGCACAAAAGGGTGGCTGACCCCTTGATTTCAACCTACTGAGATCCTGAGTGGAAGACCCAGTTAACCCATGCCTGACCATCCAGCTTCACAGAAACTGGGAGAGGATACATCTGTTGTTTTAAATGGCCAAGATGTCATGAGAAATCATTACCTGGCAGAGAAAACAAATACGGTAACATAATGAAATCAAAGACTCCATGAGAATCCCAAAGCTATTCAGAAAAACAGTAACAACTACCATTTATTTAGCACCGGCTGTGTACTGGGTGTTACACTGGAAGTTTTCTCTCATTCGCAATATATGTTTTGTGAGGAAAAACTAAGACAGCAAAAGTTTGGAACTTGCCCAGCTTTCCCCCTAGTCCACCCGTTGTATGGTCTAGTTTGGTATCCAGGGGCCACATCTGGCACTTGAGCACTCCAAAATGTGGCCATGCTGCATTGAGGTGAACTCTTAAGTGTGAAATAAACACTAGATTATTTTTTAAAAAGGTTTTATTTATTTATTCATGAGAGACAGAGAGAGGCAGAGACATAGGCAAAGGGAGAAGGAGGCTCCCTGCGGGGAGCCCGATGTGGGACTTGATCCCAGGACCCCAGGATCATGGCCTGAGTCAAAGGCAGACACTCAACCACTGAGCCACCCAGGTGCCCCTAAATGCTGGATTTTGAAAATTTCATGCAGAAGGAATATAGATATATCACTTATTTTTATATATTGATACCATGCTAAAGTTTCATTTTGGACACACTGAAATAAACTAACCATACATTACCATCAATTTTTCCTATTTTAACTAATGTGGTTCCTAAAATTAAAATTATGTGTGTGGCTCACAAGTATTGCTGTTAAATCGAGGAGAATTTGAAAAACAAGGAAGAAACCAAAGCTCCCATTCCACTACCCAGAAAGAGCTGTTGTTAATATTTGTATGTATTTCCCTTCTGTTAGCGTGAAGATGTCAATTTTTCTGTCCCTCTACAGTTTATTCCAATATGTCAAGCAACATTTGCAGGGCCGGAGAAAGAAACCCCTGATGAGCTTCCAATGTTTGCCTGAGATGTTACGATTGTTACCTGAAGAAGCTGAAATGCAACCCCATGTCCTTCTGACTCTAAATCCGTTTGCCTCCAAAGCCTGTGTCCTTTCTATGATACCACAATCCTCTCCTGGAAAGATCTTTACCAGAAAAGTGAAAAGGAGACTGGCAGCAGTATATTACAGAAAGCATTAAACCCGGAAAGAAAACTCGACAGGGCCTTAAGTTTTACATGTTTATGAGTAGTTTTATTTGGAAAAAAAAATAAATTCTGGGAAAAAAATAAATTCTGGGATTTCTCAGTAGTTGCCAATGTTTATAGGATTGATTAATTTTTTTTTCCTAGAATATATTTAAGAGGTGGTCAGAGGATGCTGGATATAATGTTGGCTTTGGCTGTTAATACTTGCAGTTATTACTAGTTATGTATAGAATTGGGCAGAGAACCAAGAGATCATTCTTGTAACATGCAGTTTGCAAGAAAAAGAAATTCTAGGCTTATGGATAGGAGAGGAACGGCAAACCTTTGTTGATCTTGTGTATAGATCTTAAGGAATCTTTAAAAATTTTTCTGGAACTAGTAAGACTTGAGCAAGGTCATAAGACATGAGATCAGTATACAAAAATCAATTGTAATTCTGTATTCTAGCAACAGACAATCTGGAAACAAAGTTATGAAAACAGTCACTGTAGCAAATCCAGTCTGGTACTAGGGGGCTCCTTTCCATCAAAGGAGAAACGGTTCTTTGGTGTATAGGCAGTTACCTTAGATGTGTGTTTAGGGTGTTTTTACCCTTAGAACATTTCATATGGCTTTGATTTCAAAATACATATTACTAAATTGGAGTATTCCTTTCTGAATTTAGCTGAGGGTAGCTTGTTTCACATGCTAGCTTTTTCAAAAAGCAAACAAGAAAAAGTTAGGCATTAAATTATTCCTGCCGCGTGCATGAGCCCGCCTGACAGTTTGTTGCTGCTTTTTATTGCACAACAGATGTTAGCATTTCCAAATAAACACAAACTTTTCCCCCCCTAGAAGTGAATTTCCTTCTTTACGAATCAGTTTTGGACAAGTTAGCATAGGCATGTGTCTACTAGAGAATATGTGATTTATTATTTTTATAACAAAATGGCTTAAAAGAAAAATAATTATAGTACCATGAAATTCATACATCAGCTCTTTCCTTTTCTCCTGGGCCATAGTTCTAATTATTTTTTTCTAATGGTAATTGATAACCAGGTGAATTCCCTTGCTGTTGCAGCTTTATAGAATTTTTTTCCTCTTAGCTTTCTAGGGAATAATAGAAAATCTCCAAGTTCAAATATATGTCAAAGTGATGTACTCCTTCTGTACATAAATAATAACGGTACAGGAGCCTGTTAAAGGTGGCTTTCATTTTTTATTTCAGATTTGCATCAGAAAGGTAATGACAGTTCATTAGCACTTGGCAGTATCTAAAACTTAGAAAATACATTTCACAATTCAAGGTTAAATGGGTCACCACCATCAGTTGTGAAGGGAAGTATCATGTGCCCCGTAGAACATTTCACATATTTCAAAGTGTTATCTCGTGCAGGGAAACACAACTCACCATTCTTCAGAGAAGTGACATGACGGTGGAAAGATCTATACTGTCTTATCCTTTAATATATATGTATAAAGAATTGGCTATGCAAATTCTTCCTCAGGGAAGGTTTCCTACTGACTGTAGTGGTTGTTGCCGGTATTAAAGCATTAGATGAAAAGGATTGTATAAGGATTATAAATTATCATGCTTTGTATGTGCTTTTGCACCAGCACATTTTAATACCGCTATATTTGCATGTAGAGTTTTAATTAAGAGATAACTGTCGCCACAGGTTGGCTGCAGAAGGCTACAATCTCCAGCAGAGAGAGAAATGCCAATGCCAAGTCCTACAGGTTGGGTAGCAAATGGGGGTCGGCAACATAAAATAGGCTTGTAATTAAAAGCATAATAGTCACTTCTATTTAATTTAATGGATAACATAAAAATATTGAAATGCATTCACCTTTTTTTTTTTTAATAACTCCCTATTCCTTTTAATGCCTGCTAGGAGTATTCTGAACGTTGCTTCTCCTGTAGGAATTTTTTTTTTTTAAGTTTGTTTTCTGAACTGGGTAATAAGAGTTCTTAACTACAAAAGTTGGGATCTCAGAAGATTTCATCTTTTTTTTTTTCCTCTATGATTGATTAGAGTCAGGATTGTCCTTCCATGTTCACAAAAGAACTTTTTGCACAAAGCCACTTACATCACAGGTAAGATAGCCTTAACTTCCTCTCTAGAAAAGTCACTTAGAAAAGAGACTCGTATGAAAGTTCTGACTCCGATTAGCTATTGAGAACTAGTGGCGAGGAAGATTTTATACATAAGGGGAGAAAACACCTTTCAATAATTCTGCATTATTTATTTGCTGAGTCTGTTATCTTGGTTTTAGATGCATTTTGAATAAGACTTCATTGAGATTTCCAATCTTAATCCAGACCTACACACATATAGGAGGAATGCTCTCATCTCATTGTAATTTGGATAGAGGTTCACTATTTTTCCTTTCTCTCGTCACCCTGTCAGCGAAGTAATTATTGCTGCTTTGTCCTTCATTATCTTAACCAATTATAACCCTTTGGGACAGGTAAGGTTCCTTTATACACAACATGATGGGTGGGAGACCTCCTATTCCCTATTTTCATGGTAAATTAAGGGGTACTGAGAAAATAATTGCCATCATGCTATACCTTAACCACTTAAACTTAACAAGATACAATCTGTTGTTATTGATTGAAGTATTAAAATTGTGGCAACTTTTTTTTTTTTTTTTGCCCCAAGAAGAAATTTTGGACATTCTGAAAATGTTTGTGTTTGTAACAGTGTATCTTTCCTTGTCTCCTGTGACTGGCTTTGGGTTTGGTTGAGACTTTTTCTTTACATCATCGACAGCACACCTGCATTGAGCCAAGACTCCCTTACTTTCTCACACAAAAATAATTCTTACAGTGAGAGCCAGACGGGATATTTGGAGAGAAGAGAAATAAGGTATTTTACTTTATTACTTTCTTTTATGGTATCACGTAAATATTCTAGAGAGTATTACTTTCCTCGTTCATATCATAACCTGCAAGGGATGGTAACCAGTTTAGAGAGAAGAATTTGCCATAGAAATAAAAGGAACCAGAACAACTAGAAATCCAAGTGTTCCTGCAATCCCTGTCAGATCCTTTCTTCCTCCTGCTTTGTCATCCATCACTCTCTTAGGATTTGGATGAAGTCATCAACTTTTTATGTTTACCATTCGGTTGGTTAAGAGGCAGTAGTTACTTAGGTTTATTTAGACAAGCAGAAGAACATGCTCATGACAGGGAAGCAGAAGTCAAATTATGCAATTTATTATTTTGCCAAATACTTGCATATGTTACCATTTCAAATGGTGATGTCTAAAATCTTTCATTGAGAGCCAGGATAACATCTTTCCGTTCATTCAGAATAACGACTCAATATGCCTCCATGCTGATGAATCTCATTTAAAACCAAACCAGTATTTGTAAGTCCAGACTTAGAGTCATAACTCTCTAAAACAAGAGGGAATCAAATTATATGCAAACAAACAAACCAAAATCCAAGACCCAGGAGAAGCTCAGTGATTTGCCCAGTCACATAAAGAATTACTAGATCCATTACATCTGGACCCTAACTACTTTCCACTCATTGACTCTGCCCCTGACTTAAGTAAAGAGCAAAGGCCATGGTCCAAAAATTTGTAAAAGAAGTGACCTTGGGGTTACTTTACAAAGCAGACTCCCATAGTATATTAGAGATGTAATTTTAAAGTTGAAAACAAAAACAAACTGTAGTAGCTTCTAGTTCCAGACATAAAGCTAATCATTACAGCCATGCTGCTGGATATGTATTATTATCTCCACTTTTTACAGATTAGAAGGTAGAGGCTTTAGAGGAATGAGGTAGATTATTTGCCCAGGATCATGTAATAATAGCTGCCAAGACATAGAATTCGTAGCCTAACTTCAAAGAGCAACCACTTTCCCGTCACACTATGCATTGTCTCCTTTGTGTTTACTACCTTAAAAAAAAATCAGTTTCTTATGCAGCAAAGCAGATCTGTTTGAATGAAGCTGGAATATTGCTACAAATTAGTGTAGAACTGTCTTTATGCCCACCCTTCTCACTAACATCTGCCTTGTATCAGCTACATCAAGGAGTTGCATCGAGGAGTTGGCGTCCCTGTAAGAGTTCTTTTTTTTTTTTTTTTTTTTAAGAGTTCTGCACATATGCCCATGTTCTGTGTCCCCACCATCCTGCAGAAGTTTCTAGGTCCCAAAGTAATGAATCTTGGTCAACTAACAACACTGCTTGGGTGGTAAAGCAAGCAGGACTTCCAAATAAATGAGGACATTTTGGGACCCCAGGGTGGCTCAGTGGTTGAGTGTCTGCCTTTGGCTCAGGGAGTGATCCAGGGTCCTGGAATTGAGTCCCACGTCGGGCTCCCTGCATGGAGCCTGCTTCTTCCTCTGCCTGTGTCGCTGCCTCTCTCTCTGTCTCTCATGAGTGAATAAATAAAATCATTAAAAATAAATAAATAAATGACATTTTGACAAGGAGTATGGGAAATGTTGAATCCAAGTGAGAGGACATAATCAGGAAAACCATGAAATGGCCCATAATTGACTTGGCTTCTTTTGCACCATTTTCAGTGCCTGACACAGCTCTTCCTCATGTGTCTGCCCCTTTCTGGTGCATCTGTACACTTGGCAGAGGCCAGGTCTGACCGTCTCTGGCACCAGCCACGGTGGTTTCGGATCCCCTCGGTCACCCCGTACAGTGAGTCCAGATGGCACACCTCCTTCTCTCTTCACTCTCCTTTTGCCCAAGGCAAACATACAACTCACTCCTCCTCCTCCAAGTGGGAACACGTACCCCATGTGGTTGTTAATGCATCCTAGTTGAGGGAGGTGACATCAATAAAGGGAATAGTGAGAGGGGAGCTTAGCATTTCATTCAGTGTCTGCTCTCTCAGCGGAATGTAAACCCCTTGAAGGTAGAGTGGTGACTGGCTTGTTGGCCTCTCCATCCCCAACCTCAGACAGCGAGCCCTTGAATGAATGAATGAATGAATGAATGAATGAATGAATGAATGAGTGAATGGTCCCTGCTCATTTACCACCTCGGGAGCTGTGCCTTGCCCTTAACCATTTTACTTTCTGACTTTCAACATGGCAGCACATCTTTATTCATAGAACATACCAATAGTTGCCGTTCTTGTGCTGACTTATTGGGCTGCGTTTCATTTGTCTTCAGACTGTGATGTATCTGAGGATGATCCCAACCTTATCATCACTACTAGGTATAAATGGTTAAAGTGGTAACTTGTCTTTTATCTTCTTGAGACTAATTAGTCCTCACTTCTCCTCCTCAAGTTCTTTGACTTTTCCTGTGCTCCTAATAGTATATGAAATCTGCTGGTGTGTAATACATTATGACAAATGAAATTTGGATAATTACATTGGTTTTCTTTAGAGATATACTATATTGTCTGTAGTGTTAGATTTGCAAGCAGGTATTTCAATTAAAGGAGTCAAGAGCAGTTAACAGTGGAATATGAAGCCACTTCTTGTCCTGTCTTTGCACTACCTATCAGATATTATTATTCAGTTATTTATTTCCTTCAGTTTTGAAAAATACTTGTTTTATTTTAACTTTCTGAGATAGCAATGTGTTTTTTGTTTAATTGATGTCAAAAGACACTTGCTGGTGGAAGAGTAAATTGTGACATGGTTGTCACTATGTGTTAGGCCTAATTGCAGATGATCAAAAGTGATTCAGGAGTATCATTAGGCTTTAAATGAAGAGAAGGTTTCTGATTTTGTAACCAGTGCATAAGATAGCATTTAATTATGTGGGTTAAGGGGAGCTATTACCTATTGGTACTAAAAAACAAACAGCAATATACATTTAATGTAGCAATTTTATCCCATATAAGATGTGATTAAATGTTTGATTGATGTTGTAATCTATGACATCACAGAGGAAATGCAGTTGTGTGATTTGGGGTAGGTTGTTTAAAGTCTCTAAGCTTTGATATCTTCACCTTTTATGTAAGGAGTTAGGCCAAGAATATTTCAAGATTTCTTCCAACCCTAATTTCCTGTATTTTTATATTGACAGTGAATCTTCAAAACTTAGCAGGATTTGAAAACTCCTAGTCCCCATCTGATGTCATAGTCTCTGTAGCCCACAAGGATTTCACCAGTGCCTGCTTCTAGGATTGTTTCAATAAAGGAAACTATAGAAATGTGGTCAGCCTTTTAACAAAATCACAAAATTCTGAAGAAAAAAACCCTAAAGGTTGTCTTTGATCTATTCATGTATTGGGGGGAAAAGAAAGAACAACTCATTTATGAGCAATAAATAAGATAAGGACAAATGGGAGTCCCACGTTTTCATGCCAAATATTTCTCCTATTACAACCAGAGTTTATTATGGTAAATTATGCGTTAGGTTCTAAAACCAGTTTCGTCACAACATGAGTCATTCAGATCGTGGAGTTAGATTATTTAAAGGATTTTGCTTTGATCATAGCTGTCTGGCACTCCTATCTCCTCTGTACCCTCATCCTTCGTGTGTGATTGTGTACTGCTTAACTGCATCCATGTGTAGCTCCAGTGACAAATTTTTGTGATTGCTGTGCTTGCATCTGAAACTCACCTTGGCTCCTGAGCTTGCCAATTTCTGTCCCTCTAATTCTGAGTGATTTCAGGGTAGGTTCCTGTTCCTTGTGTTTTCATATGAAAGGGGGAAGGCATGACATATTGAGGTCAGAGCAGCATTTGAACTTGAAAGGATTGGGAGGGATGGAGAAGAGCATTAGAAAATTGGTGTTTTAGAGAGAACCCCAGAATGAACCAAAATTTAAATATCACTGTGTCCTCAACGTATTTCTTCATGGCTTATTTTGTGTTTTATGGATCAGTCTCATGTGCTTCTGAGTATATAAAAATCGCCCAGCATCTCTGTTATTAAGCACTAACTTTCTTATCACATGGGAATTTGTGAGGGCATAACAGAGGCAACAGGCCTCTTCTCTCTGCTGTGCTTCACTAACTTTTCATGTCTATACAGGGCTCTGGACCCAGGATGAGTCTTTTAGGTCCTGTTTCATTCTTCCCCCCTTTGTGCTAGAGTCATAAAAATTTTTCCCAATCTATTCCAGTTGCTTCAGGAGCCTAGAGAGTACCAAAGGCATATAGACCTTTCCCCTGCCATTGGCTATGAGCAGTGCCCTGTTTCAGATCCATCTGTACATTTGTGTGTTTGTTCATTTATTCATATATGTGTTCAAATATTTAATAAATGTGTGTTCAGCACCAAAGGATGAGCCAAAGTTTCCTTAATATAAGTCTGAGTTTGCCACTGACCCCATGCTTGTGGCTTCTTGCATAACCGGGGAGCAGAGTAAGTCAATGATTACCATACACTGTGCTAAGTCCACAAGAAGACGTCTGCATGGGTGCCAGCTATCTCTAAATTTGTATGCATGTCACACTTTTTCAGCAGGCTACCTCTCCAGTGTATAGCTTTAGAGACACTACAGATTTTGGTTCAGTTTGCCCTGTCCCTGTTTATAGTATTCAATTTTACTTAGACTCTGTCCTGTTCCAGACAGGATTGATGGCAGTTCAGAAGGATATGTAAAAGAGAAACAGAAGCATCGGTTAAAGGCAAAGCGAGGAAGAGTGGTAGTGGTCTATACTGCTTGGTCTCCGGCACTGATCTTCAACCTTAGCACTGCTGGCATTTGGGGCCACACAAGTGTCTATTGTGGAGGTTGTCCTTTGCATGGTAGGATGCTTAACAGCATCTCTGACCTCTACCTGTCCTCCTAACCAGGACAACCAAAAATATCTCCAGACATTGTCAAATGTCGCTTGAGGGACAGAATTGCTCCCCTTCCTCCCCCACCCCCACACCATTGAGAACCACGGGTCTAGAGTGTAGATGTAGAGAAGGGGATCTGTTTTGGAGGTAGAATTGGCAGGAGCTGCTTAGGGAGGGGAGAGGAGTTTGAGGGACAAGGAGAGAGTCGGGAATGTGTCCCGGATTTCTCTGCTCACATATTCAGTGGCGGTTGGTACCATTTCCTGAGACTAGAGAAGACTGGCGGACTCCAAAGTAGTATGGGGTTGGGATGGGGAAATCGCAGAGTTTGTGACTAATTTGGACTTAGCAATGCTATTTCAGGTGTGTATTCGAGGTCCAAGAGAGATGGCAAATGCACAGGTGAATTGTAACCTCTCAAGGGAGAGTTTTCAAAAGCAGTTGGGCTAGATGAGAACACTTACGGAGCAAGTAGAGGAGAGAAAAAAGTGATCTTGGAACCAAGACCTGTGAGGGGATAGAGGTGACCTGGCCAGGGAAGGAGATGGGGTAAGAAGGAAGCAGGGAGACCAGGGAGACTGTGCTATCGGGAAGACTGAACCAAGAGAGGAAAGTATGTCAAGGGGAAGTATTCACTGGTGTGGAAGTCTTCTGAGACATCCGATAAGAAGTGATAGCTATCGTTTTATTATTATAAGTAACTAAAATTATTTTTAGCTACCAAAATATTAGGTCCAAAAGCAAATAAAAAGACAGTAATAGAGATAGAAAATGGGCCATAGAGCATAGTTAAAATGCTAGATCCTAAGGACCCGAACCCTTGCTCTCTCTAGATGTGGTGCAAATCTTGGCTTTCTACATTCACTGCCTTTATAAAAGACAGTGTGATTGTTTATATTCATAGTGACCATAAAGTAAAAGCAGACTGTGTCGGGGTCCCCTAGACCGCTTCTAGATTAGATGATTTGCCGGGAGGACTGACAGACTCGGTATATAGACATCCTCACAGCCAAGATGTCTTACAGCAAAAGGACCCAAAGCAAAATCAGCAGAGGGAAAAGGCACTCGGGGTGAAGTCCAGAGAAAATCAGACACAGGCTCCCAGGACTTCTCTCCTGGTGGAGGCACACAGGACACACTTCCATTTCTACCGTGATGAGTTATGACATGTGTGAACGTTGTCCATCAGGGAAGCTCACAAGAGGCTTCGTGTTCAGGACTTTTCCCGGTGGCTAGTCATGTAGGCACTCTCGGCCTAGCATGTACCAAAATTCCAGTCTCACGGAAGGAAAGCAGGTATTCAGGATAAACCACACTGTTCCTAGAAAATAGTTTTGGCACAGGGATGCCACTCTTTTTACTGTGGGAATGGTAGGAACTCTTCCGAAATCTCACTTCCCAGAAACCAGCCAAGGGCCAACCACCTGGGTGAGCAGACCTTTCTAAGGGTAGCCGTCCCAGGCTTGCTGTGTTAACTCTTTTTTTTTTTGGTACACAGGACAAAGCCCAAGAAAAATACAAGCATAGCTGGCACAAAGGCTAATCAGAATTTCTCTGGAATGGATGTTTGACTAATAGACCGTTTCCAGCATATTTCAGGTCATTTGGATAGCTAGTGAGCTAAAATTGTTGTCTTTGTAGATTGGAAGGCAGTCTAGCATATAATAAAATAACCACAGATTGAGGTGTGTGACAAACCTGGCTTCTAGTTAAGGCTCAGCTACTTACCACCTCTTTATACTTCCATTTCTGCTGGTAAAACCCACCATTTTGAAGATTCAGTGAGTTATACACAATGCCCAGGGTAGCGACTGGCACATAACAGACTTTCAATAATAGTGGTGGCATTGGTATTGGTGCTAATAATTGCAGTAACAGTTGTCGTTTTATTGTTGTCTGTCTTCAGTTAGATGCGCCGTTCCTTTTCTTGGATTAATCGGTTGTAATATCCATCCTACTGTATTTTCAGCTAAATGGCTTCCAGTTTTTCAATTAAAATTTCAGTTGAACAGTATCAGAGGCATTTTAATAAAAATTTCACTGAGCTTGATTAGTTGATGAGAAGTAAATTGCTCATTTTTGATTACCACATTAACTCTTTCTGGCCATTAGGGTACCATTTAGTAAATTACCTCTTTTAGTACAGCACTGAGAATGTTACCCAAGTGACTGGAAAGAGTTAATAATGTACCAACAGACTGAGCAGTTTACAACCTTCTTACTATCAGATCAGTCTCATCATATTAAATGTTTCCCTTTCCATAATTGTCATTTTCTTTAAAAATGAAATATTGGATACAGTTTTTTATTTTTCATAGATCTTATCAGCTCACTGAAAAGTATGGTGAGTTCACTCTCAAGCCTCCTAAGGGGATTTCAAGTATTAGTGCTCACTGTATAATACAGAGAATAAATCTGATGGGGATAATGCATCCTACACAGTGCACAAGAAGGGCATTATTTTCTGAGGGCACAAGTGATTCCCTGATTATGGTCTGGGTACTAGGGACTCATATTAATGTATCTCTCTAAGTGTTTGAGCACTGGAAAGAATTATGGAATTGTAGCAGGTAAACTTTTGTGCGGGCAGGAATCTTGCCTCTTTATAATGTATACATTATCAATTCTCCAGTGGATATGTTTTTACCACAAATTCTAATACAGCTCTTAATTATTCAGGAGCCATCCTTTCTTTCTCCTGAATAGGGACCTGCAGTCAGTTCTTTTTTTTTTTTTTTTTTTAATGCAGTCAGTTCTTAAAGTTACCTCTCTAACTCAACTATTTTTTCAGTAGCCTGGGAAAATCATTACCACTCACTGGGAAAGAATACTTGACTCCTGAAGTACTAGTTTTTTTCGCATAAAATATCGTCTTTTCATTGATATGTTATAGTCCAATAATATATGAGCCACTAAGTATTTACTGGGTCGTCCTCTCTGTATGTGTAACATTATATTAAGTGCTTTGAGTGATACAAAAGTAATATACGACTGACTCAGTCATTTATTCAGTAGATAACTTACTGAGCCAGCTGTGTGCTGTGTACTCTAAGAATACAAAGATGAATAAAAAGCATCAAAGAACTTGAAGTTTGGTTGGGAAGATGATTAATTATGACACCCTAATGCCATTGGGCATATAAAAGTGTCATAGCTAGACTGTGCCCAGCTCTTTAGAAAGGTCAGAGAGGGAAACCCACCCTGGCTTGGAAGGATCAAAGAAAATTATCTGCAGGAAATGAAGGTGAGCTGAATCTTACAACATGAATAGGAGGCATCTAAGGGCAATGGGCCTTTCTACCACAGAGGAGAATTTCAAAGGGCAAAGTTGAGCAGTGATGGGCAGAGGGCTGGTGGTTCCATAAAGGTTATTCCTTGTTGCTGAAGTTATGTGCAAAGCAGAAGGCAAGGCTAGAAAAATAGGGAGCTGTCAGATTAGTGATACACTATGGTTTAAATTTGCTGAGTTTTTAAAAACCCAGTTGGAGATAGAAAACATGACGTACATGTGGTTAAAAGTTGGCCACTGGAGTTCATTATTATGTACATTTTTTCCCCAAACCCAGGAAGTAGCATTACTTCCCTCATTTTACGGCTGAAGATCCTATATTTTTTTTAGAATTAATAAATAAATTACCGAAGAAACAGAGAAAACAAGTGATGGAGATGCAATTCAATTCTACAGGATTCCAGAACACAACTTCACAGATTGAATAACTTGCCCAGGATTACATAGTAAGTGGCTTAACTGGTATTCAGTTCAAATCTTTTTTTCCTTGCGTGACGGCAGTATTGACAATGAGTTCTATTTACGTAGGAGGCAGGGAGATAAAAGCTCAGAATAACTGTGAGGTGTTGGAGAAAGACAGTGGTGTGCAAGCATCTTGGGGGCCAGACAGGAGGAGCACAGATGCCAGCTTTCCCCAGACCATGCCTACTGACACTCGCAACCTTGACATAGTCACTAATAACATCATCTTTCATTTCTAGAAGTTTTCTAATTTAGGTGATAAATCATATAATCCCCCTAAATATAGAACATGGTACAAAAAAGTCAAGTTTTCTACCAAATGTAACAGACAATGTGTTACTGGGGGTAATGCTGGATTGGGGAGTGAGTCCCGCTTATGTTTTCCAGGTGTATTTGAGTTAACTACAAATGGAATTGGGAAAGCAACTACTTTCACATGATATAGTCTTAGAGACGTGCCAGAGAACAAAATAGATCTTTTTTCCTCCTATACGGTCTACCCCCTTGGGGGGGGGTATCCATGGCGTTCACTTGTCCAGGCAAGTTGAAATTTGGTGAATGATTTTGTTATATAGCAAACTGCTTTGCTATATAACAGAGCCAGGATTTCTCTGGCATTGTCGGTTGTTCGCTTCTCTTCCAATTGGCCCATTAGACGCAGAATATATGTATCCGGAAAGGATACTGTGGAGTATTGTAGGAAAACAGCAACCAAGTTATAAATTTCCCTTAGATTATTAGCCCTGCCTCAGGAAATCCTCTAGAGAGTTTCAAATAGAAAAGCTTCTACTTTTCCTCTGGAAAAGAAATTCTCAGTGGGACTCAGTACTTATTATTTCCAACTATCCCCCTTATACATATTTGGGTGAATTTTGGTATTTGTCCTGAAATTCTTATTGGTATTTCTGTCTTTATAAAGAATGTATGGTTATTGTATTCTTTGCATACACTCTGTAGCAAAGATGGAATCCTGCTTCGGCCAGGAGATGAGTGGAGGACAGAATTTTACCTGATTTTAACAATCTCTTAGATGAGTGTTATTTGTTGCCATTTTATTGACAACAATATTTTATTTATTTATCTTATTTTATAAAATTTATTTTATTTTAAAGATTTAAAGATTTATTTTTATTTATTATTTTAATAGTTTAATTTAAAGATTTTATTCATTTATTCATGAGAGACATAGAGAAAGAGGCAGAGACATAGGCAGAAGGAGAAGCAGGCTCCCTGTGGGGAACCCGATGTGGGACTCGATCCCAGGACCCTGGGATCACACCCTGAGCCGAAGGCAGACGCTCAACCTCTAAGCCACCCAGGTGCTCCAGCCATTTTATTTTGTTTTAGCAAATATTTCTTCAGTATATAGGCCGAAGATTTATGCTTATAAATCTGTGTTTTCACGTTTTCATTTTATGGCATTTGATCCATAATTATGAACCATAATTACGTATTATTATGTTAATAATAATAGTACCTACTTCTCAGAACTAATGTGACAGTGAAGTGAGTTAAAATATGTTAATAGATGTAAGTCACTCGGAACAGTGACTGGCATACAATGACCATTATACGAGTACTTTTTATAATTATCGCTTTTCCTAAAATAGCACGCTGATCTCAGAACAATGAAGAGCTCTATCCAATATGTAGATAAATGCTACCAGCAAAGGTGGTGTGTTTTTATTTACATTAGATTCAAGTGGGTTAACTACTGTTGTTTCTATTATTATTGCTACTTTTATATCCTTTTTAGAGCAAGCTTTTCTTGTGTGGAGATCAAGTTCGTAGCTTGTAATTATGTTGGGGCACCCAGAGTCAACTGGTGCGCTGTCCAGGGGAACATGGGTTGAGGTTTATAAGCCATTCTTACAAAATTAACATCCAAATAGCTTCTGGAGTCTTTCTTCTATCAGGGTGGCCGTGTTCTAACAGGGGAGCTGCAAGACCACTGAATGGGGATGTCACAACTAATGCCTCTGCTGGGCATCTGAGCAGAAGAGCTGCCAATATGCAAGCCATGCTTTTTACTTTGGTGAGATTCCAGTTAGAGACCCAGTGCGGTTTCTTAGCGGCTGATGACAGCTCACAAGTGGGTCAGAGGACCCAATCCTGGCTGCCAGGGAAAGGGGGCACTTTTTTTTTTTTTAATTCTTTCCTTCTGCCAAGGAAAAAAAGCAACCCACCAACTTGCTGAAAAAATAAGCAGAAGTGACTGGTGCTCCTTTTTACGTGGGGCTCCCACGATTTCCTGCTCTGAACACTGAAGGGCCCGGTGCACACGAAAAGATTTCGAGTATTTTCGGCTGCATTCCCCAGCATGGAGCCCACCTCTGCTAGCTGTTGTTGAAGGTTTCTGTGAAGTCCCTGCTTCTCATCCCTTAGGCCCAAAAGTCACCTCTCCTGGTCTCCAAAAGCTGAGATTTAGCTCGCATAAGTCTTAGCTATTTCATTTGATTGTTCAGTGGAATATCTTAAGTACTCTTCCTCTGTATGTCCGGGAACCTCTTCTTTCCCCCTGCTTGTTTATGTTTTATGCAGTCAGTGATTATTCACTAGAAGCCTGATAGTTGGCCAAATAATCACCTACTGGATGATGGCGTGAAGGGGTGTCCAGAAGAATGAAAAGACATCAGTACGGTTAACACTGTGTTTCAGTTAGGAAGAAAGAAGACTCCGAGGGAGTACAGGATGGCGAAGGGGCCTGCAAGGTCCGATTCTGCTCTCTCATTTTGGGGCGCCTCACTGGCTCAATCAGTAGAGACTCTTGATCTTGGGGTTGTGAGTTCAAGCCCCACGTGGGGCATCGAGATTACTTAATTTTTTTTTAATCTTAAGTAAAAGGATATCTCGTTTTGCTTCTAGATCTTCCCCATCTCCTGCTTCTCGCATTCTCTCTGCCTCCTGTGGAACTCATACATAAATCAAAGTGCGACGGTGCTGGTGGCTTAAGTCAGTTTTCAGAAGGACTGTCTGCCACGATTCGCCGTGAACCGAGATCTGTAATTGCAGAGTATAAATTCTCACTGTCTCGGGATCCCTGGATCCTTTCTCTTCTGTGTAAGCTCTTCTCTTGTCTGGTTCCATTGCCTAATTATATACATTGAAGCCTTTTACCAGTTGTTCGCGCCAGCTACTTTATCTTTCTGCTTTCATGGTCCATTCCCTGCTGTACCAAATTCTCCGTTTCCATCAAGTAAAGGATTTATTTACCATTCCCTACTCAGGCAGTTTGCTTTCTGCTCTTTCTTGGCCTCTGCACTGCAAACCCTTTCCAGTCTCATGCTGAGTGCCTTTCTTTCTCCTCCACATGGGACCCATTTTTTGCCTTTGTTCAAAACTTTTCTTCTCTGTGATGCTGTTCCCACATGATCTCATTGCCTCTAGGAATTCTAAATTTTCCACTTGTGCTTAATTACATCGCCTTGACTAGTTACTTAATGTTGATTTTGTATTGGATGTCTATAGATCTGTTTGTGTCTCTGTGCTCCTGTATGCTCTAGTGTCTTCTTCAGTTAATGTATGAACCCCAAACGGTGTTCTCTGTCTGTGCACAAATGCAAACTGACATATATTTGTTTTACAGTAGAAGAGTTGTCTCTTATCTTGGGGCTTACTGACCACTATTTTATGGAGTGCATTGTCTGTAGTCTTCCCAAAGGCTGAACTCTTTTTCATTAAGGGAGGCTTCTTATTTTTTCTAAAAGATTTTATTTATTTGGGGGAGAGAGAGAGAGAGAGAGCATGAGCAGGGTGAGGGGCAGAGGGAGAGGGAAAAGCAGATTCCCCACTGAGCAGGGGACTCGATGTGGGCCTCCATCCTGAGAGCTCGGAATCACGACCTGAGCTGAAGGCAGACGCTTAACCGACTGAGCCACCCAGGTGCCCCTAATTGAGGCTTCTTTTTTTTTTTTTTTTCCCCTAAGTGAGGCTTCTTAAGTGCTTCCCACTTTGGGCTATTATTATTTTTGAATAGGAGTAAAACTGCTGGCAGTCTCTGACATTTGAATGTTCTAATACAGAAATTAATTGGTCCCAAATAAACTTTGGGATAGCATTTTTAAAATTCACATGTCAGACAGGTAGGTGCCTACTCTTTATTTGTCAATGAGAGCCATAGATTATAATGGGCAGAAACACAGCTATTTTGCCAAAAGTGTGCCCAGGAAGAATTTGATAAAGCAGTCTCATTAACAAGTGTTTATGGAGTGCCTAGAGGCACGAGACATTTTGCTAAATGCTAGGAATACAAAAGTAAGTAAATCAGAGAAAGATCCCATACCTTGAGGAGCTTAGGATCTTACAAGGCCCATCAGTGACATGATCACAGAAATAGATGGAAAGTCACCACTGATACAGGACTTACTCAAGGAACAGTTAGCCTGAGATTTAAAGACTGAGTAGAACAAAAATAGGGCACAGGAGGGAGAAAGGGGAGGGAATTACAGGTAAGAGGTAGAGGGGGTAGGAGGGGCTGGGACATGTTTGAAAACTGAGATAATGTGGCTGGAACACAGCAGAGAGGAGCATAGTACAATGGTAAATTATGTCCAGGGATTTGGCTCTTTAGCCATACAAAACAGGTGCTGGGACTTAGGATGGTGTGTGTGATCTGAGTAGTATTTTGAATTATTACTTTGACTACAAGGTAGAAGAATAAATTGGTGACTGTAAGGAGGAGGTGGCATAGATGAATATAAGTAGGTGGAAGATATTTATGAGACAGTATCAATCTAGATTAAATATAAGATCGAGGGAAAAGGAGGTTACCAAGATGACACATTTCTGATGTGCATGAAAGGATGGAAAATGGCACCATTTTCTGATACGGAGTATCCTAGAAAACAACGTTTGGTTGGTCATGAGTTTTGTTTTGAACATGCTGAGTTTGAGGCATTTTGTAGCATCCCACTGGAGATAGCAAATAAGCAGTTAGATGTATAGCTGAGTAGCTCAAGGGAAATGTCAAGGCTGTAGATATAAATTTTAGAGTCATCATGATACGGATGAGAATTGAAGCTGGGGGCATAGATGAGATTGCTTTCACTTAGTATGTGTGTGATTAGTTCTTATCTGGGTGGATGTTGGCACATCTCTAACCACCTCCTCGCCCTCAGTTTTCTCACCTGAACGATTGTTGGGGTAGATCAAGAGCTCTGTATCAATACATCGGAATGTAATAGTTGCGTCCCAAAACTTGCATGCTGGATCTCTTTTGACTAAGTCCTCTCCAGGGATTTACTTCTGCTCTATTTCTCCACGGAAAGTTGCTGCTCCTTGTAAAATAGGTGTTTTGTTTTGTTTTGAAGCCAAAGTGATTTCTAAGATGCCATCGTTTTATAATTATGGAACTGTGATTCTACGATATGATTGAAATAAAATTGAGGGGAAAAATGTTAAGAGAACAACAACAATAAAAAAAAAAAACCAAATGGTTTATTTGATATACTTATGGTTTGCACGGAAACACCTCTTTTTGATTTTGTAAGAATTCATTAATAGGTGCATTTCTTTTAATAGATAATATATCAGTAACTGTTGTTAGTTCCCCCCTGCCATCATGTGTCTCAAATCTACCAACTGGTCTTCCGCTCCACCTCAGCCACTCAGGTCTGAGCCACTCACCATCATCTCTTGCCTAGACCACTTCAGTTGGGCTTCTGGCAGACAGAACATGTTTTAAATAAAAAGCCACATCTTACTTCTGTACTGCTCAAAACCTCCCATGGCCAACAAGACTGTTTAACCTGGCCTTTGCTTTCTTCCAGTTCTTATTCTCCATTTGCCCCTGCCCTCTGACCTCCTTTTGGTTTTAGGACTCGCTAACAGGTGCACAATTCAGTTGCATATTTGGTTTCCTCCTCCTGGAAGACTCTGCCTCTCTGGCTCGGTATGGCTTCTCTTTCTTTGTCTTTAGATCTCAGCTTTAATCAGCTAAGATCTCAGCTGCTCCATGGTGAGAAACCTCACCTCCCTGTTTTAAATGAGGCCCTCCACTTTTACTCCATTTCTTTGTCCTCTTTGTTACTTGTTTAATTTGTTACTTGTTTCCGTTTTTCTTACTCATTTTTCTTTCTAGAAAAATTGGAAGCTCCTGGTAACGGGACAGGCCTGTTTTGTTCACTGCTGTACACCTAGGACCTGGTATCATGGCAGGACCATGGTGGGTGTTCTACAAATACTTGTTGAATCATTGGACACCATGAACATTTTACCTTCTTATTTGTGTTTTGCTTCAGTTAATTAAAATACATTTTCATTCTTTGAAAACCCACCCAATCTGGGGAACTAACATAGATAGTCTGGAGATATGCAAAGAATAGGGAACGCCACCAGAGATTTAGTCTGTCTACAGATCATCCAGAAGATGGATGAATTACATAAGGATAATCTAAGGAATATCCAGGAGGTATCTCTGTTTTGTTTTGTTTTTTAAAGATTTTGTTTATTCATGAGAGACACACAGAGAGAGAGGCAGAGACACAGGCAGGGGGAGAAGCAGGCTCCATGTGGGGAGCCTGATATGGGATTCAATCCCAGGATCCCCAAGATCATGACCTGAACCGAAGGCATGCGCTCAACCACTGAGCCACCCAGGCACCCAAGGTATCTGTTTTTGAACAAGTTCTATACGTGTCCCTTCCTCTAGTTGGCAGGGACCCCCTTAAATAGTATGCATATTAGAATCTAAGTACATATGACTTAAAACATATCTTAATAAATATCTGAATACATATGACTTAATGTCTTTAGCTATAGGTTTGCAACATGTTTATATTTGTATTATCTGATCTACATGATTCTGTTAGATTAATCCTATGTGTTAGTTTTCTAAATCTTGAATATGCATATTTTTACAAAATGAGTATCTCCTCTCCCGTTTCTTGATCTACCTCATGTGGTTAATTCTCGTGAACAGGCAGGGATCTTGACCTGTAGCTATCACATCTGCCAAACTGTTTAGTAGATCAGAATTATGGTAAAGCAGAGGAATCGTACACATGTATGTGTGTTTTGAAATACTTCTCTCTTCTCGGTCTGGAATATGCTCCTAGCTCTTACTTTTAGATTTTCTTGGGTGTGCTATGAATAAAAAGTATAGTATAATGTTTTGTAAATTTATTTCTAAACTATATTAGAGTTATTTTCTCTCAACTGGGCTTTTTAACTGTTTGATAAACCATTTCTGTGTTACCATGAAAGCAAATTCATTATTATTATGGGTTAATGAGTAACATTCCTTCACATTAAAAGGGTGATACTGTGCTCTTGCTCTCTATAATATCCGAACCTATATTTTAGTTTTTAGTTCTTTTACCCTAGTTCCTTCTGGTGTCATCTCTATCTGGTCCATCAGTTATCGAACCTACACATTCCTTTCCTCCATTATCCAATCTCCATGACAACCAGAGGTGGTTGCTAAGTGCTGGTTTTATCCAGGACATTTTGATGCCAGTGCTGAGTACACGTTCAGCCTCTGTGTAGTGTGGATTGGTATACTTTTCATTGGAGTTCCACTCCATTACAAGAAGATGACAGCTTGTTCCTAGTTTGACTAAATTCTCTATTTTTCACATCATGAAGGAAACCGAAATCTTAAACCTGTTATTTGACGTCTCTTTATATAAATATCCTAGGGATGTTTTGTCAATGTAGATATTAAGGGGGTTGAGAAGAAATAAAATCCTTATAGGATAGCCCCATAAGCAGTTTTTGTTTTTCACCCCCCCCTTTTTTTTGCCAAATCCCTCAAAAAAAAAATTTCCTTCCCATATCTGATTGCAATAGAAAAAAGAGACTCATCATGACTCACCCTTGAGAATTCCTCCAGGCCAAATCCAGATTTTTCTCTCATTTTAGGAAAATAGGGGATGCCTTCAGATGTGTGATATTCACAGTAGGCACGCGAGTTTTAGGAACTTGAAGACTGTCCATATTTAGAACACAGACTCTCACAACTCCAGTGCAGGTTGCTAACACTTTGGAGTGAAAAACAAGAAGTGCACTGACATTCAGGGCCCTGCGTCTCTGCTGGGGAGATTCCCTGGGGTGGGCGGGCCTGTTGACAGGCTTTGGTTAGTTGCCTGATTTAAAGGTTCTCTTCCATAGATGGCAGACGTGTGGCATGTATGTTGGCGCTCCCACCTTTGGTGCTCATGACAGATCTCCATAATGGGTCCTAGCAGACTTTGCAAGGCAGCCTTGAAATCGTTCTTAACACAGCGTTCACTAGCAATTGCCAACCTTGTTTTTTTAAGAAAGAGGCATCAGTACTGCCTGAAATTCGTTTAACTCTTAAGTGACTTTGTTCTTACGCTCCTACGCTGTCTCCCCTTCTCAGCCCACCTCTGCACCACCCCACCATGGCAACTAGACTCTTACTCTCACGGTGGCTTTATGATATTTTCTAAAGGATCTGTCATTTGCTTTTACAAAGTGGGAAACAGAGATGATGTGGTTTGTTTTTTCTTCCCCTACTTTGCAAACCAGCAATAGCTTGCCTAAATGAGCAGGAGAGGAGATGAGGTCAAAACAGGGTTTAAGGAGTCTGCCTTGCATATAATTCCTTATGTGTCCAGTGATACTGCAGAAAATGTTAATTCTTTCAGAACAGTGCGTTATTCTGGTTTGTGTATGTGTGTGTGAGAGAGACCGAAAGAGACACAGAAAAAGAGGAGGAGGAAGGGAGGGAGGAAGATGGGAAGGGTGTGTGCTTGTGGATGTTACAATCAAGTAAAATGCCAGTATAGTAATTACAGACCAAAGAAATTCCCTCCTAAGAATTAATTCTGTTCAAAGGCAGATTCATGATTTAGAAACTTGTATTTAAAAATAAAGCATTTTCTTTTAGTTCCTTTCCAGTCAAAGATGGGTAGAGTAGTTACCGTTCTAAGATGAAGTCGGTAATAGCATAAAAATCACTCTGGATAAGAAGGAGTGTGTTGTTTGGGTTTTCCAGCTCATCTTGTGGGATTTCAAAACTCTTTAAGTGCTTATCGTCTCGTGTTTTTCGGATCAGGAATATGTGTTAGGTAAGTTCTTGTAAAGAATCAGAAGGCCAGTGTGCAAGTGTCAGGCTTGTCTGCATCTGAGACCCACAGAAGTGGTCCACCCATTGTTTGGGTCATGCTTCCTGGACTCCACACTTCACACCCAGGAGCCTGCTTTTGAAGTATTTTCCTGCTTAATTTTCTTCACCTTTGAGATCTTTTCAGAGGTATTTTCTTTTTAACGTATCAGGCATTCTTGTTTAGAAGAATCGGTCTTGTAGATAGTACAAAGAAACACAGGATACTTGTAATCTGTCAAGTATGGCTAAAAACCTCAGGGCACTAAGGACGTCAGAATGAGGGTTCTGGGAGGAGCAGCTTTGTAATCTAATTATAGATCTGCTCTTTTACTCCTTTTAATTTAGACTGATCAGAGAGAGAAAGCTCTCATGTAGGCAAAAAGTATAAGAAATTTTGGTTTCATTTAAGAATTACAGTTTCTGAGGCACCTGAGTGGCTCAGCGGTTGAGCATCTACCTTCAACTCAGGACGTGTTTCCGGGGTCCGGGATTGAGTCCCACGTCGGGCTCCTTGCGGGGAGCCTGCTTTTCCCTCTCTGCCTGTGTCTCTGCCTCTCTCATGAATAAATAAATTTTAAAGAAAGAATTACAGTTTTTTTTTTAAATATCCAAGTGGAATCCCTCTCTGGGATTACAGTTAAGTAGCACAATTCACCTTGGATATGAAAATAGTGAAAGGTCTTCTAAAAATTCCACTCAAATCCAACACCTGTTTATTTTATAGAGTCATTTGTAAAAATTATCAAAGATGGCCATAAAGTTATTTTAAAATTTTACCTTTAGGAAAGTCAGCCTTAATTGTTAATGTGGGGTTCACAATGGAAAATAGGAAGTCTGAGAATAATTCATATGGTCCTATGTATGTATGTAAATGAGTTTATAAATTTAAATAGAAAATTTAAGAATTTGACTATACTTTGATTTACGAAATAAATGAAAAGTATTTGTACTTATAGATCTACCTGTTGAGGGTTTATCCACAGAATAATATCATATTCTGCTAAACTATAGCTTCTCTCTCTTTACTAAAAATAAACACTGGGGTCACAGTCCCTGAAATAACTCCTATTTCCTTATTCTCTTTCCTGTTCTAATTAATCTGTGTCTTGTCTCAGGTGGTAACATCTCTTACGGATGTTAATAATTTCAGCATCTGGTAGACTTGTTCTTGATTCTGCTCTGTGAAACCTTATTCTGGCTTTAATTGTTAGCCTGTGACACTTGCTTAAAATGTTTATTTCAGATTTCCCGGGTTTTCATCACTGGAGACAGGTTATTAATGCCTTCAACACTCAGGATATATGGAGGATCTTCTATTACTATAAATCTGCCCTCAATGTGAACGATTTGAGGCAAAAATAAAAGGTTTCTATTTTTGTAACCCCAGTCCCTAAAATAGTGCTTAATATAGAGTTGTCACTGAATAAGTGTTTGTTGGAGGAAAACATGTCCTGAAGTGTGGGGACTAGAAGGAAAAATATTCATTTCAATTTCTGCAAGGGTTGAGCAGTGCTTTAGGGAGGAAGCCAGGTAGGAATTGGTTTAAGTAGTTTCTGTTTAATCTTTATATATATTTGCACCTCCCTCCCCCATCAATAAGACAAAAACCATAAAGCTTCCCCCTTGTTCTAAAGAGAGCTCTCAGGCTTACTTTTCTGACTTGGACAATATTCTGTTCATGCTGCTAATCATTTTTTTAAAGATTTTATTTATTTATTCATGAGAGACACAGAAAGAGAGGCAGAGACATAGGCAGAGGGAGAAGCAGGCTCCCTCCGCATCAGAGAGCCTGATGCAGAACACGATCCTGGGACCCCTGTGATCATGACCTGAGCCAAAGGCAGACGCTCAACCACTGAGCCACCCAGGTGTCCTGCTGCTAATCATTTTTATAAAAATGTAAGAGGAGAGGATTTAGGACAACCAGATAAACTGTGTAAGTACGTGCTCAACTAAGTGAATTTGCATGAAAAAATAACTCTTCAATCTGACGGCTGGAGATAGTACTGATAAGGTGCATTTAATCTATTACAGAGTATTCAAAAAGAGAGAGGAATAATCATACTCATAACGTAAGAATAAAATTAAGAATGTACATATAATTGAGTGACTCACTGAAAACATCATTACTATTTTACCTGACTTAATGTGACACCCCCCACCCCTTCCATATGCAGATGGGTAAACTTTGATAATCATGCTGAAGCATTCCAAGGTTGCCTCTTTTACTGTATTTAAAGTTAGATGAGATGTGACATTTGAGAGTGACAAGACTGTTTATCAGCTTGGGCCTTGGCAGCTGTTTTTCCAGTGTTAGCATTTTTCCTTTTTCCCACCATCGCTTAAAAATAACAACAAAGAAATAACTCTTGATTTGCTTTCCAATAGTGAGTGACATTTTGAGCTCCAATGATTGCGAACCCATTAATTCATCATTTATTGAATACCTGCTATGTTTCCGATACTGCAAAGGTATAGAAGACTTGGTTTCTGCTCTCAAGGATCTCCTAGTCTAGCGATTCGATATTTAAACTATTTTCATTTGCATCAGTTTGACCTTTATCAGAATTGAGTTTTGCCACACCATTCTGAAACTTGATGAGTGTTCCGAGGGCCACGAAGCTAATTAGAGGAATAGAAAATGAGACTCGTGGAAAAAAAAAAAACCTCAAGAATTGAATTATTTAGTAGAGAGAAGAGAAAGCTAAAGGGAGATGTATTAATCGTTTTTGAAGTGTAATGGATGATGACCATCTGGTGTAGCGTTGGCCAAGGATGGGGAAAGGAAAAAGTGAATTAAGCTGTAAAATGAGATACTTAGGTTAGACTTGGACGATTTAAGACCAAGTGAATTATTTTAATATGGGCCCTACTAATGAATGTACTCTGGACATTTTTAAAAGATACTCTACAATTATATAAAATATCTGTTGCTTCCCTACATTGAATCCTCTAGGGATCAACCACAGAAGAACATTCAAAGTTCTCCACAGTCATTCAGAAAATCATAGAGCCTGACCAGGGACAAAGTGAACACTTGGTTCCAGGACGTACATGACACTGAATCAATAAAAAAACAAATGGCCTCAGCAAGGGCAGCCTGTTATAAGAAGTACATCTTAATTCACTTTTATCATCTTAATAAATCATTTAGAAAATTGAAACTCGTTTACTCTGGGTAAACTTAAGGGCATGATTTTGATCCTTTTAATGATTATAGTTTCTTTTTAAACAGTTTCTCACTTCTTGCTCAGATTGCATGTTGCTTGGGAAGATGTGTACCAGAGAGTTAATGCCTCTCATTTAAGATTGAGAGGTGTTCTTGCTGTTGGCTTTTCTAAAAGCATTTTTTCAAATGACAACAGCTTGATAGCTTGGGTTAGGATCCCAGCCTTCAAAGAAGATGGAGAGTTAATGTCCATCTGCTTCGTGATTTAACTTACTTCAAAGCCTCAGATTTTAAGCCCTTTCACAGGTGCCAAATTTCCACAAAGCACGAGACTCCTTAACTCAATCTTTCCTCTTTGCCAAATGGACAATTGTGTATCTACTCCCTTACCATACAGCCCCTGGCATCTAATATCCGGTAATAAGCTTAGGACAGTATCTCAGCCTTCTTTTTTTTTTTTTTTTTGGTCCTAAAAACCTTATGTATCATATTACTTACAGCCAATCATAGGCACTGATGTACATACCTATGTGGTACCCGACCAAAAAATTAGCCTGGGGGAGGTGAGGATCCCATAGGATAAAAAGCTATTCATTTTTCCTCTCCTGTGCTTTGGGAGAGTAGAGAAATGTTTTAAACATAAGAGTTTTCTGATGACTAGCTGATTTTTAAAAAATCTCTTCTTGATCTTTGATTTGATTGATCTTTTGTGCTTTTATTCCTTAGTTTCGGTGTCAAAGCTGTTTGTACCCTTCTTCTAATAGATGAAAAACACATATTTGCTCAGTTTTATTACATATTCTAACTTTTGCCAGGAGGTAATTACTGTCCTCATCACATCTAACCAGTGACTTGCAAAAATCAGTTTTTTTAGTGTGGTTGAACAGTTAGTTGGAATACATTATGCTTGTAATTCATATTTTTTCCTGAGAATTATAGTTTTCTACTTTTTTTCTTAACAATAGAGACAAACACCAGTTACATCCCCCAGTTATGAGTGTGAACTTTTTCACTTTCAGAGAAAAGATGTCCTCTACACCTGTTATTAACTGCATATCTTTCTCTAAGAATGATTTCATCCTATTCACAGATCAAGAGGTATGGAATAGCAAATAATTCCTTCTACAAAGACACTATCACCCAAATGGGCTAACTTGCCAAAAGTATAACATATTGGAGACATGATAATATCCAAAGATGCAGTCCCATTAACATGTAAAAGAGAATGTGAAATCCAAAAGAATCTAGAAGGGGTATAATTGTTTGTATAGTGGAAGTGATGTCTACTCAAAATTTTAAAAAGCAGGTCTTAAACCAAAGGACACTCTTCTCTCCAAATACCAACTAGATTAGAATGCAAAAATGTTCCTGATAGCACTACACAGTTGATGCTAAATGCGTAGCTGTACCACACTTGCTACCCATTCATATTTTGTCTGAGTCACTCTGAAATGTGCAGTTTAAAAAAAAATGAAGAGCAGTAAAAAAATAAAATTCAGAAACCTCCACAATTATAGGTGGTAATTCTTAATCGAACCATTGAACACCCACAGTGATGATTAATTTTAATGTTTCTTTACTTTTTTCAAACAGGAGTTATTTTTAAAACATTACCAATAGAAGAAATGTAAGACTTACTATTTTATATGTGCGTATATGTTTTTATTTGGCTTTGGTGACTTCCCATGCATGTCAGTAGTGTTAATGCACCAGGAAAAAAAAGAGGGAAAGAAGACCAACATTCATTGGATGCCTACTATGAGCAAGCCAGTACACCCGGCAGTGTGTGTGTGTGTGTGTGTGTGTGTGTGTGTGATATTTAATTTAATTTTCATAGCCCTGAGGAGTTGGTATTATTAACCCTGTTTTACAGATGAAGAATCTGTGGCATGGAAAGGTTAAATAACTTGCTCAAGGTCATAGGATTATGAAGTGGCAGTTAAAATGCAGATCTATCTAAAAGCCATGGAGAACAAAATAATCAAAAGAATTCTGAAACAAAGCCCACTTCATCATATCAAGAGCGCTTGGGAGACCAGGAGCGGTTGTCTGATTTGTCTTTTTTTGCAGCTTGAATCCTATTTCTGCTTCTCTCCTTTGCCTTTTAAGCTCTCCTCTTTCCTTTGTCATGATTTACGTCCCTGTCTCTTTTTCTTCAGTCTTCCCTAAGCCAAAGCAGCGAACAGCTTAAAAGGTTAAGGGGAAGAGAGAATAGGGAGGCGCCCTTGTTGTGATTCTTTGTTTTTTATGCCTCAAGCGTATAATGCCATAATATCCCGGGTCTTCCAAAAAAAGCAGTGAATGTTGGTGATGTAGCTCACATTAATGACCATGTGAGTACCTGCTGAAAATATATGGTAAATGCAAAGTAAGAGCATAATTAACATAACAAACCATTCTAATAGAGTTAGTCTATCACTAAATGAGGCAAGTGATTCCAAATCATTCTGTATTGTTTAGTACAATTCTCTCTTGATATCAGGTTTAAGTTTAACTATGTGTTGTAACCACTGACAACCTTAGTTTTGTTTTTTAAATCAGGAAATATTGTTTGACTTGTTCCTCCTCGTTCCGGTACTGCTATTTCAAGCTTATTTAAAATATCATGCCTGTGTTGTAGACATAATGTTAGTATAATTCTGAAAAAAAAATTTAGTTGCGTGGCGGTAGTAGTGGAAGCTTTTAAAAAAATTATTTTCATTATTTTTAAAGAAAAACAGTTGTCTCTATGACTTGGGGCTTAAACATGGCTTTGGGATTTACAGTACATTTAGAACTGCAACATTAGAAGTAAAGTTTCATGCCTGATTCATAGTAGGTGCTCAATAAGTAAGCGTTGAGTGAGTGTTCTAATAAATAAAATACTAGTATAAACTAAACAGCCATACAAGTAAATAGCATGTCAGGGAAAATTCAATACCTCAGAAAAACAAATGCAGCTATTAACCACAGTACTATATGAATTTCTGATTGTTACCCTTCACAGTTCAACAATATATTCCTTGATTTTGATTTGCACTTGTAAAATATTAATAGTTTAATGTAATTTTCTGAAAATTAAATTTAAAAATATGCTTCACCTATCCAGTACTCTCCTGAATGAATTTTTTTTACAAACACTGAATGCAAAAATAAAATAATAGTAATATATATATTTTTTTTCTGTGTAGCCTCTTTCTCTGTCCAGATGCATCACCGAGGTCAGCCTCTTTGTCCCTAGCCCCTTTGGAGAGGCCTGTTTTACCCCTTTCTGCACCCTGTTCTGAGGAATGCAGAAATCTGGCAGGAAGGCACTGCAACCGCCCTCCTTCCTAGTAGACCAAGGATTCCTATTGTCGGATGCAGTGGGCATGAAAGCAGCAATTTTACAGCACAAAAGCTCCAATAACATTTACCTCGGTTGGCTGAGATTGAAATGCACACAGGCACTGCTCAGTCTTGGTTGCTTAAACACCAGCTTCCCTTGGCTTTTTGCCACTTTGCACATTTCAAAGAGACAAGTCCTTTAAGGAGAGAGTTTTCCTTGTAACTTGCAGTGGAGTAAACAGACCATTCAGGCATAGTTTATTGCATTACAAACTCAACTATGCAAACTATTTCAAATTGAATGCAACAAAGTAATTAGCGAAATCATTTGCTCATTAGAATTCATAAGCACGAATTGTCCTATTTAATAAAGTTTTTCTCTTCTAAAGAATCACAAAAAGTTTTATATTTAGAGAAATGATGACCTGGTTCTAAAAGTTTTTACTTAAGTATTGAAATATCAAAGTTGTTCTCCAGTGTACAAATATCTCCTCCTCCTTCCCACTCCTCTATAGCCAATACTTTGTTTTTTGTTTTTCTTTTTAGCCAATACTTTGTTAAATTAATTTGGGGACTCCTGAGCATGCACATTACATTGTAACAAGGCAAACATTGAAATGAGGACGATCCCCTCCTGGATGATAAAGTGTTGACCACACCAGCCCCGTGTTATTATGTAAAGAATAAGCAGAGAAAGGCCTAACTGGTGAACCAACAGAAACATTTAAAAATACTGACTTAATGCTGAATTAGGTAAAATTGCATACACGTTGTGCCCCTTACTTCATCAGAAAGTCCCTAGTACATCGGCAAGGAAAGGAAGAAGACTGTTCCATAGGTGAGCCTAGAATCAGTATTAATTCAATCAAGAATGAATAATTCGTTCCTACAGCCAAATTTTATCATCCATCTAATGTGTGCTAAGAATGAGTTGCTAAATATGGTTACCAGGTGTTATCTCCCTTCTCCAGGCTTCCTAGCTTCTGTATCTGTTTTTGTGGGGTGTTTTTTTTCTGGAGGGGGGGCACCTTAAAATTATAAAAATCTCATGTAATTGTAAAATGAAAGGACTTTTCTCATTTCCACTCAACATTATCTCTAATGATTATCTGTTTATAAATTAGTTCTGTTTATGCTAGTCAGATCGAATTGCAGATTTCAAAAAGGTATTATCAAAACTGTACAAAATGATGAGCACGTTTATTAACAGGGAATCCCATCTACCAATCATATGCCAACTCGAATCACTTGTTCGGGTGAACTGAGCAGTCTGAGCTTCCTTAAAGTTCCTGTCTATAAGTAAATTAATAGTATGTATCTGAATTTTGCAGTTGTGTCTTTTTTCACATTTTGTTCAGTGCTCCAGGGTTCATTCCCTAATCCGTATCTTCAGATACTTGTTTCTTTTCATAAAGGACAAGTGTCTTATTTTAACTGACAAATGAGCCATCATTCACAAAGAACCCTAAGCAAGGCCTTATTAATCCACACGTTAATACTTTTTCTTATGGATGGATTTGTCCCCTGTTCTGTTTAATCAGCTCATCATCTCCATCCGCTGATACTCAAAGAGAAACCAACGCTTCCAGTGGTTACCTGCCCTGCCAGTTGTGGAGTTGCAATCCTAGTTTACTTCTGGTTTGATTGGGCTAGTTTCCATCTTTCCCCAGAGTAATTAGAGAGAGAGAGAGAGAGAGAGAACTTGTAGACGACCTAGAGAGAGAGAGAACTTGTAGACGACCTTGATAGGTTTCTCCTCTTTATCTTGCTGTGTTTTCATCTATGGCTACAATCTGATTTCCCCTTAATGTATCAAGGAAGGGTTTAAGTGGCATCTGAGGAAATCTTGGGTTTCTGGGTTCCTTTTCAGTGGTTTACCCTCCTGTGGGTGCAGATGAGAATGGGAATAGCCCTGCCCTGGTCAGTACATGCCCATAGGGTAAGCGCTTCAGAAAACAAGTGAAGCATTCCTAATGAATTGTGCTTTTGGTTCTTTGAATTTGCACAGCATCTCCATCAGGTTTTTACAGCTGGACTCTAGCTAGCTGTAATCGCTACTGGGATGAAATGCAGGACGTGGGGTGTTGAAGCTAAGTACTTACAGTGTTTTAGTGGCCAAGAATATATGGCATGGTAGGAGCATCAGGCTCCATGAAATTCATGCTTGTATATCCTCATGTTCCTCACCCATTTCTGATACGCTGCTGAGTTGCCGGCAGGCACTCTAGATGAAGGTGATAAAAATGGCAAAGCTGAAAGATGTTGTTTCTTAAAAGATACTGTATATCAATTGAGAAAGAGGAAGTAGATTGGGAATATAAACGTATAAAAAGCCTCTGAGGCCCTTAGTTCTTCTGTACAGACAGTTGATATTAATCTCATCAATGCAACAAAAAGAAAAAGATAATAGTTTTAATCTTATTATAACATGGTACAAAATGGCACACATTAAAGTATTTCTCCTAATGTAAACAGTAATTCTGTATTTCTGTAGCGTCAGCTCTCAGACCCCTTGTCCTGACTTGTCATTAGGTATAAATCAGGTTTTATGCTTCTTCCAGAGAAGCTTTAAAGCCTAATGTTTTCTTATTTGAGACATTATAATTCTAAAGAGGGTAAAATTGATAGTTTCGCGAGAGAAAAGTATCATATCCAAAATTATAATGCATAAGAATAATCCAAATGTCCATGCTGATCCACACTTATGGTTATTTAAGGCATAATCAATGAGGCTTTGGAATTTAATGCAATTCACTTGGCATCATAATTCTCCACGGTGTCTGCTGTGACTGACCACTGAGTCTCCAATCAAGTTAGATTATCCTTTAACATTACTCTCTTCATTTTCTATTCTTTCTCCTTTCTTTCTTTTTTTATTTCTTCATATCTTAGTTTTGTTTTCTGAGTATCAACCCTCCTTGAGTCAATTCAGTGAAACGTTTTCCTGGTGCTAACATGAATTTGTATCTTCAAACAGTTTCTATGTATATATTAATTATTCCCAAGAGTAATGCAGTACACAGGATTGAATTATTTAAATTAGTCGAAAGGGGTAGAATGCAGAGTTCCCTAAAACCTCTGAAAGGAGTCATTTTCTTGTTGCCATGGAAATGAGGAGTTCCTTGCACTTTGGGCATTACTGGAACCACGCTACTTTTGTTTAATTACAATAAAATACTAATCACTAATCACAAGATCCTTTGTTGCATTTAGAATTCAAACATCTGTCCTTCTGAAATATTTACCTGCCTTGCTAGGATTACCTTCTGAGAGCGAAGCAAGAAAATGCTAATATGATAGCCCAAATGGAGAAAAAAAAATGTGTACCTTATGTAAGTACCCTATGATAAATTTTGATATTTTCTCTTGATTTTTTTTAATGCCCAAGCTTTGCTGCATTCTTTCCATCAAGTATTTTTCACTCCACTGGTCACTTTAAGCTTTATTGCATTTGGAATTACTTTAAAGCACATGCTTTTATTGATATTTAATTTGAGAAATGGAGAATTGAGCTCCTTTATGCCATATATCGAGAGTAACTATCGCCACACCATGCAGTAACACACATACACACACGCACACGCTCCCCTTTATCCTGGCGACATTGCAATGCACGAGAGAGAGCAAGTTACTAAAATGACAATTCTGAAAGTATTTCAGTGCAAACACACACTCTCAGATGTAGTCACACACGGTTCTATTATAACTCAGAAAGCTAACAGTCTGAAAACATGTAAAAAGTAGTTGGTCTAATAATATACATTCCACGATATTTTAAAAATTTCTTCACGAACTGTTCATTTGAGTATGGGTTCAGCTTCGAAGGTGATTCAAGCCATTTAATATTTCAAAACTTTGGTTATTCCCCAGAGTTCACTTCCTTTGCTGCTTCTCCTGCAAACGGTGATTTCCTAGTAATGCCTGCAGAAGCAACAGAGTGAAGCTAATGCAGTCACTCTGCCAGGACAGAGAGATTTGCAAGGAAGCAAAGGCGGTTTCACTCCTTCTTTCCTACTGGTTAATGCCATCAGTGGGTGGTCATGCCTGCCCTGTTCTTGAACAAAGGACTTCCTTCTTGGGAGCAGCAGGAATAAAACTGACAAGTCTCACATCTGTTTCCTGCCGCTTCTCCGATTCTCAAGGGCTAGCACCAAGTATCCAGCAGCCCTTCTGATGGTTCCATAAGGGAAACAAGGCAGTAGGGCATCGTGAATGAACATATCCTGCTCCAGTGAAGAAGGGATGGAAGAGAAAATGTTGAACGACAATCGTATAAAAAACAGCATTACAGAGGAAAAATAAATGGGCAAAGATGCAACTTGTCAGGGAAACAGTGTGTTAGAGATAGTCTCTCCATTTGGTATAAAATCTGATTTTTTTTTAAGTGGGATAGGAGACGGTGCATCTGTCTCTCCATTGACGTGCAAAGACCTGGTCCTGTACCAAGAAAGCATGGTTTAATTTGAGGGACACTTCCATCCGGTTGTGACTTCTGGCCTTTGCTGTCCATCACAGATGAGAAGAGAAGTGGTAGGCAAATTTAAGAGTTGGAGAGGATTTAGCAACTTCAGGTAATACCTGAATGGATGGGACATCAGGAGATTAGCTCAGAACAGCATTGATGGAAATATTCTCAAACTAGATTGGCTGATGGGTAAAGAATTCTCTCAAGTTTTAAAAAAATTGTTGAATTTATTAGTTCACGTTTCAAAATTACAAATTTTGCAGTATAGCAGTGATCCCTAAATAAAGGCGTTGAAAAGACTAAATCATAGCCTCATAGTTCATGACAGTTTAAAAAATTCTTCCAAATATTCGGTGACATAGGAAAATGCTTACAACATGAAGATTCATGGAACATAGCAAAGCAGAACTATATAGTATGATCTCAGTTGTGACTATATCTGTATTAAAAAAAAGAAGACAGGAAAGAAAGAAATAAGGTTGCCTCTGGGGATATGGATTACAGATGATGTTTGTTCTCATTCTAATTTTCTTTATTTTCCTATAGTTCTGTTTTTCCCAGTTTTATATTGAGCATATGATATTTTTATGATGAAAAATAAAATTAATGGGAAAGTTTTTTGTCAGTACCTATCAAAACTGTTTATGTGGATGCACTATCCACTCAGAATCTTATTTGTCTGGATGTATCTTCAGGAACTAGTTATAGAAGTGATTAGAAGGACTAGAGAGACTTTAGAAACTAGTTATAGAAGTGATTAGAAGTACTAGAGAGACTTTAGAAGCAAACTTAATGCCCACCAAACGAGAATTTGTGCTGTGTAATAATAACTAGTCAGTTATATTTAAAAAAAGAACTTTAAAAAGTATATATATGTGATATATAGTGTAATCTATATGTATATAAATACATGTATATAAACAATGTGTGAATGTGTACACACTAACTTGAAAAGACACCAATAATCTGTTATACTATGGACAAAAAAGCAGTTTGCAAAATTAAATATGAAAATTGATCACATTTTCAAAAAATATATGCATCAAGGCAAGCTTAGGGTACGTAAGAAACAAAACTATCTTTATTCTTTTAAATAAGTTTTAATATTGAGCCTCCATTCCACCAGGTGATAAAAACTCTACAGACAGACATAGTTAAACCAAAGTTTCTTATCAGTTTTCTAATCCATTTTAGGAATAGGATTATATTAATATCACCTTTTGCTGAGTGCTGTGGCTTGAATGGTGTCCCCAAAATTCATAGGTTGAAGCCCTAATCCCAATGTGATGTTATTTGGAGATGAGGCTTTTGGAAGATACTTAAGGTTTAGTTGGGGTCATGAAAGTAGAGGTCTCATGATGGGATTAGTGCCCTTATAAGAAGAGACATCAGTTTCCTCTCTGTCATTTGAGAGCAAGGCAAGAAGGAGCTGTCTGAGAGATAGGAGGCCAAGAAGAGGGCCCTTACCAAGAACCCATCTGGCCAGCAATTTGATCTTGGACTTCTTGAACTCCAAAACTGGGAGAAATACACATCTGTTCTTTGAGCCCTCTAGTCTGTGGCATTTTGTTACAGCAGCCTGAGCAGACCAGTAGAGACTAGTCTTCTTGTACACTTCATCAGTTGAAGTCTATCAATATCTTTGCTCGTATTACAATCACTGCTGCCTCAACAGCCCAGACTGACCACAGCACCTTTAAAGCTTCTGACTGCAGGGCACCTGGGTGGCTCAGTCAGTTGAATGTCCAACTCATGATTTCAGTTCAGGTCATGATCTCAGGGTTGTGGGATGGAGCCCTGCCCTGGGCTCTACGCTCAGCATTGTCTGCTTGAGGATTCTCTCCCTCTCTCTCCTTCTGCTCCTCCCCCTGCCCCCACTCTCTCTCCTACCCTCTCTAAATAAACAAAATCTTATATTATAAAAATTAAAATTCTGACCCTCTTTCAGTTGTTTCTGTAACCCTTTTGATTTACAGAAAACGTGTGGCTACTCTGGGTGACACACTGGACATGGTGGGAACTGGGGGCAGGCGTGGGTTGTCTCTGGAGGGCTGTCTCAGTTCCATCTCCTTTAACACCCAGTGCAACCATCTTCAGTCTCGTACACGTTCACCGTGCTAGGGAAAAGGCAAGATCTTGTTACTCTTGGGTCCATCTTTTGTTTCTGTTCTGTACAGCTTGGTAGGGGGCAACATTGAATAGAGTCCTTCTCAGTACATCAACACTTTTTCCCAAATTTTCTTCTCCTCCCATCACACAATCTTAGTCAAGTACCATGGGGGTTTAGGAGTTGGGTGCTGGAAAAATAAGCTTTGCATACCCAGGAATCCTTCCAGAATCTTTCTGTTTCTTGCATAAATCTAAGTTTTCGAAACTCAAGAGATCGAGAATTTATTTATATATACTCTGCTTCTGTTTCAACAACTTTTTTCCTAAAGGTACCGTGCATTCACAAAATATGGAGAAAGATACAAGGGACAAGGCAGTGGTGGTGATGGTAGGAAACTTTGATTAGGATTTCAGAACATTACTCTGGTACAACTGGTTATCTTGAGAATTTAGGATTAAAGTGGGCAAGGGAGGACTTTCACTTTTTCTTTATATAGCTCTATAATATTTAAAAATCATAATCAGGGCAGCCCGGGTGGCTCAGCGATTTAGTGCCTGCTTTCGGCCCAGGGCCTGACCCTGGAGACCCGGGATGGAGCCCCACATCGGGCTCCCTGCATGGAGCCTGCTTCTCCCTCTGCCTGTGTCTCTGCCTCTCTCTCTCTCTCTCTCTCTCTCTCTCTCTCTGTCTCTCATGACTAAATAAATAAAATCTTAAATAAATAAATAAATAAATATAAAAATCATAATCATAATCATCCCTTTTAAATAAAAAGTTAACCACTTCCATAGGTTGCATATCAGTTAATCCTTATCACAATACCATGACGTAGCTAGGGCAGGTACTATTATCCCCATTTTAACAGAGGAAGAAACAAAGTCATTCACACAAATTATAAATATCTTTAATCTGAAACAAGTAAACACTGGGAGGCAAACATGTAATGAGTGTCTTCAGTGTCTAAGGCACATGCTAGGAAAGAAGCTGTTAAGAATGTCTTAAGGCATCGTGTTTCTCTAAGGCCTTATTGATTAAAAAACATTTCCAAAGTTACTTTTTTGATTGATTTTCCCATTGAAATAGCGGTGTCCATCCTTTTGCTCCCAGAGGCATCTCCTCCGTTCTGGTCCTCGTGGCTTCGAGTTTCAGCTCCCACCATATCCTCCCTGCTGTTGTCCATCCCTGCTCCCATGCATTCTTCACAGCGATTGATTTTACTAAACTGTGGCTCAGATCATATCACCTTAAGGGCCTTGGGATTAAAAGCCTCACAGGCAGCTCCTCGGAGAGCTCAGGAATCTCTTCTGGAGGATCCCTAGCATAGGCTTTTCCAACATTTTCTTCAGCCGTTGGATAAGGGTTAGCTACTTTACCAGGCAGCTTGGTCTATTTTTAGCAAGCTTCAAGTGCTGGAAGGTTCCTTCTTTTTGGGGTACTGATTGTCTTCTGTTACCTTCCACACAACCTGAGATTGGTCTTTCTTTAAATGATCATCTCTCAACAAAAATAAGAATGTCTGTCTTCCCGTCTCAATTCTCTAGCCCAGGTATTCCCAATTCCTTCCTTGTTTTATGGGCTCCTCTGTGCCTGAGACCACCGCAGTTCTTGACACAGTACACCTGCAGTACCTGCTTGCTTCATGGGTTAATAACAAATGGTTCAAATGCCCTGTCGGAACAATATTACTCTGGTTCCAGTTTTATAACCTGTAAAGGAAAGCTTCAGTACATATCCTCCATCTGGTAGGTGATCTGTAGTAACTCTTGCAAGGATAGAACATCTGTTTCTTCTTTTGGCTTCGGAGAAATGTCAGATATCTCTATGCCAGGATAATTTTTAAATCTATACACTTATCCCCCTCGTTTGCTGTTGTATCTGTTGTTTTCGAACAGCACATTGCAGCATGAGAGTATAAATATCTTAAAAGAATATGTGCAGTCTTATTTATCCCCTGTGTTGGGAACGTGTCCCACTCGGTTTGAATTTTTACCCACAGTGCGCAAAAAGTTTCCACTTTCATTGGTGTTCATATACCATTAGGCCATTGCTGATATGAAGCGATCGGTTTTTATTAATATGTGCAGTTATATCATTAGGAAAGATGTTGTGTTGCCCAATTTGTAAAGTGCACATCCTAAAGGAATAGGACTAAATTATAAGAGAGATTCCTGTTGAAATCATAGTCTTGATTATCACTTACTTTTGCTTATTTATCCTACTGTCTAGACTTTTTTTTTAAACCTCCAAGGTAATCAGGAAAGCTGAGAAAGTAATAAATCAGCTAATTCTTCTCTTGTGATCAGTGCATTGGCTTGAAGATGAAGCTGCAAACTTTTAATCATATCCACAGCCACTTCTCACAAATAATCAAGGAATTTCTGGAGTTGAAATTCTTAAAATTATCCAGAAGCAGCTATTTCAAGTCCTCCCTGAGAGTACGGCATAGTGTCGCAGGTATGTTGGTTATTCAACAATAGCATTTTTTTAAAGGAAAATCTAAAACTGGAATCTCAAGAAATGATTTCCAATTATTAGCACCTTCGAAATCAGCATCCCCTCATTCCGTCCGTTTTCAAACATTCTGTCTTAAATCACAGTGTCTATTTTTATACTGTCCCTTTATGCATCCAGATTATTCTGTTAAGTAAAATACTGCAAAAACACATTTCCTGCTTGCCATACATAAATGGATTAGACATCTAGAGCATTCTGCTTTAACGAAAATTATTCTTGGCATTCTTTAAGAAGGAAGGGAGAGCGCGAACAGTGGGATTTTCACATCTGTTAAATAATCATTAGCATGAAGGATTGAAACTCTATCTTCTTTTTCAGCTTAAGACCAGCTGTTGAGGTAAACTTGAAGGGCCCCTTAATTATTGCATATTTCAATAGCTTGTAGAGGATTCAGTTACCTCGTTCCAACGCTCCGATCAAAGGAACTCATTTACTTGGTGCACCATTGTTATTGAAAGCATTCCTCATTTGATTGTTTTGCTTCTGAAATGTTCTGTACAAGGTCAGACAGGGTGTCTTTCTCTGGTTTCATCGGGCCTCTGCGAATAACCTCTGCTACCAATTATGTGTCACTTGGGTGGGTGCTAGGATACGCCAGGGCGGCTTTTTCTTGGCCTTGGTACATGTTTGCTTTTTGTCACTTCTATTGCTGAGTCAAAGATGTTTTAATGTCCATATGATCATTTGGAGCCCGTGAAAAACAAATTCCGACAAGGGAACAGACTTTTTCTGGGTGTGACATGATTTGGTAGTGCTGCCAGAGACGTATTTGCCACGAGCTGTGCCTCCTAATCAGAGGCTCTCGTCATGTGGAAGGTTTCCCCATGGCTTTTGGCCTCATGAGTTTTTGTAACCGTGGAATAAAATCTCGGCCTGGCGTAACACGTGGCGCGGGGAATGAGCCAGACGCAAAACCAATGCGTAGAACTGTGGCCCTTCCACAGGAAACTGTGAATGATTAAATATGAAAGTCAAGTCTTGACTGCTTCCAAATAGATCACAATACTGAATTATCATGCTGGGGTGATGTTTATTGTTTCTTTCTCCCAGAGCATAATGTACTGTGTCAAATTGGCAAACCATGGAACTGGCCTACAAGCTCTTGCATTTGGCAAAACCGGTGCTCTCCCTCTGTAGGTGGCCTGTGGACTAACAGTTGATGGAGATTTACAGAGCTATATTCTGTTCGGAATATGCTCTCATTTCTGCCCAGTGAGCAAACTTGGGATCTGAAGTTATTTTCTCAAATAGTGGATGTCAAAAAATTTTCAAAATCCCTTTATAGCAGATGTACAGTAAACTGCGTACCTGGGCACAGTTCTTTTGTATAGATTAAATTTATTGGTGGATATAGTGACATAGGGGTGCTGGGGGGCACAGTTGGTTGAGCATCCGACTCTTGGTTTCGGCTCAGGTCATGATCTCTGGGTCGTGAGATCAAGCCCCACATTGGGCTCCATGTTCAACACAGTCAACTTGGGATTCTCTCCTTCTCCCTTTGCTTCATCCCCCAGTTATGTGCATACACACACATTCTCTCTCTCTCTCTCAAATAAATAAATCTTTAAAAAAAAAAAAAAAGATACAGTGACATATTTTAAGACTTAAAAAGACCATCAGCCTCTTACTGTGATGAAAGGGTTTTTTCCCTAAAGGTGTATGAAAGCAATGCAGCAGTGTATTATTTTGCACTACAGAGAGTACATGGAAAGGGAAATAATAATAACTTTTAAATAAAGAGGTGAATATAAGAGACACCATCTAGTCTGTGCCCTTGAAATCTAAATTTAGGGAGTGAAACAACATGGAGGTTGCTCTTCAAGATTTACTCCTTTGTGATGGGTAACTAGGTTGTATATTAAAATTTTGTGTAGGTTTGCTCTATTGGTAAAATATACCCAGAATCCATCCATTCCCTATCATCTGGTAGGGTATAGCATGTGAGCCTTAGCCAGCCCTGTCCTGCATCCGGATTGTTTTTTTCTTAAAGATTTCATTTTATTTATTTATTTACAAGAGACACACACACACTCAGAGGCAGAGACACAGGCAGAGGGAGAAGCAGGCTCCGTGCAGGGAGCCCGACGCAGACCTCGATCCCCGGTCTCCAGGATCACGCCTTGGGCCGAAGGCAGTGCTAAACCACTCAGCCACCCAGGCTGCCCCTGCATCATTTGGATTTATGCAGAATTTTCCTCTGTGGTCTTTCTGCTTTTACCCACTTCAACATCTGTTGTCATCACAGTGGCCAGAGAGATTCTTTTAAACTGTAAGTTAGGGGAGCACCTGGGTGGCTCAGTGGTTGAGCATCTGCCTTTGGCTCAGATCGTGTTCCTGGGGTCCTGGTTTCAAGTCCCACCCACATTGGGATCCTTGAGGGAAGCCTGCTTCTCCCTCTGCCTGTGTCTCTGTGTCTCTCTGTGTCTCTCATGAATAAATGAGTAAAAAAAAACCCCAAAAACTATAAGGTTATGTCACTAATCTCAAAATGCTCCCCATTTCATTCTGAGTAAAAGCTCACCGTTCTAGTGACTGACCTGTAAGTCCCATGTCATCTGGTCCTACTATCTCTGAACCTCTCTCTTAATACTTTTACCCCATGCTTGTGCTGCTCCAGTCATGTAGATCATTCTTCTGTTTCTGGAATGCACAGGCATTTTGTACCAGTTAGTCCTTGCCTGGAACCCTCTTGAACCAGATTTCCTCCGTTTACCACTCTCATCTCCTTCATTCAGTCTTGGCTCAGTGAGGCTTACCCTCCTGTCCCTGTTTGAAATGGCAGCCCATTCCCCCATGCCACACTCCAGACTTCCCTATCCTACTCTTGTTTCTCTAAAGCACCTGTTGCCTACCGTGTTACCATGTAATTTGCTTTGTTGTTGTTTTTTTAATATTTTATTTATTTATTCATGAAAAACACAAAGAGGGAGAGAGAGAGGCAGAGACACAGGCAGAGGGAGAAGCAGGCTCCATGCAGGGAGCCTGACGCGGGACTTGATCTTGGGACTGTGGGATCATGCCCTGAGCGGAAGGTGGATGCTCAACTGCTGAGCCACCCAGGCATCCCTGTAATTCGCTTTGTAATTATATGTATTACTCACTGTCTTCCCCCAAAAAATATAATCCTCAAAAAGTCGATTTACTCTGTTTTGTTCACAGGAGTAATCCAAATGCCTAGAACAGTGCCTGGCACATACATAGATAGAGAGTACTTAAAAGATATTTATTGAGAGAGTCAGGTTGAAACGTTGGTTTTAATGGAAAGATACGAATTCACTATTGTCCCACTGAGTTTTAGAAGTTAGCAGTAGCTCTTTGAAGTGACAAAAACCGTCCATGCAGTTATGGGAGTTGCCGTGCATCTAGATCACCAGCAAGTCCTGTCTGCTCTACCTTCAGAGTACATTTAGAATTTACCGATTTTCTCCATGTCTACCACTTTCACACTGCTACAGGCCACCATCATTTCTTACCTGAATTACTGCAGCAGCCCCACATAACGAACCACCTTGATTGGGCCCTGACCCCCTTCATATTGTAAGCACAGCCCAGTGAGTTGGAAGGTAAGGATCCAGGGAAGAGGAACATTAGAAGCTGCAGAAGAAGGAGAGTAAGTAATGACAGGGTGTCTGAGAGGAGGCTGCAGGAGGTTAGCTTAAGAACAAAAATAGAGCAAGGAAGACCAGGACCCCCTTTGCTTTGCAACTGCTGGGGAGTGACTTATGAAGATCGAGAGAGTCTAAGTAATGTTACCCCCCCTAAAAGCGAAGACACTGATGACAGCAGCTATCAGGAAGCACGTAGAGACCCTGGAGCTGACAAAAATCTCTGTTGAGGAATTCATATGATACAGACACCTTCGAGAACCGTTGGACAGCTGATGTAAGATAAACATACACCCTCTGATCCAGTAACTGCCCTCGTAGATTTTTACCAAAAAGACACAAAAGCATATGTTTAAAAAGACTCGTACGAAAATGTTTACAGCAGCCTCATTCATAAGAACCTGAAACTGGAAACATGTCCGGTGTCCATCAAAAGGAGACTAGGTTGTGGAACACCATTAAACAATAAAAAGGAACAAAACCACTGTTTTCACAACATGATGAGTGCATCTTTAAACATGTTAAGCAGTTGGGGCGCTTGGGTGGCTCAGTTGATTGAGCGTCTTGACTCTTGATTCCAGTTCAGGTCGTGGTCTCAGGGTTGTGAGATCGAGCCCCACATTGGGCTCTGGGCTCAGCGTGGAGTCCCTTTGGGATTCTCTCTCTCCCTCTGCCCCTCTCGCTGCACTGTGCACATGCTCTCCATTTCTAAGGGGGAAGAAAAAAACCAGGTTAAGCAAAAGAAGCCAGACACGGAAGGGTACATGCTGTATGATTCCAGTTACGTGAATGTATATAAAACCCAAGAATACATAGAAAACAGACTGATGATGTCAGGTCCCAGAGAGTGGCTGCCAGGAGTGGGGTGTGGGGCAGGGTGGAGGCAGGGGGCACAAGGGAGCTTTCTGGGTGAAGGAAATGTTTAACGACTTGTTTTAGCTGCTGGCTGTAGGTGGACGTGCAGAGTTGCCAGACTGGTTGAACTGAACACTTCAGGTCCGTGCACTTCGTCTTAATTCGACCTCCATCAAAACATATATAATAAAAATGTAATGAACCCCTCTCATGAGATTCTGAGCTGAATAGGGAGGAGAATGATAGAAAAATGCAATGGCTCTAATCTTAGAAAAAAAAGTAAGATACCAAAGTCATTTCCTGAGCTTGATGTACAAGTGATTAGATTGGGAGATTAGAAAACGCTTAGTGAGGCCACTTTAAGGAATGTGACAGGAAGTCGACAAAACACAAGTACTAATAAGCAAAAGAGAGGGCAGTGCAGAAGTAGACGGTGTGGTGTGACCCTGGAAGCAGTCAGTATCATTTTGTGATTAGGGATGAGTAAATTAGGTAACTGCTAGTTAGGGAGTCTCGGATGTCTGTGTCCTTCTAGAAATCCCCCCAGTAAGGTGAAGTTTGAATCTGCCTCCAAGAGTGAGTTGAATTTTACCCAGGAGAGAAGGTGCAGGTCTGGATATATTGGGTCTAACTATTGTATTATTAAAATTAACTCCACTTGCTTCTTTTTGCTTTCTTTAGCTAATAGAAAATCTAAAATTATCTATATAGCTCACATTATATTTCTTTTGGACAGTACTGGGCTTGAAGCATGGAGAGAAGTTAAACTATTTCCATAATTGAAGCAAATGATGATAAATGTCTGGGCAAGGACTGTGGCAAGAGGGGAAAAGAGGAGCGGCGAAATTCAAGAGATATTTCTTAGGACAGAGTTGACTGGCTTGGCATTCGGCAGTGCCCGAGTTATGGAGTGGGCCGAATCAGAGATGACTTGAAGATTTCTAACTTGGATAATAGTGGTTGGGATGGAATACCATATTTGACATGAGAGAAAACACAAGGGAGGAAAAAAATGAGATTTGTAAGTTTTGGAAGGAGGAGAATAATACCACATGTTGCGTTCTGGGCACTTGTCATATATGAAATCATTTTATTTTTTAAATTTTTTTTAAAGATTTTTATTTATTCATGAGAGACACAGAGAGTAGAGAGAGAGAGGCAGAGGGAGAAGCAGGCTTCATGCAGGGAGCCTGACTGACGTGGGACTCAATCCCGGGTCTCCAGGATCACACCCTGGGCTGAAGGCGGCGCTAAACCGCTGAGCCACCTGGGCTGCCCATTAAATCATTTTAATGTCTGCAAACATGTAAGGAATGAAGATCCAGAATGGTTAAGTTAGTCAAAGATCAGTCAACTGGAAGTTGTAGAACTGGGGTTCAAACCCACACCAGTGGTGGTTCTAAATTATTTCAAAATTTGGGAAGCAAAAAAAAAAAAAATTGGGGGGAAGCAAATGATAGTCTAGCTGCTTGAAGTAGTGATAGGTGGAAGCAAATGATAGTCTAGCCCCTCGAAGTAGTGATAGGTGTGTTTATCCTGAGGCACAATTCAAGAATGCTGTGTGTACCGTAATTACAGTTTTGCTGTAAGAACTGACAGGCTAACCCAGAATTTGGTAATCAAAATGGCAAGATTCGTTGTGGGGGGAGTGATTGTTAACTGAGTCCAAGATTACAAAATCTGTACCATTTGATATAAACAGCTCCAAACAAATAAAGGACAGTACCTCTAGTAAACAATAAACAGTAACTGTTCATTACTGTCTTCGAGGAGTAAAGGCATGCACTCTGAAGATGAATCTGTATTATTACAAGGACAGGCCCTAGTCATGCTTTGTACTTTGTTTTCTCTAGGTTTTGTCTTTCCAAAATTGAAGGTCAGGAAAAATACCCAGAACTCAAGTTATTTTGGTTGGTTTTTCCTGGTGAGACATTTTGGTATTGTGGCCTAGGTTTTAGACAATATAAATTTTCACTATAAAGTGACTACGTAAGAAACCATTGGTATGAGCATTTTAAGAATACATATTCCCCCCTTTATGTATATAATTAATACACAAGACTGCAAATTTTCAAGCAATGTGACATAAGTGTAAACTGTTACAAACCAAAACCCAAAGCTTTGGCACATAGGAATTAGGAATGATATGAACTGTCTTAAATTTGTTTTTTTTTTTAGATTTTATTTATTTATTTGACAGAAAGCACAAGCAGGGGGAGCAACAGAGGGAGAGGGAGAAGCAGACTCCCTGCTGAGCAGGGAGCTCCCAACGTGGGGCTTGATCCCAGGACCCCAGGATCATGACCTCAGCCGAAGGCAGATGCTTAACCCACTGAACCACCAGGCGCCCCAAGGAATGATATGAACTTAAAGACTTTGGACTGACGCAGGAGCACGTGGTTGATTTACACACAACAGCATGTTTTATGAACAGCCACACGCTAAAAATTAAACTTAAATGAGAACATTCTTATAAAGACAGTTGCTTCCCTGTCAAATCAGTCTTTTCAGGTGCATGTAAATAGCTGTCAATCTGGTGGAGCATGTATTTAAATGCCAAAGATAGTAATATAATATTTGATTAGTGCACTGAGTCACTTATTCTAGTACCATCTGCTAATCTTGGGCACAGGTCTACATTTCATTTGTAGTACCTTCAGCAACTCAATACCTTTGAATAATTCCAACAAGAGTTGACCTTGCAACACAGTCAGCATGGAGAAGCCTACTTATTTGCACATGGGTATTCCTGTTCTCAGTGACTTGTGACTCTTCCTAAATTTAGCCAAACTGGTATATCGAGATCTAGGTAGAAAAACCAGAAGGTATTCAAGTTAGAGACTTCTTCTAGTGGATTTAAAAGACACTAGAGATAGTTGTCTCTAGGTTTGATAAAGAGGCTCAAATTCACATACTAACTCAAATTCATTGTCGGTAACTTCCTGATTCAGGGTTTTGAGAAATTTATAAGGCCTCCATGGGGGCCTAGAGTGCTATATATAGTAATAATACCTGTTAGGGTTACAGACCTAGAGTGGACATGAGGGAATGGGAAGGGGAAGTAGCCGGGGCTTCATACAGTTCACCTCTGTTCCAGGGCATGGCTTGCTGATTCTGCGTGGGTCAAACAGTAACTAAAAAGCTATTATTTATCGATCATCTACTATCAATTACAAATTGTGACAGATATGATTTCTCATTGAGTTTCATTCTTCTTGAACCTCCAGAGTAGTAGCTGTTAATCCACATTTTTTACATTAGAAAAATGAGGCTTGGAGATTCAAACCCAAGTTGACTGGATTCCAAAGATATTGCTTAGTTCTTGTTTATCAGTATTGCTAAGATTCAAGTAGAAGGACCCACCTGAATAATAAGATTTTTTGGAATATAGCCAGTAATGTGAACTAAACATGTTTCTGATGTTGACAACATAAATTTATCAAATCCATTTAAAATGCTAATTTGGAAGAAATTTCTATAAAGTGTTGTCAAAATTTGTCAGTTTTCAAGTATATTCCTCTGAATAAATATTTAAGTAAAGTTTTTGACATGGAAATTAAGTCTCTGAATCCCTTTTTTGGGAAAGCATCACAATAATACAATGATGAAGTTCTGTAGACACCATCATAAACAAGTATTTATAAAAGAAACGGATATAATAAAAATGAAAAGAAATACTGAAAATCCAGTATATTTGTGTATTAGCCTAGTTTCCTACATTGAATGAATGCCACAGATATTTATGACTTTCAAGCACTGTATCGTTGAAATTTCTAAAGACCTACCCAAGGATTTGCAGTGGGTTGCTGAGAAACAAATATAGGGAAATGGAGTGCTGAAGCTTTATAATAGAATTGGATTTTTTGTGTGATTTCATATTTAAAAGAAAGTTTATTTATACTTTACTTCTTTACATTCCCAAAGGTTATAATGTTTTATTTATTGCTAAGGAAAAATATTGAGATTCATATTTCACACTTCATTGAAATGATTATACTTAAGCAGGAATTCTCATGATTTATTACAATTTATACAGCTGAAAACATGCGTTTTCTTGTTCAGAAATAAAAATAAATTAATTAACTACAATAAAATATCAACAACTAAAATGAATTCTTAAAGGCCTTTAGCTCAAAAGAAAAAAAAGCCCTTTCATTTATGCTTGGAAAAGTATTCTGATTCATAAAAACTTAGTTCTTGAACATACTGTCTTCTGCCTTTGTCTCGGTTTATCCAAAGTCCCATAAACTGGGCAATTTAGATTTTTTATGTGAGGCTGGATATTTATATTCTTTCATATGCCATTTTTCAATCTTCTATTATTATTTTTCAGACTTTATTTATTTATTCATGAGAGAGACAGAGACAGAAGCAGAGACGTAGGCCGAGGGAGAAGCAGGCTCCCTGCAGGGAACCCAGTGCAGGACCCCAGGATCAGGACCTGAGTCAAAGGCAGATCCTCAACCACTGAGCCACCCAGGTGCCCCGGGTTTTTTTGTATTTTTTTTTTCAGTCTTTTAAAATGACCAGTCATGGGCAGCCCTGGTGGCTCAGAGGTTTAGTGCCACCTTCAGCCCAGGGTGTGATCCTGGGGACCCGGGATCGAGTCCCACATCAGGCTCCCTGCATGTAGCCTGCTTCTCCCTCTGCCTGTGTCTCTGCCTCTCTCTCTGTGTCTCTCATGAATAAATAAATAAATCTTTTAAAAAATAATAAAATACAATGACCAGTCATGTCAAAATGATTCCCCTAACATGTAGATTTCTGCTCTTATCAGAATGGAATTTACCACAGCTTTATTATTTATTTTACACTTTCTTCCAGAAAGGATACTTATAAGGAGTATGAGGGTTTAACTTATGGATTATTTTCATTTGATATGCATTACTTCATGCATTTATTTATTGCCATCTCTACTAAATTGCATTGATGAAACTTCTGCTTCATTAGTTCCTTGCTTTTGAAATGAAGGAAGCATCCTTAAGCAAAGGAATTTTTCTGAGCTACTATATAAAGAATTATTTAAAATGTTAAAGCATTTCATTGAGCCATTCATAGGTGCTATCTATTGTATACATTTTTTATTATTTTATTTATTTATGAGAGAGGAGACAGAGAGAGACGGGCAGAGGGAGAGGGACAAGCAGACTCCACACTGAGTACAAAGCCTAACGCAGGGCTTGATCCCACGACCCCAGGACATAACCCGAGCTGAAACCAAGAGTCAGATGCCCAACTGACTGAGCCACCCAGGCACCCCTCTGTTGTATATTTTAACTCAGATGGAACACAAATTAAAATATATTGTCTTTGCCTTCTTGACAATAATTTAAATGATATGTGTAGATAAAGCTTTAACTGACAAATAAGCAATTAACATACTTAAATTTGGTTATATTTTGTTCATTTTTTTTCTCTTTCCCTACCCTGCCACTGCCCGGCAAACCCTCCCTCCTCCCCACAAGATTGTGTAGTAAGAAGGTACACTTATCAATAATACTTATTTCAAAAAGGAAAATCTTTACAATGCTATTGCAGATGGTAAAACAGTTTATTCTGCTCATAGATGTCGAGCATATGTTTCCTTTTTTTAAAAATAACTTTACAGATAGGCCTGAAATCTGGCTATTTTTACAGGTTATCTCACCAACTTCTGCTAAACTTCCAGCTAACACGAACCCTACAATTTTTGGTTTTATAACTGTAATTTTTACCTTATAAGCAAAGGACAAGAAAAAGTTCTTACTGTTGTGGAAGCAGTTAACAGGTTTATGTTTAAAAGTGGTCAGCGTAGGGACACCTGGGTGGCTCAGTGGTTGAGCGTCTGCCTTTCAGCTCAGGTCATGATCCTGGGGTCCTGGGATCAAGTCCTGCATCAGGCTCCCCACAGGGATCCTGCTTCTCCCTCTGCCTGTGTCTGCCTCTCTCTGTATCTCTCATGAATAAATAAGTAAAATCTTTAAAACAAAACAAACCAAAACTGGTCAGCATAGAAATGTAGTAAAATGATATATAACGGAAACATACACACACAGAGGGCTTTAAGCTGGGGAAATCTGCATAGGAAAGGTGAATTGTATCAATGTCATGGTATAAATTTTGCAAGATGTTGTGTTGGGAGAAATTAAAGGAAGTATATACATACCTCTCTATATATTATTTCTTAAAACTGCCTATGAATCTACATTTATCCCAAAATTTCAGTTTAAAAAAAAATACAACTGGTTAGTAATTTTCAAGAGCCAGATGGTGAATATTTTAGCCTTTTTAAGGGGGCATGAGGTGGCAACTGCTCAAATTCATTATAGTGCAGAAGCAGTCTAACATAAACAAGTGGGTGTGACACTGTTCTTTTGAAACTTTATTTACAAAAAGCAGACTTACAGTTTGCAGACCTCTGGTTTTAAAAAAAGACAGGAGCTTTTATTTAATGTTCTATATGCTACTCCATTCTAAAAAAAAATGGTAACAAAAGTAAATCATATATTTGTAATGCTTTAATTTGCAGTTTATTTCTGTGTTCATGATTTTCTTAATTTGCACAAATATACATACAGTATACATATGCAGTTACATTTATTTTAAATATTCTGTAAAGCACTTCTTGGGTACCATGTTTCTGTATTTTGGGAAGTCAAAATGAGTTAAAGTTGTTTGACGTAGAAAAGTAGGAAACCCTTTTTAGGCAGACTGCTGTATGAAAGGAAGACAGACATGGAATTTCTATCCTAAAATTCTCATCTGTAAACTTGAGCAGTAAGCAGTTAGGAGCGAGAGTCTAAGTAGAAAATTAGCCACTTTCTGTGCTTTCCTTTCTTTTTAGCCATTATGTCCAAGGCTTGAACATCCTCTGCAAGAATTTAGGCTGCGTTCAATTACTTTCATTTTCAGGGTGCAATAAAGCATTACCGTAAGTAGAATCTAACTTTGAGTAAGAGTGTACTCAGACTGATGTTTCAGACAATTTCCAAAAAATCAACTTTACGAGATTTCAGTATTTATTCCGTAGACTTTTTGGTTCACTTTTTCTTTCTCTCCACGCTGCCACATCATGAGCATAGTTTTAAGAAATCGGCTTCAGTTTCCATTGATTCCAATTGCTTTCTTCCCATATGATTCTTTTTCCTTCTGCTGCTTCATTTCTTTTTTATGTGAGTGGCTTGTGTGGAAAAGCCTCTTGAATTGTGGGACAAAAAAGAAAAGAATACGCTTTACGGAGACATACATGCGTGTTAAGGTTTCCTCAGTGCCATGGAGTGGTAGAAAGACTTTGCAATTTCAAAGAAGAGGCAATATAAACACAACAGGGCACTGGTGAGAAAAAAAGATTTAATGTCCACAATTTAGCAGAAATATATACCGGTTGTGAATTGATTTCCAGAATGATTAGAGTGATGAGAGCCGAGTAAGGTTGGCATGATGAGATTGAGTGATTTTAAGGAATTTCAGGAGATGAAAGGATTTCTGAGTTTTTGAAAATTCCATGCACATCCATCTCTTTCACCCTACCCTTCATTTAATCTGTTGCTAAGATAATCAATTTATTCGACCTCTTTATTATCTCTGGACTGTGGCCCTGCATCTTTATCCCCATTGAGGGCTTTGCTTTATGTACTCTGTGCAATCCTGCAGCTATCTACTAACCTTCCTCACTCACCGCTCATGCAGACAAAACACACACGCTCGCTTGCTCGCTCATCCCACATGCATCCCCCATGGTGCTGCCAGAGTGATCTTCATAACATGCATCTGGACCTTGTCATTTGCTTAAAACCACTCAGCAGCTCCCTGTTGCTAGCACAATACTGGGTGAACACTATAGCCAATACAATGCAAGGCAAGGCAAGTCAAAATCTTTTTCCTTCCTGTGTTTCCAGCTTCATTTCCTAAGTCATTTGCCTTTCTCCTGCCCTATCCCAGCACCCGGTGCACCCTTTATGCCCCAGCCAGTCTGCAGTATGGCTTTATCGTGCTCCATGTCATCTTCTTGCCTTTGCTTCTTTCCCCATTATCCTGAAGCCTTCTCAGCCCAAAATACACATTCCTCAGGACAACTTAAGCATTATTTTAATTAGAAAAGCCTTGTGTGAGTCTTTCAGAATCGAGCATATTTCATCTCTTAGATAATTTGCCAGATAATACTTGATCGCTTTGTATGTTTATACCCAAGAGTTGGAGGGCAGTATGGTATAGAGGGAAAAAAAGCTTTGAGTCAGATGCAGTGAGAGCTACAAAAGGACAGGAAACAATCTGTCAACTCCACGTTGAATTACTAGTACCTGCCGGGTGCCTGAAATACTGTGGGTATTCAGTGTGTATGTCTTGTATGAATTATTGGATGAATGAATCAATCAATCAATAAAGGAAAAGTTTGTGTCTTATTCATTGGAATTGAATGGAATATCAGCCTGGGAGACATTTCTAAAGGTATTAAAGGTTTAAATGAAGACCACCTCCCACCCTCCGCCTTTTGTAGTATTGCTATAATGAAGGAATGAATATCTAAAGGGGATTTCTAACCAGTAGGTTACAGAGGAAATGGTTTCTGAAATAGCTTTGGAGTCATCATCAAATGGACTCACTACATTAACAACATAGAGCATATAATGAATCTGGAAGAAAAAAGTATGTAAGTTGGGTAATATATTCTATTTTATTTTTATTTAGTTTTTAAAGATTTTATTTATTTATTCATGAGAGACACAGAGAGAGAAAGGTAGAGAGAGAACCAGGCTCCATGCAGGGAGCCCGATGCAGGACTCGATCCCGGGACTCCAGGATCACACCCTGGGCCAAAGGCAGGCGCTAAACCGCTGAGCCACCCAGGGATCCCCATATGTTCTGTTTTAAACACTAATAGGGTTACCATGCATGTAAGTTATACACTTCTTTTTTCCAGTTTTGACTATCCTGACAATTCCTCAAATGCTTAGCAACCTATAGGCTATCTTAACAAAATGTCCTATCATGTAAACATTTCTAAACCATTGTCAACATAGCTACACTCTAAGTTTTTAAACTACTATATCCCTTATGTTACAGTAGGTGCCCAATAAGTATGTGTGGAGTGGATAAACAAACCATTACCAAATGATTGTATTCAGCTCCTACATTTAAAAAGCTAGTCCCCAAATCCTTGGACTCTTGACAAGCACCCAGATTAATCTTCCTTCCACTTCTTTTCCCACACTAAGCCTCTTGCAGAGCACCTCTGCATAGCCTTACTATATCAGGTAAAAATTCTGCTACTTGGATTTTTAAAGTCATTAACTAGTCCCACGTTGGTCTATCCAGAACGCTCTCTTCACTTGCTTTCCAGACCAGTGTCACTGCTCACCTCCTGGTCTTTTTTTTATGATGGCCTTGTTGACTTGTCTATATCTTTGCCTCTCCTCTTGGTTTATCTAAATTTTAGCCTATACTTTAAGCCTTGCAAACTAACCCCAGTACAAAGCAAAGGTTTCTGTATTTTCTTTCTCCACATACTTTGAATTTCTTAAATTATTTTTTTCACTTGCCTGAAATATGTGTTCTAGATGCTTCAAGTATATAAATCCTATCTCCAAAAACACCATAAGCTCCATTAGGCCAGTCAGCCTGTCTTCTCCTCCTGTATCTCCACAGTTCTTGACCGTTATTGGGGAAATAAAATTTGGGCTTGTGGTTTGGCAGCAGTGAACCTTTTTTTGATTCAAGAAGAGTGCATTTATGGAAATGAAATTGCCCATTGTATGCAAGATAGACTGGTGTGGAGTCAATAGACAAAGATGTCAGCATACAATTTTTCATAGGGTTTATTCTTAGTCAGCAGACAATTTTTATTTAATAAATGAGGGATGGGGGGGATGATAAGGGTCTAGATGCAGTGAGGCAATGGGAATCCAGTGAAGGATACATAATCAAGATACCTCTTTAATCAGCTAACAACAAACTTGTTGATGATAGAATATAAAGAATCAAAGAGAGTAAGAGTCAAAAAATGTCACCAAACGTTTGAGAAGAAAGTGGTCATTTCAGTGGAAAAGTGAAATGGTTGAGAAAGAGGTGATGAGTTGGGCAGGGGTATGGAAGGAGCATCGGGATGACTTTAGTTTTGTGCAGATTGGCAATGCACATGGAGAAGATAAATACAATTCCTTTTAAGGTGTGTTAGGCTAAGAATAATGACATTATGTTGGCTACAGTGGATTTTAAAAATTGTATCCACAGATTCAAAAATCTCTCTTCCTCCTTCCCAATCTAGATATGCTATCTACATTCATCTTCAGGGATCATACTTTACGTTGATTTTGTTTCAAAATCACATTGGTTTGTTTTGAAGCAAAGTTGTTCTGGTGGTCTGGTACAGAGAAAAGTTCATTGAAACTCTCATACTAGTATAATTTCGTTGTAATCCCCATTTCAAATGTAATGGATCGGAGCCCACTAGAAAGGAGGAGACATACCAGGAACTAATTTACCTGTGAGAATGCAGAGGGGCAGAGGCAGAAATCTTAGTTCTTTTTTGTTTTTTAAGATTTTATTTCTTTATTCATGAGAGAGACAGAGAGAAAGAGGCAGAGACACAGGCAGAGGGAGAAGCAGGCTCCATGCAGGGAGCCCGATGTGGGACTCGATCCTGGGACTCCAGGATCACACCCTGGGCTGAAGGCAGGCGCTAAACCGCCGAGCCACCCAGGGATCCCCAGAAATCTTAGTTCTTTTAAGAAAATTGCATGATGAGGTTTGTTTTTGCTGCTGCTGTTTCTGTTGCTTTGAATAGGTTAAAACTATGCTTGAGGACCATTAGAGGACAGAAATCAAATCTTAATCAGTCTTGATGTTTTTTTTTTTTTTTTTTTTTTTTTTCCTGTTTAAAAGAAAGGTTCAAATTCACTTTAAAGCCTAGGGAGTTTAATTAAAGTAAGTAGAGACAAAAGTACTCTTTTGAGAGCTGTCATTTCTCTTAGTACGACACTATTAATAATGTGGTGTAATGCTATTTTGGAAGTTTGGTTTTTTCCTTCTCTTTTGTCTTGCTCTGACTCTTTTCTATATTCTAAATGAAAGGGGAATAAAGCACTTAAAGGAAGGTACTCTACTAAATTCACTGTCTCCTTATGCACCACACTATCTCTGACCTCAGCTGTACTTCTTTGAAGAAATAACCCTTGCAGGCACTGTCTTTTTTTTTTTTTTTCCCTTTCCCTTCCTCTTTTGTTGTGAGCCTCTTTTTAACCAACAACATTTGCAGGGTTCTTCACAAAGAAGTTTTTTTTTCCCAATTAGGGTGAAAACCAGATCATTATGTGACCGTTTCGTTGTGAGTGTAACTTCTTTTTTGACAGCTCCATTAGCTCTACCCAGTTATAAATCTTCATATTTCTGACTTGCCTTGAAATCAGAAAGCGTTTTCATTATGCTAGTCTTTGTGAGCAACAAGCATGAATGGAGGCTTGGCAGACATCACAGGCTCATCGTGGGACTTACCTGGTTTACAACTTCTTACGAGGGCAAAATGTTTACTGCTTAAACCTGATGATTTAGCTTTGATTGCTAATTATGTGGGGCACAGTTTTGAATTTAAAGAGTGTTTCTGAGGTCACTTTTCGTTTTTGTGTGTACAGATAATGTGCTACCTGTAACTTGGATTTCACGATCTTTGTTGTTTGAAAGTTAATTAGTATTCTTTGTTAGAATACCTTCTCATTTGCTTGAATAAGCGTTTAATTTCATCTGTCTTTGTCACTTGATTTTGGTGAATATTTTAGAAGCCAAACAATATATTTAAGGTGTGCTACCTCTAATTGCATCGATGTGTGGAAAGCGATTATTAAACTGATAATACCAATTATACTTCTATTCTATTCTCATACTCTGTTTTTATAACATGCGTGAGGTTGAAAAATTAGGATTACCCAGTATTTTAACACGATAGGTAAGAAATAAGAAATGATAAGGGAAGCAGATATTATTTTGTATTTTGATGTCCTTATTGCAATATAAGCACGGCAGTGTATAATGAACTTAAGAAGTTAAAGAGTTAACAGTTCTTTATAAACCAGAAGGCCATTAACTTTTAATAATGCCGTCTCAAATATTTGTCTGTAAATTGTGGTGATAATCAAAGACGAGCCTATGGGATTGTGCTTTGTAGTACTGTTTGATTTGATAACTCTGGTAATCCCTTAAGCACGTTAGGAAAAATATTTTATGCTTACATTAGCAACTATTGTGAGTTTGTAAAATAACCTGCCAACCTCAAGATGTACTAGAAGGACAAGAAGAAAAGCAATTATATCTCAGATTTTGTTTGGTTTCTTTTTAGGATGATTACTTTTAGAAATATTTTTTTAATCTAATAATTTGTGTTTCTCACCCTGAGAAAGAGATGAACTGGCTTCAGAAAATTAAAAAAATGATACGTAATACTGTCTATATACTAAAAAGTATTGAGCTTTTTTATAAAACTTGAAAATAATATCCAATTTTTTTAAATCTGTGTTCCCCATTTAAAATGCTGTGTAGTTTCCCTGTAATAAAACGATGCTTTCGCTATTACTGTGGATTGTGGTCTTCACCATGGCCTTAACTAGATTGCATTCTGATCTGGACTCAAAATAAAGCAAGCATTTCTTCATTTAAAATTGAATTTCTGGGGCACCTGGGTGGCTCAGTGGTTGAACATCTGCCTTCGACTCAGGTCTTGATCCCGGAGTCCCGGGATCGAGTTCCACATCAGGCTCTCCCGCAGGGAGCCTGCTTCTCCCTCTGCCTATGTCTCTGCCTCCCTCTGTCTCTCTCATAAATAAATTAATAAAATCTTAAAAAAACAAAATTTCTAATAAGTTGAAATAAAAATAAAATTGAATCTCTTCTATTTTTAATGGTGATAAAATTGATATATAACAATACATAAGTTTCAGGGGTTCTACATTCTGATTCACCATCTGTCTGCCCAACAAAGTGATCACCACTAACAGCCTAGTTATCCTCCACCACCACAGCGTTGATCCTCTTCACCCACCCATTTCACTCATCCTTCTCCTTCTTCCCCACCTGTAACTACCATTTTGTTCTCTGTATCTATGGGTTTTTGTTTTGTCTGTTTTGGGTTTTTAGATTTCACTTGGATTTCACATATAAGTGAAATCAGACTGTATTTGTCTTTCTCCATCTGACTTATTTCACTTAGCATAATACCTTCAAGATCCATTCATGTTGTTGCAAATGGCAAGAGTTTTTTTTTTTTTTTTTTTTTAAGATTTATTCATTCATTCAGAGAGAGCGAGAGAGAGGCAGAGACACAGGCAGAGGGAGAAGCAGGCCCCATGCAGGAAGCCTGATGCAGAACTCGATCCCGGGTCTCCAGGATCACACCCCAGGCTGCAGGAGGCACTAAACCACTGCGCCACCGGGGCTGCCCGAGTTCATTCTTTTTTTATGGCTGAGTGGTATTCCATTCCATTCCATTAAGACAGACAGACACACACACACACCCCACATCTTCCTTATTCATTCATCCATTGATGCATATTTAGGTTGCTTCTATTTCTTGGCTACTGTAAATAATGCTGCACTGAACATAGGGGTGTGTATATCTTTTTGAATTTCATATTCTTCAGATAAACACTGAGAAGTGAAATTGCTGGATCCTCTAGGTAGTTCTATTCTTGATGTTTTTTAAGATTTTATTTATTTATTCATGAGAGACACAGAGACAGAGAGAGAAGCAGAGACACAGGCAGAGGGAGAAGCAAGCTCCATGCAAGGAGCCTGACGTGGGACTTGTCCCGGGTCTCCAGGATCACGCCCTGGGCTGAGGGCGGTGCTAAACCTCTGAGCCACTTGGGCTGCCCTATTTTTGCTTTTTTTTTTTTGAGGAACCTCTATGCGTTTTCTATAGTGTCTGTACCAATTTGCATCCCTACTAGCAGCATAAAAGGGTTCTTTTTTCTCTATATCCTTGCTAACACTTGAGTATGTATTTGGAAAAATGTTTATTTTCTCTGTCCATTTTTAAAACAGGTTGTTTGTTTTGCTGTTGTTGGGTGATATGAATTTTGTGTATATTTTGGATATTCTTGCCTTGTCAGATACATGATTTGCAAAAATCTCCCATTCAGTAGGCTCTCTTTTCATTTTGATGTTGGTTTCTTTCACTGTGGAAAAACTTTTTAGTTTGATGTAATCCCATTTATTTATTTTTTATTTTGTTTCCCTTGCCTTTGGAATCAGATCCACAAAATATTGCTAAGACCAATGTTGAGTATTCTCTTTTAGGAATTCTGTGATTTCGGGTCTTTACAAGTCTTTAATCCATTTGAATTAATTTTTGTGTGTGATGTTAAGATAGAGGTCACCTGTCATTCTTTTGCATATGGCTGTTCAGTTTTTTCAACACCATTATTGAAGCGACTGTCCCATCTCTTATCATATGTTCTTAGATCCTCTGTCATAAATTAATTATTGATATATGTATGGGTTTCATTTAGTTCCGTTCCACTGATCTACCTATTTTTGTACCAACACCATACTGTTCTGACGACTACAACCTCGTGGTATAGTTTGAAATGAGGGAACATAGTGCCTCCAGTTTTGTAGTCTCTCAAGATTGTGTTGGCTCTTCAGTATCTTTTATGGTTCCATAAAAATTTTAGAATTATTTGTTCTCATTCTGAGATAAATGCCGTTAGAATTCTGATGGGAATTGCTTTGAATATGTAGATTGCTTTGGGCAGTATGGACATTTTAATAATATTAATTCTTCCAATCATGAGCACAGAATATCTTTTCATTCATTTATTTATGCCTTCAGTTTCTTTCATCAGTGTTTTCTAGTTTTCAGTGTACAGGTCTCTTTCACTTCCTTCTTTAAATTTATTCCTAGGTATTTTATTCTTTTTGGTGCAATTGTAAATAGAGGTTTTTAAAATTTCTCTTTCTAATAATACATTATTAGTCATATAAATGCTAAGATTCCTGAATGTTGATTTTGAATCCTGCTACTTTACTGAATTTATTTATTCTAACATTTTTTGGTAGAATCTTAAAGATTTTCATATATAGTATTATGTCATCCGCAAATAGTCACAGTGTTACTAATTCGAATGCCCTTTTATTTCTTTTACTTGCCTAATTGCTGTGGCTAGAATTCCAATACTTTGTTGAATAAAAATGATGAGAGTGGACATCCTTGTCTTGTTCCTGATCTTACAGGGAGAGCTTTCAGATTTTTACCATTAAGTATGATGTTGAGTAGTATGATAACTGTGGGTTTGTCATATGTGGCATTTGTTATGTTGAGGTATATTCCCTTTATAACCACTTGTAGAGTTTTTATCATAAATGGATGTTGAATCTCATCAAATATTTTTCTGTATCTATTGAGGTGATCATATGCTTTTATTACCCATTTTGTTAATGTACTACATCACATTGATTGATCTATGGATAGGATATTGAACCAGCCTGCATTCCTAGAATAAATTCCACTTGATCATGGTCTATAATCCTTTAGTAAGTTTGCTAATATTTTGTTGAGAATTTTTATCTATGTTCATCAATGATACTGGCCTGTGTTTTTCTTTTCCTTTTTTTTTTTTGTTTGTTTTTTGTTTGTTTGTTTTTTTGTTTTTGTGTGTGTGTGTGGTGTCCTTATCTGGTTTTGATATCAGGGTGACACTGGCCTCAGAAAATGAATTTGGAAGTGTTTGCTCTTCCATATTTTGGAAGAGTTTAGAAGAATAGGTATTAAATCTCCTTGTTTTGGTAAAATTTACTGGTGAAGCCATCTGGTCCTAGACCTTTTTGTTTGTCAGGAAGTTTTTGGTTACTGATTCAATCTCTTTACTAGTAATTAGTCTATTCAGTTTTTCTGTTTCTTCATGACTCAATCTTGGAAGATTCTATGTTTTTAGAAATGCATTAATTTCTTCTAGATTGTCCAATTTGTTGGTGTCTAATTATTCATAGTAGTCTCAAATGGTCATTTCTATTTCTGTGGTGCCAGCTGTAACTTCTCTTTCATTTCTGACTTTATTAGAACCCTGTCTCTTTTTGTCTTGCTTGGTCTAAAGGTTTGATAGTTTTGTATATCTTTTCAAAGAACCAGGTCTTAATTTCATTGATCTTTATTATTTCCTCTTTTCTATTGACTGTGCGCTTTGTTCTTTTCTTAGCTCTTTTATGTGTAAAGTTAGATTATTTGTGATTTTTTTTTGTCTTGCGTTTTTGAGGTAAGCCTGTATTACTATGATCTTCCCTCTTAGAACTGCTTTTGCTGCATCCCCAAATTTTGGTATGTTGTATATCTCTTTTCATTTGTCTCTAGGTACTTGTTCATTTCTTATTTGATTTTTCATTTACCCATTGGTTGTTCAGCAACATGTTCAATTTTTACATTGTTGTGGTTTTCCCAGTTTTCTTGTAATTGATTTTTAGCTTTAAACCATTGTGGTTAGAGAAGAAGTTTGATATGCTTTCAGTTTTCTTGACTTTATTGAGACTTGGTTTGTGGCCTAACATGTGCTGTATCCTGGAGAATGTTCCATATGCACTGAGAACAGTGCATTTTGCAGTTTTGGGATAGAACGTTCTGTATATATCTGTGAAGTACATCTGGTCTAATGTGTTGTTTAAGGCCAATGTTTTCTTAGTCTGCAGGACTATCTTAAAGCTAACATTTCATCTTCATTTTCTTCTTGACAACATGTCTAAATCAAAACTGACAAAAATAATTATCCCTGTATAAATTAGTATGGGAAGCTTTGGAGGCATATTCTGTGACCATTGCCAGAGTTCTTAATTTCTCAGTACTTTCTTTCCTTGCTTACGAAATAGGACTAAATACCAACAGTTTATGGTGGCTGTGAGATTAAATAAATTAATGTATGTTGAGTACAGAGCCTAATGAATTTAACAGACTTTAATGAGTATAAAATTTCCTCTGTAGATTTCTGCCCCTCCACCCCACGGTGCCCCCCAGTTTTGCATTTAGGATCTATAAAGTTACATTAAGCCTGGATTTTTAGAAACTCTCTTTTATTTTTTTTTAATTTTTTAAAGACCTTATTTATTCAATCATGAGAGACAGAGAGAGAGAGGCAGAGACGTAAGCAGAGGGAGAAGCAAGCAGGCTCCCTGCGGGGAGACGGATGCAGGACCCGATCCCAGGACCCCGGGATTATGACCTGAGTCAAAGGCAAAGGCTCAACCACTAAGCCACCCAGGTGCTCTAGAAACTCCCTTTTAGATTTACAGTAACTTCTTTCTGAAATTACTGGCTAAAGTAATTTAATTATGGCTAGCAAAAAATAAAAAATAAAATAGGGAAAAATATGTAGTTCTTTTGTCTTTTTCTTTCTTTTTTTTTTTTGTAGTGAAGAGCATTATCTTTTAAGCACACAAATTTTTTTGAGTAGCAGGGGTTAAAGGAATTGTTATAGACTGGATATGGATGTGTTAGAATGCTTTAGAAAATCGATTCTCGCTAATGGAGAGAATGTTTTTAAAGTGAACTATTACCATTCCTTCAGTGAACCACATACAGCAGAAAAAATTCAAGTAAACATTGAAAGAGAGGCAAGCTCTTCCTTATAGAATTAATGAGAATTGCAGTGATCCGCCGTGGGGAATTAGAATTTGAAAAACCTTTTCCATGTGCATTATTCCCTAAAGTCTAGAACCAGATAAGTAGACTCTAATTTTAAACGTGCAATTATCCAAACAAGATGAATGTGCAGGGCAACGCTGGATAAGACTGTCGATCTTCATGTTAATATTTTTATTCTCCTTTATAATAGACATATAGTTGGCAAAAGCCACATGTCTGTGAGATCCCTAAAGACCAGCTAACTCAAGAGATGTAGCCAGCTTTATCCTACATCAACTCTGGAGATACAGCCCAAGGGAGACACATCCGAATAAACCCCTATAAAGGACTGCTGTTGTCCTTTATAATGTCTTTCTTTGGTCAGTTGTTTTATCATGAGTAGATGATTTTGTTTTGTTTTGAAGGAATATTTGATAACAAGTTAGATCACATATGCTTATCTAACATGTATTTTTATATCACAGAAGCTGAAGGAAAGCATCCTGTTCATTGGTAAAAATGGCCTGCTTGATGTATGTACACTTCTGTGCAGTTTTAAATATGCTGTAATTGTAACTCCAAACAAGAATTTGAATAGGTGCCAGCATTTTCTCCTTCATATAGGAAATTCCTTTGAAAATCATTAAAAGCTTGGACAAAAATTCCATAGCTATGTTCTTAAGATCACTGTGTAGGATCTTCATGGTTCAGATGATACAAGGAGCTTCAGTTCAACCTTTTAGAGAAGGTATTGAGCTTGTGTGATCTCATCAACCAGGAGAATGTTGGCGGCAATCATGTGCAGGAGTGAAGAAACTGTTTCTTCACACAGTAGTTGTCCCATATGCCAACCTCTCCTATGGCCATTGGCTCACCTGTGTTCTAGTCCACACGTACAAGTGGACCTCCTTCTGAATGTTCTGCTTTAGCTTTAATTTTAATTAGGGCTCTGGAAAGTCAAAACCAGAGCTCCGAACAAGAATCATGGGAATAATGAGCAATGCATTAGCAAATGCTTAACTCCAAGTTGGGCCCTGCCCTTTACTAGACTTACAATCAGGCCTTCTTCCATTGCCCCAATACCTGGCCTACACAGACATCATCCATAGCATTTTTAACAGCCCTCAACCCATCTCTTGTTGTATCCTTGATTTGAGTGAGGATATGCTTGTTTGGTCCTCTGACCAGTAATGTGATAGCAAGGATTGTTACATTTCTCAATAAAGGTGAACTTCTCTTCTCCCAGTGCATACTCAAGAGTCAAGATCTGCATGTCCCAAACAATCAGGACTTAGGTCATCAAAAGAATTGAGGGGTACCCCACCACATGCAAGAGGCAGCCTTTCTAGATTTCTCTTTTTAGCTCTGCACAGAGCTATTATGCCTTTTTGTGTGTGAGAGAGAGCACCTAAGGAAAAGAGTGAGTTGTCTTTTGATTAAATAACAGATCTTTTCTCAGATCTTTTCTCTGAATCACTACAGACTTCCTTTTCAGTTCTATCATGTTTTTAGTTGTATCTTCAATGAATTTTCTTTTAGCTTTGCTAGTTTCTCTATCTCTCCTCTGAATTCTTATTTTAAAAAAAGCCAGAATTTGCTTCTTTTTCTTTCATATTCTTTTTTTTAAGATTTTATTTATTTATTCATGAGAGACACAGAAAGAGAGAGAGAGAGAGAGAGGCAGAGACACAGGCAGAGGGAGAAGCAGGCTCCATGCAGGGAGCCCAACGTGGGATTCGATCCCGGGTCTCCAGGATCACACCCTGGGCTGAAGGCGCTAAACTGCTGAGCGACCCTGGGCTGCCCTTTCTTTCATATTCTTATGACATATTGCACATATGCAGATATATGAATCTTTTACTCTTTTTTTCACATTGGAATGCCGTGACCTTTGGTCTAAAACAAGACCTCTGATTACACTTGCATTTGTTTCAGATTTATATTTCATGTCCATAACCTTGGCCGTGAGGGGGTCAGGAGGTTCATCTTGTTTTGTAATGGCCAAATTGGAGGCCACCACAGCCCCTGTTAGGACAGCAGCACGTTTAGCATGAGCTTTGGTATATAGAGATATTCTGGCCAAGACACCTACCTGTAAGCATTGCCCTATCCATCTCTTTGCTAACTTTGACTTGTTCCAAAAACTGAGGTACCTTTTCCTGTGCAGATTCAAATCTGTCTGTTATTCTGGGACAAAGACCTTCAGAAATGGAGGTTTGATCAGCTCTCCAGTGGTTAGAACATGGTACAATCACCGGTCATGTCATCTTGGACTATTGCTGCTTTGGCTATTAAGGAGGCTGTTGGGTATCAAATTTGCATTTTATGAAGCAGCACATTGCCATCTTTAGTAAGCTTGATGTCTGCAGAAACAAGCCTTTTTGTGGTGCTCTTAGGCCCTAAGCTGGTCCTCAGGCCTCCTGCAGCCCTGGGCTGTACTGATGTTGGCTGCGAGGCTGTATGAGTCGGGCCACCTTGGCCTTAGAGATGGTAGTGACACAGCAGAAGAAGTGGAAGCGACCAGGCTTGTAGAATGCCCAAAGCCCCAAAATAGAGTTGTATTTTCTAAACTGCAAAGTGATAAAGCATAACAGCATTTGATACATGAAGTCAGCAACCAAAGCGTTAAACTGTGTGTGTGTGCGCGCACACACCCATACACACCCGCACAAAATGTTATGAATTGTGCAATTTTTTTTTAAGCTGGGAAAAGATACTAGAAATCATGATCTGTCCCCATAATTTTATAGATGAAGATAACTGAGGCCGAGAGAATAGAATATGTTAAAGATAGAGCCAGGAATATACATACGTTTATGTTCAAAGCAATGTATGTATTTATCAAATACAAGAATTTCTTTTTCACTTGTGTCCTTCTAATTTATATATAAGTAAGATTATATTATGACTCTGGGTCTTTAATCACTGAAAAATGAATTATATACGATATGATTGAGTTTCAGAAATTTTGAAATTAATGTCAGGACACTAATTTCTCTTAAAAATAAATTTGTAATTTTATTTAAAAAACACATACTTTTGCAGTACAAACCCGGTCAGCATTTAATAGATAATGTATACTATTTCCACATACTACCTATTTTCCTCACTAGGTAGATAATGCACATGCTTATTGATGAAGGTTTTGTGAGTGATGTGTATTTGGCACATATTTTGCATCTATTATAAGAAATGATTTAGTAGGATATTTGGCCAAAAGCAAATATTATTCAAGACTGTGCAAACGCAACAGATTCAGGTAGAAAAAATTTTTTTATTGATAAGTAAATTCTAATAATACAGATTTCACCTCAGTTTTAAGAATCATCATGATTTTCAACAGAAGGGCATATTTATTGTAAACCCTAAGCGATCTTTCTGAAACCTGAAAAAGATTTGTGAAAACAGCCTGCAATAAAAATCACGCACGCTTCATAAAACACTACTTGATAGATATCACTTGCACCATTAGGAACTAAACGACAAAGGATGTAATTTCAGTTCTGGCATGCAATATTAATCGAAAGCCTTTAAAACATCTTGCTGATGGGAACTATGACAACGTGACATTGAAGAATTATGAGCTAAAGACATCTATCTTAATCAGATTTTCAAAGTAAATGCCATAAAACACAAAGTTGTTTCATTCATTTCTACATTTTCACATGTGTTGGTGGGAGCATCATTTCCTTGTGTGTTGCTTTAAATGCGAAGAGTACAAATTCAGTACCTGAAAGTGTGAGTTCATTACCCAGGACTGAAGCACATTTTAGCCACCCTGCACACACAAGGAATGATTTCTGTAATAATGTAAGCTCATTCCATCTTTTATGATAGTGATACATTATCCTCAGCAAACACTCTAAATGATATTAGGAGATACTATAAAAAATATTTAGGTGTATGTTTGCCTTTATAAGTTTAGAAATGAAAATGGAATGTTTATAAAGACCTTCTTGTAGAAAGAGATCAAGAAATTATGGGCATACTCAAATATAAATATCTTCTTTGGCCAAAAAATAAAAACTATATATATATATACATACATATACACATATGGTGTGTGTGTGTATGGTAAAAAATGTATTACTTTATTTGAATAAGTGGGGAAAGTGTGGAAAATAAGACTTTACATTAAAATAATATTTCACAGTTTATAAAAAATACTTCAATATACATTATCTCTTTTAATCCTCTATACAGGAGTGATTATTAACCCCATTGTACAGCTGAGGAATCAGAGACTTTAGAATAGGAAATTAATTTGCTCAAGTTACACAGTTACTAAATTTTAGACAGGGAGCTTAAACCCAGATGTTAACATTGGTTTCTCTCCAGATTAATATGTTGAAGCTCTCACCCCCCTGCCCCCAACCCATGTGGCTGTATTTGGTGATGGGAAGTCTAAAGAAGTACTTAAGGTTAAATGAGATGATAAGAGTGAGGCCTTGGCTCGATAGGATTGGTGCTTTTATAAGAAGAAATACCAGAGAGTTTGCTCGTTCTCTCTGCCCAGTGAGAACACAGAGGGAAGGCAGCTATCTGGAGCCAGGAAGCGACCCTCACTAGAAACTGACTCTGCTGGATCTTGACCTTGGACTCTCAGCCTCTGGAACTGTGGGAAAATAAATTTCTAATGTTTAAGTGACCCAGTCTATAGTATTTTGTTTTGCTAGCCTGAGCAGATCTGTTTTACTCTTCTCCACTCTCAATCCATTTATCTTCTCAATGGAAAATTTTAATAAACTGGCATGAAAATGCTTGTGGATTTTGGAAAGATCAGAAAATCTGTGAAAGAATTTCTTAGTCACCTGCTTTATTTTGAATCTCTATTCTGAGAGCAAGGTTTCTAGTGGCAATTAGCATCCTATAGAAAAGTCCTAGCCTTCCAGCTTCAAGAAGTCATGCTTACTACTATTTTAAAAGGCACAACAAAGCCTCGGGAAATCCAGATCATTAATCTCCTAAACAATAGTACCCCACATTTCTATAGCACTTTGCCATTCTTTTCACTGTACCATCCTTTCTGTTGGTGCTAAGTCATTACAGCAGCAGAAAAACATCTATTGGGAAGAGGCTTTTAGTGTTGCATACACACCAAAAATTATCCCAAAATTATTGACAGAGAAGGGCACTCACCCAAGTATGCAAATATCAGCTTAAACTATAACTGTTTCCCTTTTAATCAAAGAGAATAGTTGCATGGTTTCCACTTAACACATCACCCTCATTACACATGCCACGAACGTGGGTTCTGTTGAAGTTTTTTGCATGTACATAATATTTAATGTTTGTGGTAACACCACTGTCTGGAGGCCATCATGTGATTGGAAGGAAACTTAAAAAATTTTATTCTGTTTCAATGTAATAATATGGACTCCATAAATTGCAGATAACAAATATGAAATAATATGCCCGGGGAAAAGTCAATGGCAAAGTTAGTATTTTGGGGGAAACAAGATTGGCAGTGTTGCTGGATACTTTCTGAGTGTTTTCTGATCACTTCTTTTTCCTAGAGTTGCTGAAATATTTAAAAAATAAAAATCAGAAAAAAGAGTTAAACTGAATCCCTTTTCTCTAAAATTGGTTAACTGTAATTTTTAAAATGTATTCTAACTGTCATCATAACTCATAAGAGACTGATTAGTTTTCTTTTAAGTTTGAAAGTTTCATGCAGGCTTTTATTTTTTAGTTGTTTCCATAAGAAATTTCAATTCTGAAATCTATACTAAATTTAAGTTTGATACAAAATGACTTTGACAATATGTAACTTAAGATGTTACTAGTTACAACATATGTAAGACAGAATGGCTATTTTTAAAAATAAAAATATTCTTTTTAATATTTATACAAAGATAATATGGTAAGATATTCGTGCCATGAATTAATATGGTGTTTTCATAATACTTAAGTTGAAATAAATAATTTTTTACTGTATGTCCCTTTAATGTTTTATATGTATAACTTAAGATAATATGGTACTTTTAATTACCTTAAATTGTGAATATTCATTGTATAATTTAGTATGTTTCAAGAAAATATTATATAGTACCTGAAAGAATTTTAGAGCTAAAACACGAGATTTCATTGCTGAACCCACCCTGCCGCCAGACACCAATCTTTTAGAGGAGAAAAACTGAGCCCTAGAAGTTGGTTGATCTATATGAGGTTATGTTTAGTTAAAGCCAGCACTAAACCCTATGTCTGTTTCTGTTATAATACTTTCTTCTGTATGAGACATCTTCTTTGTGACAAAGGATATGTTATCTGAGAAGCATAGCAAAGTTGCATTATTTGGAAGATTCAAGTTGCTTTTTTTATTCTTTAAAGCTATTTGTTACATTGTAATAGCTTTAGTTGCCTGCTAGCCTGTACTTATCCATATCACAATTATGTGCTTTATTTATATCATATCATGGATTCAGTTTAAAGTCAATAAAATTTAATTGCACTAAAATCAAATGCTCATTAGATAATGAGAGAGAAGTATTTATTGGTTTTAGTCAACAATTCTTTATTGTCCAGATTGGGACAACTTCTTCCCTTTTTTGCTTTACTCTCTTAGGTAAAATATTTAAAATGAGTAGAAGAGTATCTTGAAACATATATTGAGACACCTTAAAGGTTATTTTTATCCAGATTTTTTCTGCATGTATAATAGGTAAGGTTTATTATGTATGGTTCCATGGAAAATGATTGTGCAAAGTTAAGAACTATAGAGGATAAATCTGTGGCATTACTAGAGTTAAAAATACTAAAAGATCAACTATTTCAACAAGCACAGGTAGCCATTTACATTTGTTTCCATCCACTGAAATAAGTTAGGGATGTTTTAAATTGCTGCACACTTTTGAAAAGCAACCATAGAAGTCAGAATATCTTCAAAGAGAAGTTTACAGCCATTTAAGAGAAGTTACCTTTTATAAAATATAACCCCCCAAAAAGCTGTTATCTAATAACATAAAAGATAATAGCAGAGAACATTTATATGAAACAAGAGATGAGTAAGTCCATGCTCTGTATAATTTGACGGCCATAACCATGGTGTTAGAAATGTGGAGAAAGCTGTTGAACTCTAAGGAAAGCTCTGTCCTTGCCTTCTGCAACTCTCTCTGGATATATTTTGAGCTCCTTTATCCTCTCTTTTTTTTGTCTTAAAACTGCTCTTTCACATGTAAGCATGCTTGATCTTTCTGATGCCATCTGAGTGATTTCCTCAGATTTCTTTTCCAATTCACTGGTGCTCTTTACAATTGTGTCTAATATACTGTCTAAACCATCCCGTACATTTCTAATTTCAGTGACTGCATTTTTCCTATTTATACACATTTTACTTTTTTAACTTCCTTTTTCTCATGCTCTCTTATGATTTTAATTTCTTTAAACATTCTCAAGTTTTATCTGATGGTTATATTATCCAGGGGAGATCAATTCTGCTGTCTATTTTCTCTATAGATTTTGGCCCAAGATGGATTGTTTCCTCTTAAGTTTTATAACTTTAGACTGTGAATGTATTGAAAGCTGTGTTTTATTTGTGGAAATCCTTTGTGACTTTAGTTGAAGCATATGCTTCTAAAGAAGTTTTGCATTTGTTTCTGCCAGGTGCCCCAGGAAGGAGCATGGCACTATTAATATTAATTAATTGGCTTGGGGGGACACCTGGGTGATTCAGTGATTGAGCATCTGCCTTCAGCTCAGGGTGTGATCCCGGGGTCCTGGGATCGAGTCCTGCATCAGGCTCCCTGCAGGGAGCCTGCTTCTCCCTCTGCCTGTGTCTCTACCTCTTTCTCTGTCTCTTATGAATAAATAAAATCTTTTAAAAAACCCAAAATTATCAGCTTGGGGTTCCATAACTATGTCAAGAGTATAAGCTTCAGCCTCCTGTGACAACCACAGGGAAGCCCAGACCAGTGGTTAAAATTTTCAGGAGTTGGTTTCTTCCCCTTGCAGATCCTAAGAAACACAGCAAAATTCCTTATCACTGTATTTGCCTTGAAATTTTTCAAGTCTAATCTTAGACTGAGGGTATAGCACTTCACAGGGTCCAAACTATATATAGGAGGGGTCTCAGTAACAATTGATATATTATCTCTTGTTTCTTCATTGAACATTAGAAAGCTTACAGAGACAGGCAGATCTCAGAGAAGCTACAGTGACAGCTTACCTGCTCTGAATAATCATTCTCTCTCCTCGGTTTCTAGCCCATTCTTTCTTCCCAATTCAATCATTTTAAACCTAAAGTATAAGTTCAACTGGTAGGTTGAGACTATTGGCTGTTCTGTTTACTGTTACATCCTATCTTTGCTAAACACCAATCAGTGGGTCAGCTCTTTTTCAGTGTTGTCTAGTTCAATGTGGTCTGGGTATCAGAATGTAAACTCTTAGAGGACCAGAACCAGAGTCCATTCCTTTATTTGACTCGCTGTTGATAGTGTCCAGGAGTACACAAAACATGGGCAGATGGCTGCCTAGAAGATGTTTTGTCTAACAGCACTTCTCTGGGTTCAGTAAAGTTAAAAATGTCTTTGTCCTTTTTTATTTTTTCTCTTTCTCTCTCCCTCTCTCTCTCTCCTCCTGTCCTTCTACCCCTACCACCCCCATTTGTCTTTTGTTACCAGACTTTACTCAAATTGCAAAAAATTATTTTAATACAACACAGCTGTCAGCTCCTCACTCCTATCCCATGTGAAGTAGGGTATTTCTTCTCTAGGGACCTTTGCTCCCACAACTGAGATCCAGGGAAGAAAGCCAGAATTGTGAAGGAAGTGTGTGTGGCACAGAGCAGTTGGGGTGACTGTGGTGACACCTGCTCAGTCTCCCCCTCACCCCTCACCTGACACTTACCTTTCAGCCTCCCTCCACGTACAGAGGTACATGCACACATACATGCCCACAAACATACATGCAGCCATGCGTACACATATGCTGCCATGCATGTGCACACATGTAGACGTGCACATACACAAGGAGATTTCAATCTCCCAGCTTTCCTGTTTGAGAGTTCACTTCCACTGTGTCACCCAAAGAGCACAGCCCAAGGCCCTAAAGCAGAGAGGAGCTGGGGCTGAATTGCATATAATGGTCTGGAAGCTGGTTTTAATTAAAAAAAAAAAGTTCCAAACCAGTAAATATGACCAGATATGTTTTTAAAAGCCAGATGTCCCTCACCACCAGCTTTTTAAAAGTTCTTGACTCGATTCTGTGGTCACACTCCATGGGAAAAAGAGACCCAGGCTGACTTCACAACTGTATGATGGAATTCCTTCTTCTGTGGGAACTGGCAAGACATGAGTTTATTTCTGATTCCTGTGACGTTTCTGATTCTTGTTTTGTACCTGCTCATGGAAAAACATTTCCCATTCAGACATACTTGATTGTGGGTCCTTACGTCTCATGATACTGGTATTGATTGCTGATGAGGCTTCTTGATTACAGTTGGTCCTTGAACAATATGGATTTCAACTGTGTGGGTCCATTTTTACGTGGATATTTTTTCAATAAATACAGTGCAGTGTTCATGTATTTTCCCTTATGATTTTCTTAGTATTTTTTTCTAATTTCTTATAAGAATACAGTATGTAATACATATACAGAATGTGTTTTAATCAACTGTTTATATTATTGGTCTGGGGGAGTCAAAAGTTACACTCAGGTTTTTTATTGCACAGGGTGTCTGTGCCCCTAACCCCTGCATTGTTCAAGAGTCAACTGTACCATTGTTCAAGGATCAACTGGCCTGGAAGGGAGTCTGTTAAGAAGTTACTATTTAGCACTTACTGTATGACAGGCACTGTATCGTTTAGATTCTGTAAGTGAACACTATAAGATAAATGAAGCTCAGAAAGATATGCAACTTATTCAAGAAAACATGCTACTGAAAAATAAATACCCATATTATTGTCATTTGTTGTTATGGTACCTTTCACCTCTATGATCATAAATGCCTAGTTGCTATTTAGGAGAAGTTGTCAAAGTTTATTTTCTTCCCCCTGCAGAGTGCCATTAACATGCCTTACATTTGCTTGGAATTGGGGTTTTATAATAGTTGCTTAAACTGAAATCTACCCCACTGTCAGAGATCATCCATGGCTCCTAACACGTTCATGGTTGGTCGACACACCTTATTCAGTATATTCCGTGATCCAAGTCATTACTGCATGTTAATGGTTTGACGTGACAGCCTTAAATGACACTGTAGGGCTATAAGTTCTTTGGTGGCAAAAGGCTAAGCAAAATGACCCAAGTCTTAACTACCTAATATTTATCATTAATATTATGTGAATTTTAAAAATTATCTGCCATAAGAGCACCTGGGTGGCTCAGTTGGTTAAATATCTGCTTTCAGCTCAGGTCGCGATCTCAGGGTCCTGGGATCAAGCCTCACATTGGGCTCCATGCCCAGTGGGGAGCCTGCTTCTCCCTCTCCTTCTCCCTCTGCCACTCCCCACTCATGCTCTCCCTCTCTTTCTCTTTCTGTCTCAAATAAATAAATAAAATCTTTTTAAAATTTTTTTAAAAATAAAAATTATCTGCTATAAGTCGTGTCTATCAAATAAAAACAAGCAGCTGCTAGGCTGTCATGAAGTTACATGAGCAATAGGAACTTGAAAAAAGGCAGGAGTGCAGTGAGTAAAGGCACTCAGTTGGGTATAACATATAATTGCTAATGAGCATAATGCAAAAGATACTTTTTTCAAAGCAGTGAAAAATACTTTGAGAAAATAACCTACACCTTTTCTAAAATACCCAACATTTCTAATCATCAGCTTTAAAATACAAAGAAGATAGAACTGTGTTTGGTAAGCTATAATATATATTATATATTTGTTTCATATGTTTATATTTTATATTTTCGTATATATTTTATGTAATCTTTCCATTCACACCTTAAAAGGTAGATTTTGAATCTTGGTACATCTGCTCTGGTTCCAAAGCAATATTCCTAAAACCTCTGGGAGAAATAATATGGTGCCCTGCCTGTATCGGATGAGCCACAAATGTGCCATTATTGCCTAATTGTTACCAAGCAGGCAGCACATTTCTAGGGGTCTTTGAAATACGAGGCTAAGGGAAGATATTGAAAAGTCCAAAGAAATTTAAGTCAGAGTTCCTACCTTTCAGGATCTAAGAATTGGGTTGAGGAAAGAAGACAGGTTGCAGATTTCCTTGCAATTAAAGGTGCTACTGCCAGGCTCGGCTCTTTACACTTCAGCATTCTCTTCATTGAATTCTTTACAAGTCGTCTTTCAGTCATTCATCAAATATGTATTGAGTGGATAAATATTTATTTACTGACCACACATCTATCCCTGTGTGGTTCTTAGAGGTTCCAAGGTGAATTCGAGGTGAATCTTGCCCATATAGAGTCTAACAGGAGATATGAGACCTATAAAATTCATTGTAATAGGGAGAGATGAAAAGAGTCATGAAAGAGGCACAGATAAAATACTGTAAGACTCAGAGAAGAAATAACTGATTTCTACTTGAAAAAAACAGGAGTGTCATCCTTCTTAGAGCTTGAAGTATGTAGGTTTTGGATAGAGAAAGAGAAAAATAAAATATAAAGATATAGAAGCGGATGGATGTGCTTGTGTGGAAAGGTGTGAGACATGCAATGGATACAGCAAGAAATACATGAAGGGGGGATAAGGATTTGCAAAAATATGTTGAGAGCTAACGGAAGAAATATGACCTTTGCCCTGAGAGTGCATTTTATGTTTTATAGGTACTAGGAAGCCATTTGGAGTTTCTAAGGAGAACAGTGAGATGTTCAGAGCTATGTCTCAGGAGCATTAAATCTGGTAACTCTGTGAGGTCTAATCGTCCTCTTTATAAATCAGAGTCATTCTATCTAAAACCTCAAATCTACAGAAAGCCTGTTATCAATGAATCAGCTTAAAACAAAGGCCGTGGTTGATGTTTTGGTTGTTCTTATTGTGGATCTGTCCACAAGTATTAGATTCTAAGTGTTTGTTGCCAAATCTAGACCCCATTCTGTTTCCTTGGGTCCTTTTTAGTAGGAAGGGATAGAGGCAATGGAAGAGAAAATCTTAAACAGGCCCCACGCTCAGCACGAGCCCCATGCCAGGCTCCATCTCACGACCCTGAGATCATGACCTGAGGCAAAATCAAATATCAGACACGGTTATCGAACTGGGCCACCCAGGCACCCCTCCTTGTGTCTATTTTTTGAACCCAGGTCATAAAATTTTCCCTGGATATTCAGTTTTTCTTCCTATGGGGACTGAAGGGGAATTTTCTCTCTATTTTTCAGTACCAGTAATAGTTAAGGCTTTTCTCAAGCAAAACTTTGTTATCTTAAAAACATTCCAAATCATGTAACTGATCATGTTTCCCTTTTTGTGTTGGCAACTAAATAAATAATTTAGAGCCAGATTTGTATCCTACTTTAAAAATGTACAGAACTATACAACAGGCATTTTGTCCACTTGCTTTAGATCTGGCTTTATCTTATCTTTCCCACTTTATTTTCTTTTATTCTGTTTCTTCCTTTCCGTCTGTGTTTAGTTTTATTTTATCTTGTTATACTTTATAAATTTATGCTGTCTTGAATAAGTTGGTATAGATACATACTTCCACTGCTTCTTATATCCTGTAAGCCTAAATCTCTAGAGGTAGCACACACCTCTGAGTGAATGCTTGGATTTTGCCTCTGTTTGTAGACTGCTGCAGAATTTAAATTTCTGGTCATCCATCCCATCTCACTCAGGCTCTGCATTTATTCTGTTCCATCAAATTTTAGATTGAATCTAGCTTTCATTATCTGGATTTGTTTAACAGGGAGACCGCATGATTATGTAGTCAGATCAAAAGAGGTCCCAGTGGACAGAACACAGTGGTGCTGAAATAACCTGGATAGACAGTTAAAAAGGGCATGGATCTTTGCGTGATGTCTTGTTCATCGTAAGTTCTCAACAGATACTTGCCAAATGAATGAACCAACCTAGAGAAAGCCACAATCATACTAATTATTTTTGAAACCTTACATGGAAGTTTTTCCTCACTGTTTAAGAATGAGAATCTTTTGGGGGCTCAGTGGTTGAGCATCTGCCTTTGGCTCAGGTCGTGATCCCAGGATCCTGGGATCGAGTCCCACATAGGGCTTGCTGCAGGGAGCCTGCTTCTCCCTCTTCCTGTGTCTCTGCCTCTCTTTGTGTGTCTCTTATGAATAGACAGAATCTTTTAAAAAAATATATTTATTTATTTTAGAGAGAAGGAGCACATGCATGCATACACATGGAAATGGGGGAAGGGACAGAAGGAGAGGGAGACACCTCAAGCAGACTTCCCACTGAGCGTGGAGCCAGACATGGGGCTTGAGCCCAGGATGCCTGGTATCATGACCTGAGTGGAAACCAAGAGTCGGCTGCTTAACTGACTGAGCCACCCAGGCACCCCAAGAATAAGAGTCTTAAATTCAACATATTTAAATATGTTGGTGATGACAATAGATCTTAAAATCATTGCATCTTCAAGAAACAATCTTAATCTCCATGATGCTTCCCCATTGCATAGTACTTTTACTTGTTGACTTAGCAATCTTTGGAACATAGAGGCTCGATAAATGTTTGTGGGCTGAATGACTCAGTGGGTGAATAAATGAGTGAATGAGTGCATTTATTAGATTAATGCACTTAGATTAAATTAACACCTAGATGGGACAGTATTATTTCCCACATTACAGATGGGAAAACTGAGGCTTACTATGATGCTACCTGACAGAAATTAAATTTGGTGTCAACTGCTATTGCACACTGCTCTCTCCTCTATTTAGTATAATATCCAATACATAATTTATGTATCATATGTATAATATAATTTCATTCTTTCATGGAGCCATGCTTAAAAACACGGAGTCACTTGACATAGCCCTCTACTTCTTTTTAGACACAATCTTAATACTTTTCCCTTTGAAACGTTTCTCTCTTCTCTGTGTTCCCATTGCATTGACACCAACCTAGTTAAAACCCTTGGCTTCTTGTAAAATAAATATATACATATGTATATCATTATAAAAGCAGGCTTTGAAATACTCCTTAAAGACACCTGTAGAGTTTCTAATCATATGCACTGATGCCAGGGAAGACCAAACTAATTCATTATATGATACCTGAGTAATAAATCTTCTTCGAATTTTCATCTATTTCCTTTTCTCTAACACAATTAAAACTGTATATGCTCGTGTAACCATCTCATTACCTCCAAAGGTACTTCCAGTTTAACTGAGGTGCAGATACTCTTTTAATTTTTCTTTTTTTTTTTTTTTAATTTTTATTTATTTATGATAGTCACAGAGAGAGAGAGAGAGAGGCAGAGACACAGGCAGAGGGAGAAGCAGGCTCCATGCACCGGGAGCCTGATGTGGGATTCGATCCCGGGTCTCCAGGATCGCGCCCTGGGCCAAAGGCAGGCGCTAAACCACTGCGCCACCCAGGGATCCCACTCTTTTAATTTTTCATAAAAGCCCCAAAGCAATGGACCAACCAAGGTTTCTGTAGTTTCTGGTATAGGGATCGTCAAGAATAGAGAATGTGCGAGAAAATAGCTTTATTTCATATACTTAGATATTGTCTCTGTCCCTCATTTCAAGAGTAAGAAATTATTAGTTGTTAAGTGATATGATATGTTAGAGACCTATAGAAATGTGCAGTAATTACTGATATTATGTGCTATGGGAGGATTTATTTTAATTACTGTACCCTGTAAAGAGGTTTGATGATATATATTCAAGCTATTACATATCAAGTATTCATTTCATGCAATCAGAATTACAGTGTTAGGCTCTATTTGGCATAACAATTACAACTGAAGTTCACACTGCAGATGAAAGATAGTCCCTGTGTTTCCTATTCTCTTTTAATACGTGCATTTATATTAATAGCATGATTTAATACATCACTTTAAAATTATATTGCACTTTGAACTGCATTTAGTCAAAAATTGACATCTTATATGTGTGGAACCATAATAAGTTTAGCATTAAATTAAGGAGTCACCTGTCTGTTTGTTAAAATGTGGTATTTGTGAACTCTAGCATGTCCAAAGGCAGGTAATGAGATTGAAAAGTCAGTCTCATGTTACATTAATTTGTAAATTTTGACTTATGACTTACTGGTTTTAGGGAAGTCTTCCATGGTTATAACCTAGCGTCGCGCTTCTATTTGGAAGTTGCTGGATCCCTCTCGATTGTGGTTTAGAACAAAATATTTGTACCACTGACATAGGGGCATGAGTCGCTCTGGTCACCTATGAGTTCCTCCAAAGTGGAGCTATACTGCATACTGTGAAATTGGAAAATCTGTTCTGCGTGTGTTCTAATGGATGTAACGGTCATTAAGTATATGAGTCTTCTGACGTCGTAATCAGATGTGATTCAGTCTGTTAAATATCCATGAAACAACATCTGCTTCACAGAGTGACCTTCTGCTAAAGGATACTTAGCGTCTATTAGTGGATCATAATGCAGATCTGCCTTATTTGAAATGCACTAAACTAGAGTAGTCTACTGCTGTTTAGCAACTAGCTTGTAATAATTTATTGCAGTTAAATAAAGCTTAAAAAAACTCCATTAAATAATTATAGGGATTATATGCATTTCGAAAACCTTTGTGTTCAACTGAAATTACCCATTTAATTTCAGGGTTGGTTTGTTAAAAAAAGCTGAAGTCTAAAGGCACATTAGGGGAGCTGTCAGATACTGTTTTCTGTAGGTGTTAATAAAACCAGATGAAAAAAATCTGAAACAAATTAAAACCAAAACCAATTTTACCATCTGTTGTATATTAATTAGTACTTTGTGTATCAAGGGTAAACTTGCTCTTAGAGAATGTCACTGAACACCCGCTTAATAGAATAATATGCAAATTTATTAGGTTATGGATTTAAATGCAGTTTTTACTTCTAATTCATCTACAGTGGATCCCCAAGAAATTGTTGGTGTGTGTTGACATGTATGTACATATACACATGCAAATACATAATAATGAGTTTCCTTTTTTTTTTTCAGAGCAACCTGCAAACAACCAAGGCCAGCCCACCCTGCAGCCTTTGCCACCACCCCATAAGCAGCACCCCGCACAACACCATCCGTCCATCACTTCTCTCAACAGAAACTCCCTGACCAATAGAAGGAACCAGAGTCCGGCCCCGCCGGCTGCTTTGCCCGCCGAGCTGCAAACCACACCCGAGTCCGTCCAGCTGCAGGACAGCTGGGTCCTTGGCAGTAATGTACCACTGGAAAGCAGGTAACTCCTCTATGGGAGACTCTCAGATCCTCTGAATGTTAGGACTGCACAATGTGTCTGCTTGGAGAACGGACACCCTACCATAGTCAACAAACCATGTTGTGTTTTAATGTCTACTGTTTAAAAATAAACTAGTCTCACTTTTTTCTTACTAAGAACTTTTCCGTACTTCTGTACTCTGTATTTTGTCTTCTCTGAGAACAGCTCTGGGTTGCCAGTCATTTTTTAGTTGCTGGGCCCATAAACTTCTTTATCCTTTTCGCACATTGTGTAGCGAAAGCCATAAATGGCTTCAGTGAAACTCTTCTTATTACTTTTCTCCTTATTTACAAATTCTCATGCATGTCGAGAAAATGATGGTGATGTGAGATGTGATTCTGGGTCCCATACATAGCTTGAGTCTGTGAACATGGTCAGCAGAGACATGGTTCTAGACACCCCTACTTAGGTATGCTGTGTCCATGACATCACAGAATCATAGTGGATTCCTAAGTAGAATGGTGAAGCTCAAGTAAGATGACCATTTGTGAAGAATAATTTAGTTTCTTGCAGTAGGAAGGAGGTGGGACCTATTCTCTAAAGTTCCTTCCAGCATTATTTCCTAAGACATGCCATTCCTTGGACAGTAATAGTAGACGGTCATACTCTTCCTTAGAATGAACTGAAACTCTCAGCTTCTGGTTATAAACCATGCAACTCATATTTGTGACAATACAAAGTAATATTGCCCCTTTTCTGTATGATGGCCCATGGGCTGCTCTCCATCTTGTGTTCTAGAGGCTTCACCAGCATGGTGCCCTTTCCCTGTACACATCCAGGTGTTTCGGTGAGGTTCTTAAATTAAGACTTCTAACACGGATTGGCCTACAGAGAGCAAACCGTTCCTACAAAAGTGTAGATCAGGAATAGCTGTTTTGAGTTAATCTGTTGCATTTGTAGATCTCTCTTTTTGTGTAGGCACAAAAAATTTACCTTCTTTCTTTGGACAGAACCTCCATAGCCACTATTTCCCCTTTACCGTGCATTGCACAAACCAAGTATGGTGTCCTACCTCATTGTGAGGCTCCCTATTGACAGCTTTGTGACAAAGTTCCCCTCTCATTCGTGTCAGTGTTTCTTTTCTGCCCTAAGCTTCCATTAGGCTCAGAGAAAAAGAATCCTCACATATGAAGTCCAGAAAATAGAGGACTCTGGACCCCCAGGGAGAGTATCCCCCAAAATGCCCTGTGCCATAGAGCCCCTGGCTAATGTCAGCATGGAAATTAGTTTCTGGACAAAGAAACAGGTTTCACAACAAATAAATTACGATTTTTTTTTTTTTTGCCATTAAATGCATGATTTAAACCAATCCTGCCCTGAGGATGAGCTAGCAGGAGGTCCTCACAGTTAGTTGTCAACAATGAAAATCTTTTTCTTTTCTTTCCCTCCTGACCTAAGAACATGGTTCCAAGGAACTCTTGTCTTTTTATCTGTAGTGTCAGCCAAGAGTAGTTGGCTCTTTTTGTTTATTTTGTATTATTGAACACTCGTCTGGGAGAGATTAGAAAGAGAAAGTACAGAAGAGGTAGGCAAACGGGAAATTTCTTCACTTAAGACAGTCATGTCTACAGATTTTTTTTCCTGAGGTTATTAGCACAGAACTAGCACAGAACTAAATTTATCCAGTGTAATTAATTAGCACACACTGAACAACTAATCAACACTGATTCACTATTGTCATTTGGAAAAATTTTATTAGGAAAAAAGTAATTTTCCAGTTGAGTCATCAAATTGAATATGGATAATTGCATTGTAGTTGACAATAATTGTTTTGACAAACATGTATGAACTATGTCGAGTTTAGTCAGCAGAAACCTGTTTTATTTTAGGGATGCTGGATAGCACAGAAGCCTCAAAAACTGTGTCAGTAGGAGAGTTGATATTCCTTGAAGCCATGTCTTTTTTTTTTTTTTTTTTTTTTTTTTGAAGCCATGTCTTCTAGTGGAGATGTTTAGAATCATTTGAGGGGGGATGCCTGGGAAGCTCAGCGGTTGAGCGTCTGCCTTCAGCTCGGGGCATGATCCCGGAGTCCAGGATCCATTCCCGCTTCGGGCTCCTTGCAGGTGCTTCTCCCTCTGCCTGTGTCGCTGCCTCTCTCTCTGTGTGTCTCTCATGAGTAAATCGATAAAACATTTTATTTAAAAAATCATTTGAGGGGGAAGATAAAGTGTGTTCTTGTTATTCCTCATACTGTACTAATAAATTTTGGTTGGTAGGAAATTAGGAGAGAAAGTAGCTGTGTAGGGGACAACCCAGTTCTTGCCATATGTATAGTTGTAGCTGATTTCTCTGTATTCAGACTGTGTAAGGAATCACTCACGAGGTGATCTGAAAGCAATACCATTTGAAATTCCATTTCAAAGTGATGCCATTAGTGAACCATCCATGGAATTACGTTTTGTAGTTTTATAGATTGACATAGAGGGGCACTTGGGTGGCTCAGTCGGTTAGGTGTCTGCCTTCAACTCAGGTCATGATCTTAAGGTCCTGGGGTTAAGCCCCACATCAGGCTTACTGCTCAGCAGGGAGTCTGTTTCTCCCTCTCCCTCTGCTTTGTGCTCTCTCTCTCTCTCTCTCTCTGTGTGTCTCTCTAATAAATAAATAAAATCCTTAAAAAAAAAAAAAGCATGAATTGATGTAGAAAGGCAAATCTATCAGTTGATAGTATCTCACTAACGTGTACATGAAGGATAATGAATCCAAACGCTGGAAAGCCTTTCAATCCATAGTCTACTTTTATTGTCTTCTCGTTTTCAGGCATTCACCTCTTCTAATATTGCTAATCAAAAGAAAATGGTATTTCGGGCTTCTCACGTCCTCAGTGTATCAACCTAAGCAGCGATGTGAAAATCTCACACTGTACTGACAGTACTACTGTGGTTTCTTTAATAGTCTCACTTGGTTGGAACTCTTGAGGTGAAGAACCAGTCTTATTTATCATTGATTTTTCCTTTTTTAGTTAAGGTTCCCCATTGAGTATGATTCTCAGGCTCAGTTTCAGATGTATTAACAACTTCATCCAGACGTGTGTCTGCCATTGACTAGTTTTTAATCTGGGGCACAGTTTCATCTTTGGCAATTATTTCTACTTACGCATATACTCATTTTACTGATTCTCACTTTTCTGAAACTGTCATTTAAAAAGGATGTAAGTTATGCAGCAGGAAATTCAAGTTCTGTGTGTATAAGAATCTGTACGCTTTCTTTGGCCCCAGCCCTTTTCTCCTTCCAGCATACATTGATAGTAGCTGCTTGCAGATTGGCACATAATAATCCACGAAACTCTTGGTCATCTGTCGACTTAGTCTGTGGAGTTGGTAGAGAAGGCACCAAAGGTTTTCTACCTTGTCCTGTTTCTGTGCAGCTTCTATTCTGATGTATTAAAAAGCATTTATCTTTTCACCAGCAGTTTCTTGCTTCCATAACCATGTTTATTTCCTTTCTCTAATGAATTTAACATTTGCTGCTGCTGGAGACAATCGATATGATTGTGTACTGCACATTTCTGCTCTGTAAAAAGAGCCGTTCTGGTCTATAATCTCCTGTGAGTTTCAGATCTCCTCCAGTCACATCCAGACCTGAACAAGTATTTGCAGTATACAAGCATTTCCTTATTATCTTATCATCTCCAATAAATAACAATCAGCACCCATATATAATACCAGTCCTTGCTTAGAATTTTCCTCCCAAATTCCTTTTCTTTGCACTCAATATTTCTAATTCTTTGTATGATTTAGTTCTAGGGCTTTTGCTAGCGTATAGCTCATCCTTTGTTGATTTTATACTTCAGCTGCTTTAGTGCATAGTAATAGCTGCTACCAGAGTATAGAGCAGCTGAGGAAAAGCTGAGACTCGACCCAGTACAGTAGCAGCCCTGGAAGGTGTAGTACAGTAATTCTCTTTGGAAGCCCTGACCTTCAGCAATTGTGAAGTTAATTGCCTGCAAGTTCTTCATTTATATATGTGAATTAAGTAGCTTAGTAGTTACCTATTAGATGTTAACAAAATGGTTCATTTGTAGCCATTTAATAAAAGATTTATTAAAATCTTGTTTTATTATGAAGTCTACTTTGGCATTGATAGTTCATTAATTATGTTCCCGTAGCTCTTTACCTTGTCGTTCAGTAATGCTTTGCTAATTATTAATGTATGAAATTGCATATTAAATTACCTCTTTATTATTGCATTTTTTATTTAAATATTGAAATGTCCTGGGCTGCTTTAATGTGAGATCAATTGCTACATCTTAAAAAAAAAAAAAAAAGGAAGCAGAAGTATTACTTAGGAAATGAAGATATTCTCCTTTTTCCCTCTTTTAATCTTCACTCTAAATGGTTCTAGGGAAAGGCAAGACACTCACACAAGCATTGGATATCAGCCTTTCGTATTAGAAATCCAGGCAGCAGCCGACACATTGTGGTCTTATCGTGCCAGGGAAAGCTTTCCCAGGTGAAAAATTGTACTGTCACCTGCATGCTGATAACCAAACTACCTTTAGCAAGATAGTAAGTAGCTCGATGCTCCATAATTACAGATATAGCTTTAGGTAAAATATCCCTGGGAAGGTAATCTACTGACTTAACTTTACAGACTGATGCCATATCCTTTTGTTAAAGATAGTTTGGGGACACCCTAGGGCACCTGTGCAGAAGAATTTCACAAAATATGGAAGAGATGCAAAAATGAAGACGGTAAGGTTACCGAATGCCAACCTCAAAATTGGATCTGGGCCTAGGTTAAGAAATTCTCAGTTGATCTTTAAGAGTCTCTCCATGTCTGTTAAAGACAAACAATAGAACCCCTGTAAACATATCTAAAATTATATACCAATGACTGGTAATCAATTGGATTCTAGATCTCTTGAAATATTTCACCTTTAATAATTTAAAATAGTTCTTAAAAAGTCTACAGTGGGACATGTGTGCACTTGTTTGGAAGAGTAATAGGAAGAAAGAAGAAGAAGGTATGATGTATAAGGATTTCCCAGGTGGTATTTATATTTAAGGCTCGTTTTAATTTGTGGTGTAAAAACTTGTCTCATGGGCAGCCCCGGTGGCCCAGCAGTTTGGCACCACCTTCGGCCCGGGGTGTGATCCTGGAAACCCCGGGGTCGAGTCCTGCGTCGGGCTCCCTGCATGGAGTCTGCTTCTCTCCCTCTCCCTCTGCCTGTGTCTCTGCCTCTCTCTCTGTCTGTCATGAATAAATAAATAAAATCTTAAAAAAAAAAATTTGTCTCAGTGAATAGGGAACCTATAGTCCTAATTCAGTGTCTGAGTGTCTGAGTTCTGTGCTGACCATTTAATTTATCATCAAACCAGACAGTTTGAGAGTGAAAGAGTTGTAAGAACCCTTTCCAGAACTTTTACAGTTGTAAACTGAGACTATCCTGGACACAGATGGACATATTGTTACCCAATTAAGTTTTATTTCCAAGAGTGAAGTTGTTTGTTAAGTCCATATTATCTTATACCTAAGATAAATAAGAAAAGGAAACCAAATGAGAGAGGTAGTGGAATAGCAGCCATTGATTGATTCTCAACTTGAACTTTTCTAGTTTCTGTGCCAACTTGTAGCAAATATTTAACCCTTTGTCAACCCCATCACAGAAAAAGCTTCTGTTTTTCTCTAAATATGTAGTTCTTAATACATAAAATATTTGCTTTTATCTTCTTCTCACAATAAGAGAGAGCATATATTGAAGCCAACATACTGAAAGAAAATTTTTTCAGAAGTTCAAGTTTAGAATTTTAAATGTAAAATGTTAGATTTAAAGGTAAATCATATATTCACTAAAAATGTAAAAAAGAGGTAAAACTTGGTCCTGAATTGACTCAGAGTGAACAACTGTGTGTCTCTAGCAGTGTTATAATTTGGTTTCTAAAACTCTTCAACTATACTGAAATAGAGACATCATTCTGAAGTAAAGTATGAGATTGAAGATGATTACTAAAATAAGTAAAGCAAAAGCATGATTTTTTTTAAAGCATGATTTTTATTTATTTTTAAAGATTTTATTTATTTATTTGAGAGAGGTAGAGAGAGAGAGAGAGAGGACAAAGCAAGGAGAAGGGCAGAGGCAGAGGGAGAGGGAGAAACAGACTCCCTTTTTCATGTGGGGCTGATCCCGGGATCCTGAGATAATGACTTGAGCCAAAGGCAGACCATTTAATCAACTGAGCCACCCAGGCTCCTCAAAAGCATGATTTTTAAAATGAGATTATTATTAACTTATTATAATGCTCCAGCCTCAAGTTGCTTATTTAGCAGGTATCATGCCAATAATTAAACTGGAAAAGTAGGCTGTGGATTGATAGTAGCTCTAAAATGAAGGTCATTCCCAGGAGTCAGAATTGATATTTATTCCTGAATAAAACCTAGTAGTTTTATTTTTAAAAATATTTTTTTCAGGGTGCCTGGGTGGCTCAGTCGGTTAAGCATCTGCCTTTGGCTCAGGTCATGATCTCAAGGTTCTGGGATTGAGCCCCACATTGGGCTCCCTGCTCAACAGGGAGTCTGCTTCTCCCTCTTTCCCTGTTCCTGCTCTCTCTCACTACCTCTCTCTCTCTCCCTCAAATAAATAAAATCTTTTTTAAAAAATCTTTTTTTTCTCAAGATGGTTTTAGAGAAAAACTAATCTGTAACCAAACCTTGGCACTGAGCATGAAGGATCCACCAGTTTTGAGAGGGGCATACAGAGGTTCCAAGAAGAGAGGGTGGGAGGGGACCCAGACTTTTACAACTGCAGGCATTTTCTCTTCCTCTTCTTGAGAGGTAGGTTGAAAACCGCTGGAATGGTTTCATCAAATTCCATCCTGCAGCCTCACTGTGTGAGAGCCAAGCACTCCAGGTATTTTACACACACACACACACACACACACACACACACACACGGGTATTTCACACACCCGGGCTAAACCCTGTGGGTGGGCAGCAGGGATCGGCTCCTTCTCCTGCAGTTTCTCAGTCTTGTCTTTATCCTCCCTAAGATCCAGTTTAGTCCTACCAGGAGGATGGGAGTGCTGAGACAGGGGTGTCACACTTCAGGACATCACTTTGCACAAAAATTTTCTTTCCTTTTTTTTTTTTTTTTTTTTTTTTTTTTAAGATTTATCTATTTATTTCAGAGAGAGAACATGAGCAGGAGGACAAAGAGAGGAAGACAAGAACTCAAGCCTACTGTACTAAGCACAGAGCCCAATTTGGGGCTTGATTTCGTAATCCCAAGATTACAACCTGAGCCAAAACCAAGGGTCCAATGCTAAACCAACTGTGCCACCCAGGTGCCCCTGTACCAACATTTTCAAAGGAAGCAAGACTCAAAGAAAAAAGAAAATTAAGAATCCATCTGTTTGCAGAGAGGAAAAGGGGACATGGTCTAATCTGTTAAAATAGTGTCCAACTGTATCCATAAGCCCAGATACAAACACGGCGTAACATCAAAAGTAGAGCCTGTGCTTTGTAGTCAGGCCAGATTTTTCATCCAGGATCCATCATTTAAATGATCTATATAATCATCTACAAATTATTTCAGTCCTGGGTCAATTTCCAATGCCATAATACTACTCATTAAAAAAGACTGTTGGGACGTAAAGTGAAATAATGTAGGTGAAGTACCTGGCAAATGATAAGTGCTCCATAAATGCTTTTTATATACACCCAAATAATAATAGCAGCCATTGCATAGGATAAGATAACCTAATTAGTTAATAGTCAAATAAATATAAATATCATTTATCATCAAGTAGCTCTCTTCTCTCCAATAAACAAGAAAAGTATTTGTCTGAGCTGGAATGGTTACATCTAATTTGTCTTCATGTGGTAGGTAGGTCAAGCCTACAGGCCACAATTTTATCAGATTAAAATCTCTTGCTTCTTTCACTATTTCTGTCATTCAACAAGAAGTAAGGTGAATTTTTGCAGATAGGAACCCCAAGTCGGCTCAGTTCATTCTTGAGAAGGAAAACAAGTCTTTAAATTATAATGAAAGGCAACTATTCATATTCTTGAAACATTTAATTAACTATAGTAGTAAATGTTTGGAATGAATCAGTCCAAGCCTTGATAGGTGCATTGTCTCCACATCAGTCAGAAGTTAGACCTCAGTTTTACTTAAGGTATTTAAAGCTTTAGGTGTCTTTTGAGCATGATGAAGATACTGTACAATAGAGTAGGCGTGTTATTTTGTTTAATTGAGGTGAACCCATTTCTTTATAATAGCAATTAAAACACCAAGAAAGCATGCATTAATTACTTGCTATAGGCCGTGATTTTTGAAAGCATAATTCCAACAAATTACAATTACTGTATACTCTGATAATGTTTGGTTTTAGATAACCAGCAATCTGTATAAAATATTCATACACGATAACCTTAATTTCCATAGTACCTAGGAAAATGAATTCTTAATTAGTTCTAACACATTTCCAGTCATTTCTCTGTACATGATAAAATTATAAGGTTATCCATGCCATTACTCTGGTCATAGCTAATGACTGTGATTTAATCCTTACCTTTTCCTGAGTATGACCCATTCATTTTGAGGCACCTCTCTTCCTCTTCCTCAGCAACTGTTTTGTGAGGTTTTTGTAAAATCCTTTTACTCTTCCTTTAATATTTCCTGTGAAAGTGTTTCAATCCTGCTATGTGTTTACGTGTGTGTGTGTGTGTGTGTGTGTGTGTGTGTGTGTGTGTGTGATCTCTGCCTAACATCATCACTACAGGGTGGCTTTTTCTTTTTCCTAGAATTTATTTCTGTCCAGTTTTAAAACTGTATTGCTCTAAAATTTCATCATCTGCTTACATCACCCATTTACAAACGCCCTGTCAAAGAGAATTGCTTCTCACTTCTTGCGTTTCTTCATTTTTCCCCTGAACATACTTTTGCCTTTTGTATTTTTCTTCACATTGGAGGTGAAGTTGGTTTTCTATTATACTATTCTCAGAATACTTTCTCCTTAGCCTATAAGATTACATTCTTGGACATGCAATTAACCAGCTAAGCTTAATAAATTCTATTTGATAACCCCTCTGATTCTACTGTGACCCTCTCTATGATTTCTTAGCATCTTGCCTCCTATTGTGAACCACTTGAAATACTACCACCAGAAGACATTTTGTTCTAGTCACATCCTGTGCTAATATGATAGCACTGCTTTTTGTTCATGGTGGAGTGGAAAAAGGCATTGGTTTGGGGAAAGACAAATCTGGGTTAAAATCTTAACATCCTACTAGCTGTGTAACCTTGGGAAGATGACTCATATTTTTTATCTCTCTTTTTTTTTTCATAAAATGGGCTTGGTGATAACTTTCAAAGATTTTACAAGGATTCATTGAAATGCCATTGCAAAGTATCTGGCACTGTAGTTTCTTAGCTTTTCTTTATTCTTTTCCTAGGTTATACATTTAAGAAAAAAATAACTGATACTTAGACAGATGAAGAATAACTTGGAAGGCAATGAAAGCTTGGTAAAGCAAAAGCAATGATAACTAAGAAGAATTGGCATGTTGATTAATTTTTGTGAACAATTAGATTGCCTTTTCAACTTTGGAGATAGGTGTTTTTTGATTGAGAATAACGAGCACTTTTCCTACTTAATTGGGGTGACTTCCTACGGGAGATCAACTGTGAAGTAAATTTTCAAAGACAAGGTTTGTTTTAGAAGAGTAACAGTGATACCGTGGGGAGAAAATTATCTTAGATGGTAGTGGGGTAGTGATAGTTCATAAAAATGAATCCTGAATGCTTTCAGTTGTTCAGCGGGTATTTATGAACGCCGTCTAATGTACCAGCATGAGAAATTCAAGGTTGTTACCGAGGGCCTAGAGAAGTTGTCACTGCTTTTGAGAAATATATGGACTACATTCCAGGACAAATTCACAACTAGAGTCAATCTTGAAGATTATGTGAGCCCTTCTTTTAGAACCCATTGAGATTTAGTAATCTGCTCACAGTCACGTGACTGGGCAGTGGCAGCTCACAGCTAGATCTCAGATTCCAGATTTATTCCGTCTCTTCTTGTAGTGTCTCCAGTTGTTTTAGATTACTTATAAAAGAAAATAGATGCACTCAATCCCAAAATACAGGTTGTATTTATTGAATTCATAATTGCACAGGTGTAGCAATCGACTAATCTTACACACGCTATCATACCTATATAAATCTAAAATTTGAAAGGACAAAATGAAGTAAGTATCATTTCTAAGTAATTTTTAGTCCTTTTGGATCTGTCACTTAATTTTGTGTGTTTTAATAAGTTACTTTTAAAATATACATCTATGAGATGATTCTACATCAAATATTAATCATACTGTAAACCTTTTTTGACCCTAACAACTATATGAACTTCCTTTTGACAAATAAAAATTATATACATTAAGATTGTACAGTCTGATTTTTTAAGGTGTATTGACCTAATCATTAAAAAAAATATATATATATGCACACATTTTATAAAATGATTAATACATGTATCACCTCACATAATTATCCTTTTGTGATATCCTTATGTGTGTGTGTGGTGTGAGCACTCAAGGTCTACTCTCTTACCAAATTTCTGGTATCCAATACAATATTATCAACTATAATCACTTGGCTGTACATTAGATCACCAGCACTTACTCATCACACAGCTAAAAGTTTGTACCCTTTGACAAACATTTCCCTAGCCCCTGGCAGCCGCCATTCTGCTCTCTCATTCTAGGAGTTTGACATTTTTAGATTCTACACAAGTGGGATCATACAGTATCTGTTGAAATTTGTCTAATTTCTCTGATGTTCTAGCAAACTAATTAGAAGTTGTTAACATTTTCACATCTTTAAATAAACAAGGACCAAACTCACGAACATACCATGTTTTGCAGACTTTTAGGCAATTTAGAAAATTAAAAATTGTTAATAGGTGGCAATCATTGTTTTTGGCAACAAAATAATATATTGATGGGACTATTTCCAAATATGAGTTTATTTTTAAATCCTGTCTAAACTATGAATTCCTTTAAAGAAGCAATACTTTCTTATTTGTTCTTGATACTACTTAACCTTGAAGGGACAGATTAATAATTTTTTCAAAAATATGTTCTCGGAGCCATGCTACTGACAGCCACTTGTCATCCCAGAAAAGGTCAGCAAATTTGGACCCTTCTCCTCTTTATATATTTAGCTCCCTTTTAAGGTTTATAACTCTTTTGGGTACTTTGCCATGAGCTAGCTAGCTAACCTTGATGTGATTAAAAAAGATTTTCAGAATCACTCTACAATTCATCCCAAAATATTGTGAAGAGTCTTGTATTTAATTAATCACACACCAGCAGCAGAAGTTAAAAGGTGAGAACATTACTGTCAACTCCTCTACTTGGTGTGCTCACCCTTCTCCCTAGGATACCTCATAGATTTATTGATTTTCCCACAAAAGGACCAAAAGCACAGTCCACTGTCATCACTGTATTACATATTATTAAAATTTAGTATCTTTCTTATTCTTTTGACAAGAGATAAGTATAAACTGAAATCTGTTTTATACACGAGTTAAGATACATATCTCACATAGAAACTACTATGTTTTGTAACTGATTAAGACCAATGAAATTTTAGGGCCAAAAAGACCTACCTTTGCTTCTGTATAAACTTTGACAAATTAAAGCTCACTTTCCTCGTCTTAAAAAAGTAAATTTTAGGGACATCTGAGTGGCACAGTGGTTGAGCATCCATCTTCGGCTCAGGTTGTGATCCTGGGGTCCTGGGATTAAGTCCTGCATCTGACACCCCGCAGAAAGCCTGCTTCTCCCTCTGCCTGTGTCTCTGCCTCTCTGTGTGTGTCTCTCATGAATAAATAAATAAAATCTTTTTAAAAAAATAAGTTTTACTACATATACACACACAGTGGGGATTTTGTGAAAATTAAAAGTAAATATTAAAAGTAAATATTTTCCTTATACATAGTAAATCGGTGTTCGCTAAGGTTTATTTAAAACACTTTCTTCTCTTTGGACTGATTGCTTTATGTTATGTTTTGTTAAATAATTGTGGTTCTCTAGTACATACGTGATTGACTAGGATACCTTCAACATCTCTTGTACCCCGAAATTCTTTTATTCTTCATAAACTTACATCGACACTTGAAATTCTTCTCTTTATCTAGATCATACTTCCTTCTCAAACTTCTTTAGAAACTCTGAACATTTTTAAGCATAGATGGCCATCAATAATTAAATGAATTAATAATTAAAATCTTGTTCAAATAGCACATAGGAATTTTAAGACGTTATTTTTCATTCCCATTTTAATTTTAATAGATTTAGTTTGTGATTGCCAATGGTAGGTGTAATTGATAACCTTAAAACATGTAGGAAAGTATCTATAGAAATCTATATAGATTTCTGCATTTGATGCTATGGCCACACCATTATAATAACTAAAATTTGAAACAAAGACTGTTAAGCTATTTTTGCCTTCTTGGTAATGATAAAAGGGAAAAACAAAAACAAAAAGAAATCTGCATATTTAACCTGTTGTTCAGTTCCCAGCCCTCCCAAACTCTGTAACATGATTTTGTGCTTGGTAATTGATGTGTCTATATTTAAATAAGTCATAATTAAAATATGTTGTTTCCTATTATAACACTAAGTATTTTTATACAGCTATGGTTATACTTGAATTTTATGTAAGTTTCACAATACTGAAAAATAAATATAAATTCAGTAAAAAAATATATTTCCCCCAAATCACCTTAATACTCTAGAATTTTTCTTCCCAGTTTTCAGAGATCAAAGCTGTACTTACCATGAACATGTTTGTATATTCAGTATAATGACAAATTGATACAGTGGCAATTGCTAAAATGTATATCATTCATACACTCATATTGCAGAATTTTTTGGTAAAATATGAAAAACAGTTTTTGTCTCAAACCACTTTTTTGTGTAACCACTAATAGCTCATATTAATTCAGGTAACAGCAGTGAAATGTATCTTGTTTATAAGCTTTTCATTTAAGACATTTTTCTTGCTGGGATCACCTCCTGGTGTGAAAGTTGTCCAAAGATAATAGCACATCAATTCAAAAGTATAATAGATTTGAGACCACAACATGCTATCAGCATGAAGAAGTAGTTTATCAGTCTAACTCACTGTGTCACAGCTAGAATCATTACAGATTTGTCCTTTTGTTTTCACATCAAAATATATAATTTATATTCTAATGTTGATTACTCACTTGGGGGGGTGTTTAATTTTCCTTATTTAAAATATTTTTCTTTAAAATGCCATACCATAATTAATTTAGAGGTAATAAAAGAAGAGGCATTTTAATTAGTAGGACTTAGAAAACATTTTCTCCTTACAATTCAGGGATGCATAGTATATTACTTACCAGAAAACATTTTCAATTAAGTTTATAGTAATAGTACCTTTATATTAGAGCAAAATAATTAATCCATTTTGAACCAGCCCTGGCCAATTCTTGGAAGTTTACACACATGTTACACATAGGCACATGCACATACCTGTTCTTGGACTCTATTTCAGAATTATCAGAGATTAAATTATCAAAATGCAAAAAGAAAAATACTGAAGTTCAGTCCGTTCTTGGCTCACTCTAGGTAAATTTTATTTCTTAATTGTTTCCCTTTATATCAATCCTTGAGGCAAGCCTCTTCAGCTTTTAGATCCCATTTGCTAGTTTTTATTTTTAGTTATAGCTTTTGTCAAGTACTCCTGCTACCACAGTGGTTATTGAAGTTAATTAAAACCTAGTCTTCTAAGTACTTTTTACTTTCCTCAATCTGGGTAAGTACTCTCCTCAGTTCTCCTGCTCCCACCTTTGAAAGCATGTTTGAAAATAGTATCGAAAGACAGAAGGGTGCCTGGGTGGCTCAGTGGGTTAAGTGTCTGCCTTTGGCTGGAGTTGTGACTTCAGGGTCCTGGGATCGAGCCTATGTCAGGCTCCCTGCTCAGCGGGGAGTCTGCTTCTCCCTCTCCCTCTGCTTCTTCCCTGCTTGTGCGTGCTCTCTCTCTCTCTCTCTCTCTCTCAAATAAATAAGATCTTGTTAAAAATATATCAAAAGACTGAGAGAAAACACTTAAACTGTAATAATGAGGATTCAGTATGGTTTTGTTTTGTTTTTTTCAAATATGCTAGAATTCTGCTCCCTCTGAAGAGGACTTTTTTTTTTCATCCTGTTGTCTTATAGATCTGAAGCTGCCACAGCTACAGCCTTGGTCAGGGTGTGGTGGTGCATTCATTGTGGCCAGTGCTAGAAACACGGCCCTGGTTATCACTACTGTCCTCAGGAGCTTCAAAGAAGGAGAAAGTGAAGAAATATTTATGCATAAATATGCATATGCAGAAAATATTTTTATTTTTTTCCCTTCTCCTCAATATAGTAGATGTGTAAAGGGGTAAAGAGGTTATATTTATGTGTGTACGTGTGCGTGTGCACAGTGCCTTCAAAATATTTATGACTGAGGTTTCCAGAAGTCTCTGCTAACAGATAAAGAGAAGGATGAGAGGTAGCTTTTTTCCCTATAAATTTTAATACAGGTAGTAAATTGAAGCCAAGACTGTAGAGGAAAAAAGAATGTTTAAGAACTATTCCAGCCAGAAAGGTTAAGGGTAGGGAAATAGCATTATCTATATGAAGACAGTAGGAACATTTTGGGAAGCTGTAAATACGGGGAATTATTAGACTTCTCCATAGCTCACAAATCCAAGTATTAAGTTTGAAGAGAGACAGAAAGAGAACCCCCCAAAGAAGGTACTTGTGAAATAAGATAGTATGTTGATGAATGTCTTATAGATACATGGAAATATAGATAGCAGAGGAAACAAAGAACCCAAAGAGAACAGATATTGGCATCTCATTTAGAGATAAAGTCCAATAAACGTGATAGATACTTAAAAGTAGCAATGGGATGAGAAGGCACCAAGAGCCTGATTTCTTAACACTTAGATGAATTTGAAAGAGAAATACAATATAGAGGGGTGTTAGAAGTAAAAAAAAAAAAAATCAAGAGTTCAAAAATGTTCAAGCCATTTGCTTCTGGGGTCAGACGGACTGAGCCTCATATTGTAAAAATTCCATTCGTTCTCAGTTGACCGCTTGGTGTGAGCTACCAGTCTTGACTTTCTAAGCAGGAATCTTTTGCATGACTTTCTGATTTGCTGCAGAATCTTGATGAGAGTCTTGAGTGAAACTGAAGCTAAAAAACCAATATGCCTTACTCAGGTGCTAGTGTGGGTGGGCTTCTCCCTGACATTCACAGCAGCCTGTGCCATCTCTGGGTTCAGGAATCTTACAGAGCTTCCGAGGGCCAGCATCCTCAACTGGTGGAGATTTCTCTCCAAATAGCTAGGTATCGAGACACAGTAAGTAACTGTGCTAGATGCCTTGGGCTGCCTTTGAGAATCAGTTGCTAAGAGATCAGAAAAACAAGCAGGAACCCAGCCTTGAATAAGAACAGGTGATTTTTCTATATAGGCATTTGCTTTCTTTAGTTTTCTGTTTCATAGCTGCCAGAAATTTTGGGTTTCACTGCATTAATTTTTTTTATTTCACTGCTTAATTATCTAAAGCACATCATTTAAGTAAACCACTTTTTCGGCCTTTTAATTAGTTATAAATACAACGCTAAATATACATTTAACAGATTATCCAGTTGGCTTTCAAACTTAAAATTCAGAATCTGGTAGTGAAAATTCTAAAGACAGGGATAATGAACTGTAGATTTTTTTTAAGTTTTCAGAGTGCTTGGATAGTTACTATCATCGTTCAGGTATATCATGTGTTTCAAATATATACTGACAAAGATAGGTAGGTAGGTAGGTAGGTAGATAGATAGATAGATAGATAGATAGATAGATAGATAGATAGATAGAGGCTGTTTTAATTCCTGTAGTATTTAATCAATATATTCTCAATAATAGACTATAAGCAGTTGAATAAGTGGTAATGAACAATATGGAAGGAAGATAAGACACAGTAATTAAATTTTGTATATTTTGACAGTTTTTTACAAAGTATTTTATCTTAAAATGAATTCTAGGCAACCCGCCCATTGTTTTGGCATCAAGTGACTAAAACTAATTTGAACTCAGTAGTTAATTTTAGCCTTCATATATTTCCAGGTAAATTTAATCCATAAGTGTGGGATTCATTTGCTTTAGATCTGAAAATGTCATTTTGGAAGAGTCGTTTGATGTTGAGGAAATCTTGTGAGACCTTTAATAAAGCCTCTTAAATCCAGAAAGTTATATTTTTGCCTGAAGGAAAAGGAACCTATACCTTAAAATTCCCTCAGCTCTTAAGTGAGAACTTTGGATTCTGAAAAGGTGGTAAATGTGACCAAATATAGTCAGTCCTTCTCAGTGGCAACTGTCTTTGAAATCAGAGCATCTAATTGGAAGTAAGCAATCTGTGTTCTAGGTAAAAGTTTTAATGATTTGCCTAGAAACAGAAGTAGAAAACAGAACATTAAGACGGTTTATTTAAGCAGTTCACATTAAGTTTGAAAGAGATTACTCTCTGTTCAACAAAGAATATAAGACAGGGGGAATCTGGGTAGCTCAGTGGTTGAGCGTCTGCCTTTGGCCCAGGGCGTGATCCTGGGCTCCTGGGATCGAGTCCCACATCGTGCTCCCCACAGGGAGCCTGCTTCTCCCTCTGCCTGTGTCTCTGCCTCTCTCCCTGTGTCTCTCATGCATAAATAAATAAATAAAATCTTAAAAAAAAATAAGACAAGCAAGAAAGCATTACCATCTCCTGAGCGGTAGCATCTTTCTCCCCATAAGATATAGTAGATTATATACAAAGCAGATAGTATTCCAGGTGTTTGTACATCACTAATAAACATTTCAGCTGTGCTTTAGAGACAGAACTGAACACCGTGACACTTTTTTTAGTCATTTGCTTTCTTGGGTACTACCTGAAAAGGTTTTTAACACTGTATGAAACAGTAAAGAAAGAAACCTCTTTTGTACGAAGACAACCAGCTATGAAGTGGATCTCATTAAAATTTCATTCAGTGGCTGCTCACTTTCTTTTTGACTCTTACTTTCTGTCTGAATGTCCCATTGAGGAAAGGATTCAAACCACTTGGAGTAACACTGTATGTTTTCCAAGGATGCTTTTCATTTTGGTCCCTGTAATTTGCAACTTATGAAACCATGCTTTTGATATTAGAGGAATAACATGATTATATTAACCTCCCGAACAAAAGACTAGTATGAGCCCATTTGTTTCCTAGTGACTCTTATAAGTTTATGATTTGATTATATATTATAACTTATTTAATTTTATACTTGAAGTCAGGATCTTTTCAAATGAGCATTGATATGCTGATGTAATGTAATATACAAAAGCACGTTTAAATTTACTTTTAAAATCTGATTTAAAAAAATAAAATAAAATCTGATTAGTGGGATGCTTGGGTAGCTCAGCGGTTGAGCATCTGCCTTTGGCTCAGGTCATGATCCTGGGGGTCCTGGGATCCGGTCCCACACCGGGCTCCCCATGCTTATGCTGCTTCTTCCTCTGCCTATGTCTCTGCCTCTTTGTGTCTCTCATGAATAAATAAATGAATTCTTTAAAAAAAATCTGATTAATTTACCATTAAGAATCTTATGGTAGTAAGTTTTGTGGTTTATTATTTTGAAAGACAAAATCAATCAAAAGTGCAGAGTTTCTAAGGAGCAAAGCATCCCTGCTAAGAGATGGAGTAAGGAAGCCAGCAAACGGTATGAAGCAGGTGTAGGCGGCCTGAGAGAAGGGTAGGTAGGAGTGACGGCTGGATGCATAGAAGTCGTCCGGCATCCTGTGCAGGTCTAGTATTGAAAACACGACATTTGATGAGAGTAGAAAATTTGAAATGAAGATGTTACTACTGCCTCTCCTTTGCCTCTGCCAGACAGGTTCAAAAGAGAGAGTTGAAGTTGAAGAACTCAGAAGAACTTTTCAACCCCAGCAAAATGGACAGACAGGAAGGGGAGGGGAGGGAAGGAGAGAAGGAAGGAGGACAGGCAGGCCAGCCATAAAGGACAGAATGCAGGGTTCCCTGGCAGGGTGGATACTTGGGGGGGGGGCAGGGGTGGGGGGACAGAACAGGCAGGCTAGAATAATCATTGAAAATTACCCCCGAGTCCTTCAGAGAGACCTACAGGATAGAGCCCCTAGCGGTGACCCACAGGCCTGAAGGGGGAGAGCAGGGAAGATGAGGGGATTCAGTCCTGGTCCCTACTAATTTGAAATTTGTGACATGACCCATGGAAAAGACCCAGCAGAGGATCGGTGAGAAACAGAAGCCTGGACGCACGGCGGAAGATGAAACGAAAAGGCTGGTTCTGGAGGCAGATCCACAAAGAGAAACCGCTCTTTCAACTCGCAGCAGAGGAAGGAACAGTTTATTCATGGTGCCTAATCCGGAGGAGTTGTTTTTCCATTCCTGTTAGAGACGCTACCCGGCGAATAATGCCGTGCAGTTCCCCGGCTCTTGTCTGCTTGTTGTTGTTGTTAAATAGAATCCCCCTCAAGATTGCAAAGCCACAAAGCAACTGTTAGTGTTCGGTGACCTCCTGCACCAGCCGTCTTTGGGGCTTTGAAATTGATTTTCCTCATCTCAGTCTCTGATAGTCTCTCTTCAAGGGCGCCTCTCTAGTTCATCACCAGAGTGGCAGCGGTGGCACAGATAGCTGAGGAACTGGATGCAGGCGTCACGCAGGGCATCATTAGAAACATCAGAACAAAATCAGCCTGCGCCCGGGTGCTCCGTGTTACAAAGGAAGCTGCTGCTGCTGCTTTATTGCCGAATACAATGGGGAAAATTCTCGCAGGATTTGCTTTTTTCACTCCCAAATATGGCCTGAGAAGTAAAGAAAATTTCTCCCTTTATTCTCCAAACCTCATGTGGATGCCGGGTCAAAACCGTGTGTTTTTTGATAGTAATTTTTGCAGAATTTTTTTTGAGACGTGAGAAGCATCTTCCCAAGGCTGGATGCCCCGGCAGAGAGTCACGGAGAGGAAGAGACTGCAGTGATGCTCAGAACGTGTGCCTCGTGGAGAATTCGATGGCAAAATGAATTCTCTCGCAAGAAAGCTCGTAGTGTACTTTTCGTACAGCTGCACTGCGATGCCCGGTGACCTGTGGCTTCATTTGATCGCAGGGGAGTCTACACATAAACTGGGTGTTGTGTTGGACCTTCAAACAGGTACAAAGATGGTTCTGGGCCTTCGAGATCATTAGTCCCAATGCACTCTTGTCAGTGTTTTATATTTTGTGTTGCAGTGGAAAAGACATTGTCGACTTTGGAAGGAAGGCATCTTATCTGAACCTAGAGATTGGATTTTTTACTAACTCTGAAACCCCACGCTCCACATTATACAAAATAGGTTGACAAAGACCTCTTCTGCTAGGCTAGTTAGTGGGCAAGAAGATTTTCCGTGTGTGCTTTTACATACCTACTTGGAGGCCTCATGTTACTACCCAAAGGGATCGTCCTCACACGATGACATCATTTGTTGGTAAACAGCTTCAAAATACATCGTTTAAACAGTCTTTACAACTCCTTTCTGTGCTTACATACTAGAAAGCCATCTAAAATGATTGAAGACCAGTGATTTGATTTGATTTCATTGGATCTGATTTGATTTTTTTAGAGAGAGTGTGAGAGAGGAGGAGGGCAGAGGGAGAGAGGGTGACAGAGAATCTTAGGCAGACTCCACACCCAGTGCAGAGCCCAGCACAGGACTTAATCCCACAACCCTACGATGGTGACCTGAACCAAAACCAATGGTCAGATGCTTAACCGACTGAGCTACCCAAGGGCCCCAAAGACCAATGATTTTTAAATGTAGCGCACTGGTGATTTGGCTTCTCTTTCAGTGTTTTATGACTCTGTATGTATTTTACATATATAGCGTCTCCAGAGCACTAATTTGATATGGATAGTCATTTAGACAGAGGAAGGGGAAGTGTACTTCTAAGTTATAAAGTCAGTGGCCAGGGACGCCTGGGTGGCTCAGAGGTTGAGCATCTGCCTTTGGCTCAGGGCATGATCCCGGGGTCCTGGGATCGAGTCCCACATCGGGCTCCCTGTAGGGAGCTTCTCCCTCTGCCTGTGTCTCTGCCTCTCTCTGCATGTCTCTCATGAATAAATAAATAAAATATTTTAAAAACTTAATAAAGTCAGTGGCCAAAACAATACAACTTAAATTCTATTTCCTCTTACAGCAACAAAATTAAATATACGTATTAAGTAAGTTAGAAACTCTCCAAGTAAAGAGGTCTCCAGTTCCACTAATATTGATGAATAGAGTATTTCTGAATATTACATCTGTGTTTTCAACACTATTTCAAAGTTGCATTTTGCTTTGAGAAAAATAATCATTTCATAACAATGAAAGAGTTCTTTGCTGGGGTCACCAAAGCAGATGGACATCACATTGGAAACTCTTCGACTTGTGGAAATTGAAAGTGAGATGCCTGATTCGAGATTGGCAGGTGTCTAGCTCATTATTTTGCCCATGGTAGATCCATGTTTTCAGTGTTGGGGCTACAATCAGAATCTTTAGGATCACACAGGTGCTGGTTCAAGTCCCATTTCCCATTTGAAACGACCCAGCCTGCTTTTTGGATAAAGCGGTGACACATTTTCCAGGGATGGTTTTTATTTTGGTCCCTGTAATTTTCAACTTTTATTTTATTATTAATCGATAGCTGTAGGTCTTTGGCCAAGGTACCTGATTTCTCTGAGACTCCCTTCCCCCATCAGCACAGGGCTCACCATTCTATTTGTTTTACAGTATTTATTGAGCAACTACTATGTGCCAGGAGTTTTTTAAGTTCGGAAAACGCACAGGTGAATAAGATTTCATGGAGCTTACATCCTAATGGGAAAAGACCAACAACAGATTAGTGCTGTGGATGTATATTTCTTAGTCATCACCTTAGTATACTAGATAAACAACTTTTTAAATATATATCTGTCTCTCTGTTATTTAAAGCTCTCATACCTAAAAACTTTACACAGACGACTCAAGCCTCTCCCCGTCCTGCCCCTGCCTTCTTACACGGTCCTGTGGGCATAGCAGGAAGCATCCTCATGTTTGAGTCTTCTCCACCTGAACTTTGAGTTTTCATGCTGTCTCGCCCTTCATTGTTGATGGCCAGGTTATTGCTGACACAGCTTTCGTTCCTACCTGAGTGGGCGCTTCAGGTCCAATGGTACACTCTGCTATTTCCGAGCTACTCTTGAAGCCATAGAAGTAATTCTGCTTCTTACATATAATGCTGAGGCACAGAAATTTCAGGAAGGGTCTCTCCACAGAGACCCTTATGCACTCCATGCCTCCGTTTGCTGTTCGGGATCCTGATACCTCCTCAGGCCTCTGCCTTGAGATTTAAATACAGGTTGCTACTGCTGTTACGTCCTGCTGATTCACTCTGTCGTCTCTGCTTCCCCAGCACCAGGGAGGTCAGGGGCCGGGCCTGTGTCCTGAGATGCAGCGAATCTGCTGCCCTCATCCATCTCTCCTCGTTTTTGGGGTGAACCTTTCATCTCTAAAATTCTGTATCTTTCACACATTTTGGGTATAGCTCGAATCCTCCCTATGTCTGCTTTTCCCCAGAGGTTCTTCATGTTACCCGAGCCTAAGACAAGGGAATGGAACCTGCCTTTGGCCGTGGGCCGACATACTGTTGCTCTTCGAAGGTTGTTGTTTCTGTTCATAGTATCATCAGGTAGCGCTCTCTGCTATTTCTAGACCATCACGGGTGGCATGGGAGTAGCAGAGAGAGCCTCATCCCTCTCTGGAGCCATGCCACCTCCCCAGGATGCTGCCTCTGAAGCAGAGGGCAGGTGTCTCTCACTGGGCCCATTTGAGGCCTCTGGCCTATCAGCTCCCTGCCTGCAGATTTCCTCCAAATCTGGAGGGAAACCCCTTTCATCTCACACCATCTTTTACCCAAACATTGTGACTGTCCCCCAGTGGATGGGACTGTAGGAAACCAGCAAGAGATTTGGGCTATTTCTGCTGCTCATTTTGTCTCATCTCTCCTGGAGGCAATTGCAGTGAAGCAGCCGCTGGAATTGAGAGAGGCGAAGTAGAGCAAAGACAGCCCAAGGGGGGTAGAATTTCAGGAGGAAAAACACACTTTAAATAGGATTTTACAATTTTAATCCTCTATACAAACCAATGAACAAGAACTGATTGTAAGAAGCGCTCTGAAGGAAGTACGCATGATGGGACAATGGAGAGTAACCAGTTCGTGTCCGGTTGCGTGTAACTGTCCATCACCTTCTCCAAGAGCACTGAATGTGCATCCTTTGGACTGCTTTTTTTAATCCTTTCCATGGCGTTGAGGAAATAGTCTGTCCCTTTGGGCTGCTGAACATCTTGCACACTCGTCACATATAATGCTAAAAAAAAGTACGAACTCAGACCAGGAGACCAACCACAGCTGACAGGTCTGATCTTACCTGACACCTGTTTTTATAGCGATCACAAGCCAGGAATGTTTTTTACACCTTTCAGTGTCTGGGGGAAAAAACTTCATGACATGCATGGGAAAATTATATGAAATTAAAATTTCAGTGTCCATAAATGAAGTTTTATTTGAATACAGCCACACACAGTCCTTTATGTATTATCTGTGGCTGCTATCATGAGCTAGTATGGCCAGAAAAGCTAAACTGTTTAGTATTTGGTCTTTCACACAAAGAGATTGCTTGTCTAAATGATCAGGTTCCTGCCTGGCTACAGTCCATCTCCTTATCCAGAGTGCTTGCTGGCGTGTCAAACTGGCAATATCAGATTTGCAAAGTGGGGAATTAATTTTGTAAACATTGATTTTAGAGGGTGTTAATTTTGAATTGGGATTTAAAGTCTTCAAATGATGATTTTTGGTCTTTTGGAATGCAGGTTCCAATTGGGACTTTGGGAAGACAAACAGCTGATGCTTATTGAGCCCTTACCCTGTGTGAGATACTAATAAAAACACAACATGTGTGTTGCTTCACTTAATGCTCATAAAATGTCTGCACAGGAGCTACTATTCACATTCCCATTTTACAGATGATAAAACCAAGATGCAGAAAACTTGAGTCATTCACCAAACACCATTCAGCTCATTATAGGTGAAGTTTTCCAGAGCCCACATTCTTAATAACCATGCTGAATAAGAATATGGTAGGAGATTCAAAAAATATTGTTTCCAACATAAGATTTAACTCCGGCTATAAACTTGCCTTATAAAGTGCCTCCATGGGGAAAAATGGATTCACAATATACTTACTAGTGTAATCTATAGAAGAAGTAACAATTTATCATTTACATCTGTTCTAATTTTGTGGTTGACAGAGCATTTTTACTGTTTTTAAGGACTTTATTTATTTATTTGACAGAGAGAGAGCACAGGCAGGGGGAGTGGCAGGCAGAGGGAGAAGCAGGCTCCCCGCTAAGCAGGGAGCCCCACAAGGGCCTCGATCCCAAGGACCCCGGGATCATGACCTGAGCTGAAGGCAGATGCTTAACCAACTGAGCCACTCAGGCGCCCTGAAAAGCATTTTTACATACATTAACTGGCTTATAACCCTGTGAGATAAGTACATCATTAGCTCCATTTTACAGATGAAAAACAACAAAACAGAGGCTTCGTAGGATCACGTATCTAGGAAATGATCAACCAGGAACTTAAACTCAGATCTAATTTCTACTCCAGAATTCTTGCCATTGTACCTAACACTATACCATCTTAAGCAAACTTTCATGACTTTTGCCATATCTCCAAACCAGCTACGTGAATAGTCACTTAGCAGTTTTTTGGAAATGGATTCTTTGTAACTTAAACACTGACTAGCCTTTGCGATAATATCCATAAGCAGTAATGTACATAAGATCATGAGTTTGATTCCTCCTATATTTATACAACACTTCTGTTGTGCTTACTATATTCCAAGCACTTCACAGTATATATTAACTCCTTTAAGGGCCTCGTAGCAACCCCTGAAGGGCAGATACTATTAGTGCCCCTATTTTGCAGATTAAGAAACCAAAACACAAAAAGATAAAGTAACTTGCCCAAGGACACAGACCTGGTAAGCAGTGAAGTGGGGTTTGAACCTCAGGAGTCTTGTCTAGCTTCCAAGTTCTGTCCTTTTAACCCCTTAACTTATTTGATATATTTAATTTTTTTGTGATACATTAAAATAAGTACATCAGTACTAAAAGTTAAAATATTCAGCTGTGTACTATCTCCAGTCATCTTTCACAAAAACTGTGTTTGTATCATGGTGGAATATTCCAAAATACCCATAACCTCCTGTATATGCAAGAGAGAACATAGTCTGTTGACCTCACTGGACCTGGTATTAGGGAAAATTTATTAGGACATAAAGTGAACTCACAATAAATTACTGGTATAATATGAAATATAAAGCACGAAAAATGTGGTGCTTTTCTTTTAATTGGGGAACTTTTGTTGTTAATAGGAATCTTAAACTAGTCATCTTTCCTGAAGAATTTCTTACACAGCACTCTTGTCCTGTGGTCATTTCATTTCTGCTTACACATTTTCAAAGTAAGAGAATCTACAACTTTTAGAGGCGGTTCTCTCCACTGCCATCCAGCTCAGTTGTTAGACACTCTCTATTTGATCTCAAACCTGCTTCACGAAAAAAAAAAAAAAAAAAAAAAACCTGCTTCACGGACCTCCTCATTTATTTAGTTTGATTTTAGAAGTGTTCTATGATTCCTTCCTCTTTCTTCCCTTTTCCCCTGGTTATGTTTGACATAGGCTAAAAATAAAACTACTTTGCATCCCTTGAGACCTGACCAGCTGCCTGTGGCCAAGCTTGCTAGTGCTTGTTAGTGGGAGAGCAGGCTGGGGTTAGAATGTTTCTGTGGACTTCCAGAAAATAAATCATCCTGCAGAACCTCAGTGTGGTCATGCATACTTGTGTGCATATGAGGACGTAGTCTCACACAGCGGTAAATACACGTGTGGCTGTAAAGTAAGGCGATTCGTTTTCTTAAGTGGAATGTGAATATGCTCTTAATGTAATTCATACAAGGGAGTTCCAGAATGGTTTTGTGTGGGAAATGGTGTGATTAGAATAACTTCGTAGTGTCTCAAGATATCTACTTGAATCTGTGTTACAAATCAGTTTCTGTATCCATTACAGGTATATCCATTACAAATCAGTTCGATCATCAGAGTCACCATTATGAGTTGGTTAAAATATTTCCTTAATTCTTGATTTTTTTAATTACATAAGGTCATGGGGGATGGAGAGAGACAAAGAGAAGAGAGGGAAGAGCTAATGTATAGCTGAGTCTGTCTCCCACATGTGAGCATATTCGCATCTCATGGCGATATTCTCTTGTTCTGCAGGCATTTCCTATTCAAAACAGGAACAGGGACAACGCCACTGTTCAGCACTGCAACCCCAGGTTACACGATGGCATCTGGCTCTGTTTACTCGCCGCCTACTCGGCCACTACCTAGAAACACCCTATCAAGAAGTGCTTTTAAATTCAAGAAGTCTTCAAAGTACTGTAGCTGGAAATGCACTGCCCTGTGTGCTGTAGGGGTCTCCGTGCTCCTGGCAATACTCCTATCATATTTTATAGGTAAGGACAAATTTTTACAATTACTTTGTCTCTCCATCAGGATGTTATATTGTCGTCATGTTGGTCTCCTCTATCTTTGTGGCCAAGAAGTATATCACGAGGTTCATCTTCCAGAGAGAAGATCAATTAGTACCTTAAAAATCACGGAGTATCTCAAGTAATCTTTGGCAACTGCAGATAAATAGAAAAGCTGTCTTTGCAGAAAGAATAAAGTTGACAGTTGGGCACAGACTAGGGTGTGAACTTGTGTTTGACGTATCCCTCTTGAAACATGGGTAAGTCTGTGACATCTCGTGTACACAGAATCATTCAAGCACTTGCAGGAAGGGACACTGCTTAGGAGTCCCCTTTGATGCATCGTCGATGGGGAGCTCTCTGCTACTTGTACAGTGAGGCATCTTTCAGCTAACTCAGCTATCTGAATGTAAAACCCATCACTCAGGACCATCATCTTGCACTCAGCAACACTCTCCAGAGAACTGTGTATCCATAAAACAATGAATGGATTACATACTCATTCATATATGTGGATTTTTCATCTTTTATGATGTAGTATTGATCCTCTTTTTCATTTCATAGTAACCCAAATGATGGAAGCTGCTAATAGCAGTTGTAAATTGGCTTTTATTTAAGTGTTTCGTAACACATATGAGCATTTGAACTATGGGCAATGGCTTTTTAAAATGCCAGCAATGACCACAGCAGATTTTGACCCGTTTGTGAGTGTGGAAAAGGCATACCACATCGAAACGCTAATGGTGTCCATGGTGATCAGTCACAAGCTATATGGTTTATCCAGCAAGAGCCACAGCCAGTGACGTGTCCTCAAGTTTACAAAGCGTTTTCTGATGCCTATGAAATTTTAGAACTGAACACGAGTATTACAGATCTGTATATAGAACAGTCTGATGCTTTTGCAGTGAACCCATTTCTGTCATTAGCTACTATACTCCTTATAAATTATGTATTTTGGAAAGTGAACTAACCATTTTTAGTCGCAACATTTAAGAGAAATATAGAATTGTAAAGCATGAAGGAATTTTAGAGATAATTGAGTTAGAGATGGCAACTCTGGGGCATGTTGTATACTATTATTTCCAATCCTTTGGCCATGGCAGACATCACTAATGAATCAGGACACTTTCCCACTGAACATGGAAACAACCTCATAATTCCCATCACTGTGCTTCATACATCACCTCATTGGGCCACTGTCCATCAGAGATGAAGCCTTTTTAATTTTTCAATCTGAGTTGACTCCCTCCTCTTAAAAATGCTCATACCAGGTACCAAAAGCGTTGTCACTTGACCAAGATCCCACCCTCATGAAACAACGCTACGCAGGGTAAATGAGGAACATCACAACAAAAATCAGTATTCAGACACAGATTTCTAGTATTCAGCTAGAAAATACCTAGCCATTAAGAGAATCTCTTCTAGTTGTATAAATTATCTATATCTGTCAGCACTGTGCTACTAAAGAATTTTAAAAGGTTCTGAAATGCACTAGGCATAAATGGGACATAATAAATTAAGCATACATATTTGTAGGGGATTCTTTTTTTTTTTACCATGGTACATGCCAAACAGATCGAGAGCTACCACACAGGGCTGGAAGTCAGCGTCTCTGTTGTTTTTGTGTGGTTAGGTATAACCTTTCTGATTTTAAGAGCCTGTGACCTAACAGGTAGGTGTTCAGTACTTTAAATATCAGTTCTGAGACTGTGCGATTTTATTTACAATGGGTGACTATCATGAAAAATAACATTTTAATGTGAGATTAGCTCCCTATTATTTGAGACCTGTCCTCTGTTCATGGATCCCTTAGTAAATATAATTATCAGACTTCTAAGTAAAAGCCCAAAATGTTCCTTTTCTTCAAACTGCTTATTTTCCTGTTTAGTAGGTAACATCATAGTTTATTCTGGTAGTACTACTATCCTCAGCTTGTCCCTCTGGTTTTCTCTCTCCCCACATGGAAATGTACAAGTTAGATAGTTAATATACTCAGTTCAGCAGATACTTGTCAAACATTTGCAGTGATCTAGTTCTTGGGCTAGAACTTGAGGCGAAGCAGTCCAGCTGTTACCTGGCAAGAGTTACATTTATCATCAAAGAATGATCTCATCTCACACTTGCATTGCTTTAATTCAGCACAACTATACTTAACAGTTTTCACTGGCCTCCTATACTTAAATGACTTACACACCAACGCAGTGATTTTTGTTGTTGCTGTTTAAATCAGGTAAAGGATTTTGTTCATCAGTTAGCATGATACATCTTTTCAGACTGAAGAGACTGCCTTTACCCTTGAAAACAAGAATAGGGCGCTTCTGTCAGGGAAGGTTGTCCTTTCCTATTGAGCGTGCATGTAAAGCAGGGATGGAGAAAGGAGACCCTTGCCTGTCCAGCTTAGATCAGTCTGATAAACCCCCAGAATCAATGGGGAGACCAATGTCCTCATCAGATTGACCTCATAACTTTTAATAAAAGTGCAGCCATCCTTAAACTTTTTTTCCCATTCCCTTAGAGATCCCTTTTCTCCTATTGACTGTCAATATAAAGTCAAAGCCTTATGAAAGAAGTAAAAACAAAAAATAAAAAGCTTGAGGAATTACTCATGTCCTAGAATTTTCTTTATCACCTTTCAGTGAGGTGGTGAGAAGTTAGGAGAATATAGTATTAGCATGTCTCTTCTCTAAGATAAAGTTATCTCGGGGGAGTCAAGGTGAATAACTGCTGAAAGGGAGGGAGTAGAGGAGGAGAATAGACTTTGTTTTCCTCTTTGTATCAAAGTTTCAGAGAATGAGGAAAGAGTGAAAAAGAAAGGGAAAATACATTTCCCATAGGGTCATTGTGAACTTTCTGTGTAGGTAACCACGTGTTAACTTCTTGGGATATACTCTTCCAGATATTTGTCCAGGCATACAGAGTTTCCATATTTTTAATGCATGTGGCACCAGTTTTTCTCACTTGTCACTTATTAAACATCATATGTGTATGATTTTATTTAATGGCTATGTTTAACCAGTTCCCAAAAATGCAGTGACTATTTTCTTATGCATCTGTGTGTGTGTGTGTGTGTGTGTGTTTATTTGATCAAATTTTTTTTCAAGATTTATGTATTTATTTTAGAGAGAGAGCACAAGAGCGTGTACAAGTAGGGTGGGGGCAGAAGGAGAGAGAGAATCCCAAGCAGACTCCCCACTGAGCACAGAGCCCCACACAGGGCTGATCTCATGATCCTGAGACCATGACCTTAGCCAAAATCAAGATTCAGACTCTCAGTGGACTGAGCTACCCAGGAGCCCCCAGTTGATCAAATTTTTTATCAGAATAAATTCTGTGAAAGGGTGTACCAAAATGGCGGGTATGTTTTACATTTTGCAAAACCATGGCCAAATTACCCGGTTTACACAGCTACCAATGCTACTTATTATCAGTATTTTTGGCCCTTTCCAATCCCAGGCTAGAACATTTTATTGTTGTTTTATGGTTTTTCGACAATTATTTTTAGGTCAACATTTTGCTGGGCACTTTGATAGATGTTAGAGGTTCAAATTAGCTTTTCTTCCAGAAGCTCGTGGTCAAGCGATATATGCAAACACGCTTTGAAGAGTACATATGCTCATAGCAGCTTGAGCCTTATGAGCAAAAACTAGAAGAGAAGGGAAGAAAAATACCTATCTCTGGCTGAAGATGTCGGGGAAAGACTTGAAGGTAGCAGGTGTTATCTGCCTGACAGATGAAGAGTTGAGTTCACTAGGTTTGATGACAGAATGGTTAGTGGGAGATCACCTTGAAGAGAGATCATTCAAAGCATGGAAAGGAAGGTACATGATGTACCCACAGTGGTGCCCATGGAGCACTCACAGTGCACCAGAATATGGTGTTTGAAGCTGCATATGAATTGCCTTGATTTTCGCAACAACACCATGAATTTAATAAGAAGAATCGATCATCCATTTAACAGGGAGAATCTATCATTTGAGGGAGGCAATGATGGAAGCTGGACTGGAAGGTGTCAAGGACCCCACTCTACTATACTACCTCCCCTGAGGTTTTTAACAAACTGAAAGTGGGAAGATATTGAAGATATTGAAGCATAGCAATGAAAAACCATCATTTCTATTGTTGTTCTTTTTGTAAGATTTCTTCAGTGGCATTCCAGAACTTGCAATTTAAAGACAGTCTTGTGTCCTCAAACTTCAGTATTCCTAGGAATCCCCTGGGGATCTTACTAAAATGCATGTCATGACTCAGCAGATCTGAAGTGAAAACAAAGAATCTGGTGGGTTTTGGGGAGTTTTTTGAGAAAGAGAGAGTGGGAGAGAATCCTAAGCAGGCTGCATACCCAGTGTGGAGCCCGAAGCGGGGCTTGATCTCACTACCCTGAGATCATGACCTGAGCTGAAATGAGGATCAGACACTTAACCAACTGAGCCACCCAGGCCCCCCAAAGGGTCTGTATTTCAAATAGGCTCCCAGGTGATCCTGCTGTGGCCCACAGACCGCACTTTGAATAGCAAGGCTATAGGCCAGCACTGTCAAATGTTATAACATTCTGTAGAAACATTCTGTTTCTACCCTGTTCAATTCAGTAGTCACCAGATACATGTAATTATTGAGCACTTGAAATATAGCTAGTGAACTAAAGAATTGGACTCTAAATTTTATTGTTGATTAATTGAAACTCAAGCAGCCATATGTGGCTAGTGGCTACCACTTTGACAGCATAAGTATAGACCAGCTATTAGGAAACTAGCTGGGGACAGATCGTGAAGCCCTGTTGGGATGGAGGAATGAGCTGAATTGAGAAGCTGTAGCTGATACATAATAGAATGGATGTACCATGATTGGTCATAGCCCAATTTTAAGAATCAAATGCCCAAGCATGGCCAACTTCTTTTCAGCAGAGTCACATTATGATTTTCTTTAGATTGCTGAACTCCCAATTAAAATCATCCTTTAATGCATTAATCTTTGAGTTGATATGTCTTTACCCAATGAAAATTCTATCGAAGACAAAGGTGAAGCTTAATAATAATACTTAGTGATACAAACCTATCAAAAAAAAACAAAACAAAACAAAAAAACCTGTGCCAGTTCTTCTGGGCCTGAATTTACTCATTCTTCTTCTTTTCCTGTTCTAAAATTAGAAAATTATAAAGGTGGGCAAATATCTAGCAGTTGTTCACCAAAGAGTGAATTAAAAAAAGGAGGGTCTGTTGGTTACTGTTGCTTTTGCTTCTGTTCAGTGATAGAATGAGTAGGAACATTGATGATTCTTTACTCACGGAGGTCTTTTTTTCCTGGGTGGAAGCTAACCTACAATTTTGATGTTGCAGCACACATATAAATCTTATCATAAATCATAAGCATCATTGAAACATTATTAAGTCAAAATAAATGTTGGAATAATTATGTTAACACTGTTTAAAACTGCAGCAAAATGAAGTCAAATTTCCAGTGACACCATGATAGACATTTAACCTCATTACTATTTCCAAAAACTTTTAGGCAGAGTCTGAAAATCCAAATAATTTCCCATGTAGAATAGCACTTTTTGGTATTTGCACATGTTCTTTAAATTTAAGAGAAATGAGAAAAAACAAAAATCTTATCAAATTATATTATACTAGCATATTTTCTCAATTTTTGGGCTGGTATATCCCAACCAATAATTCATTTGATGACAGATTTTCTTTAATATACAGCCTTATTGAGGTATAATTCACATACCATACAGGTCACCCATTGAAAGTATCTATTGGTGTTTAATGCATTTGCACAGTTTGCAACTGTCACCACACTCAATTTAGAACATTTCTATCATCTCCAAAAAGGGTGCCCTTGTTGCATTAACAGTTGCTTCCCTGGACACCTGGGTGGCTCAGCAGTTAAGCGTCTGCCTTCGGCTCAGGGTGTGATGCTGGAGTCTCGGATCGAGTCCCACATGGGGCTTCCTGCATGGAGCCTGCTTCTCCCTCTGCCTGTGTGTGTGTCTCTCTCTCTTTCTGTGTTTCTCATGAATATATAAAATCTTAAAAAAAAAAAACAGTTGCTTCCCATTTCCCTCCAAACCCTCCATAGTTTTGTTTTTTTTTTTTCCCTCCCTGCAAATATCTTAACTTTAAAAAGACTGGTTTTTTTAACTCATTTCCTAATAACGAGAAAAAAGCTCCACATTGTTCTTCTTCTGGACTCCTGACATATGTTGCTAACCAAAGAAATACTTGCCTTTTCAATATTCCTTTTCGTTTAAAAAATACATGTGTAGTTATTTATTTCCTTTGAACAGCTGCTACCAACTGATTCCTAAAATAGATGTTGTCACATGTCTGCTAAAAAGGCTGTTTAACAACATAAGCATTCCCTAGATCTAGCAAAACATAACCTGTCGAATTTAGGTTCATTGCAGTTATGATTCCGTGGCAGTTACCTGCCCTACTTCTATGTCGATTTGCATTTTATGAACATTTTTACCTGCCTGTGTACCTTGAAATTGATTATGGTACCAACAATATATATGCAATTCAGGGTCAGAGGGAAAAGACGCCAGCCCTTTATGCTTCATGAAAAATCAACCATTTAAATATATATGGCAAAATAAAATGTGTTGTGACATTCTTTTTTCTTTTTGGACATGTCTTTGTAATAAAAGTGCTGTTTTATTAGGTGATAGAACACAGCCAAGCAATGAATTACATCCCATTTTTCACTACAGCTTCTTCTCTTAACTCCTGGTTGCATTACATTCTGAAAATGCATTTTGCTTGAGACGGAATGCTGGCTTTTTAATAATACTAATGTGATTTCATCACGTTGAAGAAAAAATATATTGCCTGTATGTTCAAAGATTGAAACTTATAAACTAAAAATTTTAAATCAATATATCAATATTTTATTTTATCCTTGGACACATGAAATTAAGGACATATTAAACCTGATTTGGTGGTAAATGCAGGATTAGAACGAAACAGTTTACCTCTCGAAGAGGGGGAAAATAGTAATAAGATAAAGCATACTACTGCAGCACTCTGCAGAGAGTCTATAAATTCAAAAAGGAGAAAATCTACCAAAAACCCATTCTAGATAGTTGTATTTTTTCTTTTTTGAAGACAGCAGTTTGTATGGGTGAAATTGTGCTTTCATATATAGATAAATATGTGTGTGCATGTATATATGTATTTGTGTGTATATGCATGTATGTGTGTGTGTGTGTATCCCTCCAGCATCCACAGAAAGTTTATTCTCCTGTCATATTTGCACTCTGTCCTGACTTCCAATAAGAACTATAGAAATTTATAGAAAATAATAGTTTGATTAATTTATAGAAAATACTAATTTATAGAAAATATCAGTTTTCCATGTCTGGCATATCAAAGAAACCTAGCAAAGGTTGAGAAGTCACTTAGAATCCTGTTCCTTTATAGTCAACTCCATGTAATTGCATCTGTTGACTTCTAACTTGAAATCCAAAGTAAGAAAATGGTTGTATACTGCACCCTCAGCTTTGGGACATTATAATTTTTTTGTTGCCTTTTATTAGCACAACATACAAATGTTCAGTTTTGACTTCATTGTCATATTGTTTATTACCAAACGTAAAAAAGAAAGCACAACCCATTTCAAGAAATTAATTCAAATGTGGGAAATAAGCTCCTCCTCTCCCCCAAAAGTCATTTATTTTACTCTTAGCTTGATACGAGGTCAGCTAAAGTAAATAATATATGAGAAATACTCTATTTATACAGACGTTTTTACCATTCAAATATAAAGATCTCCCTGACTTGAAAAACACCCAAGGACAGCAACAATAAGAAATACCTTTAAAGCCAGCTAAACTCCAGTTTCTGCCAGACATAAATATCTTCTCTGTGAAATACGGTGCTGTTTTCTCTGTTTTAGGCTATCATTTTTGTGGAATGTAGCAACATCTCCTGACTAATGACAAGTGGAAAGCATAATACAATATTTACCATTTCAGTGCTACATTGCATAAATATTTAATTGGTGTTGCATATGCCATTTGCTTTTACATTAGTGGGACTGAGAGCAGTGTGTTCGGGGAGAAATATCTACATACAGAGGAGTGAAAGGAAAAGTAACTGGTATATATGTGATTTTTTAAAAAACTTGATAGATTGCTAGGAGTTTTAGGAAGGAATTCATCATAAAACATTTAAGTTCTATTGGATCTATATTCAAACAGAGGTCTTATCCTATAGTATAAGGTAAAATAAAACTCAGATATGTATTGATTCTTTTAATTTATTGTTTCTACATACCCTTAGGATGTCTACTAACTATTCACACCTCGTCTTTCTTTCTTAAAATTAAGATTCTACAGTTCCTTTGTTAGTGCTTTGTAATGTAACGCCAGAGAAGGAGATGACCATCCATTCATGCATCCATCATTCATTCAACATTTATTTATTGAGACACTGACAGATACAGCAGTGAACAAGATAACACAGCCCTTGCCCTCTTAGAGATTGTATCTCGGGGCATGCAAACAGTGAGCATTTAATTGTCATCATGAGGGCTATTTAAAAAGGAGAAATGTAGGGGACTAGCGACTGTATAAAAGGCAGAACTCAAGGAGTTTGAGCCGTAGAGAAAGGTTTGCCTGCTAAAGCCTGAATAACAAGTAGGATTATGTTTTTGGACAAATGCTGATGTCAGGATAAATTTTAAGTTGACCACATAAACCTAAATGTGGTCCAAAAAATCAATCCTCAGGAATATTAAAACCAATATATTGTGATATAATAAAGATAAGATCTCAGTGTGTCTGAAGGGGAAAAAAAGTGATGATATTCATTTGTTTTCTTTGTTGAGGGAGTATCGCTAGGACCTCATCACGTAGTTAACACCTAGAAGGGGAAAGAAATGTTACTTTGGAAAGTTGGGGCAACTGGATTTAAAATTGTCACAAAGATGTGTGGTCTGTTTCAGATTGTTCCTTCCCCTTAATTTTAGATAATGAACATACATACTTGAAGAGTTTTATCATGTATGCCCAGAAGATCGTTTTAAAACTGTTAAAAGAAATGGTATCTGAGTTTTTTCTAAACATTCCGGGTACTGTGTTAATCTGTTCTGAAGATATCTAAGAAACATATGTGTTTCTGGTATTTCAAACATTGTTGGGAAATGAAAATCACATTGCTCTGCGTTTGATAACCAAGGAGCTCAGCATGTCCAATTTCCATTAGTGAGTTGGACCTAAAAGGCATTACTTTGAGACTCGTCCATTATGCGTTGTAAGCACTTATCAAACGGAATCAAAGAACAACTCTATTTGTATCTAGACCCACTCCTGTATAATACTAAGAGAGTTTTTGAGATAATATTCAGTGTTTTTCAAGATAAGAATGTCCATTCTTTCCTTTACCTGATGAGTTTCATCACTGGTGATTTATTCAGGCGTTTACACACAGAACTGGTGCTCCTCTCCTGGTGGTGGTCTTCATCGGCAGGGCTGGCATGACATTGGCTGCCTCCATCCTGGAATTGTCACTTCTCCCTAATGCTTGACCCACAGACCGATCCTTCCTTTTTGTCTTTGCTAGTGAGCTTTTCGTCCCCTTCATCAATTTAATAGGCCTTCTTGTACCCTTAAAGAAGAGAAAGCCTTCCACATATTATTATACATTTCCCAGGGCTATAGAAGGATATCCAAGGGTATCTTAAAGATCACCATATATGATTCTAGAATGTGGAGCCCTTAGCTCTTCTATTAAAAAGGGCTATTATTTATTTATTTGAGAGAGACAGTGCACCTCCATGCACAAGTGGGGAGAAGGACAGAGGGAGAAGATCTTCACGCTGACTCCCCACTGAGCATAGAGCCTGAGGCCAGCCTCAATCTGAGGACCCATGAGATCATGACCTGAGCCAAAACTAGGAGTCCATCCCTTCGCTGACTGAGCCACCCAAGCACCCCAAGACACCCGGGGTGGGGGATGGGAGCATCAAGGGCAGGGCTTCATTCTGAGACGAAATGATGCAAGTAGTTTTGTATCTTGTATATTTTAATTTGCTTTTTTTTATAGGTATTTCCTTGTAATTATTACCAATATCACAGTCAATTTAATTCCATTAAGTTTAGCAGTTACTGAATTTCCCTCCTAAACACTGAATTCACACACACACACACACACACACACAAAAGACATAGTCTTTACCACAGTGAGCTCACAATCTTATATGGAAAAATACAATGCCAGATTTGCATATCACATTACAACATATTTTTAGAACATTGTTTTTAAGTACAGACCCTCAAAACACTAAGACTTGAGTTTTATATCCCACTTTAGCTATGTAATGCTGTGTAGGGAACTTACCCTCCATCAGTGTAGACAGGATTAGTAAGAGTACAGCTCTTGGATTCTTTAATAAAATAATTAATGTGCCTGATAAAATATAAGTGCTCAACTAGTTTTAGCTGCTATTATTATTCTTTACAACAATCTAGTAGAACAAATTTTATTATCCACACTTTTTAGAAAGAAAAGTCTTAGGCCCAGAGAATCAGTGGCTTGTGCTGTGTTAAAGCCCAGATATATTTAAACAGGGACCATGATGCAGGTCTTTTTATCTTGACCCTGGAACTTTACCCCACTATATCATAGGGCATTGTTTCTCATAAAGATTAAAGAATTTAAAGGGAGTACATGGATAGAAGAATAAGACTGAATGACAATATGAGGAATGTATTCCCTTTTGTCTTCTACCCCATCATATCTGATTATGTCATAAGGAAGGTCTCAGTAGATGTTTGTGTGTCATAATCTGTCTCTTTGAACACTTCTTTCACAAATAAAGAACACTTCTGGGTAGCCTGGGTGGCTCAGCAGTTTGGCGCTGCTTTCGTCCCGGGGCGTGATCCTGGAGTCCCGAGACTGATTCCCGTGTCGGGCTCCCTGCATGGAGCCTGCTTCTTCCTCTCCCTGTGTCTCTGCCTCTCTCTCTCTGTCATGAATAAATAAATAAAATCTTTAAAAAAAAAAAAAAAAACACTTCTGCTGGCTATCATTTCCACGTAGATTTTAATAGTATTGCTCATAGTTTACTCCATTTATTCTTACTGTTGCCTTCTGTTTGTCTCAAGAGATGTTGATTTTTCTCTTAAGGTAATGCTATAAAATTTTCTTTTAAAAAATGTATTTAAATTTTTAAGCTCATAATCTCACAGAAAAAAATAGATATGAATGTAAAAATATATTTTGCTATGAAATAAAAAGGCATAGATGGCTCATGATTTAATCATAAAGGTAGTAAGCACTTTTTTTTTAATGTACAGGAGTCATTACTAAGGAGACTAAAAAATTGGTCTCTTTCATTGGGCCTTTTAATTTCATTCTAGATCCTTTAATCTTTTTTGTTAAGTACATTTATAGTTGCAACAACCTCACTGCGATGTAGCTAGTGAGCCCATGTGAGTTACATAGCATTTGTACATAAAGCCTCATCATATTATTTCAATCATTTCAAATAGTCACAAATTATTTTCTATTTTTAGACTCACGATATTTTTAGATGCTTTTTACTACCTCAGAGAAATCCTTTATGATCTTAGAAAAGAATCATATATAGAGGAGCAATGCATGTGTAAAGTGGGAAAGTGGGCCACTTATTTTTAGGAGAAGAGTGTGAGACCACCAAATACAAAAGCCAGTTGACAGTGTGAGCAAGGTATCCTGAGGTTCAGAGATGACAACTTCCTTTGTATTTTGCTTTGAAATAGATGTCCACAAATGCTACATAAATATCCGTTAATAATAGTTAAGATAAATTCATAAGGAGACCTGCTCTCCAGGTCAGCCCAGATTAATGGGGGAGCAGCTGGAATGGTGGCTTCCTAGGATATGTTCCCACCTGCATGATGACTTAAGAGGGTCAAGGTCTGTCAAGGGTCAAGATAAGGTCTGTCAAACTTACCATCATGAACTAGGGTACCATCAGTGGTGAGGCGGATTCCACACCACTTTGCTTCGCACATACAACAGAACTTGATAAAGTAGATGGTGACTGCATTTTTGTTGATGAACAGATGGTGAACAACAAACTGTATGAGAGGGTTAGACCTGGATTCCTGAAGGGTCATTGATTTTGTTTCAAGTTGCCACCTGACAGCCATGACACATGCACACACAACACACACATTCCCAGATCACATTTACCGTCTCAGATGTAACCTCTTAGAGAAGTGGATTGTTTTGAAGAGGATGTTTTTCTGGATTTTGCCATACATTAATATACCAGGTTTCCTCTAGGAATGTCCATTTCCCTAAGGGTTGGATCTTTTATTTTATTTTATTTTATTTTTTTTTATTTACAATAGTCACACAGAGAGAGAGGGAGAGAGAGAGGCAGAGACATAGGCAGAGGGAGAAGCAGGCTCCATGCACCGGGAGCCGGATGTGGGATTCGATCCCAGGTCTCCAGGATCGCACCCTGGGCCGAAGGCAGGTGCTAAACCGCTGCGCCACCCAGGGATCCCTTTTAATAATGAAGATTTAGAGTGTCTTAAAATTTCAAAAAAATGTCACTCTCATATTTATTCTACTACTTTTTCAAAAAGTCAAAACAAGCCAGGGCACCTGGGTGGCAGTCAGTTGAGGGGTGGACTCTTGATTTCAGCTCAGGTCATGATCTCAGGGTCATAGTATCAAGCCCCAGGTAGAGTTCAACGCTCAGCAAGGGGTCTCCTTGAGATTCTCTCTCTCCTTCTCTCTCTGCCTCTCTCCCATTCTCTCTCTCTCTCTCTCTCTCTCTCCCTCTCTCTCTCAAATAAATAAAATTTTTTTAAAGCAAGCCAAAGAAAGTTTTATGTTTAAGTAGATTATTAACATACTTTCATTACAAGTGTGAGGCTATAGCTCTTAAAGCTATTATGGAAGAAAGGAATCCAGGTGAAAATTGAGTCAGTAACAGGCTTTTGAATAATGAGTAAATCCATGGAGTTTCCGTGGCAAAACTACTAATAACTGTCACTAATGAATCTTCTGTTACGTACATTTCATGATAACAGCAAAGTCACTGTATCGGCATGCAGGGAATAGTCTATAAATCATGTAAATGATTTCATTGTGTATTTCAAATGTTCTTTAAACAGGTCCTCTTGCCATAGTCCTTAATGTTGATAACTGTTACCTCAAAGTTGATTGATAAGGCCTGGCTCCTTTGGACAAGCTAATCTAATGGTGGTCAACACTTTATTCTTTCCATGAGATTGGAGAGTGAATGCTTCTTTCATTCAGAGAATGGAACCTGGACATGAGAGAAAACTAATGAAATATTAGGAAAACAGCCTGTTTTTGAAGTCCTGACTTAAATCCCTTGGTGACAGACACAGCCGCAGCTTGATTTTCATAAGCCCCATCAGCTTCAATGTCGGCTGTCGGTGGACGGCTAGAATAACTCTCTCCTCAACAACATCCTTCAGCGTGTTACACTGAACCTACATGGTGAAGAGAGAAAAAATAAGCAACAAAATTTGGAAGTGGAATTTTTAATGTAAATTTAATTCACCAAAGAATATAAATCAAATATTCTGGAAAATCTACATAACTAAATCACTGTCTCATCAAGACATTGCTGTAGCCAAAATAATCCTGTCTTCCCATTACTGACATAATGCCAAAAAAGTAGAAAGGAAAAATGTATAGCGTGATTATGTAAAATATCAGCAGCCATTTCTTGTCCCCTTCCGCCTCACCCCCAAAAAGCCATTAGTTTACATAAAACCTATGATTTTAGTATTTTATAATACTCTGAGACACTTGCTACCTCAAGTGTTACTAGTACCTTTGAATATCAAAAATCCTGTCGTTGAGATAATTTCCTCCTTAATGACAGCTTGAGTGCATATTAATATGAAAGCTTTCCAAAAAAGTATTGATTTTAAAATGACCATATTTGGAAAAAATAAAATAAAAATAAATAAAATGACCATGTTTGGGCCAGCAAGATGTAGACTGTATGAATAATATTAGACTTGAAAGCTAATAACAAATAATAATGGATTAGAATGCCAAAATATTGCCCAACACACTCCGTCAACATGTATATGAACACAGCAGGAAATCCAAAACAAAAGCTAATTTATGGAAAACTATGTATTCCTAATGACAGTTTAGACCAGTAGGGGTCCAAGTTACAAACTGCATCTTTACATGAGATGCTTTCATTTTACATAGAAAACCTGGCTGTATTCTGTAAGCATGTATCAAATCAAATCATTGTCTTATATTTAAGAGCATTTTTTCTTATTTTGTTCTGTAAAATCTAATTGCTGCCCATGAGCATCAGGTGTATTTATATATTTGTGAAATTAAAACATAAAATGATGTGATCTTGCTTGCACAACCCAAGATACCAAAGGAATTGTGTGCATGAAGTGATTGTTTGACCCCATGCAATTTTATTTTATTTTCAAATTTTAAAAAAGGAAAAACAGCATTAGTCTTCTGATATGTTGATAGCTTATTGATGCCAGATGCTTTTGCCTGTGCTCAATGATGTAGCCTAAATATTTATATTTTAAAACATATTGACGTATCAAAGAATTTAAATCTGGAAGAGACCTTAGAGATCATTTTGAGCAAGTTCTTTTGATATTTATAAAAATGGGAGATCTAAGCCTCAGAGAAGCCCAGTGACTTGCCAAGGTCCCACAACTAGTTAGAGCCAGAATTGAGACTGGGACTCGGTTCTCTTTTAGTATAAACAAAGCTCCACAAGACGCCACGGGCAATCTGTGTTGAAAACTGTGCTCTTAACTGTAAAAGGTCAGATTCCGATTTTCTTTTCCAGCAACTTCTGATAACATGTTCTTAATGACTCTTTCTCAGAAAGATTATTTTTGGGAAACTGTACCATGGTGGATATGAGGTGATTTACAAGACAGGAAAACTCTAGACCTTAGCTTGCCTCCATGGACTTTCAGGGATTTGGAGGCATACGCAGAACCGACTTACAGACATTTTCAGGATGATATTTTATTAAGCCCATTTTTTCTTAAGCAGACTCTGGTTCTCATATTATCTCTTATTTTTTTTTTGTCTTTGTGAGAGTGTTTGCTTGCTCTTGTAATATTAAACAGCATTTAGCCAATAATGGCAGGCATGCTAAGAACTATAGTCCAGGTTGCCAAAACCTCAGAGTGTCACTCTTCAGGGTTCTGGTGGCATAAGCTACATTCGGGTTTCTGATGGCAAGGGTGCTTGCTTCTGTGTTCGCTTCACAACATCCCCTGTAATTTGCTCTAAGGTTCTGGCAGACTGCTGGACCATGTCACCAGCTGTCACCACCCCTCCTTCCCATCCATATTTGGCAGTATCCAAGAACAGAGGCATGCCAGTAGAAATAATAGTAGCTGTGATAGCAACTTCAGTGGCATGGTCCCCAGAGACAAGATCAAAATTTGGCACCATTTCTCTCAACATGGAACTAAAAATGGTACTGAACTTGCTACTTGGTGGTATATAATTTTCTTTAATGACACATTTTGGTTTCAAGTGTTCCCCATGCTGGCTTTTAAGTATCAAACCAGCATACATTGGTTAAAAAGAATGGAATGCCCTTTTTTGCCCTGGAGAAGGGGTGGAATTGCTCTAATATCATGGACTCCTTTCATCTCCATCAGCCTTGAAAGGTAAAAGGAATGTGCACTATAATTTCTTTCACTGGAACGATCGTTGAGTCAGAAAGAAAATGTCTTCATAAGATTTCACTAGCCTATTGTCTTATTTCTGCTTCTCATTAACTAGAAAAGCCTACAGGGAAAACAAAAAACCAAGAAGGTTATAAAATGATTTTTTTAACTATATAAGAAATATTTCATTGTAAACATCTTCAGATCTGTTGAATCCAAGAATACCATGAGACAACCTGAAAAGATAGAGTCTGTAAAGTGGACCCTTTGGCTGTTAGTAATATAGTTTGCAGTAATAACGGAAGGTTTAACATCCATGTCCATTACTTCTCGAGTTGATGTGACAATTTTTATCATCAATTTGGGTGATAGTATTGAAAATGTGCTAAGTTTGTAGATGACAAATGTTAGCTATTATAACTAATTTAGAAGGGTTCTGACTGGGAATCATCTTGAAAGTCTATGTTTTCCTACCCTGAGAAAAGGGGAGGAATTACACAAGGTGCCCTCCAAGGCTTCTCCTTACTATTAATGGTTTCAGGGGCTCTGTTAGTCACCCCTGTTTCTCAGGAGCCAGTTCAGCTACAGAGATCCAGGCCTCTAAGATCAACTTTCAGCAAAATATTGAAAAAGTTGAATTATATATTAAATAGCTAAAATCTTCATTTATTCCCTTTCTTCTCAAGCTCCTCTTTTTTTTCCCTCCATGTCCCTGTTTTACTCTTAACTGCAAAGATCCATTTCTGCTTCTCTGACAACTCCCCTCACTCCTCACAACTGCAGAAAGTAAAAAATTTATTCAGACAAAAAGTGGGATGTTTTAGATAAAATACTACAAAGTGCTATGGTAGTTTTTAATTGTAGGAGGTCCTCTCATGAAGACATTTCAACTAGACTTCAAGGTACTAGTGAGATGTCATCAGAAAGAACTTGGGAACGGTATCCCAGAAGCCAGGAATGACAGGAACAAAGCCATGGAAACCAAGAAGTTAAGGGCAGGATTTCAGTGGTAGACAAGCACATCTGGCCAGTTCGGGGTCCCTGTGATACATTCACATGGTTGCACAACAGATTTCCAGAACTGTTCAATCTTACAAAACTGAAACTCTGCACCTTTTAGACAACTCCCCATTTCCCCTTACCCTGATGCCCAGCAACCACCGTTCTTTCTGCCTCTTTGAGCTTGAACTACTTTAGATAGCCCATATTAGTAGAATCAAAACAGTATTTATCTTTTTGCGACTAACATTTTATGTGACCTAATATCCTCAAGATTCATCTATGTGACAGCCTGTGGCAAGGCTTCCTTCCTTTTTAAGATTGAGTAATAAATATTCCCTTGTGTGTTTATACCACGTATTCTTTCTCCATTCTTCTGTTGATGGGCATTTGGGTTGCTTTTGCCTCTTGACTATTGTGAATTGTGCTGCTATGAAGATGGATGTACAAATATCTCTTTGAGACCCTGCTTTCAGTTCTTTCTTCAGGGTATATCCAGAAAGGAGATTCTGGATCATATGGTAGTTCCAGTTTCAATGTTTTGTTTTGTTTTGTTTTTTTGAGGAATTTCCATAGTGTTTTCCATAGCAGTTGAACCATTTTAGAGTCTCATCAGCAGTGCACCAGGGTTCCAGTTTCTGCACACCCTCACCAAGACAAGTCACAATGTTTTGTTTTATTTTTTTTAAAGATTTTATTTATTTATTTATTCATGAAAGACACAGAGAGGGAGACAGGCAGAGGGAGAAGCAGGCTCCCTATGGGGAGCCCGATGTGGGACTCCATCCCGGGTCTCCAGGGTCACACCCTGGACTGAAGGCGGCACTAAACCGCTAAGCCACCCGGGCTGCCCAAGTCACAATGTTTTTAAACTACAAATCAATCTGGTTAAGCTCATGAGTTGACAGTCATTAACCTAGTACATGCATTTGTTTAATCAGATTGTTTTCCTTCGAACACCTGAGATTTGCACTAAGGATGCCTTTTCTTGCTCTTCCCTCTGCCTCCTGATGGAGTCACTTACCTTTCTACCCTCATATCTTTCCTAGAGGAGCACCTAGGAGCCTTGTAGAGACGGGCGCCTGCAGGGAAGGTTTAGGGAAGATGAAAATAGATGTTCTTTAGTTCTGCTAGGTGTTAGGTGGACTACTCTTCAATAAACATTTAAATTTAAATGTAGTATACAGTTAGAAAACTGTACAAATCATAAGTGAACACACCAGTGGAACCACCACCTGGATAGAAAAGTAAAATATTCCATTCCAGAAGTCCTCTATGGCCTCTCCCAGTTATTCTCTAGGCCCTCTTCCCTAGAGGTAATTACTCTGGTGACTCTTTTTTAAGATTTTTAAAATTATTTTAATTTAAAAAAAAATAAAAAATAAAATTATTTTAATTTATTCATGAGAGACACAGAGAGAGAGAGAGAGGCAAAGACATAGTTTAGAGGGAGAAGCAGGTCCTTTCAAGGAGCCCCATGTGGGGCTCGATCCCGGACCTTAGGATCACACCCTGAGCTAAAGGCAGATGCTCAACCACTGAGCCACCCGGGCATCCCCTCTGGTGACTTGTTCCTACCAGTTAATTTTACCTGCTTTTGAGCTTTATACATATTAGCTTATGCAATATTCATGTTTTTTTGGTTTTTTTTTTTGTTTTTTTGTGAATAGGTTTTCTTGCTCAGTACTGTGTTTGTGAGATATAGCCATGTCATTGCACCTGGCAGTGTCTTACTCATTACATCGGTCTATAGAATTCCTTGTATGACTACCCTATAATTTGTTTATCTTTTTACTGCTGGAAGACATCTGGGTTTCCATTTTGGGGCTATTACAAATAATTTTACTGAGAATATCCTGATTCATGCCTTTTGGTGCTAATTGTATACATATTTCTACTGGATATAGAGACAGACTTTTGTAGACCAGCTGGGGACTTAACCATCATTTCTAAGATATTTCAATATAAAGAAAATACATTCTAATTCCAAACAAGCAACTTACAAATGATTTTGCGATTTGCAACCATTTTCAGTGGGTAAAACATCTTGTATTTAGAAGCCCATTTCAACAAATGGACAACATCTGACTATATGTGCTGCTGTCAAAAAAGAAATAAATCAATTTGTGTTAACATTTTTTAAGTTTCTTTAAATTTAAATTCAGAACAATTGAAGGACAACAGCACAGTATAGGAAAAAGAATCCTGAAATAGGGTCAAGAGATCTTGTATCATAAGTCCTCTTTATATATTTTTTAAAAGGCATTGAGTAGATCGCTAACCTGCTCGCTGCCTGTGTTTCACTTTTACAGCAGAGATGATGACCCCTGTTAGAAGATAACAGACATTGGGGTGCCTGGGTGGGGCAATTGGTTAAGCGTCCAACTCTTGGTTTCATCTCAGGTCATGATCTCAGGGCTGTGAGTTGAAGCCCTACACTAGGCTCCGCACTAGCTACAGAGTCTGCTTGAGATCCTCCTCTTCCCCCCTACCCCCCGCCATGGCTTCTTTCTCTAAAATAAATAAGTAAATACTTTAAAAGAGAGAGAGAGAAGATAATACACATCAAAGTATTTTCAAATATAAAAAACACACTTGGGTAGACATACAATGCTATTGCTCTCATTCACAAATTCCCTTCTTCCTTGGATAACATTTTAGATATGAATGTAGCCCCCATCCCTCATTAAAATCACCCAAAAATTCATGGAAATAGAAATATGAAACATGATATGAGAAACATTTTTTTAAGATTAAACCTACATGAATGCTTTTTGTAACTGTAAAATACACACGTATACTGTTTACATGTAATTCTTAAATTGTTTTAAAGACTCTTAGAAGGGCGCCTGCCTGGCTCAGTAGGTTTGAGTGTCCGACTCTTGGTGTTGGCTCAGGTCATGATTTCAGGGTTCTGAGATCAAGCCCCACGTTGGGCTCTGTACTTTGTGGGGAGTTTCCTTGTCCCTCTCCTCTGCTCCTCCCCCCACTTGTGTTCTCTCTCTCTCTCTCTCTCTCTCTCTCTTTCTCTCTCAAATAAATAAGTAAAATCTTTTAAGACATAAAATAAAGGGGCTCCTGAGTGGCTCACTGGATTGAGCGAGCATCTGTCTTTGGCTCAGGGCGTGATCCCAGGGTCCTGGGAACCCCACAGGGAGCCTGCTTCTCCTTCTGCCTGTGTCTCTGCCTCTCTCTGTGTGTGTCTCTCATGAATAAATAAATATAATCTTTTAAAAATTAAAATTAAATAAAGACTCTTAGAGTTAACCAAAATAGCCTGTTGTGAATTTCACTCATATCACTATAAAATTTTCTTTCTACAAAAGAGAATACAGTACAGTGGGAAAGTATTTGTATGGAAGAATTGTGCCTGGAATACGCAAACATTACTTAGTGGTATCTCTGCCCATCTTTTGCCATCAAATACCACCCCTACCTTCTGTTTTCTTGATCTAGTAGAAAAACATTATCTAGCCTGTGGCCCTCACAGAAGCCACATTTCACTTTCTTCAATATGGATTCTCAGCCCCCTGGTAGACAGACGGGTGTATCGTGGTGTCCCCTTCATTATCAGAAGGTCTGGGTTTAAGGGCAAACTCCACTATTTGCCTGCTTGAAACCTTAAACTCCCCCCAAAGCCTCAATTTTCTCAGATCTAAAATGGAAAATAAAAGTAGTCATAGTAAGTATTCATTGGAATCTTTGTGAAGATTCAATGAGATAAAGCAGATGAAGCACCAGCACAACATTTGATACGTGAGAAATGTTTAATGAATGTTTTATTTAAAAAAAAAATACCGCATCATGATGTTCTAACACCACCTTCCTGCCAGCTGATACTCTTCACCTAAGCTATCTGCCCAGGGGGGTGAGGGACTCTGAAGAGCACAGAGCTCCCAGCCACCCCTTGACACTCTCCACCCAGCCCACTTGGTCATGCGTAAACCAAGGATCACTTTTTACCATTCATGAGTAGTGGCACCAAATGCCTTCCATTGGGGTCAAATCGCCTTTCCAACTCGGGTGTTGGAAGAATTGGGCTCATCCTTCTGTATTTATATATGTATTTTATTTCACTAATCTTTCCCTTATTTGTCTGCCAAGACCTTCCCGTAGTGTTATTGCACAAGTGCTCAGTAATTTCTCGAGCAATTTTTACTTTTATGAGTTTGCTACCTCCCTCTGCCTCCCCCTCTCTCATTTTTGGAACTAGTTTTACTAACACCTTGAATTTGTATAAAAATCTCAAGTTACACATAATGAGGGTCAAGAGCATTACTAAATAGCAAACACCAAGATTTTCAAAGTCCATGGTATCCTAAAACCAAACAACTTGTTGGTCTCTGTTTTCAGTGCAGTGTTAAACAAGATATAATATTATTTGGTGTGGTTCTCATTATACAGCATGTTAAGTAGAACTGGAATTTCATTTTAATGAGATTTTCTGTAAGAAAAAATATATAATAAAGTTATTGCCTATCTGGCAAAAAATAGCTCTCTAAACACAAACATAACATTACTTTCTAACACTTGACATCTGTGGAGGATTGCGTGGATTATCTCTCTTCTTCAAAGTCTATTAAAACCAATAATATAAACAAATTTGTCATTCAGGAAGACTTTTTATGTTACATAAAAGCTCACAATGATGATAAATTATTTTGTGTATAAGTTGACCCTTTTGGAATATTTATCATTGCTATGCGAAAGTATGTCTGTCAAAGCTTTCACTGTATGCAAAAAGAGCTCCCATTATTTTACTCAAAAATTGCTGAAATATACCTAAAACCTTGAAAAATGTATGAAATGATAAATGTTTAGAAAGCACCTGACATTTTGCCACTCAAACACTATGTAATTTAATGCAAAATGACATATGAAGTTATCCCTCCTTACAAGTTGACAGTTTGTGAATTCAAGAATTCTATAACGTATATCTTAATCCTTGAAAAACCAGAGTTTGAAAGGAATTGTTGGCAGATTATAACTTAAGAAGGGGAGTATATACATTTGTTAAAAATATACGGGGTAGATGTAGCTATGTTTGTATCTATGCTTATGGTGATTCTTATTATAGCATAATTTTATGTCAGGAGTTGTTAACAGAAGAACGTGAAACTTATAGAATGCCCTCAAGCTGTTGAATCTTTTTTTTTTTTTTTTTTAACTTTAATTAAATAAATAAAATACTAGTGGACTTTTACTCAACTGCTTTTCATATACTATTATGCTAATATAGTCATTAATTACTTATAACACTTTATTCTTGGTTATTTACTTACTTGTTTTATATTTATTAACTTTTCCCTTAAATTACTATATTTTTATCCACAACAGTGTTTTTTTAGATTTGAAAACATCAGAACATAGATTTCATTTATTTGACAGTTATTTAATTTTTTTAATTTTTATTTATTTATGATAGTCACAGAGAGAGAGGGAGAGAGGGGCAGAGACATAGGCAGAGGGAGAAGCAGGCTCCATGCACTGGGAGCCCGATGTGGGATTCGATCCCGGGTCTCCAGGATCGCGCCCTGGGCCAAAGGCAGGCGCCAAACCGCTGCGCCACCCAGGGATCCCTATTTGACAGTTATTAAGGCCTACTTGGGCACTATATAAAATCCATGAGATACAAAAGTGAATGAAAACAGTCTTGCCAAGATGCTTAACCAAGTCGGGGAAGGGTACCCCACAAAGTTGGGGCCTACCATCTGAGTGATGAATGAGTATTTTACAGTGGATGAAGAGCATAACGGTAGAAGGAACTATTGAGAGGTAGCATGATCTGGTCAGGTGAGTTCAAATAGTTCAGTAATCTAGAGTCTGGAATAAATAAATGAAGTACTGATATACTAAGAACAGTCCTACTATGTACCAGCTGTCCTTAACATATTCTCATAGACTTATCCTGTCTAGAAAGTTCCTGTAAGTTAAGGAAGGTAGGTTTAGCCAAACTCACTTTTTAAGTAAAACTGATGTTAATAATGTTCTATCATTTGTCCAAAGCTAAATCCTAAATTGAGGATTAGACCAAAGTCTAACTCTGTCTAAAGCCCTTGCTCTTTATACTGTGCCAGTTTAACTATGTTACTACATATATTGCATATTTAATGAAGGCTTGCCTTTTGTAGTCATCACACTGTTTCTAAGATTTTCAGACCCACATCAGAAACTGTACATGAAATTACCTAACATGTAGTATGTTGCTTCATCTGTGCCTTGATGAATTGAATGTCATAAACTCATCTTAAATTTAGAATATTCAAATATTACAATATTTTATGCATCTAAATCCACTCTGATCATTTCATATGCCAGCTAATTTATCTGAGAGACCAGTTGTTACTTTTTACCTTCATCCAACTGAATAGGTCATGTTTCTTGAGAATATAGGGATGCTGCAACTAAGCATTACACATGTGCAAGTGGCTTGTGGTCAGGCAAGTTTGGCGGAGGCTGCTCTAGAGCATTCTCCCACTTACCTAAGTGACAGTGAGGCGTGGACTCAGATAAAGCAGAGCAGATGATGCATTCTAATCCTATCGATATTGTACTGCATTGTTACTTACATTGCATTTGTGTGAGGAACTGTTTCTTTTCTAGTTTTTTAAATGCAATGATCTTTGTTGTTTCAGAACATGGAAATTTTAACTTTACATATGAATCTTGTTATCAACATGTTACCATTTGCTATACTGGCTAAAAAACAGCAGACCTTTAAACAACTTGTATTCTTTGCCCCCAGCAATGCATCTCTTTGGCCTCAATTGGCAATTACAGCAAACTGAAAATGACACATTTGAGAATGGAAAAGTGAATTCTGATACTATGCCAACAAACACTGTATCATTACCTTCTGGCGACAACAACAACGGTAAGAGAAAGAATTCTGTGTCTTGTGTGTTTCTTTAACATCTCTTTTCCATAAATTTATTTTTATCCATGTCACATCCCGTTATATCGGGGAGAGGGAAAAGATTTTGAAATACAGATGTCATCTTTTAATGAGGGGTTTTTATTCATTTACTTGAAAGATTGGAAGTTCACAGTTTTATTAGAGGAATAATGCAGTTTTCTGCTTTCTGATTTGATGGCTAGACTTTTCCAGCTTTCCCTCTTGCAAGTGGGTATTTTGTTTTATTTTTAGCCTGTAAATAGGCTACAATTCAGTATATCATCTCAGATACTATATCTTGGGTGTATGAAGCTTTTCTCATTCAACTAACATATGGAGTTGAAATACCATATTAATTTTGTTATAAAAGCTTTGAAATACAAAACACATTAAAGGATATAATTTATTGACCTTTCCTCCGCTTGCCCTTTCTTCTGTAAACCTTCAACAAAGTTTGCACTTTGGGCTAACAGACTTTCACATCCTTTGGTTCTGAATTTAAAACAGAATTTAAGAAGTTTAAGAATGCTTTCTTTCATTTTTCCATATAAAAACCCAGGAAAATGTATATATACATGTGTATATTTATATTATAATTACCTGTGTTATTTTGATATATGTGTGTGTGTGTGTGTGTGTGTGTGTAACTTTTGACACTTGGCATCCTCTGACTTTTTGCAAAACTTATATCTCAAAACAACCAGAGCAAGATACCTTTTTTTTGTCGTGTAAATATATCATCTGCCTTTAAGCATTTCCCAAGCTTTTCTTTCCCCTTTGTTTCTTCTTATCTCGTGTATTTGTATTCTGCTTTGGCATCAATTATGTTCATCCTCATGTGGCTAGTTTCTTTGCAAGACTAGAAAGAAGCTATTGTGTATTTATAGATAATATATATTTATTTATATTTATATATACACTGCTGTTTCACATGGACCCATTCACCATGACTAATGCTTTTATCTTTTTTGGTTGTTGTTGTTCTCTGTTTTCTCATCTTCTGTTTTATTTTAACAATAATGCTTTATGGCATTTCTCTTTCTTCTTAGGGGGCCTGAGGAATTTTAGAAGATGTTAGATTTTCATCATCATAATAAATACCCTTAGCCCCACACCTGTATGGAGCCTTTTGATATAAAGCTCCATGTGTCCCAAGAAACAATAAGCTGGTGACTAATACGTCACCACACCTGAAGACATGAAAACTGTAGGTGGGGGAAATTTCAATTAAGTAAACAATGGTTTAATTTTTTTATACACTGATAACACAGACGAACTGATCAAGTAACTACACAGAAATTAAGAGCATTTATTTTTGGTTCATGTAGATTGAAATGTAGCCTTTCTCTTAAAGTAGATAGTTTCTGCAAAAAGAGCCTGATGGCACTGACCACATACGGAGGGAATTTTTTTTTTTTTACAGACTCAAAAAATTAGACTAAAATGAGAAAGGCTTATTATAGACCTGTCTTATTTTACAGTCTCCTAAGCTTTTATTATGGTTAAGACAAAAATGGAGCACAACTAATTAGTTTCACAGTACTTGAGCAGCGCCTACTAAGAGAGCGATGGGTTGAGAGGTGCTCTCACAGCCTAGTACTGGTTCCTGGTGTTCGTCAGTTACTTTGTAACCTTGGTCAAGGTGCTTAGTGATTCAGATCTGCAAGAAGATTTTAGGACAATCCTGGAATATACTGTCTGGGATCATAGCAGATCCAGGCATTTGAAAGAGCATCAGTGCACATGGCCTCAGAAATTCTGCAGAACTAACAGAGTTGTAAACCGTTCTCTAGGACTGCAGTGAGAAATCCATGTTATGTCACGATCCACAGACCCCGGCACGCATACATCTGAAATACGTTTCCCAAAATAATGCTTATCCTTATTTTATGAAATGCACCCTGGTTTCCTTACTCTGTTGGGTTTCCGTTTATACCAGTGCTTCTTGACACTCACTCAAAGGATTTCACACTTTACGAGGGATTGTGGTCCACAGTTTCCAAAACACTGCTCTGAAAGTCCTTCCCTCTAGAAGAGACTGAGTTTCCCCCACAGGATTATAGAATGCACTGCGTACAAGTGATGTGTGCCTATAGAACTATATATACATGGAAGCAGGATTCCTTCTTCCTACCCTTGTAAAGAAGCCCCCCACAGAAGGAACCAGAAACAAATGTCCCAGGGTGAGTTAGGTACTCTGGAGAAAAACTGACCTTCCAGCCTGCCAACAGGCCTGGGGGTTCATAGACATTTCTCCTTGTGGAAGGAAGGCTATCTCTGGGCTCAGACCTCGTCCACAAAATGTGAACTAATTAGTAGTCACTTGTCTTGTTTATTATTTCTCGAAGAGCAACCCCCTCAAAAAAAAAAAAAAAACCTAAACTAAATTGTAAGAAATTCTTATTTCTGTTTTTCCAAGTAAATATTCTTGGTGTGTATCTCTTAAATACTTATGGGGCGCAGGGGGACATGAGGGGACTGTATTTACAAGAAGGAGGGGGGTAGCTTAAAATCATGGCTTTTAAACCTCTGTGATGATCCTGCACTGTCCATACACCATCATCCACTGCCTCAGTTTTATAAACTATCCAGAGAAGCATATCACATCATCTCTTTAGAAATTCTAGATTACAGCCCTTAGGAGAGCCTTAGAATTCTGAACAAAGCTCACTAGGAGAATTAACTGTGCTAAACATAATGAGACCATTGATTCACAGCTTGTAAGTACAATACTTTTGTTTTTGCGGTCCTATTTTATTCTTACTTTATAAGCATAATTATAAGGAACAGTCATGGTGCTAAGGCTTCAGTAAACTCCCTGCTTGCTTTTAAGCTCATTTGAACAGAAGCTTCTAAGTGGTATTTAGTATATAAAAGCAGAATTTCTGTTGTATGCTCTGAGCTTTTACCGATTATTCCCTAGACCATCTTTGACTACAAATTTTAGAGATGGGATGTCAGATGTGTGGGGTCTCAGGCAATGGACAATGTGAATGAAGAGGTGAGAATGAGGTTTTTGAACTTCTAATACCAGTCTCTCTCCAGAAACTGAAATTATTCCCCTGGACCAAGAAATTCGTTTAGCCTAATGTACTGGAAAGAATCACACAGGCCTATATTCAGATCCTAGCTCCTTCATTTATTTACTTTGTAACCTTGAGCAAGTTACTTAACCTCTTGGAGCCTCAATTTCCTCACATGTAAAGAGGGAATCATAGTCCCCATCTCCCAGCTCACTGACTGCCGGCAATCTGGCAGGCCTACTCCATTTCCCTTGCAAACTCCCTTCCATTCCACACTTGTCAGCAGTGGTTCCAGATCGTCTTACGGTACTCAAAACCCCAGCCCTCTCAACAGATGGACCTTTCTATTCAACAACAAATAGAAGCCTTCTTAGGAAGTTCTCTTTAATTTCTTGTAAACAAATCTCCGTTCCCATGCGTGTCTGGATCTGTGCTTTGCTTCTCTTTGCCCTGTATTCAAGGCTCATCTTTCCATGAGTATTCTCAATCCCATTCTGGATCTTCAAAAATTTACCCCCTGTTGCCACCTGTCATCAACATGTGAGCCTACTGAGGCCTCTCAACATCTTAAAAAAGAAAACAAAGAAACCCTTGACTCTACTTCCTGCTCCAGCTCTACCCTGTTTTTCCCTTCTCCCTTCACATCCAAGGAGCACAGCATCTGTATTCACCTCATGCATTTCTTCACTTTCCATGTACTCCTTTGTCACAGCTCTTCTCAACCACCACGCGTTAAAACCAATGCTTTCGAGGGTTGTCAATTGCTGTGTCAGTAGCATCAGTGAACACTCTTCAATCTTTATCATATTTGAATTCTTGGTAGTATTAATAGTTAGCCTAGCCCTCCTAATTGAAATGCTCTTCTCTCTTAGCTTCCGTGGTACTGCGTTCACCTTGGCTCTCTTCCTGACCCTTTGGCAGTGACTTCTCGGTTTGTTGAGTTGACTCCTCTTTCTCTGCCTGTTCTCCCCACATTGGCATTACTCAGGACTCTGCTCTTTTCACAATATGATTCCTCTGGGTTCTCTTATCAGCTCTCCAGGTGTCCATCATGTTCTGTGTGCTCTGTGCTATGTTACATTCTGGGTGCTCCCAAATCAATATATGCAGCATAGATATTTCTGTCTCTTTGAACTCCATATAATCAACTATGTAAAATCTATCCTAGTACCTTTGGAACTTATCCACCTGGGTGTCGTCCAAGCATCTCAAACTTCATGAGTCTAAGACTGAATCCTTCAACTACTTTGGCTCTCTATGACTACATAATAAGGCATATCAAGATTGAGTGGCTTAAGAGAACAGTTGATATTACCTCTTATGATTCTGTAGATTGATTGGGAAATTCTTATGTTTGTGCCTGGGTGTTTCATGCAGCTGCTTTCAGATGTCAGCTGGGGCTGTTGGAAAGCTCCACTGAGCTGGAAGTCTAAGGTGGCTCATTCTCATGGCTGGCAGTTGGTGCTGTGTGTTGGCTGGAGCTCAACTGTGGCTGTTGACCAGAGCATTCCACGCAGCTTGGACTTCTCAGCACATAGCAGCTGGTTCTGGAGAGAAGTATCCCAAGAGGGAGCATTCCAGGAGACCCACACAGAAGTTATGAACCTTCTCACTTTGGACATCGGACACGATGTCACTTCTACTACATCTTCTTGGTCAGGAAAGTCAGTAAGATCAGCTCAGATTCATGGGAAAGGAGAATTAAACTTTCCCTCTTGTGTGGGGAAATGGCAGGGATTCGTTTCATAAGAGCATGTGGGATGGAAGATATTGTGGTGGCCATCCTTTGGGAAATATAGTTGCCGTATCATCTCTCTTTCCAGATGTGTCTTTCTTTCAGGGCTTTTTGTGTCAGGAAATGGCATCATCATTCACCTAGTTACCTGGGCCAGAAGTTTAGGAGTCATGCCTAACTCCTCTCTCACTTCCATATGCAATCATCTAGTTCTGTGGGTTCCAAGTCCACAGTATCTCTTAGATCCATCTTCTCTCACCTGGATTATAGAAGCACCTTCTGTCTGGGCTGTTTCGTCTCTAGTGTTGCTCACAGTCTTCAAACACGAATCTGACATATCCGTATCCTGCCTGATCCACTCCAGTGACCTAGACTCCAGTCAGGTGCCTTTAAATGACTTCCAAGGCTCTCACAATCTGGCTGTTCATCATACCATCCTCTAATACAGAAGCAGTAGAGGAGGGAGATAGAGTATAGGCTTTTAAGCCAAGCCTGCTGGCTTTACTTCCTCATTCTGATCATTCACGGCTTGGTTACTTGGGACAAGGTATAAATTACTTCTTTTGCCTTAAGTTTTCTCATCATTAGAACAGTCTTAAAAATTCAGTGGAAATACTTTAAATGAAAAAAAAAAAAGGAAATACTTAAAATAGTGTGGAGTACATAACAAGTGCTTGAAAAATGTTAGTGGCTCTGCTCTTACTACTTAATGTATGTCTTCTTTGCTGGAGTAGGAAGCTCAGATTATATGCGTTTTCTGTCCCAAGGTCTCAGCACAGTTATCAACATACAAAAGGTGCTCAGTTACTGTTTGTCAAATAAATAGATGAAAATAGTATAACTAAATGCTATAGACTATAAAAAAGGGCCCAACACAGTGCCTTGCAAAGTATACACAAAACAAATCTTGGTTACAGCCTAGTGGTTAAGAATTCAAGGTCTGCCACCTACTTTAGGTGGCTTTACATAAATTGCCTTCCCTAACCTCCTATTTCTCCATGGGATAGTACTGAGGTTTAAATCAAATAATACATGTAGGCTTCCAGGCAGTGACTGGGACATGATGAGTATTTGATACATGTTAATAATTATTAGTTCACTCTTTTTAACATAATTCTAGATTATGCACTTGTAATTTGTAGCGGAACTTTTTTAAGAAGATCTTTAAATCAGCATCAAGAATATTCTCTAAAGCAATAATAGATATCTTATTGTTAGTTATTTTTAGTTATTTGGATTTTATGAAAGGAATCTTACTTTGTTTTGTTGTGGGTTTTTTTTAAGATTTTATTTATTCATGAGAGACATAGAGAGGCAGCGACAGGCAGACAGCTTCTCCTGTGGGGATCCTGATGCGGGACTCGATCCCAGGACCCCAGGATCATGACCTGAACCAAAGGCAGATGCTCAACCACTGAGCCACCCAGGTGCCCCTATGAAAGGAATCTTATCCTTAATACTCCTTTGAATGCATATTATGGTACATTTATTTATTGAGCATATACTATGTGCCATGCACAGAGCAAGGCTCTGAGAATATAGCAGTGGAAAAAAAAAAAAAAAGATAGTCACAGTTGTTCTCAAAGCATGTGAATTGCTAGGCAAAACAAATCAAGCAGGCAATTACAATGAGTTAGCAAATGCATACATAGTAGGGAAAAATAGAGGGTACCGTGGCAGGATATTTCAACACTGTCTTTATTTGAAAGGAACAATAAGACCAAATGCCAAAATTTAGCATAGGATAGTTTGAAACAATATAAGACAAATAAAAGGCCATAAATTTTGGCTGGTGTAACTCTGGCAAATTACTTCTCCAATCAAAAACAAAAAACAAAAACAAAAACAACCGCTTCTTATGTACAAACTTCCAGTTGTAAGTTATGGAGTATAGTATATAGCATGGTGGTCACAGCTAATAATATTGTATTGGATATTTGAAAGTTGCTAAGAGAATAGATTTTTTAAAAAAATTTAGTTAACATACAGTACAATATTGGTTTCTGGAGTAGAATTCAGTGATTTATCACTTACATACAACACCCAGTGCTCATCACAATGAGTGCCCTCCTTAACACCCATCACCCATCTAGCTCATCCCCCAACCACCTCTCTGCATCAACCTTCAGTTTGTTCTCCATCCTTAGGGTCTCTTATGGTGTGTCTCCCTCTCTAAGAGAGTAGATCTTAAATGTTCTCATCACAGGAAAAAAGTGGTGATTATGTGAAGTGATGGCTGTTAAAAAGACTTGCTGTGGTGATTACTTCGCACTGTAAACAAATACCAAATCGCTGTATTGTACTTCTGAAACTAATAGAATGTTTTATGTCAATTTTATATGAACAAAAAAATTTTAAACTCCTTTTGAGTACAAATTTAAACACTACATATATATGTGTGTATGTATATATACATAGAGAGATTCATCTTGTCTAAACGAAATAATTCAAATACTTTTAAAATTTTACATTATTGTTCATCATGTATGAATTTTCTCAGATTCTGAAAAATTTCAGAGACTTAATTTTATAGCAAGTTAAAGATTGCCTGTGATTTGAAGAAATGGGCTAACAGGGTTGCAGGTACCTTGACTTTTATTCAATATTGTTTATACTATTTGTGTTGCAGTGTGTAATAGTTCCTTAATTAGGTGCTATATTGATCTAGTTCATTAAACTGTGTTCATGAGGTATTTATGTTTTAATTCACTTCGCCTGTGATGTAACACTCGGTATCCACAGTGTTAAGTTATGGCATGTGGTTGTTTATAAAAGAGAGGTTCTTTCAGAGATCTCAAAGACAGGCTATGAGTCCAAGGTTAAGTCATAGAATTAGAGGGTGGGCTATTGATTGTCTGTAAATGCCTAACCTTGCTTCCTGACATCTTAATTATTAGTGCCTCTGTGGGACTTCGGATGATATTATCATTTACCCTCCTCAACAATTGAGTTAGACTTTTTACAGTTGGATTTCTTTTCTGTCTTTCCATTTTAATAATGATGGGTGTGTTTACTCTCATCATAGGCAGGCAGCAGATTCATGATATGGATGGCAAATTATTTAGTAGTTTGCACCTTTGGGTGGTTGTTTCCTGATATCCCAAAATACTTTTCAGACAGGTACCAAACCTCCTAATTACCAGTATGGATTAAACATTCCATTTTGTCCTTATCACATCTAGGGCTGGCAAATTATTATTTATATGATATCTCAGAGTTCAAGGCATTGTTAATGCATTATCTGAAAAAAATGCCAATTTTACTGGGGAAAAAAATGTACTGATGCGTTTGCCTATAGACTGGGGATCACCTAAGAGGGAGAGGAGTAACAATAGCTTTGGGGATGTGGCCTCTTTCTGTTTTCACAGTCTGACAACCGTGTTTTAAGACGTTGAGACGTTGTGACACATACTTACTGATGAAAGGGAAAATCACAGTTAGTAGGTAAAAAAGACCGCTAGTGGTTCCCACATTCAGGCACAACAGGAACCCTGGAAAAAAATCTTCAAGATGATACCCTATTGTGTTTGAAGACATGATACACCTCACTCGTACTGTGAAGGCTTTAATTGGTTTGATTCCTAACCTACGAGCTTTGAGTTTAGAATAACTACAGGGCGCTCTGTTGCCCTGGCTATTTTTTTTTCTCCTCCATTTTTCCTCCTTTTTCTCTTAGTAAAACCTACAAACAACCTTACTGTTTCCTATGATCATTCCCAGGTTCAGGCTCTGGGGGTTAAGGATGGAGTGATCTCAGTAAGGGAGGATAGAGAGCACCAGAACTGGCCCTCCTTTTATATCCTCTGAAGCCAAAGTTTTCTGGAATTCAGGACATGATGAAAGACATCTGTGGCCAGGCTTTTATCTGAGAGGACTGATGAGCTTCAGAGGAAAAGGTTGTGGGAGTATTTACAAGTTTATCAAACTGTGTCAATGGCTCACTGACTTCCAGGGGTGTTTCCAATCAATAAAGAGCATTTGAAAACGCTAACAGGAATGACCACACTTGACTTGGCCAAATGAGAGAGAAGCCAGGACTTGAAAAGCAGTCGTGCAGAATTTAAAAAGGCAAAGCCCTTTCACAAAACTATGGTCCCCTGACATTCACACTAGAGAGTGTAGCAGGAATGTGACACTAATCTAAGCTGCCGGTTCCGTGGATTTAAGTAGAGGAAAGTCAACGAGGTCCTTGAATCTCTACATCACTGATTATAATGAGAGGTCAGGGCCGCATCTACCTTTTAGAAGAGACATTGTAGGACTTTAATTCAAAACAAATTCATTCGAAATGGTCTCACAATTGGAAGCAAATAGAAGTGGCTGGGTACTTTAAAGTGAAAAGAGCCATATTTCTTTTTTTTTTTAAGATTTTATTTATTTATTCATGAGAGAGACACAGAGAGAGAAGCAGAGACATGGGCAGAGGGAGAAGCAGGTTCCCCACCGGGAGCTGATGCGGGACTCGATCCCAGGACTCCAGGATCATGACCTGAGCCAAAGGCAGACACTCAACCACTGAGCCACCCAGGCACTGTGAGAAGATTTATATTTCATAAGAAAAGCTAGACTAGATGCATGATCTTCAAACCATTTAGTGCTTGTGCCTTAAAACAAAATATGAGTGCAAATTTAAATTTTATTTCCTGCAACTGTGAGACTCATAAATGTTGTAAAAACCTGCTTTATAGTGAATTGTGCTTATAACTATTAGTTGTATGCATTTGACTGAAATCACCTAATCTTTATATAAATACATGAGATGTTTTTGTAACTATTTAAAGTATAAAAAAGCAAAAACGTATTGAAAATACCTCACTAAATGAGACAAGTAGGGACTTTTCCCAATAGTTCATGTATTCATGGGTGGATATTATTATTACAAAAGCAAAGCAAGATTCAGTATCAATTTTATTCCCATTTCTTTTTTTATAAATACAAATAGAAGAAATCTCACTACAAAATAAACAGATGGGAAGGAAAGGATTTTTTTTAGAGTGAGCCATTTGACTCTTTGAAATCCTTATTAGTCATATGTCAAAAATTACATTGTGATCTATTTCTAAAAGGTGCGTTTCGCAGTCTACAAGCTGTTTTATCACCTTTCTTCGTCAGTCTTATTGAAAACATAGAACTGACAACTAACTGCTCTCAAAAAATATTTGTTACCAAGTCTTCCAAATCCACCCATTTCTCAGCATCTGTGAAGTGTACCCATTTAAGCCTTCCCAAGGCTTAGCAACATACTACTAATTGTACCTGTTACTCTTTTACTTTGTGGCTGTTTAATCTGGTAAACACAGAATGGTGTGGAAAATGGAACCTCTGTTCATTTTAATTCACCTTTGTGATTATAATATCACTTGAATTCTTTTGTTGTAGCATATGCTTTAAATACCTCTAATTAGCTCATTTAATTTATGGGAAATACTATATAATTTACTGACAGATCTAGGACTCACTAATCAAACTTTCTGTTAGAAAAAGTCTGACTTCTTTTTTCAGTTCAAATACAGTAATAAACATTTTTGTCACCGTCATCACAGTTCTGAATTCCTACTCTAAGTAGATGGTAGAGAGAGCATGAATCCTTGCCATGAGTTTGGCAATTGGATCAAATAAGGCATCACTGCTTTTAATATTTCTTAGCATAAGGATGTTCTCTCTGCAATCATGAAACTCTTGTGCCAGTGAAAAGTAGCTCTGCCAGTGGTTGGGATGGATGATGAGGTCACCGAACATGTTCTCTTTCCCTCTTGATGTACCAGGCTTCAAAACCTACCAACACTCTTAAATATTCCAATTCTTTTTTTTTTTTTAAGATTTTATTTATTTATTCATGAGAGACACACAGAGAGAGGCAGAGACACAGGCAGAGCGAGAAGCAGGCTCCATGCAGGGAGCCCAACGTGGGTCTCGATTCTGGGTCTCCAGGATCACACCCTGGGCTGAAGGCGACAGCACTAAACCGCCAAGCCACCCGGGCTGCCCAAATACTCCAATTCCTAATGCCGCACTTTGTTTTTGATAGAAATACATGCAAGACAGGGAAAGACACAAAGTCACTACCTTGTGTTGATTATGTCTCAAATAAAGAAGGCTTCATCAACAAAGATTCTTTCAATTTTGCCTTAGTTTGGCACGTTAGAAGCTTTGTGCTTAAGACAGTGTGTCATAGTGAGATTCTGAATACGTGAGAGGTATGCACTTCTGTGGTAAAGAGAGTCTACAAATAGAAATTGTTGAGGTTCTAGAAATTAATTCCCTTAAAGCAGACTATTTCTTCCCTCATTGAAAATCTTCAGGAGAAAAAGGAGAGGAGGAAGGAGGGATGGAGAGAGGGAAGGAAGGAAAAGAATTCTTCATGTAGTCTTCATACCTGGGGGTATGAGTCTTCTTCTTTGAAGACTCCTGGACTAAGTGACCTCCATGGGCCCTTGAACCCTAAGATGCTATGATGTTATGATTAGTGAGTCTTTTTCATTACAGAGACAAGAAAACCATTATCTCAACTATTACTGCCCCCATTCAAGTACATCCAATCAACCCTGGTTATTTTGTTTTACAAATGAAAGAGCATTCTTTGTGAAAAAGAACCACCTGTTTAATTGCTATGGGACTAATTGGATAAGTAAATACACATATTGACACAACGGTACACACACATATCATTTCTATGAGAAAAATCTTAACCCTTTGAAATCAATAGTATGATGAAAGCAACAAAGCAAAACCTGAAACCCTTCAAGTCGCCACTTGATTATGATTTCCAAAGCTAATGCTTGGGCAAAGATTTTGTTTGGGGAAAAAAATTCTGTGATTAGCCCTCTTGTATGCTTACCAGCACTCAAAGTGCAAGTATGCTATTAAAGCTGCTTAAAAAAATCCTGCTATTTATAGCAGGATTATGTAAGATCAACATCATTGAGTAGATTAAATCACACAAGCTTCAGAAAATAACAATAGAACTTGTTAATAACAAGAAAGTGTAATGATAGCCTTAGTAATGTGGGAACTTGATGAATGCATCCAAATATGAACTATTTCCATATTTATACATGACGTGTACCAACCAGTCTTCATGCGAAAAAGGACTACTACTTTATTCAGTGTTTTAGAAATGGTTTCGTGTGGAAGCCAACCAAAAGACAAAAACCTATTAGGAATTTAGTATAAATCATAACCCAAAGAATATCCCATTATGGCAGTTTTTGTTTCATAAGAACTGGTCATTTCTTCCTAATAAAAATGAGTATTGGGGTGCCTGGGTGGCTCAGTTGGTTGAATGTCTGCCTTTGGCTCAGATCGTGACCTCAGGGTCCTGGGATCCAGTCCTGTGTCAGGATCCCTACTCAGCAGGGAGTCTGCTTCATCCTCTCCCTCACCCCTGGCTCCTGCACTTGTGCGCGCTCGCTCTCTCTCTCTCTCTCTCTCTCTCCCTTCCTCAAATAAATAAATAAAATCTTAAAAAAAAAAAAAAGTATAGAAAAACCTGTAACTTTATATCCTAAAATTGAAAGCTTAAGCAGATTCTCTAGAGTGGTTCAGTGGGCTACCCCATCTGATTTTATATGAATTAGACAAATTCAAAACTCAGTAATTTAAAATAATATTTTTTTTAATATAAAGCAAAGATTTTACTGATGACTGTATTAAGACACGTAGTTTTGTATTTCTGCAGACCTCAATTTGGATCTTGAATTGACCACTCACTTTGGGAAAGTAATTTACTTCTCTGAGGCTTAGTTTCTTCATCTCAAAATAGTATCCACCTCATGGATTTTTTTTTTTTAATTCACAACAGATAATACTGTGAAACTACCCGACATATCATAGGCTTTCAATAAAAGTTCTATTTCTCTTTCCAACCTCTTTAATCATTTCATTAAGAGCTAATATATGGGGGCACCTATGTGGCTCAGTTGGTTTGAGCGTCCAATTCTTAATTTCAGCTTAGAGTTGTGAGATCACATCATGCATCCTCTGTGCTGCGCATGGAGTCTGCTTAAGATTCTCTCTGTATTTGTCTTCCCTTCTCTCCCCACCCTACTCTCTCTCTCCCTCTTTAAAAAAAAAAAAAAAAGGCTAATTTATGACGTATATAGGTGCTAATTGCAGAGAAGCATCCAAGATGTGAAGTATAATTTGTCCTCAGCTATTTAAATTTTTCTATGAATAAAGAAAGATGTCTAACTAGATTGGAAGCAAACATAATCTCTGGGTGGTAGGATTCTATTTTTATCTTTGTATTTACCTCTTTGTTCTAATTTTGCTAAAATGAATATGTATTACTATTGTAAAATAAATATTTAATATTTCAATGAATGATGTAGTTTATAATCTATGAGCTGATACATAAAAAAACACAAGGATTACTATAATCCAGTTTTTCATTTTTATTCCCTCGAGCATATTATATTACTAAATTATTAGTTAAAGAAAAATAGACTTGGTAGCAGAAGCGTTAAGAACTGCCACGGTTATGGACATCAGGAGAGAAGAGGAGGTGGGATTGTAAATAATGATTTTTCGTTAAGCTTTCTCATGTCATACCTGGGTTATTGCAACTATAACCTATCTTATCTCTCCACTTGCAGGCTTCTCACTATGGTAGTTCCCCTTTACCTGCAGAGTATGTGTTCCAAGACCTCCAGTGGATGCCTAAAACCACAGATCATACCGAACTTTATATATATTGTGTTTTTTCTGTACATAACCATGATAAAATTTAATTTATAAATTAGACACAATAAGAGATTAACAATAACCAACCATAAAATAGAGCAGTTACAAAAATATACTGTAATAAAATTTATTTAAATGTGGTCTCTCTCTCTCAAAATATCTTACTGTCCTTACCCTTCTTTTTGTGCTAATGTGGGTTGATAAAATGCCTCTGTGACAAAATGAGGTGAGATGAACGATGTAGGCATTGTGATGTAGCGTTAGGCTACTATTGACCTCCTAAGTACACATCAGAAGGAGGATCATGTGCTTAAGACCACAGTTGACAGTGGGTAACTGAAGCAACAGAAAGCAAAACCAAGAATAAAGGGGACTACTGTATGGACTCTCATGTCCATGAACATGACTTCCTGTCACCTTCAGCCCATTAGCCAAATGGTCTCCCTTTAGCTTATATAACTGTCCTTTGCAACCAAAGGTACATTTGTCATTGTAGGATATGGTAGGCCAGATAGAAGACAGTCCTGGCATAATATTTACAAGTATTATACTCCCCCTCAAACTTCACATTTATCTATAAGGGCGAGTTTATTGTGAATTACTCTAGACCCCAATGGGCGTAACTTGGCTATCTGCCATACTTATCTGTGATCACAAGACACTTTCCTTAGTAATCTGGAATTCTGTTACTCCTGATTATAAACACATGTGCACATGCCTGTATACACCGCACATCATAGGAAAAGTAAGTGCTTTTATGGTACTGAAAAACAATTTGCCCATATTAAGTCAACTTCAAGTATCTATTTTTTAAGTTTTTATTTACATTCCAGTTAGTTAACATACAGTGTAATACTAGTTTCAGGGGTACAGTACAGTGAATCAACATTTCCATACATCAACCCATGCTCATCACAATAAGTGCACTCCTTAATCCCCATCACCTATTTCCCCCATCTCCTCACACCCTCCCCTCTGGTAACCATCAGTTTGTTCTCTAGAGTTAAGAGTCTGTTTCTTGGTTTGTCTCCTTCTTTCTTTCATTTTCCCTATGTTCATTTGTTTTGTTTCTTAAATTCCACATGAGTGAAATCATATGCTTTTTATCTTTCCCTGACTGACTTATTCACTTAACATAGTACACTCTAACTCCATCTATATTATTGCAGATGGCAAGATTTCATTCCTTTTATGGCTGAAAAAATATTCCATTGTGTATATACACCACATCTTTTTATCCATTCAACAGGTGATAGACACTTGGACTGGTTCCATATCTTGACTATCATAAATAATGCTGTAGTGAATGCAGGGGTGCACGTATCACTTCGAATTGCTGTTTTGGTATTCTTTGGGTAAATACCCAGTAGGGTGATTACTGGATGTATAGTTTTATTTGTAACTTTTTGAGGAGCCTCCATACTGTTTTCCAGAGTGGCTGCACCAGTTTGCACTCCCACCAGCAGTGCAAGAGGGTTCCTTTTTCTCCACATCCTTGCCGACATCTGTTGTTTCTTGCATTGTCGATTTTAGCCAACCTGACAGGTGTGATGTGATATTGCGTTGTAGTTTTGATTTGCATTTCCCTGATGATGAGTGCTGTTAAGCATCTTTTCATGTGTCTGTTGGCCATCTGGATGCCTTTGGAGAAATGTCTGTTCATGTTGGAGACCAAACTTCTTAAGCTGGCATTCAGGGCCTTCCACAAACTAGTATCACTCTCCCTTTCCAGCCATAGTTCCCATTACTCCCATGACAAACACATTACTGTATCCCATTCATTCAATATATACTGACAACCAAATGCTTTCTATAAAATGCCTTATGTAATTCTTACAATAGCTCTGTGATTGCATACCACCCTCATTTTACAGATGAGGTTTAGAACCAGAGATTTATGATCTTCCTTAATATCACACAGACCGTTATTGACAGAACCAGGATTCAAACCATTTGACTGACTCCAAAGCCAATTTTCTTAACTTCTTTTCTAGCCATATGGGTCTCTCTGTTCACCATCACTTTAACACATACCCTATTACTCTTCTGTGGGTTTTTTTTAAAGATTTATTTATTCGAGAGAGAAATTTTAGAAAGCACGCGTATGAGTGGGAGAGGAGTAGAGGGAGAGAGAATCTCAAGCAACTCCCCACTGAGTGTGGAGTCCAACACAGGTTTGATCCCACAACCCTGAGACTGTGACCTGAGCCAAAATCAAGAGTCGGACACTTAACTGACTGAGCCACCTAGGCACCTCTGTACACCCATGTTTTTAATCATAATGTTTACTCCAACTCAAAAGCCTTCATGTCCTTCAAAGTTTACCTCAGAATTTAACCTTTCTGTGAAATCTTTCAACCGCCTGCCTACAGTGATATCTCCTTCCTCTGACCCTTAACCATCTAATGGCTTTAGATTGTCATTTAGTTCATTAGGTTGAAGGTATTGTCTTTCCAACCACATAATTAGTTGCTTGATGGCAGAAGCCATGGAAGCCAGAGTACATAAGTAAATAATCCCTAAGGTTATGTTCTTTGATTTATATTTCTTTCTGTCACCTACAGTTCTATGCCCCTAGTAAATGCTCAAAAATGGACTCAAAACTAGTAACTTGTCAAAGATATTAGACTCTCTCCTCCTGTCATTAAAGTAAGATAGTTCACAACTCTGTGATTTTGAAATTAAATCTCTAAATTTTGAATTGACAACTTCTCTGGAGGCTATTACGTTTAATAGGTACTATATCATATCATGTAATACCGGTATTAATATTCAGATTAGTATTTTTAAAAGAAAAATCATAGTAGGGCAGCCCCGGTGGCGCAGCGGTTTAGGGCCGCCTGCAGCCTGGGGTATGATCCTGGAGACCCGGGATCAAGTCCCACATCGGGCTCCCTGCATGGAGCCTGCTTCTCCCTTTGCCTGTGTCTCTGCCTCTCTGCCTGCCTCTCTCTCTGCCTCTGAATAAATTAAAAAAAAAAAAAGGGGGGGTCTCTTGGTAACAGATCTCATTTCAAAAGAAAGAAAGAAAGAAAGAGAAAGGAAGGAAGGAAGGAAGGAAGGAAAGAAAGAAAGAAAGAAAGAAAGAAAGAAAGAAAGAAAGAAAGAAAGAAAGAAAGAAAGAAAGAAAGAGAAAGAAAGAATCATAGTAAGTCAACTTTGTGACTTTAAATAGTTTGAAATGATAGAGGATAAATTTCCAGTTTCATCCCATCCCTTAGCCTTGATGGACCTTTTCTGAATAAGAGACAATGTGGTTTTTTAAGGCAAATTGTAAAGCCTTCTCTATTACTCGGCCTTTCAGAACAGTGGGAAAGAACCTTAGGAAAGAGGGAAGGAAGAGAAAACCATACCAAAAAATAGGGGTCTTGGATCTGTTTCCCCAAACCAGGAAGTGGCAGAGACTCAGGGAGCGGAGGGCTTTTGTTCCTACAGGTTGAAGGTCATTGAAAGGGGTAATACAACTATACCTGGTGAGGCTGTGAGTGAATTTGAGATGATAGTCAAAAGGAAGAGAAAGGCTATGACAACCTACTTCAATATCTTTGAGATAATTTGAATTTATGCCTCCTTCCTTCCCCCACATAAGTGTCCCCACTACCCCTTCTCTTCCTCCCTTCCAGCATCTGAGCCTTTATTCATCCCGATGTATAGTTCAGAGGAAACTACATGAATCCATGCCATTGATTGGTTTTGTTGTTTGCTTAAAAATTGATTTGGAAATCTCCATAATCCATTCTGCCTTAATTTACACCTTGCAGTGCTATGGAATGTTTAGAAGGACTGATTTGTAACAGACTTAATCTTTCCCAAGAAATAACAAGACATATATTTGTAAGATAATTACATTTCAAGTGATCAAGAACGACTGTAGGTGTGAAAAGAGATTCAGTAATAGGCAGACCTTGGGGGAAGTCAAAAGATTTTTACTTAAATATCTTAAGGAATGTGCTAAATCAGAATTCATTGAACAACAATAGCGAACAGAAAAGCTTTTAAAGTGAAAATTATATGAGAACATTCATTTATCAGAAGATGGAATACCTGAGCATTTCGTGAAAAGAACTTTTTGAAAGGAAAGCTGTTTTGTTGTTTGAGGCTTTGAGGGAGGTGGCATTGCTGGTGTTTTCATTTTTCATTGTTCCTCATTGCGTCTCTTCCATTCAGGAAAATTAGGTGGATTTACACAAGAAAATAACACCATAGATTCTGGAGAACTTGATATTGGCCGAAGAGCAATTCAAGAGGTTCCTCCTGGGATCTTCTGGAGATCACAGCTCTTTATTGATCAGCCACAGTTCCTTAAATTCAATATCTCTCTTCAGAAGGATGCATTGATTGGAGTATATGGCCGAAAAGGCTTACCACCTTCCCATACTCAGGTAAAAGTAGGCTTTGTTGTCAATAAAATGGAAGCTGCTAGTTTGCATTTTTAAAGTTACTCTGTTTCTAAAGTTACTCTGTTTCTTAAGTTACTCTGTTTAACTGTTGGACCACTTTCGTATTGATCTTTCACAGTGAAGAGAATTTTGAACGTAGGTTACACTTGAGGTTTTCGAATTAGTAGGAAGAACAGCATTTTCTTCCTGACTTGCGTTAATCGTTATTGATGGATTAAAATGTACTAAAATTTGTGAGTAACTGAATGAATATCGAACATCGTCTGAGCACCTAGCAAAACATCATGGATTTTCCAAGTGTTTTACCAAGATTCTATGAGAATTTCAGATGATATTCCTTTCGTGTAATAGATGCATCGTATTTTCATCTCAAACAATGTATTCATGCTGTTGAAAATATATTGTATTTTTTCTACTTAATGCCAGACTTACTGTTTGTAAAGAAATTATAGGAATATAAACATAAATATGATGATATAAACTTTATCAACTGAAGCCACGATTCCTCGAATAAAGAGGCAAAAGAACTTGCATAGATAACCAAGGGTGATGATCATCACCTTACTGTAGACTCAAAACAGTTAAAATACCCTTCAGTCACACATTCAAGGAACTTTAAAGTCAGTCTGCTTGCATGAAAATTATGTCATAATAACAGTACAGAGAGCTGCTATCATAATTCTGCAATCTTTCTCATAATCTAATACTGGATCAAGGCATGTAAGATGGAAATTGTGGTCCCATTATGTCTAACAGAAATTATTTAAATTACCTACTATATTATCAGAGCTCAGACTTTTCCTAGGGTCAACTATAATGTTAGTCAACAGAGGAATCCCAAAAATGTAATAGATGGTTAATTACTTTTGACAACTGGATAAAGCCTAAAGTTATACTTGATAATTAGTTTATATACCCATAGAATTTCATGTAGATTTTAACTTGATTTATGAGATGAGGACTGGAGGGTTTCCATGTATGCTTTATAGTATATAATTTTGTGAGAAATGCTTTTTTTATAACCTAGGAATATAAATCATAAAGAAAATTGATCATATGCCAATAAAGGAATCATATCTTTTGAGAAAGACGAGTAAGAAACTTTGAATATGCTTTGTCTTATATCACTGTAGATCAGGGAAAGTTTATATATATATACATACATATATGTATATATATATACTCATATATATATGGGTAAGTTTCATATATATGTGTGTATATATATACACACACATAAATTATAAAGCTGTAAAATTTTTCAATATCATGCTTTGGTGTATTCATTTTTCTGATAACATTTTTCATATCTACTATATTGAAGTAAATGCCTTTGATCCTTGCATATTAAATACTCCACATTGTGTGCTAGTATCCAATTTAAATTTTTGATTACAATTATATTTGACTATGCTGTAGGTGATGGAGTGTACAGTGTAATAATCAGATTGTCTTGAAGGAAGTGGGTCTCTTTAAATTCACATAAAGCAGACAGATTGCATTTATATCAACAGTCCAGTGAAACAGAAAAATATTTTTTTTCGTTGGAACCATAAATACATGTTTAAATCACTTTTTCTGTGACCGCAGAAATATACCTCCAAAGCTAAGTGCAACAGTGAGTGTGTAACCTATAAGTTCCAGAAAATAATTTCAAAAGGAAAATGTTGTATATGTTAAAGATTCATTAAGATTTAGGGTTGGCTCTTTCCAAGTTATATATACCATAGAAGATTAGGGAAATAAAAAAGTGCAGTTTCAGGTTTTCTCATAATTCTTCTGGTATTTAAATACAATATACATGATACTCACTTTCCCTTTCTACCACAATATACGTGTTCAACTAGATTACGCATTTTCTGAAGCTCCACAGTTATTAGAGTTCCTGCCTCTGGTTTATTCAAGATCAGCAGAGCAAACAACTGTTTCTGACTTAAGTGTTTAAACATGAAATATGCTATAAAGCAGCCCAAATTGAACATTTCTCTGTTTCTGGGGAACGCTAAATAAATCAACCTGAAATAATTAAAATTGGCCAGCCATTCAGAATAGTCACTTGAGTTTTGAAAGTCTTTGTGACCCTTTATAAAACTGTCCATTTAATTGTTACCAAGGAATCAATTGACTTCCCTCTTGCTGATGCCCAGTTCATTCTCCTGGACAGTTAGAAGCCTAAGGAAGCAATTTAATGCTTTACAGTTGACAGTATACTGACTGTATCATTTAAGTGCATTTGCATGAAGGCTGTCTCAGTAGTTGGAGACCTGAGTTCTGTAAGCATACACTCCTACCACTTTTTGACCTTGTGACCTGGAACAAAGCCCTTCTCTGCACCCATGTCGGTCCAGAAAACGAAACCATTGGATCAGATGGTGTCTAAAATCTCTTACTCCTCTGTATGGCAGTCATTTACAGCAAAACCATGCCATGATCAAAAAGTTGATTTAAAGATACAGTTAATGGGATGCTTGGGTGACTCAGTAGGTTAAGCATCTGCCTTTAGCTCATGTTATGATCCCGGGGTCCTGGGATCCAGCCCCGCTTTGGGCTCTTGCTCAACAGAGAGTCTGCTTGTCCCTCTGTCCCTTCCCTTGTTTGTGCCCTCTCTCTCAGATAAATAAAATCTTCTTTAAAAAAATACAGTTAAGTATTCATAGATTCTGAGTTCTTATCCTTTTAATAACTGAACTAAGCATATGGATAGTCTGTTTAAAAATGAACCACTAGAATAGTTTTATCAAGTCTAACCTTTGTTTCATAATTACCGCCCCAAAGTGGTAAGACTGAATGTTATTCTAAAAATAGCCTAAGATCCTAAGACTTGCCCCCACAAAAAATAACAAAAAAATCCATGTCTCCATCTTATGAATGGGTATTAATTTCAAAGTAAAGCCAGTAACCCAAGTCTGTCCATAAGTCATTGCTTTATACTTTACACCTTGAGAACAAAAATTATTAACTATTTTTGTTCCGAATGATTTGTTTGCTTTTTGTAGAGATAGGTTTAGAGTTAAGTAGAGGACTTGTCTTTAGGTTTTTGAATAACCCTCCTGAAGGCGTGTGTGAAATGCCCCTACAGAAGACCCTAAGCAGATTCTCAACAACTGTGGCCTCCCGCCCACCACCACCACCATACCCACCACTCCAGCCTCATTTTATTGTTCACGGTGTGATGCAAATAGAGACTCCTACAATGAAGGTGGTAACTATGAGTATGAGCTTGAAAGACCAGTTAAAACTCAAAATTTCCTCCCTTTCAATTTTGCCGTTACTGTGCTTAATGTCAGAGGAGAAAAATGTTTATATGCAAAGAAGCCATAAAAAGAAATTTTCCCTGCCTCTTTGCCATGCTAATATAAACATTTAAATCTGATGAGAAAATGAATGGCTTATTTGAGATAACAGGCATCTTTCGAAAGTGCTGAATTCATTTTCCTCTGATAATTTTGGAGGACAATTCCAGTGAAAATTTTGCAAGTTAAATATCCACACCAGTGATTATTTTCATCCTTGTAAGGTAGAAATGAAAAAAGTTATTAAATGCTAACCAAGTTACAGCTTTTTGTGTGTATTTCTCACAGCTGCATGATGCCTTAAGGTAGTTTCAATACACACACACAAAAAAAAATAACAAAATATTTTTACATTTAAATAAAAATTTTAGTACGTTGGAAACTGAATGAGATATTCTAGATTTTGTCCAGTAGTAACATTAGAGGTCTTTGATCTGTACAGTGGCGACACATTTAATCATGAATCTCAGAATCCCAACAGCCAGTTTTATTCCAATTTGATTATATTAAGGGATTTATATAATAAACTTCTCTTTAAACAGTCCCCGGATGAAATTCCATTTCAAGAATCTATCAGAATAGAATATGGGCGATTTGCATAGACAGTACTGTAACATTATATGTATTGCACTGTAGTGTATTTTTCACCATAAACACAGCCCTCAGGAATCAAGTGAAACTGGAGAAGAATCTATAGAAACTGAATCCCTTTACTTGTAGGGAGCTTTTATCTAACAAGTTTATTAAACCTGTGTTGGAAAGTCTTTGCCATGTCTTCCAAACTCACTGCATTATCCCTGATTACCAAGCTTTACTACTGTCACTCACCTTCCGTATTTTTAATTATCTTTAAATCCTCCAGTTGAATTCTGCTAGTAACACAACATTATTGATGAATCTTACTAAACCAAAAATGAAGTTAACTGACGTTCACTTCCTAATAATAACTGGGCGTATTTACTGTTACTGTCATCTCTTCGGAACTCCCTCCCCATTGTTTAATTTTTTAGACTTTTGGGCAGAGATGTATAGGCATCTTGATATAGGATTCTGGTTTAACTATTACGGAGTACAAAGCCATGGGTTTCCTTCCCCAGATGCCTGGGATGGTTGCATGAGGGTCACAGAGAGGAGTACGGTGGGTGGTAGGAAAAGACCTGAGCTTTCTCACAAACCAACGCCCCTGCTTACCAGGGATCTACCCCTACACAAGGGCCTGAAGGCTTGGTTTCCTTCATCTTCACAGTGGAAACACCGACACCTTCCTAGAAGGGTTGCCACGATGATTCAGTATAATGCTGACACAGAGTGCGTATCGGTGGCAGTTGTTGCCACATAGTAGTAAGTAGGAGAACACCTTGTGAGATTAACAAATGGTCTAAAATTAGGTTGCCAGGTGTGACATGTTACAGGTTCAAGGTCGTATCCATACACGGCCCGAACTCATCAAACACCTTATCAGTTGCAAGAGTCCGATCTGATTCCAGAAAGAGTGTGCACTAAGGGGAAAATGATTGTCCAGTTTCTGTAGAACAACAGTCTGCGGTGGGTAGTTCTCTTTCGTGATCCCTGTAGGTGCTACGCATAGAAGGACCTGTCCATCAGGGACCTTTTCCTGACATTGTCTTTAGTAGAGCTGAGGGGAAACAGTGGGTAAAAAAAAAAAAAGAGAGAGAGAGAGAAGCAGCACCATGGAAATGTTTCTGACCACTAACCAGCTATACTTGTCCCCACCCTCAGTACGACTTTGTCGAGCTCCTGGACGGCAGCAGGTTGATTGCACGAGAGCAGCGGAACCTGCTGGAGCCTGAAAGAGCAGGGCGGCAGGCGAGGTCCGTCAACCTGCACGAGGCTGGCTTCATCCAGTACTTGGACTCTGGAATCTGGCATCTGGCTTTTTACAATGACGGGAAAAATGCGGAGCAGGTGTCCTTTAATACCATCGTTATAGGTAAGCACGGTCCTCGAAGCCTCTTTTTCCGGGCTGTGGTCTAAACAGTGTGTTGAATAGACACTCAGTTGTCTTCCCCGATTTGGAGTGATCCCTGGGGTGATGAAGCCTGAGGTCTAATGTGATGAAGTCTAATGTGAGAACTATTTTTAAATTTTTTATTTACAAATATGTGACACGCCACGAAGCACTAGAAGAACCTATGACTTGGAAATGTCTTGGCATCTTGAAAACACTTAAAAAACATCTGCCTTTGAAATGGCCATGCTTTGCTTTACTATTGGAATAATCAGGTGGCTTGCTTCACTTTATTATTGGAATAATCAGGTGGCTTGCTTCGCTTTGCTGTTGGAATAATCTGGTGGCTTGCTTTGCTTTGCTATTGGAATAATTTGGTGGAAGTGAATCCTTGGCCCGGTTGTGGAGCAGGCCATCCGTGATTCCCTCAACGTGGAGCTAGGATAACCAAAGTGACGCAGTCTATCTCATGCAAGTGGCAGGCCGGGCACTAAGTATTCCTATTCTCTCTTTTCTTCAGAGTCCGTGGTGGAGTGCCCCCGAAATTGCCATGGAAATGGAGAGTGCGTTTCTGGCACTTGCCATTGTTTCCCAGGATTTTTAGGTCCGGATTGTTCCAGAGGTATGCGAGTCCCAGTCCTTTCTTAAGCCCATGCAAACAAGCTGTAGAAACAGGAGTAATTCGGACCCTGGGCAGGGCGAGAACACCGGGGGGAGGGAAGGCAGCATAGCCCCCCACAGCCCTGCACCTTTCCCCCCGGATGTCACCCCCGAGGGTGGCTGCTAACTGCCCTGTCGTGGTCTGTTTCGCAGCAGCCTGTCCGGTGCTGTGCAGCGGCAACGGGCAGTACTCCAAGGGCCGCTGCCTGTGCTTCAGCGGCTGGAAGGGCACCGAGTGCGACGTGCCCACCACGCAGTGCGTTGACCCACAGTGTGGGGGCCGTGGCATCTGCATCATGGGCTCCTGCGCCTGCAACTCCGGATACAAAGGAGAAAATTGTGAAGAAGGTAAACATGCCAATATTTATGGAAATCTCTTGTTCTCCGCAGAAAGGAAGAGATTATCTTTGTGGTCTTCCATGTGGCAGGTGCATCTCTTTGTGTGCCTCCCCGTGAAAGTACTGTTCATTTCCACACTGACCCATGCATTGTTGTGTTAACACGTTGACTGATAAAAAAAAAAAAAAAGCACAAATGCCCAAAGGAACCCCTTTGCTCTCAGTAGTGTGAATTTTTCCCCCCACTCTGAGGAAGCAAGCAAACACTTGTGTCTTGAAACCAGAGATGGACAATTGTTTTGTTTTGTTTTATCTTTGTTTTTTCGGCGGTGGTGGGTTTTTGTTGTTTTGTTTTGCAAACTCTGCTGTTTTGGATGCCAGCTTTTAAGTCTAGTGTTGTGGCATCTCTAGGAAGACAGGCTATATTGCACGTGATATAGAAGTGAAAAAAAAATACATCGTGGCCTTGCTCTATAACTGTATGTAATGATGATAGCTGTACTGTAAAGTGCAGTTGAATTGTTTTTTTTTTTTTTTCAAAAAGCAGAAAAGCACCATTTCCGTTCTTCAATCAAATTGATTTTATTGATCTGCACACAGAAAGTAATGCAATTAAGTCTCTGGAATTAAATTTTCAGGCCATTGACCCTACAAGTGTAAAGTTTTATTGAGTCAAATTGCTAAATTAAATCTCGTCATCTAAACCACATTAAAGTGAATTAAGAAGGATAGAGAGTATGCAACTCATTTATTTCTCAAACAGTTTGAGGGTCCCATACAGCTGTCAGTACTCAGTGTTGTGGATTAGGTCAGCTGATACGATTTTGTTACAGAGAAGCCAATACTTATTACTATCTGATTAAGCAGAACAGAGAGCAGTAGCCTGAAATCTCAGGAGCATCTATGTGTGTAATTTGTAAAAATTACAAATCCTTGCAAGAGTCTCAATTACCTAACTGGCGTGATTCTCAATGCCATCTTATAGGATTCTTTGCATTTTCAGAAATCAGTTCTCAAAAATGGTAAGGAAATAGTTGAGTATCCAAAATCATCATATACATTGGGTTGAGATTCAATTCTTTATCCTGCGTGTACTACGTATGTGTGACATCTTCTAGATTTAACTGTGAAATTATTCTTTTTTCTCTATTGCAGCTGACTGTCTTGACCCTGGATGTTCCAATCACGGTGTTTGTATCCACGGGGAATGTCACTGCAGTCCCGGGTGGGGTGGCAGCAATTGCGAACTGGTGAAGACCATGTGTCCAGATCAGTGCTCTGGTCACGGAACGTATCTTCAAGAGAGTGGCTCCTGCACCTGTGACCCTAACTGGACTGGCCCAGACTGCTCAAATGGTAAGGTGCATCAGTGCAGTGTGATCGAGTACTTAATATTATGTAGCTGAAGATTAAGATATCTTAATTTTTAAAAACACACTTATTGAATTTAGTGTAGATTGTATTGAAGTTATGATTTATAGAAATGAGTGTTAAAAGTAATGAAATTCCATTGCCTGATAAGAAGAAATCGGCTTTGTCAATTTGTCATTAACATTTCTCCCTTAGTCGCATGGTAAAAAAAATACTATTTCATTTGTGTAAAGAACTCCATCTTCTTACCTCTCCAAGGCCTGTGTAGAGCTTGGGGATTTAAGCACATTATCTCATAAACAGAGAAGCTCAATTAAAAAATAATTTGACAACATAAGGCTAAACATGATCACGGCAAAGAGTATACATATATAGATATTATGATGTGCATAATGGTCCAACACTGATTTTTTTTTAATTATAACAGTATTATTATCATAAAAATGGCAGGTAGTAATTTTTTTTCAGTCAGTCGGTCTGTTATTGAGCAACAGCTATGTGCATGCATGGCATGGTGATGAGTCCTGAAGGGATAAAAAATAATGAATTCTTCTTACCCTCTCGGATAGTGGCTTTCAAATTTTTTACCATAACCCACAGCCTTAAACAGTTTTACATTGTGACCCTACTGTATATAATACACTCGCATAACTGAAACAAAGCTTTACAAATTGGTACACACAAGATGCTTTTCTCCAAGGATGTCCTGTTTTTTTGTTAATGCTGGTTGTATCCCATGAATTAATTCCATGACCACATTAGTGCCACAGTGTGAAAAGGTACTGTTCTAATCTGGATGATTACAGTTTAATTGGGCAGATGAGGTCAAATGCACCCGAAATACTTGGAAACCAATACATCCCAGTTTAATATTTTATTGGATATTACATGGAATAATATGCTAAATACAGTCAACATTCAGAGGAGTGCCCTGCCTTGATGCACATTGGAAGTTTTCAAGGAGATTTTGGTTAACATTTGTCACCTTCTTTCAAGATGGTAGTTAGTGTGGGGATGGGAGGAGGTATTTTTCGACTAGGGGAACAGTATGAGAAAGTACTTCGTAGCATAGAATCTGAGATCAGATGCTTAGGTTCACACCCAACCTCCACTACTTAATAGCTGCGTAAACTTAGGCAGACTACGGTATGCTTTAGTTTACCCATCTGTTAAATGGAGTTAACCGAGACATGCTTTACAGAGATACTTTGGCAAGTGCTTGAATTAACATCTATAAAGTACAAGGCTTAGTCCAGAATCCATTCCAAATAGAGCTGCCACCTCCACTGCTATGACTGTTACTACTACTACGACAACTACCATTAGCAAAGATCCAACTATGAGATTATTGTTCTACACGTGGGAGAGTAAAGGAAAGATATTCGGAGGTAAAGGCTGGGTTGGGCCCCATTATGAGGGACGCAGCTTAGAAATGATGGTTCAGACAATGGAGAATACACTTGTCCTGACAATGTGCGCCCACCAGTGTGATGAGAGCAGTATGTGAGAACTCCCCAATCGATTATGTGTCAGAGAGCACGACTAGTTGGAATTTGATGGCCGGAAGGCAAGTTTGAGAGCTTTCCCAGAGTGTGAAGTGCTGAGAGCGTGAATTCATTTGGAGTTTGTAGAAATGAAGAGGATAAATCAGAGGGCCGTTTTAAAGGAGAACTAGACGGAGCCTGCAGAAGAGACAGTACAGAGTTGGTGCGGAGAGCCGAACGTCTGCAGCAGGGTGGGCTGGGGCAGTGGTCATGTCTTTGGGAAGGAGTGAGGAGTGAGGCCGGATGCAGGGGAGGCGATGGGGAGAGAGGGGGGAAGGCAAAGGGCCAGGTCTTGTTAACACTGTTGAGTCAATAAAAACAAAGGCTTGGCTGCAGGGAAGCCCACACTGATTGCCTTCTTCTCTGAAGCCCTGTTTATAACTGAGTGGTTCAGAGCAGGCGATCTGGAGATGAAGGGCCTGGGTTCAGGTCTAGCGCTGGCTATTCCCTACATCTGTAATGTCAAATCAGCTCTTTAAAATGCTTCTCTGCACCTCAGTTTCTTTCCCTGTAACATGTGGATGATAAGAGCAGTACCCTATACAATCATCAGAAAGTGGAAATGAGTTAATAAGTGAAAAGCACTTAGAACAGTGCCTGATACATGGCAGGTACTTGGTAAGTGGTACCCATTAATAGAAGTGGTGATGGTCATAGTCGTGGTGGTAGCGTTCCAAAGGCGATCTTAGCCTTTAGAGTTTGTCATCTTCATTCTTCATTGATTCAGGGGAGCGTCCCCAGGAAAGTACTACTTGGCTACGGTTCCCCCAGTAGTGAAATTTATGAAATGCAAATTATCTCATCTGTTAGTATAACCTAATGGCATTAACCTAAGAGAAATCCCACTAAGGCAGTGAATTCACATGCTTATTTTAAAGGAGAAAAAAAAAAAGACTAGTAATTTTTACAAATCTCTCTTTCCTGGCACTTTGAGAAATTTGGATGACATGAATTACCAGCAGCATGACCGATTTCTGTGCCATTCTTCACCGACTGCAGACAATCCTGGAAGCTCACACTAAAGATAGTTTTGTACAGGATAAATTGTGATATTGATGAAAAACTTCTGTTGACGCCTCAAGTAGATATCCTAGGTAAAGGGACAAAAGGACAATGATGCACTCTTTTCCCTACATAGTCACTCTCATTTCCCCTCCCCCCTCTTTTTCTCCTTCCTCCCTCCTCTCTCCCTCCCTACTACTACATCCCTCCTACTCCCTTGGCTCCCTTCCCTCCTCCCTCATCCTCAACCTCCTACCTTCTCTTCCTTCCTTTTCCTCTGCCTCCCTCATCTTTTGGCCATACATTTTTGGAAGCAGACAGGTTGATGTTCCTTACAGCTTCATAGAAACATGAGTTGATTCACATAGCTTGGAGGACCAGAAACTGGTTAGAAAATTCACGATCACAAGAGCAATTAACATGTACAGGACAAATGAGAGCGAAAACATAAACTGCGGGTGGGATTATAGAGGACCTTGAATGGCCCCACGAAAGAGTTCTAGGAAATCATCACCCAACATTATCAAGCATAGGTGCGAGGCATTATTTAAATAACACATTAGCTTGTTTTGTCCTCCGTTCTTAAAAAATGTATTTTATAGTCACAAGAATCAAAATAGGCATTTAATTATTTCTGTTGAGTTTTTATTTCCCTTTCTGGCTTCCGTACTAAAAAAATGCATCCCACCAAAAAAATCCAATTAAAGTTTATAGATATAATTATTTTTATACTAAAGCTACTTGGTTCAGGTCTCCTATGCCTTCATCAGTAAAATAAGCATAATAATACTAGCTATAAAATAATACTGGTTTGAAATATTGCCATTCTAATTTGTCTCCCACAATTATCAGAGTAGGAAAGAAATAATGAAAAGCCCTTTTTGTTTCATATAATGTTATTTAATACATCACCTGAATCATTTTATAAAGGATCCTTTGTAATTGATACTGTAGCTCAAAAGATAATTCAGCCCTGGGGCATCTGGCTGGCACAGTCAGGGTAGCATGCAACTCTTGATCTCAGGGTTGTGAGTTCAAGCCCCCTGATGGATGTAAAGATTACTTTTAAAAATTTAAAAATAAAATAAAATTTAAAAAGATGATTCAGTTGTCTTCATAAAATGATACTGCCATGCAGCCCCGGTGGCACAGCGGTTTGGCGCCGCCTGCAGCCCAGGGTGTGATCCTGGAGACCCGGGATCGAGTCCCACGTCAGGCTCCCCGCATGGAGCCTGCTTCTCCCTCTGCCTGTGTCTCTGCCTCATTCTCTCTGTGTGTCTCTCATGAATAAAACAAATAAAATCTTTTAAAAAATGGTACTGCCATGAATGACAGAAAAGACAAAAAGGTATAGATGTTAATTAAAAGATTAAACTGGCTGCCAAAATCACCTATCATTATTTTACATATTTAGACTGATTTTCTACATGCTAATATAATTATTTTGCCAGCTGAAAATCTAATTTTACCTGTATACAAAATGACTGCTTAGACGTAGTGAGTGAAGATCTTACTCCTATTCATCTTTCTACCCCCAATGCAAAGCAGAAAACCATATATTAAACTCTCAATATATAGAGTTGAAAAATTAATACAGTACTTTTTTTTTTTTTGGAAGAGACTAACCACAGGAAACAAAGACTTTATTAAACTTTGCAATTAGCTACAAAAAGACAGAAAACTTACCTAGAATTTTTAGTAAGGAGATCAAATATGCATATATTCTTTGCAATTAGCTACAAAAAGACAGAAAACTTACCTAGAATTTTTAGTAAGGAGATCAAATATGCATATATTCATCCTCTGAAAATATCCTGGTTCTTGTGCCTGAAATGTATCTGCACGTTGCACAGCTGTCCTTGGAAGTTTACAAAAACATTGTTGGTAACTTACATCTGTGGTTGAAGAAACTTTCAGCATTATTGGGAATTTCTAACTAACTAAATCCTAAAGCAAAACACTTTACAAAGCTACTTCTTTTGTTGTTGTAGAAATGACCTTCAAATATCTAAATTCAATAAGAGTAGACTCTATACCTGCAGAAACATTTGGTTAAGCTGCTAAAAGAGAAGAAATGAATTCTTTTCATCAGAAAGTTTATAGGTTTGAAAGCAACAGAGCTTTCCTCTATCTTCATCAGCAGTTTGTCCATTAATTAGCCCTTCAATTCCACTTCAATTAAATTAACTCTAATTAATAAGTTCATTACAAAGATTGACGCACCTTGCTCAAAGCTAGTGTGCTAAATGCTGATAAACACCTTCACCCTAATGAAAAATTGATTAGATTGAATAAAAGGGGTACCTCAGAAAGAAACCTCTCTCTTCTGGAGCTGAGTTGACGTTCTGTTCGTCTGAAGTTAATCACCATCTTAGATCTCTTAATCAAAAATTTAATTCAAACGAGATGGAAAATGTAGCATGAAAAAACATATACCACTCTCTTCCAGTTAATAGTCCTGCCTGTTGTTTATAAGAAATGTTATAACTCTCACAGTTGCCTCCATTGGGTGTTTAAAATTCTGTAGGACTTTGAGAGAGAATTATGGTGTCTGAGAAATGTAACTTGAGCAGTAAGTAGAAAAACAGGGGCATGTGACTATATCAACAGTTACTGGTTTTTGGTTTTTTGGTTTTTTTTTTTTCATTTAAAAATAAGGCTATAGTTCATTTTCTACTTGTTAGAAATGATTTAGGGTTTTTATTCGGCATTTTTATTTTTGCAAGAAAACTGAAACAAAGCTCTGGTCTTACAATCATAGAAAAAAGAGGTAGTTGATTTTATTTAATAACTTTATATGTAAAAAGCAAACTACAAAATATCCTTCAGAGTTTTCTTTCTGTGTGTGTCAATCTTAATGAAGGTTTTAAAGAAAAAAATTATTTTAGACCCTTAAGTTCTTAAAAATCAAACCTATTAGGGTTTTGAAATCCTTTGGCCACTTGGTCTCCCTTTAGTTTGCTCCAGTACCTGAAAAACCTACTTTTTCCAATGACAGTGGCTGTAGTTACATAAATTTTCAAACTGATTTTCTACTATTGTTATCTGTCCACAGTACAAATTTACTGGATAGGAAAAAAAAACAGTTTCTTTTCTTTAACCAGCATGTGTATGTGTCAGAAGTGAGCCCAAGTGCATACTACAAAAGATTCTTTTAAATAAAAGTTTCTGAAATTTAAATAGAAATTTAAACATTAGGATTAGAAATCACCCCCTTTGCAATTCTTGCTAGACGGGTGAAGCCCAACTCCTGTTAAATACCAGACATGCCAGTCGGAGAAGGACAAACATTATATGGTTTCATTCGTTTGGGGAATATAAAAAATAGTGAAAGGGAATAAAGTGGAAAGGAGAGAAAATGAGTGGGAAATATCAGTGGGGGAGACAGAACATGAGAGACTCCTAGCTCTGGGAAACGAACAAGGGGAGGCGGGTGGGGGGTTGGGGGTGACTGGGTGACGGGCACTGAGGAGGGCACCTGACAGTATGAGCACTGGGTGTTATGCTATCTGTTGGCAAATCGAACTCCAATGCCAAAAAAAAACCCCTGCATAGGGACACCTGGCTGGCTCAGTTGGAAAAGCATGTTACACTTACTTGATCTTAGGGCCATGAGTTCAAGTCCCACATTGAGTGTAGAGGTTACTTAAATAAATAAAAAACTTTAAAAAATAATAATAAATTAAATAAATACAGGCATACATACCAGCCATGCTTAGGCACTGAAATATTTTATTAATTTTATATGCACTTGATGTATGTGCCTGGACCGGTGCATGTGCCAAAAGATACTCTCAGATACACTTCGTGTGTGCTTTCCTCTGGTTATGGATCACGGGTCCTGTTCGGTTAGAAGCCTCGTGGACACACACACACACACACACACACACACACACTCTCTAGGGAGTTACAGCAAAATCCTCCTGTGTGTTTTATGCACAATGACAGCAGCTTATGCAATTACATGACCAAGGGAAAACGCCCCCTCTGCCATGTAGAATTCTTCCTGGCCGGTGCAGAAATGTGCTGCGTGGAGAGATACTTTGCATGTGTCAATGTTTTTGTGGTTCTGAGCTGGAAGAGGTCCGCCCTGCCTCATTCTCGGTCTCTCTCCCTCCTCCCTGCTCCCTTGCCGCCCGCTCCGCTTGCTCCCTTCGGCGCAGAAATCTGCTCGGTGGACTGCGGCTCGCACGGAGTGTGCATGGGAGGAAGCTGTCGCTGCGAGGAGGGCTGGACCGGCGCCGCCTGCAGCCAGCGAGCCTGCCACCCGCGCTGCGCAGAGCACGGCACCTGCAAGGACGGCAAGTGCGAATGCAGCCAGGGCTGGAACGGAGAGCACTGCACCATCGGTAGGCCCCGCCCCCGGCCGCCCTGCCCCGCCCCCCGGGGAGGGGGGAGGGGGAGAGGAGGGAGGGGGAGGGAGGGGAGGGGGAGGAGAGGAGGGAAGGGGGAGGACGGAGGAGAGGGAGGGGGAAAGGGAGGAGAGGAGGGGGAGACGAGGGAGGAGGGAGGGGAGGACGAGGAGAGGGAGGGGGAGGACAGATGGGGAGAGGGAGGGGAGGAAGGAGAGGGGAGGGAGAGGAGGGAGGGAAGGATAGGGAGGAGGAGGAAGGGGGAGAGGAGGGAGAGGGGAGGGGGAGGAGGAGAGGAGAGGAGGGAGGGGGGAGGACAGGAGAGGAGAGGGAGGAGGAGGAGAGGAGGGAGGAGAAGAGGGGAGGAGGGAGGGGAGGAGGGGGAGGAGGGAGGGGAGGAGGGGAGGGGAGGAGGGAGGGGAGGAGGAGGAAGGAGGGGGAGGTGCAGAGGGAGCACCCGGGTTGCTGGCTGTTTTCCACCTCGCCCCCTACTGCCCCCCCACCTTGGAATTAATTTCGTTAATTTTCCACTCGTCTTTCTGAAAATGGAATTGCTTTTTCAAATAAGGCCCATCGTGTTGCAGAGGCAGCTCGCTTCCTCTCAGAGCGCCTGTCACAAGTATGAAGTGTCAGAATTTTGTACCCCCCCCCCCCCCGTGATGATGGCTACAAAAACGGACTCACCCGAAGATGATTTCATTTCCTTCTTATAAACACACTTTCGTGGGATAGTATTTTGCCGTTGCGTGACAGCAATTTATTTATTTATTTATTTATTATTACCTTAAAAGAGATGTCAAATATGGGGCCTTTCGGGGGAGCGTCCAGAAATTTCCATCACCACACATCTTAGCACCTGTCGGTATAGTGGAGTCTTTCAAAAAGAGGTTGGACTTCTTACAGCTTTATTTTGGAGTAGCACAAGGAACAAAGTAGAAGAAAATGCACACAAGTCTAGATGTTCTTAGAGTTCTGTGCTAACCCTTCTTCAAATATGATCATGTTCCCAAAACTCAGTAGGTTAAATAAAGCAAACAGGTGTTTAAGATCAAAATGTTGGTACATAAATGGTAGTTAGCATGGGTACAAGCATCCAGAACACACATAGTACTGTCTTTTCTGGGTACTTAGTGCCTTTGCTTTTTACCATTTGAGTCACAGAAGTTAAAATATTTATTTAAAAAATATAACAAATGTAAGTAGTAAACGTCCACCTTACTTCAGTGAAAGTATACAATTATATACAATGTTATGAATGACATTGTCCTACAAAAATTTCATAATTTGGGGTATGTTGTTTTATATCCATAGAATATAAGTTGATAAAGCTGTTGGAGGGAGTCTCGGTATCTTAAAAGATTTCTTCTTCCAGGGCAGCTCTAAGCATTATGTACTTTACTTTCTTGCTTACAGGAATTGGCTAGCTAGGAAATTTTTCACTGGAAAGTTGAAATCACGGACATTTTATAAACTGTTGCAGTCTTTACAGAAGCTCAAGTGAGATTCTTTCCAATCTTACTGACGTTCCTCTCATCTGTTTTAAGGGTGGTGATCCCCCCACACCCACATGTGATGATCCACAGAAGGGCTCACAAAACTCAAGGCACTTGTGCTCATGACTGTAATAGATAAAGGGGAAAGACCCATCTGGTGGTATCTGGAGAAATCTATGCACAGGCTTGCTGTGTTGTGTTGTGTTCTTTCTCTCCCACCAAGGCAGGTCACATGGAGCATGTACTTTTCTCCAGCAGTGAACTATACCAGAATGTGTGCAAGGAACACTTGCTCTGCTGAGGGACACCCATTTGAGACTGAGAGGTTTTTATTAGGGCTGCTCTAAGAGGTAGCCTCTGTCAGCCACAACCACCAAAATTCACGATTCTCAGAAGAGATTCTCCTGGTAGGCAAAATCACCTCATCATTGTAGAGAACATTCAGTTCTCCAGATGCCAGCCAAAGGCCAGCCCTGCAGACTTCTACAGGTCAGGCCTGGAAGCATCCTTAGGGTCTCACCTGTGGAATGTGAGTTACCTTACTTCCGGGAAGCATAGTTCCCAGTCAGGAAAACTGCAAGTACACATATTCATGGCACTTGCAGAGCGCTCATCCCCATGATTTTGATAGGGCTTTCCCCTCCTCTACTCTTTAAGAGAGGCTTCTAGGGCAATGGCTGCCTGTTGTTTACGTGAACTACATTTGTGAACTACATTAAAGCCACAAAAGTTGACAACCACAATTTACACAAATCTGTGGACATACAGAGGATAATGCATTACCCCTGAGACTAAATAGCTCCATACCCCAAATCCCAGAATGCCCACATACCAGAAGCGGGGCAGGAAAAATAGACCTTGAAACATGCTCCATCAAATTTTATGACCCCACCACCCCCATACCCATCAGAAGTGAATTGATTCTAGCTGGGGGGGAAATGTTAAATATTTGACCATGTGTATCCTAGGAAGTATGGCAAACACGTGAATGTATAGCTTGGAAAGCCAAGAAGTGTACTATAACGTTTTCAACATATGCAAATTTAACTTGCCAACCAGCAGTTACTAAATAAATCAGTCTATGGGGGTCCTCACTGACTGTGGCAATAGTACATGTTTAGTTTCCCATGGATGAGCTGTTCTTGAACAGCTTTGCAGTTTTCTGGGTGCACACAGGATGTTTGTCAGTAGCAGGTCTTTTTTGTATAGTTTGACATTCTTCGCTGTGGTTGTTAACAATTCCATTTTCTATTTTTTTTTTATTTTATTTTGTTGCTCTTATACTCCATATGAGTAACAATGTGGAAATAAAGGACCTGCTTCATTTGAAAATGAATCTTTTAAAAGACATAGAGACCCTCACATCACTCTTTGGCTCTTTTATACTATTAGAGCTACTTATTCCCAGTTTTGGCTTGCAAGGATCCAATTATTTTTTTCCACCTATTTACTACCTATGTATGTGTCCACAGTGGAGAAGGGGCCGTTTAAAAAGAGGCCTTTGTGAGCCACTCATTTAAACAACCCAAGAAACTACAGTATATTTTCCCATTTGGGATTGTTACTGTTCTGTGCATTTCCTCTCCATTTCAACACTTATACATCTGGCTGAAAGAAGCTGCCACTTTATGAACGAATACTCATAAATCAGCAAGATTTTTTTTTCTTTCTCCATATTATGTGCCATCTCATTGAATACAAACAGGGAGGTTAATTGAAAGAGAGATGGAGGAGAAATTAAACAGTTAGAAGCAAACAAAAGTCACCAGTAGAAAGCAAAGAATATTCTTCATTAGTCATCATACTGTCTTCATAAACTGTTCATGCTTTCATAAAACCATAGGCATTTTGATAGTAAAATAGGCTATGAATTTAGAGTATTCACCAAACACCCTATGTACCTGAAAAGATTCCATCTTGATAGTTTTATTAATGTGTTCATATTTTCCTCTCATTATGAATCATGCGTTCAGCAAATTGGGCATATTAATTGTCAGATTCATTGTCCCAAGTCCTTCTCCTTTCTGGGGTTAGACTTTATTTTTTTTTTTTTAATTTATGATAGTCACACACAGAGAGAGAGAGAGAGAGGTAGAGACACAGGCAAGGGGAGAAGCAGGCTCCATGCACCGGGAGCCGACGTGGGACTCGATCCCGGGTCTCCAGGATCACGCCCCAGGCCAAAGGCAGGTGCCAAACCGCTGCGCCACCCAGGGATCCCATGGGGTTAGACTTTAATTAGCAGTGCATGCAGATGAAAAATACAACAAAGGGAAATCTACCTTTTTTTTTGTTTTGTTTTTAGGGGAGGGAAGAAAGGGGAACAGGCAAGAAGGAGAGGGAGAGAGAGTATCTCAAGCAGGTTCTATGCCCAAAGTAGAGCCCCAGTGTAGGGCTCAGTCTCACGACCCTGAGATCATGACCTGAGCCCAAATCAGGGTTTGGACATTTAAACAACTGAGCCATGCAGGCACCCCAAAGGAAATCTACTTTCAGTGATATTATGATTAAAATAAATATTTCTCCCTTCCTCCTCAAAAAATGTTTGATTGTTGGACCCTTCAAAAATAAAGAGAAGTTAGTTATATGACTGAACCTCCACCGATAACCAACAGTAATTATTGCTACCATAGTTTAATAATAACAGCACTGGTATAGATACTCAACTACTATAATGTCATCATCCTTTGTACGTGACCATTCCACAGGAAGATCAAATGATTATCACACTCACGTTCCTATTTTTGTTTCTCATGAGATAGGAAAGATGTAGGAGTGTTTAGAGGACCCAGAAGCAAGTTAGAACATATTAAATATAATTAAGTAGTTCATAAACAGGAGTTGACATAATTGGAATATTGTGTGTCTGTCTCTGCATAAACAACCCAAACAGTTCTATATCGATCAAGCTCAGATCTTTGAACTGGGAAATACTTGTCTTGGCCCAATTCAGTAATTTCACATTAATATATTTAACTGAAACCAGAATCTATAACCACATAAAGGCAACTCAGTTGCTTTGACTCTTCCTATTTGACTCTTCCTATGCTTCTTGCTTAGAAAGATGGGAAGACGGCCCTCTGGTCTGTGGCTGGAGTTAATTGGCCATGGAAGCAATAAAGATGCCACACCAACCTCTGCTAAACAGATGTTTGGAGACAATCTACAGCTTTTGAGTGCAATACAGCTAAATACGCTGGTGAATGATAGATCCTAAGCTACCATGTTTTGAGTGTTACTAACCTGTAGCTTCCCCAAGAATTATTCTTTGTAGCAGTTGCTGAAAAGAAATTGCCCCTACAGCCATCCCTATATATCTGAGAACACTGGAGGGTATAGATGAGAATGTGACCTGAAAGGGTAAGTGGAACAGGGGTGAGGCCTGGGTGACACATTTCATAGCTGTCCACCATAGAGAATTCCTAGAAAGATACGGAAGGCTCAGATCTGTCTATAGATGGGTGAACTGTCTCCTGGAGGCTGACTGGGATTTCCCATTTCCCCACAGACAGAAATGGAGAAAATGGGCTTAGACCGTTCAAATGTTGATTAGATAGAATGAAGAACCTCAGCGTGGAAGACATATTTAAATCCTGGAACAAGATCCCAAAGAAATGTTTTAATCTCGATTCCTAGAAGCTTTAGCAATACTATAATTATCTAGTTGTGGAACACTAGGGGTTTTTGTCTGTTGTTTTTTTTTTTTTTTTAAGATTTTTTATTTATTTATTCATAGAGACAGAGAGAGAGAGAGAGAGAGAGAGAGGCAGGGACACAGGCAGAGGGAGAAGCAGGCATCATACAGAGAGCCTGATGTGGGACTCGATCCCGGGTCTCCAGGATCTCTCCCTGGGCTGCAGGCGGCACTAAACCGCTGCGCCACAGGGGGCTGCCCTGTCTGTTGTTTTTGTTAGTTTGGGGAGTATTTTTAAGGGAGGAATTCTATTTACCTTTTTTCTATCCATGAAGTCTCTTGAGTAGTGTCCCTATCTGAAGGACCCCTGGAGGTCTCTTACAATTCTAAAATTTATTGATGATTTCTGCCTTATTTAGAAAATTATGAGATTTACTCAAGAGATTCCCTTTTTATTCTGTTTCATTTAGCTTTTGATTTTTCCTGTGGCATTTGCACACCTCCATTACCTTCCATTTGTGAATTTCTTTCATTGTGCATTAAGCAATTACTGATCATCTCATCTGTCACATTTTAATACTCCTTACACAAGTTAGTGGTAACATAAATGAGAAAAAGTATGGGCTCTCAAATGAAAAAGAAGATATATATTCAAATCAGCTCTGTAATTTATCCGCTTATATCTTAACTGTTGGGTTTTTATTTTCCCAAATATAAGATGGCTATAATAATACGTATCATAGGTGATTTTGAAGCAGAAAACTCTAATGTTTAAGAGGTTTTGGGTAAGAAAAAAAAAAGAGGAAGAAGAAAGGAAGAAAAAAGGAGCTTTTGGAATTTGAATCATGGCCACACCATTATTTATGTAGTGTGTTGTCAATAGTGAGTTCCGTTCCCCCGTTGTGGTTCGTGAGTTGAACCAAGAAAGAATTTAGAGCCCAACTCTTCAGCAAGCAAGGGTTAAATGGCAGTTTAAGAAAAAGTACACTCTCAGATGAAAGAGCTGGTAGTCCCAGAGGTGGCAGCTATAGTGGGGGTCAGGGTTGTCTTTCTTTTTTATGTTTGAATAGTTTATAGGTCATAGCTAGAGTGATTCGTGATGTAGGAAAAGACGTTAGGGTTCAAAGCCCATGGTCAAGAAAGAATTCTTGAGAGTCTTTGGTGCAAAAAGATGGTTTTATTAAAGCATGGGGACAAGACCCGGGGGCAGAAAGAGCTGCCTTGGGGTCATGAGGAGCAGCCAATGATATACTTTCAAGTTGGAAGGGGATTAGGGACAGCGTAAATCTCCGGGGAATTTTGGACAAATGGTTTGCAGGATCTTGAGGGGGCTGGCTATCGTTGGGGAAACATCATTTGTTACCATGTTAATAAAACCTTAGTCATGAGACTCTTCAGATGCATATCAGTGGGCCATATGCTTCAGGGATGATTGCCAACACATATCTTGGGAGGTTTAGAGTTAAAGGAAATTTCTAAAGGAATTTTTATATGTTAAAGTAGACTTACAAGACCCTGGGGATTGGGCTAAGATTGCCTTTTGCCCTTAGCTGAGTATTAACATCGAGGTAATTGAGTTCCTAGAGAAATGTCACTGTGCCTATTTCAAGGAAGTGTCACTGAGCAGTAGGTAGTAAGGAAATTTAATAATGTTTCTCCTGCCTTCATTTCCTACATCAGTTCCTAACTAGGGCCGTACAGCCAGTCTTGTAAGGAACTCCTCCTACTGATCGGTCAGAAGGGAGAGTTTTTGGCCCTCTATGGTCCTTGTCAGAACTGTCATGGCGGCCTTCCTTCATGGGGGTAATGGTGTCAGAACTGTAGGGTAGTGGTCAAAGCGGAGAAAGCATGCCTGTCCCCTGGGGTTTGTCCTGGTAGGCTGGAACTTGGTTTCCTTAGAAAACCATTTGTTCCCTGCTTTATTTAACTAACTGCCCAGTCTATCATGTGTCCTTGGGCAAGTCATTTAACCTCTTTGAGTATGTTTCCCCTTATATAAATATTATGTACCCCATAGGGTTGTTAGAATCAAGTGCACAACTATAGTGTAAGTCACTTGTGGAAGTGTGTAGCAAAAAGTGTCCAATACATGAGAGTTCTTAGAAATATAAATGAGCAAACAGGACAAACAGCAACCGAGACAATGTTTTGGGTGCTAAAACTTACAAAAATAAATAAGTTAAAAAAAATGGCCATCCAACCTGAAATTTTCACTTCATTATTATAAAATGTAACCTAGTCTCAATGGATATAGCCTAACAGGAAGTTAATATGTTTCAGGTGAGGGTTTTCAGAGGCATTGCTTTCTTGAAGAGAAGGGAGGGAGGGAGGGAGGGAGGGAGGGAGGAAGGAAGGAAGGAAGGAAGGAAGGAAGGAAGGAAGGAAGGAAGGAAGGAAGGAAGGAAGGATCTATTGTGATATTTGTCTTCCAGTGACTTCAGTCTCAAACACAGAGTTGTTTATTGAGCTACATTGATTTTCATGTACTTTCAGGCAATTCAAATGGAAATTTGGCCTAGGGGAAATCCTAATTCCTTTAAGCTACAAAAGACCAGCTATTTGTTTTTATTCTAATTCTTTAGTACATTGGGAAACAGGATCATTAATGATCACAAAGACATGCTTTGTTTGTTCAGACAAAACTTAGACATACAGTACTCAGCATCCCTCTATTAAATACTGTGGCCTCTCCGGGCTCTGGGATGTGGGAGATTAGAAATGAAAGATGAAATACACAAAACTGGGGGAGTTACCCACCCGGCAATATGGGGGCAAAAGAGAAAGACCAAAACTGTACCACTGTGGACGACAGAGCTTAGCCTTGTCCTTCTAATTCTTATTTCAGGATAATGCTGAAAGAAGAGTATTTTCGTTGTTAAATTTAGAAATAGGTGACAATCTGGGAGGAAAAGATGACCACTCTGATAGATCACTGAGATGACAAAATCTATATTCTTTGTAACTTTTGTAATGTTCCCAAGTTAGGAATCATATTCATAGTAATACAGATGGTGGAAAATTTAAAACTATCTTTTTATACTTTCATTGAAACTCTGTAAGTCCCCGTTAAACGGATACAGGCGACCACATCACACCCGCAAGTGAGTGTTCTGGGAGACGTTTGGTGGCCACACATCTGTCAGAGTGATATAGTCGTTAAAAAGGGGGTCTTCAGTGCCACCTGTCCGGGTCCCTGGCGGGTCCAGTGACATATCTATCATGAAACTGGTAAGGCCAAAGCATCAGAGAGAAGCTGGAGCATCTCACTTGTACAGGCCCTTCTGAGATCTTGCAAGGGGCCCGTGGGTTTATATGGTTACATGTTCATCTAAAACTTGCAAATCAGTTAGGACCTTCATCTTTTTCCACTTCAACTTATTTTCCATCACGTCTTTCCTTGTATAGGATGGTACTGGCGTGACTATGGGCACTTTGAGGATTCAGCTATGGAGACTTTGAGCTGGGGATACATTTAGTTTAGATTTAATTGGATATATTTATGAGGTGTGAAATCATTGCTGTCTGTGGTTGTTATTGCTAGCCATCCAGGAACATTCCTACCACCTGCTGACTCACCTAGTGACAAGAAAGTACAGGGTCAGAGATGATATGAAGCTTTGGAGTTGTCCTGCGGAGCCCTGCACCAGGGGGAAATAGGTAGTGGAGGAGAAATAAGGTTTGAAATGTATGGAAAAAGAAGTTAGTCTGTGGCAGATTCCTCCTGTCATCAAATATATTGTAAAATGCCTCCTCAAAAGGGAAGTTTTCGCCGGTCACAAATGTACTTGATAATGGAACTTATGTAATTATAAACTTGCCATAATTCTCTCTCGGAGGGCTATTTCTTTTCGGAGCAGTTTATCAGCGTTCTTGCATTTTTAGGGCATAAACCTATAAGCAGTGTTGCAAAATTGAGTTCATCAGGGTGTGAAGTCACACGTGCTGTGCATCTCAGTGTATCCCTGAATGTATAAACATAGCAGAAAAAGATTTCTTGTTTATGTGACATGAAATACTGATATTGACAAAGATAATGGAAAACTCATAATATTCTTTTGTGTTTGTTTTTGTTTCAAGTTTTTATTTAAATTCCAGTTAGTTACATACATAGTATGATACTGGTTTCAGGAATAAAATTTAGTGATTCATCACATACATACAACACCAGGTGCTCATCACAAGTGTCCTCCTTAGCATCCATCACCCATCTAGCTCATCCCCCACCCACTTTCCCTCCTGCAACCCTCAGTTTGTTCTCTAGAGTTAAGAGTCTCTATGGTTTGCCTCCCTCTCTTTTATTCTCCCTTCCCCTGTGTTCATCTGTTTTGTTTCTTAAATTCCACATGAGTGAAATTATAAAAATCTCATAATATTCTATGAGGATATCACAACAAAGTTGTTAATGAATGTCATCAATTCAGAGTATTTAAGATTCATTTATTACGTAATAAAGTCTTCCCAGCTTAGCAATAATGCCAGAAATTTACATGGCATTCATAATAACGCATTTTGAGGCCAAATGAAACTTCTCTAAACTATCCATAATGAAAACTATATTAAACAATCACATTGAATAAAGACTGAATTATTGTTGCTTTCTCTCTCTAGAAAACATTACAAAGTCATTGTCTAATAAAGAAGCAATGAAAAAGTAAATATAACCCAAAATGTTTATTAGAGGCATGTCAGGCACTTAATAAAAAAGGTTATGTGCTTTCCTGACATTTGTGGTGTTTATGAGCTCAAAAAATAATTTCCTGTGATTTCTTATTCTAAATAACTCCTCACTTAATACCTAATTTCATATTCATGATTTGATTTTTTTTCTTAATGGGGGCTCCCTGCATTGTATAATTTCAGACCCCTCAAAACCTGGATCTGCCTCTGTTCCCAGCTCTATTACTTGATAGCTGTGTGATCTTCGAGAAATCACTTAAGCTCTCTGTGCTGCATTCCTCATCTATAAAACAGTACAGCTTTAGAGAGTCCCTGAGAGTATGACACAACATCAACCATCAAGCACTTAGAGCAGTACTTGGCCCAAGTAAACACCGTTTGGATATTACTTATTGTTACTGTGATTGTTGGGAACAGAAATTCATGAAAAGTTGACAGTGATGGATTCTTCTCTGCATGTGGAGGAACAAGCCAACAGAAAGGCAGGAGTGCATGCCGGTTACCAGAACTGCTCCTCCCTTTGCTTGCTAAGGCCCTGACGGTGTGGAGAGGAATGCCACGTCATCTGTCAAACATGGTGGAGCCTGGTCAGCAGGAGTCTAGGCCTGCAATGGAGTAGAAGGAAGTTCTTCTAAGCTGCCTTGGTTGGCAATTAAAATCTAGAGAGGCAAAAAAATAAAATAAAAATAAAATCCAGAGAGGCCAGAAAGCCTCCCATGGGCCTGGGACGTGCAAAAAAGAGGTTCTCAAGGTGCTCTCTGCCCTGCCGTCCCAGTGACTCTAAGTAATTTCATGTGAGAAACAGCGTAGCAATTCCTAAGAGAACATTGAAAGCCCCCTCAGAGCTCACTGGGTATCACCCATGTTCTGAGAACCAGGCTGATTTTTAGATGTCTGTTTTTCCCATTTGAGATAAATTAGTGCCCATTTGGGGCCTCCAATTTTTTTTTTTTTTTCATTTTAATCTTACACATCCAGTTCCCAGTTCAGATGCATTAATCTAAATCTGTAATCCCATCAGAATGAGTTGGGCTTTTAAATTTTACTTATTTTTTTAAGTAATCTCTACTTTTAAGCAGTCTCCACTATGGGGCTTGAACTCACCACCCCAAGATCAAGAGTCACACACTCCACGGACTGAGCCAGCCAGGCACTCCTGCGGGTTTTTTCTATTTTTTTAATGAGGTCTTTTGATCTCCTGTTTTCTAAGGAGGCAAAACTACTCCCTGATCTTTCTGAATAGTGGAGGCCCTATTAGGTTGTCGGTGCTCTCACTCAGGTACAATCATTTTAAAACCATCACAGAGATGATGCTTATTTTACTAGTTAATTTAGCGATGTTCCATTTCGTGTCATTTTGATGAAGAAGTGCATGTTGTTGGCAGTGACAGTAGCTATTTAGCTGTTTTAATTTATGTAACCTTCAGGAGGGTTTTCTCTTCACCATGTAAGTTGTTCTTTTGTATGAGTTTGTTTTCTTTACATGCACCAATTTCAGATAAAAGGACATGAAGTTGTGGGCTGGGTCCGGGTGCTGCGAGCACTACAAACAGTGGCAGCTCCATGCTTCGGGCTCAAGTAGTCTTTCACTCTGGGCTTGGTAGCTATTTACAGGAGAGAGTCATCAACCAGCAGAAATGAATTTAGTGGGGGCGCTGGGTGGCTGAGCATCTGACTCTTGATTTCGGCTCAGGTCATGATCCCAGGGTCCTAAGATCAACCCCCACATCAGGCTCAGCGCTCAGCATCGAGTCGGCTTGGGATTCTCTCCCTCTCACTGTGCCCTCTGCCCCCTGCCACATGCATACATGCTCTCTCCCTTTTCTCTTTCTCTCTCTCTAAAATAAATAATCTTTAAAAAAAAAAAAAGAAATGAATTTGAGTGGTCTAGATGTGAAACTTTAGTAAGTTTGACTGTGTTTCTATCATATGTTAGTCTTCCATACTGAGTGTCAGGATTTTTGAATTACTGTCAATTTCTGCTCACTTTAACAACCTATATCTTATAAAGCTATCCTATAAAGCTTTGGAGTTGTTAAAATTTGACTCTTTTACTAACTTTTATGAAGTGCCTCGCAGCTTTACCTTTGTAGCATCCTATCGTCCCTTATTTTGTTACCCTGCCCACATAAGTCACGCAGTGTCTCTGGAGCCCCTTTAGAATTAGATCCTCCAGGGATCCCTGGGTGGCGCAGCGGTTTAGCGCCTGCCTTTGACCCAGGGCGCGATCCTGGAGACCTGGGATCGAATCCCACGTCGGGCTCCCGGTGCATGGAGCCTGCTTCTCCCTCTGCCTGTGTCTCTGCCTCTCTCTCTCTGTGTCTATCATGAATAAATAAATTAAAAAAAAAAAAAAAAGAATTAGATCCTCCAGTCCAACAAATCCTCAAGAAAATTTGGATTCGAATCTTCACATAACTCTTGCACCCAATTTGCTGTGTGACCATCAGTAAGATCATAGTCCCGAGGGCCGTCCTGATAAATGTTCTCTCATCATGTTGATGATTTGTTTCCCTGGACATAAGTTTTTTTTACCCCTAAGAATAAGAGTAATTGTTGTAGACATAAACAACTTTTACTCTTGATATCAGGCATTTGAGCCCTCCTTTTGCTGTGTCCTATCTTTCATGCTGTAATTTATCCCCAGATAAAACAGAGGCAGTGGCCTAGAGGGGAGTCACAGTTTTCCATCACAGGGTTATGATGTCCCCAAGATACAAAACCCCGGTGATGGTTATACTCTTTTGGGAAACGTTAAATGTGTTCTATACTTCGGAAAAGAGACCTTTTTTTAGAATTTCTAAAACTCAGTTCTGAAAGTAGTAATTGTTTTGTGGGTGAATATATTTGGATTTAACATGTATCTTTCCATATAGATGATTTACATGTGGCCTACATGGATGAGAATTTTGAGTTCTTTAGAAGAAATATGCTTCACATATTTTAAAGTCATGCCATAATGAATTCTATATATGACTGTTATTTGTGTACAGATTTTCCTTCCCATCTCCCTCCTGTGATAGAATTTGGGTCTCAACAGCTGCTATAAATTAAGCTGATTCCTACTCAGCTTTTACTGTGAGTGCGACTAGCTATGGATGCAGTATGTTGGGGGGGGGGGGTGGATGGAGGATTAAATCCACTGTCATGTTTCCCAAATCAGAGCAGTATATAAGACAATGCTGATGGCTTGTGTTGTTTTATGATCTTTGAAATATTCTGGATTTCTTTAGAATTCATCAAACTGACTCCTTCCTTTCTCACTGTCTTGTGTTTATTTTTCACAGTGAACTTAGTGGTTTTCTAGCTAGTTTTTTTAAGTCTCCCTAAATAATTTACTAGGTGCTTTGTGTCTTAGGGAAACAATAAATTATTATACCAAGGAAGCTTTTGAATATGTTATTTTCAATTAAAAGGTCAAATGCTGTAAACAGATATTTTTTAAGTATGAATATACTCATACCTAGGAATTCCCTTTTGCTTTTTTAAACCTCATTTCTCATCTTAGGTCAATTTAAATTGTTTTTTTAAGGATTTTTAAAATTTATTTATTTTAAAGAGAGAGAGAGCAGAGGGAAAGAGAGAAACTCAAGCAGACTCACCACTGAGCACAGAGCCTAGATGTAGGATTTGATCTGGCCACCCTGAGATCATGACCTGAGCAGAAACCAAGAGTCAGATACTCAAATGAACGGAGCCACCCAGGCACCCCTAAATTGTCTTTTAAAAGTTTATGGAGAGACAGGATATCTGAATAAAAGCCAGTCATATGTCAAATTTATATCATACTGTTTTATTAACCACCTGCCATTGTATTTCTTTACTAATATACTACAGTATCTTTTTCCATTTGGAACACCCCATTGATTCTCATCTCTTAAAAACCATCTAAGATGTTAATTTCTACCAAAATCTAGTGTACAGGAGGTTTTAAAGCTCAATTGACTGGATATACAATTTGACTAGAACTAAAGATGAAAAACATTCCTGTCAATTCTTGCCAAGTTCATCAGAAGGCTTTATTGAAGAGGTCAGGTCCAAGGCATTTGGGAGTGAAACCAGGTGCTGCAAAATAATATGTTGTCAGCTATTTTACAATGGTAGAAAAGAAGAGAAGGACTATAAATAGTGTCAGATTATAAATATGTCCGTTCTCCTTAAAAACCAAGCCAGGTAACTAGCCAGACAGCTAGTGAAGTGTCCATGCAGATTTTAAGTAACGTTCATTATATGTAGCGGTCCCTACTACCCAAGAGGAATACGTAAAAAGTCAGAATTTTGCATTCAGTGAAAGAATTGAAGCCCGCAGGTTTAAGGGATATGATTCCTTCCCGCAATTGTACATTAGTATCCTCACAATGGCAGAATTTATCTCTGTCATTTCTTGAATGTGACAAGTTGAAAATAGCCTTTTTCCATCTTAAAACAGTTCCTCTTCCACCTACCGGTTTTTAAAATACAAGTTTGTTTATGGTGTTAGCCCATACAGAAGACTATTGGGAGAAGACATGCCTCTTCTCTCTTTTCATACTTAACATATTATATTCGCAGATTATGGTGTGACTAGAGCCAATTTTTTTCTATTGCTCTTCTTCATGATGGGTTCATTGACCCTCTCCTTTTTGAGTGCCTCTTTAGCGAAGCTGGAAAACAGCTGTCTGAAATATGGCTATTATTTCTAGGGTTTAGCCGACATGTGCCTTGGATAAATTAAGGAGCAGTCAAAGGAAGTCCATAAATATGAATACTTTGCCAGCTGCTTTTCCATTAAACTCTGTTGGTTGAATGAAATTAGCAAATAATTATGTTGGTGGGGAATCTACTATATCCAAATGTAATATAATGTCTTCCTTTAACAACAGAGCTTAATTTTTTCCTGTACACCAAATTAGTTTTTAGGGTAATCTACATTGCAAATTGGCCGATTTGCATTAGAACTATGCCTACTTGTTCTGATTTGTCAACACCTCTTTTTTTAAAAAGTCTTTAACATTGAGCATGGGTGGGTAAGACCATCTGCTTACGGAGCTTGCCTGCAGCTCCATCACTTAACACATGAGACAGGTTACAGCTGTTTAATTGTTATGGTGCTGAATGATTATCATTCTATTCAAAATTAATATTTATATATGTATGCATAGAAAGCATGTGGTTAAACATAAGTGATCTAATTGTGAATTAATGGCATTAGGTATTCATTAATTAGTCCCCCCATGAACAATGAAGGGTAAAATAATGCTTTTCACATACACTCACTACTCTTGGCTTTTAAGATGAGTCCCCAGGAGTGATTATTATGCATGTGAGTAATCCACTCCAAGTACATTGGTGTATGCAGAGAAAAAAATCATGGTGCACCTGCCATAAAAAAAACAGAGAGAAGTTTCTATATGGTTATTACACATATCCTAACTCTTCACTACCCCCAAAAGCATTATTCTCTGAACTGTGACCAGTGTAGGTACAAGCCACATAGTAAAAGGCTACATGTATGTCTGTTATGATTGCATGTGCCATCATACCACCCATAGTGACTCTACAAACTATTGGGAGAGCTTGCTCCGCTGAGAGTGGATTTCCTCCTGTACTTAAGAATAGTGACACGCAAACTTAATGTTGTTCTGCTGCAAAAAGTTAGCAACATATATTCCATCATGTCTGCTCAGTACATTTTATGATGAAGAACAAAATGAAAATTTTTCAGCCAAATTGCTATATAAGGATAGAGGTATGCACGTAAAATAGGATATTTTATGTATGTCTTCATTTCCAAGGAGTTCCTGTAAAAGTGACTTGTATTTATACAGGTATTTTTATGCCTTTAGAAAATATTGACTTACCTTGCTCAAATACAGTCACTTGTGGTGAACACAAAATACATAAGGACAAGTTGTGATGTGCTCTTTATTCCAAAAAGCTGAATCACATTTTGATTGGGAATTGTGCATCTATGCCAGCAGAGGGTTTATGTGAGACAAAAAAGAAGAAGACTTCTGGCAGAAGAGTAGAGTTATTGCCACTCTGGGAATTAGCCAGTTCATATAAAGAGTGTTCCCATTAAAGGGAGACTTCCTGGAGGAGGTAGAGAAAAAGGGGGTTTGGGATCCCTGGGTGGCACAGCGGTTTGGCGCCTGCCTTTGGCCCAGGGCGCGATCCTGGAGACCCAGGATCGAATCCCACATCGGGCTCCCGGTGCATGGAGCCTGCTTCTCCCTCTGCCTTTGTCTCTGCCTCTCTCTCTCTCTCTCTCTCTCTCTCTCTCTGTGACTATCATAAATAAATAAAAAAAAAATTTAAAAAAAAAAAAAAAAGAAAAAGGGGGTTTATCTTGACATTACTGGGGTGGAGAAGCCCTCACGGCTTTGGAAACAAATCATTGGCAATTCCAGGCTCCTTCAATTAAAGTTAGATTTTTTTCATTCTTCGTAGTCTTTTAAAGGGTACCAATGCCTTACTGCACTCTCTTGATTTCCATCATATCATGATCTCAGGGTCCTGGAATCTAGCCCTGGGTCGGCCTCAGTAGGGAGTCAGCTTGAGGAATCTCTCTCCCTCTTCCTCTGCCCCTCCCCCCAATCACAAGTCCACCCACTCTCTCTCTCTATCTAAAATAAATAAAAATATTTTTAAAAAATAAAATAAAATCTCCATTGGAGGGACTCGGGCTCAGAGAGTTATGTAATTTTTTTTATGGCTACACAGCTAGTAAGTAAGAACCTGAGTGCACAGGAGCCATTCCCAAGCCCATACTTTTAAGCACTAGACTGTGGTGTCTCCTTTTAAATTGTTTTGGCACACATGTGTATAGGGGAAGAGGCAAAAATTAATTTTCTTCTGTGATAAAGAGAAATTAATATCTATGAACCTGTCACAAAAGATTGAATTTTCATAGAAATTGGTGCAGTAATAATGTCAGTGATGTCTCAATAATAAAGTGTCACTTCTTTTATTCAGTAAAATCTAAATTATAGCTGATAATAGGACCCATGATTTGCCAAAATAAAAGTAACAATGGCAGCAACAAAAAAACAGCTTGAGGAAAATTAATTGATACTGTGAAAGATTTAAGAAAATTGTAAATTATTAATTGAAAACTTCATATACCTCCTTCCAAATTTTAAACTTATTTCCAGTTCTTTTCTCAGCTGAAATTAGTAGGCTGAAAACTATGTATAGGCATTGACCAGAGAAAAACACTCAGCATGTAGATGACATGTAACTAATGTCAAGCAAAATGCAGTACTCAAAATGCAAGTAGTAAACATCTGCACACACTCTTCTCTCACCAACAAATAAAGAAAAATTTCCATCTCTCTCTGTAAGTCGCCTTTGAAAAGAGCCAGTTATCTGTGATTTTCCCCAAATAAATTACAGTTTATCCTACGTGAGTTCAAGATTGTTCAGCTATGTTTATTGCCTTCTCTGGTATCTTCAAGAAAACTAATAAGAGGAAGACGTGAAATGTTGTACTTAATTATTTACAAGTCTTACTCTATAAATTTTTCTTAAATATTAAATTTTATGCAGAAGCAAAAGTAATGATGGCAGGCCAGAAATCATATTTGTTGATATTGACCATATCATATCGGCAGATTATTTTTATGGTTTCTTGCCACTAGACTTGTTAGTACTACACAGGTATCACTTTAATCATTGTCATAACAAAGTTCGTTGTACCAACGAAAGATCCAAATACTCATTTAGTGTTAAAAAAATGTTTGCATTACAATTTTTATTTATTATTGTTAAGAGCTGTCACCCAATAGTTTGGTTCCTAAATCGGGGTGTTTGAAGTGGACCTGATTATTTTTAAATCTAGGAAATCCTAAGAAAATATGGTTTGCGTATGGTATTCAGTGAGCTCAAACAGGGGGTACAAATCTCAAAGGAGACATGTGCTACTGACGTGTTTATATATGCGGTCCAGTGGATGAAATCACGCATGTGCAAAGACCACAGAACCCATGCATCACATGCTGAACCATACTCATCTCTCTGCACAGGCAAAAGAGACGTACATGCCAAGTTGCACATGCCAGCATCCATGAGTGTGCTGTCTGCATTCTCAGATTTCCCCTGGTGCTTCCATTATGTAGATGTAGTCCACAGTAAGGCACAAAATTCTAAACTGAAGGAAAATATCAAATATTTTTCTATCAGTTATCTTTACAAAGCTTTGCAGCTTATCATGGCACTTTTCCAGCAATGCAGACTTTATGAAATTTGGTTTATCTCATAGCACCTTTTCCATGGAATCTCTTTGTTTCTGGACTGATTTAAATGAAGAAAATACTATCTCCCTCTCTTGGAATGTCTTAGTGTAGTGTTCCAAACCAAAATAATGGCATTTTGTTGCAGTGGGGTGCATGTAAGAAGCAGTGTATTTGTACAGATAATTTGTTCACCAAATTTCCTATCTGTAAAAAAAGAACAAAATATATAAAGTCTCAAAAACAATTTATTTGGAAACGGGTTTTCAATAATGTATTGCCAATTTTAGGGGAGCAAAAGCTTTTTCAAACACGTTGCACACATGTGCGTGGACACACACATACACAAACTGCTTTTCTTTACTGGCACGGCCTCACTTTCTAGTTGTTAAAATTCAAATTAAGTGACTCTTCTAAACAGGATAAAATATTTGTGATAGTTTTATTTTATCCTAATCTTAGAATGAGAATTTTATGGTGAGGGAGAACAAAGTGAAGAGGGTCCGAATAAATTGTTTTCTGATATTTAAAATGGTACCATTGCCACAATCCTTTCTGACAAGGTAATCAATAATTGGCAGTGTGTACCAATTAAGGAACAGCAAACCAATGGGTGTGCAGCTTGCACACTGATTTAAACAGCTACTGATTGGAATAAATGGATTTAATATGCACTTATTTGCAGACTGGTGCTTTTCTGTCATCCTACAGGAACTGGTAGTGAATAATCTAAGAATGATACCTACTTACAACTTTAACGAGATACTAATGCGAATCATTTTTTAAGTCTGTGTTACAAAGTATGAGGCAACACACAATGCTAAATAAAAATTTGTCCTCGATTCCAAGGACATTGCAGTCATTGCCATAGTGAGGAATATGTCTATGTTTTATTATGTACTCATCTGATTGAATTATCCTCTTTTGAAGACGGGCCCCTAAGATTTTATTGTTGTAATTAAACTGAGAAATATTTCCAGCTTCTGGACTTTGTGCTATTTGTCTGCGTCTAGGCTCTACCTAGGAGTCAACTCAGTGGCCCAGTGAAAATGCTGTAACCGAGTTAAGATGATTCAGCCAAGCATATTGTGGACAGTAGAATGAATCCGAATGTTTTGTGACTATGTACATCAGCAGCTGTGTATACACAAACTGTTTGTATTTTTCCCTTGTGAGCGGTCTCCTGTATAAACAACCGCCTTGGTTTGCCTTGGTTTCTTCTTTGTGTTTTCAAAAATCCTTTTGACAGTAAAAGGACAGCAAATTTGGCATCAGTGCCATTCTGGGTAGACCTCCAAATATCCCAGTTCTTCCCCCGAAGCAGAGCAGCCTTCTTTGGGACTACCACTCAAAAGATTTCCTGCACAGAAGTTATACCTTCACTGAACTACTTCTTTTCTTTTTCAAACTCACTTGTTTTCATCATTTCTTCTTGGGTTTCTCCCTCTGTTTTAATATCTTGCCAGTTGGCTTTCTGAGCTTTGGGCTTTTAGATCATGCTACCACAATGCTTATCAGAAAGCTTTCTTTATCCTGCATAAGGTACGCTCATTTATGAAGGTTTGTCCAGTAGGTTAATATTTCAAATTAGTTTAGATTTTAATCTTACTTCCTGGTTTCTCCCTTTGATTGTCAGTGTTGAATTAAAATGTTTTTTTTTCATCGTATTTTTTCATTCAAGTAAATTTATTGAGCATTCCAAAACCAGATGATGCTTCTAGACTACCTTACACTGGTACGAAGTTCTGATTCTTCTGAATTGTGAATATAGCTGATTTATTACGTTCATGGACTTTGGCCACAGACTACATGGTTGGAATTTTAGCTTTGCTTCTTGCTAGCATTTTGACCTTGAGAAAGTTACTTCACTCGACCTCAGTTTCTTCATTGGTGAACTAAGGAAGATAACAGAAGTTAACTATTGCCCGTACAGTGGTGAACATTAAGGCATCTCATGTGAAATGCTTAGCGTAGTTTTCCACACTCAGAAGGAGTAGTGAATGGTAGTTACTGTTAATATTATTGTATGTAGTTTGGATGGATGGATTGGAAGAGGGGAGAGGAACAGATGGATGAAGGAGAAAGGCAGGATTTGAAAATGTATTGCTCACATATGTTTCTCAAAAAGTAGCCTCTGTATTATTCATAGAGTTTCTTCAAAGGCTGCAAACACAGTGTAAGACCTACTAGAACCACCATAAGAAGTACACTTAATCATTTTATTCGGATACTAAGAGTTTCCCATGAGCCAGGCAATGGGAAGGCAGATTAGCATGGCCTTAGAGTTTACATTTCTTTTTTTTTTTTTTAAGATTTTATTTATTTATTCATGAGAGACAGAGAGAGACACACAGACAGAGGGAGAAGCAGGCTCCACGCAGGGAGTCCGATGTGGGACTCCATCCCGGGTCTCCAGGATCAGGCCCTGGGCCGAAGGCGGCGCCAAACCACTGAGCCACCCAGGCTCCCCCAGAGTTTACATTTCTAATGGAGAAGATTCACACCCCCCAGCCCATATGTCTTGTGTTCTTATGGAATCTCCTAATGAAGTGATTATAACTAGTTCTTGATTCTCCTCTTCTCTTTTTACATTTACTCCAGTGTTCATACTCCTAGACTTCTTCCCTGACAAGGACTCAGTGAGAAAAAAGGGAGAATCAGATAACTGAAAGAAATGGAGGGAGGTGGGTGCCCATGATTTTGATAGATCGGCAGATGAGGCAACAACACATAGGTAGAATTTGCAAAAAGTTGCTCTTTGTTTCTAGTGTATATATTAGGTGTTAAAAACTGACTACAAGAGTAAATATGAGCCCCTCCTACAGGACCTGAGACTCCAGGTCATTACTATGGGGTACAGACAAAAGTAGATCATTGATTGTCTCCACCTCCACCGATCTTCCCTAAGACACAGAAGGTGAAAATATGGCTATTAGGAGCTTTGACAAAAGAAATAATTCTTTTTAAAGAGAAACATCTAGAGGGGAGTGTGTGAAAAGGATACAGTACAGCTCATTTGCTTTGGTGACACTGGAGGTCTATGGGCTACTCATGGAATAAAAATACTCTGATGATCCAGACCTTTCTTTCACATCTATAGTTCCACCAAATCTTTGCCCATCTGAATCAGCAAGTAGACCACAGACTTCCAACACATGGGCTTGAAAACCGATCAGTCATTTCATTTGTTATGTTCTAGAGAGGACTGTGTATCTGAGTGAAAATTGAAAGACAGTAGAGAGATAACACAGACCAGGAATTAGCTCTGACAGTTAAAAGACACTCACCTGCACTCTATCCCATTCTCCTAGAGTTGTGAGGAAGATTAAGGGAGAGTCTAATACAGAGTGCTTAGAGCAGTATCTGATGCCAAGTAAGCCTTTCTTATTTTCAGGGAGCAGAGCTGGGATCAGGGTACTTTAGGCCTGTCCCCTGCATTCTTCTAAATCTGGTCTGAACCAGGACAAAGAGACCCGGATCAGAGTTAGAAATTTCGGGGGACCATTAATACATCAGCCAGGTGTTCACAGTCTGCAATTTATGGGACCAGAGCTCACGGAAGAGCTGAAATCAGACAGCATTTTGTGTCTGTGAGCATGCATGTATTTCTGGGGGGAGAATCGGTAACTCTCACCACTTTACTCAGAGATATGAGAATCAGTGTCTTACAAGAAATATGGTAATAATACTCACCTTCTCTGTCTCACATGGGTTTTTTTAAAGATAAATAATTGAAACTCCAGGGAAAGTGTTTTATGAAATACAACATTTTACTAGAGAATAGCTTTTTAAGGCATTCCATTTTATATGTCTAGCACTCATGTTTATAAGAGTTTTCTTCTATAAAGCAAATTTAAAACTTTTGTGAGTAGATCTAATAGGAAGGGCTTTGTTTTAGTGTCAGAACACACTCATTAGTTTTCAAAGAAATTTTTTTTGCGATTTAATGTGCATTTCAGCCTGTTAGGTATATTAATTTTTAAATATACTGTATTATTTTTATGATTATTGTTCCTAATGGCTTCTTACAACATGCCTGCATTTTTCTGATAATTTCCTGTAGTGGTTTATATAATGATGTTTTTATTGTTGCAATTATTATTTTTAATAATTATTTGAACCTCACATATCGACATCTCCTTTTAGCATCGTATTACTGAGAACAAGGCTTTTGTGGTATTGTCAGAAATTTTAATCTTCGAGGACAAAATATACGTGGTGGTTTTTACCCTTTCTCTCTTGTTTTGAAGCTACCAGCCTCACATTATTCCCTCATATGATATAAAATGCGAATGACAAATCTTGGTATCTTTCTCAGTACAGATCCTGTTCTTATAGTTGGTTTTAACTGTTTGCAACATTTGTGTTCAATATTTTTAATATTTGAAGTGTTATATAAATTTTGACCTGCCACATATTTTAAATATATTTGCTGATTTCATCTCCACTTTTGTTCTTTTGACCCAATGACAAACCTCCCTTTACCTGTAATCAGTCCACGGTTTTGCACAATTGATTCTGTTTGCTAAAATAAGGGCATTGGCTGGATTAGAAATAATCCATTCCTCCTTTAAAACTACTAATCCAGGTCAGAATTAGTTCCATTCCGTATTTTGGTTGTGTTAACTGAAGTAGACCCTATGTAAAAGCAAGACTCTCCAACTATGAGCAGTGTGGTTCATTTTTAGAAATTAAGAATTCCTTCAAAAATACTACCCTGTCTGAATCAGAAACTTCAGAATTTTTAAAGGCACTTTGTGTATATTTAGATCATCAGTTGAGCTCTTACGAACCTCTACTAGGTTATATAATGTCTGGAAGGGACTAGTAAGAAATCATATGAATGATGTTATACAATGGCACAATTTTATTTTAATGTTTGAAAATATGATTATTTTCATTAAGTTATAATTTCAGGGTAGTATCTAAGTGTTTCTTCTTCACCTTAATTTCCCCTGCAATATATTGTCAATTAGTTATAAACACACTTATTTTTAAATGCAATTCAAAAGCCTCTAATGGAATCCTGTGGCAACATGAAGAATCCTTTTGTATCCACAGTACCAATGTGTCAGAAGCATTTATGGTTTTGTTTATGCACATCACAAAACTCCCAGACCTGAGTGGCTCAACTGGAAGTTATAGTTTAAATCATTCTGTTAGGAGTTCTGCTACCACTTGCATGTGTCAGTAATGAAAAATAATCAACATAAGCATCTTTGAAAAGCAATTTTAGGTCATTAAAGATGTATGAGTTTTGACAAAGCAAGAAGATTTCAGGCTTATTAAGAATATATTACGTCTCTGTTCTGAGTGAAGGGAGAGAGGTATTTATGCCTTCGTTCAAGAGGAAAGGTGTAGCCTAATTGTAACCTCATGAAAGATTAAATGGACAGGTAACAGTAAAAAACTTCAGTCTTAATCCTGTTCCTACAGAGCTTTTGTGAGAAACAGAGCTGTTCAGGACAAATCCTGAAAAGAAACAGGATCTTAGAAGAGTCTCTGTTTCATAATTGACTACATATGCGATACATCACTGTCCCATCTGACATGTAGTCAAGGGCTACTGGGCAATCATTTTCTATAGAATTTACATGTGCCTTTTTCATGGTATTTTAAGTTTGCTCCATTGGCTCAAGGATTCTCAATTACTTCGCTTTTTTGTTTATTTATTAAACTTTAAAGTTTGATAGTATGTAAATACACAGATGACTTGAGACAGAGAGGGAAGCAGGATTTCGGTGAGTCCCTCTCTCAGGTTAAAAAACAGAGCATTACAACAGACATAAATGGTTCCTCCAGGCCTTCTGTATTGTCCTTTTAGGCCCTGAACTGTGCAACCATTACAAAACCACTTTGTTAAAAGCAAACCTTTAAAAAATTAGCATTATTTTCTATCCCCCCCCCAAAAAAAGTTTATTTGTAGCTCTCATAGCTGTAAATCTCCCAACTTCTTTAGTAAAAAGAATTGATTCCACTTGTTCTATGTAGTTATTAAAGTATAATTAAAAAGGATCAGGGTGGGTGAATTCCAGATAATCTGTGAAAGGCAGTGTTAGTTTACCTGTACACTTGTCTTGAAAATGCTAAAGTGCTTCCTGGAATCATGACCACACTTCCTGAAACGTGAATATATTGCAGTTTTAGAAGATAATGAAGTGCATCTCTGTCGTGTGATGTGAGTCTTATGTCAGCTGCAGCTACTCGATTTGCATGTAAATTCTGAAAATTTCCTTGTCCCATGTGACACTTCTGAAATGTCTGTCTGTTCTTTTTTTCCTTTTTAATTTCTCAAGCTCACTATTTGGATAAGATAGTTAAAGGTACTGTATACTTGCTCTTTGTTGACATATCTACATATCTATATATAACCGTGTATCAGATTGTACTAGGTATGAAAATAGACTGTTTCTCATGCATATTTCTGTAAATTATAAATCAGGCTTACATTATGTGAAATGCCTTGGAGTTAAAAGTATTGAGACTTCAATGTCCGTGTCTCATTTTTATAATTTTGGGTTATCACAGATTTCATTCCTATGTAAAAGCATTAGTTCTCACTGGAACCAAAAACTGAAGATAACAGAACATTTGCTGTTTTTTGTTTATGTTTTTATTCTTTCTTTCTTTCTTTTTTTTTTTTTTTTTTTTTTTTGCCTTAAGATCTTCATTGTTGGCAATTCAGCGGATGAGCTTTAAATTCTATCTTGAAGGATCACAAATGCTCGCTGTCTTATCACAGAATAAGAAATTGTCAATCTAAAGAAGATTCTGGTTAATACATGTTGAGAGAAGTCTCATTTATCCTTACATGGAGACTTCTTTAAATGTTTCAAAATCTATGTGATCTCATAATTTTTGTTCTGTTATTTTCTGAAAAACTACAAAATTACTGTGCATTCCATAAAACAAAAATGATAACATGGCTCAGCAGAAAACAGCAGATTCTTGTCTCTTCAGTTCTCGTAGAAAGAGGTGGAAAATATTTTTTCAGAAGATGAAATCCCCTCTCTGTTTCTCCTCAGATTGCCTATTTTCTATTCCTTGTTTGTGCTTCTCATTAGAATATGAAAATATTCATGGCAATATCCAGGCTTTCATATAATAATTCTTGTGTGCATGCAGTCACCTCTGCTGCACCTCTTCATCAGTGGGGCAATTAAATCTTTCTTTTCCGTTAAAAACAAAACAAAAACATCCGGAAGGAAAACTCACCTTTTCTGTATTGAAAATCCATAAATACAGATGGTAATCGTCTGAACGAAAAGCAGAAGTGAAATTAATCTTATCCTGACCTGATGCTATCCATAAGTATAATTTCATTTTACCCTGCCACAAGAGACTGTCAAAATACTCTTCTTTCTCTTAGCTCTAATCTTAAGAGACAGAACGTCTCTTTGAGATATTGTTACTTCAAGTTCCACAGTGGAGGAGGGGAAGCCAATATATGAATAATTCTTTTAAAATAACATAAAATAAATATCTTTAAACAGATTGTTCCCTTAAATTTTGTCACCAAAACAAAAGTAGCATTCTAATTACAAGAAGCTGGATAACAAACCCCAATTGCTCTAGCAAGCACTTTTTGCTAATATGTATTTCTCTGTCAAATTATAAATAATTCTGTCCAAAGAGATCTGATTAATAGCTAATTATTCTTAAAATTTTGGAGCATTTCTGTCCTTGTTTCTGCCAGTATCACGTCACACTCATAGACAAGAACACCAAAGTCTACCTAAGTGTCATCCTCATAAACAGATCATGTTGGCTGCATGCCAGATATCATCAGTAGGAAGTGGCAAAAATTGTTTTTTTTTTTAAATGTCATGTTAGACTGAAACAATTATAGATTTTGGATATATTAAATTATTTTAATTGTTTCCCAAATTTTCCCTCCTTGCCCATAAAAGCAGACAAGATAGGATATAAAGGTAACAGCATAAAAGCCTTAGGGAGATTGTCACCAAATATCACTCTTTGCTCTCTGTCTTGAAGCACGTCACTACCGTGTTTTTGTTCAGTCTATCAATGTTTTATCGTGGTCCTTATGGTATTTCATTTTGTCCGTCCTAAGTAATCAAATATGCACAGCTATTACATTTAGTTGGAAATCCTGTCGGTCCTGTCCCATCCGTATGCAGCCTGAATCCTGATGTTTGTTAGAATAGATGCTAAGCTGCTTCACTATTTCCTGGGCTTTGCTTATTCTGTGAAAAGGAATGTACTCTTGGCATAAAGTATAGTCATCGAGACTGGCCTATACTTTGTGCACTTACTTAAGGCACTGTAATTTCACATGAATGTACGGCAACTCTGAGGCCAGATAAAATTAATGTTCTCTTTTTAACATCGTTCACATCCTCATGCCCACTCTCATGCTTTTGAATTTAGAGAGAATTTTTTAAAGCAACAAGGTGCTTTCAGAAGGCACATCCTAATGAGCGACCACTAATGTCGACAACAGATTAAAAATCTCCACCAGGGATTCTGAAATTACCTTTTTCAGGATGCTTTTTCACACCATACAATCAACCTTGTTGCTTCGCTAAAGGGAAAAAAAAAATTTTAAGTTAATTTTGTCTGGCCTGTGGCTAGTTAGTGGATCGTTGCATATATTTCTGTCCTGCACAGGTAAGTGGTGTCTCAAGGGTCAGGCCAATCAAAGATGCCACTTGGATAAGAATTAGATTCCTTAGAGATCGTTGCTGTTTCTATCCATGTGCAATTACAGTATTTGTGCTGTTTACAAAGGCCTGTTCCCACTAAGTGTCCCTTATCTGTTTATTTTAGGTGCAAAAACTTTCAATACTCAAATCACTTGTGTTTTCCTTCTTTGTCTCCTTTGACAGAGGGTTGCCCTGGTCTGTGCAACAGCAATGGAAGATGTACACTGGACCAAAACGGCTGGCATTGTGTTTGCCAGCCAGGGTGGCGAGGAGCAGGATGTGATGTAGCCATGGAGACTCTCTGCACAGATAGCAAGGACAATGAAGGAGGTAAGAGATGCCGAGCGTGAAAACACGTGTGTGCCAGAGCATGGGTTTATAAGTTACACAGTGTCCTGGTGCCAAAAAAACAATCTGATCCCTGTAGGTTAGATTGATTGAAAACTGTATGCGTGCTGATAGAGTGATTTTGCTCCCTATTTTCCCCGAAACAAATGCAAGACTATCATCATTCAGGGAAAAGGCAAGGTAACCACGCTACTGGGTAGTGTATGTTCTCCATCGCTTTTCCTAACCTCCGGATAGATGACGATTCTCCTCATCATGGTATATGCAGCCCTGTGACTGGGGAGCTCTAAAGCAGTATTTTGATAACTAAATATTTCCGAAAGATACAGGGCATTTCCCAAGCTCTTCTGATGAAAGGCAAGGATGGAAAAAAAAAAAAGAAAGAAAGAAAGAAAGCAGCCTCCTTGAAGCTGTACTCCCCAGTGTCCATTTATCCTAAACTTCACAACCTGCTAAAGGACTATGGTCTTCCATGTAGGCCCTTGGTTCAGGAGTAATTCTTTCCCCTGTTGTGCGCATTTTCATTTCAGAGGATCAAGAGTGAGAGCTGGTGATTACTTCTCCGGTGATGAAATGGGGGCCCCTGACAGCCGCTCAGTCTTGGCATACCTTTAGGATTGAGTTTTTTGTTTGTTTTTAAGGTTTTATTTATTTATTCATGAGAGATGGAGAAAGAGGCAGAGACACATAGGCAGAGGGAGAGGCAGGCTCCCTGCAGGGAGCCCGATGCAAGACTCGATCCCAGGACCCCAGGGTCACGGCCTGGGCCCAAGTCGGCGCTCCACCGCGGAGCCCCCCGGGCACCCCTCCCCTAGGGGTTTGTCTAGTCATTTGTTTATGAAATTTTGTTTATTTGAGAAAGAGACCAGAGGGAGAGGGAGACACAGGCTCTGTGCGGGGCCCTATGCGGGACTCGATCCTGGGACCCCGGAGTCACGGCCTGGGCCCAAGGCAGGCGCTCCACCGCGGAGCCCCCCGGGTGCCCCTGGGACTGAGTCTTTGGAAGCGGCTCGGATCCCGTCTGGGCCCCTCCGGCCATCGGGGCTGTCATTAGGGGTGTTTGCCCGTCCTCCCCTTTGCACCTGCTCCTGGCCATGCCCCCAAGAGCAGGACGGCGGAGGTGAAGAGTGCAGGTCCTCACCCTGCCCCGACAGGTGTGACCTCGCAGTCGCTTCATCCGTGACACGGGCACAAAGGGAGAGGCTGGGTAAGGACAGAGCGCAGCGCCCAGCCAGGGGCCCGCAGTAGACTGCTGCTCCTCCGCCTTCCTTCAGCTTCCATCGCGCTTGGCTGCAGTTCCCGGAGGCGGCTGGGAAGATGAACGCCCTTTCCCTTCCCACGTGGAGGAGACCTCACTACTGTCCTCAGGGAAGCAGCGTGACCACCAACGTTGCCTCAACCTACCCGCATCCACTCCCCAATGCACAAGCGCACACACACACCCCCACGAGTGCATCCACTCCCCAAGGCACAAGCGCACACACACACCCCCACGAGTGCATCCACTCCCCAAGGCACAAGCGCACACACACCCCCACGAGTGCATCCACTCCCCAAGGCACAAGCGCACACACACCCCCACTAGTGCATCCACTCCCCAAGGCACAAGCGCACACACACCCCCACTAGTGCATCCACTCCCCAACACACAAGCGCACACACACCCCCACGAGCGCATCCACTCCCCAACGCACAAGCGCACACACACCCCCACGAGCGCATCCACTCCCCAACGCACAAGCGCACACACACCCACGAGCGCATCCACTCCCCAACGCGCAAGCGCATACACACACCCCCGCACTCCCCAATGCACAAGCGCACACACCCCCCTCAAGCGCCTCCACTCCCCAAGGCACTGCGCACACATAACACACGTCCTACGAGGCGCGCACACACACCTCCTACACAGACTCGCACACGCATGCGCACTCCCGCTCCAGCCTGCACCTGCAGTCCATTCTCCAACCAAATGTTTGTGTCTCCTCTTTCCTCTTCTGGGCAACGCTCTGCCCTTCTTCACCTTTAGCTTCTAGCAAACTGTTCCATTTTCCTTTTTTTTTTTTTTTTTTTTTTTTTTTTACCTGGGATGTCAAGAAACCTGACAAGAGCCACAGATTTGAGCCACAGCTGCTTTTCCTCTTGCTCCTGCTGGCTGCGGGGGTCCTGAGCCCCAGAGCCGTGGTGCTCAGGACTCCTTGTCACCTCGACCCGCCTTCACCCTGCGCTTTGTGGAAATGGCAGTGATAATCGTCCCCGACCGCAGCCCAGATGGCAGCTTTCCTCGGTGCTGCCCCATTGTTTTCTGTTGCCCAGGGAGGAAGGAGAGCTGCTTTCCCTCCTTGATCTTATATTCCAGATTTTGTCTTCTAAAAGAAGATTACATTGAGGAGGTTACAAACTCTTCTCAGAGAGAAGCGAACTGCAGGGCCAGGTCTGCAGAGACATGGCTGAGTAATTTAGGGTCTAATCAACTCTTTAGTGTTGTTATCAGCCAAGGAGGTTTTTCTCCCTTGCCTCAAAATTTATCAGCTGTGAATTGGCCTGTTCCCCCTTTGTTTATTCTTATTAGCATGAAACTACGCTATCTCTAGGCTTCCCTCTCCAAGGGGAAATCTGAGCCGATAGAAGACCTCCTGTGGATTCTTTACTTATCTCCTATAATTTGTATTCCTGTCCCTAACCTAATTGTGTTGATCTTCTGAGAAGGAATCTCAGTGCCAGCTTTATTATACCCTGAGATCATCACCCGGGTGCCTTATAACCTAAGCCGGAGGGTTATTTGAACTTAAGCGTGGACTGTGTGAATAGAGACCATATTTTCCACATCAAACCCCAAATCAGGGCACATCATCTGGCCATTAAGGCGATCATTATTGTTATATGAGGTCAGTAGAGCCGAATGTTTAAAATAGGACCGTACCTGAGATTTCATGACATATGCTCGCTTGTGCTGATTGAGATCCATTGTTCAGAGTACGTTTGATGTCAAATGACAAATTAGCCAGAAAGTAGCCAAGCAGTTTGATTTAACTTATTAAGTGGTGAAGGAAGAAGAACAAATGAAGAGGTTGATTTGGCCCTAACTAGCATGTCATAGACGTAGCCACTAGTCCAGACTGAGCAACATTGTACAATATGATCTTTTTTAAAGAAAATAGAAAAAAATTAAAGAACAAAAAAGGCTGCTTACTATCCCCAGAACTGAAGAAAATACATTAAAAGATTTTAGAAGGGACAACACAGTTGGGGAAATAGTCATATTTATTTCTTAGACCAAGAATCTTCCTTCCCCTCTGAAATCCTACTTTTCTTTACCAAATCCATCTTGCTCCATCTCCATGGTCTAAGACTCTAGATCCTCAAAATCTAAATCTCACTAAATCGCTGTTCCTAAAGAGCGATTGCCTGTGGGGCCCCACTTCTCCTCTATGTCTCTAAAGTGTGTAAGAAAAGGCAGTCTTATGAGAGAATTCTTTAAGAGGCTCTTCTTTAAGAAACAGACTACCAGTAAAATGGATGGGAGGAATTTATCTGTAGCCCCTCCCTCAACACCCGCACAGTCGTAAGAAATAAATGTCCTGTTCAGTTGGACCCTGTTTCTTTAGCCCTCAAATAAACACCTGTCCTGCACTCAGGATCGCCAGCATTTCAGAAATAAGGGCAGTCTTTTACCCACAGTAAAGGCCCTGACAAAGATCCCCAGTCTGTTTGGCATCAACCAGGTGCCTCCCCAAACCGCTTCTTAAATCTAGCTCGGGGTGTCAAACAGAGACTGTTGGAACAGATGATCTGGACAAAGGCAGGCAAAAGAATAGAAGATTTTTAAATCACACAGTGGAAGTGAGAAATGAATGGTCACTGGACCAGGTAATTGTGTTTAACATCTCTTAACAGAGCGTGTATAGACACTTTGGGAGCAACCACACTGTATCCTGCCCTAGTTGAGAAAGCTTTCAGAGCAAAGAATCAGCAGTGTATGCCTAGCCTTGGCTTATAAATATTTCTTCTTCAACTCTTTCTTCACCTACAAAGCCTCCCTCTGGGCTGAGCCATTTCCCATTCATATTCCAGAACTCCCATCTGACAGTGAAGTTACTAAGATCAGAGAAAAGCCAGGTAAAGAGCTGGGAACTGGTCACCATTAAGTGCAGGGTGATGGGGACTGGAGTGTCACACCGTGAGCCTGTTCTGCCTCATTCTGTTAGCTACTTGAGCGTCTCCTTTAGTCAGCTTCTGAAAATGGTCCCGTCTGTCTCACAGTGTGCTCTACCTCAGGCTTCTGCTACCCCTCCACGAGGATATCCCTGGTATTTGTTATTCTCACCAGGAAAAGACTCTTGGGTTGCACGTGATAGAAATTCCACTCAAAGGGTCTTAAGCTTTAAAAAAAGGAAAACTTATTAGCTTATATAACTGAAAAACTCAGAGATAGCAGCACCAAGGTGTTTAAACAATGGGAACAGAAACCTGGGTTAATTCATCTGTCAACTCTGCTTTATTCCACATTGACACCGTTCTCTGATGGTCTCTTCCTCAGAATGACCCCCAGCAGCGCTGGGTTTACACTGCACAGCATAATAACCCAGTGCAAGGAGACAGCCTTTATCAAATGGTTACATGAGGCCTGGGTCTGAGCCGGACCCTCATCGGCCTGAATTCTGTCCCCTGCCCAAAGAAAAATTGAAATTCTTTCACCAGAAGAAAGAGGTGGATGGATGCTGGATAGGCAGAAAAACAGATTCCACTCTAGGAATATTAATAACTGCCCACAGCATTTAGTTTTAGTGTAACCAGGGCATATACCTCTGTACTATTTCATATAGCTCATAGACTTCTGTACTCTCAGGAAGAACTCCTTTATTCTTTATCTTCTTTTCTCCCCAAGAATTATAGCCTTCTCACATGAGAACAAGAAAACCAGTGCCGAACCTCAATATGCTTTCCATGCCCCAGGTTGGCAAGGCCCTCTCCAGTTCTCCCTACATATTTTTTTAATAAATTTATTTTTTACTGGTGTTCAATTTGCCAACATATAGAATAACACCCAGTGCTCATCCCATCAAGTGACCCCCTCAGTGCTGGTCACCCAGTCACCCCCACCCCCCTCCCACCTCCCTACATATTTTTATAAGCATAAAAAATATCGTTGTTTTTACCTAGCATACCCCCTGAGAATCTCATTCAGTAGAGAGTTTTGTCATTGTAAATAGCTCCCCATATGGTAGCCCCACTATGCAAGCAGCGAAATGCAAAAGCTTGCCAGAGGCAATTTTACCTTTATAGCAACTCAAGATACTTATTAACAAGACAGTTTCTTGGGGCGCCTGGTTAAAGCTCAGTCGGTTGAGCATCTGACTCTTGATCTCAGCTCAGGTCTTGATCCCTCAGGGTTGTGAGACCAAACCCCGTGTTGGGCTCCACAGTGGGCATGGAGCTTCCTTAAAAAAAATAAATAAATAACAAATAAATAAGTAGACAAGAGGATTTCTCCAAAATACGTTATCAGTTGTTACCATGTTCTCACTGTTCTAGTTAGAGTTTCTTTTGACATCTTTCATCCATGTATGGTCCTCCAGTGGATAGCTCCCCTGGGGGTTCTTAAGGCATGGGACCCAAGCACTCTCTTAGAGAGTAGGTGGTTGAGGACACAAAAATACTATCCTTTATGCAAGAATCGTGGCATGCCAAAATATGATGCCAGGAGTGTGATACATCTTACTTGTAAGTAGGTAGAGTTATTTTTTTGTCTCTCAGAAATATTATTTTGTGGGGATATGTCAGGAAGATGTACCTAGAACAGGCTTTTTTTTTTTTTTTTTAGTGGAGGCTGATGATAATGGAGAGGAAAAGCACAATTCAGTTGAGGTTATTCAGAAATTAGAACGATAAAAACAGTCAGGCGGCGGGGGTGGGGGGCTAAAGAATACAAACAGAAGGTTCAGACTGCAAGAAGCAGTGGGAGTGTGCTAGCAGTAAAAACCAGAAGTGGAAAAATGAATGAAATGTTAATGTAAGCAGCAGGATGAGTGTGGTGAGTGGGCGGGGGCCATCTAAGTTTGGAGATTACCAGATGAAAATAAGGAAATATTTGAAAATAGGTTCTTAAAAAGTTCTAGCCGGAAGATGGGACTATTGTCTTCTCCAAACACATATTAAGATAACATTTAAATAAAGAAGATAGAGAATAACAGACCTGGGAAGAAAGGGTGGGGAGAATGACTTTTGAAAAGGGAGAAGTGGATATCATGGAAACACAAGCGTGGCATGCAGACTCTCAGAGGGTTAAGATATATTTTTCTGGTAGATCATGATCTGAGGGAAAAATTACTATGAATGTGAAACCCTGACTCCCACTTTTGGGGTGAGACTTGGGTTCTTCTGAACCCCTTTGCATGGAGTTTTTAGAGCAATGTAAATTGCCTTCATGGAAAGAGAAGTCCCCTTGTGCTCTCGGAAGCAAAGCACCCCACTAGCTTCCCAATCAAGTGCAAGGAACATGGGATTTCACCACTAGATTTGAGTAAGGCTTAGAGGGAGAGAAAAGTGAGAGCCACGCAGGCTGGAGCTCGAAGTATTTTACAGCCAAAGCCAGTCACTGCGACTTCAGGTTTCAGAAATGGGCAGTGCACAGGACCTCTTCAGAAACAGGTCTCCTTGTTAGACATTGTCTCTACCTCAAGAACCTTGGCGTTAATGGTGAGAGCTAGTCATAGTAGCCACAGGAAACAAATAGAACATTCTTGTTGTCAAAAGAGTTAACCGCTGTCAACAGTTTGGTGTGAATAGTTCTCCTTCATGAATGAGCATAGTACTGAGAGTTGGAGAAGGGTAAGAAAAGAAAACCAAGAGACTGTCTCCACTGTACCTTTAAGACATCATTTTGATCTGTTTCAATCTAATTATCTCTAGAAACTGAATCCATTCTTCCATTCCTTCATCAAATACATTACATTGTATGCTGACTTGGTGCCAAGAAGTGTACTAGATATTGGGGACACAGTGGTGAACTCAGCTCTCAAGGAGCAGCATGAGCCATTGCCTGAGCTGCTGGCTGAAGGAATGGAGGGGAACGGCTGGGGGTCCAGGGAGTAGGGGGCTAGAGAGCAGGTCAGAGGTCTCCAAGTAGAGGAAACAATAATGATGAAAGGTTTTTGAAACCATGGTAAGGAGTTCTAACTACTCAGAAGGCAGTAGAGGCCAAATAAAGGACTTTTTTTTTAACTAGAGAAGTGAAGTTATCAGACCTGATTTCTGCAAAATGACTTTGTCAGAAGTATAGAGGATGAATAGTTGGGACAAGACTGGAACCCAGGAAACCAGACTGTTGTGGAGACCTCGTCAAGAGGTGACCATGGTGGCCTGAAGGGCAGTTTCAGTGAAATGGAAAGAGAAAAACTCAATAAATATTTGGGGTGAAGAAAAGAAAACCTGGTAATTGATGGAGTGCAGAGAAAAAGGAAGGGAGAAAAGGAGTCAAGGATGACACTCAGGTTTCTGCTTTGAGAGACTGGATGGGTGGGTTGTAGAACCATTCACTGAAGTAGGAAATACAGAAGAAAACAGCATATTTAGAGAAGATTAGATATCTTGTGTTTTAGACCCACTAAGTTTTTAGATATTACCTTACATAATATCCAAATGGAAATATCTAAAGGCAGTTTGTGGATTTGAAGTGCTGAATTATCAGCCTAGAGACATAGACACCAAACCTACAAAGAGACCACTGATGGACACACACACACACACACACACACACACACACACAAGAATAGTCAGAAACCTAAACATGATTCCAATTCAGTCATAAATAAATTTCATGCATATCACAGAACGGTGACTTTAAAAAGTAATGAAAGGTTTTATACACTTTGAAAATTCTGGAGTCTACAAATAAATTATTCCATCAGAATTTCTATCTCTACCTCTAACTTGGAATAGGGGAAGGGAGCTTCCAAATACTGTGGGGTAGGGCAGTAGACATTAATTATCTTTTGAATAAAAAAAGAAAATTCATTAAAGGGAAATTTATGACTTTTTATCCAGTCATTAAATCAAGGCTTTGAAAAACAGGTTCAGGTATCCATAGCTACTTGAAAGAAGAAAGTGAGTTTTGACAAGCAGATCAAAGCCAGCATAGGGGTAACCTAGGGAAAGACCTGGCCTCAGAAGTTTTCATGTAAATCTGGTAAAATATGCATCATCTAAATTTGCCGGAAACAACGTCAAGAGTGATTTGAAGAATACAAGGGAATAGGCAGGGTAGAAACATTAAAGCAAGACCAGAGGCTGGCAAGCTATGACCTCTTGGCCAAAGACTGTTTTTGTAAATAAAGTTTTATTGGAACACACATATTCATTTCCATAATGTCCACAGCTGCTTTCACGCTGTAAAGGTGGAATCGAACAGTTGCAACAGAGACGGCATGGCCCTTTGCATGCCTAAATCACTTACTATCTGGCACTTTGCAAGGTAAGTTTGCCAACCACTGTTATAGTCCAGGGAAAGCCTAAGGTAAAAAGAGAACATGTTTTAAAATAATAACTACAGCCATAATGTTCAGGATTGAGTGGTCAGAAGCACAAACTAAATTATCTGCTTTACATCAAAGAAATTGCAAAGGAAGAAAGGCCCTTTACTGATCTTTGAAGTTGTTTTTCATTAGGTTTTGAGCATTTCTGATCTAATCTTTAGATTTTTTTATGATTAATTTTATTAGATATGATGTGTACACCAATATAAATTTAAGCCAACCTAATATTCCCAATACTAAAAGGAAACTCAATGATTTTGAGAAGCTATTCCACAAAGACAATTTTACTACAGTCTACATTTGGACAAGTGGATAATCAACTTACTTGTACTAGATAGCCCCAGCTATAAAAGTACAAAGAATGAAAAATGTTTTCCCAAGTTATAGAGAGCCGGATTCATAACCATCCGTCACTTGCTTGGGCAAGTTACTGATAAACTCTGCAGAAAAATAACAAACCATGTGTCCCTGCATCTTGGCTATTGAAAATGAGATTCTTCCTCTGATTGATGTTAGCAGAGAGGCTTGTAAAAATGCATTTCCAACTGATTAGTTCAGAAGGTGTCAATCTCATGCAGTTTTATGACCTGCAGACTACATGCCAGATGTACATTTGCTTTTTATAAACTAACAAAGATGAATGACTAAATTTGAGCATTCCTCTTTGGCAACTTGTACCATATATTGCCTAAAGGAAGATACCGGAGTAATGTGGGGGAGGAGAGGACGCCGGGCATTTAACCTTTAATTTACAAGACTAATGGAGATAAAATACAATAATTGGAAGTACTTTCTCTAGTGTGCGTAGTTTCTATTTAGGTTGAAGAATGAATGTAAGGGAAAACCCTGCAAGAATATAAAATATTTGTGTTAAATGATTCTCCCAAGCATATGCACACCTATTCAAAAGCCACGGAGTGAGAACTCTTAAATTTATCATAAAACACATAATTAAGGATTCCTTATAGTCTCAATACATAATCATGAAATGTTATTGAAAGGATTTTATTTTTTAATTGATTTCTTTTGGTATTGGGGCAATAGTTCAATAGTCTACTACTTTAAAAAGCTGAATCTTTAATAACTGCTTCTATTTCTTTGAAAGAGGTAGAAAAAATAGACAATATATTGCATTATTATATCTTCGTGAAAAGTAAGCTTATAGCATAGTTTTATCTTCCTTCCAGAAATATGGAGAAATATTTAGACATTTTTGATCTTCATGGCCTTTTGGCTAAGAAAGTAGTATTTCGATAAATTTATATAAAGTTTCAAAGCGCAGTTTCATTTGATTTGCTTAAAACATGATTTAAATTTTTACCAAAGGGATAAAACCACACTTTCAAATAAATAACACATTTAAAAAAAAAATAACAGACACCTACATAAAAATGTAATTATCATAAGGAAACAATATGTGGGAAGATCTGCCTATCAGAAATTCTGACTCATCATGGTAACAAAAAAATTAAAATATTAACGTAAAAGGGGTCCAACACCATAAATTTAATTCAAGTATTCATGTTTTAAGCTTGTTTTTCACAGCAAGGGGAAAGTGTAGGGATTTTTAGTTACAGTCTCTAGATAAATTAAGTCTCTTTCAGTTTTAAGAGACAGAAAATCTAACCCAAACAGGCGTAAGGAAGAAGATGATAGCTTGGCTTCTGCAACTGAAAAGCCGGGGAGCTCAGATGTGGCTTGTTGCAAAAACCTTGAAGATGCCAAGATGACCTGTTGTTTTTCTCTCCAGTTCTGGGGTCTGCCTCTTGAATGGCTGTCTTGGGAAACAGGTTCTCCTGTAGCAAGCAGCTGGATTGAGGTAGCAACCCCAAGCTCACAGCCTTACAGCTCCAAGCCTCGGGGGAAGAGGGAGGAGGAATCTCTGCAGACAGTACCTGCAATTCACTCCAGTTAGACAAGTTAGGTCGAATGGACATTCCTTAACCAAACATTCAGGGGGAAATGCACACAGACTCAGAGGTGGGGACGGATGGATACAGAAATGGAAATGTAGAGCTGTTGCCCAAAGAAGAAGAAGTGAATGTTAGGAGAAATCATAGGTGTTCACTGCATTCTCCTTCAGGTGGGCGAAATGATTTAAGGACATTCATCCAGGACCCCTCACCTTTTGTTTGTGACCTTACCTGTGTTGTTGACCTACTTTTAGACTGGATAGCATAACTCAATTTAGTCTGTTTCCTTTTGTCTCAGTTTGCTGTCAGATAATGAAGGGGCAAACTTATATTCTATTAATAAGAGTGGCCTAAAGCCAAAACAAATGGCTAGTGCAGTTTTCTCTTAAATAAAAGTTATTAAAAAAAAAAAAACCCTTGTGTAAATAAAATATGTAGGCCAACTAGATATTTTCAACTGAGTTCCCAGAATAGGGTCACACGGATACTTGGGTTTGAAGATTTTAAAACCATTTGTCCGATCTCTCAAAAATGATTTGAAGTCCTCAGAAACTAATGTTTTTATTAATCTATACTGAGAAATGTCATTTGCCTGCCATTCAAAATTTATGTGTCAGCTGCCCAGGGAAAGAATGATCTTCAGAAATATTGTCACCAAATCATCATAACCTGGCACTCTTGTCCACTAATGAGTTGGTTTATATGTTTCAAACAATATACGTAGGCCATTGAATGTGGTTTCCTTTTTTTTATAAGATTATATTTATTTATTCACGAGAGACACAGAGAGCAAGAGAGAGGCAGAGACACAGGCAGAGGGAGAAGCAGGCTCCATGCAGGGAGCCTGATGCAGGACTTGATCCTGGGACTCCAGGATCACGCCCTGGGCCGAAGGCAGGCACTAAGCCACTGAGCCACCCAGGGATCCCCTGAATGTGGTTTTCTTTTGATGTTCTGGAGGAGGCACCAGCAAACTCTTTCTCTCCGGTACACTTTTAAGGTCACCAGCACTTTCGGTCAAGTTTTTTGTGATAGGCTTCTTATCATTTCCAATATTATGGCTCACTTACATTTGCCACATTTTATTTATTTTAATTTTTTAGATTTTATTTATTTGAGAAAGAGAGAATACAAGCAGGGAGGAGAAGCAGACTCTACCCCTGCTGAGTGGGGAGCCCAATGCAAAGCTTGACCCTCCTACCATGACCTGAGCTGAAGGCAATCAACCAGCCCAGCCACCCAGGCACCTCCATTTGCCATTTTAAAGTTACACCTCCATTTTAGCAGAGACATGCAAGGGGCTCAGGATTCTATGTAAAATTTGAGAGATGCCTTAATTTTATTTGGAACACACTTTAACTTCCTCGGGAAAGCTATTTCCTTGAAAGGCAATTGGCTGATCTCAACCATTATACGTTGATTTGCATTTGCTTCACTTCACAGACTTTCATTTTCTGACCCTTTCCCAAATTTTAGACCTTCACCCTACGTAGGTCCCAATCCATTGACCAGTAATGCTCATTATGTTAACTCCTATGCGTTTTCTCTAAAATAGAGAAGGCTTCAGTAATTATTCTTAAAACTAATCTGTAGTCCTTCCTACTGCTAATAGATTGTTCTAATCAGTCATTTTTTATTTCTTACTCAGAATCAGCCATCTCCAATCCAAACATTTACTCTGCGTGAAAGCGGCTGCAAGTATTGTATTAATATTTGATGTTTCCAAAAAGTCTGCCTCGTAGAAATTACTCTCAGATGGGGGGCGGGGGGGGGGGGGCCGATTCCTTGGATCTGAAAGAAAACGAACCAACAAACAAAACGTGTTGCTCATCACCGATTAACAAGAGGAACTCTCTTACTGGCTTCCACTTCTCTCTGCAGATGGGCTCGTTGACTGTATGGATCCTGATTGCTGTTTACAGAGTTCCTGCCAAAACCAACCCTACTGCCGCGGATTGCCTGATCCTCAGGATGTCATCAGCCAAAGCTTACAGTCCCCCTCACAGCAAGCTGCCAAATCCTTCTATGATCGAATCAGTTTTCTTATAGGATCTGATAGCACCCATGTCATACCTGGAGAAAGTCCTTTCAATAAAAGGTTAATGCATTTTTTTCCTTACATAGATAGATTTGTAGTGATATTATCAATAGTTAAATGCACTTTATATGAACTGCTGATGACTGTGAATTTGAGGAAAGTGCTTTTTCTTCTAATGCAGTTTTTCCTCTTTCGGCAAATACCTCACCAAACTTCACATTTCAAGTATTTTTGACACAGTTCACATACTTTGTCAATTTCAGTACCTGAGCCATAACAGGACATCCCATTAAGGAGTCAATAAATCTTCATTTAACTAGTTGATTTTGTTAGCACAGTTGGAAATGTTTCAAAAGACGCAGTGAAAAGACCCCAAAAGGCAAAACAGAAGTGAGCTTTTTTTTTTTAGCTGAGCTCGCTAAATAATATAAATTATGAATTAATGTAATGGAACTGCTAACGGCATGGCAGTAAGATTGCATAAGCTGTTTGACTGGTGCTTTACAGAGCAGTAATGACCTGAAAATAAACCAGTAAGTGAAAGCAGGTGTCTTGTGTCTCACTGAGTAAAAGAAGATGATTTACACTAGAACTCCTGGCTCTGCAGTAATTTAACAGCATTAATGCAGTTAAACCCAGCAGTTGATTAAAAGTTGTTGCACAAATGTGCCTTATTGCCCCTTTAAATCTTGTTCTTCTTGGTCCCTGCAGATTTATGGATTGCCTTGGAATTAATTGGAAGGTATACTTTTCTTCATGTAAGCACCAGATATATGACTTATGAAAAAAGCACAATTTATAATTTTAAAAAATTCATCTCTAAATTATTGGTCTTGATAACTCTCCAAAAACCAGATTGCAACACATTAAAACTCAGGGTAAACACCAGGCATTTAGAGAATGTGAATTACATTGAATTAAAAAGGACATTGTCTCGGGACTATTTCAGGTCTGTTTTTTGTGAATAGCGAGTGTATGTGACAGTGTTATTTTATCCTTACGTTGAATTATCTCTAAATCATGATAATGTTGGCCTGAGAAGACAAATGTTCGTTTTAATTCTTCTACTTTTCCCACAGCCTTGCATCCGTCATCAGAGGCCAAGTACTAACTGCTGATGGAACTCCACTTATTGGAGTAAATGTCTCGTTTTTCCATTACCCAGAATATGGATATACTATTACCCGCCAGGATGGAATGTGAGTCATTCCCACTGCACTCTCTCCGTGTGAAATATTTTCAGTATAAGAGCTAGGCATTCTTATATCACCCATTATGTTTTATTATCCCTTTTAATATAGAACTGCAACAACTTTTAGACTCCAGAAATCTGTGACAGCTCATGTGGCAGAGACATAAAGTCACATGCCCATGTAGTTCTTTGAAAGTTGATTTCATTTGCCAAGACATGATAACATGGTTGTGGTTTTGTAGGGGAATTTTCTTTGTTTTAGAAGATTCATCGACATGTTTAGAAGTTACATTCCGTATCATCTGTCACTTAAGCTCAGATTGTTCTGAAAAAAATGAGTAGATGGGTAGATAGATAAAGCAAATTTGGGAAAATGTTAATAAATTGGTAAATCTAAGTAAAAGGTGTGTGGGTGTTTGTTGAATAATTATTTTAATAGGCTTGAAATTATATACAAGTTGGGAGAAAAGTTGGTTTTCTTCATAAAGCATGTTTGAGGAGATGAGCATTGTTGGAAGCTGTATGGGATCCAGATACCTAGCTAAGTAATCTTGTTTTTTCTTAGGTTTGATTTGGTGGCAAATGGCGGTGCTTCTCTTACTTTGGTATTTGAACGCTCCCCATTCCTCACTCAGTATCATACTGTGTGGATTCCATGGAATGTCTTCTATGTGATGGATACCCTAGTCATGAAGAAGGAAGAGAATGACATTCCCAGCTGTGATCTGAGTGGATTTGTGAGGCCAAATCCCATCATCGTGTCTTCTCCTTTATCCACCTTTTTCAGATCTTCTCCTGAAGACAGCCCCATTATTCCCGAAACACAGGTAGAGTGTTCTAGCAGGCAGCACTTTTAAGGAAACATCTTCAGTTTATGTGGTTTCCTTCAAGAAACCTTCAAGAAAGATTGCAAAATTCCAGCACTATCCTTAGTAATTCTATAGACTGAAACAAAGAATGTGGGGGGTACATATGCATGTGTGCGTGTAAGAATAGGTCATACTGTCGTAGGATATCTAGTTATTCCTTAAAGATCTACTCAAAATACTTTACTTTTTGTTCAAGCTACACTATATCTGTATATATTTATTAGTCGTAGCCAAATGGAAAAACATCTTAAACTCAACAGGTAACAATGCTTTTGTTCATTCACTCAATCACTGGAAAAAAGTTTTGATACTGCTTGACATGGTTAACAAGCACTATTATACATGGTCATTACTCTCAGTGACTTACTGTTTAATTAGAAGCAAAAGTGTGTTTCAAAAAAGATAATTTTTAGCAACAAATGTTCATTAATTTTCTCAAGATATTTATTTTATCAAGAGAAGTTGGTATTATGTCTTAAGTTCTAATAATTTATAGTAAAGCCTATTCTCCTCCACGAAAAGAAAACTATATACCTTTTTTTTTTAAGAATAGCCATACTTTCACTATTCCTTTTATCTACTGAAAGATCTAGAGATCATTTTGCTTCCTCTTTGTTTCCAATTATAACTTTGAGGCCTTAAAGATAGGACGTTAGGTGCAATAATAATGGACTTTATTCATAAATAAGTAAAAATATGTAGTCTTTATTTTTTTTAAGTTTTATTTATTCAAGAGACAGAGAGACAAGGGGGAGGGGCAAAGGGAGAAGAAGAGAGATTCTCAAGGTGACTCCCAACTGAGCGTGGAGCGAGCTGTGGGGCTCCATCCCACAACCTCAAGATCGTGACATGAGCCAAAATCAAGAGTTGGTCACTTAACAAACCAAGCCACCTAGGTACCCCCAAAATATGTGGTCTTTTAAAATAAAGCAGCACAGGAATGCCTGGGTGGTTCAGTTGGTTACTTGTCTGCCTTTGGCTCAAGTCATGATCCCAGAGTCCTGGGATCAAGCCTCTGCATCAAGTTCCATGCTCAGTGGGGAGTCTGCTTCTGTTTCTCCCTCTGCCATAGCACCCCACGCCATTCATGCTCACTTTCTCTCAAAAAAGTAAACTCTTTTTAAAAAAATAAAATAAAATATAGCAGCACATAGCAGCTTGTCACATTTGTTCTTCTCTGCACCAGGCACTGTGAGAATGGAATGAAGCAGTAAGCCAATCAGATGTAGTACCTGTTCTCAAGGAGCTTACCAGCTAATGGGGAGAGAGACAACAAATGTATAAATATATGTCAGGTTGTGAATAAGACTTATTTTTTAAATCTAAAACAGAGTTAATGGATGGAGGTATGATGATATAAAGTATGGTCCAGGAAGATCTTTTTGACAAGTTGATATTTCAGTTGAAATTTTAAGAAAGTGAAAGAATAAACCCAAAAATAAAAGGGTATTCCAGTTAGCACAAGAAGCAAGTGCAGAAGCTCCAAGGGAAGAGAATGTTTGGCTTGTTCACAAAATGGCAAAGAGGCCAGCAGGTGTGTCATGAGTAAAGGGGTGACACGCAAATCATTGAAGACCGTGGCAAGGATAAGGACTTCCTACTTTTAGTAATTGGAAGCTGCTGGCAATTTTTAAGTAAAACAATAACAGTTACTGATTTCCTTCTTTTTTTAAAAGATTTTATGTATTCATCTGATGTGGGGGAGCAGGGTTAGAGGAGGGGGAAAGAATCTCAAGCAGACTCCTCGCTGAGCAAGGAGCCTGAGGCAGGGCTCCATCCCACAACCTGAGATCATGACCTGAGCCTAAACCAAGAGATGAACACTTAAGCAACTGAGCCACCCAGGTGCCCCTACTCATTTCCTTCTTAAAAGGATCACTACAGTTGCTACACTAAGAATGTTCTATATTAGGCAAATGTTGCAACAAAGGAGACCAGGTAGGAGAGAGTCTCAGTAGTAGGAGAGATGCTGGTGGCTTGGACAAAAGTAGTTGAGGTGGAAGTGGTAAGAAGTGGAGTCCAGGGGAGAAGATGGAAGTAAAATGTAAACTTGGGGTCATCAGTGATAAAGATAAACATCAAGCATAGGATGAGATCCCCTAGGGAGGGAGTGCAGCTAGAGGGCAGAGGAGATAAGCTGAGAAGGTGTAGGATAACAGATAAGAACTCTCGCAGGCAAATGTAATACAGAAGAGACATGTCAATGATTTACTGCATAACAGCCAAGCCAGCTTTGAGCTGAAGCTTTTGGAAATTCATTGTAATCTTATGCAACATAGTACTTCCTTCCCAGGGGCCATCTTGCAGTAACTCTGAATTTCTTAGCCAGTCCTTAAATAGATTGAACCTTGAAGCAGTGTCTGTCTGTCTGTCTGTCTGTCAATCTATAGGTGGCAAATATTTAGCAAACTGAGTCATTGAAATGGATTTCAAGTTGTCAACAATTGTAGGAATACATGAAGGGTTTTTTTTCCCCATCCATCAAACAGTCTGCAAACATTTAGTAGAAATTTACTGAGAGCCTATTATGTATGAGATGCTCTACTAGATAAAAAGAATAATAAGACATGGATTCCCACCATTCTAAATGTGATCAAGATTTAAAGGAAGAAGTCTGAGAGTTCGAAAGAGAGGTCTATTCCTAAAGAAGCCAAAAAAGCATCACTGGGGTTGGCCTTCAAAGTGGGGAAAGGATATTCCAGACTGAAGAAAATGTGTGAGCCACTACATGGTGGTAAAAACATATGATGTCATATTAAAACTGGTGAACTACTTAAACCTAGGGCATATAAGAGAAAAGGTTAGGGCCAGATGGCCCTAAATACCATACAATGGAGACCTTGAATTCTATAGGCAATATGGAACCAGGGGGCCAATGGCATCTCTTCAGATTTCTTTAAAGCTAACTCAAGTGGCAAAATGGGTAATTGGTAGAAGAAGACAGATAAATTAGTGAACTGACTACTGTTCACCGTATTTCCATACATATCCAGCACTGAGATGGGGAGGGCACAACACTCACAGTGGTGGTGGAAGTAGAGGAGAGGAAACAGATCAGACCAAGATTTGGAAGGATGTACTTTTTCTTTAGCTGAAAAAGTAAGCTTTTAGCTGAAATATGTAACCTTATTTATTATAAAATATTTATCAGGGATCCCTGGGTGGCGCAGCGGTTTGGCGCCTGCCTTTGGCCCAGGGCGCAGTCCTGGATATCCGGGATCGAATCCCACGTCAGGCTCCCAGTGCATGGAGCCTGCTTCTCCCTCTGCCTGTGTCTCTGCCTCTCTCTCTCTCACTGTGTGCCTATCATAAATAAATAAAAGTTAAAAAAATTTTTTTAAATAAATAAAATAAAATATTTATCAACTTATCATAAAACAAAACAAAAACAACAAAATCAAAGAAAGCCTTTATTTTTTATGTCATATTTTTAATTGTAGTTTCTAACTGAATATTCAATGGGCTGAAGAACGGGGCTTATAGATCACGCAGCTGGCAAAAAATAAGCTTAATGGTTTATTCTTCCACTCTGGCTGGATTTACTTTCCCCACTAATGCAAAATAACATGGTCAAGTTAAATTACATAGGAGAAACACATGTTTTAATGAACAAAATTACAGATATTTGTTCCATGGAAGTAGGTTAATGATGACAAAGATAATAATCTGTTATTAAAATTGGGAATAACATGTAATATTTTGAATTAGAGAAGCAGCCCCTACCAGATCACAGGGAATATATATTTAATTAATGAAAGACTGTATTACATATAGAAAACCTATCAGATTTGTGAGAAATCATTTTGAAAACAAAAACAAATTAAGAGGAAACAAATTATATGCCTTAGGGTTCCATCACTTACATTTTCAGGGCCATTCAAGAGTCCCGGAATCCATTTTTCAAGCGAACCCACTGATATTTCACCCCAATGATGGAAGAACAATGAGTTGTATTTAGATTATTCACCCTGTAGCCTACAGCCACATAAAAGTGCTGTCAATCTTAAATGTAATGTTCTCCCCGAGTCTAACAGAGCTCTCGAAAGTTTCTATATGTCCATAAACTGTTTTGCTTGAGACAGTGTATGGCTGAAATCAATGGGCATGTTTGATAAGAAACCCCACTCCCTGTGGTAAATAGGTGCTGTGAGAGCAGAACAATGTCTTCTTACTCCACTGTACTGCATTGCATCACTCTTGATGCCAACATTGGCTCACAGGCCAGAATGGAGGTTTCCTCAACCCATTCTTATGTCCTACTTACTTAAATTGACCACTACAACCTCACTATCGTGTGTTCTACTTAAGTCATTATAATTTGGAGATGACAGATAGGCATCAATCCTAACTGTTCTGTGCCAGAGGAGCTGGATCCTACTGACCACTGGATTGCTATGCTATGATTTTTCTAACACAATATGTAATCCTTTATGTCTGAAGAATGAATCTCAACAGGGCAACATGAGGAAATCTTTGAAAATGTTATTGAATTCTTAGAAGACAAAACAGTGACTTCCTGATGCAGATTCTTGAGTAGAGATAGCCTTGCACTTTGCAGTATATGTATTGTAGTAAACCTATCAAGAGCTACCATTGTTAACCCAACTAGTAGGAGCTTGGTTGTTAGCATCTGCACTATCTAGAAAGATCTTATACACCACATAAAATATATTTTTTTTCAAAATAAGTAATGTTTTGGCATAATATACTTGGTGTACGTCAGTATGAATTTGTTGGCATTCGTTGACCTGGTCACATTGATGGATAAATTGTGGGGCTAAGAATATGATTTTTAAAAATCTATAAAGGAAACTGTTCTTAGTCAGGCCATTATTTTAACTTTTCAGTCCAGCTTCAATTCAAAAAGTGTACATTGAGTGTCTTGCATGTGTGTTCAGTAACACACTAGTTGTTCTCCCAGGGAGGATTTATGCAGCTCTGAAATATTACTGCATCTACCATCATATCAAAATCAGTGGTGAGTCCTAGCTCAGTGTTTAACTAATTATGACAAATATGCTGTTGTTCTGTTGCCTTTCAACATGGATACAGAATTCACTACGATTTAATCCAAATGAATTGGTCTTTTTTGTTAATCACTCCCATCTTTCTAGGCTGTGACCAGTCAGCTGCCGAGGCCATAGGCAAGGGCTTAATCCCTAAATGAGCCAGCTGGTGTAGGCCAGATCTTTGGCCTGGACCACATCCCTGCTCTGAGCTAACCATCTTAGAAATGTCTGCTCTCATTCTCCAGGGCGACAGGGGTGAAAGATGGGTTAGCGAGAATCGGCTGTGACTATGAGCCAACAAGTCAGTGCATGTCAGCCTGATGGAGCAGTCACTGTGTCTCCTGTATGAGGAGTAGCACCTGAGGTGTGATTAACTCAGAATGAATGACAAGAAGCTTTTAGGAGGAAAAAAATTGGGCTGGCAGCAGAGTTATTTTTAATTATTGAATAAAGTAACCGCTCAGATGTGTATTTGGGATTAGTGACTCTTTGGTGTCTTATTTTAGTTGCAATATTCAGTTCTTTTAAATCTGTTTTACCTAATAGCTAGTTATCCGTGATCACAGTTTGAAGTTTCCACTTTATTCAAACCTAGGTACTCCATGAAGAAACTACAATTCCGGGAACAGATTTGAAACTTTCCTACCTGAGCTCCAGAGCTGCAGGATATAAGTCAGTTCTTAAGATCACCATGACCCAGTCCGTCATACCATTTAATTTAATGAAGGTTCACCTCATGGTGGCTGTGGTAGGAAGACTGTTTCAGAAGTGGTTTCCTGCCTCGCCAAACCTGGCCTATACTTTTATATGGGATAAAACAGATGCATATAACCAGAAGGTCTATGGTCTATCGGAAGCTGTTGGTAAGTTCTATACTGGTCTATTCTGCATCCAGAAAAAATTGTCGTGAAGTCATAACTAACATGAAATTGATTGTCACCATGGAAATCTGTGGACAAACAGAGAGGAAAGCAGTAAGGTTGGCCTTGGGGAGTTATAAGCTGGTTGATTGAGACCTACCATGGGACAAGGGAATATATTCCATATGATGAGAAGCAAATAGCCCTTCTTTTCTGGCTGAAATTATATCTTCCAAAATGTTTTGAATGAGATTCCAAGTTGTCCTATCCTTTCCTTCATGTTCTTTTTCCTTACTATTCTCCTTCCTTCTTGCTTTTTTTTTTTGTTCTTTCTAACTTTAATCTCCTTAGTTTTCCTTATCCTTTTTTTATGTTTTCTGTATCTAACAATTAGGGTAGTTTCAACTCATAATGATTTTTAAAAGGATCCAGACAATATTTATGTCCAAAAATTATTTCAGCTTTTTTGAGCAGGAGTCAACTCAGTGGACTGACATTCTTAAAACATCAGTTAAGCCCATTGTTTCACTAAGTGATGGCACAGTGAGATCGAAGATTGGCCTGTTGAGATACATATGCTTAAGAGCTTCATGATCAGGCCAAGAACAGCAAAAACTAATGGATGCTTTTGGTTCCATTAGGTTTTACCTGAGAATATCATAGACATTTTATTCTGAAATTAATATAAACTTGGGCTTGAATTCATTCAGATCAGTCAGATAATTGCCACTTCTCCCTTTACTTTGTTCTAAATCTTAAAAACCATGTTTCATTGTGACTGGGACACTTTTCAATTGTGATTTGTTCACAGTCATTTACTGCTCGTGTTTTCGTTCATTCCTGATAGTAACATGTGAACATAATGTTGTAATCAGACTATCTTCTTTGCTGAATTGAACCTTACTTATCGTAAATATTTTCCACAATTTAATACTCTTGGAAACTAAACAGCTCTAATTATTCAGATAGCAAATATTATTTTTGTTACCATCTGATCACCACCTGAGGCTGATTTATCTGATCTAATTACATAACCAGGTGCCCAATCTGGTCTTCATTTTGTGCTGTGAACCCCTTGTGAAAAAGTGGTGTGAGGGAAAAAATACTAGTTTCCCATGAAATCAACAGAAAAATAATATTGAAGATTGTTTCATTGAAAGACACCTTTTACGTGGTCAAATCTTCTCATAGAAAAGTAAACTACACATAAACGAGTGGAAATATAGTCTTAGAATACAATTGTGGAAAAAAGCAGTTTTATCAAAATAATAGAATAAATTGCGCTTCTGCCTGTGGTTGAGAAATTGAACTGTAATTTCTCTTGATTCCAGTGTCAGTTGGATATGAATACGAGTCGTGTCTGGACTTGACTCTGTGGGAAAAGAGAACTGCCATTTTGCAAGGCTATGAATTAGATGCTTCCAACATGGGTGGTTGGACATTAGATAAACATCATGTGTTGGATGTTCAGAATGGTAAGATCTTGTTCACACTTAATATCACTTACCTTCAAATTGATTCAGTTGTGGCAACATTTTATCCTAAGCATGCTGTAGGATTAGAATTAGTAGAAAAAAAATAAAGCTATATCTTTTAAAGACTATAGGAGTCTGAAGTGAGAACTACCTAATATTCTTCTTGTGGCCTTTGAATCATTCATAAATCCATCACCAAAATACTTCTCCCATTTAAATTATTTTGGTGATGCATTATAAAGTACTCTGTGATCTTCTTCACCACAGATTCATCTAGGAGTATCTAATTCTATAGTAAATCCATGATTTGATCCAGAGTGCTGTAGGAAGATTTATCAAAAGTAGAGGGAGGGGAACTCTTTTGAAAGTAAAGAAAAAAAAAATCCATGTAACTTTACCAAAATATTTCTAGCAGATCTTAATATTTAAGTGACTAGTCTATTCTAAGCATGTAGATTTTTTTCAGTTCTTAGATTGTGAGAAAAAAATTGTTCTTCTGCACAAATTGAGTTAGATATACTCTCACCTAATTTTTTAAATATTGGGAAAAAATAAATGAATAATCTGAGAAAAAAACAAGAATTTAGAGTAATTATTTATAGTAAACCTTATACTATAAATGAATATGCTCTGAAAGTGCATGTTTTGGATCTCACAAATAGACATAAATTATTTTATAAAATTTGACATGCTTAAATCTCATAAGGAATATTATTTATTTTAAACAAACTGTTCTCCTCACTGTGTGTCTAACATTGTGCCCACGTGCTGGCTACATCTTAGATCATCTATAGGTACTTTTCTAGAAAAGCAAAACCTTAAGGTGACTTACTACTCTAGCCACCTGTCCTAAACCATATCATGCTAGTAACTCTCTACGCTCCCTTTCCAAATAGCCAGAGAAGGATATTTCACAGTCTTGGCAAATCATCTAGCTTTGACTTTGCAAAGGTTTTTGGAAGGTTCAGAATTTTGAATGGATCATGTCATACAGCTAAATGTTTATGAGTAATGGTCACTTTTTCAGATTAATGTCACTTTCATATTTGTTCCTTTTTATTTGAAAAAAAAATGTTGGAACTGGAAAGGGTGCATTTTAAACTTTCATTTTTTAAATATATTTTATTCATTTATTCATGAGAGACACAGAGAGAGAGAGAGAGAGAGGCAGAGACACAGGCAGAGGGAGAAGCAGGCTCCATCCAGGGAGTCTGATGTGGGACTCAATCCCAAGTCTCCAGGGTCATGGCCTGGGCCGAAGGGAGGCACTAAACTGCTGGGCCACCCGGGCATCCCCATTTTAAACTTTCAAATGTACTAAATCTAAGTTGTGTCCAACCCAGTACTTGAGAATGCCAGTGCCTTCCCTCTAAAAGAAAATAGTACTGAGCAAATCAGTAGTAAGAGGAAAAACAAAACAGAAAAACCCTCCATACCTTTCCCGCTTTACAGCAGTGTGGAACTCTGTCCCTGTTCCAACTGTATCCTGGACATAAGATTGCCATTCACTTAGCACCCCAGAAGGCTGGGAGCAGAGCCGATAGCTAGTGCCATGTGCAGCACGCGCTTTGGAGAAATGAGGCATCCAACCATGAAGGATGCTCCGTATGTTATCCCTAATCGTCCGAGGTGTCTGAAGCAGTGGTATTTCGGTCTGTCATGCTAGTAACACAAGGCTTAGTTGTAGTCTTTCAAAATGCAAGCCACGTGCCAAATGTGCTCATGGCTGCTCTTGATTAAGTTATGTGAAATTGGAGTGCCTGGGTGGCTCAGTGGGTTAAGAGTCTGCCTTTGGCTCAGGTCATGATCCCAGGGTCCTGGGATCAGTCCCTGCTGAGTAGGGAGCCTGCTTCTCCCTCTCCTCCTCGCTGCTCATGCTTTCTCTCACTGTCTCTCTCTCTCATATACATAAAATCTTTTAAAAAGTTCTGTGAAATTATATTTCACACAATTTGACATATTGCTAGATTCCTTCAGAAGTTCTTTATAAACAAAATCGAAGGGTCTTCTCCAGGAGCATATTATTATCATGAGCATATAGGTTAAAGTTCATAACTGATTACCCCAGCATTTCACCAAGATGTTATGAACCAGTAGGGGGTCTACAAGCAAAAAACTTCAAGAAAGCCCATACCATAAAGCCCATATCATAACAATGTTGAATTATACCATTATGATCCCCAATACTGAGTATTCAGGTGGATTTGAAAAACTTGTAGGTATTCTATATATATATATGTAATAAAAATACACACACATGCTTTCTCTACCAGAATAATATATAGTTCAGTTTCATTAAAAGATCAGTAAAAACTGGGCTACCCAAAATTCTGTCCTCCAAAAAAAAATGCTATAAATTATAAAATATATAGTGTTTTAAAAAGCGAGGTAACCTAATTCACAGGGAAAACTGATTGTGATTTCAAATTGTATCTGAAAACAGTTTGACAAGTAGTGGCTTCTCAAAGTGACATGTGTCTAATTGAATAAGCAAAGTGATTTGTAATCATGACAAGGTAGATGAGCTATGAAATGTATTAAAAAAGAAGAGAAGGCCAAAATGAAGACACTGACAGGTGTTTGCAGGCCTGGAATGTGGAAGTAAATATTCTAATCTTCATCTTTCTCTTCTGTCATAATAGAGGAGAATCATGAAGGACCAGTCGTTTAAAGTAATGACTGAATAAATCAGGCTCAGCAGAGCACTAGGCTGGCTTGTAGGATTCTTCCGGTGAAACTTACAGACCTGGCTCTTATAGGAAAATATAGTTCCCTAATTGTCAAATAATGTAACCACAGAAAGAAGAATCTGTTTGATATCATTAATGTATTCTTTGAATATTCAAGGCAAAGGGCTTTTCACATGTTGTGAGAATCCAGGCTTATTTGGGTTATTTCCCTTAAATTTCAATAAACCTATTTTATCTTTCCTGATATCTTCTTGTAAATTTTCTGTGATTATTACATCACTCAAAAAGCATTTAAAAAGTAATCATAGAATCCACCTAAAAATGTGCTGTGCTATAAGAGGAACATAATTATTCTGATCTCTTCTTCACTTTAAAATTATCCCAAAGTGGGAGGAAAAAACACTTTCCTGGGTTTCCTGTTTGTACTTTCATGCACTGATTCTTTTAACAGTATATCTGTGAAAAAGTATAACGATTGGCTTAAAGAACTGCTTTGAAGTAGAAAACATTCAATAAGGATATAATACGTACAACTCCAAAGTCAAAGCAGCAGGTGGTTTATATAGATAATGACACTGAGGAGTGTCATGAAATATGGATGGGACAATCACAGCTGCCCATCCAGTGTACCTCAGACCAAATGAAACCATTGATCTGCTCTCAATATAATAATGGCAAATGAATAAAATTAGAATTGCAACTCCTACCTAGTTTCTAACTATGAAAACATATAATATTCATTGGGATTTTTTTTCTCAGCCTTTCATTGAAGATCATAATGGAGCAGACTGGCATTTTGTCTTAAAATTATTGGCACTTTCATGCCTTAAAGCATAATTCTCTTTAAATAATTAATTGCCCTTCCATAACAGTTTTGTTATGTTTGGAATTTTGAATAATTGTGTGTGTGTACATCCTCATGTCAGGTAAGATTATAACCAAGAAAAATGTTCTTTGACAGGATAGTAGGATGTAAGGGGTTTAATATTTATTTTCCATAAAGTAGTTTTCACATTTTCAAGATTAGTGATAAACTCGTAAGGGAGAAATTCATATTTGTGGCACACATACTTATAGATTGGATTAATATATTTTAGCCACATTTAGCAATTAGGGAAACTTGTTATCCCCTAAAGAATATGTAGAGCATGGTTCTCAAACTTGGTTGCACATTAGGGTCATCTGGAGACTTTTTTTTTTAAGATTTTATTTATTTGAGAGAGAGAGAGAGAGAGAGAGAGAGAGCGCACAAGCAGCGGGGAGAGGCAGAGAGAGAGGGAGAAGTAGACTCCCTGCTGAGCAGGGAACCAGACAGAGGCTTGATCCAGGGCATCAGGATCAGGACCTGAGCCACCCAAGTGCCCTATCTGGAGAGTTTTTTTTTTTTTTTACAAGGCTGTCCCCCAGACCAATTAAGTCAGAATCTTTCAGGATAAGATCCAAGCATTAGTATTTTTTTACAGCTCCACCAGTCAATTACAATGTGTAACCAAGTTTGAGAATTACCGATATTGACAATTTGGGCTCTTAATTTTTCTGGTTATTCCTTCCCTTACATTCATAACAGACAGTATTTTTGGCATATCCTTTGTATTTTGCCAAATAACATTTTACACCAGGTAAATGAATAGAGTTCTTGTTCTTTCCAAGAGAATTTGAAGTAAGTTTTTCCAGGCTGTATCTACAAAGCACTGAATTTTAGTTAAATCTAGAGCAAACATATTTACTTTTCATCTTTCTACTTTTTAATCACAAGAAAAATGCATTTTATGTCTTCTAGGTATACTGTACAAGGGAAATGGGGAAAACCAGTTCATCTCCCAACAGCCTCCTGTTGTCAGTAGCATCATGGGCAACGGCCGAAGGCGCAGCATCTCATGCCCAAGTTGCAATGGCCAGGCTGATGGTAATAAACTGTTGGCCCCCGTTGCATTAGCTTGCGGGATCGATGGCAGTCTATATGTAGGGGATTTCAACTATGTTCGGCGAATATTCCCTTCTGGAAACGTAACGAGTGTTTTAGAACTAAGGTATGTCTTTCCTTAATTTGGGCTTTTTTTTTTTTTTTTTAATTTTATTTTTAAGTAATCTCTGCACCCAACATGGGGCTCAAACTTACAACCCCAAGATCAAGAGTTGCATGCTCTACCAACTGAGCCATCCAGGCACTCCCTTAATTTGGGATTTTTACCAAAGCTAAGCATGTCTTTATTAAGAGTTCAGTCTTTATGTAACATTTAGTCTAATGTAACATTTTATTTACGTAAGTATAATTTCCCAGTGTTTAAAGTTCTCCCTGAAAAGAGATTAGATTCTTGGTTAAAGTTGGGAAAAGCACAACACATATACGCTGTACCTAAATATATAAAAGAATCTATAGTCAGCCAACATACACAATGTCACTGATTCCAGGGCATTTTCTCTGCTCCAGTAGGCCAGAACTATGATTTTTAAATACCTTTAGTTGTCTTAAAATTGCCTCATGATATAGGTTGTTATTCTTTTATTGCATATTGGTTGAAATTAAGAGAGAAAATATTTCCCTACAATATCCAGACATAATAGTAAATGAACTAAGGCTATAACTTTCCATTAGAATATTGGATCTTCAAGTTGGGGTAATCCATTAGCCATAATACCAATAGTTAAAGTAACAAATTGTTGCTTTGCTTTGTTCATATAAGTGCAATTATTAAAATCATCCTATTCTGTAAATTATTTGATAAGCCTTGGCCTACAAAATTCATTTCCAGTGTTAGTTCTGCTTAAGTTGGCAATTTTCCATTCAAATAATTAAAATCTCCGTATGCAAGTTATTATATCTTAAAAACTTTTTCTAACTGTGCTCTTTTTTTTCCCACCTTTTTTATCTGCTTCCACCAAGAAATAAAGATTTTAGACATAGGTAAGCATTTTGCTGAAAGGTTACTGTTATGTTTCCAAATGTCCTTTTTACATTTTGATGTGATTCTCTGACATTGTTTCCTAAGAGCATTTCATCATGAGAGAGGAAACTCTGTATCACAGAACATCTAAGGAATTAAAACTGCTTAAATGAACCATTATTTAAGTAGCATATTGCAAATAACATTATGCAATATAATGTGAAAAGCTATTTTCAAGTTAGTTAATAAAATAAATTTTGTCACAAAAAATTACTATAATGAACCTGTCCGTATAACAAAAAATACTTCTAAACTTGTTACTGGCTCACATAATCTAAGCCACATTGAACAGAACCAAATCTGAAGCAGAGTAGGAGAGTTTAGGACAAATTTAGTTTGACCAATAATCGGGACAGAACCTGGTTTATTGGACCTAAAGCTTATTCAATTTCAAGGATTCTGTTTAAGAAAAAGAATCTAAAAATATTTGCCAAGATCATGTAATCATGTTCCCTGAGACCTGGCTGGTCTTACAAGGAACCCATACAAAGGAACACTAAGGCTTTGTTAACTTCCTGGTAAATTCATCACTGCTGTAGTTTATAATTTCCCAAGTTGAGAGAGTTACTAGATTTGAGTTTTAAGAAGTCATGTTTGTATGGACAGTATTATGAAGGAAAAGACTTTCTTCAAAGCTAAGGGTGAACTACAGTTGAAGCAAATAGGTAGGTTCAGAAGTTTTTCAGATTCTATTTGCTATGTATACTTAGCTAGAGAAGGCATAGTAAAAGCTTGTGTATAGACACTTTTGACTGAAAAACTTTCCCCAGGACAACAAAAAAGGGGTAAAAAAACAATATATTTTTAAAGTGAAGTTCACCAAAATGGCAAGACATATTGGGCCTGCTAGATCTAGTTTGTCTAGGAAAGTATCTAATGAAATGATATCAGAAAAATTAGTGATAGCGTATGTGAGATCCTTGAGATGAATACATCAGCATTACCCACTGAAACCACGTTGTAGAGATTGACAACTAGGAAATAAGAAACAAAGTTCTACTAGAAGATGAGTAGCTATTGCATATCAATATGGCCAGGCACGGCCCCATGACCTTTCCCTGAGATCCTCTATTGATCTTGTGCTATCAGCTAATAGCTCAGTCACATGCTGAGATTAACACTAAATTTCTCCAGACTGCTGAGCATGCAAAGCTCTGCTATTAGAACCCACAGCAGAATATCAAAATTTTTCTGGCCTTGCCTTCTTGGCAACTATGGAGAAAAGAGGAAAGACAAACAAGTGTGTACACCACGTAAATGTGAAAATGCTGGAGGCAGTACAGAAGGAACTATCAAAGCAGCCACCTTTTAACAAACCAGCCTATTACATGCCAGGCTCAGTGCCAGATATTTTATATACTTTATTGCAGATCCACACAATAGTCCTTTGGGATTACAGATGAGGTCATTGAGGCTCAAGGAAGCCTTGGGGAAGCCTTTTCTTCCCCAAGACACATAACTAAGGAATGGGGAGTGGAGATTTGAACCACTCTAAAAAGTGTGTTCATTGCAGTACACCTCACAGCCAGCTTTTATGTGTCCAAATGGCTGGGTTTCTGTGGAATAATTCTCTGGGTATACAGAAAGCTAGATTCATTTCACAATCATTTGACAAATTACTTAGAGCTATAATCTCTCTCTCTGGGAAAAAAAAAACTACATTGATTAGAGGTTAGAGATCCATTATTATTAACAATACTTCCTAATATGAGCTCATTATGTACTAACTCATGGTGTCTGGCAGTGATACTCATTGTAATCCCTCTCTCATGATCCTCCTTAACCTTTCTCCTCTGTACTTTATCCTGGCTAAATTTGAGCTCCTGCATTTCCTTTATGCACCATGCATGTAAAATATGCTGTTTGGGCTTTATACTGATTCATCCTTGTTAAATCAGTGTTGCCTGGTCATTTCTCATATACTAGGCACTTTGACAAGTAGTAATATAAGAAAATCCATGGTCTCGGACCTCACCGTCTCGTTGGGGAAACAAGATATATATGTAACAGACTAAGTAAGCATTCGTTGGCACGTTATTATATCCATGGCTTATACTGTGATAATAACTCTATGGAGGACATGATTACTGGGAGATGGGGATGTGGTAAAGGAAAGTTCTCTACAAGGTTGATATTTGACCTAGGTCTACAAATGGAGTCTGCTCAAATGGAAAAACAGAAAGTGGGGGAAGCTACGGATGGGGAGCAGTCATGAAGAAAGAATGCAGAACAAGTGAAGTTCCTGGAGTTTATGAAAAGACATGAGCAAGACCTGTTCGGAGAGGAATCAGATCTACCTGGATAGAGTAGGGGATCCCTGGGAAATCATGAGAAAGTCAGAGTAGAGTCAGATTGATCAGGGCCTGAGTGCTCTAAGGAATTGCTCTTCTGTCCTATAGGACAACAGAGCCAGTGGCAGCCATTGTGCCCAAAATGATGGCATACTCGGAATGGCCCTTGAGGAAGATGAATCCCGTGTCAGTGTTGAGGATGACTTGAGGATCGGTTATTTTTTTTTTTAATTTTTATTTATTTATGATAGTCACAGAGAGAGAGAGAGAGAGGCAGAGACATAGGCAGAAGGAGAAGCAGGCTCCATGCACCGGGAGCCCGACGTGGGATTCGATCCCGGGTCTCCAGGATCGCGCCCTGGGCCAAAGGCAGGCGCCAAACCGCTGCGCCACCCAGGGATCCCTGAGGATCGGTTAGAAAGCTGTTGCCTGAAGACATGAGATGCTAGGTGCCTAAATGAGTATGTCTAGCAATGAAGGAAACCCACCCATAAAATAAAAAAGGAAGGCAGAGAATGAACATACTGTGTAAGGATGATAAGGAAGAGTAAGATGCATCCATATCCAAGGTTTTTGAGACCGTGTCATCAAAAAATGACGAAAATAGGAATTCTGTTTGCTCAGTAACTAATCATAACTGACCTCACAAAAGCAAGATACTTCAACTCACTGGAGCTTCTCTATTTGGCTTAAAAAATAAAATTCTTTTCAGATGCTGCTTCCTATTTGCGTATGTTACCTTCCTCATCCTAGCTGATAGGAGCCTGTTGGCTTTCTCCTCCTCCCCCCTGTGCTGGCCAGCATACAAGTCATGAAGCGTTTAGGGACAGATGATAGGAGGAAAAAGAAATTTAAAAATGTGTCTAAATACACAAAAATGAACAGTGTAGCCGGTTGTTCATAATTGAGTAATATATAGAAATGCATGATCCTGGTCTTTTACTGTGTTCCGTATGCTATTAATAGTCTCGTTAATTGGATTGATGGGGAAAATAAATTAATAAAACTATTCAATCACAAAATAAATATAAAACACATAGTCTTACTATTTTAAAATTCAGAATATACTGTCATACTGAATTTAATAAGTACTGCCAGGATATTTTATCAAATTAGAGTCTAGCTATACTTGAAGGAATGGATATAAATACTAATCAATCAACATATTAAATTTTTTACATAAAAGGAAGCTTCTGAAATCCTTAAAATTTAAGATTCTCTTAGCTATGCTAAACATTTTCCCCTATGATGTTTATAGTATTAGTTTGCGAACAAACTCCTTTTGTAGGTAGTAAATTTTAGCTTATCTCTCTTCCAATTCTTTAAAATTCCAAAATAAAGGAACTTAAATTAATTAACTCTAATGCCAGCTAGGAAGCAGTAAAACACATAGGACTAAAAATCAGCTTTGTGAATTTTATATTACCAATTAAAAGATCAAAGAAAATTCCAATCACGGGTCCGTGAACTTGAATCTATTAAAGTTTTTAGAGACGAGAATATGAACACTTGATTCAGCACTTCTTATTGACTTAATATTTAAAAATCAAACAGGCACAGAAATTCCACATCCCAAAACCCTGCTTGCAGGTATAAAAAGGTATAAAATGCAGAAAAGAGGCATTTTATTGTTATACATAAATATTATTTATGCTTTCCTGTTTGGTAGAGGCTATGGCACAATTTCCAATAAAAAGATGAAAGTGCTAATGATATCTATTCTATAGCTTGTTCTTTGCAAATATTTCTCTAGTCTAAGAAGGTTGAATTAAGACAGAATGAATAAGCGAATATAGTCTGCATTTACCATTGGATCTGTGTCCATGGAGAAGCTAGTTCCCTTTGGAATCGTGATAATCTAGGCAGTAAAGGATGAGTTCATCAAGGTGCAATATACTAAAAGTTCCTAACTTGCTTTGATTCTGCTGCCATTAGTCAAAATCTTAATGTTATTTTAAGTCTTTCTGAAATGAAAATCAATTGTACCAGAAGGCCACTGTGCTTCTCCTGGTGAACAGAGAGAGACCCCTGCAAACCATGCATTCTGTAAATCCCCACACTCCAGCTACCAACGGCCAGACATACTCAGTCACTGTAGCCTCAAATTTTCCACATGAGATGTATTACTGACTTAAAAACTCACCACCCATTTGTGCCAACACACCAACCTCCCAAGAGCTTTGGCTTTTCAGGAAGTCAGAGTGCAAATACTAGCTCACTCTCAGAAAACTCTGCTTACATCAGGTGTCCTTGAATCCCGGACCCATCCCATATATTGTTCAGAGCTTCTCTTTGTCCAGTCAACTGAAAGTTTCCAAGCTCTTTTTTTTTTTCTTTTAGTTCTTTGCTACTGATCCCTCTTTTCAGATAGGAGGGGCTGGGGCAAAAAGGAGCTCTAATTTGCCATGCTAGGCTGCACTGCAGAGAATTTATCCAGTTCTCATTTCCTCACTTTATGCTTCTGTGGGGAATATTTCCAGAGGTAAATTCTCTTCTCCAAGACCACATACTCCTCCACATTTGTTATTCTGGACAATGGAGTTGTGTGCAAAATTAGAGCCTTCATTTGGCAGACATTTTTAAAACCATTGGCATATGTTGCTTGATTTAGAAATTTCTGTATCTTCAAAGAAGGAGATGCTTCAGGACAGGAAATACCAAATGTGAGCACCACTTTGGACATTCTCTTATTACTATCCCACTGGAATAAAACTGACGTCAATAAAGGCAAAGCTTATGACTTGAATGTCCATTATTTTTGGACTCATGTCCTATAGCTCAAGCAGCTACCTCAAAAATCTGTTGTTTTATTCTCAAAATGAGGCACATCATGAAAGAGCAGGCAGTTTTTTTTTTAATATCATTTTTATCAGGGTCCTGGAGTTTTTATTCTCCTTTATTGTAAAGCCATAATTTATATAGTTAGAACTGCTCGGTATTAAAATTCTCCCCTATACACTATGAAAAGAAAAAGGCAAGGTGCAGAGCAGCATAATGGCTTTTGTGCAAAAATGTGTATATGTCTATAAATAGATACCTCTTTTAGGGTATATGCTTTTTATCATGGAATATTGGAGAGAAGAAGGGCAAGTGAGAATCCTTTCACTTTTCATTTTGTACAGTTCTGTACAGTTTATTAGTGGGTAAATAGATGGGGAGATCATGATTTAAGTTTTGGGTTGTTTTTAATCATCTTTGGATTGAAAAATTGAGTAAATATTCTTTATTTTTGAAACACTGTCCTAGAAGTTGCTCTTGAAGGATTTTTCTACAAATAGCCTTTTCCACAGGTATTTTAGAAAAGATTTGTAAAGAGGGTAAAGAAAGTGAAAGGGATTTCATGATTAAGTCCTCCTATCCCAGGTTTCTGATAAAGGACATCATTTAAATGAATAATTCTGCATATTACCCTCCACTCGAAAAATTACTGAATATTCCCAGACTACCCCAAACAAAGGTCTTTGTCCTTGAGCCAAACCATATGTATCTGAACATCAAGTCCTCTTGCTTTGAGAATTCAGAGGAACGATTGATTATAATACTTCAACACTGAGAAAAAAAGACCCTGGCATGCCCTCCTGGAAATGATACCTTTCTACCCTTTGAACCTGTAAAAGGAAGAGACTTCTTGACGCTATTTTCTTAAAAGTGACCTTGTGGCTCTATAAAGGTATTTTGTATGAATACTTAACTCCAACTGAATTTACATTGGATTGCATTATTCATTTACCTTTATCATCATTACTCTAGAAACAATTCAAAGTGGATGTTTAAAAAAGGGTCTGCATTGTTTTAATAGTCTAGGATCTTATAGCATAACAGCAGGACCAAGGAAACAAATGTGAACCTATCCAAATTTAGATAGTTATTTTTTTCTTAGTAATATTGCAGAAAGCTGGTCATACTTGAGGTCATTAACAGTAATTATTTCACTCCTATACTGTGGAAAGTTACAAGGCAAAAGACATATGGTGGTGTCAGAGCGGGCAGAACAAAAGCAAATATTAAGAAAAGCTAATGCTTATTGAGTATGTGTTACGTACTAGACATGTTCTAAGCATTTTACCTGTATTAGCTCATGTCACTCTGTCAGCATCCTATGAAATGTTTATTTTATTATTATTATTATTATTATTATTATTATTATTATCATCATCATCATCATCACCTTTACAGATAAGGAATCTGAAGCACAGAGTTAAGTAAATTGCTGAAGTTCATACATTAGTGAATGATGAAGCTAGGATTCAGACCCCAGCAATCTGGTCCAGAGATCATGCTCATAGATACACAACTGACAAGAAAATGAACTGTGTGTGTGTGTGTGTGTGTTGTGTGTGTGTGTGTTCTCATAACCAGCCATATGACTATTTATAATTAATGTATAATTGAGGAGATAGGAAAGACTAGAGAAGTCTTTCCAATATCATGTCTTTCAAAATAGACCCAATTTGGATGAGTTGCAAACCTGTCACCAGCTGTATACCTGAAAGCCCACTCTGTCAATGTCAGGCTGTTTGTAAGGGGAAAAAGAAATCTCTTAAAATTGCCCTGAAGGTTATATGATATGTAGCTTTTCACTTCATCACAAAGTAATCAACTACCACATTAAGGAACACAAATGTCTGTCGCACTTAAAATTTCAGGCATCAACTTAGGAAGGTGATATTGTAGCACTTAACATGGCAAGTTGACCACTTGGTACAACCCCGTAGTGCTAAAATGAGAATGAGTTAGTAAAACCAAGTTTATCATCAAGATAATGTGGAATCTGATAGATTCTTATCTGTTGACATCTTTATGGGCACACCAAATTGTTTAAACTCTTTTTAGAATTTTTTTTTCCAGAAGGCAGTATTTGCGCAACGTACAAAATTACAGCAATCCTAAGAATGTGGTGTGGAGTGTTTATAAGGAGATTAACTTTCTAATTCCAACTAAGTGTCATAATCTGTCCATTCCTTGATGTCAAGTCTTACCACTTTTTACAGTGGGACATAAAACATTTCACATTTGCATTACTTTGTATGCATAAAATTGAGGCACTATGTTCTGTGAACAAATGCTTGCATCTCACCAAATTCATAGACAGGTCTCAGAGCAGCTTAATTTACAACTTTAAAAGTAAAATGATGGATTTGCCATTCTGCCTCACTGCATTAGGCCACCAACTGAGACTGCCTCCTACACATGAGTGACCTCATTCCAGTGTTTAACCCCATAGCTCGGGACAAACATCATAACTGCCTCAGAGTGCCTTTCTGGATGATGATAGAGCAACCAGGACACGATGCTACATTTTTGTCAGGGGCAGGTGTTCACGTGATTGGGATTTGTAGCAAACAGGAGGATTCCCTCTGATGAGGCGTGAGTGAAATCAGTAGTATATTATACTTCACTAGAGTTTGACAGAGACACCCTTCCCATGGAGTAAACTTTATGTGTGTCACTCAAGGGCAATTTATTAATGGCTTTTCATCAAACCAAAAGGATTTAGAGAACTTGCTGCTCTCGTTGTTTTTGGCTAAAAGCATACTGCCTTCTAAAGGGAATAATTTTCAAGATGACTGTTTTAATAAATTTAATAAATTAGAAGCTCTGCAACGAGCAAGTGAGGAAAACAGCCCTGTCAGAGCTCAGTTATTCTTTGAAGTCGTTATTAAATATGCTGTTCATTTTCCAGTCTTTAATAATGGATTTCAGTTTATAATCAGTTTTCTCATGATCGGTTTTGTTTTGCTTTTAATTCTCCCCTGTGTATTAGGAGTAACTGTCTTGTGATGTTTATGTATGATCCTTTTTTTACAGCAGCAACCCAGCTCATAGATACTACCTTGCAACCGATCCAGTTACGGGAGATTTGTATGTTTCTGACACTAACACCCGCAGAATTTATCGCCCCAAGTCCCTTACGGGTACAAAAGATTTAACTAAAAATGCTGAAGTGGTCGCAGGGACCGGGGAGCAGTGCCTTCCGTTTGATGAAGCCAGATGTGGGGATGGAGGGAAGGCTGTAGAAGCAACGCTCATGAGTCCCAAAGGTACTACCATTTATCAATTTGGGGATTTCTTTTTATTAAAGAAAAAAAAAAGATAGAAAACCCAGTTAGTGCCTGACTCTGTTTAATGCTGAGTCTAACATTTTACCCTCAACTGTGTTCTAGAAAGCTGTTTCACATCTAGTGTTTTTTCAAAGCCATTTAGCGTGAAACTGCTAGAATCCTAAGTTGATTTTACAGTAAATATGAGGCTCTTGGCATTTGTTATCATACCATTTTTTTCAACTTTTCGAAGAATAAAGCAACTAGTCCATAGTATTCAGGTCACATCCTGTTAAACTTCAAGAAGTGTCCAGATTCTTTCATTGTCCTGGAATCTCTTTGTCATGAATGAGTCCCAGGGCCTCTTTAAAAACCATCACTAAGCAACGCTATTAGTCCTCACTCAGTTTGGAGCTATTAAACTTTTGTTTCTATGCCATGGGAAAAAATGCTTGCTGTGAGGAATTTCTAGAGGTAACAAGGGCTAAAATTCTATGTGATAAAGGTTTCTAGCTTTTAAACCAGTTGGGACTGACTCCTTGCTCATGTATTATGCTATTCATTACAGTGTTTTTTGGTTTGGGTGGTTTTTTTTTTCCATTATAGCTAGCAACTGTTATGTGAACAAGGACTGGAAAAAAGCATTTGTTGTACTGAATTATTCATAATAGCAAATTTCATTGTAACAAGGTCAACGAAACACTAACCTTGGCTTAGATCTATTTTTGTTAGAATATAGTTACTCTAAGTTCAGAGTAAGAGAATTGGACCTGTTTCTATAATTGAGAGGTGACAACATTATACAGAAGTTATAATTTTATATTTAAAATGCAGTCACTGCCTATCTGATTTGTACACTAAGTGGAGATTCTTACAAATTTCGACTATTTCTTGATTACATTTTAACATTGATTTGTGTTTTAAATGCCTCTGTTGGGTTTGTCCTAATGTATTTGCAATCTGCAATCCTACCTGCTACCGGTCACCCATGTTATCCTTGGGGTTTGAGTGTTGAATTTAATGATGAGCCTGTGAATGTGAATCACATTGAAAAATTGGTCACACTTATTTCTCTTTGAAAAGGGATGGCGATTGATAAGAACGGATTGATCTACTTTGTTGATGGAACCATGATCAGAAAAGTTGATCAAAATGGGATCATATCAACTCTTCTGGGCTCTAACGATCTGACTTCAGCCAGACCTTTAACCTGTGACACCAGCATGCACATCAGCCAGGTAGTTTAAAATATTAAGCTGCTTGTTTGTTTTTCTTCTAAGTATCCTGGTTTCCTAGGTCAGTAGTCCATGTTAAACTGGATATATCATGTGTGGCCCCATATTAAACTGGATATATCATGTGTGGCGTTCATGGTAATAAAGCCGTTCCATTTAAATGTATTTCAGGAGCTGATAAAAAGTTATTTTCTTTTATCGTTCTGCATTTGATGAATTCAATGAGATTACAGAACAATTAGCACTTAAGAAATGCTAAAGCATCCGTAATAAAATACCAGTAAAGTAGCATGCAGATATTCCAAAAAGAACAAAACAGCTTAAATCTCTAATCTTTTGATCACACGAGCTTTTTAAGTAGTAGAGAGCCCACTATGATTAGTCCCTAGGGACTTATATTTAGAATTAGGACCTTTACCGTTGGCTTGATTGAAAACACAATAGAACGCTAATGTATTCATAACCTAGAAAGCCTCAATGTTTGGCGGTTATTACTGCTATAGGAACATATGTGTTCCTATCTCATTGATACCTCTTAACTCCCTGCTTAGAGATTCGTTTGCTATTTGGCTATAACTTCCAAATCTTTCAGGGAGCTGCGTTTTTAACTAAAATGCTATTTCCTACATTTGTCTCCCCTCGAAATTTTTAAGTTGATTTTACAGTAGCTCGTCCAGGAAACAATTTTAAAACAGTTGATCAAATTAAGGGTAATTTCCTCGAATGGTCTAATTTACTCTTCTGGCAGATTAACTACAGCACAGTCACTGACTAACCAGACCCTTTCTTTCTATTATGAAGGTACGTCTGGAATGGCCCACTGACCTAGCCATTAACCCTATGGATAACTCCATTTACGTCCTGGATAATAACGTGGTCCTGCAGATCACTGAAAATCGTCAAGTGCGCATTGCTGCTGGGCGGCCCATGCACTGCCAGGTTCCGGGGGTGGAATATTCCGTGGGGAAGCATGCAGTTCAGACAACACTGGAATCTGCCACTGCCATCGCAGTGTCATACAGCGGGGTCCTGTATATCACTGAAACCGACGAAAAGAAAATCAACCGAATAAGGCAGGTCACCACAGATGGGGAGATCTCCCTGGTGGCGGGAATCCCTTCAGAGTGTGACTGCAAAAATGATGCCAACTGTGACTGTTACCAGAGCGGAGATGGCTATGCCAAAGATGCCAAGCTCAGCGCACCTTCCTCCCTGGCTGCCTCCCCCGATGGCACCCTGTACATCGCAGACCTGGGCAATATTCGGATCCGGGCCGTGTCAAAGAACAAGCCTTTCCTTAACTCTATGAACTTTTATGAAGTTGCCTCTCCAACTGACCAGGAACTCTATATCTTTGACATCAATGGCACTCACCAATATACTGTAAGTTTAGTCACTGGTGATTACCTGTACAATTTTAGCTACAGCAATGATAACGATATTACCTGCGGTGACAGACAGCAATGGCAATACCCTTAGAATTAGACGGGACCCGAATCGGATGCCAGTTCGAGTGGTGTCTCCAGATAACCAAGTGATATGGTTGACAATAGGAACGAATGGATGTTTGAAAAGCATGACCGCTCAAGGACTAGAATTAGTTTTGTTTACTTACCATGGCAATAGCGGCCTTTTAGCAACTAAAAGCGATGAAACTGGATGGACAACGTTTTTTGAGTAAGTATATCCAAATTCTGCTTTGATTATAAAATGCTGTGATATAGTAATGCAATCTAAGGGCATTACTTACAATCTTAAGGGCAGGTGGGATCCGGTTTGGGGGGACCTGGAGCTTCTGTCTCTCTAAAAAAGAAGAAAAAACTAGACCAAAAAAAAAAGGGGGACCCAGGCAATGAGAAATTCTAAAGCTTACATGCCATTGGCATCACGGTCAGTCTACTTCTGCTTAAGGGTTGACATTGTGCTCCATACAGATCTAATGTATTAACAGCAAACCTTTGGAGAAGTGGACTACAGCTTTGGTTTTAGGCATAAACCCTCTGGGTTTACATTAGCCCACGTGATAAAGCTGCCACTACAGAGGAACTTTAAAAACATTCACAGTGAAGTTAGCTATTTACGTTAATGCTACAAATGTCCTTCTTAGCAGAGAGAAGGCCTTAACTTCTTACAATCAGTTTGTGGAGAATCTAAACTGTACTTAAAAGGACCTTTCCACTAAATGCAAATCAGCAAGTGCTGGGTTGCTGTGGAAGCGTATGAAAAAGGATGAGGCTCATCCTGCCAGGATATTCTTCTACTAAATATGTGAGTGGTGGCCCAGGCAGTGTGCTATTTGAACAGTCACATTTTGCGAGGTCAATCAGAATGAAATGAGAATCAGCCATTGTATATTTTATGGGATATGTACTTTGCAGTGAACGCATATGTAAAATCATTTTCGATTACTGTTCACTTCACTAACATCTCACAAACCATAAGGGGAAATTAGATGTACAGAGATGGCATGTTGACAAATGCAAAATAGTCCTTGAAATGAATATTGAGTTCCTTAGTGTGATTTTTACAATGATGTGCTGGAGCAAAAGTGTTTTCTGTAGAGTACACCTCTAAAATTATAATAAAAGTCAGTAGAAAAAATGATCCAATATACAAATATTTTCTGTACAACTTTTCTGGAATGGATCTTATACATAAAGCTGAGTTCTCCTGTAGCTTGAATTGCTTTTCTTTTTTGACAGATTCCCTTTTAATAAAATGAATGTTACCCAGCAGCATGATTTTGTCAGAGGAACAAACCTTTTCAATTGAATTACATTAAAATTCTGTTCTTAGCATTCCTTTTGCTCATTTTAGGATCGCAATAGGAAAGGAATAAATTGGAAGTTAATGGAAAGCACTTCCTTTGCACCATTTTCAAAGTGATAGCAGGCTATATTGCCAAAGAGGCAAAAAAAAAGAGTCCAGGAAAAGTGCTACCATCAGATGAGACTGGGCAGGAGAGCTGCTCTGATTTTAAGACTTTCAGGAAATGATGGTGGCATTGGTAGGGTTTCAGTTTAGTTAAAAGCAGGGAGGAAAAAAAATAGAGAAATAAGTTTTTAGTACAGTCTAGGACTCAAGCTCTGCTCTGTCAGCCTCTTTGAAATGTGTCCTTATTTGTTCGCAGGAAATGACACCTGCATAGAGGTTCATTGTGTGGGTGACTACTGACACATGAACTTCTTGCAGCAGTTACAGTGGTTGACTTAATGACCTACAAATGAATTTTAATCCTGTTTGGAAGATTAAACAAAGGGATATACTCCATTGGTAGGGTTGATGTGGACTAATATAAACAAATTTAGGATTTTTACCTTTTTTAAAAAGTATAGTGCACAATGAAGACATATTTCTCTGGTAACAGATATTCTCCAAGAACCCCAGACTTAGTTAAGAGACAGCACAGCAGCGACAGTAGAGGTTGAGCTGGCAAGCCAATCTCACGACTATGAGGGGCAAGCATTGTTTTAAAGAGTAATTTTGTTACAAATAAGTCTGTAATGAACTTAAATACATCACAATCATATCTTGACAAATACAAATTCATTACACATCATATTTAAATACAACTATTAAGTTATATCTAAATAAGCTAAGGAAAGGCAACTATTACCAAAAGCATTACTAAAATATTTTACCAAATATAAGCCTCATAATCGTGTATATTGAGACATATAAATATTTATTTATTTACATATATATAAGTAAGTATATATCGCATAATATATACATATAAATATATATTTATATCTGTAAATATGCACACACATATTTTGGTTATAATTTAAGAATATACTGATTTAATAAACCGGTGCTTAAAAAATCATTTTTCTAATAAAATGAACAGAAATATTGCTTTTTAAAAACCATGGCTTTATCACTTTTTCTCTAGATGTGTGTAGCAAAAGACAAGACTAAAAAAATGTCTAAGAAACATTTATGCATTTTGGTAGACAGTGTATTACAGTATGAGACAGAACAGAAATAGGGCACTTAGCCCAAGTAACTCAGAATCATCATGTCAGAATAACAAGTGATCTCTTTTTCCTTTTTTTTTTTTTTTTTCTGTACGTTTTTATACTTTGGCTGTGAAAGAGCAAGGGCCTACCTCTTCTATGTGAGCTTTAGAAACTTTAAAACACATTCAAAAGTAAGTGCACAAAAGGAAGGGGAATGCTGTTTTCAGACACCGTCTCCAGTAGCCCTCTCTGTTGAGACAGAGCAGCGCATTTTGTCTGCGTAACTTTGCAGGTATTGCTGGGCAGACTTCACGCCAAGCTCTACTCATCAGCATCTTGACAAGAGTTTCTGCTTACTACCTCCTGGCTTGGACATGTAACTGGGAGAAGGTGCTCAGGGGCAGCAGGGGAGCTAGGTGCCCCCCACCAGGCTTCCTTGGTGTTCACTGACATTGTTGGTGAGCCAGAATGCTCCTGCAACACTGGAAATATCTATCACATTCCCCTTTATATCTGTGCAGCACTGTGTGTCAAATTTAGACCTTAAAAGGATATTTGGTGATTTCATAAAGGAAGGATACAGGAGCTTTGAGGCAGAGTTCTACAAAAACCACAGGGAGATTGTGAGGCGGGGAGGAGGATCACCATTCCCAACTGAAAAACACCTGTTTTCTATGACTTTCATGACACCAGTCCCTAGAGCTGATGCAGGCCTTAAAATTATCCTTCTGCACAAATATTTCGCAAAGAGAAATTAAACTTATCGGCCCAGATTCCCAATTGTACATGTCCAGCTTTCTCCTTAGCCTGGTGTCTTAAAAGCCTGGAGATTAGCAGCTTTATAGGATAGGAACAGATGGCACAAGACCCAAAATCAGTAAATATGCCTACTGATAAAAGTATAGTTGCTATAGCTTCTACCAAAGAAATTTTAAAAGAGAATTAGCTCAATTACTTACCTTATATGTTTTTTCTCAGTACAAACTGAGAAAGCATTTTATAAAATGCAAACCAATTATCTTTGTGTCCCCCGCAAGTCCTGGAATGTTGCAGTGCATACAGATCTCTTCCAATAATGGTTTGCTGGTTAAAGGAATAGAGAGAGAAACCAAAGATATGGGGGCACCTGGGTAGCTCAGTGGTTGAGTCTGAGGTCATGATCCTGGGGTCCTGGGATCGAGTCCTGCATCAGGCTCCCCACGGGGAGCCTAACTTCTTCTCCCTTTGCCTGTGTCTCCACCTCTCTCTGTGTCTCTCATAAATAAATAAATAAACCTTCAAAAAAAGAAAAGAAAAGGAACCAAAGATGTAGACAAGAGAAAATGTATTTATATAGAAGAACCTGATAGAACCCATAGCTGACTCTTGCCCAGGCTCCATGGAAAGCACCATATAAATTTTGCTCCCTCCCTTTCTGAAGTAGTTTGGACTTCTCTGTACAAATAGTTGATACTGAAAGTCTTAGCAATTTTCATTCTTTGTTGTCAATACTTTTAGCTAAATTTACCCAGTATTACATGTTTATTCAGTTTCTTTTGCTTTACAAAATCAGGACTTCCTCGATTGGTCTATTAGTAAAATAATTAAGGAAAAAACGACTTCATACTGATAGCACTCTCTTCTGAAATATTGGTCTTAGAAATTAGCTTGGAGTAGAGACAGAAAACATGTCCCAAGCAGGTGTAGTTGAAGTATTTTGTTGTACCTGCAATCAGAAAGGAGGATTCTGGGAAGAGAAAACCCAGTTCCCAAATTGAGATTCTTATCAGTGACCAATAAAATAGGGGGATTTTTTAGAGTGTACAGATAGTTTCCAAGGTACAAGAACCTTCATTTCAAAAACTAGAGATAGCATTGTCTCCTTAGCAGCAGTTTCTCTCCTTGTTACTTGTAATGATGACGTCCCTATTGTGACTCGTTAGGCAAGTGGCCAATATCCTTAGACGTGCTACTGGATGAGATGATAGGAAGAGTGCAGAAGGCAGCAGAGGGTTTGTAACTCAGCTTTGAAATCTCGGAGACAGACTCATAAGTTTCATGAACTGAATAACTTATATTTTACTGATTGAATAAGCCATCTCGTCCAAGACCTCCTCTTCCATTGACTTGACAGGCGGTACAGAGGATGTCCAACTAGCTAATGGAGCCCCCTTGTGTGAGGACACTGTGATAAACCTCGTTACTCCCTTCCCTCAGTATTAGGGACTGTGTCCTGCTGGTCTTCATACCATTTAAAATATCAATTATCACATGTTACGATTCCTTAGCTAGAATAATTCCAGGGTGGTCAAAAAGATCTCACCTGCTAAAAATGTATTATTTTAAAAAGTTGAAACCCAAAGTGAAACCACAGTTCTCACACTTGACTGCACACAGAAGCAAATCCAGTGTATTGAATGGGGCAATAGAATAAATTATTCAATAGTAAATGGCATTTCACAATTCTCTGCTTGCTCACCCCCGTAAAAGAACTGTTTAGGCATATCTTTCTGATGTTCTTCTGTCTGGTTAAAGAAGACAACTTTTTTTTTTTTTTTTTTTAATGCTATGTGTTCTGATAAAGACACACCACCAGGTTGGTGGCAGTTTTTCTATCTTGGGACTTTGGGTATTTAGAGCTTTGTATTTGTGGAGCTGACTCTGTGATCTTTCGTGAACTATATTCAGATTTATAGAGTAAATAAACGAGTTTCAGCTTTTATGCATTTATGTAGGTATAGATGGGTCTCTAGCTTCTCATTCGGGTGCTTTATTGTCCCTCATTCAAGCTTAGCAATTTCAGAATGAGCTTCTGAACCATTTCTTTATAATGAACTTAACTCTGTGCCCATGGCAAACCTATGACTCCCAGTGACATCGGCTCTGATGCTCTGGGAAGGTATCAAAGAGGGATCTCAGAGGAGGAAAGACAGGCAGCGTAAAGAGGGCCTGGGACTACAAACTCAAACTAGTGCACAGAAAGCACAGGTAATTTGGAAAACTCAATGACAGTTACTCCAAATTAGAAAAGATGTGTCCATGCCCGTTGACACTGCATCATGTCTAAATAGCCTGACATCTGTGCCGTGTTGTGTTCTCCTCGTGGGTGTTTTATGCAGTAGCCTGTGATGTTAGAAAAACTCTAGAGGCATCTTCCACAGGACAAAACTAAGGGAATAGCCTTTCGCCTGATAGGCAGCTGACATCCAAACCTGAATGCTCAAACCCTGAAACTATGTTTCAGCACTATTTCTGCCCAAAAAGGCGTCAAAAACAAAGCCCATTTTATAAATACGTACCTAAAGATGGCACTAGGCCCCCATCCATTTTTCCTTTTTTTATTTTCTTTCTTTTCTTTGTTAAGTTTTTGTTTTAATTCCAGTTAGCATACAGTATAATATTAGTTTCAGGTGAACAATAGAGTGATTCAACACTTCATGTGACACCGGCACTCCTCTCCAGTGCCCTCCTGAATCCCCATCACCTATCTCCCCATCCCCCCAACTCTCCTTTGGGGACCCTCCATGCGTTCTCTGCTTACTGTCTTCATGGAAGAAAACATTTGAGACATTAAGAATGATTTTTAAGAAATTAGATCACTTAAAATCATGGAGAAACACTGTAGAGTTGATTTCTGGTTTTGCTATTTTGTTTAATTGTTTAATAATTTTGCTTTGAATTTTTAACCAGAATGTGTATTCCCAGGGACATCAGTTAAAAAGAAAGTGCAGGCAAATGAATAAAGTGGCTGCTGTACATTTCAAACATTAACCTGAGCTCTACTAAGGCAATGCTTTTATTAATACTCGATTTAATCCAATTTTTTTCTGCAGTCTAGTTTTAAGACATAATTAGTTCTGCCCAAGTTTAAAAGCAGAAAGGGAAATATGGTATTTGTATGTTATTCCTAGTACTGGAAAAAATCCCAGGAAAAATAAAAACAGATCAGATTTTCTCAGTTTATCTCAATATAATCCGTAATATAAAATTTCTCATATTTTCTCAGTATAATTGCAGTGTTTCAATAGTTGCAAGGCTACATTGACCCCTTCGGTGTGTTCCATTTAGCAAATTAATGTTCTGGATGTGCTAAATTGCTCCATAATGGTTCAATGCAGCTTCCAAAAGTGTTGAATTCCCTCTTTAAACTAATTATGTAACTGTCTAAATCTGATAGCCTCTTGTGTGTGTATATCCGCAGCTTCCCTTTTACACAGTGATGATCCAATGATTTATGCTAAGACTGAGTTATATACACCAACCATTTTAGAGGATCGTTTGATGACAGCATAAGAAGTTGCACGTTGATTACCAGTGAAAGGGAACTTCTTGTTTTTTAACAGTCACAGAACTGAAGATCCACAGTTGGGTATTTTCCAGAGACTAACCAGTATCTCTGGCTCATCTGTGACATCAAAATAAAAACAGCTTCGGCAGCCCTCACTCCTGGCTACCCTACTTCTCAGCATCCCAGAGAAAGCCCCTTGCCTGTATGCCAGGGTCCTGGCCTCATATCACCCCAGTTCCTAACCTAGCATCCCTCCTATCCTTCAGTACCACATCTCCAACATACACACTTACACACCTCAAAACACATTTCCTAGACCTTGGTTCATTCCAAAGTTTGGTAAATCTGCAGTTCATTAAGTGAGAACTCCCCCCCCCCCAAAAAAAAATAAATTTTCTGACAAAATGTTAATGTAAAGAAATACCACATTGTATCCCTGGCTAAAAGCTAGGTTTTGTTCCGTTTAAATGTATTTTAAGAATTTAAGTCTTATACAAACTAAGATGTTCCCATCTTTGGGCCTTGTAATGAAAAGCGGTAGATACAAAGCAAAAGCCGCAAAAACTTGTAGTTTATCTAAAGGCATAGTTAACCTTTAAGTACTTAGTGAGTATAAGGCAAGCATCAGCTAGAAGAAAGACTTCATTCTATTTTTTTAAAGATTTTATTTATTTATTCATGAGAGAGGCAGAGACCTAGGCAGAGAGAGAGGTAGGCTCCCCACAGGGAGCCCCATGTGGGACTTGACCCCAGGACCCCGGGATCGCTCCCTGAGCCAAAGGCAGATGCTCAACCACTGAGCCACCCAGGCATCCCAAGACTTCTTTCTATTTCCAGCTCTAGGAATGGGGAAAAAGGAACCACGTTCTAGTAAAGGCAAGCAAAGGCTGCCCTGAGGGATTGGAAGAAAGTTCTTTACTCACAGATGAGGTTTTTTAAATGGACCATTAGAGTCAAAGTAACAAAAGAAAAATTGCAAGAGTGTTCTAAGGCCCAAGAACAAAATGACTGAGAATCCGAAAGCATCACAGAAGTCCTGCGTGAACCAGGACATAGCCAGGATGACGGAGTTGTAGACCCTTAAGACCAGGAGGAATGAGTTTATATACAGTGATTATTTGTCATTTAGAGCCAGGGAGAAAGGTAACGCCTTGAAGCTCACCTCCGTGCACATACCTGTATGTGCATATGCAATTCAAGATTATCTCACGGCTTATTAATTTAATGAAGAGTTCTGCTCTTTTAACTTGATTTGTGAAGTGTACTCCATCCTCCTCAACACGGAGGGGGGGCCCACAGGTATGGTTAGTCAGTCCCACTTGGGACTGGTCCAGGCAACGCCAGCCCCAAGGGAGGCGCTTTTTTCCCAAAGTGGCTGTGGCACCTAAAAGAAAGTGAAAGTCTTTAAAGAAAATGAAAGTCTTCCCATGTGACATCGCAAAGGCATGCTGATTAGCAAATTATTAATTCATTTCAAACCTCCTAGGCATCAGTAAGCTGGGAATTTTGTGCTTGCCCTTTGGACGTCAAGCACTTCCCATTTTCCCAGTGACTCCCTGGCATTCCTTTACTCACCCGCTCGCTGTTCATTCAACGAGGACGGGTCGTGTGCCAGGTGCTGGTGCTCGACGCCGGAGTGCAGAGTGGACGGGCACGTTGGCAGGAAGCCCAGGAGCAAGACAGAGACGCAGGGGATGGGAAGGATGATGAGTGAGCGCAGAGATAGAGGCCCCTGACACGCTGTGAGAACAGGGACAAGGACCATCTCCTTGAGGCCAGAAACTCTTCCCAGGGTGGGTAATTTTGAAGCTTAGTCTTAAGGATTATGAATGAAGGCTAGCAAGACTCTTCTTGCTCAGTTGCTCACGTCTAGAGTGTTCTAGGCCAAAGAAAGCATGCCCTCAGGAGGCAGGAGGACAGCTTTTGGAGAGACCATACGGCCCGAGCATAGCACATGTGTGGGGAAGGAGGAGGAGGGGACCGAGGGAGGTGGCAGGGCTTGTGTTGACCAGTGTGGTGGGCTCCCATCCTGGACAGACAGGGCTTCGCAAAGGACTTCAGCCGGGAAGCAGTGTGATCAGTGTGGTGACAATGCGAGGATGGCTTTATGGAGGAAAGGAGAGGCTGAAAACGGGAGGGTGGGCAGCAGGAGACAGCAGATGGGGTTCAGAGAGGAAGGCCCGAACTCAGCTGGGCGCTGAAGGCCCAGGAGAGGAGGCAGGCCCACCAGTAGAAAAGGAACTGGGGCTCCCGGGTGGCTCAAGGGTTGAGCATCTGCCTTGGGCTCAGGGCGTGATCCCGGGGTCCCAGGATCGAGTCTCGCATCAGGTCCCTGCATGGAGCCTGCTTCTCCCTCTGCCTGTGTCTCTGCCTTTCTGTGTATCTCTCATGCGTGAATAAATAAAATCTTTTTTTAAAAAATGAAAATCACACAGGAAAGGAAGGTAGAAAGTGTAGTAAGGAGGGAGTGAAATGTGGATTTACAGGCTGAATTTTCTGCAGCTTGAGAATAAAGATGGTGCCTGTGTTAGTACTTTGGGGTCCACTTTCTGCTACTGGATCCTCTTCCCCTGGCTCTTGGGAAGCCTCCAACCTGGGCGCTCTCCCCTTTCCCAGCCCCGTTTGCTCCTTAACCACCCCGGTGTGACCGTCCCTGGCTTCCCCTTGCTCCTTGCACTGTGTGATACTCCTTTTCTCTCAAAGCTTATGAATAGACAATTTAGTCTAAATGCCGTTCCATCTCAGGTTCTGGATCCATCCACCACTACTGTTGCTCTTCCTCCCAAGTCTTTTCACGTTCGCCTCAGTGTCCCAAATGGTCGGCAGTTCACGGGTCCCTTGATGCTGCTGTGTCTCCACGGTCTCCCTGTCGCCATGCAAGGCATCACCCTCTCCCGAGGCGGGGGGGGGGGGGGGGGGGGGGAGTCTGGATGGGGCAAAACAAGGGCCAAAACACAAAGAGGAGGACAAAAGAGAGGCGTGGGTCTGACCTCCGAGCACTTTCCAGCCTCGTGAGCAGATCCAGGAGGATGAGGGCACATCTTTGACACCCAGCTCCCGCTTGACATCAGCTCCCTAGCAAGCCGAGACCTGCCCAAGCCCTGGTCTCTAAACAGATGAGTCCCGCACATATCAGCCTTCTTCAGTCAACAAACAGTTGTTTGGTTTTTAAGAAAAATGACTTAAATATGATTCTTCTCTTAACAATGGCTAATCCAGAATCTTTCAAACCCAAAGGGAGCTAATTCTGGGATGTCCTGACTTTGGAAGCCTTTGTCTCTTGGATGAACTTCAAAGCTGGGTGGTGCCTCCTGTCACTACTCCATCATGTGGTCATCATAACTGTGTGCGGAAGAGGCACTGGGTCCCTTGCTTCGGTGTGATCTCTGAAAAACAGGTCCCGTGGGTTCAGCGTTCAGAGAGAGGGCTGAACCAGAGAGGTGAGGAAGGAAAGGTCCGCCGGTTCCCTGCTTCTCTGAACCTGTCTCCTGAGGTATTAGAACAAGACAGTAGTGGCTCACTTCAGGCTACTGCCATTTCTGGTTTAAGGGAGCACAGCACTGGCCGAATTTTGCCCCCACCAGCCAGACCTGTGGCAGATGACAACCTGGCGGCAAAGAAATGTTAACAGGTGTTAGCCACCTCCCCACCCAGGCGCCGTTCTCACCCCTGCTCATCGCGATCCTCTTAGCACTCGAGACAAAAATGATGTAAATTAAGACTTTCTTGCGTCCTTCTTCTTTTGCATTTTGCCTGTCATTCTTGGTACTATGTAGGTAGCAGTCAACTCCATACCAGGTGGACGCATGATTTTGGAAGTTGGCTGATTGCTCTACTTTCCGTGGTGATGGAAGCATTTTACATTTTCTCTCCAGAACCTGAGCTTCGCCGATTTCTGACGCATCATCTTGCTACTGAATTCAAAGAAATTAGGACTTTGAGATAATTGTTAAAATGCGTACACCTCAGATTCGTATTCGTTTCTAGAATTGGGTAGATGTAAATTCTCTTGATACTCGTGTTACAGGTCACAGCCCCGTTATTAGGGTTCCCGGTCAGCCCACCACTGGAAGTTTAAATCAGGCTCTGTTCTGCTATTCTTGCTGTTGAGCACGCCCTTCATCAGGAATGAGCTCAAGGAATGATTTGTGCATGCGTTTTGTTATGATAGGGTGAGTCCTTTTGTCCTACTTCACCGCAGTGACAGGCAGGGTGTCCATGTTAGCATTGTGGGGGAAAAAAGTATTGCCATGATGGATGGTGAGATTAAGGGAAAGTTTTTTGGGGGGAGGAAAGGTGGGGTTTGCTGGCTAATTAAACTATGGAAGAAAATTTGAACCTAAGGAACCTTCCAGAATTTGGAAGCGAACCTTCTCCCTCTGTATCAAGGGGACAGTGAGGAGAAAGGCAGGTTGGGTAAGTCTCCTTCACAGGCGTCCTCACTGTGACACTAGCCTGAAAGCAGAGGATGTGCCCTCACTAAGCAGCCCCCAGAGTAGGCCTATCCTGGGATGGCCCAGGAAAGACAGGGCAGGGCCAGTCTAAACTCGGACTTGACCATTTACGCCCCCTCCAGAGGTCTCCAGAATGTGGCCCACCTGACATCTGCTGTCTCGCCTTCTCAGAGCGGGCCGACTTTGGGCTGGAGAAGCCCATGCATGTATATACGGATACCTCAGAATAAAACCTACATCCAGCTTCACTCTTCTCTGGGTGAAGAGCATAGAGGTTTGGGAGAGAGGCATCTCGAACATGGTCCGAGTCGATACGTAAGTCTGCGTCCTCTTTGAGAAAGACCAGCTCCGTGTCAGGCTGGATGAGAAGCCCACGCTCAGCCCACCGCTCCTGCAAACGGCCCCTCCTCTGGGTTCCACCTGCTTCTCCAAAGCCCGACTCTCACGCACACAGATTTCTCCCAGAAGCAGGAGATCATTTTTAAAACGTGACATTTGATTAAAGAGGCCATCTTGTGGGAAAACACTGTTGACAACAGATGATCCTGTTGCTGGGTTTCAAAGGCAGTTGGCGAGGACGGCACAGTGTTTCCACTCGAGCACATTTGCCATATCGATGGTCTATTGACATCGTGATGGTAACCGTCTGACTCAGGCAGTTTTTCTCTCCGTTGAGGAGCTGCAGATGTGTGAGCAGACAGGCCGTGTAGGAGTGGCGTCTGGGAGGGTGAGCTGGGCCCCGTGAGCACGGGGAGGGGCAAGGAGACCAGTATTTAGGGTTAGGGCGGTGGTGGGAAGGGATCCGAGGGATCCGGAGGGAAGCGAAGGGTGGGCGCCTCTGTCTACGCCGAGGGGAGAGGCCGTCTTCACGTCGGGATGAGTGCGGCATTTCCACTGACAGGGCCTGAGGCTGACTCTCTGGGCCATTGGTCGATAATCCCACTGCTTAGGAAACTTAAAAAGAGATTTAAAAACACACCGCACAGGCTAAAACAGCAAGTCTAGGCAGAAATGCAATCAAAATTAAAGACGAACAAATAGATAAACATCAGCTCAGGGCATCCCATCAGTGGAAGAGCAGAAGGTCATGAAGAGCCGGAGGGAGTGTGTCTTTGCCAGGGAGAGTCCTTTGTGAAGAGGGTCAATTGGGAGCAAAAAGAATGTGCTGTGTTAGGAATTTGAAGCTCTGAGGCTGAGCCCAGATGAGTGGGCTGGAGAGCACGAAGCTGATGTTACACCCAGATTCCCTGGAGCCTGGGGCACTGGCCGTCCAAGAGGCTGATGAAAGAAAAGGGGCATCTCAGGTGCACACGCTGGGCAGGGCCGGTTCGCCCCCCAAAAGGCTGAGCACCATTGGGTAAAGCCACTGAGCTGGTTCCATGGGAGGGCCTCTGCTGGCGCGGAGGGCCAGAACTTTGCAGAGGACAGCCGGCCGATCGCTGTCTCCCTCCCCTTGTGGAAGAAAAGAAGGGCTCACCCTTGACTACTGATTTGTTTCTCACTGCCTTCCTCCAAGGCCCCTGGCCATGGTAATGTCTCTGTTCCGTCTCGTTTGCGTTTCCTTGACGCAGGTGCTAATCCGTGGGGAGGGTTTTCACTGATCCACACTGACACGAAAACCTAAACGACATGGAGAATTTTTTCACCAAGCTTTACTTTATTCCTTTTAAACCATGGTCTCTTGCCCGGTCGTTAAGTCCTTTCTACCTTTGGTTTGCTTAAATGGCCTTTTAGGAAATGATGGGGATAACAAGGTAATACTTTTTTAGACAAAAATCTTCTATGAGGGGGGCAGCAGTTTGGCGCTGCCTTCGGCCCAGGGCGTGATCCTGGAGACCCAGGATCAAGTCCCGTGTCGGGCTCCCTCCATGGAGCCTGCTTCTCCCTCTGCCTGTGTCTCTGTCTCTCTTTCTCTCTCTCTGTGTCTCTCTCATGAATAAATAAATAAAATCTTAAAAAATCTTCTATGGGTCCCAGATCTTTTTTCTTTTTTTTTTTTCTGGTGGGTAGAATTGGCAAGCCTGGGAGGCCGCTTGATGTGTGGCCTCGCCCCTGGGCTCCTCCGGCCCCGCCAGCACATGAGCCTAGTGAGAGCCTGGCCTTCCCTTGCCTCCTGCAGCTGCCCTAGGCCCCTGCACCCGATTCGGGGCTGATGGACCCTCCTCTGCCCATCCAGCCACTGCTCTGCAGGCACCAATTCAGGACTTCCAGGGCTCAGCTGGGAAGCGGGGCCCCTGAGATCCCGGCTTAACCCCGTGCCCCTCTGAGTTGCACTGCCTGCAAAGGTTACTTGTATTTTTATTTTCCGAAGAACCAAAGGCTGATAGGTTAAGAGTCTGAAGTGTGCGGCCTCGCAGGGTCCGTGGCGCTGCGCTCAGCCTCCTGTGATACCAAACGCCTGCCCAGCAGGCCCCAGAGTGAGTGGGAAGCCGGCAAAAGAGTGGAGGCAAAGGTGGCAGAAATGCTTCGTGCAGGAGAAAGGTGACGCTCCCGCTTAGATGGAATGGAGCCAGCAAGCAGAAACAGGCAAGAGGGTCAGAAAGGGGCAGGCGAGTCACAGCAGCGAGAACGGAGCCGCGACACGCTTGCAGGTGGCATCATCTCTCCAAAGCTGTCGTTCGACACTATCGGGCAGGCTCTGGTTTGCAGAAGGATCGTGGGCCTGGGGTCCGGCGTGTGGAAGCCCCAGCAGGGCCCGGTCATCGGACGCCAGGAGAGCCTGATTGAGTCACCTGGGCGCATCGTATTTCCCTTTTTCCATCTGTAAAATGGGAGGGGGTCGGGGGAGAATGTAGCACCGAACTGCCTTTGATGCAGGAGCGTTCATACCCATTATGGGTTTCTTCAAAGCACCATGGCGTGTGAGAAATGTCAAGAGATGCCAGGTTTGTGTCCAGGTGAAGACTGAACCTTAAGCTGATTTTTGTCCATAATTCTGCAGAAATAAGCTATGCCTTGTTTGTTTTCTCAGGAGCAATAGTTTCTTTTTAAAAGCAATGACCGCAATGAGCCGTGTTGGATTTCTTTCATTGACGTCTTCATCTGCTGGGGGCATTTGGGTTAGTGGGGAGGGGAGCGAGTCTGCCTTTTTTCATTTCAGCTCTGCCTTTTATGGGTCCAAACAATGATTGCACTTAACGGCGCATTTCCTTTCTCTCTGCTTCCCCGTCCTCGCTTGCTTCTCCCCCGAGTGCCCGCATGTGCCGCCGGCTAGGCCGTGTGCCACGTTGGCGGAGCAGGTGCATCAGGCCCTCCATCTGACTGATACTGTCCCCTCGGAGTTAATGGGATCGCCTCATCGCTGGGCCCCAAATAGACATCATTTCTCTCCTTCCTTCCTTCCTTCCTTCCTTCCTTCCTTCCTTCCTTCCTTCCTTCCTTCCTTCCTGTCTCTACCATGGTGCTACCCTTGCTGAGTCTTCTCCACCTTCATGACCTTAAGTACTAACCACAGTTTCCAAAGCTACTTTTTGACCCTCTAAACCCGGCTTCTTTTATTGCAAAGTATCATTTAAGTCCTTTTTTCTACTTGTTCTTCCCTGCTGTCCTATATTTACCCCTATTATTGGGATGCTCCCCACTTTTTCCCGTCCCCTGGGAACTTTGGTCTTGCCAAAGAAGACTGTTTCTCTTCTGTTCTGCATCTGGGCTTAGTGTAGGTCAAACATGGTGCTAGTCTTCATTTCGTTTAGACTTTTCCTTAACGAAGCAGCCTTAGTATCGATCTGAAGCCCAGACTTACACATGCTGTTGTCCTAAGGAAGTTCCTCGTGTCCCACCTGGAATTTCCGGGGGGTGGGGGGTTCTCTCTTCAAACCACACTGTCATTTTTGAAATGTTCTTTGGTGCCGCCACAAATAGAAAAGTCACCGCCAAATCAGTTCTTTACTAACGTTGTAGCTGTGATGCATAATTATGATTCTAGGGCAGCTTTTTAAGATATATCCTAACATTTTAATTATATGTTCCACTTCTATTTACTATGCTTAAAAAAACGAAGTGTATAATGAAAAAGCAGCTAATCATGAAATGTCAGGAAATAGGACGTCGCATTTCAGTAAACATAACAAGTCATCATTCAAGAGCTCACCCATTTCTACAACGTCAGTCCAGACGAGAGAGATTATCACCACCCCTGCCAACATTTAAGTCCCAATATACCATTATAAAGTATTCAACACTGAGGCATAAGAAACTCTTTAAATGGCTTTATTTTATTACTTTGTTGAAGACATTGCAAGATGCTAAAAGAATATTTTTACATATGCAAATACAGATGCGTATATATGCATATTGTTTTACAAAGTTGTATATATTCATATGGCACTGCCGTAGACGGCCTAAGTTAGTAAAACTTTAAAAACTGATATAACAGCGAATTAAATCTTCTTTGTAGGAAATATGGAGAATACTAAGGAATTTAATATCAGTAAACATGTTCCCTTTGAAACAGCAAATTAGATGTGCAGGCGGATTTTGGTCACACTTCAAAGAATAATATGCTGAGGTGGAGAGCTAGTCTATTTACTCTTGCTCTCGCCGGTGAGGTTTTTCTGTGTTAAACAGGCTTTTGATTACTTCAAAGCACGTTTGAAGTCCTCACTCTGCATGGCTCATGCACAAAGACAAATATCCTTCCAAATTTCTGCAGCTAATATTGCCTCCCCTTATGTTTATAAGTAAGGAGAACCAGCCGTTTGCCATGTAACACCAAGTCGTTGCCTCCTTTATTTAGCTATGACAGCGAAGGTCGTCTGACAAATGTTACGTTTCCAACCGGGGTGGTCACAAACCTGCACGGGGACATGGACAAGGCCATCACAGTGGACATCGAGTCATCCAGCCGTGAAGAGGATGTGAGCATCACTTCAAATCTCTCCTCGATCGACTCCTTCTACACCATGGTTCAAGGTAAACATGAAAGCATAATTTTAAACTGATAACCTTAAATGCCACTAGCACCCCCCATAGAATGCGGTGACCCCGCTTTCTGAGATGAGCCAGCAAAGGGAAGGTGAAAACACAAACCTCTAGAGATGTTGGTGAAGCAGTGCCGTGACTAGTGTTTATTTCGTGATAGCTACATATCGTAGATCACCTGATGGAGACCCCTGCTTCCAAAAACAACTTCATTGCAGCTCTTCACCTGCATCATCAACCCCTTTCTGAGTCATCTGCTGCAGCTTTGGGGAGTGGGTCCCCTTCATGGCCGTAGAAGTGCAGTTATTTGAGACCGATCACATTCTGAATCCACACACGACCCTTCATCTCAGTCCACATGTGATGTGATCACTGGAAATTCGATACCAAATTCTGCATGTCCATCTATGTGATAGCTAGACTTTTTTTTTCCTCATTCAGTCTATAGGCGTATATGTCTGATGCATTCATGATGGAACCTCCTGCCATGTTCCTTTTTGACATAATCTTGGAAAAGCCTGTTTACAGTAGTAAAAAGTTACAATTGTGAGGTCATAGCTCTAAGAATAATTACTAAATCTGAATTAAACCGTTGTGACTCATTATTTTTACCAGTTCCCTCAAGTAATCTCTGCAGCCATCTAAAATTGATACTGCTTGAATTCATTTCTTACCCAAATGGTCCAATACAATTCAAAAATTTTAAATTGAGGCAGTAGCCTATAATGCAAGGGGAGGAGTTCTATACAAAATAGAAGGTGGCTCACTTTTTTAAAAGTCCATTTCAGAGGAATATCTTCCTATATTTTTGGTATACAATGTATAGATATGAATCTTTTCAGAAGATGTTTAATACACGATAGATGGGTGTAGAGGAGGGGAGTCTTCTGAGGCCCTGGCAGTGACAGCCGTGACATACCAGCCTCCCGAGGGAGCACTTATATCGCTCTTGGCAAAACCTTTCACTGCATGTCTGTGGAGACTGGCCCCTCGCTTATTCCATCAGACCAATGAGAAAAAGAAATCTAAAGTGGAGAAGGATTTTATATGCTCCTGAAGTCCTGCCTTCACTATTCAGCTAAGTCTGTTACAGCACGAAATGCCAGAGATCAAAGTTCTTTTGCTTTGTTCTAAAAGGACATCCTTAGGTACTCTTTATCTCCTTATATATGGAGTTCAATGTTTTAGAAACGTCTGTCAACTCTAACTGCACAACCAACCAAATGTTTAGTTCTGATTTGTAGTTTCCTATTTTCTGCTCCTTGTTTTCAGATCAGTTAAGAAACAGCTACCAGATTGGTTACGATGGTTCCCTTAGAATCATCTACGCCAGCGGCCTGGATTCACACTACCAGACGGAGCCACACGTTCTGGCCGGCACGGCTAATCCAACAGTTGCCAAAAGAAACATGAGTCTTCCTGGTGAAAACGGTCAAAATTTGGTAGAATGGAGATTCCGAAAAGAGCAAGCCCAAGGAAAAGTCAACGTCTTCGGCCGAAAGCTTAGGGTAAGCAACATTCAGAGAGTAGGTGACGTGTTCCTGAGGGTGGGCCTGGCGCTCATCCCCTCCTCATCCTCATCCTCCCTGAGCCAAACTCAGGGCAGCACCTTCCCTGACAGCTCAGGTTATAGCCAACCGTCCAGCCATTAGATCATTCGTAATAAACACCAGCTATTGGAGAAAAGCTTTTTCTCAATATATCTGTGATTAAAAACCAGCTCTTCCCTGAGAAATCAGGAAATTACATGGCGCACAATCCCAGATAGCCTGGATGTCAGTCCATTGTTGTTTTACTAACATTAGCTTGATCATCTTACACTTCTCTTTTACCCGCTCACTTCGGATGGCTTCCCAATGTGGGGATGAGGATAAGTAAGAGTTAGCTTAAATACTGAAAAGTGTCCCAGAATATAAATATGTACATGGAAAGAGATGGGCTGGCCATTGGAAGGTGGATTCTTTCTTTGCATTCTCAATATTTTTGGAGTATAGTTTGGACACTTGGAAGAGCATCCATAGCAAAACCTGACTGCTTCCTCCTTGCTCTTGATTTACATTGTTTCTATGAGAAATGCAATGATATTTCTGATTACGCTAGTGTTAATTGATCTTTGCAAAATGTTCTGCACACTACCTTGTTGGGTGTTTTTTTCCCTTTCCCTCTCACCCTGTGGGCCAAATATATCCAGAAAGCGAGCTGTGATTTATGACAGCTATTTGGTAGAAACAACATAGATTAGGTACTAAAACACAGGTTACACAGAACCACCTTCAAACCACTATAAACTGAACCTGATTCATCAGATAAATGTAGACAACTATTCCTAAAATTACTTCCCCTTGCCATGTAGGGAAAAAAAAAGGATTTAAAATTAAGAAGAGAAAAAAACGTGGAGCATACCATTAGTGTCCTTTCTCCTGCACCAAAAATGGTTAAATTATTCCTGTAAGAGGCCAATGTGATTTACCTTGACAATGCTTCAGGGTAAGAAATAGGTAATACATATTGTCTCTGGCTATTTCCAAGAAATAGAAATAAAGCAATAAAGGATCAGTGGATCAAATACAGCCCATATCCAGCCAACCTACAGATTACATTCTGAGTCCACTTCAATTTCAAAGCAGGTGTTTGGGACTCTCAGTTAGGGACCTTCTGGCACCAGTGCTGTGTCCTCCCACCTCCCGTATCTCCCAGACTGTGGGAGCCAGGATACCTGAGCTCCAAGCCCTGGGCTCAGGAGCTGTGGCAGGCAGGAGCTAGGGGACGGGACACTGGAGAGGAGGTTATTCAGAGAGAGAAGTAAGGAGAAAAAGGGAGAGAACCCTAGAGGGAAGAGCAACAGAGTTGAAGGTAAACTCACAGGAGAGAAAGCCGCCAGTTCCAGAGTTGTTTGAGGTCCCTTTCATAGGGTTGGTCTGTTGCCCTGTAGACTCTAGCTCCCGCCTCGCCCTCCACTGAACCTGGGAATCAGCGGCCTGCACCCCCATGTACTGCCCCCACCTACTGCTTCTTCCCAGGACCCCCGCTTCCTAGGGCCATGGTGAACTAGCAGCTAGTTCACAGGCTTTATCTTATCCAGCCATCCCCACCATGGGCATGATGTACATGCGCACGCACACGCACACACACACACACACACATGCAGTCATCACACCTATCCTCTGACACAAGACTTCATTCACCAAAAGATACAAAGATGCTGCTCACATTTGTGCTCCTCATTCTGCCCACCAGAGAAGCCACAGCACTGAGCAGATCCCAAACCCGTGAGTTCTAGCTCCACTTCTTGCTAATAGTAAATCTTACAGGAAAATCATAACGTCTCTGAAACGTCATTTTCCTTATGTATATCAGGATATGCATATAGGATATGTCATATTATCTAGAGAATATCATAACGTGAGGACATAATAGAGACATCAGCTACGTCTAGACATCGCCTTTAGAGCACAATGTATATATTATACACATTGAGTACCGGTGATGGATAAATACCATTTACCCTGCCCTGCCTCCATTGCACACAACTGTTACAGCATCAAACGATACCACCTGCAGGTACTTTACAAATAAAAGGCATGATTATGGGCAGCCTGGGTGGCTCAGCAGTTTAGCGCCCGCCTTCAGCCCAGGGCGTGATCCTGGAGACCCGGGATCAAGTCCCACGTCGGGCTCCCTGCATGAAGCCTGCTTCTCTCTCTCATTGTGTGTCTCTCATGAATAAATAAATTAAATCTTAAAAAAAAAAAAAGAAAAGGCATGATTATATAGTCCCTAACCCGGAGAATCGCTACCACATACGTGTACATTGGGCGTTTATACCCACCCAGCAGGTGGATAGAAAAGAGCCATTTAGCACCCAGGTTAGGAAAACAGGGCAAAAGAGGGAAGAGTAGTAAAAACGCTTTGCCCGGAAGCTGATCACATAACACGCTGCCTTCTCTTCTTTGAGACAAGCCGCGTCTGAGCGTGGCCTCTATCTCTTCATAACATGGCTTTTCTAGGCATAAAAGAAAATCGGGCAAAGGAAAAGAGAAGATCCTGTTGTATTATGTCGCTGGTTCTCTGCCTGATTCAGAATGAAGCAACTACCTAACTCGGGGGGAAGAGGAGCCAAGGGCACAGAGGCTTGGGTGCTGTTGCTTCTACCTAGCAGAAGCCACACGCCTCGGCGAGATGTCTCAGAGCACGCACCATGTAAAGTGGCCTGTTCAGTCACACTGGAAGACTTCCAGCTGATCTGTGTGATTGCTGTCCTGCAGACAATGCCAAGATCACAAGGGAGGGTCTCTTACTTTCAAGATAAGATTGGATGTGCCAGCTCTGACTGCTAATTTCATTCCTCTTTGGTTCAGAGGGAGAAACTCAGGGGAGAAAGTGAAGATGTGAAAATCCGGTTTAAGGACTGGACCTGGAATCTGCCAAAATAAGGAAGAGAAGTAGAGGGAAAAGGACAGAAGACTCGCGAGGGACTCAGTTGTCCAAAAGACATCCCAGCCTTTCCTGAAACAGAGAACATCCCCTCTCTTCCCTTGCCTTATTTTCTAGCAGAAACTTCTTTTCGTTTTTAAGGGGTTTGCCTAAATTCAGCTAGGTGCCTGACTCAGAGTGGGCGCTCAAATATTTATTCAGTGGACGAATAAGGAAAAGCCAACCTTGTAATATGGATCATCTCACTGCGTCTAGTTCCAAGGGAGAAGCTACATGAATAGCACATCCTTGCAGGTGTTTGACTGCTATAAACAAACCTGACTCTAAATAGATCACGTAGCTGTAATTGATATAACACCAGATACTGTCATTTAAAAAAAAAATTTTTTTTTAAAGCAAAGGGTAGAAAAGGAACATTAATAAGAAACTAGCAACATGGAAAGCATTTTCTGTGAAACACGCATTAAGGGGAAGGGAGATCACAGTCGGAAATCGCAAGCAAATGAAATCATGAGAGGTGTGGGAAAGCATTGCAAAATGAAGATTAGACACTCCAGAGCTTGCTTGTTTGTGGCTAAGTTAAAAAAAAAAAAAAAAAAGACACAGGCATAAAAATTGCGTGTCTTTCTCTTATGTTTGGTAAATGTTCCTAGTTGGGTTTTTTGGGGGTTTTTTGTTTTTTTGTGGTTTTTTTTATTTATTTTTTTTGTCAGTGCTGGACTTTGGAACCAGCCTTAATCAGTTACTAAAAAGTGCTATGGCATTCTGAAAAGAAAGATTTATCTTCTAAACTTGCCCAGAATTCAGATGCTTAAAGGAAAAAAAAAAGTCAGTGAGTTCAAAAAAGAAACTCTCAAAAGTCAAAAGGCAAAGGTGTGTTTAAAGGCATATGTAGGTACAATAGGACACTTGAACCTTATTCTGCGAGTCACGTTTGTGTGATGTGCTGTTTCTCCCTCAACACCGAGTGGCGCGGCCTGAACAGGATGGTCCCACGTGGTTAGCACCTGCTGACGTGCAGACAGATGCAAAACAGTCTGCAGCCAGTTGAAGTTCCAGTGGGGACACAAGGGAGTCATGACGTTGTCGCCAAGTATACTGGGTAAACGAGCCAACCCTTCCTCACTTCGCTCTACAACATCCTGGATACGTGACTATCATCCGATGGTGCTTTATGTCTTTAAACATAAGGACGTTGTTCAACATCTTTACGCCTTAGTTTGTCTAGAGGGGAGATGATAACTACCCTCACCCCCGCGTCCCGATATCAAAGGGACGCTGTGATTCCTCACAGGCAGGACATGATCTTTGAAAATGAGGATTCTCCATGCTTACTTAAAAAAAAAAAAATGCTATATATCACAGAGGACTTCGTGGTGATCTCTTATCCAAACACATTTGGATTCATTTTTATAGAGCTAGAGGTACGGTAATGATCTGATATGAGGGTGTTCATCTTAGATGAACTGTTCAATTTAAATTGATATTTCTTATATTAAAACTACTAAAAGGTCACTGGGGCACAGAACAATGCTGGTCCTTTATGATTGTCAAAAAAAGGGGGAAAAAAGGGTTGAAACGTTGCCATAATTACCTAAAGGTATAGTTAAGTAAGATCCTGTCCTAGAATGGAAATGTCCCCTGACTTCTGCACTTTGTTTGTAATACCCGAAGGGGAAAGTTTGGGCGTGTGTGTGAAGAAGAGAGGAAACAAAAGATCTGTTAGTATCTTTTGAAATTTTACATGTTGAATAACAATGACTGGTGTCTGGAAACAGTAAGAAGGGTTGAGACCTTGGCTCATTTTGGGAATGTGGGGGGAAACACAGCCACATGCTAATTCTTTCCTCATTGCTCCGGTCTGAGGACACAAGAAAGGCATTGCACACAGCGTTTGTCTGGATAAAAAGAAACATTTAAACTTGAACCCAGATGTTCGGTCTCACAGCGCTTCTAGATGTTTCCATATGATGGCACGTTCCATATGGTGGTGCACACACCGCGGCTACACACCATGAGATTGTCACCTGTATGCCTTGGTGTCGCGCAGCCGTACCCACGAACCAGAGGAGGAGGAAGGGTGGCAGGGTGCAGGCGGTGGGAAGAAGGCCCCAGGCCGCCCTACTCCCGGCTCCCTTTCATACCCACGCGGTTGTAGCGGGTCTGCAATCCAGATTGCTCGTGCTCTAACCGGAGGCAGCACTGCAGAGATAAAGGGCGGTTAAGGAAAGCAATAAAGAATTGAAATACAAATTAAAATGAATACGAAGCAAAATGCAAACAGATGGGGCAGCCCTGTGGGCAGCACAGTCCATGGAAACGGCCCAGGCAGTCGGACGTGGCCGCGCGCAGGCCGGGACAACCCACGGCAGGAGAAGAGAAGGCTCACCTAAGCATGCACAGCTGTCGTCGGTGTTTCCTCTTAAAACACGATCGGAGGGATCCCTGGGTGGCGCAGCGGTTTAGCGCCTGCCTTTGGCCCAGAGCGCGATCCTGGAGACCCGGGATTGAATCCCACGTCGGGCTCCCGGTGCATGGAGCCGGCTTCTCCCTCTGCCTGTGTCTCTGCCTCTCTCTCTCTCTCTGTGACTATCATAAATAAATAAAAAAACTTAAAAAAAAAAAAAAAACACAATCGGAGAAATACGGTCAAGAACCGTAGGAAACCCTTGAAATTGTGCAGAGCCTCTTCTTAGGGCGTCAAAAATTCTGTGCAAAGATGAGCTGGATGTTGGCAGTTGCATATGGAGTTAATTTGCTATCGAATCAAATCGTCCCGCAGGCTTTAAAACGTGTATCCGTAACATTAGCTAGCAGCTGCCTTCCAGGGTGCGTGGGGCGCGCTGCAAACCTCGACTCGTGAAGCTCCAGCCGGTTCCCGGGGCGGGGGCTGCCGTGTAGACTTCCCCGCGGCGCAAGACGGAAGCCCAGACCTTCAGCGGGCCGGGCTGTCCGCGTCCTCGGCCGAGCTGCGGGCCCTGGGCCAGCGCTTCACGGATGGACAGACGGCTTCAAAGTCCTGCTGCTGCTCCACCCCGTCAGGTGTGGATGTGGGGTTTCCTGCCCCCAGGCGCCTCCCTGCAGCGCATACACACGCACACAGGCCTTTGCACGCTGCATTCGGCTGTGGCACGGCGGGGGCGGGACATTACAGGTGGTTTCCACCGCTGCAGGGTCTGGACGGCGGAGCCAGGACAGGACGACCTCCTAATCCCATCCAGCGCTCGCCGGGAGAGTTTAAGTTTAAAGAGTATTTTTTCATGGGGCGTGTTTAATGCCCATGATAGAATGCACACATTAGTTTTATCCCAGGTTTTATGTAAATATGCAGGCGTGTTATGTCTGTGCGTGCACACAGGTGTGGGTGTGGTGTGTGTGCATATGTGTATCACTGACTAGCTGGAGCTAGCTGACACACGGTCATGTAAAATTAGGATTTTCCCATGTAATTTTTAACAGTCCAGTAGTCAGTGCACATTTTGGTAGGTACAGGCTATCACCATCCAAACGCTTCTGTCTTGGTTCGGAAGATCTTCTCCTAGGGGGTCCTCAGGACGCTGCGGACCGTTTTTATTTTTATTTTTATTTTTTTTTATAAATTTATTTTTTATTGTTCAGGTTGCCAACATATAGAATAACACCCAGTGCTCATCCCATCAAGTGCCCCCTGCAGACCGTTTTTAAAGTTGAGTTTTAACCAAGGCCACATGTCCACTGTGGTAACGAATACTGGTTTTACATGTGCCCTGGATGACAGACAGTCATAGCCAGGTGTGGTCGGAGATTCGGGCCATGGCACAGGGCCGCACGGAGACCCTACTACCCTAACACAGTGCTAGGTTTGTATGCTAAGCAGGATAGACCATGTAGATGTGGGGGTGAACAGCTGAAGTCCCTGCCAGTCCAGCAGATGTTATTCAAGGGAAGGGCGTTCTAAAACTTGGGACATTTCAGCACGGGGCCAAAAGCAGTGATCATGTTTGTAACCTCCTCTATTTAAACTCATTAATAATTTACAGTAATGTGGGTTCCAGCTTCTCCTTCACCGTTCTTCAAAGGGCCGGAGTCACACTTAGCCACTTTTATTTCATGTAGCCGCAGTGAATCTACGAAACAGCTATTTTCCCATGTCTTCTGGAGGGAGAGGCTTTGAGTAATTTCCAGACATTGTCATGTTTACTGCCTTCACATCTTCTGAACAGACTTTAAAGCGAATACATTTTGGTATTTTTCTTATCACTTGCTTAAGTTTACAACATTTAATTGAAAAGGTTTTGAACAAATGCCAGGCTGTCTTTCTGCTTAATGAAACCTTTTAAAGGGGCTGTTAATCTACTGCCTTGCACTTGTACCCAAGAAGTTGCTAAATTAATTTACTGACAAAGGGAATCAATCATCATAAATGGTGTTTAAACAATAGTGGGGACTCTGAAGAGTAATAAGGGACTAGCGTTGGAATAGCATGATTTATGTTATCATCCTGTTTGTGTTGTAACAGGTTAATGGCAGAAACCTCCTTTCGGTTGACTTTGATCGAACAACAAAGACAGAAAAGATCTATGACGACCACCGTAAATTTCTACTGAGGATCGCCTACGACACGTCAGGGCACCCGACTCTCTGGCTGCCGAGCAGCAAGCTGATGGCAGTCAATGTCACCTATTCGTCCACCGGTCAGATTGCCAGCGTCCAACGGGGAACCACTAGCGAGAAAGTCGATTATGATGGCCAGGGGAGGATCGTGTCTCGGGTCTTTGCTGATGGTAAAACGTGGAGCTACACCTACCTAGAAAAGGTATGCCTGCACAGTAAGAGTCAGAGGAAGGAAGCGATGATTCGGATTTTTTAGCAGTCGCCCAGAGCCCTGCGGTGGGGGGAGAAAAAACGGGGTCCTGTGAAAGAGCTCCATTTATTATTCTAAGTATCAATATGGAAGTCACATCGGAACGGCAGTGATGAATTTCTGCATTAGTAAGAGTAGTTTTCCCTTAGTTAAGTTCTACTACCTAAGACCCTTTTGAGTGATTTATGCCGCAAACAAACAAGCAAGAACACTGTCCACCTGCCAAGTCCATACATCGACAACATCCACAAATTAGACCTTGAGCATGTAAGTCATTTGTAAATAATCTCCGTGCTGGCTCTTTCATTTAAGAAAGAGCCTTACGTTAGCACAGTTGAAGCTGTCACTTTTGTGTTGTTGCTGGCAGAGCTTCAACATAACCATAAAAAGCACGTAGATCCTATTTATACATTATTAACCAAAAGAGGCTATTTTTTTCTTAAGAAAGTCACATTTCAGGTACTCGGAGGCATCTCTCCTTTCTTCTGCATATAAAAGGTGTAAGCATGCTCGCTTAGGCTTTCCCCCGTCCTTAAGCACTTGGCACGAGACCCAAAAAAGACTTAAAGTTACCCATGTGCAAAGTGCTAAGTCACACTCAGAGATTTGAGGCAGTGGCTGTGGTCCAGGGGGAGGAAAGCAAAAGAAAAAGGATACGGAATGGGCCACTGCCCTGCAATTCCCTTCTTAGAAAACAGAATCCACCAAAGAGCATATTCGTGAAATGTTTTGTTTGCCTTTGAGACAAATGTTAGCACTAAGAAGTGGCTCTGTTTTGAGTTACAGTGGTTGTCACACCTCAGGGCATGCCACCACCAGGCACGCACCAGCCTAAGTCACAAACTCAACTCTACGGCTGTTGTCTCCAGCCTTATGTGCATTAGTAGGCAGGGGAGCCCGTCATCCCAAACCCAAGTCTGCACTGTTGTTGTGCTCCCCTCCCACAGTCTTGCTTTCCACTAGAGGTGCTCTGTCCAACTCCTCAGTCTAAGCCTGACCCCACTGCCCGGGAGTCATCTCGTCTACTTCTAGACAGGCTAGACACGGACCACCCTTCCGGAGAACCAGTGTCAGGTTCAGAGCTCACCATGGATGCCTCCCAGCTCTGGAATGCTTCCAGCCAGGACCCTGCTTGCCAGTCTTTTCTCTTGCAAACTCTTTATCTGCTCTCCTTCGAAGAGATTCACCATTGAGACAGTGGACTAGCCCATGAGATGACAGTTTCCCTCCACGCTAATCATCACACTCGACAGTTACCCAACCAGTGATTTGTTGAGAGACCCCAGAGTAAGCCCCTCTACACACATACCTTCCTGGGAGCGAGTTCTCATGCCTGGAAAAACACTTCACCTGCCAGCTTAACAAACCACAAGACAGCGGAGTGGATCCCTACTTCATCCTAGAGCACTTTTCCCAATTTAAATCAAGTACATTACAGAGAAGTGTAACAGAAATACCCAGACCCTAAAAATTGATAGTAGTGATCGTAAGGTCATGGGAAAAAATGTTTAAAAGGGGACAAAGAGTATTGATAAGAGCCACTGTCACGAAAAGACACCAGCAGTAACTGAGATCACATTCATGTATCAGTGGGGATCATCTCTCCCAAATCCCTAAAATCCACCCAGACCATTTCCTAGTGCTAGGATAGGCACACTAAGCCAGTACTTAAAGCAGCACAAGTGATATTTTACTAACCACCATCGGATGTGATTTTAAATGACTACACAACTAAGGCCTAACTCCTATGAACTCAGCAGTAATCCAGCCTTCCTTGGCACAGTTTTAACTATTAGGAACAGTTCTCAAGATGTCTACTCTACAGCCAACAGACAAAGGCTGCCCCTACATACACCAACAGAGGAAACTCTACAGAAGCCTGTCACGCAAACTGCTTTCAAAGATGGTGGACAATGAAGAGAAAGGGAACAAGCCTTGGACAAGGGATTGTGTGTTTCTGTGGGAAAAGCAAAGCAGAAGTCCCGGGAGGGTTCCTAACACATGCATCCTCCTGGATCTGCCATCGTTGCATTTGGTCTAACAGGGTTTGGGGGAAGCTTCCTCAAAGGAGGGACTCAGTTGCCCATGCTCTGTATTACCATTGAGCTTTACCGTTCACTGTTGAGCCTCAGGGTTGGGCTTCTCTCCTGCTGGCCTAATAAATGATTGCCTTGTGTCTCTCTGCAGTTACTTGCAAAATAAGCAGAGCTCGTTTCAAGGTATATATTTGTAATTTAGCACCAAAGTAGAAGGTAGCCCAGAAACCATTCTTAAACAGCAGCCGAGACACAAATGAGATTTGGTACTTACGAAAGGAAATTTCAGAATGTAGATTTTATTGTCATCCCACTTACTGACAGGTAAGAATTTGCAAACAAACAAACAAAAAAACGTATCTGGATCCATATCCCTATCAAGCGCCTTTTTACGGCTCTCGTTCACGTTCACCGTGTGATTTAGCAGTGTTTGTTGACGTTGATGCTTTATATACACATTATCCATTTTTGACTAATTTTATGTCTCTTCATAAAGTAATATTTTGAACGTTTTGCTCCTCCCCCAAAATGCACTGGAAATTAAAACATGATTTGAGTGGCTCTTCAATCAAATGAGGGGGAAAAGCCACCTTACTAAATAATTGCTAATTATGGATAGGATTGCATTTCCCATATGCTGCTTTCTCCTTGAAATATTGTCTTTAAAGCAGCTTTGCTCATGCCTGTATTGTGACTTATCCAAATCCATCGACAATCTGCTGCTTGGCTGTGAATGCCTAGAAAAAGAATGGTACAATCATGACAAGTGGCACATTATGAATCTTGAGCCACTAATTGCAGAACCCCTCACAATTAAGCATCCAAGCAAATTAGGCAGGGAATCGTTAACAACATGTAAGGTCAAGGATAACTCAATTAAAATGAAAATCATTTTCTCAAGCGAAATGTTTGTGTATTGGTGGTCACCGAATCTGCTTTTGCTTCCCCCGTCCACAAATATTGAATAACAGTATGTTCTCTCTTTGCAGTCCATGGTTCTCCTGCTTCACAGCCAGAGGCAGTACATCTTCGAATATGACATGTGGGACCGGCTGTCTGCCATCACCATGCCCAGCGTGGCTCGCCACACCATGCAGACCATCCGGTCCATTGGCTACTACCGCAACATCTACAACCCCCCAGAAAGCAACGCCTCGATCATCACGGACTACAATGAGGAAGGGCTGCTTCTGCAAACGGCCTTCTTGGGTACAAGTCGGAGGGTCTTATTCAAGTACAGAAGGCAGACCAGGCTCTCAGAAATTTTATATGATAGCACAAGAGTCAGTTTTACCTATGATGAAACAGCGGGAGTCCTCAAGACCGTAAACCTCCAGAGTGATGGTTTTATTTGCACCATTAGATACAGGCAAATTGGCCCCCTGATTGACAGACAGATTTTCCGCTTTAGTGAAGATGGGATGGTAAATGCGAGATTTGACTATAGCTATGACAACAGCTTTCGAGTGACCAGCATGCAGGGTGTCATCAATGAAACTCCACTGCCCATTGATCTCTATCAGTTCGATGACATTTCTGGCAAAGTTGAGCAGTTTGGAAAATTTGGAGTTATATATTACGACATTAACCAGATCATTTCCACAGCTGTAATGACTTACACAAAGCACTTTGATGCTCATGGCCGCATCAAGGAAATTCAGTATGAGATATTCAGGTCCCTCATGTACTGGATTACAATTCAATATGATAACATGGGTCGGGTAACCAAAAGAGAAATTAAAATAGGGCCCTTTGCCAACACTACCAAATATGCTTACGAATATGATGTTGATGGACAGCTCCAAACAGTTTATCTAAATGAAAAGATCATGTGGCGTTACAACTACGACCTGAATGGAAACCTCCACTTACTGAACCCAAGTAACAGCGCACGCCTGACACCTCTTCGCTATGACCTGCGAGACAGGATCACCCGCCTCGGGGATGTTCAGTATCGGTTGGATGAAGATGGGTTCCTGCGTCAAAGAGGCACAGAGATCTTTGAGTACAGCTCCAAGGGCCTTCTCACTCGAGTTTATAGTAAAGGCAGTGGCTGGACGGTGATCTATCGTTACGATGGCCTGGGGAGGCGCGTGTCTAGCAAAACCAGTCTGGGGCAGCACCTGCAGTTCTTTTATGCTGACTTAACTTACCCCACGAGGATTACTCATGTCTACAACCATTCCAGTTCAGAAATTACTTCTCTCTATTATGATCTCCAAGGACATCTTTTTGCCATGGAAATCAGCAGCGGGGATGAATTCTACATTGCGTCAGATAACACAGGGACGCCATTGGCTGTTTTCAGTAGCAATGGGCTTATGCTAAAGCAGATTCAGTATACTGCATATGGTGAAATCTATTTTGACTCCAATATTGACTTTCAACTGGTAATTGGATTTCATGGTGGCTTATATGACCCACTCACAAAATTAATCCACTTTGGAGAAAGAGATTATGATATTTTGGCAGGACGATGGACAACGCCTGACATAGAAATCTGGAAAAGAATTGGGAAGGACCCAGCTCCTTTTAACCTCTATATGTTTAGGAATAACAACCCTGCAAGCAAAATCCATGACGTGAAAGATTACATCACAGGTAAGCAGTTTTTTTCCTTTTCAAGTACCGAATTACTTTAATCCTTATATGAATACACAAAATGACTGGAGTTGCTTTCTTTAGCCTGACACTTCACTCTTGCAAAATCAAATGCCTAACCTTTTATTTTTTTTTAAGATTTTATTTATATGTTCATGAGAGACACAGAGAGAGAGAGCCAGAGACACAGGCAGAGGGAGAAGCAGGCTCCATGCAGGGAGCCTGACATGGGACTCGATCCTGGGTCTCCAGGAGCATGCCCTGGGCTGAAGGTGGCACTAAACCGCTGAGCCACCTGGGCTGCCCAAATGCCTAACCTTTTAACTGTGTTTTTTTCCCTCTATGGAACCATAGAGAAATCAGAAAGGGAGACTGAGGCATAGTTTGTTACTTCCTTTTCTGTCTCCAATGCCCAAGGCCACAATTTTCTGAAATGACATGGAAACCAGTCACTTATGGAATGGAGGTGACATTGGGGGCAGGGGGTGTGGAAAACAGGATGAACTTGGGAGTCCCCAAATTGGAGTTCCAGTCCCAACCCCTCTCCTGTAAGTTGTGTGGCTTTATAGATAAGTCACATAATTTTTTTTTAATCTGTTCCCTTAACAATGAAATAGGAGAATAATGCCTCCCTAATAATGGCATAAAATAAAATACATGCAATTCTGCTTTAATTAGTAGCTACCTTACAAATGTGTAATGATGGTTTTTCTTTTATACATGTGTGAAGGTCTAGTGGAGGAATCGGGAAACACAGCAGAGGGCGATTCACCATCTCGTTCCTGGGATGTTTAGCTCTCTCCACCACCATCAGGACAATAAAGGAACAGTTTCTCCCAACACTTGCTTAGCCAGTGGATCCTAGTCCTGTTTGCACTACTGTCTTTGTGCTATTTGGTGCAGCTCCTGCGTGGCAGCGCTACTAATAGACACACTAATTTTTCTGTCAGTACAGGGTAGTAAGATCTTTCCGAGTTTAGTGCATGATCTAATTGAAACAGCTCATCCCACATCTGCCACCACAAAGCCACCAGGAAGAGAGTGACAAGGTCTTTGCAAGCACTGCTCTAGTTCCTTTAGTTCCTGACTTCTCCACTCATCCTCCACTGCGTGGATTCTGAATCTTTCTGCTTCCACCTTCCATTCCTGAGTTATGCCACCGTAATTAACCTCTCTACCCATTTCTGTTTCCTGGAAGAAGGGTCTTTCCCTGTTTTCTTTTTTTTTTTTTTTTCTTGGTTTGGTTTGGGGTTTTCTGTTTTGTTTTGGCTTGTGAAATGATGCTTCTTCAGGCTGTCTCTTCTCTTGCTCAATATTTGAGGCCTCCTGAGATGCCTGTTTTCCCAGTTCTTGGTACACCTCTCAAAACGCTGCCCCCTATTCATTTCACATCTGCTTCCTGCTTTCCCAGACTGCCAAAAGCTTGTCCTAGCTCTCCTCCACGTGAACCAGCTGAAACTCCCTTCTTTCACAATCTTTGTTCAGCAACACCTTCATGGTGTTCTCCTTCAGGTTTCTCAGCAGACACTGGCATCTCAGTCTCATATTCTGGCAATACTTTTCAGTACTTAAGACCCTGTGACTTTCTTTTTTTTTTTTTTACTGTTACACAGCTATTGTTCATAGGAAAACCTTTGTCCCTGACACTAAGGAGAATTTTCTCCAAAACATAAGACCACCTGTCATCTTATATACACTCTAATACACATGCACACACACCCCCCCCAAAAAAAAAAAAAAACAACCACTCTCTATTCTACATGGTGAACTTGAGATTTCTCTCTACCACCATCCCCACCACCACCACCATCCCTCCTGTTAAAAGAGGGCAAATACCACTAGTTCTGTAGCCATACGATGCCTGGACAAAGGACCTGCTAGCCTGGTGATGAGGTGAGAGTTTGTGCCCTTGAGAAGGAAACAGGAAGCAAGCGGCTCTCCATCATTTTGACAAGCAGTTTACCACTGGTTATTTAGGAGGTGTTGACAGGGGCTGCTCGAAAGGCGGGAAAGCCCACAGCTTCTGAATCCATCCTCTCCTAGCAACATAGACTGCAGGGAATGCCATAGCAGCACTTTCTGAAAAACATCAAAAGAGAGATGGAACAGCATAAAATATATTAGGTGAAATGCAATTTCAAATTTTCCAGCAATGTGCTTAATATATAAAATAATCTACACCCAACTGTACTCATAAAGCTGCAAGCCTGCTGAGTAGTTCTGTAACATTATAACCTCCAGAATAGAATAAAAGCCTTATTCTGAGCTTAATGGCTTTTGGAGTCACATGGCAATATTTTAAAATACCATTTTAAAGGTTTCCAGGTTCTCTCCCCCAAAAGTTCGTCTCCACCTGTGCACAGCGAGCCTTTGAAGTCCTAGCTGATGGTAATCAGAACTTCTGTGCCCTTGGCCAGCTCTGCCAGCTTTCAGCATTCATCTTTGATTAAGAATCAACTGTTGATTTTAATTCTCTCAATTTAGGGTTTTTATTTATAGAAAATGGGTTGTGGAAGCTGCATATCCTTGGGCAATCGCTTTTGAAAGCTAATAACACACAACTTATATTTAAGACCAGTCTTTACTACCAATTCCCTTTGTTTTCCTCAACTTTGGCTCTTTCATGCCGCCGTGCATTGTTATTACTCTTTTGTATCACTTATCACTAGCACAGGATGCGACTTCCATGTGTGACAGTTTATCTAGTCTCGGTGAGGATCTATCGGACTGTGTTTTCTGTAGCCTTTGCCATAGTTGTATTATTGAGGCCAGTGGGTCTTCAAGTCTGAAAACAGAGAGTGGGTTCTGAATTGTAGAATGAAGGCAAACATGTGCTCCTCTTCAGGTTATTATTTGTGAATTTTGGGTTTTCTAAAGGTAAGAATTTAAATTTATGAAAGCACGGAATGACTCTAACACCTTTCATTTTGAACATTCTTCTCCTAGATGTTAACAGCTGGCTGGTGACATTTGGCTTCCATCTGCACAATGCTATTCCTGGATTCCCTGTTCCCAAATTTGATTTAACCGAGCCTTCTTACGAACTTGTGAAGAGTCAGCAGTGGGATGATGTACCGGTAAGAAACAAAGCAAAACTAGGAAAAGGTGATAGATGGCTTCTGTGTCTTATTTACCCATTTAATCAAACTGCCCTTGTGAAAGCTGCACCAAAGACAGTTAATTTTTTTTTTCTTTTTTACTCTTTCAGGGTAGAAAAAACATCACATTTCTGCTCAGCAAACCAGGGGCCTGTTAAACAGGCTTAAATCTGTTTTTAGTGATGCTAATAAAAACATAAAAAGACATTATCAGAAAGTAATAAAATGAGGGAGCTCATTTTTGAGTGCAAGATTTCTACAGAGAACCCCCATGAAAGTACATTTATAGCACTTGGGACCTTAAGGCAAAAAAATACAATAAACAGGAGGGCAGGGGATTCCTGTTACAAATTAGCAGCCCACAAACAATGCCACAAAGTTCAACTTCTTTAAAACATGAACAGTGTTTCATGGGAACAGATTGAAAACAAAAATACAATGTCCTCTGATAAAGCTCCATCTGCAACTAGGTGTTTATAGAATTTTCCCGAAAATAACATTTCAGGAGGCCTATAATTGTTCTGAGAAATAAAAGAATGGAAAATTGCAAAGTCAAAGCTGCCATTTCAGAAAATGGCCCTTTTAATTCCCACCATTCAGAGATCAGAAAGGAATGTACAACAAAACACTAGAATTTCTAGCTTAAAGCAAGAATAATTAAAGATCAAGAAATTGGGTTACCCCATAATGATAAGAAGAGAGTGCAGAGTTTCTTAGAAAGATTAATTCCCCCCCCCCACTTGAGCAATTCCCTATAATTTCAGTGAATACAAAGAGAAAAGGCAATCATGGCTAACACACACACAGGATAGTCAATGCCAGCACCTCTGTTTTCTGGTACATGTTTCATACTAACATAAAACAATTGTTTCTTCAAGATGTCACCTTTACATTGAAGAAGCAAAACCCATCAAGTTTCCCAGATCTGGGAGCCATTTCTAATTTGCAGATATATCTACGCTGATAAAGTGCCATGCAGACACACTGAAGTTCCCTAATGCATTTGGACAGGGACGTCCTAATCGTGCATGACTTTCCAACATGTCTGGGAACACTTAAGTCTTACTGTACAAATGCACTCGCCAGCTTTTTTCCTAGGCAGCCTCGTAAATACGGTCCAAGCTCTCCGTCAAGAGAGGCGCAGCACAAGGACAGCTTGGAGAATCTCAGGCAGAGACATCGAGGCTGCCCCAAGCACAGAGAAACAAATGTTTCTTTCACTGCCGCAGATGAAACAGATGTTTTTTGGGAAACACCGGCCAAACATCTGGCGGCATACGGAATGGCTGAGTTCAGATGCCCCCAATTTTTTTTTAAAGATTTTATTTATTCATGAGAGAGAGAGTGAGAGAGGCAGAGATGCAGGATTCGATCCCGGGTCTCCAGGATCATGCCCTGGGCTGAAGGCAGGTGCTAACCCACTGAGCCACCAGGGCTGCCCCAGATGCCCCCAGTGTAAGACACTTGCCAGCGTAGATGGTCCACTGTCCCCAAGTCTACGAAAAAAGCCTTTGTTTTCCTACAGTGATCAATACTCCCCTCCAGCCTGTCCCACCGTTCACTCCACTTCTGCAGTCACACGGGCGAAACTCGGTTGCCAGCTACGTCCTCCAGGACAGGGAACAGGGCTTACCTAAACCGGGGCACACGAGTTTCCCAGCATGTGATGTGGGACACAGTGGTCCCGGCGCCGCAGCCTTCCAGACCCTTGCTGGTGTTGGCGGCTTCCTCCTCGGGCTCCCATGGGGACCGAGGCCCTGAGAACCCCCGAGTGGGACAGGTGTGGGAATGGGGCATCTAGAAATTAAAAGAGAACTAAAACCATATTTTGCCCACATCAGAAACTAAAAGGCTCTTAAGGAATACATGTTGGGGGGCGGGGGCACCCGGGCGGCTCAGTAGTTGAGCGCCTGCCTGCAGCCCAGGGCGTGACCCCGGGGTCCCGGGATCGAGTCCCACATCGGGCTCCCTGCATGGAGCCTGCTTCTCCCTCTGCCTGAGTCTCTCATGAATAAATAAAATCTTTTAAAAATAATAATACACGATGGGAGTCCCCTCTTTTTCGGTTTCAAAACTCATCTGGACCTACTTGAGGGGAGGGGACCTTTGAGTGTGTTCCTGTACCAGAGTCTAACAAGCCTCTTAATCCCTAAAGAACCGGCTGAGCGTTTTGTGTTTTTCAGATTTCATTTATTTATTGAGAGACCCAGAGAGAGACAGAGGCAGAGCCACAGGCAGAGGTAGAAGCAGGCTCCGTGCAGGGAGCCCGATGCGGGACTCGATCCCGGGTCTGGAGGGTCACCCCCGGGCTGCAGGCGGCGCTAAGCCTCTGGGCCACCCGGGCTGCCCCCAATGAGGGTGTAATAAATGCCTGGGGGCCTCCGCACCCCCTCACCCCACTTTATTTATTTATTTATTTATTTATTTATTTATTAATTATTGTCGTGAGGCCTGGGCCCGCGCCAGGAAGCCGGGCTCGACCCCGGCGACCCGGGCGCCCCCGAGCTACAGCTGGTCTCTAACCCCCCCCCCCCCCCCCGTTCCCTCCTGCAGCCCATCTTCGGCGTCCAGCAGCAAGTGGCGAGGCAGGCCCAGGCCTTCCTGTCCCTGGGCCGGATGGCGGAGGTGCAGGTGAGCCGGCGCCGGGGCGGCGGCGCGCCCTCGTGGCTGTGGTTCGCCACCGTCAAGTCGCTGATCGGCAAGGGCGTCATGCTGGCCGTGAGCCGGGGCCGCGTGCAGACCAACGTGCTCAACATCGCCAACGAGGACTGCATCAAGGTGGCGGCCGTGCTCAACAGCGCCTTCTACCTGGAGAACCTGCACTTCACCATCGAGGGCAAGGACACGCACTACTTCATCAAGACCACCACGCCCGAGAGCGACCTGGGCACGCTGCGGCTGACGAGCGGCCGCAAGGCCCTGGAGAACGGCATCAACGTGACGGTGTCGCAGTCCACCACGGTGGTCAACGGCAGGACGCGCAGGTTCGCCGACGTGGAGATGCAGTTCGGCGCGCTGGCGCTGCACGTGCGCTACGGCATGACTCTGGACGAGGAGAAGGCGCGCATCCTGGAGCAGGCGAGGCAGCGCGCGCTCGCCCGGGCCTGGGCGCGCGAGCAGCAGCGCGTGCGCGACGGCGAGGAGGGCGCGCGCCTCTGGACGGAGGGCGAGAAGCGGCAGCTGCTGAGCGCGGGCAAGGTGCAGGGCTACGACGGGTACTACGTACTCTCGGTGGAGCAGTACCCCGAGCTGGCCGACAGCGCCAACAACATCCAGTTCCTCCGACAAAGCGAGATCGGCAAGAGGTAACCCCCCACCCACGCGGGGCCGGCTGCCACGGACGCACGGACCGACCGACCGACCCACAGGTGCACCGCGGCCCACCCCCACCCCCGCCCAGTGCGCACGCGCGGCGGCGGCTACAGCAGGTGCACCGCGGCCCCCTCCCCCCAGTGCGCACGCGCGGAGGCGGCCGCAGCAGGTGCACCGCGGGCCCCTCTGCCCAGTGCGCACGCGCGGCGGTGGTCGCAGCAGGTGTACCACGGCCGCCCCCCCCACCCAGTGCGCACGCGCGGCGGTGGCCGCAACAGGTGCACTGCGGGGGGGCCCCCCGCCGCCCAGTGCGCATGTGCGACGGCGGCCACAGCAGGTGCACCGCGGGCCCCGCCCACTCTGCGCACGCGCGGTGGCAGCCACAGCAGGTGCACCGCGGGCCCCTCTCACTCAGTGCGCACGCGCGGTGGCAGCCACAGCAGGTGCACCGCGGGCCCCCCCTCCCACTCAGTGCGCACGCGCGGTGGCAGCCACAGCAGGTGCACCGCGGGCCCCCCTCCCACCCAGTGCGCACGCGCGGCGGCGGCCACAGCAGGTGCACCGCAGGCCTGCGTGTCTCTTGAGCCTGAACCACACACCTTTGCTCGGATGTTCCTGTAGCACAATCCGAATGGGACTCTCCGACACAGAAGAGCCTTCCAGGAGAATGGTACTGCTATTGAAATAAATACAAATTAAATAAAACACACACACACAAAAAAAAAAAACTTTTTTTTTTTTCTGAATGACCTTAAAGGTGATCGGCTTTAAAGAATATGTTTACATATGCATATCGCTGCACTCAGTTGGACGGGAACTATTACAAGGAAAATCCATAAGTGAAAGAAAGGAGGAAAAAAAAAAACAAAAGGGGCCTAAACGTTTTTGCGCTTGGGCCCTCTGTTCCTTCGAGGCACTGTATTTAAGGTAAAAATGCATACAGTGTCTCCAGATATTACCGAATTGTCGACCTTTGCTTACAAGAAGTAGTCTCTCTGCATAGGATGTGATCTATAGCTCTGTTAATTTTAAAATGTGGGGCAAAATTCCTGTTTATAGACAACCCAGCTGCTTCCCCTGTGCTGCTTTGTAAAAGGACATTGGCACAAGTGACTCCTGCGCCGGAGGGGATTTCATAATGGATTTTACAATGCTAACGTGGTTTGCCTTGGGGGAAAAAAAAAAACAAACTGGCAAATAGAATCCTTGTCACTGATAAGCAAAGGAAACCCTGATTTTTTTGTAAATTATGTGAGACAAGTTGTTTATGGATTTTTATATGAATTACAATTTACTGTACATCAAATATTAGTCTCAGAGGAGTTAATTTATGTAAAGTGTTTAAAAAGTTTATACTTAAAAATAAAATGATAAAAACATGTGAACTGTGTGATTTTTTTAAAAAGGATTGCACCTTTTGTTATCTGTTATAGCTGTACAGTATAAATTATTATATTGTAGAGATATAACGACTTATGCCTATAATGTCCAGAAGTGTTGATATTTTTGTATTAGGTTGAAAAAAAAAACGTGCAACTTTCTATCACTAGATGGATAGGACAGTGCAATCCTAAGTGGGTGGCTAATCAGAGAACTGCTCCCTCCTCTTTCTTCTCTTTTTCATCTGGCCAGTGTCCTCAACCATTATCGACTAAGAGGCACAGTAGAAAACTAAGGCTGGTGGAATATAGCAGAAGATACGAAAATAAAATAAAATAGCAACTGGGCCGGAGAGGTCCTCTCCTGTCCCTGGCAGTCGAGGGGAGTTGATAGAACTAACCACAGGGTTTTTACTGTCACCATTCCTTGAAGCTCCGTCTCATGATGGAGGCGAGAAGAGACCACATCAGATGCTCCGGGAAACGTTGGTGAGAAGGAAAGGATCTGATGTAGTCGTGACCGTAAACATGTGTCTTAAGACCTGGGAAAGATAGCAGAAACCGAGCAGCGGTGCGAGGGCCAGATGGAGAAGGTCAGGGTCACTCTGCTAGTCTTGGGTTTGGACCGTCAGGTCACCAAGAGAGACACAAAAGGGAGACAAAAGCTCCTGTAAGCCCTCACGACCCAACCGTCCTGGGAGCTGGTTTGAATGGCAGCCTCTGCTCCGTCTCGGGGAAGCCGGGGGGGTGGTGGAGGCAGATCCAGCTGGAAGTGAATTGACAGCCGTGCCCTCCTGCACGCGTGCGAGCGGGACCGAGCACAGCCATCTGCACTTCTGTGTCGGCCCAGCCGCTCTTGCAAATCTCTTTCGTGAGCACTAAATTCAGCCACAAAAATATTTTTAGAAAATATTTCTCAGTTCATTGAGCTATAGTACACACTGTTTTCCTCTATGTATAATGGTGATAAAATATAGCAAGTGAACATGTCGTAAATATAAAGGTTCAAGTGATGTATTGAAAATAATTTTCTAACTGCTTTGTATGTATCACATACTCTAAATTGCACAGTAGGCGTGTTTATTAAACAGATTGGCTGGGAAAGTTTCAAAATAGCTACTGAATTTACAGTATCAGTGCTATTACTGTCTTTGTGTATTTGGTAGAGCATACCGAAGTAATCTTCTAATGAATGCTGATATTTTATTAGAATGAAAGCACAGATTAGCATTAATATTTTTTATCCTGGAAATCCTTTGGCAAGTATTATGAAGCCCCGATTTAGAAAACTATGAGATTTCAAACCACATAAACATGGCTCTGTTTTACATTTTATTTTTTAACTGTTAACTTAGGTGTTTGCAGTTCTGTTCGATGGAATTTCTGCAGGACTGTATTTAGCATGCTGTAAGTACTTTTGGTTGAAATAGGCTCTGAGTCTAAATTCTCAGAAATGTTTCTGATGTATTGACCATGAAAAGCTTGTACCACATGACGGAAGTGAAATCATAATCCTACCCTCTTCTCGACATGGACTGGTCCTCTACACTGGCACCGATAAGTAACAGATTGGGAGTATCTCTTGGTGCTTATTTTAGATGAAGTCAAATCAACCCAATTAGTGTCTTGTTAGTAGGTATAATGAGCCTATTTCTTTCTAAAAAGACTTGTGATCTGGACATGCTTTTACAAGAAATAGTGACCTTGGGGAATATGTAAACAAAAGACCTTTTTCTAAGAGTTGGGGGGTGGGGGACTGTATAATGGAAAGAATTAGCTTACAGAAAAAAATAAAGAAATTGATATTCAAAGTATTTTAGGCAAAGCCAGTCAAAATGCTTTCATGATATTTTGAGATGTAAATTTTGTCTGATTTGTATTGTTCTTTTCATTTGCCTTCTTAACTTTATATGTGACCTGAATTTTCCATAACTTGACTATAGATTGCATCTAGGCATTCCAATAAAAGCCAACCCAATGTGTGTGTGTTTATATATTTTTTTAAAATCTGGGGCTAGCCAGCATGTGTTTTAGGGCAGAGGATGCAAACAGATGCCTTGTTGGGGGTACTGATTCATCTGCAACCCAGTTGGTAGGTAATATCTTTTCTTTCCTTTTTTTTTTTTTTTTTTTTTAAATTTGTGTCCACTGGCCAGACTGCCAGCTCAGCAGCATACACTTCACAGGGGACTCTTCCCATGGCCTACTTTAGAAAAACGTTAAATACACCCCCACAAAGCCAAACATTATCACCGTAAAGAAGAAGAAAAAAAAAAAATACTGCCCATTACTGCTCGAAAACAGGCCTCGTTCCTGGGATCCTAGCAATAAGTGCTTAATTAAAACACTTGATTAGAATAATCAGTTTAGGCCTGATAGGCTCCCAGCCTCCTGGAGATGTCTAAATCTACATACAGACCGGCTGATGAGAGGATGCTTTAGTTCAGCAATTCCAGGCTGGCAGGCCAGGGCTTTGATTTCAGTCTGAAAAGGCGGGCTTCATCACGCTTGCTTTGTAGTGACAACATGTTGATCCAACAAGAATCAGGTCACTCCACTTGGCAAACTGGTCTGTTTTTTTTTCCTCCTCAAATTAGAGTTTAACGCGCTCCAACCGGGGAAATACAGAAAAATACATGCGGATTCCTACTTTCGTTTTCGACACTCCTTTCCTTAAGAGCAATGTCTGAACAAATGCAAAGAAAAGCACTGTAGGTAGAAACTGTATCTTAAAGAATTTTCTGGATGTGGGGTATGCCGCCGGCACATCTGTGAAATTCCCATCCACCTGTTTACATTCATCACAAGACCCAACACTTGCATGTGGTTTTAAGTGCCAGACCTGAACATAAGCACAACACCTGATTATAAACACCTCAAACCGACACCAGCCCTCAAGCAACTTTAAAAGGTGAGGAGAGAATCGAATCCTGCCCCGAATGACGCTGTTTCTCTCACCTGCTGAACAGCAAATCAGCTGTCGGAGGTGCTTTTGAAATGGAGGGTTCCAAAAGGGGAAGCCAGAAAGGCAGTGATCATGTCCAGTCTGGGGCAAACCACCCCGGGAAGCGCCCACGGCATCCCCCTCGCTGTAATGCAGAGAACTGCACCCGCCCCCTTGGGGACAGGGAGCTCCTGCAGAGGGGAGCCCCCACCCCAGCCTACCTCCCCGCACTGGAGCCTTGCAGGACCGCTCAGCTCTTAACTCTTTTCACAAATACCCAGATTCTATCTCCCTTTCCCTGAAAGCAGTGAGCTGCTCCCAGCACCCCAGTCCAGGAAATGCATCAAATTCTAGCAGTGGAGCCTGAAGAGACTTAGACAAGTTGGAGTGTGTTGCTCAAGTTCGCAGAAGCGGCTCAGGCCAAGGTGAGCAAAGATTTCCTGCCAGCGAGCACCCTCCACTGCCTCAGCTCCTCTCCTGATAACCCTACCCAGGAAGGCCCTGGGGACACCCCTTTCCACTCTTACTCCCTCAGGGCAACCAGTCTTTGCAAAGCAGCCGGAATTTAGAGCCATGAATTGCATTTTTCACCATATAAATGTAAAAATGCCCAGGCCCACTCACAGGGCACGCATCCTGAGCTCCCCTCTGCCTGCCAACGTTTCTACTTCCTCAGCCCCCTCGTCTTAGATAAGAAAGTCTGCCTTGCAGTATTAATGACTTCAGAATTTCTAACAAGACTTCTGAAAGAATGGCCACTGCTTTGCACAGATCCCGGTGTCAGGCTATTTATCTAGATTTTCCATAAGCTATTCATCTGGCTTTGGTCATCCCACTAAGCCAACGAAAAAATAAAAATGAGTTATAAGTCATCGTGACCCATTTTAACCACAGAGTTAAGCCAGAGTAACAAGGAGGTACCGAGAAGCCACCGAAGTTTTCCACCTTCTAATTTAAACCACATAATGAATGTCCTCTCTTGCCAGAGTTCCCATTTGCATTTCACCACCTCTGCTAGCAGTGGTCTCTCGATGTCAGTTAATTACTGAGAACTTTTAGGTAAATTGAGAAAACCTTTTCATTTATGAACTGACTTAAAATTCGGTTGGGGAGGAATACAGGATTCCTGGAGTGTCCCATGTGCAGAGAATTTACTAGAACTGATTCTAAACCTAGAGCAGCACCATTATTCAGTTTAGCGTTAATGGGTTCCACAAAGCAAATTTAATCAATCCTTTTGGGACCTAAGCTGGGGAAAATTAAAATTAGGAGCATAAATTGTGACTTCTAGGGCAAGACAGTGGCTTGGTTACATCCTCCTGCTTATAGAGTGAATTGTGAGCTGGGCCCTAGCCACGAGCAGTCGGCCTGCATTTCGGAAGGGAAATCGCCTCCTTTTCCATGTGTGCAAAGATTTCCTGAATTCCACCCACAGTGGCTATTTCTGTGATGCATACAGAAATATGCAGGCGACTCACTCCGTACAACGGACAGGATTTCCAAGCGGTCCACTGACTGGCTCAAAATGAATTCCTTAAAACTCTCACAAGCTGACTTTATCAGGGGGGTGTGAGGGAAGCATAAATACCCAAGGAGAGAAAGCGACAAGTTCTGTGACCAGAAGGCTGAAAATGGAAGTGCTCAGGGGCCGTCTGTAAGGACGCACCCCAAGGGTCCTTTCGACCTGGACTGCCTACCACAGAAGTGAGTAATGACCTTTGCATACGTGCAAAAACTGCCCTATCCCAAATTTTCCTTCAGCACTAATGCCAGGGAGATTCTAGAGACGCCGGTCAACCGATTCTATAGGACCTTCTACAAAAATCATCCCAGGACTCCTGTCTGCACATGCATGAGGCCCTTTGCTCTCACCAGCCTCCCTCTCGCCCTCTCTCCTCTCTCGCTGGATCTACCCTGGCAGACGCCGTCTGGGCTGCAAACCCTTCAGGTTGTATGGAAACATGCACGTCACTGAGGCGTAGAAGGAGAACCGTACCCCTCCGGGCAGTAGACCAGGTTGACTTTAAAATAATCCCATCGCAGGAAGTTAGAGTCTCTTGTCCCCCAACTTACTTACAAAAGGTCATAAACAAACCGGCTTTTAAACACCTCCTCCTTCAGCTATGACATTATTTCTAGTTTTGACCTGGGGAGAGAGAAAGAGAGAGACAGAGGCCTGGGGTTCATGCTGGGGCTCAAGCTTTGACAAGTGCCACTGCATTACACAGAGAAGATGCAGGGGTGACCCAGCAGGAGGAGCCCAGCCGAGCACCCTGAGGGAAGCGGCCCCTGGGGGGAGCAGAGGGCCCAGCATCTTTCCTAGGTTCCCTCCGTCGCGGGCTGCCCTCCTGTCCTCCCTCCAGCCCAGGCCTCTGGCTCCCGTGCAAATGAGAAGCCAGCCCAACAGCTGGCCCGGGGCGGGCGGGGCCTTCAGGACCTCTCTTCCCCTCAACAGCCCAAGGCGGCTGGGGGCCAGGGTCAGCCGGGACTTGGGGGCCCTGGAGGCTGGGCCGGGCCCAGGCACTTTAGGGGAAGGGCTCTCGCGCCCCCTAGTGATGAGCATCGCTGGCGAGGCCGGGCCGGGCCCAAGCCGCAGCCCAGGCCTCGAGAAGCAGCCACCACCTGGGGCCCCCCCTTCCCCGGCTCCTCCAGTGCCACTGATCCTCGGTCCCCCCATCTTCGCTCTGCCCACAGAGTGTCACACATAAACCGATTACTTCTGCTTCGTGCACTCCCTCACCGAGGCCCGGTCCTTGCAAAAACTGCTGCCGGGAGATTTCCTGGCACGTCAGGCAGAAACTTTGCCCCACAATGTTCATCCTGCTTGGCAGATCAAAATAGGGCCCTGCCTCCCAGGCATTGTCCCGCGGGCGATCTGGGTTCTGCGGCCCCCCGAAAACAGGGATTTCTCAACGATCACATTGTTTCCCGTTCACTTTTCATGTTTGAGCAGTCCTGTTGCCAGCCAGAATTTCCCAGAAGGACAGATCATTTATATTCAGAGTGGTGTTTTATTTCTGCGGGAGCCAGGCTCTCACCGAACGTGCTAGAGTGACAGCCTGGAAAAAGTGAACCCCCTCCACCCTCACGGGGCAGCTGGGGCCTGAGCGGGGCCTGCTCCCCACCCCACCCCGCCTCGTCTGGGCCTCAGTGGTGGAGACACCCATCTCCTTCATCTCCTTCATCTCCCCAGCCCTGCGGCGGCCCCACGAGGAAGGAAGGGGATTGAGCCTTTTGCCCCCTTGTTGTCACCCAGAGAAGCCAGCGGGTGGCACTTTCACGTGGCAGCCCAGGCTGGTGTCCTGCCTTCAGAAGAGGTCTGTGCTAGAGCCCGTTGTCATTTTTGGAGGCCTGTGAGACCCACGGCCCATACTCCCTTCCCGACTTTGCATGGAAGTGAAAAGACCAAAGTTGGCACATCGAAGCCAGAATATCCCTTAGATTAAGACCAACCTGAGGGACGCCAGGGTGGCTCAGCGGGTGAGCGTCTGCCTATGGCTCAGGGCGTGACCCCAGGGTCCCGGGATCGAGTCCCGCATCGGGCTCCCCACATGGAGCCTGCTTTTCCCTCTGCCTGTGTCTCTGTCTCTCTCGTGAATAAACAAATTAAATAATTTTTTAAAAAAGGATGAAGCTCACGTGAAAGGTAAAGGAGCCTGCTAGCCAGATGCCAGAAGTAGGTAACGCACCCCCACCCGCACCGCCACCTCGGGCGGGCCCCTCCTGGTGGGGTAATGAGGCCTGCCCAGCTCACCAGGAAGGGGGAGTCCGTCTCCTGCCCCTGGGGGCCCAGGTGATGGGGGAAGAGAAGCCAGGCAGGAGCTCTCTCTCTCTCTCTCTCTCTACACACACACACAGCCAGGTGCCCACACCCCCTCGGAGCCTTGCACCTCATCTCAGAGCCACAGCCTCGGGTTCACCTGGCCCTGGCCTCCGGCCAGGTGTCTCTGTGCCCTGAGCAGCACCTCTTCCCTGCTGTGACGCAGGGGGCGTCCCTGGTGCTGCCTGGGCAACCAGTCCGCGAACACACGTTCTGCCCTGGGAGCTGAGCCCAGCCTCCAGAGCAGGAGGCCTGGTTTCGAGAATCTCTCCACACCCCGCTTCCAGGCCCCTGCCCCCACTGCCACCCCCATGTCCCAGGGAACCACGATTCCCTCTGGGGGCGAGGACCAGGGCTCGGGATTTCTAGAAGGCGGGTCCTCCCCAGTTACTCTGGCGCTTGTTAAGAGGGGGACACGGCCTTGCCTCGCTCTTGTAAATCACGGGGAAACAGGACCAGCCCTGCCACGACTCAGGGCTCTTTCTGCGGCCTCCGCTAATTAGTGCTTTCGTTAATCAAACTCAGCAAATCCCCGGAGAGGCCGTACAGCTGGGAGAAGCCCCAAGCCGCGGAGACCGTCTGCGAGTCCCTACTCGGCCTGGTCCAAGGATGCCCAGCGCCCCTGGCCCTGCTCCTCAGTTGTCCACACCTCAAAGTGGGCCCAGACCTGTCCCTCGAGCCACTCCCTCCAGTCCTCCCGTGCCCGCAGCTGCCTAAGAGAGCCGGAGAGAGCCAGAGTCAGAACCAGAGCAGAGCAGAACCAGAGCAGACCCAGAGCCAGAGCCAGAGCCAGAGTCGAAGCCGGAGCAGAGCCAGAGCCAAGGCCAGAGCAGACCCAGAGCAGAGGCTGAGCAGAGCCAGAGCCACAGCCAGAACAGAGCCAGAGCCAGAGTAGAACCAGAGCCAGAGCCAGAGCCAGAGCCGGAGCTGGAGCAGAGCCAGAGGGGAGCCAGAGGGGAGCCAGAGCCAGTCCTAGGTGAATACCTTAGGTTGTCACCGGCTCGACACTAGACAGACAGCCCCCGGCCGACAGGAGAGCATCGGGTCTCCCCGGGTGTCCCTGGCTGTGGGTCCTCTGCTCTCCAGTTTCGGCAGCCAGCACAGAGGGCTTAGCCTGCCGGGCAGATCCCCCCAGGGCCTGCGGTGTGGACACCCACCTCCTTTCCCGGGCACCCCCAGGGAGCCAGAGGGAACCCTGCCGAAGGCCAGAGCCTGAGGAGCCTTTGAGAACCCTCTTCCCACGGTTTGCAGCGGTTTTTACATGTGGATCTTTATGCCAATTAAATCTCACATGAAAGCGAAGCAAAGGTCCAGCTGCCCCAACCGAAGTAGGAGTCCTGCAGGGGACCGGCACTGCAGAAGGTCCCAGTAGAGAAAAGCTCCTTGTCCTCTAGGATTTCAGGTCTAGTTGGGAGGCAGACACAGATTGTTTCTGAACAGAGTGGTCGGGTGCCCAGGTGGCTCAGTGGTTGAGCAACTGCCTTTGGCTCAGGGTGTGACCCCGGGGCCCGGGGATGGAGTCCCGCATCGGAGGGCCTGCTTCTCCCTCCGCCTGTGTCTCTGCGTGTCTCTCAGGAATGTGCAGGGGGATGAGTGCACAGGGCAGGGCAGGGCTGCATGCACATCGCCAGGATCACTTCCAGTGGTGCAGACCCGGGAAGGCCCCACAGCAGGAGTCTGGAACTGGGCTTCCTGCAAGGCTTTTTCCACCTCCGCCAAGCTAGGACCTGGCCGGAGCCCCCCGGCTGGTGCTGCAGGACAGAGCTGTAATCCCACTCTGCCCATCTACAGAACCCACGCTCTTCCCACTCATCTCGCTACACCTAACAGCCAAGTTCCAAGCTCAGTGTATGAGGCCCCAAGCCAAGCCTCGTCAGACCCCCGCCACTCAGTCTCTGGCCTCTCCAGGGCAGGACGTGCTAGACACATCCTGAAATCCGGCTAAGTGGACTTTCTCCATTTTCCAAGAAGCCCCACCCCTCCAGGCCTCTGTGCCTTTGCACAGGCTCCTCTCTGGACCGGCACCCGTGTGGCGGCGCCCGAGCAGGTCCGAATCTGGTGGGCGCACTGTGTCCTGCCCCAGCCACAGGCAGGTCTGGCTCCTCGGCCCCCACGAGGCCCGGGCACAGCGCTGGCCCCAGGAATGCTGGTGGTTCGACAAGCACCCCTGTGTTTGAGTTCTAAACTCACGGCGAAATCCTAAGTAGCTGCCTCTCTGCGAAACATCCAGAATGCCTCCAAGACAATGAGCCCTTATTTTGAAAATAAACCTAAATTTTAAAACATCAGCCATTTACGGTGTAGGGAGAAATGGTCTAAATTATTGAGGAACTAATTAACACTTCCAAGTGAAGCAGTGGCAGGTGGTGGGCTCCCGTCCTGCTGGCGGCCCCGAGACGCTGGACGTGAGGGGCACACGCTCCACACGAAACACAAACCTGATGCTTCTGTCTGCACATCAGGGCCTGTGGGTTCCCTCTGATGGGGGGGAGGCTCTCTCCCCAAGCCTGGTGCCTCTCGGGGGCACCCGCCTTCCTCGCCTCCCCCCTCTCCACGCTGGCCCTGTTAGGGAGAGAGCAAGCACAGACCTTGTCGTTTCTGTAGACGTTGAACAGTGTGGTATCCTGTTCCTGGTTCTTAAAGTTGGCAAATAAAAATGGTCTACCTCTAAAACTGGGTGAGAGTGCCTGGCCGCGTGCTCAAGGTTCCGAGCACACGACTGACCTAAGACTGAGCCCCGTCCCAGCCTGAACGGGCTCCCTTAGGGCCCGCTGAGGCCCCTCAAGGCCCCGGCAGGATCCCAGGTCTCCTTGCCCCTCTGGCCTCACGCCTCCACACAGGAGGCAGCGGGGGAAGGAGCCGTCCTCTTCCAGCACAAGCAGCCTCCTGGGCCCGCCTCGCCGGCACCCCATCTCCATCCCTGGGCACCTCCCCACAGGAAGACCCTGCAGAGGGCCAGAGCCCGAGCATCCTTGGAACATCCGTCCCATGGTTAGCAGTGGTTTCTAGTTGTGGGTCTTTACGCCAACTGAATGCCTTCATTGGCAGGCACCAGGCGCCCAGGGGTGCAGACAGTCAGCGGCAGGAAACCTCTCCCATCCCGGCTGGTGTCTGGCGCGAAGCTGCACCCGACGTGCAGCAGGACAAGCTAAGCCCACCGGGGGCTGGGACCCTTGGAGGAGGAAAGTCCTCCCCCAGGATGAAGGCAAAGGGACGGCCAGCAAGCCCAAAGCGCCCCGCAGCCGCTCTCCCCTCCGACCCCACACTCAGGCCCTGCGCACCACCGGTCCTTCAGGGCCAGAGTCCCTGCGAGGGGCTGGCTCTCGCCGCCTCGCGGGGTCACTCTGCTCCTGAACGATCACTCTGCCTTCTGCTGCTGCTGCAGCTGCTGAACCTCCTGGTCACTGACTCCCTGGGGCCCGTCCTCCGCCCCCCCCCCCCCCCGCTCCCTGCAGAGCCGGGTCCCCCCATCACCTCCTCCTCCTTCAACCCCTCCTCTGCTCTGGCATTCAGGCCTTCCACTCCCCCCATCCCTGCCTCCCCGGGGGTCCTCCTCCATCTGCTGCTGACCCCAGTGTGGGCTTTCCCGGGATCTGTCCTTGACCCCCTTGTGCTGTGGCGTCTCCCCTTGGGAAGCTGGGGTACCAGGTGGGGACTCTGCCCCTTTTCCCCATTTCTACATGCTTCACCCTTCCAGGGGGGTTGCCCGGGGATCTCTGTAGACCTTTAGAGAGACGGGTCTTCTCTAGGCCGCTGTGGTATCGGGAGGGGGGAGAGGGGGCTTCTGTGGTGCACAGGCCTGGTGGCTCCCAGCATGCTGGACAGTGTTCCCCTCACCTTTAGAGAGAGCCCGACGCCAGAGATACATTATATCCCCCTCTGTGAGCCGTTGAATCCGAGGTGTGTTGGCCACAGTGGCCACCCTGGCTCATGGAAGGAGGCCAGAGCCACAGTCCCTCAGCCCCGGAGGCCCAGGCCTGTCCACGCCGGCGGGTGAGGCCAATGGCAGCTGTGGGCACAGGGAGTCCCAGCCCCAGAGGCAGGTGGATGGTCGACCCACAGGTCCTGGGGTGGGGAGGGGTCTCTGGAGCACACCCCACGCTGATCAACAAGCCTCTTCTGGAATGTGATCAGCTCCCAGGCTTTCTGTGCCTGTGGACATTGCCACCACACTTGGAACTGCTCCCCCTGCCCCCTCATCCTCTTCCTCCTCCTCCTCCTCCTGGAATCTGTCTTTGGGGGACAGCACAACAGTCCTCCTAGAATGCAGGCTGTGTTCTCAGCGTCACCTGTCTCCATATGCAAACCGGTCCCCATCTCCTACAGATTCCTCCCAAATGGTGCGGCCAGAGGTCAGGCCCTGGCCCCCGTGGAGTCCCCTCGCCCCCTCCCAGCCCCAGGCCTTGTAGGCACGGGCCAGACTCGCTGCCAGCGCCCCCCCTCACCCGCCCCATCTTCTCTGCCCCAATCCTTTAATTCCTGTTTGCGAGAATTCCACACAACTCCGCCAACGGGCTTCTAGGTTTCCCACCGGCCCGAGTGCCCCTGATTTACTCCACATGCCCTCCGCAGCTCCGCCCTCCTCCCTCCTCTCCCTTCCCCAGGAGGGGAATTGAAGACCCTTTAAAATAGAGCAAATCAAAGTGCAGAGGCTGATGCCAAGTGCAGCTCTGCAGGAATCACTGGGAGGCTGGCTCCCTCCTGCTGGAAGGCCTCCCCCAGGCAGGCATTGTGCTCCCCTCTGAGCCTCCCGCCTCCCTCCCCCCCCCCCCATGTTTGAATCCTGCCAGACTTGCATCCAGCTGGTAGAGATGATGTTCAGACTGCAGGCTGCTGGCAGGGCTCGGGGAGCCAGGAGAGAGGAGCACGAATGGGTTTAGAAGCGGCTCTGCGGGGCTCGTCAGCCTCCACCTCCACCCTGGAGGCCCTTCTGTGCACTGAGGGCCCAGGGCAATGGCAGGCCGGGGAGGCAGCAAGCAGGGCGGCAGGCTAGGAGAGACGTATCAAATACAGGACTCCCAGCTGAGATGGAATTTCAGACCAACAAGAAATACCTGTCAGTATTAGCATAGCCCATGCCGTATTTGGGATATACTTACACTAAAAGATGTGTTTGTGGTTGAGCCAAAACTTGCATTTAACGGACTACCCTGTTCTGTTCTGTTCTGTTCTGTTCTGTTCTGTTTTGTGTGTGCTAGATTAGGGCAACCCTAAGGTAAACCCTGGTGGTGTCTCTTAGACTCATGCCCCTCCAGCTGCACGGACAGAAGAGAAATGAGCGGCTGCGCCAGCTCCCCAGGGCTGCCCTCACAAAGCACCCCAGACCAGGTGGTTTAGCATCTTCTATTCATGGAGGCCAGAGGTCTGCAATCCAGGTGCTGGTAGAGCTCTGCTCTCTCTGAACACTTGGGGAGAATCTTCCCTCACTCCTTCCAGCTCCTGGGGGTTGCCAGGAATCCTCGGCATCCCTTGGCTTGCGGCAGCATCGTTCCAATCTCTGTCTCTGTCGTCACGCGCCAGTCTCCGGGTGTGCCTCCCGGTATCCGGGGTCTCTGCTTGTAAGGACGCGAGCCCGTGGAGCAGGGCACACCCTGGTCCAGAAGGGCCCCATCTGCCTTGACTGCATCTGCAGAGGCCCCGTCCCCAAAGGAGGTTCCCGGTGGACGTGAATTTGAGGGGACACTGTTCAACCCGGTCGACGTTCCCTCTGCGTTCACTGACACCCACCTCACTGAAAGCTTTCAGATCCCGATGATCATAAAATCGACCAAAAAACAAATATCCCATATCTGCTCCCAGAGTCCATGAGGCCACACTGCCCGAGTCAGGGCGCAGGAGCTGACCCTCTGGAACGCCTCTGGCGTGAGTGGGGGAGGCCGGAGCTGCCTCTCTCCTCTTCCTGCAAAAAGCCCATCAGAAACGACCCCCCGTTGGGCCTGAGAAACACACCCGATGCCACCACCACCAGCATCAGAAAATCGGGGCCTCGGTGTTCATGCACCCGGGCCCATTCGCCGAGACGCCCCTGAATGTCCCTGCGAGGCTGCGAGGCTGAGTTCTCTCGGGGGGGAAAGGAAGCCTCTTCTGAGGTGGAAACTGCGTCTGGGCCTGTGTACAGGCTGCGTGGCCCGAGCGCCCCGCGCCCCTGACCGGTCCTGCGGGCACACAGACCGGGCGTGAGGCCTGGCCGGGGACGTGCCCGCAGCTGGTACAGGGAGGAGGTTCACAAGCTGCACAGGGTCCTAAGACGATGCCCTCAGAGGGGCACATTGGAAGCCCCCAGGATCGCGGAGCCCCCAGAGCCCTAGGCCTCTGGCCCCCCACAGCGGTGGCTCAGCCCCAGCGTCGGTTCTGGCCTGGACTGTCATGCACACGCACAGTGCTGCGCGGCTGACAGGCCTGCTCGGAGCCGTTCGGAGGGGAGAAGCCCTCACTCCAGTTCCCTAGTATCAGTAATTAATTAATGGAGCCCAAAGCCTGGGTCCATAGTAAATACTAACAGCAGAGAGTAGTCCGCGACGTACCGCAGTGAAACCACCGCACGCGCACACGCACGTACACACACGCACACAGGCCTGTTGGCACACTGCGGGCAGCTCCTTCTCAGGGCCCTGTCTGCCTCCCTCCCCTCGGCACGTCCCTCGGGCCCCAGGGCAGCCTGACTGAGCAGCTGGGCAGCAGCCTCTGGCCCCACTGTACCCGCCACGCGGAGAAGGCACCATTCTTGCCCAGGCCCCTGGTGACCTGTCTCAGGGGTGAGCCGGGTCAGGCTGGGGCTCCCTCCCTATCAGCTGGGTCTGCAGGAGAATGCTTGGTTTTTCTGGGCCGATGGCAGCTTCGCTCTGCCAGGTAAAGGCCTGAAACATCTTCCATCCCATCCTCCCGGCCAGAGGCCCTCCCCCTTACACACCTGCGGGATTCCTCACAGAAATGGGAATTCAAAGCCTTGAATCCTCCATTATGTGGCCTCTGCACATGGCTTCACCTGGTGTTGAGAAACTCAAGTGAGTAGGTCTTCAGGGCACCTGGATGGTTCGGTTGGTTAAACGTCTGACTCTTGACCTCAGGGTCATGGAATCGAGCCCCAAGGCAGGCTCCACTCTCAGCAGAGAGTCTGCTTGAGATTTTCTCTCTATCCCTCTGCCCAGCCCCCTCTAAAATTAAATACACAGAACTTTCTTTTTACGGATTTTTTTTTTAAGATTTTATTTATTTATTCATGAGAGATATATATAGAGAGGAGCAGAGACACAAGCAGGCTCCATGCAGGGAGCCCGATGCAGGACTTGATCCCAGGACTCTAGGATCATGCCCTGGGCCGAAGGCAGGTACTAAACCACTGAGCCACCCAGGGATCCTCTTTTACAGATTTTATTTATTTATCCATGAGACATACACAGAGAGAGGTAGAGACACAGGCAGGGATAGAAGCAGGCTCCCTGCAGGGAGCCCAGTGTGGGACTCGATCCCAGGACCCCGGGATCATGACCCGAGCCAAAGGCAGACGCTCAACCACTGAGCCACCCAGGCGTCCCATACATAAAACTTTAAAACAAGACAAAGCAAAACACAAAGACAAAGGTGTAGGTCTCTGAAGCACTTAGGATGCGCTGATCTTTCCGAGCATTCCAGCACCTTGAGTGTCCTCAAGAGCCTGCTGTGCCAGGATCTGTGAATCATTTGTAAAGCGGCATAATGTGAACTTGACAGGCCCTGACATAATTAACAGAATATTTTAATATAAAGAGGAGTAACTCGTGTCTGAGTAACCCACACACACCCACGGGGACCCCGTCTTCCGTCAAGATTGTTGGTTCAGAGGCAGACTTTCTCCCTCTGATGAGGAAGTGATGACACAGCCCACCCTGACCCAATGGGAGGGCCGAGCCCAGAGACACCCCTGTGCAGGGGAGAAGCGACTTCAAGAACTGCTGGAAAGAAAACAAAGGATCCTTGAGTCCCGCAGCCCCCCTGTCTGAGGCCAGAGGGAAGGGGGCACCAGTGGAAGCCAGCGTCTGTGACAGCAGGGAGACCCCAAATAACAGGAGCCCAGAAAGAAGCCAAATATGGGGTGGGGTGAGGTGGAAGGAGCCGTGAGCAGGAGAGGCCGCTGGGCTGGCGGCCCTGGGACTCCGTTGCTCTTCACACGGGGCCTTCCTGAGTGTCTGTGATGAGCAGTCACGGGAACAAAATAGAGCTGAAGCCCAAGTTTGCAAAGCCCGAGACAGAAGACCGTCCACTGTGGTGGTCGAAGAAAGCTTACAATCCACGTCATCTGACGCAGGCGGGACGGTGGGAGGAATCACCACTGTGCTGTTGGCGCTTGGGCCTGCTCGCTAATCACATTGCCTAAGTGACTGCTGTTAGGGTGGCCCTGCCCGTGGACCCACTGAGCATCTCTGGGGTCTGCTCAAGGGGGGCCCTCCAGCACCAGTGGACCCTTGACCCACAAGCCTCCAGCTGTCTGCTCTTTGGGCAAGGGCCCCCCCAGGGCCAAAACTGAGAGCTATCATGTGTCCTTTCTTTGCTTCTCTTCTGGGACGTCCCTTAACACTAGGCAAGATTCCAGGGAAGGCCACCTGTGCGCCAGTCACAACCCCTGTCACCTTCAATGACGAATTGACTGCTTGTCTAACACCCAGCGCTGAGCCAAGAATGGCCGAGAAGATGGTCACCACATCCCAGCCTTCTCCCGGCACCGTGTGTTGGTTCACACAAACGCAGAGGAATTCCACATGGTGTACCGTGGAAAATGGGCGGGAGAAATTATTCTGGGTCTGGTCTTATTTATTTATTTATTTATTTATTTATTTATATTTTATTTTATTTTTTGGGTCCAGCCTTTTAAAAAAAATCTTTTATATTTTTTTATCTATTGTATCCAGGAGAGAGTTGGATGCCATAGCCAAGTTTCAAAGTAGAGTTGTGCTTAGGGCCTTCTTCTCCAGCATTCGGGTCCCCTCCAACGCTGGCGTCTTCAGAAGGAAACCTCCACGCCAAATGCTTTCATTTATGAGTCAGAAACCCCAGCTGGGCTCCAGTCAGGAAAAGTGATTTTAGCGGAGGGGCTTTAACACAGGAATTGGTCGCATAGGTGATGGAGGGCTGAAAGGGAAAGACCGGGTGAGGGACACGGGAGCACAAAAGATGGTAATAGGAGGCAGCTACTAAGCCTAGGTGGGGGGAACGATGCAAAGGGCCCCACGGAGCAGGGACACTGGGACACTGACCTCCCGGCCGGGGTGATGCCCCACTAGCTGCGGGCTGGCGTCTCTAACAGGCATCAGGAGGCAGGTTCAGGGAGCAGAGGTGGAAGTGGCAGTGGAAGGAACCGCTGCTGCGCCCAGGACAGGACAAAGTGGTGCTGCTGGAGCATCAAGGACAAGAACAGGGACCCAACAAGAAACAGGGAGTCCGCCTCTCCCTCCTGCTTCCCGGCTGCCCCCTCCTAGGGGCCCTTTGGGCCTAACCACCCGCAGGAGCCCGCCTGCCAAGGACACCTGCAGGTTTGCAATCCCAGCCTCGGCTGCAGGAGCTGAGGACAGGAGCCTGGCTTTGGGGCGAGACGGGGAAAGGGCCGCAGCACTCGCTGCATCTCCGCGCCCCCCATCCCCCCGGCCCCCATCCCCAGTCCAGCCACGGCACCGGCCTCTCCCCCAGGGAGCCCGCCCTCCTTGGGCCAGAGGCTTGAGAAGCAGTCACTGCAAAAGATGGGTCGCGGGAGCCGCGGGTTTCAGATCACATGTGTAGACTGAGGTCGTTACGCCCCCCCCCCCCCCCCCCCGCTGCCCCGGGATGTCGTCTGCGAGCCCCCAGGCCGCTCGGGGGCGGGGAGGGATGGGGAGGCAGGTGCTCGGGCAGGGCGGCCGCAGGCTGCTCTCCTGGCACCGGCTCCGTCCGCGGCCGGCCGCCTGCGCCCCAATCCTGCCCGGCCTGCCCGCTGGCTCTGCAGGTGCTGGGCGCCCCGGCCCCCCGGCCCCCGCCCCCCGGCCCCCGGCCCCCGCCGCGCTCCGCCTGGGGGCGCCCAGCGCTCCTCCCGGGCGGCGCAGGCACTGGGGCGGCGCGCCCCCTGGTGGCGGCCGGCGGAACTGCTCCCACCCCGTCCTCCCGCCCCGGGAAGGTCGCGGGGTTCGCAGGCCCGGCCTGGTGCGGACAGGTGACTCCAAGGAGGCCCTCCTAGCAGCTCCAACTTACGGATGGAGGCATTAAGTCTTTTTTTTTTTTTTAGCTGGAGTTCAATTTGCCAACATATAGCATAACACCCAGGGCTCATCCTGTCAGGTGCCCCCCCTCAGGGCCTGTCACCCAGTCACCCCGTCCCCCTGCCCACCTCCCCTTCCACCACCCCTAGTTCACTTCCCAGAGTTAGGAGGCATTAAGTCTTAGAGAAACTAGATGAAGACCATGGACAGGCTGATCTTCCCCACTTGGAAAAATGATGAGAGGGCCAGGGACTCTCGGCCACACCCGCGTCTCTCGCATCCCCTGAGCCCTTCAGCTCGGTTGGCCTTGAAGTGACACTGTTGCAGCTCAGCCTGTCGCTGAGGGCCCCAAGTGCCCGCATCTGGGTTCCGAGGCCGTGTGAAGACCCTCTAACCACTGACATTTTTTTCTTTTCCCCATAACAAATTCCTTCATTCCACTCAGACCCCAAAATTTCTATCCCCTCCTCCAAAAAAAGCAAAACAAAACAAAACAACAACAAAAAAAAAAAAAAGAAAAGAAAAAAAAAGCCAAATTCTCAGAATACTTAATTAATCTAGAAAATTCTCTGGCTGGAGAGATATAAACCCATGCATGAAAGAGCCTCACTTTCCTAGGTCCGATATTTGTGTTTTTAGAACACTTGGCTCATTAAAAGAAGAACAAGCCAACAAAACAAAGGAAAGAGGGAAGACAAAGGGGAGCAAGAAGGGAAAGGGACAGGGAGAGAACGAGGTGAGATTTCTGTTTTCTGTCTCCCCATGGTACTCGCCTCCTTTGCCAGGAAGTAGACAGTAAAGCACACAGAATGCCTGCAAACATCCCTCTCTGCCCTTGCTCTATTTCTGATCAGAAACAGGTGTTTCCAGAGTCGGGTGAAGGGCAGCCCTATCCTCTCCCTGCCCCCCCGCCCCTGCCCCCAGCACCTCACCCACTAGGTGTGGGGTGGCCCAGGGTTCAAGGAGACTTCCTCTGGGGATGGTGCAAGAAAAATTCTGCAGGGTTTCTGCAAGGAAGCTTCACGGGTTCTGGAGACCCTCCTCTTGAAGGCAAGGGTTCTCCCTACTTGGCACAGAGGGATGGCCTCCTGGCCAGGGTGGCCCCAGTCTGGATGCCCCCCCCATACCAAGGATACTCTCAACCCCATGAGGTCTCCTAATCTGATGCTGGCCAACCCCAATGGTTAGGAACACCTGGCTTGTACTGGCCCAGAACACCTGTAACTTCCAACCTCTGGTCCTCCTTGGCTCCTGGCGCCCCACAGAGTAAGTCTAATCCTCCTTCCACAAACGTCTGTGTTGTCCTGGCTGCCCCCTACCACCCACTCCAGCCACCATCCCCATCAAGTCTGCTCTTCTCCCATCCCTCATCCAGCCACTCTCCTCTGGACACCTACCATTTAAAAGGGTCATCATCTATCCCTGTTGAACTTGACCCACTAACCTAAGGGTGGTGGGACTAGCTCAGCTCTGAATACCATACTTAGAAGGCATCCAAAGATGCCAAACACAAGTCTTCGAGGGGAGAGTGCCAAGAGCCCTGTGGCAATCCACTAGAGACATCCACAATCCATTAAGCAACACTCCTTATTCATTCAGCCAGCTAACTGTCCATGTAAGTGTGCCAACTTCCAGTTCACTTTTTCCATCTTGTGCATAAAAATTGGTGAAAAACCTTGCTGAGGTTCACATTTTTATTCATGCATGCATGCATTCATTCATTCACTCATCCATCCAACAAATAATTATTGAACTCTTAATATGTGCCGGGTACTACTGCAAGGGCTGGAGCTACTGTAGCAAACAAGATGGATGATGGCCCTTCTCTTGGGGAGTTTAAATCGATGGGAGGGTGGGAGAGGAGCGGAAGCGGTCAACAAACAAATAAATAAATTAATGAGATAATCCCAGAGAGTGCTTTAAAGAAAATAAAGGGACCTGGATTGTAGCACCAGCCAACTTGGAAGCAGGAGATGGAGTAAGACCCTGGTGATGGCTCGGATGCGCGATGCCTGCCACACATCTCTCTCTCATCTACCAGGCTCATGGCCCCAGGAATATGCAGGGTTGTGTGACCAGGTTTGTCCCGGGAACCCGGGGTGATGGGTTCTGGCAGTTTATTGGGGCCCAAGAGATTATCTCACTTTCCTCACTTACACCTTGAGAGCACCCCAGCGGAATCTTCTCTGGGGCTCTCTCATGGCTCTGAAAGTCATCCCAGCTCCCTGCCAGCTTCCCAAGAGGCGAGAGTACAATCAGGAGCAGTCAGGAGCTTTCCTTCTTTCTTCTCCCGCCCTGTCTTGGAGCTTATTTTCCTCTTTCGAAGTGCCTTCCACCTTCTTCCACCTGGAGACCCTTCTCTTAGAATAGAAAGCAGACGTGGACAAGCCCCATGCTCCAGACGCGCCCTTCAAAGCAGTGGGTCGTGTTGACCGACTCCCCCTCTCGCTCAACCTGCTGAACTTCTCACGCCCTTGATGTGACCTTTAACACCTTTGGACCTGCTCACATCTTGGGACAAGCTTGTGCAAGGCCAGCTATCATTGGGCCAGTGAGTTGATGCCCGCCTTCTGCTGCGCTGCCCAGAGCGCCCTGTGCAATGATCCTGGCTTCCCCAGGCACCTTCTCCCCACTCCCTCCTCCAATCATGATACGAACGACCCTCGGGAGACTACTTCTGAGAACTTCCCATCCCTCTAGCACAGGCCTGGAGTTAGGGTGCATACTTCGGGGGCTGCCAAAGAGACACAGTAATCAAGATCAATATGATCTTAAGGCAAAAAAAATTTTAAACCTAATTAATGCAAAAAAAATCCGATGAACAAAATACCACAACTTTAAATAAAGTCAGGATCGGGGGCGTCTGGGTGGCTGAGTCAGTTAAGCGTCTGCCTTTGGCTCAGATCATGATCCCGGGGTTCTGAGATCAAGCCCTGTGTCAGGCTCCCTGCTCAGCGGGGAGCTCGCTTCTCCCTCTCCCTCTGCCCCTCCCCTGCTCATGCTCCCTTTGTGCCCCCCCCACACACTGTCACTCAAACAAATAAATAAAATCTTTAAAAAAATAAAGACAGGATCAGTAATTTTCCTTTTGCCTCAGGTGCCCGCATGGCCTGGCACGGCCTTTTTCTAAATTGTCATAAAAATATACATAGCACTTATGTACATGTCTTTGGGGGTACAGTTCGGGGGCATGGCACGCATCCACACTGCTGTGCCACCATCACCCTGCCACTGCCTTCACCCACCTTCCCTCCTGAAGCCTGGTGACCCACCACCCCGACGCCCTGCCCCGGCCCGGTCTGCCTTCCTCACACCTGGGACCCCGCTCCCTGCCTGCCAGGACCACCCCCACCCCCCAAAGCAGATTGGAGTTTTCTCCCAAGTTCCTCATCACATCCACGTCGCTCTGTGCCGGCAGAAGCGGGGCAGCGGTGTCCTGGTCTGTTCTGGTACCTTCCAAGTTGGTGGGGGGAGGGGGTGGATCACACAGCGACTGTGTGGGCCCTGGGGCCTGGTCCGGCCTGGGCAGGTGGCACCCCTGAGCCCCACTGTGTGCGAGCAGGCCCCCACCCTGTCCAACCCTGGGGGGACGCGTTCCCCCCCAGGCCCAGATTCTGTTCAGAAGCCTGGATATGGAAAGGTCAGGCTGTTTCCTCAGCTGCTGAGAAAGCTTTTTCACTTGTTTGTTTTTAACAAGCTCGAGGAGGAAAAGGAGAAGCTGTTCTGGACAGTTGACTTGTTCCTCTTATTGGAAAGAAGAACAGGCTCCCCACCCCCCCCTTTTTTGGCATCTTCTGAGGTCGGGCCACGCTGGGATGCAGCCATCAGGTGATCAGTGAGACAATTAGGCCGCAGGCAAAGGGACGCTTGGCTCGAGTGCAGGGACGACATTTCCCCTTCCTTGGCTATCTATCGATTCAGTATCCCCCCCACCCCCTTCGTGATTCCTGGTTTAAACTTGTCTATGTGGGACGCCCGGGTGGCTCAGCGGTTGAGCATCTGCCTTTGGCTCAGGGCGTGACCTGGGGTCCTGGGATCAAGTCCCACGTCAGGCTCCCTGCATGGAGCCTGCTTCTCCCTCTGCCTCTTTCTGTGTCTCTAATGAATAAATAAAATCTTAAAAATAAATAAATAAATAAATAAATAAATAAATAAATAAATAAATAAATAAAATAAACTTGTCTACGTGATTTACAGAGAGGCTCGGTGACACCTATTGTTTAGCTCTCGCTCTGGAGCAAGCACCCAGGGGACCAGGCTTTCCTGCCGCTGCCACCAGCCGGGGAGTCAGGGAGCCGAGGAGGCTGCAAGCAGACTCTGCCCCGGGGAACCCGGGCAGGAGCAGGGGGGACGCCGCCCCCGGGGCTGGGGAGCGGCAGGCTCTTGGGGAAATGAGACTCTGGGGCAAGCCAGGACGGCCACCCCACAGCCTCTGCAGGACCTGCCCTGCTTCCCAGCTTCCGCGAGGCCCACCACTGGCTGGGCCTGCTGCCCGCCCCCCCACGCAGAGACCTGCAGCCCCTACTCCAGACTGGCGGGGGAACAGTATTAATAACACTGACTGTGGGCCTTTTCTTTCTGTGCACTTATTACCAGTGCTAGGTGAGTGCTTATTATTAATAATAATAATTTAATGCAGACTTTACTGCTTTGTGTAACACTGAGTACCTGGATTCTAATTATCTGTCTTATTTTAATATTTATGGAATTAATCAAACTTTTTAATGGAAAACCCCACAATGAAATTACTGAGCGCATGCTTCAATGAAGACAGATGGGACGTGCTGGGGGAAGAGACAGCTGGACTTTATTAATATTACTGGAACCGGCTCTGTGATGTAGCCTGGCCCTCCCTGCCTGGAGCTCCGAGGCATGGCCCACAGTCGCCCCAAGAGCACCCCGACTGCAGGCCTCAGAAAGGGAGGTCTCCACAGCCCAGTCGGCCGGGGTTTCACAGGGCGGGACTGGCCTGTTCATCACCGCCCAACTGTCCATCCAGGTGGCCCACTGGCTAGGCCTGGTGCCGACAGATGCTGCTGGCTCACCCGACGCCCCAGCGTATATGGGCAGCAAAGCCAGACCGCGGCCTTGAGGCTTGCACTGATGCTGGCAAGGTCAGACCTGCAGCCACAAGCATTATCTCAAGCACGGAGGACCCCCAGCCCGGGCTGAGGGGGTGAGCTGATGGTCACCTAAGACCCCACTAAGGTGCTGTGGTTCCCAGGGTCTCAACAAGAGGATGACAAGTGGCTCTAGTTAAATAGCCAGGCTGCCATTCGCTGAGAGCTGACACCTGGCAGGCGCTGTGCAAAAGGCTTTCTGCAAATTTTCGGTGCTTTACCGAATTTTTCTTCAAATTTTCGGTGTACAGGGTAGTTCATATTTGCCTCTCCCACGTGTGAATACCAAGGCTACAGAGGCTAATGAGCTTGCCCGAAGTGACAGGCAATGCCGAGCCCCCACACTGAGCTCTGAGCTCAGGCCTCGGCCGCCAGGCCCCTGCCCTGAACCAGTGCCCTCCGTGGCTCTCACCTGCTCTTTGGAGTCTCTTTCTCTACAACTCCTCTCTCAGGGCCTGGGACCCTCAGGCTGCCCTCTGGCTTCCAAAGCCTCAAGCTCCTACAATCATGAGGGCCCTTTCCAACCCACTTTTTACCTTTCTCTGCAAGCCTCACCCCAAACACCTAGAGTAAGTGGGGAGCTGGAGAAAGCCCACTGCCCAGGCCCTACACATCAACCCTCTGGGGACCCAGCAGAGGTGAGAGGAGACGAGATCATAGAAGGTATCTAGGTGATTCCATTGTGCATCCAGGGTTAGTTACCCTGGGGTTCTCAGTTCTGGCTTCTCACAGGGAGCTTTGCAAAACACCCATGTTGGGGCCCAACCCCCAGAGATTCTACTTAATTCTGGGGATATTCCTTTAAGCTTACCAGTTGGTTTTAGTGTGTCATCTATGTGGAGACGTCCTGGCTTTGAATGAAAACCTATTGTCTGGGGGAGAAAATGAAGAAATAAATTTATAAAGAAATTCATTATAAATTCTGAAAATAAATTTTAATGGGGCGAGTGAAATGAGTGAAGGGGATCAAAAGCTACCAACTTAAGGGACGCCTGGGTGGCTCAGGGGTTGAGCGTCTGCCTTTGGCTCAGGGGATGATCCCAGGGTCCTGGGATCGAGTCCCTTATCAGGCTTCCCATGGGGAGCCTGCTTCTCCCTCTGCCTGTGTCTCTGCCTCTCTCTCTGTGTCTCTCATGAACAAATAAATAAAATCTAAAAAAAAAAAAAAAAGCTACTAACTTAAGATAAATATGTCCTGGGGAAATAACGTGCAGCATGATTGTTAAAAACACTGTATTGCATATTGAAAGCTGCTGAGACAGTACATCTCACTTGTTCTCATCACAAGAAAAAAAAAATTCTAACTACACGTGGTATTAATTAACGAAACATTACGGTGGGACCATTTTGATACATATATATCTCAGATCCGTATGTTGCACATCTAAAACTAATGTAATGTTGAAGGTCAATTATATCTCAATTTTTTAAAAAGAAAATTAAAAAACAAAGTATATACCCTAAAAAGTAAATACTCTTCCCACAGCAGTCACCCTATTGTCCTTCTTTACGAGAAGAAAAGGTTCTCACCTTCTCAGAGGGGCTTTCCCGGCTTCCCACCCCAGACCCCCGGCCCCAGGAGCTGTAACCCCACCCCCACACCCTGCCCCTGGCCCCAGTTTCCTTGTCTCCACAGCATGTTTCACTGTGCTGCCTTGAATCGCATCCCCCACCCCAAGCAAATTCATATCCTTCCAGAACCTGTCAACATGACCCTGTTTGGAAATAGCCTCTGTACCTGTGAGCCGGTTAGAATGACATCACAGCAGATCAGGGTGGCCCATCCAATGACTGGTGTCCTCGGTAGGAGAGAGATGCTTGGATACAGAGACACACGGCAGAGTGGTGGGGGGGGGGGGGGGCTAGCTGTCAAAGGAAGACACAGCAGAGGCCGGGGGGACGTGTCTCCAAGCCCGGGAATGCCAGCATCACCGGCAGCCTGCAGAAGCTGGGCAGAGGGTCTTCCCCAGACCTCTGGAAAGAGCAGCATGGCTCTGCCACCTTAATTTCAGGCTTCCAGCTCCAGAACCCCGAGACAATAAATTTCAGTTGTTTTATGCCACCCAGCGTGCGGTAATTCATTGCCAATACCATCCCCACGTGAGCCCGTGGCTTTAGCCCTGTGTTGGCTTGTCCCCTGTCCTGCTCCCCAAGTGGCATGATGTGGCCTTGTCTTTCTAGTTGCCACTGCAGCCTCAGCCCGAAACCAGTGCATGGTGTGTAGCCAGGGGGACCTCAAAACATTTGCTTGAATGGAGAAAGGAAACTGTAAAAGCAAAATTCTGCCTCGGAAGGTAGAAGAGCAAAGGCCCATTGAGCCTGTGCAGGCCATAGGGGGAAGGGTTTTCCCTTGAACACTTGCTACACGGGGGTTATAGTTCTAAATGCTCTTTATATGGATGTGGTCATTTAACTTCTTTTTTTTTTTTTTTAAAGATGTTATTTATTTATTCATGAGAGACACAGAGAGAGAGAGAGAGAGAGAGAGAGAGAGAGAGAGAGGCATGGACACAGGCAGAGGGAGAAGCAGGCTCCATTCAGGGAGCCCGACACGGGACTCGATCTCCGGACCCCGGGGTCACGCACTGGGCTGAAGGCGGCGCTAAACCACTGAGCCACCCGGACTAACTGAGCCACCCGTCATCTAACTTCTTTTTATTTTATTTTATTTATTTATTTTTTTTCGTCATGTAACTTCTTAACGAGCCTGTCAACTAGGTGCTGTGACTATTATCCCCATTTTATAAAGAGAGGAACTTTGGTTCGGAGCTGAAGTCAGCTCCCCGAGGACACGTATCATACGGGCAGGGAAGCAGAAGACCAAGCCCAGGGCTTGTGACACAAGAAACCCCTTGCTTTCCAAGGAGGGCGTCTGTCCCTGCCCGCGCCCACCCAGATGCCACCCAGAGCGCAGCCCCGGAGGACAGGCTGAGCTCGCCGGCCCCTCGCTCCAAGAGGCCGTGAGCCTCGGCCTTGACAAACAAAAATGTTTCTCCAAAGTCCTCTTCTCCCCGTGGTCTTCCTCTATCTGCCTTCCGATCGCTCCTGGAATTGGAGCTAGAGAAGGAATTTATCAAGGGCCCTGGAGCCTTCTGAAAGATCACCTAAAGAGGACAAGCCCAAATTAGAAATGTTTATCTTGTTTCACCCGACTCTGCGTTTCAGGTCTTCCTAAAAAGGACTTTTCTAAGAGATGGAGAAGGTGGATAAAACTAACCTACGTTAAGAACCCAGGTGAGGAGGAAGCGGAAATGACAATCTTTTTTTTTTTTTTTTTTTTTTTTTTTAATTAGGGAAAGAAGGGGAAAGTCGTACCCCCTGCTGAAGCAGATATATCTGATCCTGGCTGATCCTTTCACCAGGACCTTAGGGACCCAGGAGATTCTGGTCTCACCAAGCCCCGGAAGCCCAAGTCAGCTCTGTCTGAAAAGTCCTAACAAGGACACGTTGATTCCCTTTTATGATGATGATTGAACGTGCTGCTAAATCGAGTGTTCTGTGATTTACCTTTACCATGCCTCTAAATTATTCTGACATCTTTCTCCTCTTTGCCTCTGCTAGAATCTAGTTTTAATTAATTTTTAGTAACAAGTCAATTGTCCCCTGTTTGTTTCCCCTTCAAAATGTGTTCATCACCAGAGCCACATTAGTCATAAGTGACAGTCACCAATAAAGTCAATATCCACACAAACATAGACATCAGAGGTACCAAAGCCCTGCTCCTTTCCTGTCCCATCGACCATCTGTCCTCGCTGGCAAGGCTGCGCCTGACCAGGGGTCGGTGACCACCCCCATCCAGTTCGTTAGTCCTCTACTCAAGGAAGGACCTAGAAATGATGAAAGGTTAGAGAGAAACAGGTAGAAAAACCAAGGGCTGGGGTAATGTTGCTGCCAGTAGGGAGAATGAGCAAGGGGATGCGGACAGATGGGGAGGAAGGGAGTTCAGTTTTAGAAATTAGGAGACTGGGGACCCTCTCTTCTTAGTGAAGTCAAAGAATGCTCACTCCTGTCCTGGGAAAATAGGAATCGAAGAAGTTGGGTGGGTAAAGAAGGTGTGGTGTGTACATAGTGGAGTACTACTCAGTCGTGACAAAGGACATCTGCCATCTGTGACATGGAAACACCTTGAGGGCGTTATGCTGAGACAGGCCAGACAAGGACAAAACTGTCTAATCTCACTTATCTGTGGATGAGAAAAAAAGGCCAAACTTGTAAAAACAGGGAGTGCAATGGTGGTTACCAGGAGTTGGGTGTGTGAAGATGTGGGGAGGTGTTTAACAGCATAAACTTGCAACCAGTAGATCAATGAGCCCCAGAGAGCTGATATAGTGATTATAGACAGTACCGTATTGGAAACTTCAAAGCTGCTAAGAGACTAGATGGTAATTGTGCTCACCACGAAGAAGAAATGATAATTATGTGACAATATAGAGGTGTTGGCTAACGCTACGGCGGTAATCATATTAGAATATGTAAATGCATCAGATCAATACCTTGTATACCCTGAACTTGCTATATGCCAGTTATATCTCCATAAAAAGTGTAGCCTGGCTGCTGCTCTGCCTCCCGTCGGGCACTTCCCTGTTCACTCCGCACTCTCCAGCCACCCAGACTCTTCTCCCTCCTTCCACTTTTTACCTTTTCAACACTTAGCATCATATATATGAAGGGCAGGTGACAAAACCTCACCCAGAAGTTGAAGAAAGACTTCCCAAGGGAAACCTAAGGGACCTGAGAAGTGAGTTCCAGGTGTTTCCCTGCGATGTTCCCCCTGGGAGGCTGGTCAGAAGTAGCATCCTTCCCACCAGCGAGCACCGCTGACGATCAAGTGATTATGTCCTACCCATGCAGATATCCTGTCACATGTCTCACGGCCCAAGCTACCCAGTGGCCCACCTGTGGCCCCTGCACTTCCTTCTCTGCACGCCTGGTGGCCCTATGACCAAGATTTTCTGATTTTAAGGAATGGAAGATCAAATCATTCAACAAATACTCTTCAGGGTGCCCATATTTACGTTAAAACCACTCGGGAAAGATGGTGCAGATATATATGTGTGGATTAACTTTAATTAACTCTAACTCATTCCCTAGGAGGGCTTGAATAGCATCCAGTAGTTCTTGTTAGCATCCAGAGAACTATATTCAGGAGTCCACCCTTCAGGGGCAGAGACTCCATGTTCTGGTCAAGTCTGTACCACGGAGTTCAATCGTGGGCGCTGGAGTCTTAGAAATGATTTTCCCTCTTGCAGTTGCTGGTGTTGAGGCTGTGTGGTTGCCTAGAAACAGGTCTTCTGGACTTGCATGAACGGGCTGTGCCTGTCTGGGAGCCTCAGACTTCCTTCTGGGGACAAAGCCAGTCTGGGGGTGCTGGTCCCTCCACCCCAAAGACATTCAGCAGAGAACCTAGGGAGGTTACTTGATGTGTGTCTTATGTGTGTCCAAAGTAAATCCTTCCTGAAGGGCGGTGAGCAGGAACTCTGCTCAACCTATTGGTACAGGTGGCGTATTTGTTTGGGGCCTGCTAATAACTTCCTTTGCCAGCAATCAGCTAGCGACTTGCTTTCATTACACCTGGTAGTAGGATTCTAACACCCCCTAGAGAGGATTAGAAAAGACATATAAGGCTCTGCAATGGTAGATGAAGCAATATTTTCCAAAAAGTATGGGCAAATTGGTTTAGGCCTGTTCTTACCTGCTTGACTTGAAGAGGTGAGCAAGTAAGAAAAGGTTCCGATCTCCTATCTTCAAGTCAAAGAGGAGCGGGAGAGAATTATTCAAATAAAATGCTTACTTTTTACCAAAGCTCTGGCTTTTCGCTTGAGACCTCCTCACTGGAGATCCAAAGGCCAACCAAGCCAGGAATTGTGCTGTCGTTCAGCATTCATGCCACTCACAGGCTGTCTGCACCGTGGAGGCCAGGTGTGACAGCCCCACTCCCAGGAGCACTTGGAGGGGTCGGCGTGATGCTCCCCACACCCTAGGGCTCAGGAAGGGGTGGTAGGGGTGGGGGCGGTCTGTAGTTTGGCTCCTCCAAGCCAGAAGAGGAGACTCCATCCTAACCTGGGCATGAACGTGGAAAATCGAGAAGGCCTTGGTCCTGCCTTGCTCAGAGAATCTATCCGAGGCCAGTGAGCAGATAGCCAGCAGAATGAACTGCTGCCATCGCAACGTGCTGGGAACACACACTCCTCATTCCCTTCTGTGTTTGTTCAAAACTCCCCAGAGTAAGAACACTGCTTGTTGTGATTATACAAGCGAAATAAATACATTATTTAGCGATATGCATATATTTCTTTTATTACATTCTAAGTATGGAAAAAACAATCATGCCACTTAATAAACATATTGTTATATAATAAGTACATTGTATGTAACAAAATCTGTAGTATAAGGTAAATTAAGTATTAAGATAAAAATCAATATCTAGTGACTATGTCAAAAACAAGACAATTCCATTGCCAGATATATAAATTTATGTGTGCATGTGCCATTGGAATCATTCTTCAGAAACCAAAGTGTTTAAAGGTAGGTAAATGTATAATGACAAAAATAATTTTTATTTTTTTATTTTATTAAAGATTTTATTTATTTATTCATGAGAATATACAGAGAGGACAGAGAGGCAGAGACACAGGCAGAGGGAGAAGCAGGCTCCATGCAGGGAGCCCGACGTGGGACTCGATCCCGGGTCCCCAGGATCACGCCCTGGGCCGAAGGTGGTGCTAAACCGCTGAGCCACCCGGGCTGCCCGACAAAAATAATTTTTAATGGTGAACTTTATTAGAAACTATTAGAGTACTGGGTAAATGGGTAAGAACTATAAGTGTGTATAATAGCCATAGAAGGATAGCCATATTATACTAAATGAAAAAAATTTTCAGTCCTGTGTTCTAGTATAAACTCATAATTGTAATATCAAAAATAAAACATAAAATATGAAAAGAAAAGATAAAAATCAGTAAAACACCTAGCAATAGATCGGGTGGGCAATAGATCGGTAAGGGCAATAGCTTAGCCCTTACCTGTTCTTCCTACCTTGGTCACTTTCTGGAATTGAGGGCCCTTCCTTGGGATTCATGAAATCCAGGAAGCGTGGTGAGGGCTTTTGGTCTTTGGCCCCTCTGGGTGCACAGAGATGCCCGACAAACCAAGAGCACGCGGCTCCTCGGCTCCTCCCCCACGGCCAGGTCACCCACCAGAGCTGCCAAGGCCACGCGTGGCACTCAGTCCCTAAGGTGCCCGGGGGAGGTCCTGCTGCCTTCAGGCTCTGGGTGGGAGCAAGACGTGGATCTTAGCCATTCTCACAACCTGCACCTGGGTAAGTTAGCCTCCCTCCTCCCCACCCCCCAACCCCAAGCAGCAGTTCCTTCCCGCCCCAACCTACACCCCCACCCCACAATGGCATCACTTAGATTAAAGCCCCAAGTGGGGATCCCTGGGTGGCGCAGTGGTTTGGCGCCTGCCTTTGGCCCAGGGCGCGATCCTGGAGACCCAGGATCAAATCCCACGTCAGGCTCCCGGTGCATGGAGCCTGCTTCTCCCTCTGCCTGTGTCTCTGCCTCTCTCTCTCTCTCTCTGTGACTATCATAAATAAATAAAAAAATTAAAAAAAAATTTAAAAAAAAAAAGCCCCAAGCGGGTAAACTGAGACTCACTACCTATCCTAACTGCAGTTTCACACGTCCCAGAAACGCCACGTTCAGCCAGTGGCCATGGCAATTCCCGGTCAGCACTAGGAAGCTTCCTGAGCCCCTTCCCCGTCCGGTAGGGGGGCGACCTTACCAAACATGATGGACCCTTTCCTAATGATTTCCCTTTTCCCTGCTCCCCCGCCTCCTTTAGAAACCTTTCCTTTCCTGTAGCCCTTTGCAGCTCCCCTCTGCTCGCTGGATGAGACGCTGCCCGATTCATGAAGGGATTAATAAAGCCAATTAGATCTTGAAAATTCACTGTTGAATTTTTGTTATTTAACACTAGGGAAGCTCCAGCGCCGGAGGAAGGGAGCACAGCAGTCTCCTGTCTCCCACCTGTGAGGGCAGGGCCGCGTGGATGAGATGCTGCTGGCCCTTCCCATCAGGTTACTCCGTGGCTCTACGTTTTTGACCAATTGCTGAGCCTCGGAGGCTGCTGCGGGGCTGGGGACAGACACCGGGGCGCCCTTTGCCCTGAGGACACACCAAAGCCAGCCCATCTGTCTGTGGCCAGCAGTGAGCCCCGTCCCCACCCCGTCCCCCATCCCTGCCACCCTCCATGCCGGGGAGAAGAAACCCAAACTGTGCTCCTGCTCACGGGGGGCGTGAGGGTTTCCTGCCCTGGCTTCCCTGCACCTGCCACAGCCTTGTCCCCTCTGCCCGCCCGAGCCAGGGCAGCAGCGAGCCTTCCCGGGGCACGGCCCTCTGCAGGGAAAGTCGCTTTGGTCGGGCTCTCTGCGGCGGGGGTCTTCGTGATCGGGGGCATTTTAAAAGTAATTGAAATGTTGGGCTGAACAGGAGAGCTTCCGCGGGGCCACTGAGGAAAAGCCTATAACGGGGTCCTTGGAAAGCTTCAGTCACTTGGCTGGCAGGCTGCAGTGACAGGGAGCAGGGGGCCAAGGGCAGGGGATGGCCCACTGGTGTCCCATCTCCTTCCAGCAGAGCTCGGCTGACCAGGGGCCCAGCCCCTTCCAGCCGGGCGGCCTTAGGTGGGTCAGAGTGTGCTTCCCCCGCTGCCCTCAATTCCTGTGCTGAAGTCCTATCCCCCACCCTCCCTCCCGTACCTCAAAATGTGACCTTCTGTGGAGGTGGGGTCTTTCCAGAGGTAATCTGCTTAAAATGAGGTCATCGAGCCAGGCCCTGACCTGACATGACTGTGTCCTTATAGGAAGAGGACATTTGGACACAGAGACACACCCAGAGGGAAGATGATGTGAAGACACAAGGAGGAGATGGTCCTGTACAAGCCAGAGAAAAGCCTGGAGCGGACCCTGCCCTCACGGCCCTCAGAAGAAACCGGCACTGAGGACACCTTAGTGTTTTCACTCCCGGCTTCCAGAACAATGAGACCACGTCTGCGGTTGCTTTGTTACAACAGCCCTGGCAAAGTAGTACAGGCGGCTTCCCCGGCCTGCTCGCCACTAAAATCCCAGGCCAAGACCCTGTTTCACTTGCTGTTCACACACACACACACACACACACACACACACACTGTAAAATAATAACAGTAGGAGAAAACAGAGATTGGGTGGCGAGGAGCAGGAGGCCAGAAAGTGGTGAGTCTCCTTCAAAAGTGACCAGCCCCTCGGAAGCCACCCATCAGCTGGACTTCTGCGGAGTCTCACTGGGCAAAGCAGCAGGGGGGGCCCAGGACACCCCCTCTTTCTTGGTGCCCAGATCAAAAACCTTATAAAAGCAGTGCTGGGTTCTTTGAACCAGAATAATCTCATAGGTGCGGAACCCAAAGGGGTAACAAGGTTCAAAATTCCCAGGGAATCGTCTAGGCTGACGGGAGAGAGCCAACCGCGGCTACGCGGCTACCGGATTCCTGTCCCAGCACCAAATCAACATCCTCATCCCCCGGCTCGTCGGAAGCAGCCCCAGCCCTTGGCACGCAGATGCTAATGTGCCTTCGGCCGCCAGCCGGTGTTTTCAGAAAGCGTTCTCCGTCTGTGACAGGTAGGAAATTTGCATTTCCATTAGGGAGGCCTTTGTCAATTGTGAGTCATAAAAGCCCCAGAAGAATAGGGTTGGGGGAAACGCATTGTACTTTAAAAAGGAGACTTTACTGCACGGTTCGGCGAAAGGTACCAAAGGAGATAAAGGCTGTGGAATGGGCCTCGGGATTCACCCGGGCTGCAGAGAAAACTCACAATGAGGGAAAACTTATTAATGCACGACGCCTGTCACCGGACGCCCGGAGGGGGGCAAGCCTGAATGCGACTTTACTAGTTTGCAATTTAGTGTGTTTAACATTAAAATAATACACTCTCCGAGGGTGATAAGGGGCCCTCGGTGCTGCGGGCCCAGCGAGCGCGGCTCCCTCCTGCTCCGTTGGCTCCGGCTGGAATCTCCGCATTTAAAATCGTGGCTCTTGGCAGGGCTGGGGCCGTGATTTGTGTGTGCGATTTGTTTTACTCTTTATGTTGCTAAAGTCGGGGAGGCTCAAGAAAAAGGAAAGCTCCAGAATCCCTCCCCCCCCTCCCCCGCCCCCCGGCAGCCGCAAAGTCAACGCGCCGGCGCTGCTTCGTTTGTTACCTTATTGGCCCTTGGAACCGGGGCCCAGTTGAGGCACCCGGGGGGCCCCCCACCCTAGGCCTACAACTTGGGGAGAAGCAGGGCCGGGAAAGGTGCCACCAGGCCCGCCGGGAACACGCATTTCCCAAGAAGCAGGAGGCTCCTCTCAGAGGACCTCTGGCCTTTCCAAGACTCTCCCAAGGCCGAGAGTGAAGCCTCCTTGGTTAGAGACCAAGTGAAGTGAAGGATCGGGGTGAGCGCCAAGCACGAGGACGCCCACTCGTGAGCGGTGAGCAGGGTAGGGCCAGCCTGGACCGAGAATCCTGCGGCCCCCCGACAGCTTCCCTTCCTTCACCGCACGGGCATTTATTGAGTGACTACTGTGTGCCAGGCGCTGGGGCTGCAGAGAGGCTGGAGGGGACCAGATCCCTGCTCAACTGGGAAGGCCCCCCATCTCAGTGACACGGGGAGGCCCGGGAATCCATGTGATGATGTCATCAGTGATGCGGGCTCTCGAGAGAACAAAAGGGGGGCGTGCAAGGGTGGGGGCAGGAACTAGTTAGAGCAGGAGATGACCCAAGGCTCTCTGGGGAGGCTAGCTTGTCACAAAGAACATTCCAGACAGTGGGAACATACTGCTGCATCCCTATCAAGCTTGGGATTCACATGGCGGGAGCGGCGAGGGCAAGGCGGAGAGGGACCTGGGTCTGGGCAGGAAAGCAAGGCCAGGTCCTGGGGTCCCGCAGAGGAGGTGCAGGGCAGGATTTCAGGTAAGGAGGAGCATTATCTGAGGTGTATCATGGAAAGCTCCCGCAAGCAGTGAGAACGGATTTGGGGGCGCAAAAGTGGAGAGACGGCTGTGGTGCTGCGGCAGCCAGGCTGCTGCGGTCCTGGGGGGCCTCAGACACCGTTCCTCTCTCTTGCCCGACTTCTGAGTCATCTGATAGGAAACAGTGGGGAGGGCCTTGGAGGCTAACCTATCCTTCTCAGTGTGGATAGGCTAGGGATTAGAGCCGAAGGGCTTCCTAATCCTGACCCCCACGACTGATCAGCCCTCCCATGCCCCCGAGGAGGGGAAGAGCTGGCCCCTTGGAGCATGACGGAGAGCACCAGCCCCCTGCAGGTGGTGCTCCCAAGAGCAAGAAGGACAAAGCTGGGTTGAATGGGTTCCCGGTCCACGCTTCCCAAATTTCCCCACCGGCCTGGGCCCCGGTGGAGGGAGTCCAGGGCGGAGAGGGGACAGGAGGGGTGCTGACTGAGCTTCCCCAACCTGCAAGCAAACCTCACCTATGGAGGAGAGGCTTGCTGTCCCCCCAGGTGGCCAGGGATAGGATGTTAGTGCCAAGTGCTGGTAACGAAAACAGAGGGCATCTCAAGGGAACCTCTGATAATCCGTGGACTTGGAAATACATAAGCCAGACATGGTGCTGCCCCTGGGTGGCCTGCAGCCCCAACTTCCACTTGTTGTGCCAAGTCCAGTCATTAATTAAAATGTTAGCAATCTTCCACGGTCCTCCCCTGACGTACCTGCTCAAGCAGGAGCTCGCCACAGCCTCCTGGGTCCTCTGCGGAGCTGAAGGGTCTCCGTTCTTGTCAGAGCTTCTCCAGAGCAGGAGAACGGGGCCCTGTTCTTCTAGGCCTCTTTGACAAGGGAAACAACTTCCAACTCCTTTGTAACCTTTGCTCATTTCTGCTTTTGATTTGCTGTGGCTTCACTTTATTGCTCTTAAAATTCAGAGAGCCAAGAGCGGCGTGAAGCCCTGTCACCCAGGCTGACCTCCGCTGTGTCTTTGCAGCCCGCGGATTACTCCCCGGTGATCCCTCCGTCAGTACTGGGGTGGCACCGGCGATCTCATCCTGCTTCTGAGACCCAGGAGTCCCCAAGGTTTGTCTGCGGTGCTGTCTCCCACCTGGGGATGCATAAAATAGCTTGTATCCAGTCCTGAAAAGCATGTTATCCATGTTATTACTGAAAGACACCTTATTATTCATCAAACATCTGTCTTACTTAACTAGGTTACGTTGACTTCTACTCCTGTCTTCAGAACCTGGCCAATTTGGAGGCATTTGCAGGTGCACAAGGAGAGGCCTCACGGCCCCTTCCAGCCTGGCAGAGTGTGGGGTCTAGACCGTGGATCTCCCAAGCCAGGGGGAACCACCGCCTGCCAGTGCCCATCATCCCCCACGTGCGCTGCTTTGGGCCAGTGTCTCCGAAACTAGAGGTTCTGGGGACGTGCCCAGAGCATCACCGATAATGAGGACAGAGTAAACTCTTCTCCAAGATCGCCCGACCTGCCCCTGGGCCTTGTGGCCTGTTACTCCCCACCTCGAGCGTTGTCGGGCTACCCTGGTTTCCTCACCGTAGTCTAAACCCCGAGAGCTCACTCCTGCTTCTGCCCTTCCCAGCTGGCTGTGGCCCCACCTAGAACCTGCTTCCTGCTCCTTCCCACATATTTCTAGCCTTCTTCCAGCCACAATCCTGCCCCTAAATGTGCCCTGAGCAGTGGGGCTGTGGATGGATTGGAAGCCTCCTCCTGCCTGGAACCCCCTGCCCCCCTCCGGGCCCTCCCCATCCAGGAGAACCTTCTGTGCCACTGGGAATGCTCTGTGTCTGCACTGCCCACACTTGAAATAGGCTCCATGAGAACGAGGAACTGGATTTTTGGTTGTATTCAATTTCAACTAATGTAAAAGTCACATACATGAGCTAAATTAGAAGCTTATTGAGGAAATGGACTTCCTGCTCCCCATCTGGTATGTTGCCTGGCAAACAGCAGGGGCTCAGGAAAGAAAGAAAGAGAAAGAAAGAAAGAAAGAAAGAAAGAAAGAAAGAAAGAAAGAAAGAAAGAAAGAGAGAGAGAGAGAGAGAGAGAGAGAGAGGGAGGGAGGGAGGGAGGGAGGGAGGGAGGGAGGGAGGGAGGGAGGGAGGGAGGAAGGACATAAGGAGGCAGGCAGCCCTGGGACAAACCCCCTGCCCTGAGCCTGCCTGCTGCCTCTGCCCTGTCCTCCAGCCACCGTGCCGCCCTCGTTGCCCTCCTCTCTCCTGTTCCCCCCTAACTCCCCACCACCCCTCACCTGCAGCTGCTCTCAGATGTCTCTCTCGCTCTCCTTTCTCTAAGCTGTGGAAATGCTGTGTTAGGAGATGAACTGAGCCCCCCTCCCCTGCAGATTCATATGCTGAAGTCCTACTGCCCACTTCTTTGGAATGTGACTCAATCTGGAAATCGGGTCTTGGCAGATGTCATTAGCTAAGCTGAGATACGGCCCAACTGGGCGGGGTGGTCCCCTTAATCCCATCCGGTGACCCTATAAGAGGGGAAAATTTGAACATAGCCAGGCAGGCAGGGACACCACCACGGGCAGATGAAGGCAGAGATCACCGCGATGCTTCTACAAGCCACGGAAGACCTCAGGCGGCCAGCAGTTCACCAGAAGCGGGGGGGAAAGCCCTGGAACGTGCCTTCCTCACAGCCCTCGGAAGAAACCAAACCTGCCAAAACCTAGATCTCAGATTTCTGGCCTCCAGAGCTGTGAGACGATACATTTCTTTTGTTTAAGCCGGTCTGTCTTGGTACTTTGTTATGGCAACCCTAGGAAACCAAAATATATTCCGGCTCACCTTTTTTGATATAAAGGGATAAATTGGGACAGAGAAAGAAATCACATGTCCTCTAGGAGCTTTCTAGGTTGAGAGGTCTATTGTATTGGGCCAGTGTATTTTCCAGGATGCTCTGACTTCAAATTTTCTGTCCTAATTTTCCTTATGAATACACATAGTTCTTATTTCCCAAGCTCCGCTATTCCATTATTCCTTAGATCAGAAAACACAGGCCCAGTATGAACAATCATCATCAAAACATATTAAAAAAAATCCCTATTCCGGTGTGCCAGGGGCTCACAAAGCGTATTAAAAAGACGTTGCCCTTATTTTCTGGGACACTGAGTCCAAGGCCAGCATGTTGATTCTACAACGCCATTTATTTTAATTTGCTAATTTGTTCAAGGATGGTTATTGAGCACATAGTCTGCATCGCGGGCTGTGAGGTAGTTGTCTAAGTCTTAAGGATTAGCGAGGAGAATGGCGTATAAGGGAGATTGATAGAATATTTTATTTCAGGACCTGCTGTCTCCCGGGGAGCAGGGGGGAGAGGGCCATTTGCGAGCACATGGCAGTGACTGGCCGAGGGCAGGCAAGAGGCAGGAGTGCCTGCCATCCGTCTCTCTTCCCACCCCTGGCTCACGCCTGCCGCAGGCCTGTCGCCCCAGCCCCATTAGGACGCTGCAGGTGGCCCACCTCAGCCAGGCTGCACCACAAGGCAGGCCTGCCCTCCTGCAACTTGGAAGGCACATGGAGAAAAATGCATCTATCTGGCTAAAACGAGGCCTCCTCACCAGGCTCCCAAGCCAACCACTGGCTTCTGGCAGAGCGTGGCTCTGCCTGCCACATGCGGGCGGGCACAGCCACCAGGAGTTGGGTTGCTCTTAGCCTCGCTCGCATCCAAGAGGCAGCTGCTCCAGCAAACCAGAAATTAAAGGAGGCCCACGCTGCGCACCAGCTGACAGCCTTTATGAGACAAAATGGCAAGAGCCACTGCTGCTGCTCATGCTCTGGAGAGGCTCTGTTCAAGCAAGGCTCCGGGTCCCCTCCTAGAGGTTCCCCGCTGACCACCCCCAGCCTCCCTGGGGGCCTTGGTGCCCTGGACCAGAGGCTCAGACCCGGGCAGCTTCCCGGGCTGTAACTGCCATTGGTCAGCTCCCCCCCTGCCTTCTCTGCCAGACCTGGGCACTCTTGTCCTTTTGGCAAGAGCTAATACCACCTGTGGGATTTTCGCTTATCTCTGTAAAGTGGAGGGGTGGGGAGGCAAAGCAAGTCGTTATTTAAAACTAAAGCCAAAAAGCTTAGCCACCTCCTGGGAAAGAGTTCCCCTCCTGGGACCGGCTTTGTTGTGCCAAGTCCAGGAAAGAAAAGCAAATGCAAGAACAAAAGCGCTGCAGCCGCCTGGGCTCAAGGGCAGGTGGTGGGCCGCAGGCTCTCGCGGTGGCTGGACTGCTCCTGGTAACCCCACGGGGCAGGACCTGAGAAGGGGGTAAGAAGGTGTGGCTGCTGTCGCCCACCGAGAGGCAGAAATCCAGGGCTCCCCGACGCCCCAAATGGGAGCCAATCTGAGACTGCATTGTTTCGTTAGACCCTGACTCCCTCCCACCCCCACCCTCCCCCCAATTGGAGATAATTCCACCTTGTGCTCATGCATCTTTAGAGGCTTCATTAATTGACAGTGACTAAAGGCCTTGAAATCAAAACGCACTAGAACAAATAGCACTTCTCATGTAGAGAGGTCACGGCCCTGGCCTTCCAGCTAAGATGTCTGGATCATAATTCAAGACTTGCCACTAATGTTAGTGTGTGGCCTCGATATTTCTGTTTCCTTGCCACGCAGGCAGCTGTCTAGATCTGCCTTCCCATCTCTTTGCAGCACACGATGTTAGTGTTGGCTCTCCGGCCGCTGCCCCTCTCCCCTGTGGGTGCCTCCACCCAAGGTGGCCTCTCAGATCCCCATCTTCCCCTTCTCCCTTCTGGTTTGCTCATCCTGCACGTCGGGTCTCACCGTGTCCCCCCACCAGCCTCGCTCCTTCCCACAGGCCTGCTGGGGCCACTGCGTCTGGTTTTGCAGACTCTGCGGGCAGGGCAGATGCTGGCCCTTGGTTTCCCTGAACAGCCACAATGTAGTAGGTCCCCAGTGATGAAGAGGTGCACAGGGCTTGCATCATGATTGCTATAAAGAGGTCAACCAAAGCAGGACTAAGCCCTTCCTTCCTTTATTTTGTGAGTCTTCAAAGAACCCAAAGCCCACAGTCTTCTCAGTGGACATGGATTGCTTTAGGGGGATCCATTTCTAGGTCCTCAACTTCCTAAACCTGATGGGCCCCAGGCTCTGTCCACATCACCCCTTCTTCTGCTCACAAAATTGTCCTCTCTGCAAGCAAAAGGAAGGCCTTACTCTGGATGGCCCTGGAACGTAAACACCTCTGGGACACCATAAAAGGGGACAATAGTAGAATACACTGTTCCCGAGGACACCTCGAGGGCATGGCAAGGAGAGCTTTAGACAGACTCTGAAGGGAACAGAGCCCCCCACCCACCCAGTGCAAGGACCCCTGGCACAGCCCCACACTTCCACCCACCACCTGTCTCCCCTACCGTCTATAGCATCCACTGCCTTGTCATTCGGTTACATGAACTGCATGAGCTAAAACTTGCAACTCCAAGGTTTTAACAAAATAGGTCTTTAAGCCAGGTAGATAATATACAATATGCAGGAAAAGAAATCTTTCAGAAGGATTTAAATGTATCATTAAAATTTGGAGCTGTTTATCTAAAAATGTGTATCCCAAAAAAAAGAGATTACATAGGGTTTCAAAATTATTTTAGGGGCTATATAGCAAAAAAGGTTGAGGCCACTGCCTGATTTCCCAGGCGGGGGGTGCGAGGGGGCAGGAGGACCCCACACCCCAGGTTTCTGTGACAAGGAGAAACCACACACAGCAGAAAGCCCAGGAGAGATGCACAGATACCGCAGAACACCCTGTTACTGAGAGATTTATCTAACACGCACCTCTCTTCCATCTTCTGCCTCTTGCATATTTCTAAGGCATTTTTTTTTTTTTTTGGATTTCCTATTGTGTTTACAGAGACAAGAGAAGCAAAAGGCTTTAAAAAGAAAGAAAAGGAAAGAAAAAAATAAAGGAAAGGTATATAAGTATCAAATCATGATGCTGTGTATCTGAAACCAATACAATATCAATTACATATTAATGAAAGATCTTTTTTTTTTAAGATTTTATTTATTTATTCATGACAGACAGAGAGAGAGACACAGGCAGAGTTCTGGAGAAGCAGGTTCCATGCCAGGAGCCCGATGTGGGACTCAATCCCGGGCCTCCAGGATCACGCCCTGGGCCAAAGGCAGGCGCCAAACCGCTGAGCCACCCGAGGATCCCCAAAGATCTTTTTTTTAACGGAAGAAATTTAAACAACTGAGGAAGGAATTCTGAGACTGCACAGAGGATGAAATCAAAGTGATTGAGAAACTAAAAGAATTTAAAAAACAAAACCAAAAAACCCAAACCCCCAACACAAGAACAATAATCAATTAGTTTCCCTAAAAAAAAAAATCTCGAGGGGAAAAAAAGTTAGGCTTTCCCTTTCCTGAAAGGAGATCCGTGAATTCAGTAGAACCCCTCAACATGAGTAGGAAAACACCCTTTATTGTCACTAACCTCTGGCTGCAACTTACCATTTCCCTTCACTTTAAAGTGGGCTGTGAACCACAATAGCATTGGCAGTTCCTGTGCTTTGTTCCCAACAGAAATCACAGATCCGTTCATATTCCGTTGCAAGTTGCTGCAAATATCTCGAAATATTATTTCTCCTTAGCACCACTTCAAAATTATGGTGGTTTTTAAACCTGTGCTAAATCTTTTCTAACTCGTTAATTAAAAAACAGTATTTACTCTATCACAAAAGTGTTGTAAAAAATATTTTGATGACTGTCTATCAGCATAACTGGTTTCCATTGCAATCCCATGTATTTTATTTCATGAATTTAAAAATATTATTCTGGAAAAGGGTCCACAGGCGGCGAGAGGAGTGCCTTGGGCAACCCCCCCCAAAAGTTTAAGAGCCTCTGCTTTAAAACAATGCTCCAAAAAAGAAAAAAAGATACAACTTTTTAAAAAGATTTCATTTTTTTTATTTCAGAGAGAGAGCGAGCATGAGCAGGGGAGGGGCAGAGGGAGATGCAGACTCCCCTCTGAGCAGGGAGCCCGATGAGAGGCTCTATCCTAGGACCCTGGGATCATGACCTGAGCTGAAGGCAGATGCTTAACTGACTGAGCCACCCAGGCACTCCTCCCAAAAAACCTTTTAAGTATTTATGATGACAGTAGGCTACAGTGGCTTAGGGAGGAGCAAATAAGCACCCACACTGGACAAACGGTGTGAGGGCAGGACCATAAAAGACCCCAAGAGACCTGCGGGTCACACTGGGTCTCAGTGAACCGGAAGCCTTTCCTGCATTTAACAAAGGGACCAGCTCAAAAAAACAAAAACAAAAAACAAAAAACAAAACAAAACAAAACAAAAAACCTGGTGCCTAAACACACAGCAGCCGGTATTCCCCTAACACAGACTCAAGCCCTGGAAAAGCCACTGGAGAAAAACAATCTCAACGCCCCTGGTTTCCTGCAAAAATCTCAAGTTCCACACAGTGTTCCCTCCCAGCAAGGACCCAGGATGGCAAAAGTTGAGTTTGAATCCATTCCAGAGCTTCCCTCCAGCTCTTGCTGGGCTCAGTGTCTGAGATCACCACTGAAGACAGACACCAATCTCACTCCTAACTCAAAGCACCAGAAAATAAGCCAGAAATAAGAGCCTCTGGAAGTCAGAATGCCTGACACTGAGAAACTGGATTAAAATGATTTAGTGAAGGAGCACCTTACTGGCTGTCGAAAGAGTGTGCGACTCTGGGTCTCTGGGGTTGTGAGTCTGAGCCCCACGTTGAGTGTGAGATTACTAAAATAAATAAATAAAATAAAATAAAATAAAATAAAATAAAATAAAATAAAATAAAAAGTAAAATTTAAAAATTGCTCAGTGTAGGCAGCAGCATGCACAACCCACTAGAACATAGTATTTTATTCTCACCATTTCCCATCCAGAGGAAACAAGGACACTCATGTTTTCTGGACAAAAGGGGACAAGGGGAGGCCGTTTTTCTTGGGAGGCCGTGGGGAGCTATGGAAAGACAACGTGGAAGTTAGAGCTGCATTCGACTTGGGGCCCAGGGAGAGCAAATAAACATTTCCATGTCCCAGTCTCCTCATCTACAGAATATTGCTGACCTGCCAGATTGCAGGGGGATGGGAAGGCCCATCTATCTTGGGCTCTTTCCTTCTTTCATGATAAAATAGATGAATTCTTCCCCAAGAAAGGCAGCAGGAAATGTTTCCTCGGGAGAAAAGACTACAAAATTAATAAAAATGATGTGCTTTTTAGAACAAAGCCAGTCTTTTCCTTCTCTTTCATCAAACTTGAAATTCCGATGTCTCTGCCTCTCTCTCTCTCTCTCTCTATCTCTCATGAATAAATAAGTAAAATCTTTAAAAAAAACAAAAAAGAAAGAAAGAAAACTTGAAATTCTCTATCAATGCTGCGTGCCTCTCGCTCCTGCCAGAAATTTTTCTGGTCTCCTTGTTTAGACTCAGTCAGGGCTTAGGGAGAACCTGAAGACTTCTAACGCCAAGGAGCAGAATTCCCTTCAACAAGCCTGTCGTGAGCAGGGTCCTCCCCTGGGCTTCAGAGACCAGGGTGGGCAGGCCGCCCAGGAGGGAAGCCGAGGCTCCGGGCTACAAGCTTGACAGCGGAGGACCTAAGAGCCCCCCGATTTGTTGACTGGGGCAAGCAGAGCCCCCACCCCAGATTAAGGCACCACACTTTTGCCAGGTTTTGATCTCTGTTGGCAAACAATGTTATGTTTTTAATCAGCCCTATATGAATTCAGTTTTCTTACTTTCCTTTCAGAGTACAAATTCACGGTAAAATACTTGAAAAGCCTTTTGGCTTCTTTCTGTTTGTTTATTTTTCTCTTTCCATTCAAATGAAAATAACGTTCACGCATCCCAGTAATAGCTCACTGCGGAGAGCACCTTATGCTTTTCTGAATGGCTTTGCCCTTCAGAGCCTCCGACGGGCACGCGTCTGTATTGCTCTCAGCTCTGCCGTCCCTAACCTGGTTACACACGTCTGTGAGCCAGCACAGCGCCCTGGATGTCGCCCAGCCCAGCTCATCCTCCCCATTGCCGCTCCTTCCCAAGTGACCCTGGTGGTGGTGTTTTATTTGCAATACGTTTGCCAGCAAAGATCGACAGGCCCCTTGAACCCTTTTGGGACTGGCTTTTGGTCAGCTCATCTTTGATCTTCACATTCATACAATAATTTGGAAACAGGGATCCCTGGGTGGCGCAGCGGTTTGGCGTCTGCCTTTGGCCCAGGGCGCGATCCTGGAGACCCGGGATCGAATCCCACATCGGGCTCCCGGTGCGTGGAGACTGCTTTTCCCTCGGCCTGTGTCTCTGCCTCTCTCTCTCTCTCTCTCTCTGACTATCATAAATAAATAAATTAAAAAAAAAGAAAGTCTTAAAAAAATAATAATAATTTGGAAACAAAGCTTTGCTCCCCAGTGGGAACCAGAGTCTTCCCCCTCTGTGTGAAGCGAGCACTGGGCTTACTCACAGGGAGCTGCAAGGTGGCTCCGCTGTCCTTTGGACACTGGCGCTGGACTCTCTTTTGTCCTGGGAGAGACTTGGGCTGCTGGGCAGGAGACGAGCTGTCAGGTGAGTTGTTTCTTCTCATCGCAGCCTCCTTGAGCGGTGATTCTCTAGGTTTCCCTCTCTTTTTACGAGAGGGGAGCTTTAGCGAGCTAGAGCAGCATACCACACAACTCACCTATTTAAAGTGGACAATTCAGTGCCTTGTCGTATATTCACAGAGTAGGGACACACATCCCTGGCATCTGGTTTGAAACATTTTCATCACTACTTCATGACTTCAAAGAGGACTCCATCTCATCAGCAGTCACTTCCCATTGCCTCCCAGCCTGGCCCCCACCCTCATCCCCCCTACCCCCACCCCGCAACCACTAATCTAGTTCTGTTTGTAGATTTGCCTATTTGGGACATTCATATAAATGGACTCCTACAATATATGGTCTTCTGTGACTGGCTTCTTTCACTTAGCATAGTGTTTTCAGGGTTTATCCATATTAGAGCACGGATCAATACTTAATTTCTTTTTATTGCTGAATAGTATTATATAGGGAGACCACATTTTATTTATCCATTCCTCAGTTGATGGACACTGAGTTGTTTCCATTTGGGGGCTATTTGTATAATACTCTACCAACATTCATGCACATGTTTTTGTGTGGACACATGTTCTCGTTTCTCTTGGGTACTTACCCAGAAGTAGAACTGCTGGATTATTTCCCATGTTTTTAAGAATCATTCTCCTCTTTCACCCATTGCTCATTTAATTCTTCTCAGCCCTTTGTTAAACAAGTATCCAGAGGTGTTTATGAGGTTATTAATTAGCAGTAGTAACAATAAAATCCAACATTTCAATGTTATGACATTCTCAACATTTACTTCTCACTCACATGAACAGTTTAATGCGGATGCTGCTGGTCGGCAGCCAGCTTCCCCGTGCGGTCGGTCATTCAGTGTCCCAGGCTCCTTGTATCTTGTTACCAAATATCTCCTCACTTCTCAGAAACAGCCTTGTGGTGTGACAGAGGAAGCATGAAATACTGGCGGTCAGCTGACAGACTGCCACACTGGGGTTCAGGAAAGGCTGCTAGCTGGCAGCCGGAGGGCACAGGGCGAAAGATTGGAGCCAGGATCTCAACGAGGTCAAGAAGGGGGATTTCTCTCTCTCTGCCCCTCTCATCGTCATGGAGGGGAGCTATGCCTGTGTTCAATGAGAGACTGAAACATGAGCAGGAACTGCTAACCGTTGGAAGCAGAGTTGTGGTTAGCTCTGGCCAGCTGCCATGAATGCACACCCATACGGAGAGGTCAGCATGAGTTTTTACATGCCTGCATTCATTCAAATGCCTTCTGCTGGTAGCACTGTAGACCCCTCTGTCTCCTGGTAGGACTGTCCAAGAAGGGGTCCCCCTGCCTCTGGCCACTGGACGGATCGTTGACCCAAAGTAGACCAGATTAACCCTTCTCCATGGAATTGGAATCTTCGGCAATGTAACACAAAAACTGACCCTCCCTGAGGGTGCTGTCCCAAGGAGGGGTCGTCCATTCTTTTCTTCCTCTTGGATTCCTGAATGGTGCTGGGATCCCGGGGTTTTGGGAGCCTGGAACCTCAGCTCTGACTCTGTGGTTTGCTCTGCAGCCTTACAATAAGCCTTGTTAACTAAATCAGAGCTGTTTCTTGTCACTGGCAACAAAGAATCTCAACCAATACTGTACCTGAGGCAGAAACCCGAGGCTCATTCCAACATCCTTTCAACCTTCTGCACTCAAGTCCTATTGATTCTGTGTCCTACTGAGAGCTCAGATCTGTCTCCTTGCTGATAGACCTCCATGGCGGATGTTGAGGTTCTTACCATTATCTGCCTGAACTTCACAAGACCCCCTAACTACTACCTTCCTGTCCCTGTGGAAACTTTTCTAACATGCAAGCAAGGGTTTAAAAAATTACAATACCCCCATCAACGCAGTGAAGTTATGCATTCACATATTACTAGTGGGGTTGTAATTTTTATAACCTTTTTGAAAGGTAATTTGGCCATATGTATTGAGAGCCATTAAAAAAAAAATACAACCTCTGATCCAACACTTTCACTTGCAAGAATCTTTTTCCTAAAGAAACGATCAGCGATCTGTAGGTTTATGCATGACAGTGTTCTCAGAACCATTCATTCACCCATCTATTCAACCAAAATGTCGAATGCTCACTATATGCCAGGCACTACTATTGCTACTTTTAATAATAAAATATTGGGGAAATAAAAGAATTGTCCGGTTAGGGGAAAGCTGTTAAATAAATTTAGTTATGGCTGTATGATAAAATACTATGTGGTCATTAAATACCATATTTTTAGAAGAATAGTGACACAGAGAAATTCACATTAAAGGAAAAAAGCCAGTTCCAAAATAGTGTATAAAGTATAATCTCAGTTTTGAAGACAGAAACACACATACACATACCCACCAAAAGAGTTAACAATGGCTATCTCTAGGAAATGAGATTGAGTGATTTTTATTTTTTTGTCCATGTCTCTATACATTTCCAATTATTAACGATAAACAAGGAAAATCACTTCAAAAATTACTTAAAAAGCAATAAGCAAATAGGATTGTGCTCTCATTCTATATAAAACCCATCACCAGTTCTTCCCCTGCAGAGTAAATGCTACAGAATTAGCTCTTCCAAGGTCTCCAAGCACCCCCCTTCTCCACTTCAGCTCATCCACCACTGCAGAGCACACCATGACCTTGCCCAGCTCAGGGTCTTCCCCCCTCAACCCCACCCCATTGGCTCCTCTTCCTGCACTGCCTCTGTGTCTTTGTTCATTCCACAAACACTTATGGAGGTTCATTCTTGCACCAGACACCAAGAACACAAGGTGAAGGGGCGCCCAGTGGCTCCGTTGGTCAAGCATCTGACTCTTGATTTCAACTCAGCTAATGATCTTGGGGTTGTGAGATTGAGTCCCGCATCAGATTCCATGCTCAGCATGGAGTCGGCTTAAGATTTTTCTCTCTTCCTCTACCCCTCTCCCTGCTAGCATGTGCCCCCCCCTAAAATAAATAAATAAAATCTTTTTTTAAAAAAGAATATATGAAGACAATAAAGAAGGTCCTGGCCTCATGGAGTTCATTTCCAGTGGCAGCAGACAGGTAACAAACACACACTGTGTTAGCTTCCTACTGCTGCTATAACAAATCACCATAAACTTAGCAGCCTCCAACAACACAAATGTTATTGTTTGACAGTTCTGGAGGTCAGAAGTCCAAAGCAAGTCTTACAAGACTAAAATCGAGGGGCGCCTGGGTGGCTCAGTCGGTTACACATCTGACTCTTGGTTTCTGCTCAGGTCATGATCTTAGGGTCATGAGATCGAGCCCCATATTAGGCTCCTCACTCAGTGTGGAATCTGCTTGAGATTCTCTCCCTCCCTCTCTGCACCTCTCCTGCTCATGCTCTCTCTCTTTCTCAAATAAATAATAAATAAAATATTTAAAAGAATAGACTAAAATCAAGATGCCAGCAGGACTGGTTCCTTCTGGAGGGCGCAGGCAGGAGTCCATATCCTTGCTTTTTTTTTTTTTTTTTAAGCATCTAGTAGCAACTGGGGCCTCCCATGTCCTAGTGGTTTCCTCCTATTCCAAAGCCAGTTTGGAAGCATCTTCTCTTGTCTTTGAACATCTGTTTATCTGTGTCCATCTGACAAGGATTCTTGGGATTGCATCAAGCACACCCAAATAATCCAGGATAATCTCCCCATCCAAGATCCTTAACTTAATCACATCCCCAAAGTCTGTTTCATCATATGAGCTAAAATAGTCACAGCTTCCAAGGATAAGAACATGAACATTCTTGGGGACCAGCACTCAGTTTACCACATGTGGTTTGTCGTATGTGTTGAATGCTGCGTAAAAAAATAAAATAAAAGGCTGAGGGGCCCCTGGGTGGCTCAGGAAGTTAAGTATCTGCCTTGAGCTCAGGTCATGATCTCGGGGTCCTGGGATTGAGCCCTGTGTTGGGCTCTCTGCTTGGTGGGGAGCCTGCTTCTCTCCCTGCCTGCCACCCCCCTGCTTGTGCTCTCTCTCTCTCTATGTCAAATAAATAAATAAAATCTTTAAAAATAGCTAAATAAAAGGCTGAAAGTGCTGTGGACAAAAGGTAGTGAGTTTGCTCTTTATAGGGTGGTGTCGGGCACAGCCTCACTGATAAGATGATATTTGAGTGAAGACCCTACTGCCCTTGGCATTCCTGTGGTTGTCCTGGCTAAAGCCATTCATTTTCTGAGAATTAGTTCAAGGATCCTTCTTCTAAAAACCCTGACTCCATCGACCACTTCCCCTGTGGGTGAGTGTGGCCAACAGTGTTTCCATGTCTCACTATGATAACACATGGCATCCTGGGGATCATTTCTGCGTACAAGTGGGCTTTCCCTAAGAGTTTATGAGCTTCTCTGGGGCAGAGTCAGTGCACTGTGACCCTCACTCCATTGAGCACTGTGCCAGGCACAGGTGTTCAGTAAGTAGTTGTGAAGCAGGTGAAGAAATGAGAGAGAACCAGGCTTACAGTCAATTGTGAACCCCGATTTTGCCTCCCCTCCTTAGCAGTCCACGGCACTGCGCAAGTTATTACACTTCCCCTCAGCTCTCTTCTCATCTGTGGATGAGATGACGATGTCACCTGCCTTCGAGGACTAATTTGGGAATCCAATGAGGATGAAGTATGTAAAACTTCCGGCGATTGGCTTGAAGGGGTTCCTTTTTTTTTTTTTTTTAAGATTTTATTTATTTATTCATGAGAGACACAGAGAAAGGCAGAGACACAGGCAGAGGGAGAAGCAGGCTCCCTGTGGGGAGCCTGACGCGGGACTCGATCCCAGGACTCTGGGATCACTGGCTGAGCCTGAGGCAGATGCTCCACACTGAGCCACCCAGGCATCCCAGCTTGAAGGAATTCTGTTAAATTATATAAAGCTGTGCAGTAATATTTGAGGTGGAGAGCAGCTAACAGAAAAGTACATTTTGAAAACTTGTGACCAGTCACTTGAACTTAAGTTGAGGATCTAAGCTGAGTGCAGGCACTTCCCGCCCTGGCCTAAGCCTCTGGCTTGTGAGCCTTGTCTCATGTTCTATCTGCCACGGGGCCTAGAACATATTTGTTTAGCCCAACAAGTCTGTATTGAGCACCGCCTGTGTGCCGGGAACCGTGCTAGATGCCGAGGCTGCACAGGTGACCAGAGAGACCCAATTCCTGGCCTCATGAACAGGACACACACTAAACAGGGCACCAGGGCCAGGCTCCGGGGCTGATGAGACTCGGGCGGCCGGGAGGGCCTGTGCTCTGGGCAGCACGGGGATGCTCTTTGCCTCCCAAAGCATGTAGGCCAGAACTCCCACATTTCCAGCTTTGGTGTCATTTTGAGAAAAGTCAGGACTTTCTTTTCTTTCTTTTTTTTTTTTAAAGACTTATTTACTTATTCATGAGAGACACAGAGAGAGGCAGAGGCAGAGGCAGAGGGAGAAGCAGGCTCTCTGCAAGGAGCCCGATGCGGGACTCGATCCCAGGACCCCAGGATTATGACCTAAGCCAGACGCAGACGCTCAACGACTGAGCCACTTAGGCGTCCCAAGTCAGGACTTTCTAAAGACACTCCTGATTCTCCATGCAGGCTTCCGTTGACAGCAACACCGCTTTGCATCTGTGAAATCTGCTAGTGCACAATTCTGTCCTAATGCATCGGAAGGCACTTTATGACATCGTGCAGCGCGGGCAGGGACGCGCTTACCACTGGGACAATAAACGAGCCGGGAAGAGAGCGGCGCGGGCTCTCAGGAAATTTCCCTTTCCCCCTCCCTTAGCGCTGTAACCCTCCTGCTTGGTGTTGGATGTCGGCAGGAGGCCGGGTTTCTCTGCCCTTCCTGCAGGTGAGGGGCTCCTGGTGCCTCCTGGAGAGCCCCCTCCGGCTGCCTTTGCGGGGACGCCAGTGCTCTTCGGGAGAGGGTGCCAGGATCACAGTGTCATTGGCACTCCTGCCCCGGCGGCCGGCGGAAGGCCACCGACAGAGCCGAGGCCCGCACGCCTTGCCCTTAGCAGTGGACGTGACCTCAGCGACTCTCCAGTCCAGGCTCTGGTCAAGTGGCCACGGCAATGAATCGTGTGGGGCTGGGGGACAGTGACAGGTCCTCGCACTAGGACGTCCCTGGTCCTGCCCAGCTCGTGCCAGGGCCCCCTCTCCACCTGCACCTGTGCTCAGATGTGTGCCTGACTTGCTCCCCTCTGGCCTCCCGCGTGACACGTCGTCTTTGCCTGGGATCAGCATCTTTTCTGCGATACTGCTGAGATTTTTTTCTTTCCTGCCCACGGGTAGCGGACACTGGCTGGGGCTCAAGAACGATGGGAAAGGTCAAATGGCCATGGCATCCACGAGGACCGATCTGGCTTATTTCGAAATTTGAATTTGGTTTTAAGTCATAAAAGGACTATAAAAACCTTGCACTAAATAAGGAAAACTATCCCATTCGGGGGCCTAATCCCGGCCCCGTTCTGCTCGGCTTCTCTCCCTCATTACACTTGTATAATACAGTATGGTTTCTACTGAGTCTTTCCTTCCTGTTTTTACACTTATTCCTGCTTCACTGACTTTATTATCGGCAGAATTTTGCAGCATTTTTTTTAACACAGCCATAAATACTATTCAATTCAACAAATGCATACAAATGGTTTCCATTAGAATTTTAATCTACTCTCAAAATGAAAGAAAAGCTTAATATAAATCTTTTTAAATTACCAGAACATAAATTCAGACAGGGACAGCTCCACCTAGACTACACACAAGGGGTCACATCCTGCTGTCCTCACTCATAAATTAATTGAGGTCTCTCGCCGCCGTAAACGAACAGTGCATCCCGGAAAGATCATATCTGTCAAGATTGCAGATTGGTTTCCCTCAGACTTCGTAAAAGTCACAGCTTACAATACCTTCATTATGCCGATGAGAATGGCTGTCTCCCCAACTCGAAAGATATAGGTGTTTTGTTCTGTTGGACCAAGATTTACAGAAAGCAATTTTCCTCCATGCAGGAGATAGGACAAACCTGCTGGAGGAAAAAAAAAAAATGTCATTTCACAACTTCTTCCATTCCATCACTTTTTTTACTGCTCGATGTAGATTCTCTCCCCAGTGCGAACGGGCTGGTGACATTTAATGGCTAAGTGAGGGAGTCGCCCGTGAGCGGAGGCCGCTCTGCGAGGGGCCAGGTGGCAGAGGCGGCGCTCCCTCTGTCCCCTCCCCGAGGCCGCCTGCCGATGCCCCCAGCATCCATCCACCAGCCCTCACACCAGCTTGGACACGAGAGCTCGTGGGAGTCTCGACAGGCTTTTGCAAACAGCGAAGCTGGCTCAGTTTCTCCCCACCGTCGCCGAGCCCAGGGACCGCGGCCCGCCCCTCTGTCCTTGGCCACCTTGGCCTTGGTACACTCTCTCCCGAGGACACCTGAAGGGCTTTTTTCCATTTCCTCATGTCATAACCTAATGCTGTTCGAGCAGAGCTCCTGCATATTAAATTGCCTTTTAGCCACCGGGAAGGGGGGCGCGTGATCTTCCGAGACAGGGCCCCTCATGTAAATGTATGACTGCTGGCACTCCCCCACCGAGGAGAAAGGTCAAGAGTAGCTTGGGGACCGGGGGTCAGCAAACCCCGGGAACCGTCACTCTTTCCAGCCACTTGGCTCTCCTTGAGTGGAGAGCCACCGTCCTGGGCTTCTGGCCCACAGCAGCCCCATCCCGGGCCTGTCACCACCTGATCTCTGGGCCGTGGCCGGCGACAAGGCTGAGCAAGTCGGGGGCGGGACAGGGGGGGGGGAGCGGCAGGCATGTGGAAGTGCTTTGGGTTCTGGGAGCTTCTCTGCACTTTGGGTGCCAGAGAGAAAGCAAAGGCAAAATGAAATCTCCGTCTCTAAACCTCCTGCCAAGGAGGAGAGCCCGGACCTGGGGGCAGCAATCGTGTTAGGGACGGGGTTTCCTACTGGGCAGCCACTTGGTGCTCCTGCCAGGGAGGGCCGGGTGGGGGACGCCTGGTGGCTCAGCTGGAATGCCCGGGTGGCGCAGCGGTTTGGTGCCTGCCCTCGGCCCAGGGCGTGATCCTGGAGTCCCGGGATCGAGTCCCACGTCGGGCTCCCTGCATGGAGCCTGCTTCTTCCTCTGCCTGTGTCTCTGCCTCTCTCTCTCTGTGTCTCTCATGAATAAATAAATAAAATCTTGAAAAAAAAAAAAGGTCGGGTGGGGTGTCACCTCTACAGGCTGGTGAGGTTTCTGCAAGTCTTTCGACAAATGATGATCTCTATCCACATAAAGTGGCATAATAGCCTCTTCGCTTTACTGAGTGGCGCTGGCTGTTCAAGTGCTTATTTCTTGATTCTTAGCCCATTTGCCTTCCATTAGCAGTAATTCTGAGCCTGCAAAACTCCAATTACTAAGTGATAATAGAAATGCTGCTCTGCCTGGAATTCTCTGGAACGTGGGGTCCCGAGCCGCTCGGGTTCCGTGCACGGCCACGCTACGATTGTAGGTTCGCCCCGAGAGCGAGACATCTGGCCAAGCCCTGGGCGGAAGGCCCCGGGGTGGGGGTGGTGGAGGAGGGGGGTTCACAGCAGGTGCCTGCACCTCGGGGCCTAGGAAGCTGCGTGAAGCAGGAGAGGTGCGGCTGACACAGTCCGAGGCACTCAGAGCAGTGGCCTCTGGAGGAACCAGGCGTGAAGCAAGATGCTGAACGTGTGCTTCTCTGAATTCCTGAGTTGGGGGCAGGGGTGTCCCGGGAGTGAGTGATTGATGAGAAAGACAGAGCCAGGCTGGGGGGAGGCAGGGTGATAAATGGGGGAGCGGGCAGCTCAGAACTTCACCCAAACTGGGGAGACATTTCACCCTCTCTGTGGCCCCGGTGACCACACATGGAGGAGGGTGGCTGGTTTTGTTTTTGTTCTTTATTGTGATAAAACACACATAACATACTTTATCATCTTAATCATTTCCGAGCATGTAGGTCAGTGGTACGCTCACAACCCTGACTCCCATCTCCAGAACCTTTTCATCTTGGAAAACCGAAATTCTCTATTTAACAGCTCCTGATTCTCCCCCCACCCCCCGCAGTCCCTGGTAACCACTTTCTACTTCCTGTCGCTATGGATTTTAAGAGACCTTGTATAAGGGCAATCATACGGTGTGTGTCTCCTGGTGACTGGCTTGCTTCACTTAGCCAAATACTCCCGAGGTTCATCCACATTGTAACGTGCATCAGGATAGCCTTCCTTTTTTAGGGCTGAATAATATTCCACTATATATGTATGTATATATGCAGAATATTTTACACTTTGTTTATTTGTAGATGGCCTCTTGGGTGGATTCCATTTCTTGGCCATTGCACATGGCTCTCCTGTATCGAGGACACACATCAGACATTACAGCAGCACCCAGGTGGGTCCATCTGCCCCATCCAGCTCCTCCTAAAAAATTGGCCACTCTCTTCTCCTAAGATTTCCTGTCCTTGACACCTAGCTCCCTACACTCTGATCAGCGTTGTCCTGGCTTCTTACTTTCCAAGACTCCTCTCCCTCCAAATGTCTTCATTTTGCTCTCCTTCTGGCCTTCAAGAATACCTCTTTTTTTTTTTTTCCATTTCTTTCTCAGCCTCAAAACTACCCACCACCCTTAGCTTGTTTCACCACCAAGTCCTTCTGCTGAATTTCACCAAGCACTAGGCTTTCCTCTCCCAAGATTTTCCTCAAATGATCTCAACTGCAAGATCCTCTTCTAAATATACTAGAAAGGTTAGACTTGTCTAACTTTTATCTATTTCATACCCAGGGACAAACGGATCCCAACAGACAAAAAGAAAATAGAATTTCTGGTGACCCTGATATTTATTTTGGTGATTTGGGGATTTCTTTTCAGAAATTTGTAAACCTTATCCCCCTTAGAAGAGTCATAACTCATGATGACTGCCATCCTGCAAAAACATGGAGGCTTTCTCACCTGAGCAAACTTCATCTAAACCTGTGTCCTCCCTAACAATAAAAAGTAGCAAAGTGAGGAGCATGTGGGTTTCTCTCCCACCCCTCTGAACTTTTCTGAGCAGCTTCTGGCTCAAATTGCTCACTGTGGCACCAGCCACATTTTTTTTTTTTTCAGATTTTTCTTTTCTTTTCTTTTCTTTTAATTAGCAGACTTTAGTTTTTAGAGCAGTTTTAAGTTTACAGGAAGTTCCCACATTCTCCCCTGAGTTTTCTACCCCACACCCCCAGAAATTCTATTATTAACATCTTGCATTAGTGTGGTGCATCTGTTACAACTGCTGATCGAATACTGATACGTTAGTATGAACTGAAGCCTAGAGGTTGCGTCAGGGTTCACTCTGTGTTGTACGTGCCATGTGTTGTGACGTATGTATAATGACATGTGTCCCACATTATGCCACGGAATAGTTTCGCGGCCCTGAAAATCAGCCGTGCTCCATATATTCATGCCTCCCTCCCCCTGAAGCCCTGACACCAGGCAAATTTAAAATCACTTTGGACCAATTTTCATGAGAACTGAGAGTCTCTGATATGTTTGGCCTCATGTGTCCTTGCTCAAATCCGAAGGAAGGGAGGGAGCATTGATAGGACGCAGTGAACTCTAGTTCTGCCTGAGAGGCCACACACCGGGAGACTGGAGCAGAGGGCTGACTTACAAAACCTTTCTTCTGTGTCATTGTGCAAAAGATTTTTAATTGCAAAAAAAAGAGGGGGTATGTATTCTTCTGACACACTGTTCCAAAACAATGCAAGGAAATAAATGTTCGTTAAGTGGGAAATGATTGTATTTAAGTTACTAGATGATCTGTTTTTTGTTTTGTTTTGTTTTCTCTGTATAGTTCTCAGTCGTGGTCAGCTCTCTCCGTGCCTTCCTGGGACTTCCTGGGTCCCGAGTCCAAGCCCTGCTGGTTTCTTTCCCCTGAGCGGCAGCTCCATGACACCCTGGCAGGTGTCTCTACCCTGCTACCTTGGGACCAGACCCAGCTCTGGGCCCCAACAAGTTGGGGGTTTACCCTGCCCACTCTCAGTCCTGGCGATCACGTTACCATGGCTCTCCTTCCCATCCATCATTACTGAAACCCAATGACTGGGAGCCCTCACTTACTACCTGATTCTGACTCTGGGGCTGGCCCTGTCTCCAAAGCTGTAGCTGACCTGTCCCCCCCACCACCTACCACCCCCAGCTGTCCCACTCCAGGACAGGATCACAGGCCAGGGTCCAGAACGTCAGTCTGGCTCTGCTGTAACTGGCCTGACCACAATCAGCCCTGCTCTAAGATAAGAAAGCCTCTGAGGAACACGGCAGGGGCATCCTTCATAGAGAAACCATAGGACGGTACTCCCAGGAGCTGCACGATGCCAAGCGGACGCCAAGCAGCCACCGAGGGTGGAATCACAAATGCCTCTCTGGGAAACACATTGTATGTGACAAGCAGAATCCATTTACACCACCCCTCCCACTGTGGTTTCTCCCCTCAGCCCTTACAGGTGGAAAAGAGAGTCTGCCTGAATTACAGAGAGCGGGTCTGACCAAGACTTCCAGAGGCAAGTTCATCCCTTCACTCCATTAGTCATATAATACCTATTCAGAACTGCTCCCCACCCAGGCACCTAGTGCCTGTTCTTGGCACTAGGGAGTCAACAGAGCATAAGAGAGACTTGGCTCCCATCTTGGGGGGAGACAAGGAGAAAACAAAAACATAAACAGAATAGTGACGGTGGAAGGCAACTGGGTGTCCTAATAGAGACCGGGGCCCAGGGGCTGCTGGGAGGGCAGGGAGTCAAGGTAGGCATCTCGGAGGAGGAGGATCTAGAGAAGTGTGGAGATGGGAAGGGCCAGGGAGGGAGCTCCCGTCCAGGAAGGAGAAATATTAAGTGCAGTAGCCTTGACCTACCTGAGAAAAAGTGCTCAAGAAACAAAGCAGCTGGGAGACCTGGTGGCTCAGTCGGTGCCTTTGGCTCAGGTCATGACCCCGGGGTCCTGGGATGAAGCCCCACAGCAGGGTTCTGCTTCTCCCTCTCCCTCTGCCTCTCCTTCTCCACCACGGTGTGCTCTCGCTTACTCTCTCACTCTCAATTAAATAACATCTTTTAAAAAATAGAAAAGAAAAAGAAATGAAACAGCAAGGTTGGAGCATCCAGAACAGGAGGGTAGAGAGGAGGCTGGATCTCCCCCGTGGTGGAAAGCCACAGTGTGGTGCCCTCATGCCCGCTTGAGCTGCAGACCCAGCTTCACCCCACGGTACTTAGCCCTGTGACCCCGTCGGGGCACTGGCCTCCAAGGCGGGACACCTGTGTTCTGGTCCCGATTCTACCTCTCAGGCTGTGGAAGCCTGGGTAAGCCCCTTAACTGCACACCCCTCATCCACAGAGAAAAACCACAAGACCAGCTGGCTGTAAATTCTAATATTCTCCAGGGTCTCTAACATCCTCCGGGGGCTCTAACATTCTCCGGGGTCAGCTGCACCATGCTGCCCACCCACCAATGCGACTCGCAAACAGCACCTGGGCTCCTGATGTGGAGGCGCCGAGCTTGCATTTTAAGAGCCCAGGATCTTCCGTACAAACCCTGCTGCCATTCCTGAGACAGTGGAACCCTGCCAACCCTAGTCCAGGGACTAACAACTCACTTGGCCGGTGAGTGGTGTCACCGTGGTGTCCAAGAGAGGACAGGCAGGACGCCCACTCCTAGACAATGAGCCTCTTCAGAGTCCTGACTGAGCAGGGCTCTAAATGGAAACATCACCCCAGTTGAGCCGAGTGATGGCTCTAAAGCAAGTTGGCAGTACATCGGATGGCAGGGAACGGGGCTGCCTGCGCCCGAGGTTCCAGCTGACTCCCTAACCGGCCGCAGCACCTTGAGGGCCCGAAGCACCCAGTTTGCCTGGCACCGCCACTGGGGCTGAAACAACTAATCCTTTCCTCAATTAAACTGGGCTCCCACGCTTCTCATCTGCTCTGGCCTCGAGACCCACATCCAGGCTGCAAACCCGGGGAGCCCAGGCTTCCACCTGCTTGGCCTGGGCGCCCTGCACCCCCCTACCTACACCGCAGGGGACCAGCTTAACCCGAGTGTCCCGTGCTGGGGGAGGCCCACCCCACAGCCAGTCCTTCCTGTAGCCACTCCTCTAGCACCCAGTGAGAAGGCCCCAGCTGCTCTGAAATCAGGGTGCCCCTGGGTTTGATAAAGAGCCCAGGACACCTGGGTGGCTCAGTTTAGCACCTGCCTTCGGCCCAGGGTGTGACCCCAGGGTCCTGGGATCGAGTCCCGCATCGGGCTCCCTGCAGGGAGCCTGCTTCTCCCTTTGCCTCTCTCTGTGTCTCTCATGAATAAATAAATAAAAGCTTAAAAACTATATTAGTAGTGGCTCCATCAAAATATGCCAGGCAGCACAGGGCTGGATTCGTGCTCATGTGTACTTCTGCACGGCACTTTGCTGGAAGGCAGACTGGACCTTCCACCTGCCCTGGGTGTGACGTGGGGCCAGCCTGCCACGCACGGTCAGCATCCCGGGGATGTGGTACAGGGAGGTGATCCGACACGGAGACCTGGGCATTGGACTGTGGGATCTGCACCATGCCCTTCCCCAGCCCCTGCTTCCCTCTCAGAAGCCAGTGCTTTCCCCTGGGGGAGGTCAGGTGGGGACCCTGAATCCGCTCCCTGCTCCCCTCCGTTTCTGACTCCTCCAATAGTACGAAGGAATCGAGGTCACAAAACATGCTGAGAACACGCTCAGTGTGGAGTTTCTTCCAAGTAATACTTTTCTGATTCATTTCATTAAGAAATTAAATAGTTGATCCATTTGAACTCTCATTAATAGATATTAAATGTTGCTTGTTATAAAAATGCTAATAAATCATTAGGTTTTTTAAAAATTAACCACCAAATGGCTAACAAATTAAATTTGAATAATTAAGTCTGATATTCCTAGAGAGGGATCACAGGGGGTGGTACATTAGAGAACCTGTTTTTTATTTTGTTTGGTTTTTAAACAAAAGGAGTCCGTGCTGACTGCTGGCTGGTGGCTCCCTGGCCCCCTTCCAGAAGGCCATGAGCATCTGCGAGGCAGCTGCCTGGGCGGGGACTGCAGTTTGCAGGGTGGCAGGGCTACCTGGGCTGCCGGGCCGCGTCCGTGACCTCGGCCTCATTAGTCCTCGCTCTAACCAGCCGCGCTAATCAGCGCCGACACGTGTTGTTCAAGTGTTGATGGCTGTGTTGCTTATCGCCTCTTCTCGGGCTGCCAGAGATAATTAAAAGCTCCAACTCTACTATGAAGATGGCCAATCAGCCTCATCTGCAGTTAGAAAGAACAACTCAGTGAAAAGGAAGTAGGAAAGAAGGCCCCACCAGGCGGACCGAGTTTTCATTAGAACTCAGAGCCCGTCTTGCCAACAGCCTGCCTGGGTGGCTGATGTGCCACCGCTGAACACTCCATCCTCTTAAAATATAACGCGGTTACTTGATTCATTCACTGTCTTTTATTAACATTTTAACACAGGGGCATTAAATAAGAAGAGAGTCTGTGATATTCTAATTTGCGAAACCATAATGGACTGTTTCATTTGTTCATCTGCAGCAAGCCAAGCTAGCCTGTATGTATCTATATCTATATATAGACGTACATATATATAGGTTTGGTCTCTTTTTTCTTAAAGTGAAGACATTCATCATACCTTGCACACTCACTATGATATTAGGGGAGATAAAATTACAGGTGAAGGGGGAATGATAAACCCTTTAAAAAAAATCTCAGGCCACATCACCAGGCCACGAAGCACATAAATACAAAGGGGCAGAGCCGACAGTGAACAGACAGCTCCAAGTGCCCGTCAGGCTGGCACCACACTTGTCGAGGGCAGTGGTTCTCAAAGCATGGTCCCTCAGGCTCTTTCAGGGATTCCACATGGTCAAAACTACTTTCATTAAACTACTGAAATGAAATGTGATTTGCCCTTTTCATTGTGTTGATATTTGCATGGATGACAAAGCAAGTGGTGGGTAAAGTGTTGCTGAATCAAGGTGGAGCACCAACTTGTGCTAGTACCATTTACCACTACACACTGGGGGCAAAAGAGAAGAAAACAGACCCATTTCACTTAAAAATGTCCTTGGTGAAGCCTGAAAAAGGCTTGTATTAAATCTTAATTGTATTAAATCTTAACCCTTGAGTCGTTCTAACATTCCCTGGATGAGATGGGGGAACAGACACAAAGCGCCCATAGTGCATACCCAAGAACGGCGATGGTCTCCAGAAAGAGCACTTGCTCAGTTGTTTGAGTTGCAACCCAAACTAGCTTCTTGGCTCATGAAACATGTTCACCAGAAAGAAAGACTAAGAGACTGTGGTTACTCAGGTTTGGGTACATGGCAAACCTTTTCTTGAAAATGAACAAAGTAAGCCTATCACTTCAAGGAAAATGAACTGATAAAACTCAAGCTTTCAAGATAAAAGAGTCTTAGAAAACTTGCCACGGTGAGGTTGACAGTTCCCCAATGCTTAAAGGACTTTTCTAATGAGATCTGCTGTGATATTTATAGAAATGTGATTTGGGGATACTGTATAATGAAATGCGGTCAGCACTTGGAAGAGCTATGTAGCACAGTGAACCGGCATTCTCCAAATGACCAATGTTGTATCACACAAGGGTAAAATATCAATTCAACGTCAAAAGTAAACCACTGGATTTTACTGTAAGATAATAGGAAATGTTCACTGATGTGGTTTCGGATTTCACATAGCAACTCATCTTAAAGAAAGTACCATTTATCAAGTCATGGTGTGGTATCCAAGAATATTTACAATTTTCTGAAAAGGCTATTAAAATACTCCTCCCTTTCCCAGCTATATAGCTGCAAGTAGCCAGATGTTCTTCACATACTTCAGCTAAAATATCCCCCAGACAACAAGCACTCAGAAACGAGAATCTATTTTCTGTTAAAACTTATTTAAAAAGAGTTGTAAGACAATGCTTACAATTTAACATTCTCATTAAATATCTTTCATTGTTTCAGAAAATGGTTATTTTTCAAAGACATATTTATGTTAACATGTAAAGGGTTTATTACTGTTACTTGAAATGAATTGAAACATTAAAAAAATGTGTTTGAATCTCTAACGTGGTACATATTGATAGCTATAACCTACATAGATAGAAGTGCTTTGGAGTAAATTTCTTTTAAAAACAAGGAATATTTTTATTTTCTTCCCTTCTGATAAGAACTCTTAAAATTTACTTTCTTTGCAACTTTCCTATATATCATACAGCAGTGTTACCTGTGGTCATTAGGCTACACATTATATCCTTAGTACTTATTTATCTTGCCCAATAGTTTTTTTTTTTTTTTTTAATCTTGCCTGATAATTTTTAAGAGTAGCAAGTCCCATGTGGGGCTCCCAGCACGGAGCCTGCTTCTCCCTCTGCCTGTGTCTCTGCCTCTCTCTCTCTCCTTCTCATAAATAAATAAAATCTTTTAAAAAATAAAATAAAAATTTAAAAAAGCCTAGCCCTTGCTGACCTCACTGAGCAGCTAGCCAAGGTCCCCGTACGCTTACGTCTGGATCTCTTCGGACGCGAGAGGATGACCTAGGGGCTGGGCCGCCGGGGGTCAGGGGTGGAGAGCGCGGGCGCGGCTGACACCTGCTGATCCGGAGGCCGTGGGGGGCGGCCGTGCCGCACGCCGCTGTGCAGAGAAGTGAAGTCCCAGAGCAACAGACCCATGAGAAACGTGGGCCAAATGGCACTATTAACGATACCAAAGATGTAACAGTTTTCATTAACAAAAGTTCGAAAATAACCCGTGCAGCAGCGGGCGTTCTGTAGTGATGGAAGATCTCAAAAAGGCCAAGACATCCTGTAATCAGATGGGTCTAAGTGGAAACATCATCTCTGGGTGTTCCGCCCGGAGTGTGTATTATGGCCAAGTCCCTAATTCAAAACCATATGTAAGAATGCTTTATCTGAGACACTGAAGTTAAAAATAAGACATTTAAATAGTAATCTCCGTTCTCTCTCGAAAGATAAATGTGCCCATTAACCCTGGATGCTAACAGGAGGATTTCTTACGCTCTCTTTGACTATTTTTTTTTCCCCAAGACCTTCACGAGGAAATCAGTACAGAAAAAAATAATTTAGGAAGTTGGCTCCTGATCAGCTACTTCACTGAATTAAAGTGCAATCAGGCTCATGACTTTGAAAAAGAAATATTAAGCATGCGTATCACATAACTCTGTGAGGTGCGGTGCAAACACGCAGGTGGGATGGGAAGCGGTGGGGCACAAAGGTACACAAGACACAACACCTGCTCTTGTGGAGTTACTCATCTAGTTGGAGCAGGAAGAGAGCAACTTGAAAAGTTAAATGAAGTGTTTCAATAACAGTTCTAGACAGTAGAAGAGATGTCATAAAACAGTGCACGATTCATTGCCAAAAAGATTGTTGCTGACAATAACTGCTGCAGGATTTCAAAGAAAAAGGTCGTTTTGAGCTGAGAAAGGCCTGGGGAGACTTTACTGAGAAGGCAGGATTGCAGCTCAATGTGAGAGACGTAGAGGAGGCTGTGGGTGGGTAAAGGAGGCACATTATGAGCCTCTTAGAAAGACTTTTTAAAAAATGTATATATATATATATAGAGACAGAGACATATACATATATATAAATATAAATACACTCTTCCAGGATGTTTAGGTGACTAGTCTAGGAAGGGAGGCATTCAGGGACCCAGGTGGATGGTGCCTGGTTGTAAAGAAATACTGGGACATTCAAAAGAAAATTTGGCCAAAAGCCAGAAACAATACAAATGTCCAACAAATGAATGCACAAAATATGGTGTATGGTGGAATATTATTCAGCCTTCAAAAGGAAGGTTCTGACACACACTACAACATGGACAAATGCTGAAGGCATTATTGGCTAAAGGAAATAAGCCAGTCACAAAGAAAAAATTCTGTATGACTCCACTTTGATGACATACCTAAGGGAGTTGAATTCACAAAGACAGAGAGTGGAATGATGGTTGCCAGGGGCTGAGAGGAGGGAGGAATGGGGTTAGCTGGTTAATGGGGACAGAACTTCAGTGTTGCAAAAGGAAAAGAGTTCTGCAGATGGAGGGTGGTGTTTGTTGCCAGACACGAATGTACTTAAAACAGTGAACTGTACACTTTAAAATGGTGAAGATGGTAACTTTTATGTGCATTATACATTAAGAAGTCTATTTAAAAGTGGAAAGAGAGAACAGCAGCAAGCAAAGGTACAGACTGGGGCTCAAGGGGCACAGAGTGAGAGAGAAGAGACTTGGCAGTTGGCCACCACAAGCAAGGGCAGCACCTTTCCCAGGCTCTAGACCCATAAGCCCCATCGGCTCCACCTAGGAATTCAACTGAGTGGTGAGCAAGTGGTACAGAGAACCCCTCTCCCAATTTTCTTTGGAAATATTGAACTCAATTTAATGAAGGGCCTTTAAAATCTCTTAAAATTTCTGACCTTGGAAATGGACACCTGCAGACATTCACCTCCGCCCCCTGCCTGTTCCCCACTAGCCTTTACACAGAGGATGTGGACACTAAAAGTAGACAATTCAATCCCAGAGAAAGTGCAGGTGGCCTCTGCAGGGCACCAGCACACGGACAGTGTTTTATTAAGCTTAGCAAAGAGGTAGGCAGAGCCAGCTCGGCATGATGGCTCCATCCGTCCGCACTATGCACCTGTTGGGGCTGCGGCCTGTCAGGGTCCTGAGTGGCTCCTCAATAAGGTCAATGTTCTGTATTTGAGAGTCACCACATGACAAACCTGACCGGCTGGAAGTTGGACTGACCTTGGGTACCTCTGTCTTCTTGTGGATCCATCTCATCAAACAACATAATGAAGATGTCTCAGAGTATAAAAGAAGAAATGGGTTGGAATAAACTTTGGCAATACTAATCTAGTATGCTCCATAAAGTCATTATAGCAGTTCCTTTGGATTCACCAATAATTTGAGCTAAACGAGAGAGAAAAAAATTTTGTATGAATGTATGTCAAGTCAGCATTTTGTGTTTCTCATCATTACATGAAAAAAATAAAAATATTTCTATATTCTTCAGATTGTGTATATTGGGGACAAGGTGTAGAAAATGTCAATCCTGAGGCTCATTATGATAATTATTTCAATGTGGAAGTTGCCATCTGGTAACAAGGGCCAGTGGTAATTAAGGACACATTGATAAGAAAACTCTTTAGGAGATAGATTTTTTTTTTCAATCACTGCTTAAGGATTTACTCCTTTTATCAACTCTTAATTTCTACTCAAAATAGTCTGTAGTGGATCAGGGTGTAGAACTACTTTATTTCTTAAAACGCATACTTTTTTCTTCTAGAGGAGCCATTTTGGTAAGTCAGAAAGTAATGACAAATCCAATTATCAGACCAAAAAAAAAAAAATAAAAAGTTGGCAAAACTGAGCTTTACAAAAGAACAATTCTATTACCTAGCCATCTAGGTCACCTCTAGCTGAAAACTAGGAAGCAACAGAGAATCCACCTGATGCACAGCAGACATTCAATAATTATTTGGAGATGCATATACTCTCACGGTGAAATGGCTTGAGATCCCTCCAACAGTTACAAAGGGGAAATTGGGCTAGCTCTAGGTCTTTTCAGAATTCATGGGAACCCATCAGTTGGTCTAAACGTGACAAGGTTTTTCCTGTAAATGTGATCCTGGATCCCAAATGCCCTGGGCCTGGGGATCTTTTGCCTGCCCCCACGAACGGTGGCCTGTAATTCTATACTCATCAGGGGACGCTGGCCCCTTGAACTCTGGTCCTCCCACCGAGTCTTAGGCAAGGTCTCCTGGCTAATGACTTGCCGAAACTGCCATTTTTTAAGTGGCCTACTTCAAAAACAGAAACAACTGAGTATTAAACCTTCTTACCAGTGTCACAAATAGAACTACCTCCTCTGCATCCTTGGGCCCTTCTGCAACCATCTATTCTTGGACCTAAATATTTTTCATCGGCAGGTGGATAAAGATGTTGGAAGATCTGAAATTACGCCTGGCCCACGGGAAGTTTAGATCACTGGTCGTACAAGCCTACGTTTTTATTCAAGCTCCTTTTAGTTTTTATTTTCTTCATTTGTAATTTAGGAAGAGATGAAAGATGGCTAATACATGGGTCTAGTTGGGCTTCGGGAGTCTTTAAGGACAGATTTGTAAAAACAAAATAAAACAAAAAAAAAAAAACAAAAAGAAGAAACGCATAAAATGTGTCAGGGAAATGGAGTTCCTATCATTTCACTCACAAATTTTGCCTTTTAAATGTAGTTCTCCTGCCAACAGTTCAGTGAAAGATGGTTTCCTTATTGTCATTTATTAGCCGTGACAGGTAGCAACACTGCTCTCAGATAGAGTCTCCCTTTGCCACAATTATCTAGTAATGCCTGCAAGGCAGACGACTGCTCAAAACTCCTTCCTTCTGGAATGCTGCTCCCAAAGGCAACAGTTCAAAGCAAACCTCTATTAACTGGAACACTGGCTTCTGCAAAATCCTCTGGACAGGAAGATCCCACCACTCCTGTAGCGATACCAGAAACTAAGACATGATTGCCTACACGCCAGTCCCAGAAAATCAAGTTCAGCAACCGCTCTGTACATGGAAGCCCCAGATACCCGCACGGCGAGGATCACCACCGCCACATCAAGCACCCAACCACAGGCTGTCGGTAGAGGTGCTTCCTTCTCAGCAAGGATCTTTCCATTAACCTCCTCCCAACAGGGAAAAGAATACCCCCCCCCGATAAAATTCAATATAACCAATGGAATAGAATGTAAGATGGTACCAACATGAAATAAATGAGATGCACTACTGGCTTATTAGCCCCTAGACGTATTTACAAACGTGACATCAAAATTACACAGTCCTTGCTAACAGGGCTCGTGACTCATAATGTGCAGCCACATAAAAATCTGATATATTTTTTATCTTTAAGTATCTTTACTGATTTCTTCCTTCTATAGTCCTTTTGTTTCTATGCATCTTAGAGCAGGGGGCAAGTGGTGGGGAGGGCAGATAAGAGAGGGGGGGAAAAGAGAGATTTAGAAAGAGAGTAAGGTGACGGAGCAGTAGGAGAAGCCAGACCCAGAGTGTCACTGGGGCCCATCGGATGGCCGAGATGACCCAACAGATGGCCCGCACCTGTCACATGCGCAGGGCACGTGGAAGTTAGAGACCCTTCCTTACCCCCTCAACCCTTCCACAGAGAAGCATCACCGCCCATCAGCCCTGCGGAAAGCGCACGGCCCCCATCCCTCAAACTGTTCTCTGAGCCTGAAAACACATGTAACGTGTTTCACAGACAATACAGAAATGACAGAAATGGAGAGTTAAGCATACAATTAGGATATAAAAAAAAGAACACACTTCACTGTGGTAGATTTTAATAAGGTTTTAATAATCTTGGTAAGGAGCCACATTACAAAACGCCCCAGAATACGGAGTACAAAACCGCGAGGAAAAAAATAAAAAGGATTCATGAAAATGTTAAGAGCACTTTAAAACGGTAATCATCTTTAGGATAAAGAACCCATTTTCTTCTCAACAAAGCTACTGAGCGTGTTTAATAAAAATGAGAGGCGATGAGCGACGAGGTGCACAGGCGCGTCCCCCGTCGCAGTGACTGGGAGGCAGGTGAGCTCCGCCGCGCTGAGGCACAGCGCCAGGAGCACAGATGAGCCCCGTTACCGACAGATCTGGAATAAACCACCTCGAGGCAGGCTGGATTTCCTCACATTGCACGTACAAGGGAGGAATTAATTTACTCCCCGGTTGCAGAGCGGCCTTGGACGTGAACCATGCTGGCACATGGAGGAGCGGCGACTCCTCGACACGGGAGCAGAAGCAGGTGCGTGTGCCCCCTCCGTCCACACGGCCCTGCGGCCCCAGCAGGCAGGGTCTTGGGGGTGACAAGGGGACACAGGCTGTCTCCTCTGGAAACAACTCATTACTCAGATGAACGGAAAAGCTCCCTGTGAGGCACAAACCAGAAGGAAGAGGCGAAACCAACAGGGGTCCCCACTCCTGGAAGGACAATGTGCCACCGCCCCTGGGGGCGGGGGGGGGGGGGGCAGCAGGCCGGCAGATGCAGAGAAAATGCTCCCAGTTCACCTGTGCCATCCCGTTTAGGATTTGGGGGTGGCTGGGTGGGGGTTCCCCTCAACTCCCTAAAGCAAACACTTCTGCATTAGCTACTGTCATGTGGGCCCTATTTTTCTCTTTCCAAGGGCACTACACATTATGCTTCACTTGGGCCAGATGTTCACATCAGTGTGTCTGTTCATCCTGCCAGAAACACAGCGACAATTATTTATTTGTCCTTTCAGCACCTGTAGCAGCGAGGAGCGGCTGTCTAAAGCAGCAGAGCCACCAGCATCCCAGCAAACCCGGAGACCAAGGGGGAGGCGCCCCACTCCAGCCCTGTGCAACAGGCCATCCACAGACTCCTTTATTTTAAACCCTAAATCAATAGTTTAAACAGATGCAGATTCCATGTGACAAGAGAGACAGTGAGGAAGATTTGAGGCTTTACATTCTTTAGATGTCTACTTTTGCTGTACTGGCTATTAAAAAGTTATGTGTAACTGCAAGATGAAAGGCATTAGCAGCTTCTTAGAAGAGGATAATCCCAATCTTTTGGAGATTTAATGAGATGTAACTCACTGAAGCTTCTGGCTTGGCATGTTGTTAATTGAATCAAAGTCAATGACAATCTTGCTGCACTTTGGTGTGAATTTCCTAAACATAAGGAACAAAATATATCAAGATATTATCCAGCGAGTAGTTAAAGCAATTTGTTTACTTTGGCTTAACCTACATTTTCCGTGGGGAGGAAAAAAATTTCCCGGGATTCACTTGATATCTTATCTCTATAGGAGCCAATTATAGTGCACCATACCGAGAGGAACAGGAACCAGAAACGACTAAGACAAAAAAAAAAAAAAAAAAAAAAAAGATGCATGGGGTGGCTCGGTTTGTATGTTCTCCAGCGAGCTGAGTTCATGAATTATCAGGGAGTCAAAGGATTTCTAACAAGTTAGCTGCACAACATGACACTCGATTACTAGTTTTCCCACCAGATTTATCTTCCTTCCTAAGAAATTTCTGCAGCCAACTTGAAATCGCTGGAAAGCAAGAGTAAATTTTCTTTTGCTTTTTGTACACGCCGCAAAAAACAAAACAAAACAAAAACAAACAAAAAAAACCAGCAAACTAGCTTTAGCAAGGAGTAATTTTTAAAGTCACATTCTAAGAATGCAGACATAAAATAAACCCATCATGTATTTTTACTCATTAGGGTACCTTCTGCAAACAGTTAAAAGGACAATACCTGGGGACTAATGGTATTCTTTTAAAAATAAGTAAAAGTTAATATCTAATTATTATTATTATTATGTAAACAATCTGGATTTGGAAGTCTCATAAGACACAAGAGCTCAAGAGATTCATTACACGTAACCTCTATCCCCGGGGGTGAACACGAGGGGCTGGGTGCGTCGCCAATTGCAGAACCCCACTGCTGACTGCAAATACCGTCAACAAATTGCTTTGAAAGCTTTCAGTCCCCAAAGAAGTTTCCACCATGAATCGAAGTGGCTGAACGTACCTGCAAGTAAACATACCTCCCAACCTTGGCCTGGCAAAGATAATCATAAAGGTCGCAATGGCTTCAAATCTCAATCTAAAACGTTGCTGTCGAAAGAATTCCTGGTGTCTCAACCTAGCAGGTTTCATCCTAAATTCTCAATGCCTGGCTTGTTGTACGTTTGCAAAATTCACAAAGGCTTAATGTTAATAGTACAGAACTTGTGAATTTTACTATTTCTCGCGACCAGAATCATTTAGTCCCAGCCCCCGGAAAGCTTCTAATATTTAAGTACAACATCATCAGTCAGACTGTCTTCAGGTACTTCTGTCCCTGCTATTAAAAACCCACCCCCCACATCATCTTGAGATCCCGTCACATGTAAAAAGATGCTTCCGAGTGTGGGAGTCAGATATCACGAGTAGAAATTAGACATCAGGGATCCCTGGGTGGCGCAGCGGTTTGGCGCCTGCCTTTGGCCCAGGGCGTGATCCTGGAGACCCAGGATCGAATCCCACATCAGGCTCCCGGTGCATGGGGCCTGCTTCTCCCTCTGCCTATGTCTCTGCCTCTCTCTCTCTCTGTGACTATCATAAAAAAAAAAAAAAAAAGAAATTAGACATCAGCCAAGGTCAAGGACGCTTCTTCATAGGCCTTCACCCGCCTTCTCCCGACGCTGCCCCTGCTTACCTGAAGGCCACCCCAGCCATATCGAACAAGAGCCTTGCAGCCGTCATCTCGTCACTATCGTGGTATTTATCAGACATGAAAATAACTTCTTTTATACCTTCAAAGGCAACAACAGGAGCAGCCCCATTAGTGTACACACATAGCTACGGCAACAGACGCACAGGAGCAGATGGAGCCTGTAGTGTCCGCGATTCATCACCTCTTCCGAGTGCGCTCGCACACAACGTCCACTTGCTGAAATACATATCTGCCCCTTCCGATACAGCAGACGATGGATTATATTTAATCTGCCCTCCAGTCTTTATGGATTTCTTTTTTAACAAATGCAAAGTGAAAACATGTCAAGTAGTCAAGCCTTGATCCGATTAACAATTTTTTTTTTTTTTTTTTACTGCAGGCAATCAAATTTCTTTATTCATAAGGCACACAAGGCAACTACTCTTCACTTAAGAGGCTGATGGTTGGGAGGGAAGGTGCGGGGCGAGCGGCGTGTGCTGGGGAAAATCACAGGTAAGTGCCACCATGCTTCCAAAAATGGCTCTGCGGACCCATGCAGCCGGCTGCAGGGCCAGCGGGACAGCAGATCTGTTTTCTTCTCCTGTCCCACGGGCCGTGTTATCTGGAGGGCCAGGAGTCTGGAGGGCACTTGATACACCACCTTGCTCCTCCACCAGCCTCCAAAGGGTCTACAGGACGCTGGGGTCCGACCTGGCCAAGGAAGACTCCTGGAGGGCCACGCACCACCGGGGAGGGAGCCCACGACCTCCTTCGACAGGAGCCTACCCTGGATTCAGATCCACCCGACCTCTTCCCCTCCGAGACCCATGGGCTCGTGATAAACAGCCCCTTTAAACCACACATCTGGCTAACATGGTAAGTCTTTAAATCTCAAGCTGAGAGTTTTATGGAGATAAAGTGTAGCTGAATCTTAGATGTGACAGTATGAAAAAGGTGAAATATTCAGAATACAATGGTGTAGATTTATGGTAACTGTAACGTAAGGAAAACTTAAAGTGGTACCATTCGAGTCTCATGACATTTATATGCAAAGATATGTTTAGGTCCTCAAACACCTACCATATATTAATACAAATTAAAATTTCATATACGGACTCCCAGCTGACCTTGCCTCTGACAGAAGTTCATTTCTCTCCCTCTCCCCCTAATCTATGCACAGTATGTCAGAGAATAGTAAATTGACAGTAATTATATGCAATGCCTGTGTTGTTTTTTGGCAGCTTGCAGTTTAAGAAGTTGCAAACTAAATTAAAAACATGCTAGGAATCACGGAGGATGCAATTAGTCTTAGAATACCTGGCAGCATTCAAAACCAAAACACAGGAAATCTCTTGCAAAGTTGATAGTGCAATTAATTTAGATCTAAACAATAGCAATTTCGGATCAAGCACTTCTGCAATGAGCTGCTGATGGGCAGGCAGCAATGCAAATGTGACAAATGGAACCGGCCCAGCTCCTACCTGCCTGGATGATGAGCTTCGCACATTCATTACACGGGAACAAGGCGACATACATAGTACAGCCTTTCACATCGGCTGAGTTTTTGTTCATGATGGCATTCAGCTCGGCGTGGCACACTGTGGGTTTGGAAGAGAGAAAGAGAGAGAAACTTGCATCACAACTCATAAGGAGTAAGGCTGCTAAAGCATGCCACCCCCACCCCAAAACATACATAACATAGACTCAATTTTTTTACAAATTTATTAAAACAGAGAAAGTACTGGGGATACCAGATGAGGGCCATGTGGTCTGAGAGGTTGGCGATTTAGCAGCAAAACAGTTCGGCGGCCGCGGCCCTCCCTCTGTAAGCACCTGGAGCAGCCAGCAGAGGCCAAGGTCAAGTATCTTCACCCACCCTGAGCACACAAATAGCTCAGGGTTTCACCAGCCCTGGGGGTGTGGAAGCGAGCACATTAAATGGCTCATCTGTGCGTTGACATGCACACGCAGGGATATTTGCTCTGACCGTTAAGAGCGCAGGGTGCGATGTGAAGAGCAAGAGAATGAGGAAGTGGGGGGATCCCTGGTTGGGTCAGCTGTTTAGCGCCTGCCTTCGGCCCAGGGCATCGCCCTGGAGTCTGGGGATCGAGTCCCACGTCAAGCTCCCTGTGTGGAGCCTGCTTTTCCCTCTGCCTGTGTCTCTGCCCCTCTCTCTCTCATGAATTAATAAGTAAAATCTTAAAAAAAAAAAAAAAAAAAAAAAAAAAAAAAAAGAATGAGGAAGTGAAGCTGAGCACTTCTATCTCGAGGGATTTCCTTCACTGCATGGTTCTGGGCCCACATTCACACCAGGAAGATGCTGACAGAGGACCAGTGGTTTGTTTTATGTAAGGAACACCTTCATCCACTTAAACAAAAGTCATGTTCTTCTTATACGGGCCCATCCCACCAACGGTCCCCAAACAGTGATCCAAGATCGTGCCCAGACTTGCTTGAATTCACAGTTAAAGGGAGCACCCTCCTGGCCACCCCTGCAAACCTGTAAGCCCAGCCAACTTCCCAGGGGTTGGGTGGGTGTCCCACCACCTAAGCCCTCAAGGAAGTAGAATCCCCTACCTGTCCGGGAGGCCCCTATATTGCTCTCTTACACTGTTATTTAAGTGTCTGGGTGTGTTGCTAACACTATAGTATAACCTCTCCCGGGGGGTGGGGGGGGGGGCAGTGATTTGCAGACTTGTCTGCACTTGTCTGGGGTGTGGCCTGGGATTAAGAGATGCCCCACATGATTCTAAGGCGCACACACATTTCACAAACACATTTCCTCTGGAAACTCCTAGGGGACCCAACACACACTAAACACACAAGTGCTAAAGCAAATGTTTGTTGAACAAATTAATGACAATCTGGCCGTGGTCCCAATCATACAGAACTGCCAGAATTATAAATATGGGGCCCTCAGGGGGACTCCCCACCCTCTCCAACCCACCAACCTCCTGCACTCATGTGGCCGTATGAAAGTATGGAAGCCTTAAATGAAGAGCAGCCTAAACTCCCAGCTCACGTACATTGTAGCCATGACATAGGCCCTGATCACTCTCTTTCGGTGCCCAGGCCTCCCATTTTCAGAACTGTAACTGTGATGCTGCAGGCAGAAAGCTGACCTGGGGGCCCTGCCAGGACATGTGGGGGAGTGCTCCCTCCAGCCCATGAATGCAATGACTGAGGAGGTCTTCGCTGTGTGTGGGAATGAACAGAGCCCTGGTATTGTAAGGAAATCTAAAAAAAAAAAAAAAAAAAAAAAAGTGCTCTGCTTAATCAGATCAGAGCCCATCAGAGAATAATCCCCGCCCGCCAGCCTCAGACGGACCCGAGCCACCATCCCAGAGAGGATGGGAGAGAGACAAGACAGGCTCTCTGGCTTGGAGGCCTTGGGGACACTGGCCTCAGAGAGGCCCCCCTGGTTCCGTCTACTTCCCTGGTGACCAAGATGTTCCCAAGCTGGGATTAACACTGCTCGGTGTTAAAAACAATTAGATGTAACTGTTTCTTTTATTTCCCCCTTGAGGGCAGAGACCAGTCGTCGAGGTTCTCTAACTCCCCCAGAGTCTAATGCGATGCCATGAACATAATGGGTGTTAAATATTTATTGAATGAATAAAGGAGGAAAAGCAGATTCCAATTATTGATGGTGACTTTGGGAAATACAGAAAGTCCTCTTAAATTCAAATGTCAAGAGTATGCTTTCCCATCTAATAAATATTTTTTGATGGTGTTGGTATTAATCTTCAGAACTGCAGAGTTTCTAAGTCTGTTCGGGAACAGTTACACCGTCGTCTTTTCAATCTCTAAAAATGGTCACATGGACAGCAACCATCGTCCTCCAATTCATCTGAGGCCATTTGGGATAAAATTTAACATCATAAGGTCTGGATTCATTAATGAAAATTACCACATGAAATAGAATTCTCTTGGGCCGCATCCGCCATCCCTGTATAAAGGGTGGTTGATAGAAATAATACATGGGGTCATAAACAGAATTCCTTCCTCTTAGCCACAAAATCACAAGAAGAAAAATACAAAGCTTCTTGTCAGAAACATGAGGTCTACTGGGCTGTATGAACAATTGAGGGTCAGGCACTCAAGAGACTCTTTTTTTTTTTTTTTTTTTTGGTTTATCCCTTTGATCTTTAATTTTGTTTAAATTCAATTAACATAGAGTGTATTACTGGTTTCAAAGGTAGAGTTCAGAGACTCATGAGCTGCATATAACACCCACTGCTCATCGTATCACGTGCCCACCTTAATGCCCATCACCCAGTGACCTCATCCCCCCACCCCACCCCCTTCCAGCAGCCCTGTTTGTTTGCTAGGGTTAATAGTCTCTTATGGTTTGTCTCCCTCTCTGATTTCATCTGGTTTCATTTTTCCCTCCTTTCCCCTATGATCCTGTTTTGTTGCTTAAATTCCACATGAGTGAGATCACAGGAATAATGTCTTTCTCTGACTGACTTATTTCACTTAGCATAATACCCTCTAGCTCCATCCATGTCCTTGTAAATGGCAAGATTTCAATATTTTTTTTTTTTTTTTTTTTGATGGCTGAGAAACAGTCCATTGGTTTGGAGTCTTCCAAGACTCCTTAAAAGGGACCATTCAGTCCCCAATTCTACAGATCCCAAACTAGTCAGTGACCAAAACAAAGCTCAAGTTTTCTATCCACATTTGACTTCTCCTCATCTCTGCGCCTTCAACTTGTCATCACAAACACGCCCATCCAGCCTTCCCCAGACCCCCCTGGCCCACCAAACCCCATCTGATTAACACCAGCTTCCTTCCTCGGCCTACACCTAAGAGTCTGAGGAGAGAAAGCCCAGCAGGAGAAGCCCCTGCCACCTCAGCTTGGCCCCTGCCTAGGTCCATCTGTCTGATCCTGAGGCCTGAGAGGTTTCTGGCCGCTCCCCACAGCCTCCACAGCTCCTACCCGTGGTCTCCCGTCCAAAAGCATCCTGCCTTTCTCCTCAGGACTGACCCACGAGGGAGGCACCATCCCGTCAGCCTGACCTCCCTCCACACTGTGCTCCGCTGGGTTGGTTTCTGGTAGGTCAGCCAGAGTGGAGCCTGGGGACTCCTTTACCAGGACTTGCCAACCACACTATCAGATGACAGGTGACTGCCAAATCTGCTTCAGGCCAGAGGCTAAGAACCTTCCCCGTACTCCCCACCTCCCAGGCAAGGAGGGAGGAAGAGCTTTGCGGCAAGTCAGCACCAGGTTCAGGGCCCAGTTGCCACTGGACGCTATGTGGCCCTTGATGAGGTGTGTCCTTTGGGTGGGCAGGAGTAAGAGACTGAGAAAGTACATTTCCAACTAACTAAATAAAAGTGAGTTTTGAAACATCAAGTAATCTAATTTCTAGCTTTTTCCTATCGTGTGTCCAGTTGCCTCCCTCCTTCCTCTAGAACAGCTGATCTTCTCCAAGACAGGCTCTCAACAGCAAATCAGGAGCCTTCTCTCCTAAGGCCAAGGGCACCTGCAGCCTTGGCCCGGCTCCCCTGGGGACCGTCCCAGACGGCTCCTCCCTCTCCCATCCTCTCCATCAGAGGGTTTACTTGGTCTCCACTCTCCATCTTCTCAGCACTTCAGATCTCTTTTCTTCCTTTAGAGATGAAACTGTCCTGCCTACAACTGCAAGACTAATTTATTTTTTAAATAATCATTTCTTGACTTCATAATGTATATACAAACCTCTGTTTTTTGCTAAACCAATACTTTACAAACTGTAGGTCAAGAAATCAGTGTAGTGAGTTACAAACAGCTTTTCTCCCCCTTTTTAACGAAAAGGATGAAAACAGAAGAATCAGAATGGGTCCCCTATGGCAAAGGTTAAGTCCCGTTCCTAAAAACTCTAAGGGTGTGTGTTGTGTCTCAGGCATGAACTAAGTTTGCTGGGCTGCCATGTAAAAAGTGTGTAAAGATGGGGGCGCCTGGGTGGCTCAGGAGGTTAAACCTCTAACTCTTGGTTTCACCTTGGGTCATGACCTTGGGGTCGTGGGATCAAGCCCTGAGTCAGGCTCCACGCTCAGTGTGGCGTCTCCTTAAGACTCCTCCTCCTTCTCAAAATAAATAAATACATCTTAAAAAAAAAAAAAAGTGTGTAACTATGGAAACCTGTTGACTTCTGTAATATGTTCCTAGTAATATTTACAACCACTGGAGAAAAAAAGGCTGTGATTTGTAGAACCTCCCGATTTCAGTGTTGTGACTACTCGCATTTGGCCAACTTCAAGCTCCCGGCATGACAGAGTTGGGAAGAGAGATGCAGGAGCTGCTCAGGTGAGCTGGCAAGAGCTAGCTCCCACACACATCCCTGGATGGCCTTATCTACACCAAAACCCAAGGCCTTTCTGGTGGCAGTCTGCAACAGCTCTCCACTTGAAACCCTCTCAGGCACCAGATCCTGTGGAGCCTTCTACTTCTCTGTGGGTCCTTTTCATTTTCTTGCCTTTTGGGGGGCATTTCCCAAGGTTTGATCCTGCTCTTCCCTTTTTCTCCTGTAGTCACTAAGAATTCATGCATTTGTAGGTTCTCAGATGGCAGATCTATTTAGGAGAGCCCTGGAATCTACAACTCCCACCCAGTGTCCCATCTTCTCCTCAGGCCCTTGCTTTGGATGGTCTGAGGTTTCTCTGTAACTTTTCTCACTATGATCAACACTTTGCAGATACCTGACAGCAATAAATGAAAGAATAAATCAATCTTTTTCTAGTGCTACTATTTTTATTCTGTTGCCTGGCAAGAACTGCAAGAAAAGCTGCAAATATATGAGAGCAAAAACCAACCAATGAGGAGTGCTTCTGTTCATGACCTTGAGATGCACAGTTTTTATACCTGTAGTAAGAACAGGACCAAGTATCCCAAACATACACAGTCCCTAGGAAATATTCATAAGATAACGAAATTGTCCAAAAAAAAAAAAAAAAAAAGACAAAATTTCCAACTATCTACCTAAAATTATGCATCTATGACTAAGCAATAAGCAAAAGAAATCTCTAAATACTGCAAGTATATTTGATAAGCATGAAGAGAGACACAAAACCTTTCCATTATTCTCAACATTGTTTAAAAGGAAAAGACTCAAATGCTGAAAATAATCAGATTAATGCTTATAAAGTTCTTGACTGCCAGAAGGAGAACCTCTGTTTCAGGTAATTATAAAACAATTCATATGCTTTGGTCTTTTTTTTTTTCTTTTCTATTACTAACTGTCAGAATTCAGAACTGCATTAACCTTGGACCACTGAGAAGAGATTGTATAATTAGAAAACTGTATTTTTCAAATTCCCTCTTACTAGGGCTTGATTAATCCTCACTGTCTCAGGTAGGCGGTTCCCTAGAAGTTTGACAAATTAACAGGATATATTCCATCCTGGCTAGATTTAAGAGATTCAACATTTTATAGATTTGACTTTCATCTCAGTTAATACAAGACTAAGACAACTAAGACAACATCTCTTTTAGAGAGTACTATTATTACAGTTACTTAAATAGGTTTTTTAAAGTCTTGAATGATGCTAAACAAAGGCTAACTGTGGCACAATAATTTGGTGGTAACAGTGTGGCTCTACCCTCACCTCCTCTGTGTGTGCTACCGGGCCAGGATGGCAAATACTGGGCCTCACAAAATTTGGAGTCAGGAAAACTAAGTTTCTCTTCTGGTTAAAGAAACTCTACGGATTGGTTAAAACTCCCCATTTTTAGTGGTACAGAATGTGACCTGAAGAAAATGAGGGGTTTCCTGCTAAGGCTGACCTGAAACGGGGTGGAGGGAGGGCAGGCTGGTGCAGCAGCTCCCTTAGGGGCGGCCTGGAGGGTCACACGTGGAGCACCTGCTGCCCCTCCACTGGTTCCTGCACCACCTTCCGCCAACTCTCTCCAGGCTGGACCGGACGAGCCTTGGCAAGTCACCGGGGAAACAGGCCTCTGCCCAGACCTCGAAGATGGAAGGACAGTTCACTCGCTGACAAGCCAGAGGGACAGGACTCAAGGACCAACAAGCGTCTGCTTCTGGCCTTCCAGAATCAAAAGGTGGGAGGCTTCACCCTGCAATTAATAATTGACATGACATGGAGCCTGCTTCTCCCTCTGCCTGTGTCTCTGTCTCTCTATCTCTCTGTGTCTCTCATGAATAAATAAATAAAATCTTTAAAAAAAAAAATTGACATGACATGGGGTACCTGAGTTCAAAGTTGACCTGTGCATTTTTTAAAAATAGCTCAAATGTTCATTTTTACGAGATATTCCACTTCTATTCTGCTGACAAAGCTTGTTATCATTACCTCTTGAAATAAGGACGCAAGTGCTTTCATTCCAGGGGTCCCGTCGCTGCCAGAGTCCCTGCACCCCCACACATCTCTCTGCCGGGGCTCAGTCACCCTGTTTCCTGTGCTCAAAGCCCCACGGGCGTGCAAAGTCCACTGAGGGGTGGCTCATGTACTTGCTTCTCTAACAGATCCATTTAGGGAACTGGGGCTTCTGGAGCTAAAATGGAATTTCAACTACTTATTTCTTAATTATTGAAAGATATCCTGACAGGGCCTCATACATCACTGCCAGCCTCCAAAGTACCTATCCTTCAAGTCAATAATTTAACAATAGAGTAGCCGCTACATGTAAGCCCCCCGCCAACCTACCACCACCCCCTAGAGCACCACCCCAGATGTCACCGGTGTTCACTTATTACGGCAACCTGAAATCCCAAACAAACATTCCTAGAATTTAGCCTCCAGGCGAGGCCAACGCTCTACCTTGGATCTTCCCTTCATGAAGCTTCCATATCTAGAAAGAAGTAACCAGACTTGGTATCAGAGTTTTCAAAGGATTTGAGCTAAAGGCGGCGTAGGGAGGAGGAACACCTTGGATACGACAGCTGCATCATGTCCTGAAGACAACTCCAACCACACAGGCCCAGGGACCACCTGCAGCCTCTGCTCAACTGCCCTAGGGGTGCCCCCCCCACCCGTAGTCTTCCTCGCTGACACCTCCTGGCATGCTCTGAAGCATATCTCACTATCTGGGCTTCTCAGACGGAGCCAGGGGAGCATCCTTCTCTGTACTGGGCGGCAGCAGGGAGGGGAGACAGGTTTCAACTGGAGGCATTTCCCGCAGGCGCGTAGGGATGTGTTCTGGCGGCAGGTGGAGGGCTCACAGGGCTGGGCGCAGCGGCTACAGGAGCAAGTGAGCCCAGTCCAGGAGCACGGAGAGAGTGAAGTAGTGGGAAGAGGAGGAAGCGAGGGGCTAAACGCACCGTTGGTAGGTAGATGGGGCACTGGATCTTCCAGGGAATGGTGTTTCTGTGGAAGAAAGGATCTGGGTTGCAAACGGCTTTTCAGAACAAGGAGGGTCTACATCGTGGGCCTGGCCCACACAAGCGTGCAAGTCCCAGCCTCGCTCAAGGACGAACAGGAATCCCTTCCTATCTCACAGGCTCACGATGAAAGCCACACGGGGGAAGTGGCGGGAAAAACCTCTGTGACCTATCAAGAACCGTGCAAATAACGCCCGTACGACCAAGGGTCGGAACTGGACTCATTGCCGGAGAATGGACAGCCTCACCCCTGCCTGGTCCTCGCCGTCATGAAGACGCGGGGGTGCCAGGTGCCAGGTGTGCCAGGTGCCAGCACTTCCGCCTCACCTGGCCACGCCGCAGCTGCTCGCTCCCCGAGCTTGGGACCAGGCCCCCCTGCCGCCGGGTCTTTCTGCCCAGAAGGTGGGGCCACTGGGCCTCACAACCTTCTGTGGCTCTGAGGGCCACACAGTTCCAGTACAGGGACCATTCTTATTGCAGCGTTAAGTTTGCGGGTGAGAATAAGAACAGGCAGAGGTGAAAAGGCAGAGGAGCCAGCCCGCGCCCGAAGACACCTGGAGTCTGTTCTCTAACCGCAGGTGCCCAGACAGGGGTCTCTAGTGGGGGGACGGCCGGTCACTCACTTGCAAGTCGCAAGGAGCCTGATCGGCAAGTCTCGGGGCCCGCGGGGGGCAGCCTTGCCTTCCCCCCACTCATCCTACGTGCCCCTCGGTAGACCAAGGCACCCGGTTCTGGGGCCCAGCGGATGGCTCTTGCGGCCCCTGGCTTGTGCCCTGCGGGTCCCCTCGGCTGGCTACTCCTCCCAGGCCCGGGCTCCTCCACCCACTGCCCCTGGACCAGACCCCGCGGTGGAGCCTCAGCCCCTGGCCTGGGAAATGGGCAGAAAAAGACCCATGGTCGTGACCAAGGCCCGTGGAGAGCACAGCCCAGAGGAGCGCCCCGGGGGAAGCCCGCGCTCCCTCAGCCCTCCTGCCCCCCTCCTGCCCTCCTCCTGCCCGGCTGCTCAATCGGAGAGAACATGTGTCCTTTCCTCTCCCTGCTGCCCCGGCCCGGCCCCTGCCCCCTTCCCTACCGCCTGTCGCTAAGGCTGCTGGCAGCAGCTCATGCCACCCAGGGGAGCCACTTAGCCCCAATGGTAGTGCTTAGGGCTAAAGAGATTTCTGACTGTGGTGTTTCCATTATTGACAATAAAGCCCCCAGAACTCTAATTACATTGCTTCCCCATGTGCTAAGGGCACACAATCAGGTCAGAGGGAGGAGGGGCTGGAAGTGCTGCAGGTCCCCGACGGGCAAGCCGGCCCCCTCCCTTCCTACTGTTCCCCAGAAATACCTGTTTGATGCAGAAAAATGTACTTGAGAAACATGAATAGAAACACAACACTCATCGCCGCGTGACAGCTTTGTGATGCAAATGCACACTGCGGATTCGGGGCTTCCCCCACCCCCTGGCGCTAATCGCTTTCAAAGGGTACGCTGGGACCGAGCACTGGAAGAGGAGTCAGGACGCGCAGTCTAATTAATTCCGGCTCTGCGAGGCCCGCCTCAGGCAACTCGCTGATCCTGTTGCGGCAGCAGAAAATGGGGCTTCACCGACCTGACTCAGGCCTTCGGAGACGAGGCAGGAGCTGGTGACCCTGCCCTACTTTTCCAGGATGTGACTCGGGCAGGCCCTGCACACTGCGCTGGGCTCCCGCCCCCTGTGGCCGTCCCCTGTGGCCGTGGCCGGGCCCTCATGCTGCCCCCTCCCCACGATCCTAAGCCCAGGGGCTGTAAGGGATCACAGTCGCCCCTGCACCCCCACGGGCCCCAGTGTGGGCGGCCACCCCCGCTCCCCAGGGCCCCTCTTGTACCACTCATCAGGGAGCCTGCGAGGCCACCCCCTCCCACCCTCGCAGACCTTCCTCCTTTGCCCTTTCTGGATTCATCCATCTCCTCGTGCAGACGCAGAAAGCCTTCTCTGGGTCCATCTCCCAAGCCGGCCACCGCCCTCTGTCCCCCGCTGTCTTCACAAACAGCCCGAACTCACCCCTGCACACCATCCCCTCCCCTGCTGTCCCTCTCCAGCTGGCTTCCACCCCCCTGCCCACGCTGGCTCTCCATCAGAGCTGCTCTCGGCAGCGACAACAGCGACCTCCAGGTCGCTGAACACCGAAGACGTCTGTGACCCTTCCTAAACCTCTCAGCAGCCTTTACCGTGGCTGACGGCTCTCCCCTCTCCCTGCCCTCCTCCACCTGAGTGCACCCTCCTTCCCTTCCTCCTCCACCCAACCTCTGAGGGTCGTGGTTCTCAGAAACCAGGCCCAGGCCCAGCCTTTGCACCCTCTCCCCACACCCCTTTACCCATTTCCAAGGCACAATGTCACCCGGATGCCAAACATGGCCACACTGCAACCCAGACCTCTGTCCCCACTCAATGCCCAACTGACTACATGACTCCTGAGATCTCACAGACATATCAGCCTCCAAGGTCCAAATCTTCCCCGCACACCGAGGTGCTCAGGCTGGAACTCCCTGGGGAGCCAGGTTTCCCTCTGTGACCCCCTGTCACCCAGCCCTCTTGATGCTGCCTCCAAAATACACCCTAGATTCACCCATTTGTCTCCATCTCCAACACCCCCACCCCTGTCACCACAGTGACACACGTGCCACAGTCACCTCAGGGCTGGCATCCTCATTTCCACTCCTGCTCTGAACCATCCCCTCGTCCCCCACACACCAACTTAATCTTGTAATAACTCCTTACCCCATGGCCCTCAACCTCACCTCATTACTCTGACCTTGACCTTCACCACGAAGTGTGGGCCAAATTCTTTCCCTCCCACAGGAAGCTGCAAGCACCTTCCCACCCCAGAGCTTGCACCCAGCACTCTCTCAGTGAGGAATGTCCTTCCCAGCCCCAAACACTGACTAGCCTACCTTGACCTTGGGAATCCAGCAAATCCTTCAGCTATTCGCCTCCAGAAGTCACTTCCTCAGAAAGGAATATTCAACAACATCCGATTATTTCAGTAAGGTCTATCCCCACCACTGTTAGTCTGCGAAGTCCTTGAAGACACGGGGCTCGTACATTTTATTTACTACTGCAGCGTGCCTGGCGTGGATGGAACATGCTGAGTGAATGACCACGGGTGAACATCCTCTGAAAACTGTCTCACGATTATAAAATAAGTCATGATTCTTAAAAAGGAAGGGACTCGGGAAGCCCACCCATCACCGACGACTTAAACAAGAGAACAGATGAGTCATTAGTATTTATCTCAGTTCCTAAAAAGTTGTAACTCACTTGCAGAAGGAAGAATGACACTGAGGAATTTTGCTTTTTCACCTAAACTCAAAATTAATGGCGTTTTGAACAAAGCCTTTTAATTGCAGAATTAAAAAATTCATGCTCAGTTATCATATTCAATATTTTAAATTTACCATGGCATCTATCATTTGGAAGAGGCACAGAGATAAAACTTACACCTCCACTAATGAGCTAGGGCCGACCCTCTGGAGAGGAGAGCGGGAGCAGAGGGAAGAGCGGTCCGACTCCCTTGCTCCCACCAAGGAGCTGCAGAGCTCCATCCATCTCGGGATTTCCCAGTGCCCTGTTGCAGGAAACAGTCAGGCTGATTCACAAAAAGATTTCTGAAGTCCTTCCTTTCCCTTTGGCCTTAGAATAACTTCTTGTGTCAGAGAGTTCTAAACCTGCCTCCTTGATTCACAGATTTCCTTGCACTTTGATGTGGGGTCTTTTTCTATCCTCCAACCTTTTTCCATCTAATGCCTTCGAATCCCAACGTTTGTGGGGTGACCTGTACTCTCCAACCATCCCCTCCCGCCTGTGCGCTCTGTCTCTGTGGGATTCAGAGTCATCTTAGAACTGGGGCAGAGTTCCACCGCTGGAAGGACAGAGCGAATGAAGCCTGCTTCTCTCCTTGCTAATGGGTCCACTCACACAGATGCGTATCCTCTGTGTGTCACTGCCACCAAGGGCTTTTTACAGCTCTGCAGCTTTCACCCAGTAAAGCTGCAGAGCCCCCTTCAGTCCTGCAAGCAGAGAGCAATGGCACCCTAATCTAATGCAATCAAAGCTATACTGCTTGATTGTTCCTTAGAATTCTATCACTGAGGGGAGTCCTCGGGGATCATTTCTTTCATAAAGATATTGAGGAGTAAGTGTCAATTTATTAACAACCCCACAATGTCTGGGTGTAAACCCACCACACCTGAAGCCTGAGGTCTGGGTTTTTGTTTTAAGCACTGTGCAGGCTTTCTTAGCTAATGTGTATATTAAAGACATATAGGTAATCTCATCCAAATATTTTTTAAAAAGGTCCTAAGGAAGAAAAACAAAAGCAATATAAATGTCTGCAAAAATCTTCAGGAACCTGGTTGTATTGCCTATGTCCAAGAGCAACCAATATACACCTATTTTTTCTTTCTTTTTAAGACTTTATTTATTTTGAGAAAGAGACCAGGAGCAGGGGGAGGGGCAGAGGAAGAGGGAGAAGCAGACTCCCCACTGAGCAAGGAGCCTGAAATGGGATTAATCCCAGGACCCCGAGATCATGACCTGAGCTTAAGGCAGATGCTTAACTTACTGAGCCACTCAGGTGCCCCAATATACACATATTCTACTTTAATACCAGTATTAATAAAGTATACAAAACAGAGATTCTTCCTTGATGGAAAAAAACTCAAAATAAGACCTTAGTCATTCAGGCTGATTTCAGAGAAGATGAGCCCAAATCAGCAAAAACAGATCTATAATAAATCAACAGAACAAAGGCTAAGGAAGCCCATTACTGGCAGGTGCCCCCTGCATCCCCTTTGCATGGTAGCCCAAAGTTCAGAGCCAAGACTTATCAAAATTAAAAAATTAAAGAAGTTCTGTTTACCACAAGGAATATCCACTTGCGCGCAGAAAATTAATGTGCTCACATACTTAAAATCTAAAATGGGCTGAATGCTGGGACGCCTGGGTGGCTCAGTGGTTGAGCGTCTGCCTTTGGCTCAGGGCGTGATCCTGGGGTTCCAGGATGGAGTCCCACATCAGGCTCCCTGCATGGAGCCTGCTTCTCCCTCTGCTTGTGTCTCTGCCTCTCTCTGTGTGTGTCTCATGAATAAATAAACAAAATTTTAAAAATAAATAAATAAAATGGGTTGAATGTAACCTTGAAATTGTATTGATAGTATTAAATTTCTCAACAAAACTTTTATTTTTAGAGACAGTACAAAGATAAACTTTAGTTCACTTCCTGTTCACTAATTTGGAAATCACTACCCTTGGATTATTGAATTAAGGTTTATTCCAAATTTCCATTAAGTAAACTGACTCTTTATAAAATACACACAAATGTGTGTATTTTTTTTTTTTAAATGTGTGTATTTTTATGAGTAGGATGGATCCCTATGGATGAGCATTTTTGGTTTTCCTACATATGCTTTTCTACATATGCTTTTCAAAACTTATTACTATCTATACATGCTTTGTAGATATTCCTAGTAAAATAGTAACCTCTAGCTCTTCAAAAATAATTAACCCTGAATCTATAGATTAAAATATACAGACAAAAGGGTGCCTGGCTGGCCAAGTTGGTGGAGTATGACTCTTGATCTAGAGGTCATGAGTTCAAGCCCCACAGTGGGCATAGACATTACTTAAAAAATAATAACCAATAATAAAATAAAAAAATACATAGATAAAAATCAAATAAATTAACCCTCCAAAAATCATGATTTACTCTTAAGACTTTATGAACAGTTATACCTGAACATGAAATATCCTTAAAATTAAGCTGATGAATTTCCAGGGGGAGCCTCAGACATAGGCTGTTGTATTTCCCCATTTGTCTAAAGCATCACACAATGAAACCTGAGTTTGTCCCTCGATTCATAAAAATAATCTTTATTTCTTTCCAGGGTAAACTTGCTCAAAGGTTCCCCGTTGATTACATTAGTTATTTTGTACGAAAGGTCCTCCTTAGGCACACTGTCAGGGCCATGACCGCTCAGAGGCCGAGCAGCGGAGGGACGGTGGGAATCTGCAAGGGAAATTAGAATTCTGTAGGAAAAGAAACAGCAAGTCATCAAATCCACGGATCTGCCTAACACAACCGGAGGGCGTTCAATTTCAGCTAGCTGAAGGAACAAATTTGATCTTAATTACGAAGAAGCTTCTACAAGTTTTGAGGAAGTCACAGCTTAAGAAGGATCAGTCGCCTAACTTCTTGATAAATTAGTTTCTCAAGACTAACCTTTTGGATGCCAAAGAAATATATCACATGCATGGCAGTCAGGAAAATGTCAGTGTTCAAGGGGGTAAGGTAAATGGCTAAGTAATCACGAAAATGACATCTATGCATGCTTAACAATATGCTAACTCTCAAACATAAAGATTACATTTAAATATAAAATATAAAGAAGCACCGCCACACTCTGGCGAAATTGTTGAGAGTTGCTGTGCTCCACAATGCTGTTATTAATGCCAGCACTGTCCTCCCCAGCATCGTATGGTTTTTTTGAGATTTCCTGCAGAAACATGAACTGACCCTGGTTGGAGCCCCACATCTCCATTTCTGCCTGATGGATGCATCTAGAGCCTGGCTGCCACCCACTCTCCAGACATCAGGACCACGATCCTTCCATGATGAACAAGTGCGGTGCAGCAGGCAAAGAAAGCAACTCCGGGCTTCCTGATTGATCGGGACAGAAGAGGAGGCCAGGCAAAGAGGCAGGCTCGCCCACACGTCTATCACCGACAGGACACAGCATGACAGGCACACGCAGGCACGCTTCATGGGCATAGGGAACACGGTTTTAAAAATGCCAAGTTTTGAACAAGGCCTCTCAAGGATGAAGGATGTCGATCCCACTCCAACTCTCCGGTCTGTAAACTATGTCACCAAAATGTGTTATGAAAACTCAAGGAGAGCATGATACCTGAATTAGCACGAGTGTTTTACCTCCACTTAATAAAATTGGTATTTTGATTAAATGTGCTCCATTCTAATGAATTTCACAAAGAGAAAGGAGCTTAAAAAAATGTCAGCTGAATACTTCATCCTCCGTTTAGCAACCACTCCCTTCCTAAAAATAAAAATCTTCCAAAGCTTTTTTATATGGTTAAATTAGATCAATCTGCTGCTTCCCAGTTTTTTAATTGTCATTCGTGTGAAAAGGTGTCACTTTTAACGCTGACTTCTTCCTGCCACTTAATGTTACCGACAGCATTACTCTCTTTTGGATTTTTCAGGAAAAGAATGAGATAAAAAGCAGTTTCCGTGGCAGGGGCGGGAGGGGGGGATCTTCATTTTCCATATTAATACTACATTATAATCAAATAGTTTCATGAAGTTATGATCCTCAGGTTGGAAGAACAAAAAAACACCCTTTAAAAATGCCTCTCCAGAGACACAGCCCGGAAAAAGCTCCATCTTCCTATTATGTTACAAGTATTCTATGCTTCCCTCCTTTCCACACTGTGTCAATCAAGACTAATGAGTCTAAACCTACAGAATTAACACGGAGAATTGAGTTGTATATGTTATGGGTAAACCCAAACTTAACACAGAAATGTGAAAAGCAAGCCCCGTGCATTTGGCGCAGGCCATCACCACGAGAGCCTTCGACCTGCTGGGTGTCACTTCTTCAACTAAGCCTCTGCAAGCTCAAGTGCTCGGCGAAAAGGAGCAAATGCGTGGTCCACTGTGCTTCGAGCTAAGCAACCTTCCAGAAAAGCTGAATTTCCAGGCCCCACAGGAGAAACAGCTGACCTCAGAATTGGGACCCGCCTCCCCGCCTGTGTGGCATTACAAAGGATACTTAACGTTTCTGGGCCTTTCCTTTCCCCTCCATAAAAGAAATGGACAGGCTTAGACTCTGTAGGCACCAATTCGGAGGCACTGCTATAGCTGGGTAAGGAGCACAGACCACACACACTGCGGGAACTTCATGCCCAGCACACACATGTGCCTTATCTACACACACAAAAATGCGGCTTGATAAAGTTCAGAGTAATGCAAAGCGTTACGGGCATCAAGTAGCTCTTGTCATCCACGGCTTTTCTCACTCAAAGATGCCAATGGGGGCGCCTGGGTGGCTCAGTTGGTGAGGCCTCAGACAACTGATTCCAGCTCAAGTCCTGATCTCAGGGTCATGAGATCGAGCCCTGAATGGGGCACCATGCTGGGCACAGAACCTGCTTAAGATTCTCTCTCTCCTCCCCCACACAGGGGAGGACTCTCTCTCTCTCTCTCTCAAAAAAAAAAAAAAAAAAAAAAAGATGCTAATGATCTCACTTATGTGTGGAATCTTGAAAACAAAATAAACAAACAAAAAAAGCTCACTGATGCAGAGAACAGATTGGTGGTTGCCAGAGTTAGGACCCAGGGTAGGAGTGGTGAAATGACTGAACGGGGTCAGAAGGTACAAACTTCCAGTTATAAAAAAAGTAAGTCTTGGGGAATGTGACATACAGCATGGGGACTACAGTGAGTAACACTGTATTGCATGTTTGAAGGTTGCAGGTAAGGTAGGTCTTAAAAGTCGTGGGGTTTTTTTTTAAGGTTTTTTTTGAGAGAGAGGGAGCGAGCATGAGCAGGGGGAGAAGCACAGGGAGACGCAGACTCCTCTCTGAGCAGGGAGCCCAATGCAGGTCTGGATCCCAGAACCCTGAGATCACGACCTGAGCTGAAGGCAGGCGCTTAATGGACTAAACCACCCATGTATCCCGATTTTAAAAGTTCTCACACACATGAAATTTTTTTGTAACAATGTAAGGTGACAGATGTTAACTGGACTTACTGTGGTGATCATTTTGCCATGTATACAAATAATAAGTCATTACGTTGTATATATGAAACCTAATATTATGCTACATGTCAACTGTACTTCAAAGAAATACAGGGATACTTTAACTGGCATTATATTGGGGTCCTGGAAGGGTTGTTGATATTAAAAGAGGGTCCTCACCTATTTAAAAGAACTAGGAAATCACTGGTCTAGAACTCTAGATGCTTCCTAAAGCTCCTTTACAGGGATTAGCACATAATCTATCTTTCCTCAGCAGCTCAACCACCGTTCATGTCGGTGAGGAAAGGAAGAGTTAAAATTAAGCCTACTCAGTTCCAGACATCATAGCTGATTTTTTAAATTATGACTTAAAAACGGAAGTTAAAAAAAAAGAAAGAAAAAAACCCCTGCATTTTGGCCAATTATCACCAAACATTTCTATTACATCCAAGGCTATCCAAACATTTATTTCTCTGTGGCCCAAAATCCTTTGAGAAAACAAGACTGAGGGCACAGTTTATATAGCTAGTCATCGTTATTTAGACTTAAAGCCCATCTTTACGTGTATTATGACGGCAGTAACACTAGATGCCTTTTAAAAAGCATTTAATACCTTCTACGACTTCTTTGCTACATCAAAGTACAAGTCTATTCTTGTGAAAGAAAACCGTCATTCTAGCACAGCTGCATGTAAAATGAATAATTGATAAGCAAGGGCAAAGAGCTTTGAAAACCTAGAAGTAGCATATGGATAGTACAAAATAATGCAGAAAGACAACCAGTGTCCTGAAACTCAGCAACTATTCATAAAACAAAACATAACAAAACAGAAAAATAAAGGTGCCTGGGTGGCTCAGTCGGTCAGGTGTCTGGCTTCGGCTCAGGTCATGATTCTGGGGTCCTGGGATGGAGCCCCGTGGCTGGTGGGGGGCAGGAAGGTTGTCTGTCCCTGCTCAGTGGGAGGTGTGCTTCTCCCTCTCCCCCTCCCCTGCCTCCCGTTTATGCTCTCTCTCTAATATATAAAATCTTAAAAAAAAAAAAAAAATCAGTGAGGTTGGACAAATGCCTATATGAGGTTTGTATTTTTTAAATTCCATTAGAAAGGAGCTCTGAAAGTACTGCCTCCAAGTTGGGCAAAAGCCAATGTGTAAGAACAAACACAATCAGCTATTGCAGAAGTTTCGGAGCACTGCGAAGTCAGAGGCTGCCCATGGGCAGCAAAGCCTTTGGCCTCTCAGTCATTGCCACCCATCTGCCCGGGGCTCACAGTGACCCAAGAAGGTGGTCCAGGTCCTGCCAGGACAGTCACTCAGGAACAGAGGAGGACTCCTCTGCCCCCGTCCAACCACCAGCACCTTTTTACTGGGTAAAGAGGCCTCAGTGGGGCAGCTGGGCAGCCACAAACTCCTCCATTGGGCAGGAGGCCCGAGGCTTCTGCACGTGAAATAAGAATAAGCATCGTGGTTTTCACACCTCCTGGTGCAGACCTTAAACATGTGGCCCTTTGCACTCTTGAACTCCTACATGGGACAGTGACCCGTACTGTGAAAAATCACGCTCACATGTCCCTCCGAACAACTGATGATTTCCCTTCTTTCTAACCATGGAAAGCTTACAGAGTCACAACCAGGAAGATGACAGAAAGTCTCTAAAATGGGGCACCTGGGTGGCTCAGTGGTTGAGCATCTGCCTTTGGCTCAGGCCATGATCCCCGGGTCTTGGGACCAAGTCCCACATTGGGCTCCACACAGGGAGCCTGCTTCTCTCTCGGCCTGTGTGTCTGCCTCTCTCTGTGGGTCTCTCATGAATAAATAAATAAATAAAAATCTTAAAAAAAAAAAAGGTCTCTAAAATGAGTTAGCACGCGATGCATTTGATGCACTCCACGCAGCTGCCCCGCAAAGGCAGAGAAGTCAGTTCTACTCTCTCCCGTCTGGGACGGATCCTTCCTTCTCCCGCCAGCGATGGAGTTAAAAGGACTGACGATGGAACCCCCCAATCACGGAGCTCTGCTTTATTCCTGGAAAACCCAGAGCGCTAGGCAGCCGCCCACCCCAACCCTGCCCTCAGGTCACCAGGCCTTCCTCACCTCCAGGCAGTCTTCTTTTTCTTTGGAAAACACAGCAGTTGCCCTGAGGCAATTTAAAAACTCATGGGGCTTATTGAACATGATTAAAACATTAGTAAAAATATTAGTACACAGTAGTAAAAATATATAAATTCGGCTAAATGTAGACTTGGAATTCTTGAGAAACCCCCAGAGGACAGCCTACCATGGAAGAGTCAACAAAGCAGAAAGGTCTTACATCACTCCGCGACGCTTGCTTCCTAAAGGCATGATATTTCCCATCTGGATGGCCTTAATCTACTTTACTCCCAGCAGAGGCGGTTGGTTCATTCCCAGACATAAACACAGGTCCTCACAATACGAAAAAGCCAGCAACTAGCGTAGGCAGCTCCGTTTGCCTCTTTTAGAGCATCGGTTGCATATTCTCCAGGGAATTAAAGTGAGGCTATGGCTTGTCCCTCCCGGCCTCTGAAGTGGTTCTCCTGAGAGTTCAGATATTCAGCAAGTTATAAGAAGCATCCTTCCCTAATTTAAATTCGCAAATCAGAGGGGCTAGTGGGTGGCTCAGTGGTTGAGCCTAGGCCTTTGGCTCTGGGTGTGATCCTGGGGTCCTAGGATTCCCACATCGGGCTCCCCACGGCGAAGCTGCTTCTCCTTTTGCCTGTGTCTCTGCCTCTCTCTGTGTGTCTCACGAATAAATAAAATCTTATTAAAAAAAAAAAAAAGTTGAAAACCAGAGCTGGCCAGGCAAAAGGTTTTGGGTTCCACGCATCTGGGTTATGGTCTGACTACCGTTTAGCCCCTGCAGCAGGAGGAAGATACGGAATCATCCATTTCCATTTGGAAAGCAGTTAAGGGGACGCCTGGGTGGCTCAGTGGCTGGGCACCTGCCTTTGGCTCAGATCGTGATCCTGGGATCCAGGATCGAGTCTTGTATCCGGCTCCCTGCATGGAGCCTGCCTCTCTCTCTCTCTCTCTCTCTCTCTCTCTCTCTGTTTCTCATGAATAAATAAATAAATATTTTTTAAAAAAAAAAAAAGGAAAGAAGTTAGGGTTCGAAGCCAACAGCCAAGAAATAATTCTTGATATGTCTTTGGTGTAAAAAGGTGGTTTTATTAAAGCATGGAGACAAGACCCGGGGACAGAAAGAGCTGCCCTGGGGTCATGAGGAGCAGCCTGTAATATACTTTCAAGTAGAGAGGAGATTAGGGATATTACGGATAGGGTAAGTCTCTGAGGAATTTTGGAAGCAAGGTTTCCAGGACCTTGAGGGGGCTGGCTATTGTTGGGGAAAGGTCATTTATTACCGTGTAATAAAACCCGAGTCATGAGCCCCTTCAGATGCGTATCGGAGGGCCATGTGCTTGGAGATGACTGCTAACCTATATCTTGGTGGGTAGAGATAAAGGAAATTTCTAAAGGAATTTTTATATGTTAGGGTAGACTTACAGGATCCTGAGAGTTGCGCTAAGATCACCTTTTGCCCTTAGCCAAGTATCACCATGGAGGCAGCTGAGTCCCTAGAAGAATGTCACTCTGCCTGTTTTGAGGACTTGTCAACAGGCTGTAGGTAGTGAGGAAATTTAATAATGTTTCTTCTGCCTTAGTTTCCCACATCATAGCTCACAGCTGTTTCCTACTCCTAGGAGATGAGCTTGAGACTTCCTCAGTAGGCAGAGGGGCTGAATGAACCCTGCTTCTCATCAGAGCAGAGCCCTGGCCAGTACTCGGTTAGCCAGCTTTGCTTCCAAGTAGCCAAGAAACCACCGGCACAGCCACCGAGCACATCCTCAGCTACCTCCACCAGGCGCCGGGGCCTCTGCAGAGAAGGCCACCATCCATGCTCTGCAGGTGCACGGCCTGGCAGGTGCCAGGGAAACACAGCAGGCCCCCACAGGCAGCAGATCCCTGGTGCTCAGGGCCAGGCTGTGTGACCACTAACACGCTTCCATTTGTGGACTCTCCTTGACACGTAAGCATCAAGGGCAGGAAATGGATTTTTCTTTTGTCCGGCTATTGAGGACTAAAAAGATACGATACCTTCTGACCAACTACCTTATCTAAGCACCGTGAAGGCTATGCCACGAAGCAGAAGGAAACACGGAACAGGCCCTACCGTAAGGGTATTTGGTATCCAGCTTACTCGCTGCCGTCCTCTCCCAAGGCAAGTGGTCATCGCTGCACCCATTTGGCATTCCGTTATACCCGATGCCGACAATCTTGTTTTCTGCATTCACGATGCAGGCTCCGACCTACAGGGAAACGTGCCCAAAGGCTTGGTGACTTTGAGCGGCTGGTCTGCCCCTGGACACCAGAAGCTTGCAGAGCTCCAGAGTGAGCATGCGGCTTTCAGCAGTGTGTTAAGTGCTCCGTGTCTCCTTGCTTGCTTTCTGTGGCAGCCCCCACAAGCCAAGGAGAGCAGAACCCTTCACCCCAGAGGGGGTACAAGAAGTCGAGAGCGGTGGCATGTGAAAAAAGGCAAGCACACAAGGGAGGCAGCACAAAAGACAGATTTACTACTCTGCCTTTGAGTCGCCAGGCAGCCACCGAGCGCTTTCCTTCTGTAATGTGTTCGTTTCCAGGTATCTCTGTGTCTGTGAGTGTCCTAAGATCCTCCTACAAAAGTCACTTACCTGTGAATTTGGATCTTTGCTTCTCTGCGCAGCTAAGAAGGCCACTGCCATGAAATACTCAGGCCATTCCAAATAGTCATCACGTTTCTTGCAGGGAACTTCACTCATGCTGGGTCTAGAAGGAAAACAGTGCTTGAGAGAAGCAGCATTTTGGTCCACCGGCTTCCCAGCTCAACGCAACCACATCTAAACTCTGGATCTGCAAAGCCAGACAGTTTCAGTTACATTTAGAAATCACAGATCACGGGGCCCCAGAGAGCGTCTGGCCTTGAGCAAAAATATTAAATTATGTCACTATGTCAGAAGTTCGGATTTGGCACGTCGTTTCACATTCCCAAATATTACATCTCTGTGCTTTCTCGTAGGATTCTTTTTTCCCCAATTATTTACACATGCCTGCCCCGCACACTGTTGTCACCTGTCGCCTCTTTCTCTTTTAGGAAAGGGAGTCAGCGGGAGAGGGAGGGAGAGAGGAAGAACATTTATTGGTCACGTACTGCCCACACTGTGAAGGGTCATACACATCGTCTGACCCAAGCCTCATTCCTGGCAAAGGAAGGAACATCCCATCCTACGGGGAGTCCCCGGAGTCCCACAGGATCGGCATCCACGCCGGTCAATTCCGCCGGAGTCGTCTCAACTCTGATACTAACCAGATAATCTGTCCCCTTAGCTTCGAGTCCGGTTACTGAATCAAACCAGGAGAAACCATGAGAAGAAGCGTCAAGGGCTCTTCCTAAGGCCAAGTCTCAGCGAGCGGGATCTAGTCCCTCGGTCCGGGCGGGCGCAGCCTCCAAGGGGCCTCCGACCCGCAGGGCGACCCGCAGGGCGGGCGGGGTCCTGTCCCGGGGGAGGCCCCGGCACCTGGGCGGAGGCGGGGAGGGCGGGCGGCGGTGCCCGGGGCGGCGGGGCGGGCGGGAGCCCTCGGTGCCCCCCTGCGTGCCCCCCTGCGTGCGCCCCGCGCCCCGCCCGCGCCCCCTGCGCCCCGCCCCCCCGCGCCCCGCCCCCGCGCGCCCGCAGGCCTCTCGGCGCCCGCCCCGGCTCGACCGCGCGGGTCCACCCCCGGCCCGAGGCCCGCAGCCGCCGTCGCTGTGCGGCGCCCGCTCGGCGGCCCCTAGACGGGAGGGGGGAGGGGGAGGACCCGCGGGGGCCGGCGGGGTTCCCCGGTCTGCGCGCACCCCCGCCCCGAGGCCCGGGGCCCGGCTGCTCCGGGGGACACGTGTCGGCTCACCCGGCCCCGGCCCCGGCCCCCGCCCCCCGCCCCGGGAGACCCCGCGCCGCAGCCCCACGTGGCCCAGGAAGCGCCCGCGTCTCCGCCTCCGGCACCGGCCTGGGTCGGCTGCCCCGAGCGAGCGGGGCTCCGGGGAGGGCGCCCGGCCCGTCCGCGCCCCGCCGCCCCCGCCCCCGCCCCCGCCCCCATCAGGCCGCGTACCCGCCGGGCTGCTCCTCCGCTCGGTCCGCTCCAGGCCCCGCCGCCGCCGCCGCCGCCGCCCCGGGGAGGAAGTCGGGAGAAGAGGCGGGGCCGCGCGGGGCCGGAAGGTGCTGCAGCCCGCGGCCGGCGCTCCGCGGAGGGCCCGGGGGGGGGGGGGCGGGGGGTTCCGCCGTCGGGGCAGTTTGTGTTCCGCCCCGCCCCGCCCCCGCCCCCACCCCGGCGCGCCCCGCCCCCTCAGCCCTCGCTCTGAATCTGAGTTTTCCATGAAAGGCGACGCGAAGGGGCCCAGGGCAAGGAAAACTGAAAAGGGCAGGAAGCAAGGGGACCCGCGTGGGGTCTCCGGCATGCGCCGGCCGGGTCAGCGCCCTGGGGCCCGCGGGCGGCGGTGTCAATGTCCTGGGGCCGGCGGACGGCGGGTGTACGGATTCCTGCCCAGGCCCGAGCTGGGCCGGACGCGGTGCGTCGAGGCACAGATGTCTCGAAGGTGCATTTGCATTTGCGCTTTGCATGGCTCGCTCCGTCTCCCCCACACGGGGTGGAAGGGCCGGAGATGTGCGCTGAAGCCTGCCACCACGCCTTCCCAACCCCACCACGGAGCACACACCTCGCAGACAACCCCCCTCCCGCCCCCCCCGGGTTGGCCGCGTATAAAATTGTGCACACTGTAGTGTGACAACTGACTTAAAGATCAGAGGAAATGGGCCGTCGGTGAGCTTTCTGAAGCCATAGGCCCCAAGGAAGTAAATCAGATTTTCTAGAACTTCATTACTCTGTTCAAACGTGTGGCCCCTCATCCTGGGGGGACATGAGCTCCAGCACAGAGAATGACAATAGAACCCTTCTGTCCTACACACAGGGCTTGAGGATCCCGTCGGCGCCCCATAAATAATAGCTACCGTAATAATCATGAGTTCTGATCGGCGCATCCCAGATCTGAGCCACTAATCCAAACAAAAGCTTGTTAACTATATTAATTTAGCCTAACGGGGGAAGAATGATGAGAATAAACAGTGGGTTCTATCTAATTTCTCACTACCGCAGACACATCATTCTTCATCTCCATGGTCCAGCCTGTAGATTCAATAATTAAATTATGTACTGCGTTTGGTGGATGCCGGGAAAGCAAAGAGAAAAATACTTCATCACTAACTATAGATTTTTTTTTTTTTTTTTTGCTTTGATAAGAGTCAGGCTTGAAAGAGCTACATAGATTAAGATGATGATTTTTAATGTCAAGTTAACTTTACTTGGCTGGCGTGTTGCCACTGAAACATATTATATATACTGAGCCCTCGATTCCCCTTGCCCCCCCCCCCCCCCATCCTCTGCTTGGTCTCTGTCACACTCATCTATAGTCTTTGAGTCTTCATAGATCCATTTCTCTTCTTACCAATCTCCAGCCAATACATCACCAATTGCGGCTGGTCCTTCAACCACAACATCATTAAGCTTGCTTCCTTCCTCCGCTCTGTAAAGACTGTCATACATAATTTAGTTACTTCTCATCAGTCTCCATTTTGGTCAGCTCACACACTCCCCTCTGCAATAAATTCAGGATCCTGCTTGCTGCAAACACATTACCCTGAATGTTCCTGCATTTCGCTACAAGTCTCTCATCTTACAGGATGACATCATTCATAATACAGGAAACCCTCCTGATTCATAGTCTTAGAACTTGAGGTTTCAATTATTCTGCACCAACAGCCAACCCAGGCAGCCCACGAGGAAGAAAAATGCATTCCTTGGTTTATCTTGCTCATTAACACCTTGTAACTCCAAGTGTGACTGTTAAGTGTTAAATCTCTCTTGCTAATACCTTGTATTTTGGTTTATAATTGAGGATCTTTCTCCACCTACCATGGGCACAGAGGCTCACTATGTTTTCAGCCATATCAAGAGCAAGGACAGAGGGCTTCACAGCGGGGTGAAGACAGACATTTGTAAGGATCATTGTCCCAAGCTTGGCCTGACTCTTCTGTTTACAACACTGTGGGTTATCTATGCCTGATCTGTAGCATAACCTGGAACATATTGCAGGATTTCAAAGGTGGGGGATCCCGATTAAAAAGATGAAAGACAAGGTGGAACTCTTTGGGGACTCCTTCAAATGGAGCTTTGATGGCAATGATGCATGTGTGCTCTACCATGATACCGCTTACCCCTTCCTCCACCGCCTCTTCTTGCCCAAGAGAAACCCGGGAACAGGCAGGGAGTCTGGAAAACAGCCGGTCGGTGCATCAGGGTTGTCATGGGAGAAGGGCACAGGCCTTGGATGCAAACCAGAGTTTGAACTTTAGTCCCATTTCTTATTACCCAAATGACCTTCAGAAAGGACTCACATTCTTGGAGACTGTTTCCTCATCTGCAAAATCAGTGACATTCAATCATTCAATCATGTTTTATTAATTTTCCATGCGCTCAGTGCTTCAAATACCAACAATGGACAAGATAGGCCAGCCCTTCCCTCACAGGGCCTACCACCCTCTCTCTAACAAAAGCTGAATAAATGAACCTCATTGTTGACTTGGTTAACACAATAAATGTTACAAAAGTTTCCTGTTAGAATATCTTGGTTCTTTAAAAACAAAACAAAAAAAAAAGATTTTATTTGTTCATGAAAGACGCACAGAGAGAGGCAGAGACACAGGCAGAGGGATAAGCAGGCTCCATGCAGGGAGTCTCGATCCCAGGACCCCAGGATTGCAACCTGAGTCAAAGGCAGATGCTTAACCACTGAGCTACCCAGGTGCCCCACGGTTCCTGTTTTTCAAAAGAATAATTGTTTATATTTCCAAGAAGCTGTCCAAACTACAGAGAACTGTTTAAACCTTAAGTATGAGAATGACTGGAATATCTGCCAAACCAGAAAAGAAGTCAATGAAAATTCTAGAAAAGAAATTCCATATGTGTTCTTGTCAATATATACATTTTTATATGTATGTTAGAACATGAGGTCAGTTGTTCGTGTTCAATGGAAGACATGTATGTCTTCCACAGATTGATATATCAGAATATTAATATAAAAGAAATCAAGATTCCTAAATAAGATTTTTGTTATGAGGTGATGCCCCGGTTATCTTTATTGTCACACATCTTCAAAATTACAATGAAGATCAATGAGGAAAACGTTAACTTGGCGTATGCACAGAACTGGGTGCTTTGCTATTGTCTGTCGGTAAATGTTGGTTGACCAAATTAAGGGATAGACAATAATTGCTTTATTCCAAAAATTTTGGAGCATCCAACACATAAAGAGCAATCTTCATCTGTAAACTCTAGTCATACTTCTCTATCTGCTTCCTTTTTCTCTTTGCATCTATTAGACCTGGAAAGACATTTGATAAATGATGTCTTGGGGCTGGTGGATCAAGAAGCAAGGTGGAGCAGAACTGTTTTCAAGACTTGTAGTGTCTCAGTCTTAGGATTTCGGTCTTAACCTGCAAATAACCATCTCTAGAACCAGAGCAAAAGGCAGCTGGGAAGGCTGTCTGCTTTTTCATGGTTATGTCAACTCTCCCCACGACTTGCTTTTCCTCTACAGAGCTGAACTTGTAGCCTCTTTCATACATAACTGGTTGAAGTTGATGGAAATTACATGTCTTATCACTCCCTAAAAGAAAAAAAATACATAAAATGTAAATCTAAAAGAAATGGGCAATTTTCTTGTACCACTTTATATTTCTGTGTAAGTTACCAAGTGCCAATCACTCTTACTTTTTAAAATTCAAATTTGTCAAGCAGCATGTAAGCTTTCAGTGTTGTACAAGAAAAGATAATGCTTCATGTGGAACAGTCACTTACGCTAGTTCTGCAAAAGCGCCTACCAAAAGAGAATTTATCAGATTGCTGGTTTTATGGAAATATTAATGACCTCATTAAATTGTCCCTCTACTCGGGGGTCACCGTGAAGTCTACTGAAAGGTAATCATCAAGGTATTATGGTCCTGGATATAGAATTCTTTATTGCCATCACAGTCATCACTCATTTTGTAGTGTATATTCTAACTAATGCAACAAGGTGAGTGCCCGAGAACCATTGTAAGTGAAGGCTGCTGTTAAACTGTTTTCGGAAGTTAATGGCTATCATAACCTGCCTGACATGTTGTGTCTTCCTTTAGCTAACTGGAGAGCTCATGGAGGCTAAACTTCTAAAATGAGAAAGCAAGAGTTAAATTAATATTTTAGTATTGCAGCTCACTATGTGCATGCATATCAAAGGTAATGTCTGGGGTCCTGCCACGACAACGATCGATGCCACGAGGTGAAACATTATCTTCTACATGCGTGAACAAACAAAATAGGGAAGGAAGCCTATCTTAGGTGAATAGGTATCGACACTGTTCACAGTAAGAAGTTCTAAGCTTCGACGCAGGAGGCGATGGGGAAGCAACATGGCAGGAACCAGGTCAGAGGCCTCCAAAAGTCCCATTTTTTATCAACCTCTGCCTGCTAGCGTGTTCGATCGACAACCTGGAGGTGAGGAAAGGTAGAGAGCTGTCAGCCATGGAATGTTTTGAGATAGTTTGATAGTAATGCTATCTTTAAATTAGCCCTGGACTGCGTTAAATATCAAACAAAAGGAGTAGAGCGACACTCGTGAAGTCATCCTTATGAGAAGGAGAGAGATTTAATAGTTTGGTGGTTACAGTAACCACTATCCTGCAAGAAAAATCAATAACTACACAGTGTTAGAATCACACCAAGAGCTCCTGGAGCTGAGCCATTTCACTGAAGAATAAACCCAGGTTCATTAAAGTAGAAAGTCAGGATGTGGTAGGAGGTCAAGCACAAACGCACCCTGGGCTCTTTTGTCCGGAAACCCAAGAAGATGTTCTTCTTTCAGGATCCAAGTATTTTTTTAAAACATAGAATTTACAGGGCTGGATGTGACCTTAGCAATCACTGAGTCCAGCCCCTTCTTTTTACAGATAAGGAAATAGTAACCCAGAAAGATTACTTGGTGTGCTCCCATTCACACAGCTGATCCGGTACGATTTCCTCCACGATGGACTGTTTGTCCCTCGTCCTGGAGCCTATGAATCAAACCACAAGTGTTTATTGAGAGCCTCTGTGGAAGGCACTCTGCTAAAAAAAAGAAAAGAAAAAGAAAAAGAAAAGAAAAACGCTGAACGAGCTTTCTCTGATTCTTTGCCAGAGCAAAGATAAAACTCCATAGCAGGTTAACCAACATTACTGGTTAAGCAGCAATGGAAAACAGCAATAAAAGAGCTGTCCCCAAGTAGAACGTGATTTGTCGCGTGTGTCTTCTGCCTCAAGGAAAGTCCTCCCTGCCCATTTAAGATGTAGGTTATGGACACAAGGGTACCCCTGCTCCCCTCATTATTACTTCAATTTAGTACAATAGTCTCTTTATAACCAGGTTTGTTTGTTTTTTCACAAGAAATGCAAGATCCACAGGATGCAAAAAAAAAAAAAAAAGAAAAGAAAAAAGAAAAAGAAAAAGAGAGCCTGCACACATGTAGAGAAGCACCTGCACCTCACCCTTGAATATAAGAGGTTGCCCTAACTGTACTCCTGGACAACCAAGGGAAAAGATCCCATCAGGGGAAATCTGAATTTCTTTCCAGATCTGTGGTGAAGCCCAGACAAGGAAGAGGGAGCGTCATCTCTTTGAATTCACTAAGTATTAAATGTGAATGTGTCCCCCAACAGAATCGTAGCCCCCAAAACCAAGGAGTTCCAAGCAAATGAAAATATGTACGTACACACGAATACATGATCTTTCTGCTTTGTACCACTTAATTCAATCCTTGTTGAAATCCCAGGGATAACATTACCTTTTAGATAGAGTTCTACTATCTCCCACGTACACAAAAAGCATCACATGAAGTAAATCAGCGCATGCAGGATGAAGACCCTCTAGGATTGCCGAGCCAGGTGCCTGGAATCTGACTAAGAGACCGATGGCTCAAAACGAAGCCTGGCTGCTGAGAACCAACAATATCTACACAATAATGCTTACGCCCCCATGTAAACTCCTTATCTTTGCCTTCCACTCCTTTATGTTGTTGTATTCATGGCTCCCTGTGAAACCCAGAGGAATCTATTTCTCGAAAGTCTTTAATAGCCTATTCATTCCCTTGCTATTCTCGTGTCACATCGCAAACGGTATGTGTTGGCAAAGGGGGTGATAGCAAGTTTACATTGTAGAGGGTAATTTCCTTATAAAGGCATCCATTTGTTTGTTAACGGTCTGCTGCTGTTCTGGGGGGGGGGGGGGTATTCATGAGCCAGGTACCTGGATAGAGCCGAGAACTTCTTATTGTAAAAATAAATAAATAAATAAATAGAATAAAAAAAAAAAACGGTGGCAAATTCTATTAGTGATTTCAGTGGTGCATTAAGCAGGCTATTATTAGAACTGACATTTCACATGCAGAAATATTCTTTACTTGAAAGTCAAGTAAAGGAGGGAGGGATTATTTAGAATTTTGAAAACATCAAAGAAGTCCCCTGCAAACCTATCCTCATAAACACCTCAACGGGGTTTAAGAAACGGGGTCAGAACCGATGCCTGTGATGCAAACGATAACACCAAAAATGGGATGGCTTTGCGAAGTGCTCATAGGCAGTGGCTGGGGAAGTCGATCCTTCTGTGTCCACAGCCAGACCCCAACGCTGGTGGGCTGGAGCCCAGCTGAAGGTTGGTGTTACTCACTCACAAGCCACAAGCCACTCCACAAAGAGCTCCACCGGTCAGACTCTCCTCCTGCTGCTGCCTAGACAGGTATCACAGCAGTCCCCGAGATGCTTGAAGAGTCTTTCACTGCATCTGCCTTTGGAGATACACAGTTGGCTCCGCAGAAGCTAAACATTTTTAAGAGCACAGCAAGAAGTAGGCCAGAAAGCATCAAAGCTTTATCGCTTTTTAGAAAACTTGATGGTCTTGCCGGTACAGCTCCCTGTGATATGGTTCAGTTGTAATGACAATGGAGAGTCTATCAGTGCAAACTGCTGATGAGACGTCGGAAAATGTAGCCAAGGGTCTTCCAAGCACGTTTAAGCACTGCTCTTCGGAGCTGCGCCTCTTAGCCTTGGAGAACCTGTTGGAGACTTTAAACAGGGCTTCGGCCCAGTGGCCGAGGGAGAACCTGAAATTACCTTGTGCGCTGGAATCAATATCGAGCAATAGTTTCTCTTTGAGAGAGATTCAATCTGGCAGAAAAGAGGCCGAGCAAGAAGGAAAGTGGGACCCTGGCTAAAACGCGCGCCTTAGAAATACGCTGCAAAGCAGCACCAATTAGGTGATGTCACCAGAGGCAGAAACCCAGAGAGACAGAATAAAATGTTAGCTGGGCTGCAGCGTGCTTCATTAGCACTCCCACAGGTCACTAAGCTTCAGGGCGAGCGTCCATCAGCCTGCGTGGCCCTGCGAGCCTGCACAGCCCCTGGGCCCGGCCCGCCTTGGTTGGTCTCCAAGTGCTCTCTAGTGGCCAGATGAACACCACATCTCCCCTGCACAGGAAGTAGGTGGGGACGGGATTTAGCCACAGACCTGTCCTCTTGGAAAGGCAACCTTGAGACCCTTTCTGTTGCAGTTAGCATCTCCTGGCCCCGTGGGAGCATTTTACAAGCAAACTTTGGCTTTTCCAGCTATTGTGTTGCAACCCATGCAACGCTCAGAAGTTATTAAACCCCGCCGTGTGATTTGTATCCTGTGTATTAGAGGCTTATCGAATTAACAGGGAAGCGTTCAGGTTCAAATTAATCCTCGCACGCTTCTGGGAGGTTCGTTAATGAAAGGTGTTTCTACACGGAATACAAAGTATGTTTCGTCTGTCCCTTGATCCGGCGACGCAAACACTCTGTACTGTGCTTCCAAACCACCTTGAACGCGAAAGTCACTGCGTTAGGGAAGGTGATAAGGTTACAGTATCAGGCTTGGTGGAAGGGGATCATTTCTTGAGCACCTGCATAGTCCAGGTGCAGCCCCAAATTTTATTTCTAGCATTCATGTAATCCTCGCACACAAAAATAACCCTCTGACATAGGAATCATTTTGTTCTCCCAGCCGGATAAGGCAGAGGTTGACGCACAGTTTTATAAAGGGCCAGAGAGTAAATCCCACCTGTGCATCTATACACGCCCCCCCCCGCCCCCATTAGAGCGTGGAAGCGGTCACAGACAATATGCAACCAAATGAGAGTGGTTGTATTCCAACAGAACTCTATTTATGGACACTGACATGTGAATTTTATGTAATTCTCACAGGTCTCAAATATTGTGGGTTTGTTTTTTGTTTTGGTTTTGGTTTCATTTCTGCCATTTAAAAAGGTAAAAACCATGGTTAGCGCACGGGCCGTACAAAAACAGGTGGCATCCGAAGACAGTGAGCTGCCCTGTGCACCGGCCAGGGTTCACCGAGTCCTGTGGTCAGGAAACTGAGTCTCAATCTACAAGTGTGTGAGTGGTGGTATCCGTAGCCAAACGAGTCTGTCTGTAGGCTGTGATGAACTGGGTATCATGGGCTATGCCTCCGTTTCTACTACCTCAGACCTCTTCTGCCATCAACAGCAGAGTGAAATTTATTGTTTTGTTTGCTTGCTTAAGAAAAAGAAGAATCAAAAGAAAGCTCCAAGAAACGCCAAGACAAAGAGAAAGGAAGGATAAAATCATTGAGGGAAGCCAAATAGGCATTAAGAAGCATGTCTGGTGCCTTCTTGGAAGACCACTATGTAAGACTTTATGGAAGATTTTCAAATCACAAAGAAGGCAAAAGAACACATTAGAAATTCATGGAAACATGAACAAAAAACTCAAAGGTGTATATCTAATCGCCTTCAGCAGTAAAATACACGTAGCAAGAGTTGCTTCTAGGAGAGAGACCCCTGCCACCCGGCACCCGCCCCAGAAGCACAGGTCTCTTGCCTTCAAAGGTGTCAGGCCTTAACTCATTTGTAGTCTGAACAACAATTTCAAGCCACAAAATCCAGGTAAATAAAATAAAAAGGTACAGTTTCTGGTATTTCTAGAATTTAGATTAAATTCTACCTTGAGGGATCCCTGGGTTGCTCAGCAGTTGAGCACCTGCTTTTGGCCCAGAGCGTGATCCTGGAGTCCCGGGATCGAGTCCTGCATCAGGCTCCCTGCATGGAGCCTGCTTCTCCCTCTGCCTGTGTCTCTGCCTCTCTCTGTGTCTCTCATGAATAAAAAAATAAGATAAAATAAAATAAAATAAAATAAAATAAAATAAAATAAAATAAAATAAAATAAAATAAAGAAACCCAGGTGGGATAAGGAATGCACCCATGAGGAGGGGGAAGGGGGCTAACAGTGACAATGGGAGATTTGTTACTTACTGAACAATTGATCAAATAAGTAAATATATTAAAAATTCTAGGAGCCCGGTTTCTGTTAGAGAAAGGGATGACAAATATGCAGGGAGGAAACTAGATGGACCCTGAATAGCAATTAAAGATGTCACTGTGAACTCATTATTTTAAATCTATAAACAGATAAATTAACACAACAGGAGCCCAGAGTCTGGTGCTTATCACGACCGGGGGGTCCCCACTCCCCGAATCGCCCAGATGACAAAGCTTGAGAATACATGCACACACTGACACCCAGCATTCACCTTTACATCTCTATTAATTTCTACATCCAGTCAAATCAGCGATAATTTAAACATCAAAATAAGTAACGATGGTAACATAGTCCAGCACATTGAGTACAACAGGAAACCATCGGTTCCTACTGCTATAAACCCTTCCATCCATCCTTCCGTTCATTCGTTCATTCATTCATTGAAAGCATGTAGAGATAGAAGGTACTCACATAACTTCAAAGTTATCTTCCCCAAGAATATTTAATCCAAGGGAGGGAAAATGTAACTTTTTTTTTTTTTTTTTTTTTTATGGTGGAGAAGCCCGGCAGACGCCACCTCCCCACGTGTTCCAAGTTAGTATGATCAACAATGGCACAAACCAAATTCACACACTGCTTGAGAAGATTCAAGGATAACATGGCATCACCACTGTGATACTTTTGCCAAAGACGCAGGACCCAGATCTAATAATGATCAAACGCGAACAAACCCAGACAGGGGAACATTCTACAAAGTAAATGGCCTATAATCTTCAGAAAGTGTCAAAGGCACAACATTCCAGGAAAGTCTGAGAAATGTTCTAGATTGATAAAGACGAAAGAGATGTACACTGAATGCAGGGCATAGCTCTGGACTAAATCCTTGGGGCGACTTGAATGGGGTCTAAAGTTTAAATGGGGGATGCCTGGATGGCTCAGTGGTTGAGCATCTGCCTTCGGCCCGGGCGTGATCCCAGAGCCTCAGGATCGAGTCCCACATTGGGCTCCCTGCATGGCACCTGCTTCTCCCTCTGCCTGTGTCTCTGCCTCTCTCTCTTTCTGTGTGTCTCTCATGAATAAACGGGTTAAATCCTTAAGGAAAAAAAAAGTTCAAATATTAAAACTGTCCATGTTAATTTGCTGGCTTAGAGGCTTGATTCTATAGGGGGATGTCTTTGAAGAAATAGACTGAAGTGTTCGAGGGTGGTAGGGCAAAACCTACCCTCAAATGCTTCAGCTTCAGAAAAGAATAATCCTCTGTTCTGTGCTTGAAACTTTTCTGTGAGGTTGAGATTAATCTTAAAAGAGAAAAATAAATAAGATAAAAGTATGCATGGAAACGTAAACGTTTATGTTACGAATAGCCAAGACATTGCTGGAGAAGAACAAGCTGAGAGAAGTTGCTTTACCAGATGTCAACACATATTTAAGTATGGTGATTAAGCTCATGTGATACTTATCAGCACAAAGGGAGATAAATGGGTTAATGGGACAGAAGAGAGAATCCATAAACAGGCTCACTGATAAATAGAGACTTCATAAATTACTAAGTTAGCCCCTGCAAGGGCAGTGGAGGGGGGGGGGCGGAGATAAATAGTGCTGGAATAACTGGAAATCCATGTGGAAAAAATTAAAACTTACGACTACCAAACACATACACAAAGATTAATTCCAGGTGGATTGCAGAACCAAATGTGAAAAGTAAACAATAAAACTTCTAGATCAGTGCTATCCGAAAGAACTTTCTACACTGTCCAGTACATTAGCCACTTGAAACATGATTAGTGCAGCTGGGAAACTGTCTTTAATTTAATTTAATTAAATAATCATATATGGTCAGTGGCTACCATATTAGCACGGATCTAGAAGATAATTCAAGATAATACATTAATAACCCTGTGTCAGAAAAAAAAAATGTCTTAAATAAGATGTGAAGAGTACGAAACGGTTAAGAGAAAGTGATACATTCATTGTACTTAATTAAAACTAAGAACTTCTGGGACATCATGCTAAGTGAAATAAGTCAGTCACAAAAGGGCAAATGCTGTATGATCCCATTCACATGAAGTATCTAAAGTCCTCAAAACCACAGAAACACACAGTAGAGAGGTTGTTGCCAAGAGCTGGGTGGAAAAGAGAGGGTTAGTGTTTAGTGGTTATAGAGTTTCGGTTCTAGACTATGAAAGAGTTCTATTGCACAACAATGTAAATATGCTTAGCACTACTGAACTGTACACTTAAAAATGGTTAAGATGGTAAGTTTAATATTATGTGTTTTTTTTACCACCGTAAAAAAAAAATTAAAAACCTCTGTTCTTCATCAACAGACTGGGAAAGGTAAATTATAGCCAAGAAAAAGCATATTATATAAGTGATAGAGGACTTATATTTAGTATATACAAAGAATTCCTATAAGCCTCTAAGAAAACAATAGTCCAATAGTGAAATGTGCACGAGACTTGCACATTTCACAGAAGATTACACCAAAATGGCTGATGGATCTATATAGCATGTACTCAACCTCATTAGTCATCAGGGAAGTGAAAAGTAAAACTATAATGACAGTGCAGAACTAGGACTCTCACGTGCCCGGTGGTGGGAGTGTCCACTGGTAGAGCCTCTTTAGACAACTGTTTGGCCTTATCTATGAGGTTGAGCATGACCCGGCAAGGCCACTACCAGGCACACACCCACAGAAGCCTGTGCACATGTGCGCCAATAAGCGAGCCTAAGATGTTCATTCTCAGGACACTTGGGTGGCTCAGTGGGTTACCCATCTGCCTTCAGCTTAGGTCATGATGCCTGGGTCCTGGGATACAGCCCCCAGTCGAATCTGCTTCTCCCTCCCACCCCTGCTTGTGTGCTCTGTCTCTCTCTCTCTGTCTCCAATAAATAAATAAAATCTTAAAAGAGATATATAAATAAAATGTTCATCCCCATTCTCATTTGTAATAGTCAAAAAATAGAACACCCCAAGTATCCACCCACAACAAAATGGTAAATAAATCGTGGTCTATTCATACAGCCAAATAAAAATAAATGAGCTGTTGATGCCCATAACCCGGACTGATCTCACAAACATCATCTTGAGCTAAAGGATCTCTGCCGGTTATTCAACTGGCTCCCCACCAGGCTCTGCTACTAGGGGGCACTAGAGGAGGCCCCAAAGGCTGGAAGGTGAAATGCACCTGCTCCCCATACCTCGCCCCTCCACCCCCTCAGGCAGGATCAAGGGTTTCCCCTTTTTGTGTTTAACTGCTCACGGGAAAAGCATCACCTGGCCTCATGGGTGTGAGCTTCACTCCACAGCACCCCACCTCTTGGTCTTCTAAATGGTAATAATAATTCCAACCTGTTTTCTTTGCTCCCCGGTCCTAGAGATGGTAATTGCATCCTGAGGTTGCTTGCTACCTGCGGGCTACCTGGTGTCCCTTTTTGCCTCTTCAAGTCTCCATGCCAGCAATTCTTCTATTAAATGAGATGATCTCTGTTAACATAACTGGTGTAGCTTCTATAATCTGATGCTACCAAACACAAAATAATAGTCTTTCATTCAATTTGTATAGGGTTCAGAAACAGGTAAAACTAGTGGTGTCTTTATAGAGACAGGATGGAGTCGTCCAGGGAGGGGTGTTTCTGGGGAGGTTGACAGCTTTCTGTCCACTAACCTGGATGGTGCTCACACAAGTGTGCTCCCATGTGATAAGTCACTGAGCTATTCATTTACATCCTTGCCTCTTTCTCTGTGTGGCTTGTGCTTCAATAACATTTTTTAAAATTAAACTTCTTTATGTGTAAGAAGAGAGATTCCGGAAATGGGAAAGTGCCAGCCTCTATAGCATTCTTCCTCCTTGTGTGGACCACTGGCAGGCATCAGGACTAAACGAGATTGTCATTTAAAATGCAGAGGACAGGATCCCACCCTCAGAGGCTCTAAGTCAGTAGGTCTGGGATGCCATTCAGAAGCCAGAGCTTCAACTGGCTCTCTGGGAGTGTCTTACACATATGCCAAAGTTGGAGAAGCCTCTTCCTGGAGATCTGATCTGTCTACCAGACGCAGCAACTCCCGCTAAACCTCTAAGAGGCCAAGCATTGGCTTTATTTTATCTCCAAATTCCTGTTCACTGGGAATTTCTCATGTATTTATTTTAATAAGGTTGCAGTGCAAAGGAACAACTCATATATTTGAAATAATGGGACTTCACTAATAACCTGCTTCTTCTGCTGAAGAAAAGACCAGAAGTCTGGAAACCCTCAAGAGATTTAGGTGTAAGATTGATCCAGATGATGGATGATTTGATGGGCCCTTTGAGAATCTGCTATGGAGACTCAAAGCTCACATTTATATGAATTTTATTTCAGAAGTAAGACCTGGCGACGTCTAGGAGAGAGTGATATGCCCCAAATTCTTACTGATCTGTTTAGGATGCTTCGGAATGAGAAGAAGCTAGCAAAAGAGAAGTCAGCAAGAATCAAATTCTTGCACCATTCCTAACAACTCTGGGAACCTGTTCCCATTTCTTCATTTCTGTTCCAATTTCTTCTCTTGAAAAATGACACTAGTATTTGCCCTGCTTTCTTCACAGGGCTGTTCTGAGGCTCAGACAAGACATGGAAAAGCCCATGTGCTTTGAAAAGCATGAACATCATGTATGTTTATTGAACACCTGACGTGGGTTCTGTGTGTAAACAGTCGTCAAATATTTACACAAATACAAGCCATTATTCATAGTCTACGTACAAGGGGTATGAAGCCTGCCTCTTCAGTTGTGACAATAGAAGAAAACAGGTGAAACCAAAAAATACAGAACAACTGAGACTTTTTTTTTTTAAGAGAAAAAAACTTCACAGATAAAAATCATAGACCCCTGGGTATCCCTGGGTAGCTCAGCGGATTTAGCACCTGCCTTTGGCCCAGGGCGTGATCCTGGAGTCCCGGGATCGAGTCCCATGTCGGGCTCCCTGCATGGAGCCTGCTTCTCTCTCTGCCTGTGTCTCTGCCCCTCTCTCTGTGGGTCTCTCATGAATAAGTAAAATCTTAAAAAAAAAAAAAATCACAGACCCATGGGGCAACAAAATGTACAGTAACCACTGTTGCAAGGGCATTTAAGCATTTAAACTCTCCAAGGGGGACTCTGCAGAGAAGAGCTCTGTCAGCAAGCCCCCCTTCTTCCCCCAGGAATGCCAATCCAGGGTCCCTGACCTCTTTGGGCTCCATCCTGTGGTCAACAGCTGCACATTCATACTCACTCTCCTGTCCCTGTGTTTGCTGCTCCCACCACCCGGAAACGTACTCTTATTTCAGCTAATGCATTGGATCTCAATTTAGCTATTGAAAGGCTATTTTGTAATCGATCATTACCAATGATGTCTTTACTACTCTAGATTATTATAAACCATTGTCTACATAATGTGAAAAATCCATTCCAATTCCTCACCTCATGTAGACACAGGCTTCATCGTTAGGCACCAATCCTTTCCATCAAGAGATAGAGCATCATGTACTCCCTCACCCCCCAATTTAGCGCCAACAATTGGCTGACAGGTAGCAATTTTAAATATCTTCATTGCATTGTTCTTGACCAGATTCTGCTTTCCACTATTTTTGGTACTTCTGAGTCTATAATTTTAATATGCTTGAAACTTTGTTTGAAAAACTTAGAGTAAGTTTTCTTCTAAAATGTTCGTATGCTGTTATGGGAAGTATTATTTTAACATAGCCAAAGCTAATTGCTTCGTGCATTGAACAGAAGGTGAAGCAAACAGATCTCACACAGCTTCAAAAGAATTTGAATAACATTTTTGAATTCAGACCTGCATGATCAACTGAGATATTAACGAAAACTCTACCAGGATTTTTCTCTGATAATAACAGATATTGTATCGAATTCATTAGCACTTGAGTCATCAAATAGAAGATTATGTCGGGGAAAATAATGAGTTTAGTGATCACATGAAAACCAGTTTGACATATGCTAGGTCTTATTTTTAGTATCAAGGCTCGAAGGCAAAGAGAATATTAATAGACGTGTGTGTACTTTTATTCATCATAAAGTGATATAATTGTTGAGCTCACCAAAGCTTTCTGTTTCCAGAAGAGAGTAAATATTCTAGGTGCGACTCAAAAATAATAAGATTGATTGTTGTGGAGTCTGTCTCATTATGTTAAAATAAAATTCTATGTCCTCTTAAAGTGGTTGATCTTTTTCTATGATTCAACAGCCTTACAAAAAAAAATGACATATTAGTTGTTACCATACAAGTTTTACTTTATTTTCACCATTTGGAATCTTGAAATATATTTTGTCCATTGGCCAACCAGAGCTCCCTTGTTTCTCCCCCACACTGGCCAACCATAGGCTCTACATTTTTTCAGTTAAACCTGCTCTCTAGAAATTATAAAATGAATAATGCAATTGGCATATATTAGAAACATCTTAAATATTTGGAAACCCCTTACATATTTGGAAACACTACCACACCACCACCACCATCGTCATCATCGCTAAGATTTACTGCCTACTTCACATATATTGTATCAGTTAAATATCATAACAACTCAGGACAAATATATCCATTTCACTGGTTAGAAAACTGAGATTATAGAAATTAAGTAACTCACCCAAAGTCATACAGATAGTTAATCGTGAAGTCAGAAGCTAAACCCAAGCATTTTGACTCTGGAGCCTGCCATGATGCTAGGCTGCCTTGGTTTCTACATTATGCTGTGATCAAAAAGGGATGGACATAGAATACATAAATATATTGGGATACTAATGGGAAAGAATCCGGTATTTCAACAATATTTAATAGAATGAGAAGTTTTCATCATATCTTAAAGAGAAGAGAAAATTTCTTGAATACTCACACTTTGCCTAACATTGTGGTAAATTGCTATATATTCATTATCTCACTTAATCCTCATGTGAACATTCCATCTACTCTTATCTCCATGTTAAGAATGTGGAGACTGAGGGATGCCTGGGTGTTCAGTGGTTGGGTGTCTGCCTTAGGCCCAGGGCGTCATCCTGCAGTTTCAGGAGTCCCATATCCAGCTCCCTGTGTGGAGCCTGCCTCTCCTTCTGCCTCATTCTCTACCTCTCTGTCTCTCTCTGTGTCTCTCATGAATAAATAAATAAAATCTTAAAAAAAAAAAAAAAGAATGTGGCTCCAGAGTCCATGTACACAAGCACTGTGCCATGCTGATTTTAGGACAGAAAATCATATAAGCTGTATGATGTCTGTTTGGGTGATGAATGCACATACACATATATATGTATGTACACAAGTAGGAAGAAAAAAAAGACCAGAAGATATACACAAAATATTTAAAAGTGATTATCACCAAGAGTTGGTTTCTTTGCTGTTGAGTTTAATAAGTTCTTTATAGATATAGATCTTGGGTACTAGTCCTTTATCTGATACGTCATTTGCAAATATCTTCTCCCATTCTGTAGGTTGTCTTTTAGTTTTGTTGACTGTTTCCTTTGCGGTGCAAAAGCTTCTAATCTTGATGAAGTCCCAATAGTTCATTTTTGCTTTTGTTTCTTTTGCCTTCGTGGATGTATCTTATAAGAAGTTACTGTGGCCAAGTTCAAAAAGGGTGTTGCCTGTGTTGTCCTCTAGGATTTTGATGGAATCTTGTCTCACATTTAGATCCTTCATCCATTTTGAGTTTTTCTTTGTGTTTGGTGTAAGAGAATGGTCCAGTTTCATTCTTCTGCATGTGGATGTCCAATTTTCCCAGCACCATTTATTGAAGAGATTGTCCTTTTTCCAGTGGATAGTCTTTCCTGATTTGTTGAATATTAGTTGACCATAGAGTTGAGGGTCCACTTCTGGATTCTCTATTCTGTTCCATTGATCTATGAGTCTGTTTTTGTGCCAGGACCACACTGTCTTCATGACCACAGCTTTGTAGTACCACCTGAAATCTGGCATTGTGATGCCCCCTGCTATGGTTTTCTTTTTAAATATTCCCCTGGCTATTTGGGGTCTTTTCTGAATCCACACAAATCTTAAGATGGTTTGTTCCAACTCTCTGAAGAAAGTCCATGATATTTTGATAGGGATTGCATTGAGCGTGTAAATTGCCCGAGGTAGCATTGACATTTTCACAATATTAATTCTTCCAATCAATGAGCATGGAGTATTTTTCCATCTCTTTGTGTCTTCCTCAATTTCCTTCAGAAGTGTTCTGTAGTTTTTAGGGTATAGATCCTTTACCTCTTTGGTTAGGTTGATTCCTAGGTATCTTTTGCTTTTGGGTGCAATTGTAAATGGGATTGATTCCTTAATTTCTCTTTCTTCAGTCCCATTTTTAGTGTATAGAAATGCCACTGACTTCTGAGCATTGATTTTGTCTGCTGCCACACTGCTGAATTGCTGTATGAGTTCTAGCAATCTTGGTGTGGAGTCTTTTAGGTTTTCTATGCACAGTATCATGTCACCTGCGAAGAGGGAGAGTTTGACTTCTTTGCCGATTTGAATGCCTTTTATTTCTTCTTGTTGCCCGATTGCTGAGGCTAGGGCTTCTAGTACTATGTTGAATAGCAGTGGTGAGAGTGGACATCCCTGTCTTGTTCCTGATCTCAGGGGAAAGGCTCCCAGTGTTTCCCCATTGAGAATGATATTTGCTGTGGGCTACTCGTAGATGGCTTTTAAGATGTTGAGGAATGTTCCTTATCCCTACATTCTCAAGAGTTTTTTTTTTAATATTTTATTTATTTATTCATGAGAGACACACAGAGAGAGAGGCAAAGACACAGGCAGCGGGAGGAGCAGGCTCCATGAAGGAAGCCCGATGTGGGACTTGATCCCAGGACTCCAGGATCACGCCCTGGGACGAAGGCAGGTGCCAAACCGCTGAGCCACCCAGGGATCCCCCATTCTCAAGAGTTTTGATCAGCAACGGATACTGTATTTTGTCAAATGCTTTCTGCATCTATTGAGAGGATCCTATGGTTCTTGTTTTTTCTCTTGCTGACCTGATGAATCACATTGATTGCTTTAGGAGTGTTGAACCAGCCTTGCATCCCGGGGATAAATCCCACTTGTTCATGGTGAATAATCTTTATTTACTGTTGTATCCTATTGGCTAGTATCTTGTTGAGAACGTAAGTCTGTGGGAGAGAGGACTGTTTCTGATTCTTTCTTTTGAGGTGACATTTTCCTTCTAGTCATTTTGCTCAATACGGAGTGGCCAAAAACAAGTTGTACTGGAAAAAGGAGAAAAAGAGAGAAAAAAAAAAGATGAAGAAAAAAGAAGAGAAAAGGGGGTGGGGAAACAACAGATACAGAAAAAAACAAAAAACAAAAAACAAAAAACAAGGGAGAGTATCGTTGATTCTATATACTATAAATCCCTCCACTTCCCCCTGGAACTTTCCAGTGCTGCTTGGTCAATTACTTGCTTTTCCCCTGGCCTTGTAGGTGGCCTCTGGGGGAGGGGCCTGCTGTGCTGATTCTCAGGTGTGTGCACCTGGGGGGGCTGCCCAGCCCTCTGCCAGGTGCACGTCTCAGTGGGATTGTTTATCCTGTGAGGCCCCTGCTCAGTCCCAGGTACAGGGTGACACCAGGGGGGACAACCACAGTGGCGGTGGCCAGCTGTCCAGCCCTGGACTCAGCTCCCGCAGTAACCACCCCAGCTCCCGTACAGGGGCCTGGGTGCTCCGGGGTGGGGCTGCCGGTCTGCACAGCTCGGGGCTACCCGGCAGCAGGAGCGACCTGGCTGTCCTGTGTCCTCCCGGCCTCTGCCTGGCCCGGGGGGCACCAGACCCTCAGCTGTGTCCCCCGATGCCCTGGGCTCCGGGCCTGCGACACTGTGAATGGACCTAAAGTACCACGATGTATCATTTAAAAGCATCAGAGTCAATTTTGTGTGAAGCTAACTTATCCTTTATTACAATAAAACTCTATAAGCCATTATACAGGTTAAAGAAAAACTCAAAATATAGAAACAGTAAAATGACAGGGGAGGGCAAGTCTCCACTGGGCTGCAGCCATCACCAGCCCCGCGGTGGGAGCTGGGGCGGGCTCCCGAGGTGGTCAGGGGGCTGCGCAGGGGTCGAAGCCAGTTGTTCCGGAGTCAGGTGGCAGCTCTGGCCCTCTGGGGACCCCGAATGCAGGCGCCGGGGCCTACTCCTCCGGGGTGGCCGCGGGTGCAGGGGGCTCCTCCTCATCGGGGCGGGGAATCATAGGTTCGACCAGCACGTGCACCACCTTCGCCTCAGGAGCCAGCATCTCGGCCTTGACCAGGTCCTCCTCTCCGGCACCCAGGTCCAGCTCGATTAGCTCAGGCCCTGAAGCAGCAGGCCACACAGCCAGAGCTGGGGCGGGCTCCTGGGGTGGCTCAACGGGTGGCTCCGGCCCCGAGGCCGGTTGCTCCATCGAGTTAGGAGGCGGCTCGGGCACATCCACGACCTCCAGAGCAGGGGCTGGCGCCTGCTCCTCCCCCAGGGCTCCCAGGGGTGCAGGCGGCTCCCCCAGGGCGGAGCGGTGAACTTCAGCAGTGACCACTACCTGCAGGGGCTCCGCCTCCCCAGCGGGCACCGCAGCGCGGGCCGAGCCCTCAGCCCAGGCAGCCAGGACGGCCTCGATGCCCCCAGGCCCCGACGGGGCAGCAGGCCCCGCGGTCGGAGCTGGGGCGGCCTCCAGGGCGGATTCAGGGTGTTTTGCTCCGGCCGAAGCTGTGGATCCAAGAAGACAAAAAGTAGCACCACCAGGACGGACTGTCCACGTCCCTCCCAAGTCAAGGCCACTCTTCCCACCGCTCCCCGTGTGTGAGGGCAGGAGCCCTGGGAGGTGTCCCCAGGCTGCAGCCCGTGGGTGGGGTGTGAGCCCACCCCCTGCTCCCGGCCCAGCTGCACGTTGGCTGGATCCGCGGGCACCCCTGTCCCCAGCTCGGCCACCCCCAGGCCTCCTCACCCCCAGCCTCTGGCTCTGCTGCATGGAGGCGTCTGAACTGCCTCAGGTGACGCAGGGCCCGGACTTCCACGTCTGAGCCTGGCATGTGCTGTCTTAGGAATTCCAGAAGCTTCCTCAGGGAGGGAAATTCTGGGAGCTGACAAAAGTCCTCCCGGTAGTAATCCAGCCATATTTTCAACATGTAGCAGATGGCCCTGGGGAGGGACAGGCGGGCACAGGCGTCAGAAGACAGGGCTCTGTCACATGCAGGTGTCCCGGGGAAGCCCTGCAGGACCCGGGGCCTGGGCCTCCCGCGCGGGGTGTAGGCGGCCAGTCCTGCTCCTCATCCCCCTGCCACCTGGCGGTCCTGCCTGCCACAGGCCTGCTCCCCGAGGAGGGGCTGGCACGTAGCCTCTGTGCGGGGAGCCCAGGCCCAGCGGGGTGACCATCAGCGTCTCTCCTGGGGAAGCCGGGCTCCCTCCTCAGCCTGGTCACTGCCCACCTGCCCCTTGAGTCCACCGGCAGGCGTCGGGGGACTGGGGGCGTCTGGCCTGTCATTGCCCTCACTGCACACACTGTCACTCTGGGAAGCTCCAAGCCAGGAGGGCTCGGGCTCTGTGTCCTGCCAGGCCTTGCCAGGAGCCACCCGGGACCGCCACCTTCCCTCCTGTGGCTCTGTGCTGCCTCCCTCCCGAGGGGCCCCCGGGGGTGTCCTTCCACTGACTCTAATCTCGCTTCTCCCACGGGGCGGGGGCCACCTGGTCCGGGAGCCCTCACCGGCCCTCCTGAGCACCTGCTGTGCCCCCGGGTCCAGGTGCCACCAGATTGGGGAGTGCGATGCTCCCCACCCCCTCTGCTCTGGGCCCCAGGTGTGGGGCAGAGAGAGGGTTGGGGGGGGATGGAGGTCTCCTTAGGGGTCCCAGTGCTCTCCCACCAAGCCCGCACCCCATCTACCGCTCTCCTTCAGTCTTTTCCTGAAGGGCCCTTAGACCTTTACTGTGTCATGGGAATTGCAGATGTGTGGGGTGAGGGTGCAGCCCCCCCCCCCCCGCCCCACAGCCCCCTCGCTGCCCTCCTGGAGAGGGAAGGCCCTCCTGCAGGAGCCGGAGTCACTCACAGTTTCCAGCGCTGCAGGTCCGCGTCGTTATCACCACATGCAGCTACGATGCACCCATATCTAGAGGAGGGCGGGGGCATCCCATGAATCGTGCTGGGGACGCGCCTTCTCATCATGGGGGCTGTCACCCTCTGACCCCGACTAGGCCGGAGCCCCGGGGGCCGTCAGCTCTTGCGTGGGGCCACGGGCAGATCCCGGAGAAGCGCCCGCACCTGCCGGGTCCTCCTGAAGGCTTGAGCATGAAAGGGCTCCAGCCAGGCCCATGGCCCATATCCGAGTGGTCCTGGGGCGTCCCGGGTCCCCCCAGGCTGGTTGCCCCAGGACACAGACCCCCGATGGACTCTCAAACCTCCCTTTCAATGGGGAAACAGGCCGCTCAGGACCCTGGTGACGGGGGGAGGAGGCCCAGGCCTCGTCACGGGGAGGAGTGACATAGCTGCCCTCCAGGACCCTGCTAGGCCCTGGGGGACCCTGCTCCAGGTGGGGGAGCAGCCCGAGGCCGGGAAGCTCACGCCATCCCCAGCCTCCCCAGCAGCAGGTGGCCCAGCCCTGGGCTGCGGAGGGGCAGGTGCTCACTCGGTGAACAGCAGGTCCAGCACCTCGTCTGTGGTGGCAAATCCACGGTAATCATACAAAAAGGTGAAAATGGAGATGACCTCCCTGCGCTGCAAGGCGGGCAGCAGTTGTCGGACTTCGAGCTCCAGCAGGTCCGTCCGGCTGAGATTGGCCGGGACGATCCGATGCCCCATCCAGGCAGAGGCCACTGCACCCTGAGGTGGGACAGAGGGGACGTGCAGCCTGCAGGGAGCCGCCCGGAGGCCTGGGATCCCGCCCTGGCAGGCCCCGCGCTGGGGGCCCCGTGGGTTTGAGGAGCTGGGGCTCCCTCTCCCGCTCAAGCTCCCTGCCTGTCTCTTACACAAACAGGACTAACTATCCAATAAAGAAACAATCTCAGAGGATAAATGTTCAAAATATTTGGGTCAATCCAAGGACCTCAAGAGACACAGAGAGACAGAGACCGAGAGAGGCAGCCGCACAGACAGAGGGAGAAGCAGCCCCGTGCAGGGAGCCCAGGCGGGGCTCGATCCCGGGCCTGCGGGGTCAGGGCCTGGGGGAAGGCAGGCGCTAACCCCCGGGCGACCAGGCCTCCCCTGAGGGCTCTATTCTGATGTTCCCACACATCTGTGCGCAGGGACTCTGCATCTGGCCCAGGCAGAGGCAGGGCCATGGGGGCAGGTGTGGGGAGGGGGGGATCCAGACTCATGTGGGAGCAGGAGTGTAGGGGGAGCCCAGCCCCTGCACTCACCCTGAGCCCGCGCTGGCCTCCGTTAGCTGCGCAGGGCACCTCCCTGCTCCTGGAGGCGGTGGGGCAGATGACCCCTTCCTCCTGCTCGCACCCCACGACCCGGGTGCAGCTCTGTGGAGACAGTGCCCGGCAGCCAGGCAGGAGGCCTCAGCGCCCGGTCTGGCCCCCTCGGCTGGGCCGCACCCCCAGCTGCCTCCACCCAGACACACCACAGTGCAGGCGGCACCCACCGCCCCCGGGGACACCAAAGGGATGTGGCTGCAGGGCCTTGGGGTGACTCCGGGGCGAGTAGAGGACCTCAGGAACCCTGTTTGCCCCCTGCCCACCATGACATCAGGGTGACCCTGAAGGGATCCCCGGGAAACCTGCCGCCCTGCAGGGTCCCCCAGCCTGCATGGGACCTGCTCACACATCCCTGGTTCCCTGAACCTGAGGAGGAGGGGATGGGGCTCCCAGGATGGTGGCACAGGGGGCCTGCCCTGGCCTGCGCTGTGTTACCGGAAGGCGCCTCCTGATAAAGGCCCAGATGCGTTGGTATTTATTCTGGAGCCAATGCCTACAGCATTGGAACAAGCCGCACCCCTGGGGTTCCTGGGAGCCAGAGCCCCCAGAGGTGAGAAGGCAGCAAGAGAACATCTTCTAGTAGCAGATGTCTCCAGCCAAGTGAGCCTGAGCTGGGGCTGCACTGGATGCGGGTGCCTGGTTACGGGGGTTCCAAGTATTGTTGGGCTCTGTGACACGGCAGTGACCTCACTCCCTGGGACCCCCTCCCTGACCCACTCCTGGAGGAAGCTGCAGGGGCAGGGCTCGGGGCTGCAGACGCCCCCCCGCCTCCCTGCAGGCAATGGCCTGTGCACACAGTGACACACCCGCACCCCCATCCACAGGCCCCAGGGAAGGTCTCTGTGCAGCCAGGGACCCAGCCTGGACACACGCCTGGGTTCAGACACAACTTTCCATTCTTCCCCGGTTTGACCCCAGAGAAGCCGTTGTGCCCATTGGGGATGGTGTGCGTCTTGCCTGTGGGACTGGGATTATGCTAGTGGGTGCTTCACCCAGACGTCCCCAGGCCACTGTGGCATCATATGTATGACCTTGGAGGTGGGTGTCACATGCAGGAAATACCTCCAACCACACGTTCTTCCTTGTTGTGTACATGTGTTCCAGGTCCACGGTTCCTGTGTGCACACACGTGGGCACTGGTACTCTCATTCTAGAAGCCCAGAAGTGACAGTCCCCCCGGGGGAGGGATGAGCAATAGCTCCCCACGGTCCTAGGCTCCTGAATCCAAGGCAAACCCTACAGAAGGTGTCAGAATCTTGGCCTAGAAGGTGTGAGGCCGTCCTTATCCTGAACCCCTGCCTTCGTGCGTTCCGGGCCCTTCCCTCGTTTCCACTGGGTGAGCTGTGGACAGCGGTGCACCCAGTGGGTTGCCTTGACCTTGGGCATTTGAAACCTGCCATCAGTCGCAGAACTGAACGTAGACAGGAGGCCCTGACTCTCCAGCCTGACCCCTGACTGAACTGAAATCATGTTGTGTGTCCACGTACACTGACCGAGAAACAGAGACACGGACACACATGCAGACCATGTGCAGAACTAGGAAGTTAGCAGAGGAGAAGCAACATCATTGAAGATCATTAAATAAAAAAAGAAAGAAAGCTGAATGTCGAATGGACAAAATGGAGAACTTAAAATAGAATCATGAAAAAATAATTCATCAAACCAAAAAGCAGAAAGAGGGATAAAGAGGCAGGAGCACATCGGTGACACAAAGAAAGCGGCAAGCCTCGACTGTGAGGATGATCGTGCCTCACGGACTCCACGGAACACAAGTCGAGCAACAAGCAGCACCTTCCAGCAAAGGCCTAAGCGAATTATTTTGTGTTGTTTGTTTTGATTTAAAGATTTTTATTTATTTATTCATGAGAGTGACAGAGAGAGAGAGAGGCAGAGACACAGGCAGAGGGAGAAGCAGGCTCCATGCAGGGAGCCCGACGCAGGACTCCATCCTGGGTCCCCAGGATCAGGCCCTGGGCCGAAGGTGGCGCTAAACCGCTGAGCCACCCGGGCTGCCCTCTCTTTCTTAGGAAAGAGAAATTTTACCACATTACAAACAGCGTAGGACACAATCACTTGTACGTTTTAAATAGCTTAGTGTAGGACCCCCAGGTGACTCAGGGGCTGAGCGTCCACCTTCGGCCCAGGGCCTGATGTGGCCAGTGACCACCGTATTAGTGCTACAGTTTGGATCCTGGGATCCTTCTAGGTGGCCTTCTAGGTGGTCTTCTGAGGGAGGGGCCTGCCCCTTGCTTTTTCTTTTCTGTTTGTGTCTGTTGTTTCCCCACCCTCCTTTTTTCTTCTTTTTTATTCGTCTGTTTTTTCTCTCTCTTTTTCTCCTTTTTCCAGTACAACTTGTTTTTGGCCACTCCGTATTGAGCAAAATGACTAGAAGGAAAAAGTCACCTCAAAAGGAAGAATCAGAAACAGTCCTCTCTCCCACAGAGTTACAAAATTTGGATTACAATTCAATATCAAAAAGCCAATTCATAAGCGCAATTATAAAGCTACTGGTGGCTCTAGAAAAAAGCAGAAAGGATTCAAGAGACTTCATGACTGCAGAATTTAGATCTAATCTGGCCAAAATTAAAAATTAATTAAGTGAGATGCAATCCAAACTGGAGGTCCTAAGGACGAGGGTTAACGAGGTAGATGAACGAATGAGTGACATAGAAGACAAGTTGATGGCAAGGACGGAAACTGAGGATAAAAGAGAAAAACAATTAAAAGACAATGAGGATAGGTTAACGGAAATAAGAGACAGCCTCTGAAGGAAAAAATCTACATTTAATTGGGGTTAACGAGGGTGCCAAAAGGGACAGAGTTCCAGAGACTGTATTTGAACAAATCATAGCTGAGACCTTCCCTAACTTGGCAAGGGAAACAGGCATTCAGATCCAGGAGATAGAAGACCCCCCCCTAAAATCAATAAAATCTGCTCAACACTTCAACATTTAATACTAAAACTTGCAAATTCCAAAGATAAAGAGAAGATCCTTAAAGCAGCAAGAGACAAGAAATCATAGCTTTTATGGGGAGAAGCATTAGGACAATAGCAGACCTCTCCATAGAGACCTGGGAGGTGAGAAAGGGCCGGCAGGATATAGTCAGGGTCCTAAATGAGAAGAACCTGCAGCCAAGAATACTTTATCCAGCAAGGCGCTCATTCAGAATAGCAGGAGAGATAAAGAGCTTCCAAGATAGGCAGAAACTGAAAGAATATGTGACCACCAAGCTGGCTCTGCCAGAAATATTAAGGGGGGGGGGGCCTGTAAAAGAAAGAGGAAGTCCAAGGGAACAATCCACAAAAACAGGGACTGAATAGGTATCATGATGACACTAAATTCCTACCTTTCAATAGTAACTCTGAACATGAATGGGCTTAATGACCCCATCAAAAGGCTCAGGGTTTCAGACTGGATAAAAAAGCAAGACTCATCTATTTGCTGTCTTCAAGAGACTCATTTTAGACATAAGGACACCTACAGCCTGAAAATAAAAGGTTGGAGAACCATGGACCATTCGAATGGTCCTCAAAAGAAAACAGGGGTGGTCATCCTTATATCAGATAAACTAAAGTTTATCCCGAAGACTGTAGTGAGAGATGAAGAGGGACACTCTGTCATACTTAAAGGATCTATCCAACAAGAGGACCTAACATTCATGAATATTTATGCCCCGAATGCGGAAACTAGGAAATTAGGGAAGAATTAAAAAGATTCATGCAAACTAATGAGAATGACGATACAACCATTCCAAATCTTTGGGATACAGCAAAAGCAGTAATGAGGGGGGAAATCCATTGCAATACAAGCATCCATCCAAAAAGTGGAAAGAACCCAAATACAAAAGCTAACCTTGCACCTAAAGGAGCTGGGGACAAAACAGCAAATGGATCCTACACCCAGCAGAAGAAGAGAATTAATAAAGATTCAAGCAGAACTCAATGAATTGGAGACCAGAAGAACTGTGGAACAGATCCACAAAACCAGGAGTTGGTTCTTGAAAGAATTAATAAGATAGATAAACCATTAGCCAACCTTATTAAATAAAAAGAAGACAGAAAAGACTCAAATTAATAAAATCATGAATGAGAAAGGAGAGATCAGCACCAACACCAAGGAAATACAAATGATTTTTAAAACTTAGTATGAGCAGCTATACGCCAATAAATTAGGCAATCTAGAAGAAAAGGACACATGTCTGGAAAACCACAAACTACCAAAACTGGAACAGGAAGAAATAGAAAACCTGAACAGGCCAATAACCAGGGAGGAAATTGAAGCAGTCATCAAAAACCTCAAAACCATCAAAAACACAAAAGTTCAGAGCCAGATGGTTTCCCAGGGGAATTCTATCAAACGTTTAAAGAAGAAGCCATACCTATTTTACTAAAGCTGTGCCGAAGATAAAAAGAGATGGAGTACTTCCAAACTCGTTCAATGAGGCCAGCATCACCTTAATTCCAAAACCAGACAAAGACCCCACCAAAAAGGAGAATTATAGTCCAATATCCCTAATGAACACAGATGCAAGCATTCTCAATAAAATACTGGCCAATAGGATCCAACAGTACATTAGAAGATTATTCACCATGACCAAGTGGGATTTATCCCCGGATGCAAGACTGGTTCAACACTCATAAAACAATCAATGTGATTGATCAGGTCAGCAAGAGAAAAAACAAGAACCATAGGATACTCTCATTAGATGTAGAGAAAGCATTTGACAAAATACAGCATCCGTTCCTGATCAAAACTCTTGAGAGTGTAGGGTTAGAGGGAACATTCTTCAGCATCTTAAAAGCCATCTATGAGAGGCCCACAGCAAATATCATTCTCAATGGGGAAACACTGGGAGCCTTTCCCCTCACAGGATAAACAACCCACTGAGCCATACACCTGGCAAGGGGCTGGGCAGCTCCTGCAGGTACACACACCTGAGAATCAGCACAGCAGGCCCCTCCCCCAGAAAACCACCTAGAAGGCCAGGGGGAAAGCAAGTAATTGACCAAGCAGCACTGGAAAATTCCAGGGGAAGTGGAGGGATTTACCGTATATAGCATCAGACGATACTCCCCCTTGTTTTTCCTTTTCTGTTTGTATCTGTTGTTTCCCCACACCCTTTTCTCTTCTTTTTTCTTCGTCTTTTTTTTTTTCTCTCTTTTTCTCCTTTTTCCAGTACAACTTGTTTTTGGCCACTCCGTATTGAGCAAAATGACTAGAAGGAAAAACTCATCTCAAAAGAAAGAATCAGAAACAGTCCTCTCTCCCACAGACTTACATTCTCAACAAGATACTAGCCAATAGGATCCAACAGTAAATAAAGTTTATTCACCATGAGCAAGTGGTATTTATCCCCGGGATGCAAGGCTGGTTCAACACTCGTAAAACAATCAATGTGATTGATCAGGTCATCAAGAGAAAAAACAAGAACCATAGGATCCTCTCATAGATGCAGAGAAAGCATTTGACAAAATACAGCATCCGTTCCTGATCAAAACTCTTGAGAGTGTAGGGATAGAAGGAACATTCCTCAGCATCTTAAAAGCCATCTACGAGAAGCCCACAGCAAATATCATTCTCAATGGGGAAACACTGGGAGCCTTTCCCCTGAGATCAGGAAAAGACAGGGATGTCCACTCTCACCACTGCTATTCAACATAGTACTGGAAGTCCTAGCCTCAGCAATCGGGCAACAAGAAGATATAAAAGGCATTCAAATCGGCAAAGAAGAAGTCAAACTCTCCCTCTTCACAGATGGCATGATACTGTGCATAGAAAACCCAAAAGACTCCACCCCAAGATTGCTAGAACTCATAAAGCAATTCGGCAGTGTGGCAGGATACAAAGTCAATGCCCTGAAGTCAGTGGCATTTCTGTACACTAACAGCGACTCTGAAGAAAGAGAAATTCAGGAGTCAATCCCATTACAATTGCACCCAAAAGCATAAGATACCTAGGAATCAACCTAACCAAAGAGGTAAAGGATCTATACCCTAAAAACTACAGAAGGGTTCTGAAACAGATTGAGGAAGACACAAAGAGATGGAAAAATACTCCATGCTCATGGATTAGAAGAATTAATATTGTGAAAATGTCCATGTTCCTCTGGGCAATGTACACGTTCAATGCAATCCCTATCAAAATTCCATAGACTTTCTTCAGAGAGTTGGAACAAATCCTCTTAAGATTTGTGTAGAATCAGAAAGGACCCCGAATAACCAGGGGAATATTTAAAAAGAAAACCATACCTGCGGTCATCAAGACAGTGTGGTCCTGGCACAAAAACAGACACATAGATCAATGGAACAGAATAGAGGATCCACAAGTGGACCCTCAACTCTATGGTCAACTAATATTCAGCAAAGCAGGAAAGACTATCCACTGGAAAAAAAGACAGTCTCTTCAATAAATGGTGGTGCTGGGAACATTGGACATCCACATGCAGAAAATGAAACTAGACCATTCTCTTACTCCATACACAAACATAGACTCGAAATGGATGAAGGATATAAATGTGGGACAAGATTCCATCCAAATCCTAGAGGAGAACACAGGCAACACCCTTTTTGAACTTGGCCGCAGTAACTTCTTGCAAGATACATGTACGAAGGCAAGGGAAACCAAAGCAAAAATGAACTACTGGGACTTCACCCAGATGAAAAGCTTCTGCACAGCAAAGGAAACAATCAACAAGACTAAAAGGCAACCTCCAGAATGGGGGAAGATGTTTGCAAATGACCTATCAGATAAAGGGCTCTTATCCAAAATCTACAAAGAACTTCTCAAACTCAACAGCCAAAAATCAAATAATCCATTTAAGAAATGGGCTGAAGACAGAATGGACGTTCTTCCCAAGAAGACCTACAAACGGCCAACAGGCACACGGGAAGAAGCTCAACATCACTCATCATCAGGGAAATACAAACCAAAATCAGGATGAGATGCCTTCTCACACCTATCAGAATCTCTAAAATGAACAACACAGAAAACAACAGATGGCGGCAAGGTTACAGAGAAAGGGGAACCCTCTCATACTCTTGGGGGAATGCAAGCCGGTGCAGCCACTCTGGAAAACAGTATGGAGGTTCCTCAAGAAGTTAAAAATAAAACTATCGTAGGTGTGACCTAGCAACAGCACTATTGAGTATTTACCCAGAGGATACAAGAATATTCTCTGACGGGGCACAGGCACCCTAATATTTACAGCAACATTATGAACATTAGACAAACTATGAAAAGAGCCCAAATGTCCATGGACTGATGAACAGGCAAAGAAGATGTCGTACATAGACAGACAGATAAACAGACAGACAGACAATGGAAACATTACTCAGTCATCAAAAGATGATATTCTCTTTTGCAATGATATGGAAGGACCTAGAGTGTATTGTGTATGTTAAGCAAAGTCAGTCAGAGAAAGTACCAGATGATTTCACTCATATGTGGAATTAAAAAAAAAAAAAAAAAGAAAGAAAGAAAAAACAGACGAATATAGGGGAAGGAAGCAAGAGAGCGGGAGGTATACCATAAGAGGTTCTTTAGTATAGAAAATAGCCAGGCTTCCTGGAGGGAAGGTGGGCAGGGGATTGGCATGGTGGTTGGCATTGAGGAGGGCACTTGTTGTGATGAGCACTGGGTGTTATAGGTAAGTGATGAATCACTAAATTCTAGGCTTGAACCAATATTCCAGTATATGTTAACTAACTAGAATTTAAGTAAAAACTTGAAAAAAATAAAGAAAGAAGACTCATGGAATGGTAAAGCTTGCAGGGACCATGGTAGTCCAGTAGCAAGCACCTTGTGCATTAAAAGATGAGGAACAGGCGCCTGGATGGCACAGTCAGTTATGTGACCAACTGTTGGTTTCAGCTTGGATCCTGATCTCGGGGTCATGAGGTTGAGTCCCACATCGGGCTCCATGCTCCATCTGGAGCATGTTCTCCCTCTCTCTCTAGCCCTCCCACTTGTGCTCTTTCTTTCTCTCTCTCTCTCTCTCAATAAAATAAATAAATCTTTTAAAAACAAAGATGAGAAAAACAAATCACATTTTCAGACACAGTGTAGACCCTGGAGCTACAAAGCCTCACGCATACCACATACACTACCCTGCCTGCCTCATCTTTCCTCAATCTCCCTATTCTGCTCTCTCTTCCTCCTTTTTCTTTCCTAGACACCATATGCTTAGTGAGGCCAGCAGGACCAAGAGTTAAAACTGTCCTGGCCGTGGCCTTTCATAAAGGCTTTCCTCAAAGGCACTTACCTTGAAGTTGAAGCCATGATGAGCCAGGAACAGAGACTTGTCTGTATGTGCAGAGTCAAAGAATCTGTAAGACAGCAGAGGTCAATTTTTAAAAATTGTATGCTAATTAGCAAGGCAATAGGACCTTCTCCACCATTTAAGTGAAAGAACATGTTTAGCTTAAAGTTCACCAGCTGTAAGCAGAGGATGGATTGAGTACACACAGCAGAGGGGGTCTAGTCAACTGGCCCATCAGAGGGAAAAACAACGAGCCCTCCACCTCCTGCCAAAACGTATTACAGGGCAAAGGCTTTCACCGTCAAATCTACCGACATGTGGGCCAGATGAACCTTTGTTGGGGGGCTGTCCTGTGAATTACGGGATTTTAACAGCTTTCCGGAACTCTACCCACTAGATGCCAGTAAAACACGGATCCCCTACCTGTGAAATCAAACATGTTTCCAGACATTGCCATACGTCCCATGGGAGACAAAATTACACCTGGTTGACAACTTTCATTCTATATCAAGACTACCAATAGATCCTACTGTAAAAAGGAAATAGTGTCTACTAGAGCTGGCCAATATGGTATGTGGTTATTACATATTTGATCTGTATGGCTAGTGTGATTGAGAAAGTTAATTTTTCACTTTATATAATTTTAATTAATTTTAATGTAAATTGTCACATGTGCCTGGCCAGTGACTACCAAATTAGTGAAGTCCCAGTTGTATAAAGAACTAGTTATGAAGCAACATTCTCTTAACAACCAACAGGTCAAAGAAGAAAAAATTCCTTCAGAGAATAACTTAAAGGGGAAATTAAAAAGCATCTTGAGGCCATCTGGGTGGCTCAGTTGATTAAGCATTCGACTCCTGATTTGGCACAGATCATGATCTCAAGATCTTGAGATCGAGCCCTGTGCGGGGATCTGCAGTGAGTGTGGAGCCTGCTTAAGATTCTCCCTCTCCTTTTCCCCGGCCCCAACCCACTCCTTGGTTCTCTTTCTTACATTTTCTTACATAAAGACATAGTATCTTGAAACAAGTGAAACGAGGAAACAATACATACCAAAACATTAGGGCTGCAGCAAAAGATTTCTAGGAGAAATCTTAATACGATAAACACATACAGAAAAAAAACATATATTAACATCTCAAGGAACTTTAGAATAGATGAATGGATAAAGAAGTGGTACACATGCGATACAGCCATACAAAAGAATGAAATCTCGTCATTTGGAATGATGTACATGGAGCTAAAGAGTAATGCTAAGTGAAATAAGTGAGTCAGAGAAACACAAATACCGTATGATTTCATTCCTTAGTGTAATTTAAGAAACCAAAAATGTGCAAAGAGGGGCACCTAGGTGGTTCAGTTGGTGAAGCATCTGCCTTTGTTGTTGTTTATTTTTTTCACTTCACAAGACTTAATACTCTTTCGTGAAAAGAACTCTTACTAAACTAGGAGTAAAAGTAAACTGACTACACATAATAAAGACCAAATATGAAAAAAAAATCCCAACTAATGTGCAAAATAGCCAAAGACTCAAATTTTCCTCTAAAAACAGGATCAGGATAAAGTTCTTTACTCTGGCCTTTCTATCAAATATAGAAATCTATATTTCTAGAATCTTAGCCAGAGCAATTAGGCAAGTAACAGAAAAAAAAGACATCCAAACTGGAAAGGAAGAAGAATAATTATATTTTCAGATAACATAATCTTATAGGTAGAAATCGTAAGGATTAAAAAAAATTAGAAGCTGTAAACAAATTCAACAAGGTTGCAGAAATGAAAGCCGACACACCCAAAATCAGTTGCCACAACGCTGAAAAAAGTAAGATATTCAGGAAAAAGACTAACAAAGAAAATGAAAGAATCATACACTGAAAATGAGAAAACACATGTCAGAGTAATGTTTTAAAAACACAAAAAAATAGATATCCTGCGTTCATAGTTGATACACTTCATTTTTTAAAAAGATTTTATTTATTTATTCGTGAGGGACACACACAGAGAGAGGCAGAGACACAGGCAGAGAGAGAAGCAGGCCCCATGCAGGGAGCCCGATGCAGGACTTGATCCGGGGACTCCAGGATCATGCCATGAACCAAAGGCAGACGCTTAACCACCGAGCCAGCCCGGTGTCCCGATGATAGACTTAATATTGCTCAAATGTCAATGCTGCCCAAAGTACTTCACAGGTTCAAGGCAATCTCTATGAAAATCCCGATACCATATTTTCCAGATATCGAAAAATCCGTCCTAAAATTATTGGGAATCAAGGGAAGCCAAATAGCCCAGATAACTTTGGAAAAAGGAACAAAGTTGGATAATTCACATGTCCTCGTTTCAATACATCGCCCGGCTAAAAAAGTCAAAATAGCATGGCCCTGGTATAAAGGTAGATCTACACAGACCAGTGAAGTATAACAGATCCAGAAAGAAGCTCTCATGTATATGGTCAGGTAATCTTCAAAAAGGATGAAAAAACTACTCAATAGGGAGAGGAGAGTCTGTTTAACAAATGCTGTTGAAAAACAGAGTATCTACATGCAAAACAATCAAGTGGGCTCTTGCCTGACATCATCTACAAAGACTTAACTCAAAATGTATCAAAGAACTAAACATAAAAGTTAAAATTCTAAAACTCTTGAAAGAAAACATAGGGAAAAGATTCACAATATTAGGTCTGCCAATAATTTCTTTCTTTTTTAAACAGGCTCCACACCCAGGGTGGAGCCTAATATGGGGCCTGAACTCACAACCCTGAGATCAAGACCTGAGCTGACATTGAGGCACATGCTTACTGACTGCGCCACCCAGGCATCCACGGACCTGGCAGTGATTCCCTGACTATGATACCAAAGCACCAGCAAACAAGTAAACATAGACAAACAGGGTCTATACAACCTCAAAGTGTTACAATCCAGACAGTGAAGTGACGACAAATAGAATGGGAAAAATATGTGCAAATCATGTATTTGACAATAAGTTAATATACAAATAACTCCTACGAACTTCGTAACAAGGCAACAAGTAGCCCAATGAGAAAAAGGACGAAGAACTTGTACAGACGTTCCATGAAAGAAGATGTATAAATGGCCAATGAACCTATGAAATGATGCTCCACATCACTAACCATTAAAAAAGCAAATCACAACCACGGTGAGGTTCACCTCACATCCATTAGGATGGCCACTACAAAAATAAAATGTTGGCAAGGATATGGAGGAATTAGGACACTTGTGCATTGCTGATCGGAATGTAAAATGGTGCAAGCGCTATGTAAACAGTATGAGAGTCCCTCAAAAAACTAAAAAATAGAACTACCATATAATCCAGCAATCCTACTTCTAGGCGTGTAGGCAAAAGAATTGAAAGCAGGGTCTCCAGAGACGTCCATCTTCATAGAAGCATTCTTCATCATAGCCAAGTGGTGGTCGCAACTCAAATGTCCATCAAGATAAATGGATAAAGAAAATGTGGTGGCCTGAGGTCCTTCCCCACCTTCTCCAAGGCTTCAGCATGGTCCTGGTGAGTTGGGAGACTTTTTCCCAAAGGGACACGGGGCTCACTGTACTATGTGTATTGCTCTGCAGTTAGGTTTTGAAGGAGCGCATCCCTGCCCCCCCTCCCAAGGTCAGGCACAGGGGCCTCGCGAGCTGCACAACACGTCAGGAGGCCAGATGGTCCCCAAGGCCACTGAGCCCTTCACTGATGCAGGACTTCGATGCGATTCCCTCCTGTTGCCAAATCGCAGGGCGGCCCTGCACACCCTGCAGCCCTCGCACCCTAGGCTCCCACCCTAGGGAAGGTCTCCGTGTTGGCACCTCGAGACAGGGACGTGTGGGCAAATTCAAGGGGTGAAGCCGTACTGGCAGGGAGGAGCTGTCAAAACCCAGCTGACAATCGGACCTGGGATACTAACCTCTCCCACTTGAGGTCCTTGAATTGATCCAAAATTGTTTGAAAATTTATCCTCTAAGATTGTTCCTTTATTGGATAGTTTGTCTTGTTTGTGTGAGAGACAGGCAGAGAGCAGGGAGCAGGAGAGGGAGCCCCAGTTCCTCAAGCCCACTCGCACCAAGCCCAGGGCCTGCCAGGGCGGGATCTCAGGGTGCTGAGGCCACGACCTGAGCCACAGCCGAGAGTCACATGCTCAGTGACTGAGCCGCAGGCGTCAAGGCCCGGGTTCCTGCCGTGGGGACTCCTGCCCCCCACAGCCCCCGAGAGCTCGGGCTGCGGTCTGTGCTCCCAGCCCAGGCCTCCCGGCGGCTCCCTGCAGGCTGCACGTCCCTCTGTCCCACCTCAGGGTGCAGGGGCCGCGGCCGGGAAGGGGCGTCCGATCTGCCCGACCAAGCCCAGCCGGACGGACCTGCTGGAGCTCGAAGTCCGACAACTGCTGCCCGCCTTGCAGCGCAGGGACATCATCTCAATTTTCAGCTTTTTGGATGACTATCGTGGATTCGCCACCACGGACGAGGTGCTGGACCTGCTGTTCACCGAGTGAGCACCTGCCCCTCCGCAGCCCAGGGCTGGGCCACCTGCTGCTGGGGAGGCTGGGGATGGTGTGAGCTTCCCGGCCTCGGGCTGCTCCCCCGCCTGGAGCAGGGTCCCCCAGGGCCTAGCGGGGTTCTGGAGGGCAGCCCCGGGGCCTGGCCTGTGGCGGGTCGGCCAGAGGGGCTGTGCCTGTGCTCAGCAGCCGTCCTCCTCCCCGTGACCAGGCCTGTGCCTCCTCCCCTCCCCCCCATCACCAGGGTCCTGAGCGGCCTGTTTCCCCATTGAAAGGGAGGTTTGAGAGTCCATCGGGGGTCTGTGTCCTGGAGCAACTGGACAGGGGACCGTGGGGACTCCGGGGCACCCCGGGCCCACTCGGATATGGGCCATGGGCCTGGCCGGAGCCCTTTCATTCCTCAAGCCTTCAGGAGGCCCCAGCAGGTGCGGGCGCTTCTCCGGGATCTGCCCGTGGCCCCACGCAAGAGCTGACAGCCCCCGGGTCTCCGGCCTAGTCGGGGTCAGAGGGTGACAGCCCCCATGATGAGAAGGCGCGTCCCCAGCACGATTCATGGGATGCCCCCCGCCCTCCTCTAGATATGGGTGCATCGTAGCTGCATGTGGTGCCAACGACCCGGTCCTGCCGCATTGGAAACTGAGTGACTGGCTCCTGCAGGAGGGCCTTCCCTCTCCAGGAGGGCAGCGAGGGGGCTGTGGGGCGGTGGGGGGGCTGCACCCTCACCCCACACATCTGCAATTCCCGTGACACGGTAAAGGTCTAAGGGCCCTTTAGGAAAAGAACAAAGGAGAGCCGTGGATGGAGTGTGGGCTTGGTGGGAGAGCACTGGGACCCCTAAGGGAGACCTCCATGCCCCCCCAACCCTCTCTCTGCCCCACACCTGGGGCCCAGAGCAGAGGGGGTGGGGAGCATTGCACTCCCCAATCTAGTGGCACCTGGACCCGGGGGCACGACAGGTGCTCAGAAGGGCTGGTGAGGGCTCCCGGACCAGGCGGCCCCCGCCCCGTGGGAGAAGCGAGATTAGAGTCAGTGGAAGGACACCCCCGGGGGCCCCTCGGGAGGGAGGCAGCCCAGAGCCACAGGAGGGAAGGTGGCGGTCCTGAGCGGCTCCTGGCAAGGCCTGGCAGGACACAGAGCCTGAGCCCTCCTGGCTTGGAGCTTCCCAGAGCGACAGTGTGTGCAGTGAGGGCAATGACAGGCCAGACGCCCAAGTCCCCTGATGCCTGCCGGTGGATTCAAGGGGCAAGTGCGCAGGGAGCCAGGCTGTGGAGAAGCCCTGCTTCCCCTGGAGAGACGGTGATGGTCACCCCGCTGGGCGTGGGCTCCCTGCACAGACGCTTCATGCCAGCCCCTCCTCGGGGGGGCAGGTCCTGTGGCAGGGAGGACCGCCAGGTGTCAGGTGGACAAAGAGCAGGACTGGCCTCCGACAGCCCCCACGGGAGGCCAGGGCCCCGGGTCCTGCAGGGCTTCCCTGGGACACCTGCATGTGATGGAGCCCTGTCTTCTGACACCTGTGCCCACCTGTCCCTCCCTAGGGCCATCTGCTGCATCCTGGAAATTTGGCTGGATTATTATCGGGAGGATTTTTGTCAGCTCCCAGAATTTCCCTCCCTGAGGAAGCTTCTGGAATTCCTAAGGCAGCACATGCCAGGTTCAGATGTGGAACTCTGTGCCCAGCGTTACCTCCAACAATTCAGACACCTCCATGAAGCGGAGCCAGAGGCTGGGTGTGAGGAGGACTGGGGGTGGCTGAGTTGGGGATAGGGTGGGCCCCACGGATGCATCCTCCGTGCAGCTGGGCTGGGAGCAGAGGGTAGGCTCACACCCCCATCCCCACGGGCTGCAGGCTGGGGGCATCTCCCAGGGCTCAGACACGTTGAGCAGTGGGAAGAGTGGCCTTGATTTGGGAGGGACGTGGATAGTCCGTCCTGGTGCTGATACTTTGTCTTCTTGGTGCTACAGCTTCGGCCGGAGCAAAACACCCTGTACCAGCTCAGGAGCCCGCCCTAGCTCCGACCGTGGGGCCTGCTGCCCCGTCAGGGCCTGAGGGGATCGAGGCCGTCCTGGCTGCTGGGGCTGAGGGCTTGGCCTGCGCTGAGGCGCCCGCTGGGAGGCGAAGCCCCTGCAGATAGTGGTCACTGCTCTAGTTCACTGCTCCACCCTGGGGGTGGCACCTGCACCCTTGGGAGCCCTGGAGGAGGAGCAGGTGCCACCCCTTGCTCTCGAGGTCGTGGATGTGCCCGAGCCACCTCCTAACTCAATGGAGCAATCGGACTCGGGGCCGGAGCAACCCCTTGATCCACCCCAAGAGCCCGCCCCAGCTCCAAATGTGGGGCCTGCTGAAGCTTCAGGGTCTGAGGTGATCGAGCTGGTCCTGGCTTCCAAAGAAGGATAGGATGTATTTCAAACATTAGATCAACTTAGATTATCAAGACAGAAACTGAAATGGGAAGGGAAACACTCATAGTTTTCTTTTCTTTCTCTCTCTCTCTCTCTCTCTCTTTTTTTTTTTTATGGTGCCCTCTCAGTATCACCAGCTGGCATTTTTCCTGTGACAATTACTGGAGAAACAAGTGGCTCTTATCCCAGCAGTCAATGAAACACACAATAGATATTTAGAAGAAAGAGAATCGCCAACCACATGCAACACAGATGTCAGAAATGTAAAAGGGTTGGATAGAGTCTTCTTTTTTCTCAAAGTTTCACAAGGCAAACAACATATTTCCATCACACCTACTTTTGAATACAGTGATTAATTCAAAGCAGATCTCTATGCCTCGGTGCTATTGACATTTGGGGCTAGATAATACTTTGGGTAGGGGCCACGTGCATTGTAGGACGGTTAGCAGTACCCCCGGCCTTTATCCATTACACTCTGGCACCTCTGTCCCGTTCCAACAACCGAAAATATCTCCAGACATTGTCAAATATCTCCCAGGCAGTGGAAGTATCCTGCTCCCCCACTGGTGAGTGAGAACCACTGGTGTAAAAACCAGTTTGCATACACAAATTTTGGGTTGTAACCTATTTCTAACATACTTTATTATCACTAAGCATTGAAAAATATCCATAGTACTCAAACACAAAATGCTATCTCTTCATAAATCCCAAATGGTAAGAATGGATATATTAGAACAGTGTTGAAAATGAGCAGATTTTGTTCCCCCAAATCTACCAGAACTCTTTGAAGGCACAAGTCTTTCTGCTACTCTTAAAATGTGTCATGAAATTCGGAAAACACAGAATTACTTTTGTAAATTCATTTTTAATTGAAAATCTGATAAAACTTTATCTCAGCTCTTGAGTCTCTAATATCACCCAAGAGCAGGAAAGTGTTGCTAATCCTAGTACAAATTTCTCAGGATAAAGCACATTTCACCCCCAGATTACTTGAATTTCACCATAAAGGTCATAGTTTTCCAGTTGCATTGTACTGGAATTCTTTTATATGCAGCCATAACAAAATAATCTCTTATAATAATCTGTTATTTTATTGCTTTATAAAAAATATTTTAGTTTTCTAAATATTGAAGATCCCAGTCATGGTATATAGAGAAAGTATCTTCAAGATACTTTGATTCAAACTGAGTTTTCATTACTTTTTAACAATATCCAGATGTTACATATTTTGTAATACGTTAAACATCATTAAACATTTTTTTTTTAACTTTTAAAAATTAGGTACTTTTAGAAGAGATAGGCCAAGATGGCAGCATAGGAAAACCATGAACTCACTTCCTTCCATGGAAACGCCACATCTATAGCTACAAAAGTAACTCCCCCTGAAAAAGAACAGAATCACTCTCTAAACAGCTTCTTCCACAGCAGGGGATAAAAGGAGGCACACTGAGATGGCAGGAGAGCCAGAGACAAGGTCTCACCAAAACTTCCAGCCCTACTGCAGTGACCTACAACAACAGGGAGGGATATCACTTCTTCCTGAGAAGTGAGGCATTTGTGCCCCACGTCAGGCTCTCCAGCCCTTGGGACACGTATCAGAGACACAAGGCCCTAAAAATGTCCGGCTTTGAAAACCAATGAGGCTTATAGCCAAGGGATCTGGGGTCTGTGGGGATCTGAGATACTTCTTCTGAGAAGCTCACATGCAGATGCAGTCGTCCTGGGATGCAGCCCAAAGTCAGTTTCACTTACGGACAGTCATCCATGATGTGGAAGCAAATGATCCTCCTTGTGACGTAGCGTCAGTAGCCTAACACTTCATCACAATTCCTGTGTCACTCGCCTCCCTTCATCTTATGGTATAGACATTTTACCATCTCAAACCATCACAAGGAGAGTGAGTATAGCACAATAAGATACTGAGAGAAACAGATGACATTCACATAACTTATACTGTAGTAAATAGTTAAATATTTCATCTCTTACTGTGCCTAACTTATAAATTAAACCTTATCATAGGTATGTCTATAAAGGAAAAAATATATATATAGTTTTCAGGCATCTACTGGGGGCCTTGGGATATATCTCCCACAGATGGAGAGGCACTACTACCCAGGCTATTCATATATGAAACTCATGGTCATCACAAGGCAAAACCCTATAGAACATACACAGAAGAAAATGAGAAATAAATCTAAATATGACACTAAAGAAACCACAAGGGAAGAAAGCAAGGGAAGATGAAAGGAACTAAGAACTACAGAAATAGCCAGAAAGCAATTGACAAAGTGGCAGTAGGTAAATACCTATCAATAATTTCTTTGCACCTAAATGGACTAAATTCTCCAAAACGCAAAGAGCAACTAAATAGGTAAAAAGTCAAGACTCACCTATCTATCTCCTCTAAGAGACTCACCTCAGATATAAGGATACACACAGACTCAAAGTGACAGGAAAGGAAAAAATATTTCATACAAATGAAAAACAAAAAGAAAGGTAGGATAGATGCCTGACAAAATAGACTTTAAAACAAAGACTAGAGGGAGGGGGCAAGATGTCGGAAGAGTAGGGTCTCCAGGTCACCTGTCCCCACCCACTTAACCTAGATAACTTTCAAATCATCCTGAAAACCTATGAATTCGGCCTGAGATTTAAAGAGAGAACAGCTGGAATGATAGAGTGAGAAGAGTTCGCACTTCTATGAAGGTAGGAAGATGGGAAAAAAAAAAAGAGAGAGAAATAAAAAGCCTCCAAGGGGGAGGGGCCCGTGAAGAGCCTAGCTAAGGCCCTGTGGCGAGTGCGCCCAGGAGGGAGGGCCCAGGCCCAGAGGAGCAGGAGCTGCACCAACCTTCCCGGACAGAAAGGCGCTGGCAGGGAGCTCGGGCAGGACCCCAGGAGGGCAGGGATGCCCTCAGGCTCCTGGGGGCACTAACAGACACCTGCGCCCCGGGGAGAGCACCCACACACTCCAGCCGAGCTCCCTAAAGGGCTGCAGCGCTGGCCCCGTGGGGCCCAGGAGCAGCTCGGAGGCAGCTCAGGGAGGACGGGGCTGCTGGAGGGGATGGGCGGCCCAGGAGCGATTGCAGCAGCGCAGGCCCCGGAGCCCAGGGCACCGGGGGACACAGCCCAGGATCCACACTCCCCCCGGGACAGGCAGAGGCTGGAGGGCCAGGACAGCCAGGATGCTCCTGCTGCCGGGCGGCCCCGAGCTCTGCAGATCGCCCGACCCTGGAGCATCCAGGCCCTTGCAGACTGAGACTCCATAGTTACTGCAGGAGCTGAATCCAGCGCTCTGGACAGAGGTCCAGAATATGTATTTGAACAAATCATAGCCGAAAACTTTCCTAATCTGGGAAGGGAAACAGGCATTCAGATCCACGAAATGCAGAGATCGCCCCCCTAAAATCAATAAAAACTGCTTAACACCTCAACATTTAATAGTGAAGCTTGCAAATTCCAAAGATAAAGAGAAGATCCTTAAAGCACCGAGAGACAAGAAATCTCTAACTTTTATGGGGAGAAATATTACATTAACAGCAGACCTCTCCACAGAGACCTGGCAGGCCAGAAAAGGATGGCAGGATATAGTCAGGGTCCTAAATGAGAAGAACCTGCAGCCAAGAATACTTTATCCAGCAAGGCGCTCATTCAGAATAGCAGGAGAGATAAAGAGCTTCCAAGATAGGCAGAAACTGAATGAATATGTGACCACCAAGCTGGCTCTGCCAGAAATATTAAGGGGGGGCCCTGTAAAAGAAGGAGGAAGTCCAAGGGAACAATCCACAAAAACAGGGACTGAATAGGTATCATGATGACACTAAATTCCTACCTTTCAATAGTAACTCTGAATGTGAATGGGCTTAATGACCCCATCAAAAGGCGCAGGGTTTCAGACTGGGTAAAAAAGCAAGACCCATCTATTTGCTGTCTCCAAGAGACTTATTTTATTTTATTTTATTTTATTTTATTTTATTTTATTTTATTTTTAAAAAAATTCTTTTTTTAAAAATTATTTATTTATTTATGATGTCACAGAGAGAGAGAGAGAGGCAGAGACATAGGCAGAGGGAGAAGCAGGCTCCATGCACCAGGAGCCCGATGTGGGATTCAATCCTGGGTCTCCAGGATCGTACCCTGGGCCAAAGGCAGGCGCCAAACCGCTGCACCACCCAGGGATCCCGAGACTCATTTTAGACATAAGGACACCTACAGCCTGAAAATAAAAGGTTGGAGAACCATGTACCTTTCAAATGGTCCTCAAAAGAAAGCAGGGGTAGCCATCCTTATATCAGAGAAATTAAAGTGTGTTCCAAAGACTGTAGTGAGAGATGAAGAGGGACACTATATCATACTTAAAGAATCTATCCAACAAGAGGACTTAACAATCATCAATATATATACTCCAAATGTGGGAGCTGCCAAGTATATCAATTAATAACCAAAGTTAAGACGTCAATCCCATTTACAATTGCACCCAAAAGCAAAAGATACCTAGGAATCAACCTAACCAAAGAGGTAAAGGATCTATACCCTAAAAACTACAGAACACTTCTAAAAGAAATTGAGCAAGACACAAAGAGATGGAAAAATATTCCATGCTCATGGATTGGAAGAATTAATATTGTGAAAATGTCAATGTTACCCAGGGCAACTTACAGGTTCAATGCAATCCCTATCAAAATACAATGGACTTTCTTCAGAGAGTTGGAACAAATCCTCTTAAGATTTGTGTGGAATCAGAAAACACCCCGAATAGCCAGGGGAATATTGAAAAAGAAAACCATAGCAGGGGGCATCACGATGCCAGATTTCAGGTTGTACTACAAAGCTGTGGTCATCAAGACAGTGGGGTCCTGGCACAAAAACAGACACATAGATCAATGGAACAGAATAGAGAATCCAGAAGTGGACCCTCAACTTTATGGTCAACTAACATTCGACAAAGGAAGAAAGACTATCCACTGGAAAAAAGACAATCTCTACAATAAATGGTGCTGGGAACACTGGACATCCACATGCAGAAGAAGGAAACTAGACCACTCTCTTACACCATACACAAAGAAAAACTCAAAATGGGTGAAAGATCTAAATGTGAGACCACATTCCATCAAAATCCTAGAGGAGAACGCAGGCAACACCCTTTTTGACTTGGCCACAGTAACTTCTTGCAAGATACATCCATGAAGGCAAGAGAAACAATAGCAAAAATGAACTATTGGGACTTAATCAAGATGAAAAGCTTCTGCACAGCAAAGGAAACCAACAACAAAACTAAAAGGCAACCTAGGGAATGGGAGAAATTGTTTGCAAATGACCTATCAGATAAAGGCTCTTATCCAAAATCTACAAAGGACTTATCAAACTCAACACCCAAAACCCAAATAATCCATTTAAGAAATGGGCCGATGACAGAATAGACGTTCTTCCCAAGAAGACCTACAAATGGCGAACAGGCACATGGGAATACTCAACATCACACGTCATCAGGGAAAAACAAACCAAAATCATGATGAAATCCCTTCTCACACCTGTCAGAATGTCTAAAATTAACAACACAGAAAACAACAGATGTTGGCAAGGTTACAGAGAAAGGGGAACCATCTCATACTCTTGGGGGTCTGCAAACTGGTTGCAACCACTCTGGAAAACACTGTGTGCACAGGCTGCAGGGAGGGGGGGGGGGCGTCTGCAGCCCCGAGCCCTGCCCCTGCAGCTTCCTCCAGGAGTGGGTCAGGGAGGGGGTCCCAGGGAGTGAGGTCACTGCCGTGTCACAGAGCCCAACAACACTTGGAACCCCCGTAACCAGGCACCCGCATCCAGTGCAGCCCCAGCTCAGGCTCACTTGGCTGGAGACATCTGCTACTAGAAGATGTTCTCTTGCTGCCTTCTCACCTCTGGGGGCTCTGGCTCCCAGGAACCCCAGGGGTGCGGCTTGTTCCAATGCTGTAGGCATTGGCTCCAGAATAAATACCAACGCATCCGGGCCTTTATCAGGAGGCGCCTTCCGGTAACACAGCGCAGGCCAGGGCAGGCCCCCTGTGCCACCATCCTGGGAGCCCCATCCCCTCCTCCTCAGTTTCAGGAAACCAGGGATGTGTGAGCAGGTCCCATGCAGGCTGGGGGACCCTGCAGGGCGGCAGGTTTCCCGGGGATCCCTTCAGGGTCACCCTGATGTCATGGTGGGCAGGGGGCAAACAGGGTTCCTGAGGTCCTCTACTCGCCCCGGAGTCACCCCAAGGCCCTGCAGCCACATCCCTTTGGTGTCCCCGGGGGCGGTGGGTGCCGCCTGCACTGTGGTGTGTCTGGGTGGAGGCAGCTGGGGGTGCGGCCCAGCCGAGGGGGCCAGACCGGGCGCTGAGGCCTCCTGCCTGGCTGCCGGGCACTGTCTCCACAGAGCTGCACCCGGGTCGTGGGGTGCGAGCAGGAGGAAGGGGTCGTCTGCCCCACCGCCTCCAGGAGCAGGGAGGTGCCCTGCGCAGCTAACGGAGGCCAGCGCGGGCTCAGGGTGAGTGCAGGGGCTGGGCTCCCCCTACACTCCTGCTCCCACATGAGTCTGGATCCCCCCCTCCCCACACCTGCTCCCATGGCCCTGCCCCTGCCTGGGCCAGATGCAGAGTCCCTGCGCACAGATGTGTGGGAACATCAGAATAGAGCCCTCAGGGGAGGCCTGGTCGCCCGGGGGTTAGCGCCTGCCTTCCCCCAGGCCCTGACCCCGCAGGCCCGGGATCGAGCCCCGCCTGGGCTCCCTGCACAGGGCTGCTTCTCCCTCTGTCTGTGCGGCTGCCTCTCTCGGTCTCTGTCTCTCTGTGTCTCTTGAGGTCCTTGGATTGACCCAAATATTTTGAACATTTATCCTCTGAGATTGTTTCTCTATTGCATAGTTTGTCCTGTTTGTGTAAGAGACAGGCAGGGAGCTTGAGCGGGAGAGGGAGCCCCAGCTCCTCAAGCCCACGGGGCCCCCAGCGCGGGGCCTGCCAGGGCGGGATCCCAGGCCTCCAGGCGGCTCCCTGCAGGCTGCACGTCCCCTCTGTCCCACCTCAGGGTGCAGTGGCCTCTGCCTGGATGGGGCATCGGATCGTCCCGGCCAAGCTCAGCCGGACGGACCTGCTGGAGCTCGAAGTCCGACAACTGCTGCCCGCCTTGCAGCGCAGGGAGATCATCTCCATTTTCACCTTTTTGCATGATTACCGTGGATTTGCCACCACAGACGAGGTGCTGGACCTGCTGTTCACCGAGTGAGCACCTGCCCCTCCGCAGCCCAGGGCTGGGCCACCTGCTGCTGGGGAGGCTGGGGATGGTGTGAGCTTCCTGGCCTCGGGCTGCTCCCCCGCCTGGAGCAGGGTGCCCCAGGGCCTAGCGGGGTCCTGGAGGGCAGCTATTTCACTCCTCCCCGTGACGAGACCTGGGCCTCCTCCCCCCGTCACCAGGGTCCTGAGCTGGCCTGTTTCCCCATTGAAAGGGAGGTTTGAGAGTCCATCGGGGGTCTGTGTCCTGGGGCAACCAGCCTGGGGGACCCCGGGACGCCCCAGGACCACTCGGATATGGGCCATGGGCCTGGCCGGAGCCCTTTCATGCTCAAGCCTTCAGGAGGACCCGGCAGGTGCGGGCGCTTCTCCGGGATCTGCCCGTGGCCCCACGCAAGAGCTGACGGCCCCCGGGGCTCCGGCCTAGTCGGGGTCAGAGGGTGACAGCCCCCATGATGAGAAGGCGCGTCCCCAGCACGATTCATGGGATGCCCCCGCCCTCCTCTAGATATGGGTGCATCGTAGCTGCATGTGGTGATAACGACGCGGACCTGCAGCGCTGGAAACTGTGAGTGACTCCGGCTCCTGCAGGAGGGCCTTCCCTCTCCAGGAGGGCAGCGAGGGGGCTGTGGGGCGGTGGGGGGGCTGCACCCTCACCCCACACATCTGCAATTCCCGTGACACAGTAAAGGTCTAAGGGCCCTTCAGGAAAAGACTGAAGGAGAGCAGTAGATGGGGTGCGGGCTTGGTGGGAGAGCACTGGGACCCCTAAGGAGACCTTCTCCATGCCCCCCCAACCCTCTCTCTGCCCCACACCTGGGGCCCAGAGCAGAGGGGGTGGGGAGCATCGCACTCCCCAATCTGGTGGCACCTGGACCCGGGGGCACAGCAGGTGCTCAGGAGGGCCGGTGAGGGCTCCCGGACCAGGCGGCCCCCGCCCCGTGGGAGAAGCGAGATTAGAGTCAGTGGAAGGACACCCCCGGGGGCCCCTCGGGAGGGAGGCAGCCCAGAGCCACAGGAGGGAAGGTGGCGGTCCTGGGCGGCTCCTACAAGGCCTGGCAGGACACAGAGCCCGAGCCCTCCTGCCTTGGAGCTTCCCAGAGTGACAGTGTGTGCAGTGAGGGCAATGACAGGCCAGACGCCCCCCATCCCCTGATGCCTGCCGGTGGACTCAAGGGGCAGGTGGGTAGGGACCAGGCTGAGGAGGGAGCCCCCTTCCCCAGGAGAGACGCTGATGGTCACCCCGCTGGGCCTGGGCTCCCCGCACAGAGGCTTCGTGCCAGCCCCTCCTCGGGGAGCAGGCCTGTGGCAGGCAGGACCGCCAGGTGGCAGGGGGACGAGGAGCAGGACTGGCCTCCGACAGCCCCCACGGGAGGCCGGGGCCCCGGGTCCTGCAGGGCTTCCCCGGGACACCTGCATGTGACAGAGCCCTGTCTTCTGACGCCTGTGCCCGCCTGTCCCTCCCCAGGGCCATCTGCTACATGTTGAAAATATGGCTGGATTACTATCGGGAGGACTTTTGTCAGCTCCCAGAATTTCCCTCCCTGAGGAAGCTTCTGGAATTCCTAAGACAGCACATGCCAGGCTCAGACGTGGAAGTCCGGGCCCTGCGTCACCTGAGGCAGTTCAGAAGCCTCCATGCAGCAGAGCCAGAGGCTGGGGGTGAGGAGGCCTGGGGGTGGCCAAGCTGGGGACAGGGGGTGCCCGCGGATCCAGCCAACGTGCAGCTGGGCCGGGAGCAGGGGGTGGGCTCACACCCCACCCACGGGCTGCAGCCTGGGGACACCTCCCAGGGCTCCTGCCCTCACACACGGGGAGCGGTGGGAAGAGTGGCCTTGACTTGGGAGGGACGTGGACAGTCCGTCCTGGTGGTGCTACTTTTTGTCTTCTTGGATCCACAGCTTCGGCCGGAGCAAAACACCCTGAATCCGCCCTGGAGGCCGCCCCAGCTCCGACCGCGGGGCCTGCTGCCCCGTCGGGGCCTGGGGGCATCGAGGCCGTCCTGGCTGCCTGGGCTGAGGGCTCGGCCCGCGCTGCGGTGCCCGCTGGGGAGGCGGAGCCCCTGCAGGTAGTGGTCACTGCTGAAGTTCACCGCTCCGCCCTGGGGGAGCCGCCTGCACCCCTGGGAGCCCTGGGGGAGGAGCAGGCGCCAGCCCCTGCTCTGGAGGTCGTGGATGTGCCCGAGCCGCCTCCTAACTCGATGGAGCAACCGGCCTCGGGGCCGGAGCCACCCGTTGAGCCACCCCAGGAGCCCGCCCCAGCTCTGGCTGTGTGGCCTGCTGCTTCAGGGCCTGAGCTAATCGAGCTGGACCTGGGTGCCGGAGAGGAGGACCTGGTCAAGGCCGAGATGCTGGCTCCTGAGGCGAAGGTGGTGCACGTGCTGGTCGAACCTATGATTCCCCGCCCCGATGAGGAGGAGCCCCCTGCACCCGCGGCCACCCCGGAGGAGTAGGCCCCGGCGCCTGCATTCGGGGTCCCCAGAGGGCCAGAGCTGCCACCTGACTCCGGAACAACTGGCTTCGACCCCTGCGCAGCCCCCTGACCACCTCGGGAGCCCGCCCCAGCTCCCACCGCGGGGCTGGTGATGGCTGCAGCCCAGTGGAGACTTGCCCTCCCCTGTCATTTTACTGTTTCTATATTTTGAGTTTTTCTTTAACCTGTATAATGGCTTATAGAGTTTTATTGTAATAAAGGATAAGTTAGCTTCACACAAAATTGACTCTGATGCTTTTAAATGATACATCGTGGTACTTTAGGTCCATTCACAGTGTCGCAGGCCCGGAGCCCAGGGCATCGGGGGACACAGCTGAGGGTCTGGTGCCCCCCGGGCCAGGCAGAGGCCGGGAGGACACAGGACAGCCAGGTCGCTCCTGCTGCCGGGTAGCCCCGAGCTGTGCAGACCGGCAGCCCCACCCCGGAGCACCCAGGGCCCTGTGGACGGGGAGCTGGGGTGGTTACTGCAGGAGCTGGGTCCAGGGCTGGACAGCTGGCCGCCGCCACTGTGGTTGTCCCCCCTGATGTCACCCTGTACCTGGAACTGAGCAGGGGCCTCACAGGATAAACAATCCCACTGAGACGTGCACCTGGCAGAGGGCTGGGCAGCTCCCCCAGGTGCACACACCTGAGAATCAGCACAGCAGGCCCCTCTCCCAGAACACCTTTTCAGAGGAAAAGCAAGTTATTGACCAAGCAGCACTGGAAAGTTCCAGGGGAAGTCGAGGGATTTACAGTATATGGAATAAGACGATACTCCCCCCTGTTTTTTCTTTTCTGTTTGTATCTGTTGTTTCCCCACCCCCATTTTTTCTTCTTTTTTCTTCATCTTTTTTTTTTCTGTGTCTTTTTCTCCTTTTTCCAGTAAAAGTTGTTTCTGGCCACTCCGCCCTGAGCAAAATGACTAGAAGGAAAAACTCACCTGAAAAGAAAGAATCAGAAACAGTCTTCTCTCCCACTCCTAAATTAGTTACAAAATTTGGATTACAATTCAATATCAAAAAGCCAATTCATAAGCGCAATTATAAAGCTACTGGTGGCTCTAGAAAAAAGCAGAAAGGATTCAAGAGACTTCATGACTGCAGAATTTAGATCTAATCTGGCCGAAATTAAAAATTAATTAAGTGAGATGCAATCCAAAGTGGAGGTCCTAAGGATGAGGATTAACGAGGTAGAAGAACGAGTGAGTGACATAGAAGACAAGTTGAGGGCAAGGATGGAAACTGAGGAAAAAAGAGAAAAATAAAAGATCATGAGGATAGGTTAACGGAAATAAGAGACAGCCTCTGAAGGAAAAATCTACGTTTAATTGGGGTTCCCGAGGACGCCAAAAGGGACAGAGGTTAGAGACTGTATTTGAACAAATCATAGCTGAGACCTTCCCTAACTTGGCAAGGGAAACAGGCATTCAGATCCAGGAGATAGAGAGATCCCCCCCTAAAATCAATAAATACCGCTCAACACCTCGACATTTAATACTAAAACTTGCAAATTCCAAAGATAAAGAGAAGATCCTTAAAGCAGCAAGAGACAAGAAATCACTAGCTTTTACGGGGAGAAGCATTAGGACAATAGCAGACCTCTCCACAGAGACCTTGCATGGCGAGAAAGGGCCGGCAGGATATAGTCAGGGTCCTAAATGAGAAGAACCTGCAGCCAAGAATACTTTATCCAGCAAGGCGCTCATTCAGAATAGCAGGAGAGATAAAGAGCTTCCAAGATAGGCAGAAACTGAAAGAATATGTGACCACCAAGCTGGCTCTGCCAGAAATATTAAGGGGGGGGGGCCCTGTAAAAGAAAGAGGAAGTCCAAGGGAACAATCCACAAAAACAGGGACTGAATAGGTATCATGATGACACTAAATTCCTACCTTTCAATAGTAACTCTGAACGTGAATGGGCTTAATGACCCCATCAAAAGGCGCAGGGTTTCAGACTGGATAAAAAAGCAAGACTCATCTATTTGCTGTCTTCAAGAGACTCATTTTAGACATAAGGACACCTACAGCCTGAAAATAAAAGGTTGGAGAACAATGGAGCATTCGAATGGTCCTCAAAAGAAAACAGGGGTGGTCATCCTTCTATCCGTGTTCTTGCCGCCTCTCTCACTTGGTGGAAAATTCACCCAGAAGGTCTTGGGTCCCCCACCTCTGGGTGTGAGTCCAAAGGACTGTATCTGGGTCCCTTGACCTTGTCATGGAACAAGCTGGCCATGATCAAAGGAGAGGGGACACCACAGATTTCCTTCCCTCTCTTCCACAGACATGGAAGAGGAGACCCGAAGATAGATACCCCTGTCCTCCCGGCCCCCATCCCCATGCCTCCCTCTGATTGGAGGAGCTGACCAAAGCAGCCCTAAAGGGCCATAACACTTGACCAATCCAGCTGCTGGCAGAGGGGGGAACCAAGCATTTTCCCAAGTGGCATTTTCATCTCGCTTTCACCCTAAGATTGTCTTAAGCAGCAGCCCAGCTTGCCCAGCCCCTGGTGGGTGGTGGGAGAGAAGGAGAGCTGGCATTCCTCTAGGTGGCAAGCGGCGACTCTACACCCTCCACCTGCCCCAGGACTGGGTTGGATTAGAAAAATGCTTATTTTTCTTGTATCGATGTAGAAACTCTATTTTCTCCCAAAGACACTATTTTTGCAGCTGTTTGAGGTTTGTATATTTTCCATACTGCAGAGCTTATGCAAAATTGAAGAAGAATGTTAATGTTCAAGTTTTCTTATCCTGTGTTTAGAAGTTGTTTTTTGCAGATCTTGGTGTTAATAGACCAAATAAATAAGTATTTCCCTCCCCCCCCAAAAAAAGGTATTGATTTCTTCTGTATTTTCCTTTTGGATTTTGTAAAACAGAAGTTTAAGACCACAAGTTGGAAGAAAGGTCACATTCTTTAAACAAAAGTACATGGGGCTCTGAAAGATTTGTATCTCTGTGCTTGAACTTGTATGGCCTTAAACCTGTTTCAGCTTTAACAATAGAATTTTACTTGGGCAATATTTGCCCATTCTGGTGTAACTTAATGTGACTCTAGTGCTTAACAGCTGCCATTGAAGCTAGTATTCTTATTCAGTTCTATAATGTTAGAATATCTTTTGTTGAAGATATGAATGAAGTGTGCATGTGCATCAACTTTTGAATTCACTTTTGTGCCATTTTTGTAAATACAATAGTTTTGCACAACCTCTCAAAAATAATACCGATATCAATATCAATACCAGGCCCTGGGTGGAAGGTGGACGCTCAACCCCGGAGTCACCTGGGGGTCCTAGACTTAGCTAATTATTGAATAGACTGTGTTATTTTCCAGTCGTCTACTGCTTTTTTGTTTCTTTATCATTTATTTCTGCTCAATCATGATTATTTCTCTCCTTTTGCCTTTAGGCATTAATTACTGCTCCTTTCCTAGCTCCCTTAGGGGTCAGGCTAGGTTGTGTATTTGCACCTCTTCTTGCATCTCGAGGTGGGCCTGTATTGCAGTATACTTTCCTCTTAGGACCACTTATAGACAAGTAGAGCTTTTCCTCCAAGGTCAGCAGAAGTTTGATACTGTCCGGTTTTCATTTTCATTTGCTTCCATGTATTTTTTATTTCCTTTTTAATATTCTGATTAACCCATGTATTGTTTAGTATGGTATTCTTTAACCTCCATGTATTTGTGCTTTTTCCAACTTTTTCCTTGTGATTGACTTTAGGTTTCATAGCATTGTGGTGAGACATTATGCATGATATGATCTCAGTCTTTTTGTATTTGTTGTGGCCCGATAGGCGACCCAGTGTGTGATCTATTCTGGAGAATGTTCCATGTGCGTTCAAGAAGAATGTGTATTCTGGTGCTTTCAGACAAAATGTTCTGAATATGTCTGTTAAGACCATCTGGTCCAGTTTGTTATTTAAACCATTTTTTCCAAAAAAATAAAAAAATAAAAATAAATAAACCATTTTTTTCTTGTTGATTTTCAGGTAGATTATCTGCCTGTTGCTCTAAGTGGTGTGTTAAAGTCTCCTAATATTGTATTATTTCAGTGACTTTAAGTTTGTTTTTAATTGATTTTTAGGTTTGAGTGCTCCAGTTTGGGGGGCATAAATATGTACAACTGTTAGATGTTCTTGCTGGATAGATCCCTTTATTATATTATAGTGCCCTTCTTCATCTCTTCTTACAGCCTTTAGTTTCAAATCTAGTTTGTCTGATGTAAGTGTGGCTGCTGACTTTCTCTTGATGTCCATTTGCATGGTACATGGTTCTCCATCTGCTCACTTTGAATCTACAAGTGTCTTTAAGTCTAAAGTGAGTTTCTTGTAGGCAGCATAGAGATGGATCTTGTTTTTTATCCATTCCGATATCCTATATCTGTTGGTGGGAGCAGTTAGTCTGTTTCCCTTCTGAGTGAGTGTTGATAGATATGAATTTAGTGCCATTGTGTTACTTGTGAGGTTGCTGTTCCTATGGATTTTCTCTCCTCCTTTGTAGTCTTTGTGGCTTGTGATCTTTCTTTCCCTCTTGAAAAGTCCCCTTTAATATTTCTTGCAGGGGTAAGGTAGTGGTCATGAACTCCTATTGTTTTTGTCTGTCTGGGAAACTCTTTTTCTCCCCTTCTATTCTGAATGACAGCCTTGCTGGAAAAGGATTTTTGGCTGCATATTACTCCCATTCAGCACATTGAGCACATGCTTCTCCCTTCTGATCTGTTAGGTTTCTGTGGAGAGATCTGCTGCCAACCTTATTTCTCTTCCACTATGATTATGCAGGGGACAATCCCAATCTTTTGGTATCGGTTAAGACCTGATTTGTGACCCAGTAATTTAATTTAGGGATTTCTTTTCCATTGCTGCTCTCAGGATGTTTTCCTCATCTCTATATTTTGCAAATTCTACTCTTATATGTCTTGGTGTTGGCCTGCTTTTGTTGATTCTGGCCAGAGTTCTCTGTGCCCCCTGGATTTGGATGTCACTTTCCTTCAGCAGATTAGGGAGGTCTTCAGTATAACTTCCTAGGGTAAGCTGTCTGCCCCCATTTCCCTGGGACACCTATGCTCTGCCTGTTATTATGCTTTATGAGGTCACCAGTTCTTTAAGTCTATATTCGTGATCTTTTTCTTTCCTTTGACTTTTCAGCTTCATTATCCCCCATAATTTAATTTTTTAAATTACTTATTCATTCTTCTGCTTCTTCTATCCTTGTGCTCATTGTATCTGGTGGATTTTGCATCTCGATTACAGGATTTTTTATTTCAGACTGACAAGTGTTTAGATCTTTTATCTCTGTGGTAAGGGACTCTCTGGTGTCTCTATGCTTTTCTTAAGCTCAGAGAGTATCCTTAGATGTTGTTTTAAATTCTGGGTCAGGCATATTACTTATATCTGTTGGAATAGATCCCTGGCTATGACCTTTTTTGTTCTTTCTTTTGGGATGAAGTCTTCCCTCTTGGCATTTTGCCTAAGTCTCTGTCTTCTAGGTGTTAGGAAAGCCTTTATGTTTCCTTGTAATGGGGGTCATGACTGTATTAAGAAGAGGTTGTATGCTGACCAGGTGGCGCCTGGGCTTCAGGAAGTGTCTGGAGTACGCTGTGTACTCTGCTGCTGTGTTTTGGCAGCTCTTTCCCTCAGGTCACCTGTGCAGTGTTTCCGCCTGCCTGCAGTGAGGCCCTTGTCCAGTGTGTGGTGAGTTTTACCTAGGTGTGCTGCGGTCATCTTGGTAGAAAGGCTAGATCCAGTATCCTCTAGAGCTGGTGTTGTATCACTTCATGGTGATGGGGAGTGGGTGTGGGTGCTGGGGAGTAGGTGCTGGTTGTCTGGGGGGGAGAGGCCCAGCTGCCCTTTCGGCTCTCAGGTACACTTGCCCTCATAAGAAAGCACCTGCAGAGCATAAGGGGTTGGGGATTGGTGTAAGTTTTCAAGCTCCCGCTTTGTTCTCTATACTGCTGCCTGAAGGCCTCAGTGTTGACTAGGAGCGGATAAAAATGGCATCACGCACTCAGTGTTCACACCCACAGCTATTCAGGAAGCCATCATAGAAGAGGGAACCATGTCCCCTCATTGGCCCCAGGCTTTCCTCAGATTCCTGCCTTCCCCCTGTCTGTGTCTGAGCTGTCTGACCCCCAGTGGCTCAGTGCTCCTGTTTTATCTCATGCATGCTGGCTGGGTTTCAAAACTCCAAATTTTAGGGACCCACTGTGGCATGGAGCCACACTAATCCTCTGGGGGAGGGTCTGGCCCATTGTGGCCGGTGCCACTGTCTCTAAAGTGCAGTCATGTGAACACACCGGGGCTTGGCGTTTATGGTGAAGCACAACGAAAAAGCCAGTGTCCAGGTTAGCTGCCCTCAGCAGCTGCCTCTGCTCCTATGGTAATGCGTGGGGCAGTTCAGTGCTGTCTGCTGCCTGTTTTGTCCCTGAGCGGCAGTGCCACCTCTCCCAGATGCACTGCATTGGTCCCAGGGGATCCTCAGACATGCTGTCTCCTGCTGGACCTCTGCCCCCACTCCCCCAGGAGCACTTCAGAGCTGGCCAGGCTCCACCCATGGGGATGGCATGGAGTCCTGAGACTCCAGACTCAGCTCCACTGCTTCCAAGACCTTTCTATAATCAGCCCCTTTCGCTTTCTCCCCTCGATGGCTTTGGGGAAATGTTTCTCTTGTGCAGTGCCCGCGCATGTCCTCTCCCACATGCACTCTCCTCTCTCTCCATGATTTTTACTATGTTTTTTATACTTTTGTATATTTAAAATTTTTCTTTAATGAGAATTTATTTTGTTTTAATTAGTGAAAACATTATTAATGATATAAAACTAATGTATTACTTGGGGTGAGGCACTGAGCTCTCTGGAACCCCCATCCTATATAAGCAAAACTCTCCCTCCATCTTAAGCCTCTTGCAGGCTCACTCCATTTTCTTCCTGTCACTGGAACCTTGAACTGACCTTGCGTTCCTACGTACAAGGGGACTAAGGCCACTCCAGACCATCACTGTCCCCTCCCTGAGACTTATGGCAGCTGTTGGCATTACTCTCTCCTCCACTGTTTGCTGTCATTAGCAAAGCTGGTCTCTTTCCCTCGTGTGTCTCCCCCCATCCTCGGTCCTCATCATCTTTCTTGACAGATTCAATATCTACATGGATGACCTGCCTAATGCCCTGGATCCTCACTTCCTTGGCTTCCTATGGCCAAAGAAAGACCTTTACTTCCACTCCAGTACTGTCATCCTCTCCCATGTTGTATACACATCATCAAAACTTGTATCACCTTCAAAATATTACTCACACTAACCCCAACTTATCTTCTATGACACTTCCACCATATTTCACATTTATCACGACATAAAATCCATTGACTTCTCCATCTCCATCTGCCTTTTCCTTTGTTCATATTTCTTCTCTTCATTAGGCTCCATTGCCCATCACTGTAATGACCTAGCGCCTCTCTCTCTCTCCACTACACTTGTCTGAACCTGGATGCCCACCAGCCCCAAGTCTGCACCCAGATGTTGAACTTTGCCAGATACGCACAACAGGGCAAATCGGCTTTACAATTTGTGGTCCCACAGCCCAGATGACCCCTCATTGTCACCTACCACCCCAGTGTTTTTATTACTGGTAAGATTACTGTCCCTGTTTCCAGGAGAACTTTTTTTTTTTTTCTCTCCTCTTAAACCTTCTGCTCTTCCCAGGTGCTCACTCCAATCTTTCATCACCTTAGCTTATACTGTGTTGAGAAAGCAGGAGCTACCAGATGCTTACTTCCTTACCTTCCACCATCAGATTTACAAACTTACTTGCATCCATTCTGTTGTTCATCTTTCCCTTTCCTCATCAACTGAGGGAACGCTTCCTTTTTTATCAAAGTCTAATCCTTCCACGTGTTTTCTGGCTCCCATCCCTTCTCAAGGAATTTGCTCCTTAGTAATCTCTTCTTTTTTCTGCAATAACTATTTTTCCTTAGCTCATTTCCTATGCCATGCTAACACAGGATCTTCCATCTTTTAGCATTTCAGCATACGCTAGGCAAGGCCAAGAGTTAAGGCTCTAGTTATGTCATTGAGTAGACATCCCATAAAACCAACACACTCACATGCACATATATGTGAACCCAACATCTAACAAGGAATTTTCTGAGTTTCAACTAACTTGTCTTTTCACCCTTAAAGACCTGTATCCCAGATTTAGATTCAGCATCCTTTCTGAGGTTATTATAAGCTGTGGTGACCTTAACTTATGGAATAAACCTTTTTAAATGGATTTTTTTTCTCATTCAATTATTTAGGTTCAATGTTTATGTGACAGTGTTGAGAACTCTGAATATGTTTCCATCATATTCAAAGTATTTCTACTCTCTGGACACCTCAGGGTAATTTCTGACATTATGACAAATATAAAAACCTGAATGACTGAACCTGTGAGTGCAAGTAGTTATATTATGGCATTATAAAGTAACTCTCAGAAGAACCCATTCAGTCATATTTATTAGAGTTCATTTCTATAAAATAAAATTTCACACTAGGGAATCTCAGGAATAGTTGCTTTATATGGTTCTAGGCTTTGCTTCAAGCAAAATAGGAAAAAAATGCTTCTGGCACTTCCAGAAGAATACAAGAGGGAAGATGGATCTTGATATTGTTGGTCATAATTGTTAGCTGCAGTATTGACAAAATATGACTATATATATTTTGTGGAATTTGTTTAAACTTATGAACTTTTATATTTAGTAGCTAATATAAATAAAATACAAATAAGCAAATATTTTTGTTCATATATATAAATAGGCAAACTTAAATCTGTCAAAAAATGACTTTTGAAGTATGGTAGATTTCTTTGGTCTTCCTCTTCACTCTTGGTTATCTCGCCTTTGGAAGAGTCCTCCTCCACTGGCTTCCATGATACCCATCTCCTTCTTTTCTTCTGACCTCTTTGTCTACTAAGGAGTTTATTCTCCTTTGATGGTTTCTGTTCCTCCAATCCCTGCTTCTCATTCTACTCTTTCTCTGGGGATCTCACTCATGCCTTTTCACCAACTGCAGATGACTTCCATGTGCAAAGAAGAGCCCACATTGCTCTTTAGAACTTTAAAATCAAGGATGTATCTTCCTGCTGGGAATCTACTTGTGTGACCCATGGGCACCTCAAGCATCACATGCCCCAAACTCATATAACCCTTCTCCCAAATATGTTGCTCCTTCTGTGTTCCCTTGTTCAGCAGATAACAACTTTTTCCCAACATGAAACATTGGGGCTCATCTGAGACTTCTTTCTCTCCCTTGTCTTAAAATTAATTGTTCAATATCTCCTATTGAAACTATAGCCTAAATATCTTTTAAGTTTCTCTATCATCTCCATCTTCACTTTTGATGACTTGATTGATGAATCAATATTTCTGTAATATTCCATAATGTTCTCCCTTTTTAAGAGATGATTTGTGAATCTGCTCCTTACATTATTGTCAGAAGGATTTTCTTAATATGTACATAATATCATGTCCCTGCACTGCTCAAAATCCTTTAATGTCTCTTCTTTATTTTTTAAAGCTTTTAAAAAATTTTAATTCCAGTTAACATACAGTGTTATATATTAGTTTCAGGTGTACAATATAGTGATTCAACACTTATATACAACACCCAGGGTTCATCACAACAAGCATACTCCTTAAAATCCACCACTTCTTTCACCCATCCCCTCACCCACTTCCTCTCTGGTAATCATTAGTTCTCTATGATTTAGGGTCTGTATCTTGGCCTGTCTATTTTTTCTTTATTTATTTGTTTTGTTTCTTAAATTCCATATATGAGTGAGTCATATGAATACCTCCCCTTTACTCTCAAGAGAATGTTCATACTCAGAGTAATCTACAAGGTGTTTTTTTGGTTTTTCTTGTTTTTTGTTTTTTTTTTATTTATGATAGTCACAGAGAGAGAGAGAGAGGCAGAGACACAGGCAGAGGGAGAAGCAGGCTCCATGTACCGGGAGCCCGACGTGGGACTCGATCCCGGGTCTCCAGGATCGCGCCCCGGGCCAAAGGCAGGCGCCAAACCGCTGCGCCACCCAGGGATCCCTACAAGGTGTTTTTGATATTACCTTTCTCCCATTCATACCCATTGCACCAGAATTGATCATAAACTGCATTTGAAAAGGGAGACAGAACATGAGAGACTCCTAACTCTGGGAAACGAACAAGGGGTTGTAGAAAGGGAGGTGGGCGGGGGGGGGGGGGGGGGGGGGGGGCGGCGGGGGGGAGGGGTGACTGAGTGACGGGCACTGAGGGGGGCATGATGGGATGGGATGATGGGTGTTATGGGTGAGCACTGGGTGTTATGCTATATGTTGGCAAATTGAACTCCAATAAAAATAAATAAATAAACTGCATTTGATTTGCAAATATTGCTCTGCCTCACCTCTCTTTGCCTTTGAACACACTGTTTGCTGTCTTTCCCTGGAGTGACTTTCTTCCATTTGCTACCTAGCTGACTCCCACTTGTCCCTGTGAGAGTGAGCTCAAGCAACATCTCACTTAGGAAGACTGTCCCAGTCTGATTATATATCTCCCTATGTGCTAACACACTGTTCTGTTCATACAGCTATCAGGCAATATAATACAGCAATACTCATTTATCTTCTTGTCTGTGTCCTTCACTGGATTGTGAAATTCCTAAGTGTCAAGCTCTGTCTTTTTAATCTCTATATCCACATGGCCTAGCAAGTAATACTTACAAACAAACATTAAATAGAAATCTGTGTTAGCAACTCCTATCAAAGAATTTCAGCGCATTGGGTCATTCAAGTATTATAGTTGATATTGAAATTGAACATTGGTGGTGATACCCACAATTAAACATTCATTTTTCTAAGAACTTCGACTGGGAGCACTTCGACTCCCAGCCACGGCCGATGACAGCTTCTCCTGAGGACAGACACCCAGCCCTGCGGCCAACCTCCGCCCCCCCAATGGACAGATGGACACAGAGCCTCGGCGGCCACTGCTGGCATGGTGTGAGCGCCGGGAGCCTCCCGCCCACCCCTCCCAGAGGCCCAGCCAGGGGCCACGCAGACATGGGGACCACAGAACCGAGATGCACTTTAGACCAGCGTGTGCGAGTCCAGCTGCCATCACCTGCCCAGCCAGGGAGCTGGCCCGGCCTACGGCAGGCCCCTTGCGCTAACTTATTTTGCCCAGCTGGGGTTGTGGAGGGTGCCTCTGGGGTGCACGATTCCCTCAGCTCTGGGTTTAATGTATTATATTTATTTGGGGTGACAGCCCCAATAAAGGGTTGGAAATGGCAAAAAAAAAAAAAAAAAAAAAGTGGGGGCCATAGATTTGTTGCCATGGAAAGGAAAAAGTAAATTTTAAAGTGGTCTGCGGAAAGTTGCCCTAATGATTGTAAATCCTCTAATGGCATTATGGTAACACCATTAATTACAGATATTGTTCTGAATTCTCAATGCATTTTTACTTACAAGAAACCTAACTATTTTCAAACACTCTCAGTCTCACTTACGGTTTCTAATTTGCATCCAGCTGGAATGTAGTTAGCTGGAGATTTTGAGAGGAAATACTCTTTCATCATTTATACAAGTGCTGCAGCTTCTATAATCTTTATGAGGTTCATATGAACCACTAATTTGTGACAAGATCAGTTGACATTTTATAGATCATCAGAATCTTCCTTGAGGCAGAATTTATTCTTGCTTCTAATAGCCAACAGTCACAAAAGTATTCATGTACCTGCTAACATCCATATTCCTGAACATCACTATACAACTTCATTGTACTGTACAGCCTTCAACAGCAATTCTTTCTCTTATTTCCAATTATTTTTGGTTATGAAGGTATAAAATTATGAAAACATGAGGATTAGAATCTTCTTTTAACATTTTCCTTGACTATGTTCTTTACTGGAAAAATGAAATTATTCAGCTAACATGGAGACTTACTTAAACCCTCCATTTCTTTTCATTGTCAGTCTGCTTCTTTCCAAGGGAAAGAGATAGTTCATTCCTTCAGCATGAAGGACAGAGAATCCTAATTCTTCTAGAACTCCATCTTAGGAGCCACACTCTTGTTGAGATTATAGTCTATAACATACCCCGCCCTCATTTTTTAAAATTCCAAGTGTTTTTTTAAATTCTAGTTAGTTAACACATATGGTAAAATTGGTTTCAGGTGTAGGATTTAGTGATTCATCATTTACATATAACACCAGTGCTCTCCCTTTTGTTTCATCAATGTAAGCATAGACAGGAATCTCCAGTATCCAAAGGTCAGGAGACACAATCATGTGGTAGTGTGCAACAATAGTTCAGCACCAGACAGTGGGACAGCACTCCACCGCCCATCTTTGATTGTTTTCAGTTCTCCCTACACACCATCACCCAAAATTAAACACATTAAATGATTTTTTGGGATGCCAGAAGAAAAATATTAGAACTCTTATATATAATTATTGTTTTTTCTAAAAATGTAAAAGTTTGTTTCATTAGTATTAAATATTAAATATATGGATAGACAGGAGCACACGTGTATAACTTTAAATATATATATATATATATATATATATATATATATATATATAGCGTGCATCTCAAAATATTTTTACTGATATATACATAGTCAAATGAGTTTTGAGATTGTTTCTAGAGATGACAGGGCACCAGTGAAAATTTTGGTCACAGTAAAGGCATGATGAAAGGAGAATTTTAGGAAGAACAACCTAAGAACAATACAAAGGTTAGATATTAGAAAAAATATACGTTGAATTTAAGAAAATTAATTAGGAGTTATTTCAAGAATCTAAATATCAGCTAGGCTGGCAGCGTTGGGGAAACAGGAAGCCATTGCAAAAGATGTTGTAAAAGCAGAATCTTAGATGTTAGAAGTGAAAAAAAAGTCTCAAAGAATATGTGGAAATTTCAAGCTAGGCTGGCTGGGACAAAAAACAAGAGTAAGCAGGTATGGGACTCAAAACACGGTGTAATCACTGCTGGCAAAAGGGTCCACATAAATAATGTGGAATCTATGTTTTTGTTTTTGTTTTTTTTCTGGAAATCCTTATAGTAGGACATACATAGTTGAATAGCACAAAACCTTACAGGGAAAATCAAGATTGTGGAGCAAGATTGAACTCAAATTTGTGAAAGCCCTGTGAATTTTTATGTTCAAAAAAATAAAACAATACTCAGACCTCTCTAAGTATTTTTTAACTTTATTTGTTTTCAATTTTTTTATTTATTCATGATAGACATAGAGAGAGAGAGGCAGAGACACAGGCAGAGGGAGAAGCAGGTTCCATGCCGGGAGCCCGATGTTGGGACTCGATCCCGGGACTCCAGGATCATGCCCTGGGCCAAAGGCAGGTACTAAACCACTGAGCCACCCAGGGATCCCCTAAGTACTTTTTTTTAAGAAGGGAAGGTGCCAAGGGAGAGGGAGAGAGAGAACCTAAGCAGATTCCATGCTCAGCGTGGAACCTGAGGGGGGGCTTGATCTCACAACCCTGAGATCATGACCTGAGCCGAAATCAAGAGTCAGACGCTTAACTGACTGAGCCACCCAGGTGCTCCAGTAGTTTTTTATCAACTAAGTAAGTAATAAATATTAGATAAGAAACAGCAAACAATCAAGGAAATATCAATAACACGTACACATATATAGTTGGTAATAATTATAAGAAATTAATTTCCACTTCCCAGCTATAATACACCAGAAATTTTTCAGGCCTTTGTTTTCAAGATGTGCTTTGAAATTTTTCTTATTTTTTGTTGGTAAAATGGCATGATACCAAAATTGTTTTGTTACTGTTGAGCCTTATCCTCCAGATTTCTTTCTGATATTTAACTTGGATACATTAGTTTCTATTTCCTGGATCGCTCTGTGACTCCAAAGATACAAAGTAATTTGAACATTGAAGATATAAAATCTTTGGGTAACTTTTAAATCACCTTAACCTAGGTTCTACCTACAATAAAGTACATGACAACAGTGTTCCTTACTTTTCCCCTAGACAACCTCTGCTGGCCTTTGTGCAAATAGAAAAAGGTCCTTCCTTTGTGTAGATGCAGCCCCTGACATCACCGTCTGCATTTCAGACTCCATTCTGACCACTGGCCAGACAAGCTCGTACAGTGCACAATTTCTGGTGGTTTAAGCCCATCGGTTTATGACATTTTCTTACAGCAGCCCTAGGAAACTCATTCACGCACCTTCACCCTGCCCTCATCTCACACCCATCTCGGCTTGATGACCAAGAAGAAAAAGTGGCCTGGTTCAAAGATGAGTCCATGCGCTACATTGAAGTGACCTACAAGCTGCACTGTAGATCCAATCAGAGGTGGCCCTAAGAGATAGCGATGAGAAAGAAATCCTCCCAGTGGGCACAGTATCTCGTGATCCCTTTATGTTGAAGTGGTTTGGAATAAGTATATATGTGGACTTGCAGGCAGTGGTGAGTGGTTTGGGCTCACTTGTTAAGGGCATGGAAGGGATAAGTGTGGAAGGAGACAAGGAGTTCTAGGGAAGAGGCATGGGGATGCCCCTATGGAAGTGTTCATGCGGCGTGAAGATTTTCCATTGTACAGTAATGCTTATCATCAGAGAGCTTCTGCTACGGAAGAGGCATTAAACAACCAGACAGATGGTCCGATTAATGTTAGCCAGCCTCTAGCCTTGCCACTCCAGTGCTCACAAACAGAACAGTCATCAAGGCACAGATGGAGGAGCATTATGGAATTTGCTCTGGCTGTTCCCTCTCCCTGGAACACTCTTTTCCATATTTCCAATGTCCTTGGCTACCTCTCTCCCCTCTTTCTAATTCCAGACAATCTCTCCTAAGCAAGACACACCTGCAGAGGCAGATTTATATATGAAGGTGGCGAGCTTACGTCGCAGGACACACACCTCGTACCAGCCCCTGCATGTGCCAGAGCTGCTGGTGGTTGTAGAGTGTGGAGAAGGCCACAGCTATTTAAAATTATGAAGCATTTCTTTCTAAACATTTCTGGTAAATTGCTGAGTCAGAAGATAGGGACTCAACTAATTTCCTATATTCTTTTCTTACTCTAAATAAATATTCTCCTAGAGGACTAAGCTTTTATTCACAATTTTGTACATGTCTCTTGAGGAGGAGGACCCCCACCCCCAAACTTGTACAGGCTTTGGGTCCCACCACATCTGGCAGCCCCTGCCTTTCCCAGCTACTCTGCCTAACACTACACCCTCTGGGAGAGGAGAAGGCAAAGGGAGGAAAATCTCTGAACACCTGAGCATTGACCTGGAAGAAAGTATTTAAGCCGGAAGAGAAAGCTTTAATTGGCAAGCCTCCCTCCCCACTGCCACAAGCCTACCACACACATAGGCTGAAGGTTTGAGAACCAAATTGTCGGTTACAGAAAATAAACCATGTATTCTTTGCATGTCTCAGTTGTAGTATATTGCTTTTTGAAGACCAAGTCAAACCCGTGATAGAAGTGCCTGGAGTGGGCGGCCCAAGTGGCTCAGCGGTTTAGCTCTGCCTTCAGCCCAGGGCCTGATCCTGGAGACCTGGGATTGAGTCCCAAGTCGGGCTCCCTGCGTGGAGCCTGTTTCTCCCTCTGCCTGTGTCTCTGCCTCTCTCTCTTTCTCTCTGTGTCTCTCATGAATAAATAAATAAAATCTTAAAAAAAAAAAAAAGTGCCTGGAGTACACAGAGCAACTGGTGGTGATATGCTTCATTCTTCCAGTCTTTAGATCACTCTCCGGCTTATTAACTTGAATGTGGATGATGTCTGGTGGTAAATGTGGGGTGGGTTGAGCTCAGGGCCCTCCTACTCAGCCATTTCCCGAGCTCTTTCAGTATGCTTTATTCTGAAAGGTCCAAGCATCCATGAAAAGAAGGTACGCCATCAATATTTTGGTCAGTTTTATGAAACATAAGTCTTTGTTAGTGCTTTCAGTTGCATGTGTGCTGACTTTTGACTAATGACGGCATCTTCCAAAATAAGAGACACCTGGTGGTTTTTATCCTGCTCGGGATGCTTTTGCAAAATCTTGCTTTAAATTAGTTATCACATCGGGATCCCTGGGTGGCGCAGCGGTTTGGCGCCTGCCTTTGGCCCAGGGCGCGATCCTGGAGACCCAGGATCGAATCCCACGTCAGGCTCCTGGTGCATGGAGCCTGCTTCTGTCTCTGCCTCCCTCTCTCTCTCTCTCTCTCTCTGTGACTATCATAAATAAATAAAATTTTAAAAAATAAAAAAAAATAAAAAAATAAATTAGTTATCACATCATTTACAGCATTTTGTTGTGCAGCCTTTGGGCATGTAGCTTCTGCTATATGAAAAGTTAGATTAAGTTAATGAGATTTAAAAAAATATTTTGTAAAACAAATTAATGAAGCAAACAAATACACCTTTATTGATGGTCGCATTTCTACTACAGTCATGGGATAAGGGATACACACTATGGACACACACACACACACCCTGAGCCTTCGATGTAGAAAATCATCCTCTTTGGCAAAAGAATACATTCATCTGACATTTTAGAAAGCTGGAAATACAAAATATTTGGTTTTTTGAGGTACACAAAAACCCACATTGCCTTATTCCCCTCAGGACATGGCAGGAAGCCTTCCTACTTGGACAAAGGCTAGTTGCTCAATAGAAAGTAGAAATGGAATTCCACCCATTGGTAATTTCCATTCCATGAAACACATACTTTCATCTGTTCCCAAGTCTTCCAAAAGATTAGTACCCTCGGTGGTAAAGGGAAATATCTACAGATTGTCATCTCGTTTTTGAGAGCCATTCAGAAAGAAAGACACATACTACAGGCTTGGGACCAGGAACAGATTGAATTCATAAAAAAAAGGCACAACCAAACTGTTCATCTCTGGTACATAAAAAATTACCACTGTTGTTGTTAAAACCATATGTTCTAGGTAAGGGGACAGGTTTTGTATTCACTCTGACATTTGTTCCGAGGAATGTTAACATACTTAATGCGAGCATGTGCTTAGCAGCCATTTGCAAATTTGAAAAGTAACCCGGAGTTCAAAAAAAAAAAAAAAAATGAGTGAGGAAGATAAAGAAACCTCATCTGAGATATTTCTCAATTATCACTGTGTCTGCATGTGAAAGCAGAAGTGAGGACCTGTGACACTTGTCATTATCTCAGAGCTTTAGGTATGCAGATTCAACCTTTAAAAGTTTGTTCACTCCCAAGGAAAAAAAAAAAAACCTTAAAAAATGTTAAGCAGCTATGAAGTGGATTCTGTAGAGGCCTTGGTCACTGGAAGTGACAGTGATTTGCATCTTTCAGCTGAAACTCAGCTCAGTTCCTTAGTCCCAGGTTTAAAAAAACACTTTCCACTTTCTATTGACGTAGAGCATAGGAAGCAAAAGTGAAGGATAGCAATGCGCATTAAACAGAAAAAAGTACAAAGCAGATGTGCTCATCTTGATGAAGAAAAACCAAGTGAAGACAACTACTTAACTTCCACCCATTAATGGGTGACCAGTTCCCTAGAACCCTCTTACCTTGACTTCATTCAATCACTGTTCCTTCTCCCTACCCCCAAGTCACCAACCACACTGACTTCTAGCATGCTAGATTTGTTTTGTCTTCATTTGAACTTATAAATGGACTCAAGTGTATGTTTGCACACAACAGATGCATAAGTTGACCAATACATTCCTTTGTGTTTGGCTTCTTTCCCTCAGCAATAGGTCTGAGACAAATCCACGCTATTATGTAGAACAATAATGCGTTCATTTTCATGACCAGTAGCATTCCATCGTATGAGTAGGCCACAATTTATTTATCTACACTCTTGTTGATGAGCTTTTTGATTGTTTCTAGTTTGGGCTGACTAATGCTATAATATTATTGTTAATGTATTTTGATACACAGGGGTCTGCTTCTTCTGTTGGGTTCATACCTGCTAAAAAGAGAACCATAGGCCCAACATGGCATCCCTTGGGTTAAAGCCCCAAGTCCATAAACCAAGACTTACTACCTAACCTAACTGCAGTATCACACCACCTCCCCTCAAGAAATGCAACCTTAAACCAGTCGCCAGGGGACCTGCCTGGTCAGCACTAGGAAATTTACTCATAGACCCCTTCCGTTCCCCTTAGGAAGACAGTTTTGCCTAAAACAATGGATTCTTTGCTAATAATTTTTCCCCCTACTCCCTCTCTATCTTTATTTTATTTTTTTAAGGATTTTATTTATTTATTCATGAGAGACACAGACAGAAAGAGGCCTCAGAGACACAGGCAGAGGAAGAAGCAGACTCCCTGCAGGGAGCCCGATGCAGGACTCAATTCCCAGACCCCGGGATCATGTCCTGAGCCAAAGGCAGATGCTCAACCACCAAGCCACCCAGGAGTCCCCCTTCTCTACCTTTAAAAACCTTTCCTTTTCTGTATCCTTTGGAGCTCCCCTCTACTTGCTAGACAAGATTCATGAATCAGTTAAATAAAGCCAGTTAGGTCTTTTAAATTTCCTCAGTTGAACGTTTGTTATCGAACATACCTCAGAGCGAAATTGTTCCATCATACAGTACAACTTTATGTTGAATGCCAGTCTTCCAAAGTGGTTATACCAATTCACACTACCACCAGACATCCCTCCCCATCCCATGCTGGCATCAGCCTTTCTAATTTGACCATTTGGGCAGATTATAATTGTGTCACACCGTAGATTCAACTTGCATTTCCCTGACAACTAACGAGGTTGAGTATCTTCTCATGTTTATTGGCCCCTTAAATGTCTCCTTTCCTTTTTATTTTTTAATATTTTATTCATTTATTTGAGAGAGAGCGAGAGAGCACACTTAGCAAGGAGAGGGACAGAGGGAGAAGCAGACCCCCTGCTGAGCAGGGAGCTATCCAGGTGCCCCTGAATAAAACTATTATTCAAAACTATTGATTGCTTGCACCCGGTCAAAACTATAATTCAGTTTTGCAGTGTATCATCTACCTTTTTCTGATTGATTTACAGGATTCTTGTGTAAATTCCAGAATCAATTCCTTAGTTTGTTATGTGTATTACATATATATTCCATAGGTTTTCTCTATATCTCTATAGCTTTTTAAATTCTTTTAATAAGATATTTTGATAAACAGAAATTCTTATTGTTAGTGGTCTATCAGTCTTATGACTTACTGCTAAATCTTTTAAGTCATAAAATGGATCTTGACTTTTATCAAATTCTTTTCTGCATCTCTTAATTGATTTTATGAATTTTCTTTTTTATTCTTTGAACCTTGATGAATTACAACTCCTTGATTTTTATTTTGAAAAATTTGAAACTTAGAAAACATTTAAAAGAACAATTCAATGAACACCTATATATCTTTCACTTATATTTACCAATTATTAACATTTTGCTGTGCTGGTTATATCTATTTATCTATCTATCTGACATCTATCAAAAGTACACCTGACAAAATATAAATTAGTGATCCCATAGGGCAAGAGAGGAATGTTGAGATTGGGCTGTGACAGCTAACGGCTTTCATTTGGGAGAGACGAAAATGTCCTAAAACGGGTTGCCTTGATGACCACACAACTCGGTGACTGTGCAAAAATCACTGAATTGTGAATTTTATTTTCTTTCATCTTTTTTGATTTTAAGTAGGCTCCCGCCCAACGTGAGATGTGAACCCATGACCCTGAGATTGAAAGTTGCATGCTCTACCGATTGAGCCAGGCAGGCATCCCTGAATTGTGCCTTTTAATTGTTTCTTATAAAATTGTCACCAAAAAAAATTATTGCAGATCTCATGACCTTTTCTCCCTTAAATACTTTAGAATGCATCTCCTGGGCACCTGGGTGGCTCAGTCAGTGAAGTGTCTGCCTTCGGCTCAGCTCATGATCCCGGGGTCCTGGGATGGAGCCCCACATCGGGCTCCCTGACCAACAGGGAGTCTGCTTCTTCCTCTGCCCTTCCCCCTGCTCGTGATCTCTTTCTCTCTCACTCTCTCTCTCAAATAAATAAATAAAATCTTAAAAAAAAATGGAATGCATCTCCTAAGAACTGGAGCTAAGATGTTCTATAAGTAAACAACATTTTTCTGTGATCCAGAGAGCCAGTGTTTCCGCTAGACTGTGTGCGTGTGTGTAACTGTGGCAGGTGGGTGAGACACCCACAGTTTTAGAGGCCACATTCCATTGAAAACCTTCCATACGCAGACCTCAGATGTAGAATAGAGACTTTTTCAAGGCCTTTTCTAGCCCTCTTCAATTTGGTGAGCCCAAGTGAACGCAGCTCCTGCTAAAGCAATGAGAACAGAAGTAATGAGTACAATTTTCTTCTCACTTGCTCAAGAGCAGATCTCTAGCCGTGGACTTGACATGGACAGCGCCGGTGGCTAAGCCGACGCAGTCCACCCTGACCTTGGAAGTCAATCAGGGAAGACGGTAGCGCTGCTGTCAGCCTGGGCTCTTGAACGACGTGCGCGGGGAAGGGGTCACCGCCACCCCACAGCACACCCCTGAGCTGCAACTTGAATTGCTGTCTTGTTTGAGTCACTACGTGTTCTGTGTCCTCTGCTGCCGCAGGCAATGGTACCCTAACTGATGTCATAGTTTCTGGAATCACAAGAGGAAGAGAGCTGTTCTGCTGCCTTCTTCTGACATTCTCTCATCGAATGTGTAGCTGGAAGAGACAGGCCCCTCACCTGCAGCCACGCTCCCAATATTGGTGAATCACTGGGAAAATTCACCTCGGAAGCCAGGAGGATTTGAAGCAGCTGCTTGACAAGGAAAAGGACCTGGCTCACTGGCACCCAGCCACTCTCTGTTCCCTTTCAATCCTCTACTCTAGCGTGCATCCGCCTACCAAGGAGGAACACGTCTTCACATTTGCAGCCCTATCAGCTGTTCTCCTGCAGAACCCCGAGCCAGCAGCTGTCACTCCTCCTGTGACAACAAGGCCAGAGTTAATTTTTCCGAGCATATCTACTTTGTTAAGTAAATATTGATCCTGGTTCTCAATATTTCTTCTTTTACTGTTTTATTTAATTCTCTGTGTCCGTAGGCAGCTTTGGTCTATGTGCACAAGGCTGACTGAGCTAATTCCTATGACACCTGCACACTTGGCAAATTTCCCTCGATAAGAAGTCCTAATGTTTGGGTTTTGGGTTGTTTTTTTGTTGTTGTTGTTTTTCTATCATATAAAAGTGAAGGAACCTCTTGTTTTCCCACCAGCATTTGGCATACGCCCAGAGGCATTTTGAAACCATCTGAGATTTTCAGGGAGGACTATTTTAAAAATATCTGAGCATAGACAAGAAGGAAAGATGAGTGCTTTCAAATGCATGTTTTTATTACTAGAAAGTTTCCGGAATTCTAAAATTACATTACAGTCCCCAAATCCTTTTTATTTGTTTATGGACCAGAAAAGGCTGAGATAGAATCCAATATAAAGCCACATGCAACAATATTTCCTAATATTAATATTCTGTGGGGGGAAAAGGTGACATTAGAGAGGGATTCATTTCTGCTAGATGCATGTTTTTACATAAATTAATGCCTGAATGTACAGTTTCACTGCAGAGCTTTAAGGTGGCAAATCAAAACCATAGCAAAGATTCATCTTGCCTCCTTTTCCTGTATGTCCTGAACAAACAGGAACCTTGAGGCCCCTGGCTGGCTCAGTCAGTAGTGTGTGCAACTCTCGATCTTGGGCTTGTGAGTTCCAGCCCCACATTGGGTATAGAGACTACTTAAAAATAGAATCTCTTAAAAAAAAGAATATAATACCAAAATAATAAAATAAAATAAATAAACAGTAACCTCGAATCATGGTTTTATCACTATCAGAGACAGTGGAATCCCATCAAATATCTGTAGCACCAACTATATCAAAATTATCAAGGTAAAACCAAAATCTCAATTTCCCCACTTCAGGCAATGATCTACAAGTACAGTTCCTCAGTTCTCCAAAACTTATACCTACTCAATGCCTTCAAGTCTTCTCTAATGCTTAGGTGAGAAGAAGACACATTTTGCTCTTTAGACGGATTTTTAGATTGAAACTCAAATAATGTGGGCTGTCAGTGAAGAGCACATAGTCATCCTTTCTTTCATCTAAACAGAAGGCCCTAGGCACAGGCCTCAGAAGAAAATTTCTGAAGACGTGTGGAGAAGCCCAAGAATGTATGCCTGTGCACCTCTATAAATATAGTTAAATCTACCTACAGCGATTGCATAAGGTATACATTATATCACACCAGAGACTTTTTAAGAGGTGATCCTTCACATGTATATAAGTTTAAAACAAGACATTTTCTGCATTCAATAAGTTACTAGCCTCTGAGACTCATAAGAGAAATTCTGAATTGACAATTTTCCTCCGGAAAAGGTATGAAAGAAGGACCCTGGCAAGCAATAATTTAATAATTTTCTCTTCTGTGTAACATTCAGTAAGTCCAGTTATTTTCTCTAACCAAGATCTATAAGTACATCGAGGGTAAATGATACTGCATTCACTGGACGTATTTTACATATATTCTGGCTAAAGACCAAACTCAATCTAATTTCCACAATAAATGAAGAATAATTGGAAAAGTCATGCATCTTAAAGCCTTATTTGCTTTTTCTTTTAAGGATTAAAGGAAAATTTGTATAAGAAATTTTATAAGGTTCAATCAACACTAAAAATTGTCTTTTAAAACTTGGATCTGGTCTGAAATGTTATAATGTGAAAGGCAGGCCCATGAAAATTCATGAACTGCAAAGAAAGTTCTCTTTAACTGTTAGTCACCCCAGAAACCCATTATTAAATTAATAATTAACCCTGAGAGGAGAAAAATAAAATTAAGTAAATACATAGACCAAAGTATGACAGACTGGAGCTGAATAATTTTGTACTGGTGCTATTCACCAGCTTTGCTCACTCTGAACATAGTTTTCTCATGATGTTCAGCCAGGATCCTCTCAGCCCAGAAGTCTTTATATAACAGGATATTGGTGTAGTTCTATAACCTAAGACCCAATGAGGTTTATGAAGATATTCTATAAGAATGTCATAGTCTTGAGGTATCTGGCTGGCTTAGTCGGTGGAGGATGCAACTCCTGACCTCAGGGTTATGAATTCGAGCCCCATGTTGGGTGTAGAACTTACTTTAAAAAATAAAATAAATTCTTAAAACCAAAAAAGACTGTCATGACTTCACTCTGAGTGAGAATTTTGTACACTTCCTATTAATTTGAGCATCATTATGTACAACCATGAAGAAAGCTCAATAAAGGGACACCTGGGTGGCTCAGTGGTTGAGCGTCTGCCTTTGGCTTAGGCCATGTTCCTGGGGTCCTGGAATCAAGTCCTACATCGGGCTCCTCACAGGGAGCCTGCTTGTCCCTCTGCTGATGTCTCTGCTTCTCTCTCTGTGCGTCCCTCATGAGTAAATCAATAAAATCTTAAAAAAAAAAAAAAAAAAAAAAAAAGAAGGCTCATTAAAATCCTCCACGCTGAAAAAGGTGGAATGTTTTCTATTTATTTGGCCTAGCATCTACAAAAGCATTTCCACCAATATACTCAATGGTGAAAGGCTGAAGTCTCTTCCCCTGATCAGGAACCACGTAAAGATGTCCTTGCTCAGATGTCATTTCTCACCATTTCTATTCAACATTCTTCTGGATGTCCTAACCAGTGCAATAAGGCAAGAATTTAAAAAAGAAACCCATAGATTGAAAGACGAAAGTAGAACCATCTTTATTTGCAGGTAATATAAGCGCGTACTAAGAAATTTACAAAAATGCTACTGCAACCTAACTGGTTAATGTATCAGGGCCACAAGACATATCCATACATCAAAAGCAATTATATCCCTATATCACAATAAACAACTGGAAATGAAATTTTAAGATAGTATCATTTATAATAGCATAAAGACACAAAAGACTTAGGGATAAGTTTAATAAGATATATCCAAGACATACTTTATACATATTAAAAATCCATAAAACACTACTGATAAAATTAGAGATCTTAATAAATGGAGAGATAAGCTTGCTCCTGAATTGGATACTGTTACGGTGTTAATTCCCCCCAAACTGATCTCTAGTTCAGATATTATACCAGTAATAATCCCGGCAGAATCTTCTTTTGTAGAAACTGAAAAACTGATTCTCAAATGTATATGGAAATGAAGAGACCTAGAGGAGCCAAAACTATTTTGAAAAAGAACAAATTTGGAAGACTTACCTACTTGCTCTCAAGGTTTCTACAGAGCTGCTATTATTAAGACAATGTAGTTTTAATACAAAGACAGACACTTAAATCAATGTTACAGATAGAGAGTTCAAAATTAGAGCCACATGTATTTATGATCAACAAATTTTTTACAAAGGTGCCAAGGTAATTCAATGATGGAAAGGATTATCTTTCAACAAATGGGGTTGGGACAACTAATTATCTATATGGAAAACAAAATAAACCCAACCTTTACCTCATACCACACATAAAAATTTCTCTTGTGGGCTGAACTGTACTCCCTGTCCCCCCCCACCACCAAATTCATGTGCTAAAGTCTTAACCCTCAATACTTTGAAATGTATTTAGAGATAGGATCTTTAAAGAGATTATGAAGTATAAATGAAATATCATTAGGAAAAGTCATATTTCAATATGACTGGTGGGATTTTTTTTTAAGATTGATTGATTGATTGATTGATTTAAGAGTGTGAGCACATGTGCTAGTTAGGGGTGGGGGCACAGTGGGAGAGAATCCTCAAGCAGACTCCTCACTGAGTACAGAGCCTGACCCGGGGCTCCATCTCACAATCCAGGAGATCATGACCTGAGCCAAAAACCAAGAGTCGGACACTTGACTGACTGAGCCCCCCAGGTGCCACATGACTGGTGTTTTTATAAGAAAAGGGGATTAGTCAACTATACTTCAATAGTAAAAACTTAAAAAAAAATCCACACGTGTGCCCCCAAATATGTTAATTACTATGAAATGTATTATATAAAAATTAGAAACTGCCTAAATTTCCTTTACTATGGGATTGTGGAAAATAAACTTTACAATCTGTTAAATCAATAAATCAATAAATCAGGAACTGGAAAAAAAAAACCCTGTAATTCTAAAGAAAGAAGAAGAGATCAGGGTATAGACACTCAGGAAAGATGGTATGAGTATGCAGGGAAGAGATGGCCATCTACAAGCCAAGTGGAGAGGCCTTGGACAGAACCAACACAGCTGACACCTGGGTCTTAGCCTTCAGGCCTCCAGAATGTGGAGAACATACATTCCTGTTATTTAAACCACTCAGTCTATAGTACTTTGCTGTGGCAGTTCTAGCAAACTAATAAATATCCCTTAAAAAAATTCTTACCCATTAATACATCTGTAATTTAAAAGTCTCCTCACAAATAAAGAGCAGGCTCAAATGACTAACTAGTTCCAGTTCTACCAAAGAGTCAAGGAATAGATAATTTCCATTTTTTCCGGAAAATGGAAAAAGAGATTGTGAGTCTAGCCTGCAGAGAAGTAAAAGTTATGAACAAAATATAAGCAAACCAAATGCAGCCATGTATTAAATCCTCATTGGGCTGATTTTTAAGAATTCAAGGCCAATTAATGTAATTCACTCATAAAAACGAATCATCAAAGGAGAAAATTAAGGTAATCCAGAAAAATCACATGATGACATTCAGCGTCCATTCATAATAAAAATTCAGGAAGCTGAAAATGAAGAACAACATTCTTAATCTCTATAAAAGACATCCCCCCACAAAAAAATCCTAAGAACATTATATGTAATCAGGAAATGCTGAAAATATAAGATCAGAAACATCATTCTTCCTCTTTACAATTATTTCAAAGGCCTAGCCAAGCAGTAAGAAAAGCAAAAAACAGGAAAATATAGAAGAACTAGTCAGAGAGAAATAAAATTGTCATTATTTGCCAGATGATACAACTATCTACATAGAAAACTTCAAGAGATCTGAAGGTAAATCATCATAATTAATGAGAATATATAGCATGCTTGCTGGATAAAATCGATCCACGAAATCCAATATACACTGATGACAATCAGTTAAGATACCTTTCACAATAGCAACAAAAATATAAAGTACCTAGGGAGAAATCTAACAAAAGATATGCAAGGCCTCTGGAGACTACCTTTTTTTTTTTACATATTTTTTTATTGGAGTTCGATTTGCCAACATATAGTATAACACCCAGTGCTCATCCTAATCAAGTGCCCCCCTCAGTGCCTATCACCCAGTCCCCCCGTCCCCCCGCCCACCTCCCTAGAGACTAAATTTTAAAAGATCTTTAGGTTAAAAATTAAAGTTTAAATACTCTATAGTACAATGGGTTTTACCCTCAGATGCCTGCTATATATATATTAGAATCTAACCTGATATTATATTTATATTATATTTATTGTATTATTATATTATATTATATTATATTATATTATATTATATTATATTATATTATATTATATCTCCCCATTCTAACATGTAATGTGTAATGACATCATGTGTTTGTAAGTAGCCCGAGTTACAAACCATTATTCCAGGATAGAGTAGCATGGGCTGGAGGAAGGGCACATGGAGCTTCCAAGGTACTAGAAATGTTCCACGTTTTCATTTGGGTGGTGGATTCCTTGCAACATTAGTCCTTAAATCACACATATGCATCTTATACGCTTTGCTGTATTTTACATTTTATTTTATTTTTTTGTATTTTACATTTTAGTGTAACACGATATAATGCCCCCTTAGCAGCAGTCATGCAAGAGTTTTATTATTTATCATACCGTTCCCTCCCTAATGCTGCGACACATTAAATTTGCTGGCTTCCTTCATCGTTGCAGAAATTTGAGACTGCTTGAAGTCCTACTGCTCATCATAGAAAGTGAAACAACATCAGAAGCAAAACACAAACATCCGTGTCTACCATTTTGAACAAATGGACCCATCAACAAATGAACCCAGAGGCCCTGGGTGGCACCTAGATTTGTCACATTGACAGAGATAAGAAAGTAGGACAGTGGCTATCAGGTGCTGGGGGGTGATGGGATTACAAAAGGAAGGGTATGTTCTATTTAATGGGTATGGGTTCTAGTTAAGGAAGATGAGAAAGTTCTGGAGACAGACGATGGTGATGGCTGCACGAGCATGGGACAGAACCTCACTGTACATTTAAGAACACTTCAACCGGTCAACTTTGTGTTATGCAATATTTTATCACAATCGGAAAAGGGGGAGATTTCTGTTTCGAATGTGAGGTTGGCGCAGAGGAAGACATTAGTGAAACAATAAATCATGAGGAAGAGCTCACTTCTAAAGAAACAGGATATTTCGCTAACCCCTTAATTATGTTTGTTCCCACTCAAAAGCTTGGAAAGAATTGATGTTGAAACGTGAGGCATCCCTTCCACCAAAGTGGTGGGATATTGTGAGGAAAGCACTGTTAGCTTGATCTCTGTACCTGAACAAATCTCCTCATGTTTGTTGTCACACTTTGATGTGTGCCCCCAGCCAGCAAACTCCCTGCGTGGCTGTGTAAACTTCTCGTCTTGCCCTCGACCTCGGTGGTGACCTGGCATGTCAGTGACTTCTGGCTGAGGTAAATGATACAGCTCGGTCATAAAAGCAACTGCCGGATCTTTCCCTTTTATCTACCTCCATCCACTGTGAAGTGTCTCTCCCCCACTCCCTCCTACCACGTATCAAAAACCCAGATAAAGGGGAAAGAAGTTATCTGAAGCATTGTGTGCCCCCTGTAAGAAATCCAATTATTTATGGTCACTGGAGACATTTTCTGTTAAGCGTGTTAGTGAGTGACCTAAATGTATAGTTTTCCTCCCACCGTTAGCAGAGCTCTTCCTTTATCTCGCATTGAAAAATCTTAAATAGTCCTTTGCCTTCTTCAAGATAAAGACAAAAGTTAGTAGAAGACAATTATGCCCTGTCACGAGGCAGAGAAGATGGAGATGTTGGAGGCTGATCTTCAGATATCGTTTTCTTGCCTCTTTTTTTTTTTTTAATTGTTCCTAGGACGATGGCTGATGTAATTTCTTGAATGCCAGCTGAGGAGGACCCCAATCCAGAGCAGGCCTGCCTTAAGTTCTGCGGCCAAGGAAGTGACACAGGAGAATTCAGTCATTAAAAGGACTTCCAAGGTCTCCTGGAGGAGTGAGAGGGTAGGCCCTGAGGCCCGGGGTGGGGGGGGTGGGGGGGGTCTCGAGGTAGACCTGAAGATTAGTTGCATCTTGTGAGAAGCCATCCACCTACCCAACCCTTGGCGCCAGTCCCACCAGAGCGGTCAGAGGGCTCCACACAGGACTCCCACCTGGAGGCTCCGTGAATTGAACCATGTGAGGGCTGGAATCTTTGCCTTGGGGAGTGTTCCCACTTCAGGTGGCCCCACACAGCTCAAGGGAAGGAGGTATGTTCGTTCAGCCCCTTGAAGCCCTCTGCCCCCGCTGTGTGGGAGATCAATCCACCAGCGAAGTTCCCAAGGAGGAGTTGAAGAGGGAAATGCCGGGATGGGGATCTAGCCACCGCCTCTTGTTGCTGGCTTTGGCCTGTGCCTTCTCTGGACTTCATGTTCAGAAAGGATGAGAAAAAGCAGGAGGAGCCAGGGCTCTAGATCATTCCCAAATGATGGCCCCAGATCACCAACGGCAACAATGGTGGATTCCACAGTCACCTATGCTTCTCAGGCCTCCTCCCCTTGCTCGGTGTTCCCAACTTCTTTTCTTCTTCTTCTTCTTTTTTTTTTTTATTTTATTATTATTTTTTTTTTATTTAAGATTTTAGTTCTTTATTCATGAGAGACGGAGAGAGAGAGAGGCAGAGACATAGGCAGAGGGAGAAGCAGGCTCCATGCAGGGAGCCCGACGCGGGACTCAATCCCGGGTCTCCAGGATCATGCCCTGGGCTGAAGGCAGGCACCAAACCGCTGAGCCACCCAGATGTCCCTCCAACTTATTTTTTAAATCATTATTGTGCCCAGAACATGCCTTTTAAGACACTTTTTTCCTAAGTGCCTCCCTCCATGAAGTTTTAAAAGCACAGGTATACTGGATATCTCTATTGCAGTCTATGCATACAGTTGTGGTTTCTCATGAGAATAAGGCTTCTATCCCTTCCCAAGAACCAGATTTTGCCCCCTTGGGGGTAATATCACCCGTGTTGAAAATGCTTGCCCTCACTCCTTTAGAGAGCCAGTTGCAGTAGATGTGGCTTAAAGACAGAATATATCATGTGGCATCACGCCGTGGCCCACCTGGTAGGGTGGCTGACGCTGGAGTGAGAACATCAGGACCTGCCCCCCAGCTCTACCCTTTCCTAGAGAGACCAGCTGATGGAATTTAGGAAATCCTCATAATCTCTCAACACTCAGTATCCTCATCTATAAAGCAGGGATAATTTCTACCTTCAGGGGTGTAGGAAGAAATAAATGGCAAGATGTGTATTATAGCAACGAGTGCCTTCTTCTCTTTAGTTTCTGTCAAAAATATCATCTTTTTGGTTTATGGGGTCTATTTTGTGTTCTCTTTTTTAAGATTTTATTTATTCATTCATGAGAGACACAGAGAGAGAGGCAGAGACATAGGCAGAGGGAGAAGCAGGCTCCTCATGGGATCTCAGGACCCCGGGATCACCACCTGAGCCAGAGGCAGACCCACAACCACTGAGCCAGCCAGGCGTCCCTATTTTGTGTTCTAATTTAGTAAGATTTTATTCTCTTTCCTGGGGACACACTAGATTGAAAACTAATCTGCAAATGAACATGCAATGTGTTGCTGCTGGTGTGGAAATGGTGTGGAAATGTTAACTACTTGGAGCTAGTAAACCCAAATCATACATCAAGGGAAAATAAAAAGTTATATACATACTCACACTTTACAGCTCCCTGAAATTTCTTTGCACTTGAGAAATTGAGCTCATTAATCTCTCACTTCGCCCTACTTTCCTTTCCCTGTGAAGTTTCACAAGTCTTTACTGAAGGCTTCTTGGCGAGGATGTCAATAAAATAGAGTTCCTTCTTTCTGAGGGTGGGCTCCACTGGGGACACCACTCAAGAATTTTAGGACAAGCAAGCCTCTCAGGTGAAAGTTTCAAAGACGGCTGGCTTTCTCCAGTCTGCTCCACTCACCCCACACTATCCACCCAAAAGTCAGAGTTTTTAAATTGAGCCTGTTGATGGGGTTATGCCAAGGATGGGGGTGCTTTGGACATTTTGTGATGGCAGCAGTAGGGCTTAATGGCAGCCTAATTTGGGAAGACGATGAGGCACCTAGAATGGCTTCCAATGGTGTGTTTCAAGAGATACTATTCGGCCAGCAAGTACATAATGTACCTTAATGTGTGCTTAAAATGAAGAAAGTCACAGTTGTTTTAAATAAGAAAATAGATAAAATTAAATATCGTGAAATATCAAAAGCTAATATGAGTTTCTGGCATCGGAGCCCATGCTTCCCCCACAAGAGTGGGCGGTGAGTGAGAAATATTCCTGAATTGGATTATTACCCGCCATCAGAGTTTGGGCATCCCTGGGAACAGTGACTGATGAGTCCGTTTCCCAAGGAGAAAACACTCCCCAGGGAGAGAATTCATTATTATGTCCCCCTGCACATCATAGGGGCACAACAAATACTTATTGATTTGCAGTTTTGATTTTAGTTTAGAAAGATAAGCAGTCTACAGCGTATATAGGTGATGATACGCTGAGGTAACAAATAAGTCCTGACATCTCTGTGACTTAGGGTCTAATTAAGGCTCATTTCTAGCTCATACTTCTTTTTTTCTTCTTTTCTTTTTTTTTATAAGATTTTCTTTATTCATTCATGAGAGACACAGAAAAAGAGGCAGAGACTCAGGCAGAGGGAGAAGCAGCCTCCATGCAAGGAGCCCCAAGTGGGACTCGATCCTCTGGAATCCGGGATCATGCCCTGAGCCAAAGGCAGGCGCTCAACTGCCGAGCCGCCCAGGCGTCCCCCAGCTCACGTTTCTGCCTAGGACTGGTCCCCACCTAAGTACAGGGGCCGAGTGTGCAGGGGATCATGGAGGGGCGGGTGTGTTGATGGGCACTGCTGTCCCTGCCACACACAGGTAGGCTTCATCAAATCTAGCTTTCACCCTTGTCAGGTGATGGCTTCCTCCTCATTATGCTTTCTATTGATTTGTCTTTTTTTTTTTTTGTAGGGAGTGAGGCTAACTAGAATTTCTTTCTTTCTTTCTTTCTTTCTTTCTTTCTTCTTTCTTTCTTTCTTTCTTTCTTTCTTCTTCTTTTTCTTTCTTCTTTCACTAGAATTATTTCTTAAAGGACTAGAAATCCCTCTCCCTTTCGAATGTGTAAGCCCAGAGAGATTTGCAGCCTGCCTGCTTTGGAGCAGCAAACCCCCCACACAGTTGCCTTGAATAGTAGGAGCTGTGAGTTCAGCTATTGTGTAGTCCCTCTATACAAGCCACAATTTGAGAAATTTTAAGCATAAGGGGTCAGTGGGTATTGCTGGATATAACAAATACTCATGAGCTGACAAATTCAGCATCTTATTTACCACACTGTCCATTTCCTTGCTCAGGGTATTTCTGGAATCAAATCGGATTTTGTCTCCCAAGACTGCGTTGCTTCTGGTAAAAGCCAGTACCCAAACCTAAGGGTTTATCTGGAACGTCCAGACATCTGGGACGGCAGATAGTGAAAAATGGGACTGTCCCAATTAGCGCAGATGGCTGGTAAGCCTGTGGTACCATGGGCCATTTTCAGGTATGAGATCAGTTGCGACTATGCCAAGTTATTTCCTTTTATGAACTTTTAATGTTTTTTGGCATCCTGGAAAAGTGCAATCATAAATGAAAGAGGGCTCATCAATATTAGCGTACAGTCCTACCGTTGCATGGTAATGTCATTAATTATGCATGGCTCCCACCGGGCAGTGTGTTTCAAGGGAATGGAAATTGAATACCAAGTCTTTTATTCTTGTTTCCGCTCCAGCTCGAGTCATTAGTGTCCGAGCACCCCCTGCGTCCCCTCCGTCCTCACCCTCGCACCGCATGCTGCTGGCCACCCCAAACGGCCCTACCTTCCCCTGAACCCACCCTCTTCCTGCAAATCCCAGCAAGCGGGCCCTCCTAGGTGAAGAAGAGGCTTAGGCCAAAATAGCCACTCATTTCTCCGAGTGCCAGTCAGCACAGTCGTGCTCCCAGGAGGGCCCCCCCACGAGCCCATCCCCTTTGCAACAGTGGAATTGCTCGCCGGCCCGCTGCCTGGATGCACTTGCTATTTCTGCCCGTCACCGGCCACGTCCAGCGCAGGGATAAGCTAGGACAAGCACTTTCCTCGTCCAAGTGAGTCGTTTGCCCAGCAGCTGGGCTCCCTTCTTTTTTCCTTTTTAATGAATAGACTTTATTATTTAGAATAAGTCAGAATAATTGAACAAGTAATATAAACAGCTGCCCTATATCCTTATCCCCTGGCACGGAATTTCAGCAAACGTCCCACAATGATGCAAGTTTTAATAATTGGTGGAAATTTAATAATTGGCTCCCTTCTGGAGCCGCTGTGGTTTCTCATCCCCCTGCAGGCGGAGAGAAGGTTGCCTCCACTTGCAGGCCCAGCCCTCTCCTGAAAAGATTTAAGATTTTAGTTCTTTATTCATGAGAATAAGGTGGCAGGGTGTGAGCCTGGGTGCAGAGGCCTGCGGCCCGGGGCTCTGCAAACCTCCGGGCCCTGATCCAGAAGGAAGGACGGTGTGTGCCAGATGGACAGGGAAGCAAAGGGGGGAAGACGAGAGAGAGGTGAGGGCCAGAGCCAGATGTGGGGACCATAGTCCCTGAGATGGGTGCAAGCGGGGGCGGGAGGAAGCAGGTGCGGTGCCCTCCCCGTGCACCCAGGACCCACCCGGGCCTCAGGGCCTTGCTGGCTAGGACCTAGCCCCAGGAGCCGGAGGGTGCTGCTCGGGTGCCTCCCCTCCAACTGCAGGAGACCCTGGGCCCGGCCATCCTGCCTTCTCATCAGACACACCAAGCGCACTGCCTCCAAAGATACCGATTTCACCGCAAGCTAAAGAGGAGGGATGCCTCTTCTGTGAAGCCTCCCCTGATTTCTCCCTCTCTTAGCCCTCATCCTGCCGCCTTGTGTTTGCACCTGTCTGCAACCCCCCACCCCACCCCCGGGGAAGGTATCTTGCTCACCATCATATTCTCAAGTGCCCTCCCTCCCACCCCAACCCCCACCGTGCCCCCCCCCCCATGGTGCCTGGGACACGGTAGGAAATTAACCAGTAAATCAGTTACCAAATGAATGAAAGGAACACGTTATTTCACATAAAAATGCAATGCTGGGTGGGATATGCTTCGACGGAGAAGACCGAGACTAGAACCCACGGTGGAAGGTTTGTCCCTGTTGAGCGGTAAGTGTATGCAGCCCTCCTGGACATGTCACCACGGAGGAAGGGTGGGGTTGGCTCATTCTATTTCCTTTCACGACATTTCTGACCACACAGTGGTTTTTTTGTTTTTTGTTTTTTGTTTTTTTTTTACTTAATCCTCTGAATCCCTTTACTTATTCATTCTTTAAGTTAACGTGAAAGAGTCATTAACCATGACTGAGTTATTCAAACCACACATCCATCTCCGGATATTTGTATGGCCGGTTGTGCATCCCTGGGAAGCCGCTAGAACAGTTGGAGCAGGTGTAGGGAGCAGCTCTGGGAGCTGAATTCGGGCCAGAGCGTCTTGTGCTGTGACTGCTGACAAAGCTGTGAAGGACTCGGGTGCTGGTATACCCAGCAGGTAAATGAAATTCAATTCAGACAATCTTGTTAAAATAGTTAAGTGAGGGCAGCCTGGGTGGCTCAGCAGTTTAGCGCCGCCTTCAGCCCAAGGCCTCCTGGAGACCCAGGATCGAGTCCCACATCGGACTCCCTGCATGGAGCCTGCTTCTCCCTCTGCCTGTGTCTCTGCCTCTTTCTCTGTGTGTGTGTGTGTGTGTCTCTTATGAATAAATAAATAAAATCTTTTAAAAAAATAGTAAAGTGGGGTCCTATGGATGACAATAGATTATGACAGAGCCCAGCGCTCTGAGATAGCCAACGATCAAAGAAACGGAAACCAGGGAGGAGCAAGATGGCGGAAGAGTAGGGTCTCCAAATCACCTGTCTCCACCAAACTACCTAGAAAACCTTCAAATTATCCTGAAAATCTATGAATTCGGCCTGAGATTTAAAGAGAGACCAGCTGGAATGCTACAGTGAAAAGAGTTCGCGCTTCTATCAAGGTAGGAAGACGGGGAAAAAGACATAAAGGAACAAAGGCCTCCAAGGGGGAGGGGCCCCGCGAGGAGCCGGGCTGAGGCCGGGGCGAGTGTCCCCAGGACAGGAGAGCCCCGTCCCGGAGGAGCAGGAGCTGCACCGACCTTCCCGGGGGAAAGGGGCTCGCGGGGATTTGGAGCAGGACCAGGAGGGCGAGGATGCCCTCGGGCTCCCGGGGACAGTAACAGCAGCTGCGCGCCCAGGAGAGTGCGCCGAGCTCCCTAAGGGCTGCAGCGCGCACGGCGGGACCCGGCGGGACCCGGAGCAGCTGAAGGGGCTCGGGCGGCGGCTCCGCGGAGGGGGCTGCGCGGCCCCGGGAGCAGCTCGGAGGGGCTCGTGCAGAGGAAGAGGCTCCGTGCGGAGGGGGCTGCGCGGTTCCAGGAGCAGCTCGGAGGGGCTCGGGCGGCGGCTCCACGGAGGGGGCTGCGCGGCCCGGGAGCGCGAATCCACCAGCGCAGGCTCCGGAGCACAGGGCGCCGGGACACAGCCCAGGATCCGGCCTCCCCCGGGACAGGCAGAGGCCGGGAGGGCCCAGGACAGCAAGGACGCTCCTGCCCCAGCTGAGCACATCAGCGGCCCCGCCCCGGAGCCTCCAGGCCCTGCAGACGGAGTTCCTGCCGGAGCTGAATCCAGGTTTCCAGAGCTGCCCCGCCACTGGGGCTGTTCCTCCTGCGGCCTCACGGGGTAAACAACCCCCACCGAGCCCTGCACCAGGCAGGGGCACAGCAACTCCCCCAACTGCTAACACCTGAAAATCAGCACAACAGGCCCCTCCCCCAGAACACCAGCTAGACGGACAACTTCCAGGAGAAGCCAAGGGACTTAAAGTACACAGAATCAGAAGATACTCCCCGGTGGTTCTTTTTTTGTTTGTTTGTTTTTGTTTTTGTTTTGTTTTGCTTTTTGATTTGTTTCCTTCCCCCACCCCCTTTTTTTCTCCTTTCTTTTTCTTTCTCTTTTTCTTCTTTTTTTTTTTTTTTTTTTTTTTCGTTTTTTTTTCTTTTTCTTCCCCTTTTTTTTTTCTCTTTCTCTTTTCTTTCCTTCTTTCTCTCCTCTCTTTTTCTCTTTTTCCCAATACAACTTGCTTTTGGCCACTCTGCACTGAGCAAAATGACTAGAAGGAAAACCTCACCTCAAAAGAAAGAATCAGAAACAGTCCTCTCTCCCACAGAGTTACAAAATCTGGATTACAATTCAATGTCAGAAAGCCAATTCAGAAGCACTATTATACAGCTACTGGTGGCTCTAGAAAAAGTATAAAGGACTCAAGAGACTTCATGACTGCAGAATTTAGAGCTAATCAGGCAGAAATTAAAAATCAATTGAATGAGATGCAATCCAAACTAGAAGTCCTAACGACGAGGGTTAACGAGGTGGAAGAACGAGTGAGTGACCTAGAAGACAAGTTGATAGCAAAGAGGGAAACTGAGGAAAAAAGAGACAAACAATTAAAAGACCATGAAGATAGATTAAGGGAAATAAACGACAGCCTGAGGAAGAAAAACCTACGTTTAATTGGGGTTCCCGAGGGCGCCGAAAAGGACAGAGGGCCAGAATATGTATTTGAACAAATTCTAGCTGAAAACTTTCCTAATCTGGGAAGGGACACAGGCATTCAGATCCAGGAAATAGAGAGATCCCCCCCTAAAATCAATAAAAACCGTTCAACACCTCGACATTTAATTGTGAAGCTTGCAAATTCCAAAGATAAGGAGAAGATCCTTAAAGCAGCAAGAGACAAGAAATCCCTGACTTTTATGGGGAGGAGTATTAGGGTAACAGCAGACCTCTCCACAGAGACCTGGCAGGCCAGAAAGGGCTGGCAGGATATATTCAGGGTCCTAAATGAGAAGAACATGCAACCAAGAATACTTTATCCAGCAAGGCTCTCATTCAAAATGGAAGGAGAGATAAAGAGCTTCCAAGACAGGCAGCAACTAAAAGAATATGTGACCTCCAAACCAGCTCTGCAAGAAATTTTAAGGGGGCCTCTTAAAATTCCCCTTTAAGAAGAAGTTCAGTGGAACAGTCCACAAAAACAAAGACTGAATAGATATCATGATGACACTAAACTCATATCTCTCAATAGTAACTCTGAATGTGAACGGGCTTAATGACCCCATCAAAAGGCGCAGGGTTTCAGACTGGATAAAAAAGCAGGACCCATCTATTTGCTGTCTACAAGAGACTCATTTTAGACAGAAGGACACCTACAGCCTGAAAATAAAAGGTTGGAGAACCATTTACCATTCGAATGGTCCTCAAAAGAAAGCAGGGGTAGCCATCCTTATATCAGATAAACTAAAATTTACCCCAAAGACTGTAGTGAGAGATGAAGAGGGACACTATATCATACTTAAAGGATCTATTCAACAAGAGGACTTAACAATCCTCAATATATATGCTCCGAATGTGGGAGCTGCCAAATATATAAATCAATTATTAACCAAAGTGAAGAAATACTTAGATAATAATACACTTATACTTGGTGACTTCAATCTAGCTCTTTCTATACTCGATAGGTCTTCTAAGCAAAACATCTCCAAAGAAACGAGAGCTTTAAATGATACACTGGACCAGACGGATTTCACAGATATCTACAGAACTTTACATCCAAACTCAACTGAATACACATTCTTCTCAAGCGCACACGGAACTTTCTCCAGAATAGACCACATATTGGGTCACAAATCGGGTCTGAACCGATACCAAAAGATTGGGATTGTCCCCTGCATATTCTCGGACCATAATGCCTTGAAATTAGAACTAAATCACAACAAGAAGTTTGGAAGGACCTCAAACACATGGAGGTTAAGGACCATCCTGCTAAAAGATAAAAGGGTCAACCAGGAAATTAAGGAAGAATTAAAAAGATTCATGGAAACTAATGAGAATGAAGATACAACCGTTCAAAATCTTTGGGATGCAGCAAAAGCAGTCCTAAGGGGGAAATACATCGCAATACAAGCATCCATTCAAAAACTGGAAAGAACTCAAATACAAAAGCTAACCTTACACATAAAGGAGCTAGAGAAAAAACAGCAAATAGATCCTACACCCAAGAGAAGAAGGGAGTTAATAAAGATTCGAGCAGAACTCAACGAAATCGAGACCAGAAGAACTGTGGAACAGATCAACAGAACCAGGAGTTGGTTCTTTGAAAGAATTAATAAGATAGATAAACCATTAGCCAGCCTTATTAAAAAGAAGAGAGAGAAGACTCAAATTAATAAAATCATGAATGAGAAAGGAGAGATCACTACCAACACCAAGGAAATACAAACGATTTTAAAAACATATTATGAACAGCTATACGCCAATAAATTAGGCAATCTAGAAGAAATGGACGCATTCCTGGAAAGCCACAAACTACCAAAACTGGAACAGGAAGAAATAGAAAACCTGAACAGGCCAATAACCAGGGAGGAAATTGAAGCAGTCATCAAAAACCTCCCAAGACACAAGAGTCCAGGGCCAGATGGCTTCCCAGGAGAATTTTATCAAACGTTTAAAGAAGAAATCATACCTATTCTCCTAAAGCTGTTTGGAAAGATAGAAAGAGATGGAGTACTTCCAAATTCGTTCTATGAAGCCAGCATCACCTTAATTCCAAAGCCAGACAAAGACCCCGCCAAAAAGGAGAATTACAGACCAATATCCCTGATGAACATGGATGCAAAAATTCTCAACAAGATACTGGCCAATAGGATCCAACAGTACATTAAGAAAATTATTCACCATGACCAAGTAGGATTTATCCCTGGGACACAAGGCTGGTTCAACACCCGTAAAACAATCAATGTGATTCATCATATCAGCAAGAGAAAAACCAAGAACCATATGATCCTCTCATTGGATGCAGAGAAAGCATTTGACAAAATACAGCATCCATTCCTGATTAAAACTCTTCAGAGTGTAGGGATAGAGGGAACATTCCTCGACATCTTAAAAGCCATCTATGAAAAGCCCACAGCAAATATCATTCTCAATGGGGAAGCACTGGGAGCCTTTCCCCTAAGATCAGGAACAAGACAGGGATGTCCACTCTCACCACTGCTATTCAACATAGTACTGGAAGTCCTAGCCTCAGCAATCAGACAACAAAAAGACATTAAAGGCATTCAAATTGGCAAAGAAGAAGTCAAACTCTCTCTCTTCGCCGATGACATGATACTCTACATAGAAAACCCAAAAGTCTCCACCCCAAGATTGCTAGAACTCATACAGCAATTCGGTAGCGTGGCAGGATACAAAATCAATGCCCAGAAGTCAGTGGCATTTCTATACACTAACAATGAGACTGAAGAAAGAGAAATTAAGGAGTCAATCCCATTTACAATTGCACCCAAAAGCATAAGATACCTAGGAATAAACCTCACCAAAGATGTAAAGGATCTATACCCTCAAAACTATAGAACACTTCTGAAAGAAATTGAGGAAGACACAAAGAGATGGAAAAATATTCCATGCTCATGGATTGGCAGAATTAATATTATGAAAATGTCAATGTTACCCAGGGCAATATACACGTTTAATGCAATCCCTATCAAAATACCATGGACTTTCTTCAGAGAGTTAGAACAAATTATTTTAAGATTTGTGTGGAATCAGAAAAGACCCCGAATAGCCAGGGGAATTTTAAAAAAGAAAACCATATCTGGGGGCATCACAATGCCAGATTTCAGGTTGTACTACAAAGCTGTGGTCATCAAGACAGTGTGGTACTGGCACAAAAACAGACACATAGATCAGTGGAACAGAATAGAGAATCCAGAAGTGGACCCTGAACTTTATGGGCAACTAATATTCGATAAAGGAGGAAAGACTATCCATTGGAAGAAAGACAGTCTCTTCAATAAATGGTGCTGGGAAAATTGGACATCCACATGCAGAAGAATGAAACTAGACCACTCTCTTTCACCATACACAAAGATAAACTCAAAATGGATGAAAGATCTAAATGTGAGACAAGATTCCATCAAAATCCTAGAGAAGAACACAGGCAACACCCTTTTTGAACTCGGCCATAGTAACTTCTTGCAAGATACATCCACAAAGGCAAAAGAAACAAAAGCAAAAATGAACTATTGGGACTTCATCAAGATAAGAAGCTTTTGTACAGCAAAGGATACAGTCAACAAAACTCAAAGACAACCTACAGAATGGGAGAAGATATTTGCAAATGACATATCAGATAAAGGGCTAGTTTCCAAGATCTATAAAGAACTTATTAAACTCAACACCAAAGAAACAAACAATCCAATCATGAAATGGGCAAAAGACATGAACAGAAATCTCACAGAGGAAGACATAGACATGGCCAACATGCATATGAGAAAATGCTCTGCATCACTTGCCATCAGGGAAATACAAATCAAAACTACAATGAGATACCACCTCACACCAGTGAGAATGGGGAAAATTAACAAGGCAGGAAACAACAAATGTTGGAGAGGATGCGGAGAAAAGGGAACCCTCTTACACTGTTGGTGGGAATGTGAACTGGTGCAGCCACTCTGGAAAACTGTGTGGAGGTTCCTCAAACAGTTAAAAATATACCTGCCCTACGACCCAGCAATTGCACTGTTGGGGATTTACCCCAAAGATACAAATGCAATGAAACGCCGGGACACCTGCACCCCGATGTTTCTAGCAGCAATGGCCACTATAGCCAAACTGTGGAAGGAGCCTCGGTGTCCAACGAAAGATGAATGGATAAAGAAGATGTGGTTTATGTATACAATGGAATATTACTCAGCTATTAGAAATGACAAATACCCACCATTTGCTTCAACGTGGATGGAACTGGAGGGTATTATGCTGAGTGAAGTAAGTCAGTCGGAGAAGGACAAACATTATATGTTCTCATTCATTTGGGGAATATAAATAATAGTGAAAGGGAAAATAAGGGAAGGGAGAAGAAATGTGTGGGAAATATCAGAAAGGGAGACAGAACGTAAAGACTGCTAACTCTGGGAAACGAACTAGGGGTGGTAGAAGGGGAGGAGGGCGGGGGGTGGGAGTGAATGGGTGACGGGCACTGGGTATTATTCTGTATGTTAGTAAATTGAACACCAATAAAAAAAAAATAAATAAATAAAAAAAAAAAAATAAAAAAAAAAAAAAAAAAAAAAAAAAACAAAGAAACGGAAACCAGAATATAGTCATTTTATTTCCAAGGAAATTAAGAACGCTGGCTTATTCACTCTAAGGGACACCTTCTCTGTGGACAGTTTAAGGAGTTTCGTTTTTAGAAACGAAAATCTTACAGCTTTCATGATTCGATTCGTTTTTCTCTGGTTTTAAGTGATTGATTCAAATTGATCACCTTGAAGAGAAGAAGTGAAGAAAACGGTACCTTGTAGAAGTCTTACCAGCTAGAGACACAGTGAAGTGGATCAAACCAGTCCGACCTGGTCGAGCCCATACAACTATATACTAGTGACCGAGTCTCCCAAAGACCCTGAGCTGCTGGGCTATTCCAAGTGGCCCTCCCCACCCTGATGTCTACATCCTGGCCTTCATTCTGTGGGTCTTCACTACTGTTCTTCCACCAAAGATCACAACTCAGCTATGGTGGGCTGACGATGGCCCCCAGACATAAATTTCTTTGGCTCGCTCGCAGGATTAAAAATTTGCATTAGATGCTCCCTGTTTTTAAAACAGGGAGACCTTACATTTTTAAAATATCTAGATTTCTATCTTCTTAAAAATCAGAAGTTGCAACACCTGGCAACATTATACGGCCACAGTGAGCGCGACTGCCTCTTTAATGACACCGGTAAAGGTAACAGTGACAATAGCTAATCGTATCCAACAGCATGTATTGTGGGCCACACACTATCCTAAGTGCTTTGCATATATTATCCTTTAATCCAAACATCAACACGATGAGGTGTGTGCTATAATTATCTCTAATTTCTAAATGAAGAAGACAAGGCACAGAGAGGTCAAGTAACTTGCCCAAAGTCACACAGCTTTAAGGGACAGAGGTAAGATTTGAACCAAGAAGTCAGGCTCCAAAGTTTGAACAGTTAAGTCCTAATAAATATAGTCTTCCAGAAGATTCTGGCCAGGAATGGACTGTTGTAGGCATATGGATGTCTAGACGTGAAAGTTGTTGCAACTAATGCATAATGATTAAAATTTGTATGGAATCTAGAGTCAGACTGCCTCCATTTGAATCTGGGCTCTGCCACTGGGAGAACTTGGGCAACTTGATTAACATCTTTAAGCTCTAGTTTATCTGTAAGATAGGAAAATAGTACCATCCCCATGGATTGATTATACTTTAAAGAATTGAAGAACTAAAGTCCTTACCACAGGTAAGTGCTGACACATAGTAAGTGCTTAATTAATACTCACCATTATTATTATTTTATCTGGGGTAGCTCTTCTCAAATGAGAAGCTCATTTGTGTTAGACTAAGAAAAGTCTTCAGTCTGCAGCACCTTCTCCAACTTCTAACATTTGTAGTTTACAAGAAATGTTTACAGACAAAACTAATATGCTCCATGCCTAAGAAATAGTGTTGAAGTATTATTTAGCTGGAAAGCATCATTATATAAAATAAAACTAATGTCTTTTTTAAAAAGATTTTATTTATTTATTAGGCAGAGAGGGAAAGTGAGAGCACAAGCAGGGGGAGTGGCGGAGGAAGAGGGAGAAGCAGGCTCCCCACTGAGCAAGGAGCCTGGACCGTGACGTGGGGCTCGATCCCAGGACCCTGAAATCATGGCCTGAACCAAAAGCAGACATTTAACCGACTCAGCCACCCAGGAGCCCCAAAATAAAACTACCTTCTAACTTGAGTTTCTCCCAGCAGGTGTTCATTGAGCATCTACTATGTTGTACTCATCATTGCATCGCTAATGTTTCAGCTCGGCTTATGGTGGGAATGCAAGAAAGATTTGTAAAATGAATAAAAGATAAAAGTAAGAAGTTGACAAAAACTTTTGTTCTTACAAAAAGGTAAAAAAAAGAATCAGGAAAAAAAAAATCCTGAGAATCGCTTCATGGAGAGTAAGCAAGCAAACAACCAAAAAAATTGTAATCAAAGAAATTTTTCTTGCTAGGATCAGAATACATTAATACTAATGAAAACAGAACCAGACCCCTTCTGACATATTTTATACTGTTTAAAGATAAACATTTGTGCACCGCAAGCCACCAATGGATTTAAACTCCAATGAGGACTTTTAAGCCATCTGCTAGTTTCCTAATGAGGCTAGTAACTATCATTGTTTACAGTTAGGCACCAGGGGTCATGGATATTTGTTATAATGAAATCTGCAATGCATCACTGCAGAATCTAAAAGAGTCTTTCTTCACAAGGGCTAATTACAAATATAATAAAACAACATTAAAAAAAAATCTCTTGAAGTCCACAGAGAAACCTAACTTGGCACAACAAGTAGAAACCATCGTACCCGCTCTGTTTTTGTTTTATGAATTCTGATTACAGAAGCCAAATCATGTTGAACTACTAACAATACAAAGCCACCAATGGGTCCTTTGCTTCAGGTCACTTAATCACGAGGTGCTTCGTGAGCCATCTGGATCCAGAAGACATTTGCTCTGACACGCTAGCATAAAGTGTGCAAACGCTTAGCAAGCCCCACAGATCATTTTAGGGCGTGTGATTTTAATAAGGTGCTACTTGGAAGCTGTGCCCGAGCTGAACTTGCGGATCCATTCATTTAGTCGGGGTGGGGGGGGTAGGAAGAGGATGGGAACAATTGCTTAGGATCACAGAGACAAAGAGACTGATTGGCTGACTGAATTTTTACCTTCCGATTGGCAGTTTTAACATCCCAGAAATGTAGTCTGAATCATAATTGCTTTAATTTGCATATTGTGGCAGTATTTTCCCAGTCCACCCGGGGAAAAGTATTGGCCTATTACAATGATTGGTGCTATCCCCATGAGTCCATTATGTTCAGCATCTCAGACTAGGAAAATATGTAAAGCCTCAGTATGAAGGGGTTCTTATAAAATGTTTCATATTGGTAAGACTGTCAGACAGCACCTGAGATGTCAGAAATGAGATAATGCTTTTTATTTCATTTCATAAAATACCTGTGAATAGTGATAGTAAGACTACAAGAATAAAAATATATTTGTAGAGTGTTCCCCACATGTTCCAAACCTTTTAAATAAAAACCTAAACTAAAAAAAAAAAAAAAAAAAAAACCAAAACCAAACAAATAAACAAAACAAAACAAAACAAAAACCACGAAGCAACGCTCATATCCCCTTGGGAGAGAATGAAATTTGCCAATACAATTTTTAAAATAGGAGAGAAGTTAGGTGGATGCACTACCAAATATCAAAACATACTAAGCTTCCGTAAGGCTGTATGATACAGGAGCGAGAATAGGATGCTCAGTGAACAGAACAGAAAGTAAAGAAAGATCACATGAACGGAACCCATGAAATTGTGCCTAAGATACTTAAGAAAGTATGTATGATACATGCGACGTTTGAAATAAGTGGAGAAAATTAAAAGTATTCAGCCAATAATACTAAGATAATAAGGTAACTTTTGGGGGTTGGGGGGTATTATCCTTATGTCTATTCATACCCCAAAATAAAGTCCAGGAATTAAGAATTATATGTGAACTGTGCAACTACGAAAAAAATCTCTTAAAAATGTAAGTAGGGATGCCTGGGTGGCTCAGCGGTTTAGTGCCTTGGAGTCCCAGGATCGAGTCCCACATCGGGCTCCCCGCATGGAGCCTGCTTCTCCCTCTGCCTGTGTCTCTGCCTCTCTCTCTGTGTCTCTCATGAATAAATAAATAAATCTTAAAAAAAAAATGTAAGTAGATACTGATATCATCTCTGGGATGGAAAAGGCAAAACCCACAGAGCTGTGTGGCTCACAGACCACAGGTGGTCAAGCAGCCCGCAGGTGTTAGCAGAGGGAAAGCTACACAGCGGTTTTGTTCATATACACATCATAAATTTTAAATGTAAGACAAACTAGGATTTTCACAGAAACGCCAATAAAGTCCTAAAAATATTATGGGTTTAGGGGTTGCACATAAGCCACAAACCCTGTTGATCCTTTTGGAGGAAGCACCATCCGGCAAAGAGGATCTACTACATTCCGGCTTACGTGCTTCCAAATCATTTCCGTGGTACCTCTTGTTTAATCAAACATGCCTTTTTATTTTTTCATCCACATGTTGCATGTTAGCTCTATTTCACAAAAGGGGATCAGTGACCCAGAGTGGTTTGTTGAAGGATAAAAACCGTAATGAAATAATAACATACAAACTGTGTATGACTCAGAAGACCATTGTTCCCATATGGAGTGTGCAAGATTCCAGTTGCGAATGTAAATGTGACGATTTGCGCATGGTGGGACAGGTGAATCCGTGAAGGTGATGATTTCACACAAGCTTTGAAAAAAAGAAAAGTGCGAATAAAACAGGATTATGGTATCTGAAAATTGAATTTTCATTCCACTAGAAATCCATTCGCTCTTTGTCCCTAGCATGCTTTCTGCATTGAAATTTTGTCCCCCCACGACATGAAGCCATCAAATCTTTGTATCATTTTCAAACAAGCCAGTGACCTTTCTAGCATCCATGTAGAGTTTTCTGGAAGAAAAGCAAAATACTGTTTTCTAAGTATGAAGCTGATTAGTTTTATCCCTAAAGGCAATGAGGCAGTGATGGTACTGGATGTTGGTGACACAACCATTAAGAAATGTAAAACCAGCCCCCAAATTAATGGCCAATATGATGCTTAAAGGATGAAGGGAAAGAATTCTTGGCAAACTGCCTCTCTCACAGGCCACTGGTGGACATCACACCGGATCGATGGCAGGCCGAGCGAGAGAGTTCTTGCGACCAAACATCTTGCTACCAGCACATTTCTCTCTTTCCTGCTGGACAAGAGCTCTGAGAGGCAGAGCACAAATCTGCTCCTGGTATCCGCACGGTCCAACCATGGGAAAGATGTTCTTTGTGGCTTTGGATTCTATTTATCTCTGAAAATCCACACTACATAAATTGGTATTTTCTTGTCTCGTTAATGATTATTTAACCAATTAAATGACAATTTAGCCAGTTTTGTCCACTGCTTATTCATGGGGATCACTTGCCGGGCAAGAAGATATGTTCTGACCTTAAAGTGTTGAAGGAAATAGCGAAATATGTAAATTTCCCCAAATTGCCAGCACGAAGCGTACACTGCGTGAATAAAATGATGGTCAGTGTACACCGCCTTTCCACACTGGGGTACGCTGGCAATTTAAGGAAAGAAGATCACACAAGATTTCAAAGTCTGTAGACAATTTCCCGAACTTCATTAATGCTTTGAACAATCATTCTATAATTTCCAGTGACTCATTATGGGCAATTTCATAGAAATTTATTTCTACCATCTCCCAAGTTGAAAAGCTCAGTCTTAGGGCTTTGACTGTGACAGGCTGTTGAGTAGCATCCCACAGAATAGAGAACACAGACCAGTTAAAAAAGCTCCTCATGCTTTTTAGGTTTTTATTCTATCTTAATACTCGAAACTTCAAAACCTTCAAATCCTTGCCACCAGTCCTGAAAACCTGAAATTTAATCAGAATAAACTAGAGTGGGAGCATAGTTCTGGGGCAAGACAGTGAAACCATCCCCTAGTTCCTATGGAATAAGAACTGGCCCTCTTTCTTGATGGGCAGCAAAAGAATACACATTCCATGGGATACCTGGGTGGCTCAGGGGTTGAGCATCTGCCTTTGGCTCAGGACCTGATCCCAGGGTTGAGGGATCAAGTCCTGCATCGGGCTCCCTGCAGGGAGCCCGCTTCTCCCTCTGCCCATGTCTCTGCCTCTCTGTGTGTCTCTCATGAATAAATAAATAAAATATTTTTTTTAAAAAAAGAATATACTTTCCAGATCAGGAGCTGCACACCCTTTAGCCAGTGTGAGTTAATCTGCTCTCATAAAGGTACCATCTGCAGAACAGCAGCTAACATTGGGGTATTACGTGTTAAATTTGTGATAGTCCACTGTCGTCTGCTATGATCCATCCAGATTTCTCAGCAGTCAAACTGGTGAGTTAAATGGGGGTGTAATGAGGATGCCATTTTTAATTGTTTGGTCAGACTTTGAGTTATGTGAGTCTTGGAGGGTGCCACTAAGCTCTGCTATCCCCCTGAAATAATTTATCTACTATCATGGTCAGAAGGGTTACTCTTAACACCTTCCACCTGGTCTTTCCTTCTATGATAGTTCTTATTCCACAGTCAAGGAACCGTGGTGAAGATTCTGGTCAACCTGGCTGGGTACCCCGGAACCAGGGAAATAACCGTTGCACGGTGAGAGGAGGAGGTGAGTGGGTGGGCAGGACACATGGACTCAGTGTGAAACAGACTTTATCAAGGACTTTATTTTCTGACATCCATGTTTCTTAATTTTAACAGGGAGGCCACAGTGACATTTGGCTCCCTGGCTATCAGAGGCAACTCCAGTGCTGTTCCCAAGAGCCCTGGAAAGACCCGGATATCCCCTTCCTTCTAGTATATGGCGCCCACATAGATGCCCAATGTTCTCCTTTGGGAACATTGAAGGACTCGGTACCATATAACCTGTGCAGGACATTCAGTATATACAGGGCCTTCCTGCTGGGGACCTGGCCTCTACTTCGGATGGTGAGCTCCCAGGTTGAGAACCAGCTTAGAGCTTGAAATTGGGCAAGAGGCTGCAACTTTCCATTGGAGACGGCTGACTTTGGCCCCCAATCATCCAATATCTATCTCTTTTTAAAGCTTAAAACTGTACCAAGACATTTAGTATGTTAAGCAAGACCCATTTACCTCGCCTCTGGAATCACCATGTCCTATTAGGCACCAGAGACTCCCCTCCAGACTCTGCTACAGCTTCCACTACAGACTACCCTCTGTTGAACCCTCCCCTCCAGCTGTCATTACAGACTCACTGTCCTTACAGCAGTCACCCCATCTAGCCCCCGACAATTAAGTTCTGCCTCTTGTACTGTGGACAGACTATTAGAGAGAGAGCGGCTACGGTGAGAGCGGCTCTGTACCTGCGTCTCCCACTGTCAGCCCTGGCCTGCGGAAGGCAGCCACCTCTGGGTCTGTTAGTGATGCTGGCGCCCCTCACCAGGGCATTCCCACATTCCCTCTTTTTTTTTTTATAAGAGTTTATTTATTTATTTATTTATTTATTTATTTATTTATTTGAGAGAGTGAGAGAGAGAGAGAGAGAGAGCCCGGTGAGGGGTAGAGGAAGAAGCAGACTCCCCGCCGAGCAGGGAGCTCGATGTGGGGCTCCATCCTGGGACCCTGGGGTCATGACCTCAGCTGAAGGCACACGCTTAACCAGCTGAGCCACCCAGGGGCCCAGTGCATTCCCTATCACCTTCAGGAATGAAGTGTCCTCCCCAGAAACACAGTCAGCTCATCTTATACAGGAGACCTTCTCTAGCACACCCACTTCTTTCAGGTTTGGTTCTTGGCTCCAGAGTCTAAGCAGTTTTGCCATCTTTTTTTTTTTTTTTTTTAAGATTTTATTCATCAAAGACCCATAGAGAGAGAGGCAGACACATGGGCAGAGGCAGAGGGAGAGGGAGAAGCAGGCTCCATGCAGGGAGCCCGATGGGGGACTCGATCCTGGGACCCCGGGATCACACCCTGGGCCGAAGGCAGACGCTCAACCACTGAGCCACACAGCCACACAACCCCCATCTTTGTTCATTTTCCATAAGCCAACACTTTAAGTTTCTAAGAGTCATCGAGCAGGATATTAGACCCCACTCCAGGGGCTCTTGCCAAGGAGTTAAATCCTGAGTGATGGGAGAGTGTTCCCACATCGACAAACTCCCGACTAGCGGCTTCCTATCCCCCCACCCCACCCCCTGTTCCCAGCCCTCCGCAGTTCACTCCCAGCAGACTCACGGGTCCTGCAGGATGCGTCACCCAGGTTCTGCAGCTGCTTTGCTATAGAGTCCCTGCCTCCCCTTAGCAGGTTTAGCTGTCCCCCAGTCACATTAATTTTGGGCCCTCTTTCTGGATCTTGTGGTCTGGAGCAGAGGGGCAGGCAGATCCTGAGGAGGACAAGCTCTCTTTCTTAGAAGGCACTGTCTTACCACTCAGTCTTTGGGCGACAGGGCCCCGGTGTCTTCCCACCAGGCACCAGGCACCAGAGGAGGGGGGTACACTTCTGCAGCCCTGCAGCTCTCAGGGGAATATCACTGTTCAAAGTTCTCAAGCACGTCTACCTCGATACCCCATCATGAGCCTTAAGGTCCTGTTTGTTCCCCAGCAAAGCCCTGGATTTATCTTCCCACCAAATCAACTCTTGCTTCTTTTCTTTCACATCACAGAAAAGAAGTATCTGTTGAGAGCATTGGGTTAAGTGTTGGAACACATTGGAACACAAAGAGATAGGGCTGGTGCCTTCCTTCACGGCCTTTCAGTGTATGAGGGAAAGCCGAAGATGCACATCAAAAGCATGAATCCAGAGGGACCACTATTTAAACCAAATCTCTTGAAGTCACCGCCCTCGTTCCTGAAGCACACCTAGAAGTGTCCATGAATCACCCTGAGAGGCAGCTCCCCCCTCAGTGAGGCGGCATCCGGTGAGGGTTTAGGACGTGGTCTCCATCCACTGTGTCACTGGAGAGCTACCACTCCTCCCTCGCCCAAACCCACCCTCACATCCCTTGGTCACAGATTTTGCTGGGTACTCTTACACTTCTGTCCTCTCCTGACCCCTTAGATTTGTCACACCCAGCTCACTTAGCATGGAACCACCTTGGCTGCCTCCGGTAAGACCCCTTCTGGTTGCAATTGTCCCCCCGAGGCTGTCCCAGATGGGCTGTGTGAGTCCATGAACTCAGGGACACATCGTTGTGTAGAAAACTGTTTTTCTGTTTTCACACTGGAGACTGTTTGGTTCTGAACTCAGAGCACCTTTGTCCATGTTTGATCAATAAGCTAGGAATGGGAAACACATCCCGGATTAGAGAAGAGACCCTTGACAATGCGAGAGTGAGGAAAGATGAAAACAAACCCTAGGAATACAACAGGTCACTGAAAGAAAGCTGTCTGTTCCCAACAGACAGAAGAAGCCCTTCCCCCCCCCCCCACCTGCTGCCATCACTTTATCTGGCCCTCCTTGATGCCCCATGAAACTCTCCCTCTTGCCCCTGAGACATGGCCCTCCTGGCTCTTTCTACCCAGCATATAACTAGGGATGTGCTCTCTGTTTCTTTCCCTACATCAAATAGGCCTCAAGAGCATGAACTGTCTTTATTATGCATCTCCCCCCATCGACTTGGCCCCCCTTGGTGGGGCTGGATGGGAAATATCTTCCTTATGCAGGAAGGCAGGAAGCATTTCTGACTAGAGGTGTCCGCAGCTCCAACATATGTGAATCCAGGATAAGCCAGGAAGCGGGCCAAACCACAAGTTGCTGAGAACTAGAGTTAATTTTGCCAGAGCAGACAGATATAGGAAGCAGCCGGGACAGCCAAACATCAGGAGAACTGGGCAGAGGCCCAAAGTTTGAAAAAAGCATGTGGTCAGTGATTCACAGATGCTTAGAGACCATGAGGACCTCAAAGGTCATGTGACATAATTGAGACCCTGTGAGCTTAAGGAACAGGACTTGAACTCCCCTCCATCCCCGAGTGATAAGAACAAGCAGGGCCTGGTTTTCAGAGAAACTGGGATCCTTGGGCTGAAGAATAAAAACTTAGGAATTCTGCAACTAGAAATCCGGGTACAAGGAGTGTTCAAGGTTAACCGTGGTCCTAAGGTAGAGGGGAAGAATCAGTTAACAAATGAAATAAAAAGTCAGCACGGCAAGGTCGTTTCAAATCTATTACTAGGCAAAATGGAGACAAGCAGAAGTACTTATTGAATAGATGGATGGATGAGAAGGATGAAAGGTACTAGACCATCCCCATACCAGGCTAGAAATCTCACATTCTTACCTGCCCAGGAATCAGGTCGGTTCCAGATTCTGGACATTCCAAGTGAGGACCAAGTGGTCCCTACTGCGGAGATGCTCCATGCCATAGGGTTTCAAAGGGTGCACCAGAGCACGGCAGGGCTTAGAGGTAGACGACATAGCGTGAGTGCCAACACCTCAAGCTAGAAATGTTGGTGGCTTGGTCTTACATTCTACCTCTCAACCCAACTGACAGTCCATATCAGCTCATCAGCCATGTGTGTGAGCCATCTTAGAAGTGGGTCCTCCAGCCCCCGGTCAAGAACTGTAGCCGAGGCCAAGTAGAACAGAGATGAGCTGCCCTCCAGGCACTGCCCAAATTACCAAAAATGAACAAATGAATCAATTTGTTGATTTCGGCTACAACACTGTGGGGGGGGGGGTTTGATACACAGCAATAGGTACCCCGAACTGTCCTGTTGTTCCTTCTCCCTCATTATTTCTTATGTTTGTCCCTTCCTCTCCATCTCTCTTGCCACTCAATCATTTTAGGACCTCATCAGAGTCTACCCAGTTTCCTGTCTTTTGCTTCCTTTCTTTTCCACCACCCACTTCCCAAAGGCATCCCCCCAATCCGTTCTTCAGAGTAATTTTTCTAAAACACAACTCTCCTAGGAAGCCTTCAGTGGCTTCGCTCTGCCATCAGAATAAAATCCAGTCTTCCTCACTGGGTATGTGAGGTCTTCCATGCCCAGGGTCCTGCTCATTCATTCAGATTTCAAAATCTCTCCCTCCTTTGCCACACTGTACAGTCACGTTGACCTACTTATAGTCCCCAAGTGGGCCATGCATTCTTCAGTGTCTGTGCATTTGAGGACACTCTCTCCACCTAGAGTGCCTTTTCTCAACACGTGCCAGGCTAACAACTCCAGGTAGAAAACACTCAGCTCAGGCACCACCTGTCTTTGAGAGCTTTCTTCATCTCTCTCCACTTCCCACCTCCATCTTCCTCTTTCTCCTCCTTCCCACTGCTGGGATGACTTCACTGTGTTCCCATAGAGCCCCCTGGATGCCTCTTTTCGGAGCTTACGACACTATGATATTTGTATACTTATCTTTATGCCTCCACCCTATTATTATGGGTTTCTCCATGGTGGGAACAGCATATCTCTGAATCCCCAAAGCACAGCACATTGTCTGAACAGCACAAGTATGTACAGCCCAGAATATTTTGTTGAGTAAATGAATGCAAGTCATTGCAGAGGATACGTGATGTTTGTTTTCCTATCTCCATGATCTCGGATTCTGGAAACATTACTGCAACGTCCTTCGGAAAACCATTTCTGCTGCAGTCTGCTTATGAGTTTCGCATGAGGCTGATCCCACCTCTGACTGCAAGAATGAGTTCACGTAGGCTCAAGCCCATTATCATTTTCCATTCCCTTGCCCCAATGTGCTCCATGATCGCTTCAGGGTTGGGGATTTAACCCCAGAGGATCCAAGGATCCAAGTTGAAGCTTCTGTAAAGAAAGACTTGCACTCTTTATGGCATTTAGGCCTCAAAGATGTGAGGCTTGTAGTGGCATTCCTCTGCAGCATCTTGCAACCAGGATGGGAACACCAGAGCTTCGGGGAATTAGGGTCAGGAGTTGCCATTGTAGACACCTGAGAAAGAGCCCAACCTAGAGGAAGCGCTGGTGGCGGGAGAGGGTTTGGGGGTGGGGAGGCCTGCAACATGGTCTCTTCTGTCCATCAGGCCATCCTCAACTGGACATCTGAGTTTCTGCTTAAGCCAGGCTGAGAATTGTGTTAGATGATATAGTCATGGTGTTCTCCCTAAAGAAGTTCATGGTGTAGCAAAAATCACTCATAGTTTATGATAATCAGCCTCGTGATTTTATACCATTATCTCAAACACTGTTCAGTTTTACATATGATTATTATCGTTGTTGTTGTTATTATTATTATTATTATTATTATTATTATTATTTGGTTGTATTAGCTTCCCGACGAGATTGGCTGCTCTGTTGGGTCTAGATCTTAGACCTTTTCCAGCAGAACGTGCACTTAGGGAGGACACTCGATATATGCTTACTATACCGATTGTGCAGAAATAAGCCAAGACCGAATGAGAACAAGCAAAGGTGATTTACTCAGAACTTGCTAGAGCAAGGAAGCAGCCGTCATCACTTGAGTTTTGGCCGACTCACGGGCAGGTTGAGGAATGGGAAAGCCTCACAGGGGAAGGAAGAGAGGCCTTCTGGTGTGCTCTGATTGGAGACTTGGCACTGGGCAGCTGGAGGTGACCTGAATCAGAGCATTTGGTGTCATTGGTTAGGGGTCACATTTGGCTTTCTCTGGTTGGTCTTAAGTTGGAAGTGGGAGCAAGAATTGGGGAAGCTGTCAGTTATCAATTAAATCTTGGCCATTTGGGACCAATTGATACAGAGTTACTGTTTGTTTTCCTATACTGCTACTAGAGATAGTAGTCTGACTTCCTAGAAGTCTGATTCATAGCAGGGCTGGCTTCCTGGGCTGATTGCTGCAGGCTGTGAGTCAGTTTTATTTTCACATATGGTCTGGCCATTGTTCGTTTGTACATTTAGTCTATTGATTGAATCCTTTCTCGAACCTACATCAACAGACAGACTTTTCAAGAATAGTTGGAATTTTTTTTAAAGAGTTGGAAATTGTTGTCTTTATTGCTAAAACTTAAATAAAAATGTGTCTAGTATTTTTAATGCTTAAGGGTTGATTCAAATCCAAACCTGGATTTGGAGAATCAAACTCAATCTGTGGTGATATTTAAGACAAGCTCGAAAAGAGAAAAACAACTCTACCCACATAAACCAGACGGTAATGAATTGGATGCTGCACCTAGTGGTCAACAAAATAAGCCAAAGGGCATCTCTCAATCTGTGTGGGGGTCTTCACCGTGGCTTCCGTAAAAACTAAAAAGTTACTGAAGATTAGGAAAGACAAGTTTTCCTTATTAGCCAGAAGTTCTAGAGAGTTATTGATACATTTCTCCTAGTAAATAACATACCAATATTAGTCTAACCCAAGTGCAGCCACGAACTCAGGGCTACAGGGAATATTTTTAGCCTGAAGGGACCTGAAAAGGGCACAACAAATTTTTTTAACAAAAAAAAGGAACAAGAATCTAAGATAAGTTTAATCTTTGTAAAAATTCCCCTGTTAAAAATAGACAGTGTATCAGTAAGAAAGTCAATAATCAATTTGACAAAGTCACAGCTACATTTTCACAGTATATGTTCATAAACTTTAATTACTGGAATTAAAAGAAAGCAGCCCATATGGTAAGAGTATCTTAAAATGTAAAGTGACAGATGTCTATAAATATTAAAATTCCATAATTATCAGTACAGTTCATTAATTATCTGTCTTTGGATCATAAAAATAGGAATGATACTTATTCACAAGCATTCAGTCATTTAATGAGGAAATAAGACGTGGCATCTTCTACAACACCATATTTATAGGAGGAAAATTCAGTGGGGCAGACTAGGGCCTTTTTAGGGTAGTATTTTACTTTTAATAAAAACATTTGTGTTGACTTTTAATACACTTCCTAGTGTGGATATCGCAAACCAGAGCTTAATTTGAATCTACGTAGACTGAATTTCCTCAACATTTTTTCTGAGGCCTGAAGAAAAACACTGGGACTAGGAGAATCTTGTATATTGATGGGAAATAATTAGGATATTGCTTGACCTGTTTGATATCAACATTAATATTGAGTCAACACAAGAGTCATGTTTGGCTCTCCTTCTACTAGGGAACCTTACTGGGGGTTAGGGCAGAGTGATTTATGGCTTCCTCTCAAGATGATCTAAACCAGGGCTTCTCAGACTTTCATGAGCAGACGAATCGCCTGGGGATCTGGGTCTCGGGTGGGGCCCGAGTTTGCATTCCCGCGAAGCGAGAGATGTTCTCCGCCAAGCCCAGGATTTTGAGTAACAAGATCTGCATCACTAGCCACCAAAAAGCCCTCGAAAGTGTCTTACGATTATCAACATCTTCATATAGCATGGCTTGTCAAAAATTTTAGGAGCATCTTTATTATTTATTTATTTATTTATTTATTTATTTATTTATTTATTTAGGAGCATCTTTAAAGACGTGTTCATAATGTATTTGTCAGGCCTTTAGCTCTGATTGCTTTAGGGAAATTTGTTCTTCAGGGCAAACCTCCCAATGGGAATCTCCACGAGCCCAGAGACAGGAATTCCTGCCTGTCAGGGACCACACAACGCCGATGGGGCGAGCTCGCCATCCCACCTCTCTAGGCAACAGGATGGTTCAAAAGGGTCATTGGTAAGTGTGAACAACGGGGTATTATAAACGCTGGTGATTTCAGTCAAAGAGGCTCTGTGTTGTGAGATATTCGGAAGTAGTCCAGGAAAAGATTTTGACTTGTCCTTTCAAATCATTCATAACTAAGTCACCTGGCCTTGGCCTCCTTGGACCATGGGGATAGTCTGTGTGATTAGATTCATTCCCTTGAAGAGGGTTGATGGCGAGCTCCTTTCCCCTGGGCCTGCAGGGCAGGGGCTGGGCAGGCACCACTTGTTTACTGCCTACACCCCGCCAGAAGCCAGGTGGGAAGTGAGGGGTGTGGGTGTCCGAGACCTGGAATTCTAACACCGCCCCCGGGCAGCTCAGGCACTTAGCTGGAAAGCTGCACACACACTCCTTTGTTCTCCAGAGCCTTCCTGGGTGCCCACAGCTGGCCGAGCCCCACCTCGTAGAATGCAGCGATTTCTCACGGTGCTCACCCCCACCTGCCTGGCATCATGCTCGAGTGCCCAGTCTCCCCTAAAGCACTGCAAGCAGAGACTGCGTCTCCTCCATCTCCAACAGGCACTCACGGAAGATGTGGGGACGAAGGGGCAAATCCAGGCTGGGATGCACTAACACCGACCACAGTGTTACTGCAAAACGAACGCTTGGCTTATTCTTAGAACACGTGTTACCCTACCTCTGACAGTGCCACCTAGGTAGCGTGTTAAAATGTAGAAATCAGTTTGAGAAGTGCTTTTTCTATAAATCTTTTTTTTTAAACCATTCATTTCCAATGCTGTGCCATGGGGGTGCTATTCTGGGGTCAGTACATCTGTTCTTTTACCCCCAAGTTACAACCAGCAGTTGGCTGCCTGTACCCCATTGGTGATGTTGCCTGGCTAACAGCTCTGGACTCCGTGGAGAGGTCACAGCCGGAGTGTGACCGGACCCAGAGTGTGAGCACAGCAGTTAATTCTCTGCTACAGCTGAGGAGAAAAGGGGGGTTCTTGGCTTAATACATTTTCAGGGTTGATGGGACCCCCCCCTTATTCTTTTTCAAATTTACACTCCTGGTTGCCACAAATCTGTTTCACTAGATGCAAATTGCCATTTTGTTTTATTCTACTTTTCTTTCATCTGGATTGCCTTATTCTGTCCTATTTCTTTTTTTTTTTTCTATTTCTTGCAGGTTTTCACCTCTTCTATTTGCCAAATCTTTCAACTCTGTATGTATTTATTGTCTAGCATTTGCAATGGACTGAATACCTTTGTCCCCCCACCCCCAAATTCATATTCTAACCTAATGCTCAGTGTAAAGGTAAACCCAATGTCTGATACAATGGTTTGAGAGGTGATGAACCCTTCATGAGGGCGATTAGGGCCCTTATAAAAGCGATCCCACAAAGTCCCTTGTCCCTTCTGTCCTATGACAGCCCAGTGAAGAGAATGAGGAAGCAGGTCTTTATCAGACACCAAATCTGCCAGCCTCTGGACCTGGGCTCCAGCCTCCAGAACTGCGAGCAGTACATTTCTGTTGTCTGTAAGCCCCCCAATCCATGGTGTTTTGTTACAGTGGCCTGACCACACCGAGACACCATCTAAAGTGGAGTATCTAAATAGTCGTCTTCTTGTTTATTTAAACTTTCTTAAGGATTATTCATTACCTGTTCTTTTATCGGTATCTTAATTCTATGTATTTTCTACGTCATCACTTCCTTTACTCTTTCAGTTGTTTTTCCACTTAACATCCACATGATCCCAAAACAAAGCAAACAAAAAACCGAGTTCACGGAATTAGTACAATCGCCTGTGAGCCCACTGTTTGGCTTTGCTTGACATTTTGCCAAATTGACTTTAGATTTTTCTTTCCGTGGAAAATGAAAAAAGAGCTTACGGAAGTTCTTTTCTATTCTTATTTTAGTAAAAACAAAATGTTTTCATGAATTGACACCGAATTTGATCAAACATTATTTCTGTGTTTTCTAAGACACTCTCATTCTCTTCCCTTTTACTCTGTCAACGCGATAAATAACAGAAACACAATTTTCTAATTTTAAGCTATCTGTGCACTCTGCAATAAGTCCAATTTGTTCAAGATATATTCTTTTATTTATATATTGCTGATGCTCAGTTTGCCAAAATTTATTTAGGGTTTTTGTGACTGTGTTTACAAATGAGTTTCTTTATAACGTTCCTTTCTCTCGCTGTTCTGGTCAAGATTGTATTCTTCTTTTTCTATTTAAAAGAGTTTTTATACCATTTAGATAATCATTTGTTATACACTTAACACATCTGGGGGGGGTGTCCTTTTATAACTTCTGATAAAATTCTTCCTTGATTCTTCTGATAAAATTCTTCCCAGGTTTTCTGTTGCTTTTCAAGTCCCTTTGGATAAGTTATATTTACTTTGGGAAATGGTTCTTTTTATCTGTTTTCCTACTTACTGGCATCAAATTGTGATAAGCATTCTCTTCTGATTTTCAGAATCTCTTTTTCCTCTTAAGCAGCGTCTCCATTTTAGTCCTCAGGTGTTGTGTAAGGTGTTTTATCTCATTTTTTCCAGCTCAATCTTACTTGCACACATTACTGTTTCATTAGCTTTTGCACTGAATCAGCTTTGGGCTTTACAATCTTCTCTGTTGTTTGTTTCTATTTCATCAATTTACACCTTCTTTTTTTAAAAAAGGATTTTAGGGGCACCTGGGTGGCTCCGTGGTTGAGCATTTGCCTTTGGCTCAGTCATGATCCCGGGGTCCTGGGATCCAGTCCTGCATCAGGTTCCTTGCAGGGAGCCTGCTTCTTCCTCTGCCTATGTCCCTGCCTCTCTCTGTGTCTCTCATGAATAAATAAATACAATTTTAAAAATAAATAAATAAAAATAAAAAATATTTTATTTATTAATTTGAGAGAGAGAGAGAGCTTGAGAGAGCATGAGCAGGGGGAGGAGCAGGAGGAGAAGCAGGCTCCCAGCTGAGCAGGGAGCCCTGTGCAGGCTCCGTCTCAGGATCCCTGGATCATGACCTGAGCCAAAGGCAGATGCTTAACTGACTGAGCTACCCAGGTGCCCCCTGATGGGTTTTTATATAGCCACTCGATCATGCCTGTTGTGCTATTAAAACCTTATACCTCTTTTCCTAACATTCATTGCCTTGATCTCAATTACAGACAGTGATTTGTTAAAAGTCTGTGCAGCTGTAACTCATTCACTTGGAATCATCCAGCAAGTATAGCATGATTTATTTGCTTATTCTGTTGCTGCACGATATTGTATGACAATAACTTCCTCCGAATCTTTAATACTTACCTTGATTCTCTTGAGTGGCTCCCAACTCCTCACCCAGGGGTGAACATCTAGCTCTGAAATACTTTGGACACGCTGTATATATTACTTTGTCTTTCACACTCAAGAGACTCTGAAGTTATTTATACTTAAAGTTCTTGGAATGCAAGAGTTGCTTAGTTACTAATGAATCATGCCATGCCTCTTCACCTACAGTCACAGTGCTCATCTTAGATAAGGCACATAATGAGTGGTCATCAAATTCTTGTGAGTCGTAATACTGATGATGCTTGATGGGCCGCCAGCAACATTGGAGAGCAGAATTTCAAGTTAGATATTTTTTAAAGCAAAACTTTTTTTTCCGCGTTGAACTGAAGCCTACAAAATTCATCCGATGTTTTTCACAAAACTGAAATATTGTAAATGTAGTAGTGTCGTGAAGAGGTATGAAATCAAGCCCCAGACCAATTTGAGGATGAGCATGTTGGAGATCCGGTGGCTTCTCACCTCCTCCCACAGGGCCTAGCTGGCCACGCTTGCGTGGCGCTGGTTGATGGGGAGCTGCTGATTCCAAACCCATCCCGGAGAATGGAAAGGAGAAATCCTAGAGCTGTTTTGGTGGAAGGCTGTGAGGTTTCCAGCAAACCATCAGTTGCTTCTCCACCGTATTGCCCAATTAAATAATCTATAGCAGTAAAGTGTTTTATGTGCTGTTAAAGACAATAATACAGCAAACATCCGCATAACAACCTGAACCAAGAAATAAATAGGCAGTACCCCAAAAGTCCCTTCCCCCTCACTTCCTATCCCCAATAGAAACAACAACCATTTATCTTGACTTTTTAAAGAATCACTTTCCGGGCAACTGTGTAGGTCAGTTGACTGGGGGGTCCAACTCTTGGTTTCGGCTCAGGTCATTGTCTTGGGGCTGTGGGGTCTAGTCCCATATGGGGTTCTGCCCTGGGCATCGAATGTGCTTGAGATCCTCTCTTCTCTCCCTTTGTACCTCCTCCCGTCCCCACTTGCTCGCTTGTGTGTGCATGCTCTCTCTCTCTCAAATCAATTAATTAACTAGTTAATTGTTTTTTTAAAGAATCATTTCCTTACTTTTCTTTGCAGTTATAGCATTTACAAAAGCATAATTTTGTGTTTTTAAATTTTATATAAGTGGAATCTTCCTGTAGTTATTATTTTGTGATCCACTTCTTTTTTTTAAATTGTGGTACAACACACATAACATGAAATTTACTGTCTTCACTATTTTTAAGTGTACAGCTCAGTGGCATTAAGAACAGTCCCATCATTATGCCACCATCTACCTACAGAACTCTTTTTGTCTTACGAAACTGAAACTCTGTACCTATTACATAATAATTCTTCATTCCCCTCTGCTCCAAATCCCTGTCACCCACCATTTGACTTCTGTCTCTCTGAATTTGATTAGTCTGGGTACCACAAATAAATGGAATCATACGGTATTTGTCCTTTAGTGATGGGCTCATTTCACTTAGCATAATGTCCACAGGGTTCACTCTGCCACAGTAGGTGTCAGAATTTCCTTCCTTTTGAAGGTGGAATAATATCTCATTGTACGTACAAACCACATTTTGTTTACCCATTCATCCCCTGATGGACACTTGGGTTGCTTCCACCTTTTGGCAATTGTAAATAACATTGCTGTAAAAATGGATGTATGGATCTCTCTTCAGGTCTCTGTTTGCACTACTTTTGAATACATACTCAAAAGCAGTATTTGCTGGGTCATATGTAGTTCTAAGTTTTTGAGCCATTACCACACTGTTTTCCACAGCAGCTGCACTATTTTATATTCCCACCAACAAAGCACAAACATTCCAGTCTTTCTATATCCTTGCTAAGACTTGCTATTATCTGTTTTTTTCTTTTTTTATAGTAGCCACCCTGACGGGTGTGAGGTAGAATCTCACTATGTTTTTGTTTTGTTTTTTAAAGATTTTATTTATTTATTCTTGAGAGACACAGAGAGGGAGGCAGAGACACAGGCAGAGGGAGAAGCAGGCTCCCTGCGGGGACCCCGGGATCACACCCTGAGCTAATGGCAGATGCTCAACTGCTGAGCCACCCAGGCGTCCTGGATCTCACTGTGTTCTGATTTGCATTTCCCTAATGATTAGTGATGTTGAGAATCTTTTCATGTGCTTTTAGCCATTTGTATATCTTCTTTGGAGAAATATCTGTTCTCGTTTCCCTATGTCTTAATTGGCTTGTTTTCTGTTGTTGTGTTGTAGGAGTTCTTCATATATTTTGGATATTAACCCCTTAGCCAAATATATGATGTGCAAATATTTCTCCTATTCTGTAGGTTGCTTTTCACTCTGTTAATTATGTCCTTTGGTGCACAGAAGCTTTTAATTTTGATGTAACCTAGTTATCCAATTTTTCATTTTTTGGTCTGTAGTTTTTTGGTCTCATATCCAAGAAATCATTGCCAAATCCAATGTCAAAAAGTTTTCCCCTTTCTTCTTCCAAGAGTTTTATCGTTTTAGGCCTTAAGCTTAGGTCTTTGGTCCATTTTGAGTTAATTTTTGGATACATTACAAGGTAATCTTCATGTTGTTGCATGTGGATATCCAGTTTTCCAAAACCATTTGTTGAAAAGACTGTCTTTTTCCCATTGAATGATCTTGGCACCCTTGTCAAAAATCATTTGACTGTATATGTAAGGACTTATTTCTGGGTGCTCTATTCTATGCCATTGTTTTAAATGTCTGTCCTAATGCTGGTACCACCCTGTTCTGGAGCTAAGGTCTTTAAAGAGATAACTAAGGCAAAATGAGGTATTTAGGGCGGGTTCCAATCCAATATGACTGGTGTCCTTACGAAGGAGAAAACTTGGCAACAAAGAGCGTTTATTTCCCATCCTCTAGATTATACATATGTTACCAAGGCTTTTGCTCATCCTGATCCCATTGAAATTTCATGATAAGTGTAATGCATCATTGTCATATCATATGAGATGTTTTTAGCTCTCTCCTTTGATCAGGGAAAGGGGTTATTCTAGTGATTTCCATTTAGACTTCTCCACTCTGATAGCGGCTAACCCACAAGCCAGGGAAGTTACTTTGACTGTCAAGAATGTTGATTCCAATTATACACTCAGGGACTGGGGAAATGACTATTGTTTGGGTCCATGGACTCAAGGTCACTGTGGACTGGACCTTAGCCAGGACTCCGTTTATTGCCTGGCCCCTATCAACCTTCCTTCTAACAGTAGGGGAGGAGCATGAAGATTCTTTGGGTCTTTGGGTTACCAAAGTCAACTCAGACCCTGTGTCCAATAATTTTAGAAATGTCTGATTATCTCCCTTCCTCCAGTGTATTGTCTGCCCACCTGTTTTGCTCCAGGGACAACACAGTTTACAAGCCATCTTGCCATGTCCTTGTGGAGGGGGCTGCTCCTTGGTTGTTGTCTCTAACCTTTCAGTGGTCACTGTGATTGTAGCCTGCTGGCGTCTGGTGTGTGAGGGCTGGCACCTAGCTTCCACGACTGTGGGTTCTTATCATCCTATGACTGGTAATGAGCCCAGCTTCTCCCATCAGCCCTGACCTGCGGAGGAGAGCCACCACTGAACTTTCCACCAGCCCCTCTCTGGAGAGCATCTCAAATGGCCTCGGTGGAGGCCCTCTCATAGAACATTGCCCACGAGTGGTTTCTGGTCTCATGTAATCTGGCCATGCTTACACGTCTCAGACTCTAATCATTTGCCAGGGTAGCTGAGGCATTTTTATTCAGCTGTGTACTGTTCATCCCTTTCTCCAGGCTTCCAAGAGCCATCTCAGCAAGGAGTTTGCCCCATTGCCTGAGGTCCTTGCCAGGTTATCAAATCTTATCTCCAGAGAAATTATTTATCCAGGCTGACATGGCACCAGTCTTTTTTTTTTTTAAGTAGGCTCCATGCCCAGTGTGGGACCCTATGTAGGGCTTGAACTCCTGACCCTGAGATCAAGACCTGAGCTGAGATCTGCTTAACAGACTAAGCAACCCAGGTGCCCCAACATTGCTCTAGTCTTCACTGAGCATCCTTAAAATTCAATTCCAGGGCTCCATGCTGGCTGATTCCCATCATCCTTACAGCATATGGTCTCTTTCCTCCCTCACCACACCCAGTGTGTCTTCAGCTGATTTGTACTGGGGTTTAATCTAGCTCTTATCCCAGCAGCCAAGAGAGGAGGCAGGATGCTCCCAACGTGGGACAGCTGTTGCCTTGGGGAGAAAAAGTCTCTGCAGTGTCTTCCAATATATCAGAAGTGTCAACTCTTCCTAGAGGAGGGTAGGTCACGTCTGCAAGCCTGGGGAATGAGGAGTTGCAGAACCAGCATCTGCAAGGCATCCATTCACATGTCTCCATCCCATGGTTCAGAGTCCCGAGTTTTCCCCACTTGGGCCCTAACCTTTGGGTAACAGATCTGCTTTGGCTTCATGTGCAAGCCTCGCAAACATGGCTGATGGCCCTGTCTTCAGCCTGCCTCCACTGCCTGCCCTCCCGCAGGACAGAAGGGCCCCTTTGTAAGCTACCACCAAGGTTCTCACACTTAGTCATTAACTGCTTGCTAATGGCCCTTAGTTTCTCATTATCCCTCTGTAAGACCCCAATACAATTTAGCAGTAACCAGCCAACTGTTTTTATAGGCATGGCTCACCCCATATTGCTTGGATGCCTGCATTACCGCCACAGCCCCTTCACTGGCACATTTTTTCAATTGCCGCTGGGAAAATCTTTAGCAATGAAGCCTCTCCTCTGTGCCAGGGGCTACTTGGCACCACTGACTAATGGGGATAGTGTCATAGTGTCCTCCTGGCTCCCTTGATATATGTGGAGCAGTCTCAAATCCCCATTTATCATCTCTTGTCTTGGATTATTCTGGGCACCAAGTCATCCAGAAAGCAGACACCAAGACAAGAATTTCTTAGGGGAGATGCCAGTGAAGGAAAAGGAATAGGAATTGGAGGCGGGGGTTATACTATAATGGAGTTCTGGTCCCCAATAAAGAGAAGAGGGAAGAAAGGAAGCTCAGATGGGGGAGTCTTAAACCACAATGAAGTTCTAAGGAAGCTCAGTAAGGCTGTTGGGGAGGGGTGGGTGGCGCTTAAAACCAGAGTCACCTGTCCCAAGAGTCTTGTGTCTACCAGAAACAGGCTTCCCTCAGGGTGCTTGCCATGCTCAGTCACGGGCTGGGAGCAACCTGTGGAAGACCGGTCCTCTGCAAGAATGTGGTGATGGATATCAGAATGTAACAGCTGGCACCATCAACCATTATGATCCCCGCCGAGAGATCTGAGGTGCATTTTCATGGTGGACTGTGCAGATATAGGGTTTCTCAAGCACAGACTATGAAACAAGTACGTTCAGATATTCAGAAGTAATAAAACTAGCTCACAAATATCTCCAGGGAACCAGGCTCTATAAACACTACATTAACAAAGAAACAAGTAGAACTTCTAAAATTGAAAAACTCTATAGCTGAAATTGGTTACTCAAATAGAGTTTAATAGCAGGCTAGAAAGATCTAAAGAGAAAATCACTGAACTGGATGTTAATCAGAAGAAATTGCCTAGAATGCAGGACAAAAGACAAAAAACTACGGAAAAAGAATAAAAGATATAAGAAGTAGAATAAAGTCAACTATATATTCAGCAAGAGTCTAGACAAAGAGGATAAAACAAATAACTAAAAGACAGTATTTGAAAGGATAATAACTAATAACTAATAAAAGACATAAATCCACAGATTTAAGAAGCTCATCAAATCCTGAGCAGGGAAAATAAAATAAAATCCGCATCTTGACACATCGAGTGAAACTGAGACAAAACAGAATAAATACATTTTTAAAAGCCTAAAACAATAACATTTTTTTAAATCTAAAGAGAAAAAATGTTTAAAGTAACCAGAGAAATCTCATTGGAAAGAGTTACATTCCAAGGAAGCGCTTCTGCGTTGCTGAGGGAAAATAAATGTCAGCCTAGAATTATGTCAGGAAGGAGGGCAAATGAAGACACTTTCAGACAAACAAAACAGAATGGTTACCCCCAGCAGAAGCTCACTAAAGTAAATTCTAAAGGATATACTTTTAAAAAGGCAAATGATCCCATTTCAAGGGCCACAGAGGAGGAAGAAAGGAAGAGAAAAGGATGGTATAAAATAAATGTTTGGATAAGTCTAATAAACTGCATTAACCAACAATAAAGATGCCTTTGGGAATTAAAAAACTGATAGAGGGGCACCTGGGTGGCTCAGTCAGTTAAGCATCTGCCTTTGGCTCAGGTCATGATCCCAGGGTCCTAGGATCGAGTCCTGCAACCGACTCCCTGCTCAGCAGGGAGTTTGCTTCTCCCTCTCCCTCTGTCCCTCCTCCCACTTGTACTTCCTCTCTCTCTCTTAAATAAACAAATAGTTACTTTTTTTTAAATGATAGAAACATAACTTGTATAATCCCTGTGTAGGGAAATTTGGCAATACCTACCAAAACTACAAATGTACATACTCTTTTTTTAAAAAAAGATTTTATTTATTTATTCATGAGAGACAGAGAGAGAGAGAGGGGCAAAGACACAGGCAGAGGGAGAAGCAGGCACCATGTAGGGAGCCCAACATGGGACTCGATCCCAGGACTCCAGGATCACACCCTGGGCCTAAGGCAGGTGCTCAACCGCTGAGCCACCCAAGGATCCCTAAATGTACATACTCTTGGATTGTGCAATTCTACCGGGAATTCTAGGAATTTACATACTTATTATAATTAGTCTACCCCATTGTTTTTACTGCAAATATGGATATTTTAGACATATGTACACTTAGTGGAATGAACAGAATTCTCAGAATTCTGAAATTGTGCAATTCTTACTAAATTCTTTGATCCTCGCTGACTTTGTGTTTACCCTCACTGGATTTATAACTACTTCTATTTCTAAATGTTTTACAATTGAATCACAATTTAAATGCATCCAGGAAATTATCTTATTTGGACATTCCATGAGACATTAATCTATGAAATAGCAAATTTTTTATGTTATAAACAAAATAGTCCCTAATTTCTGTGTTTTGATTGCAAAATATTCTCATGTTGAAGTGTTCTACATTTCTAAAGGTTTAGCGACTTGTTTGAATTCAAAATGAATTTTCCCTAGTAACAGTTTTATTAATGATGATTATGTTTAGAAATAATCTCAAGAAAATGGATTTAACCCACAACAAGTTGAAATGGTCCATACTTAAGATGCAACATACCAAAAGCAGCATTTACTATTGCTGGAAAATTGAGAAAGGGAGAACTATAAATCTTTTTCTACAATGTTGATGCCTCTGGAAAAGTGGGTAAAAGTGGTGCAGACACGATTAGGTGAGAAGACAAAAAGAGACTTTTGCAGAACTCCGGGCCCCTTGGAGGGCTTGAGAATTTTGTGGAAAATTTGTGATTTCCTTTTTTCCTGCAAAAATGTCTAAGAGCATAAGATTTTTGCTTGAAGTTATGATGACTGTTTCGTTGGTGCACAAACGGAACCTAAGAAAGAAGAAGGGAAATAACCATTTCTCAGGTAACCACGTAAGACCTGAGGGAGGAAAGAAGGAAGGAGGATGAAAATTAGTCTGTTCCCAAGAAAGCAATTGCATGAGATTAAATACACTGAATTGCAAAAGGTAAAAAACCAAAGTAAAGGAGATAGGGACAGGTCTGCCCCTGAGTAATTATTACCAGGCCTGGCTCTCAAGGAAACTCAGTAAATGTTTACGAAACAGCAAACCTGAACTGAACTCAGAGTGTAGGTAGGATGCCCTGGAGAAAAGTTAAGGAAAAAAAGAAAAGAAAATAGTTAAGGGGTAAATGTCAGTTACCCCTATGAACCGCCAGGTGGCAGCATCATCTCATGACCCCTCAGGTGTCCCAGGTAAAATCCCGGCGGGCAGGAGGAGGAGACAATCTACAAACACAGAATTTTTGTATTAACAGATGTTCATTAGTCATGTGTTCATAATTTGGGAAGAACCTGAATGGATCGCTCTCAGATCAAGTGAAGTACACAGCTGGAGGAGAGTAATCTTGGAATTTCGGTTCCAAACTCCCCCAACATATTTTGACCTGAAGTCATTGTTCTTAAAAAATTGTTCCCCCAAAACTACATTTCTAAACACTAGTGTCAAGTTAAAAACACATGCAATGGGACGCCTGGCTGGCTCAGTCGGTGGAGCACATGACCGCATGACTCTGGGTCTCTGGGTTGTGAGTTCAAGCCCTGTTTTGGGTATAGAGGTTACTTAAAAAAATAAAATCTTAACACACACACACACACAGAGAATGGGTAACATAGTAACAGTTTTGATAACCGATATTCAGAAACAATTATTGCTTCAAGATGTTACCTATCTAAGAATGGTAGCTGTGAACTGACCTATTTCCCCAAAATACAATTATTCAAGCTTCATTATTTCAGGCTGATTCACACATGAATATTCCTGCGTGTATTACTAAAATAAAAATCAAGTGAAACAGATTAAAAACTATATTTAATGGTCCCCAAAGAAACTCTTAAAAAAAAAAAAAACTCTCTGCCCATGCCAGAGAATGATACCAAATAGTTTGAAAGTTTAAAGCAAGTAAAGTAGAAGGTAAGACAAAATATTCTTAGAATGTGTTGACAAAGATTTGAATAAGCCCCTAAGAGGACAGGAAACAACTGAGAGATACGCTTTTTTTTTTGTATTTAATCTCTGGTTTATCTAAGTGCTGATTGCCAGATTGGGGTCAGGTTAGCGACTCTCCTCTCTGTGCTCGGAAGGTTCAGGACCTGCCTCTTCTGCGTTCCGTGGCTGACAACCATCCATCAGCGTGCTTCTGTTCATCTCCAGTTCGTCTCCAAAATTCTCCTCTTCGCGCAGATCCATCCTCCTTTACCAAGAATTAGTTCTCTGCTGAACATCTGCCACTGGGAACCTGTGGATCTTGGAATGCCCAAGAACAAGATAGAAGTCAGGTGTCATTTCCTTTTCATTGCTGTGTGAGATTTCACACAATAATTCTTTTTTTTTTTTTTAAGATTTTATTTATTTATTCATGAGAGACACAGAGAGAGAGAGAGGCAGAGACACAGGCAGAGGGAGAAGCAGGCTCCATTCAGGGAGCCTGATGTGGGACTCGATCCCGGGTCTCCAGAATCATGCCCTGAGCCAAAGCAGATGTTCAACCACTGAGCCACCCTGGTGCCCCTCACACAAGAATTCTAACACCTATGCATAAGTCATTAGCCTCACTGGAAACGCATTTGGTTACAATGGACTTGAGTCTCATACTCCTGACACTTTCTAAGAAGTAACACTAGGCACTGATCTTTGCAATAGTGAGTGCAGGGCCCTGGTATTTGTGATGTTTTATAAACATGCCTAAGATGAATGAGGGATGCAAGCACCCCAATTATTATCCTCAGTTCTACAAATTAATGTGGATAAGATGGGGTCAAAACCACAAGGAGATATCACCTCACTCCGGTGAGAATGGCCATCATCAGAAAGACAAGAGACGGACAAATGTGGGTGAGGATGTAGAGAAAAGAGAACCCTTGTGCACTGTTGGTGGAAATGGAAATTGGTGTAGCCCCTGGGGAAAACAGTATCGAGGTTCTTCAAAAAATTAAAAATAGAGCTACTATATGATCCAACAACCCCACCTGTGGGGATATACCCGTAGGAAACAAAAACACAATGTCAAAGAGATATCTGCACCCTCATGGCCATGGCAGCAATGAACATTTCCAAGAGCCAAAGCATGAGAACAGCCTAAGTATTCATCAAAGGATAAATGGAAAAAGAAGTGGATGTATATATATGATCTGACTTTATATGTGGGATCCAAACAAACAAACGAAAACTAATAGAAGAAGAGATCAGATTGGTGGTTACCAGGGGTGGGCAGGAGTGGGTATTGTCAAAATGGGACACCAGGTACAAACTGGGGGGCCTGGGTGGCTCAGTTGGTTAAGTGTCTGCCTTCAGCTCAGGTCATGATCTCAGGGTGCTAGGATCAAGCCCCACATTGGGCTACCGGCTCAGTGAGGGGTCTGCTTCTCCCTCTTACTCTGCCCCTCACCCTGATTGTGCTTTCTTTCTCTCTCTCTCTCTCTCTCTCTCAAATAAATAAGTAAAATCTTAAAAAAAAAAAAAGGTACAACTTCCAGATACAAGATAAATAAGTGCTAGGGATGAATGTACAACATGCTGACCATAGCTAACACTATGAGTATGATATAGAGGAAGACTGTTAAGATATAGTAAATTCTAAGATTTCTCACCACAAGAAGAAAATTTTTTTTCTTTTCCCTTTTTTTTTTTGTATCTATGAGGTGATGGATGTCAACCAAACTTATTGTGCCAATCCTTTCACAATATATGTGAGTCAAACCACGATGCTGTACACATTAGACATACGTGCTGTATGTCAACTATGTCTCCATAAAACTGGAAAAAATAAAACAAAGACACTATGGGTGTCCATGAAGTTAAAAATACCATTTATAAAAAAAATATCAGGATTTCCTTTGTTTTATTTACTATATGAAGCCTACTTTGAAGGGATGTTATTGAATATGCAGAAGGTAAGGGCAATATATTTGCAGCATTTAAATGATTGCTATTTACAAGATAGGCAATCTACATGGACTTCAAAATAGTCTGACATGGGGGCACTGTAAAGAATATTGGGTGATTTTGTGAATATTTAAAAAAATATATCCCTTAAAGTTAAAAGGGGGTGTTTAATAGAGCATGGGAAACCATGACTGCCATTGGAAGTAATTTGGGCTTTATCTGTTAAATTAGGCAACAAAGAGCCACTCAGATATTTTGAGAGAAAAATTCTATCATTTGTGTTGTAGGAAAATAACTCCCTGAAGGATGAATAGCTGAAGCTGAACGTAGGGAAGCAATGTAGGTGATGATGGGTCCCGGCTTTGCATTGTGACTGGGAATGGGGAGAAGGTGAAAAGCAAGGGGAACTCTGCAGGCAGTGGGTTTGGGGGTTTGGGAGTCAGGCATGAGGAGGGAAGGAAATTCACAATGCTTGAGTGACTTCACATCTCGGGTCACTAGGAAGATGATACAGTCTTAAAGGAGGGAGGGAAAAGTATGATCAGACAATGGATTGGCTGTGGGAGTTTCTAGCAAGACATGGCTATGAAGATGTTTACCCTTGGACAAGTCTGTGTAGACCTGGGGTCGGAGGGGTAAAATGAGGGCTCTAGATGCAGAATTCTTCAGCACAAAAGCCACAGTTGGGGCCATGAACATGGGAAATAGAAAGGATATATGAAGAAAAATACAGAACAAGAGTGCCAAGAAGGAACCTGGAGAGAGCATTTATGTTGGGGCAGAAGGAGGGGCAGAGGACCCAGGGGAAACCCCTGGTTGTTCACACCCAGAAAGAGGGGACAATCAGCAGGGTTCAAGGGCAGGGAACCCACAGTGGGAGCTTTCAAGGTGAGAGCTCGAGACTGCACCGTGTATTCGTTTGTTGAGGCTGCCATGACAAAGCACCGGGATGTTAGTACCACAGACCACATGACTTCAGTGACAGAAACTTATTTTCTGAAAGCTTGAAGTCCAGGATCCTGGTGTTGGCAGTGCTGGTTTCTTCTGAAGGCCTTTCTCCTTGGCTTGTAGATGGCCACCATCTCCCTGTGTCTTCTTCACATGGCCTTTCCTCTCGGTGTCTGTGTCCTGATCTCTTCTTCTATTAAGGACACCCTTCACAGCAAATTAGGGCTCATCCACATGACCTCATTTTACCTTAATTGTCTCTTTCTCCAAATACAGTCACATTTTGAGATTCGGGGGGTTAGGACTCTCACATGGGAATTTGAGGGGAGCACAATTCAGCCCATAGTAGGCTGTGAGGTCTGAAAACTCCTCACTGGTAAACTAAGGGTCATACAGGCATCATCCTGACCACAGCTAATCCTTACTGAGCACATACTGTATGCTGGGCCAAGTCTGAACACTTCACATGTATTAGCTCAGTTTATACTCTCAAAGGCCCTGTGAAGTAGGTACTACTATAATCACTTCTTTCCCAGAGAAAGAAATAGACATGCCACAGGGTAACTTGCCTAAGGTCACACAACTTGGCAGATTCCTTGGGCCTAGCTTCTGCTCATTGAATTTTGGTCAGTGAATTTCTTTTCTTTTCTTTTTTTAAAGATTTTATTTTTATTCATGAGAGAATCAGAGACATAAGCAGAGGGAGGAGAATCAGGCTTCCTGCAGGGAGCCCAATATAGGACTCCATCCCAGGACCCAGGGATCACACCCTGAGCTGAAGGCAGATGCTCAACCACTAAGCCACCCAGGTGTCCTGGTCTGTAAATTTCTAAGTTTGCTCTCAGCAGCAACAGAGATCTGCAAAAGTAGAGATGTTGCTGCCTACTAACTGGAGCAGAAGCATGTTTCCTCTGAGCTGGCATTGACTGCAGGCTTTCTCTGCAGTGGGAGGTGAATTCTGGTGGCCAGGAGCAGCGATGAGGACAAAGGAAAAGAAACAGTAACTAATAGCTGGTTACAATGCCCCAGATTGAAAAAATGCAAAGGAAGTGACCCTATGATGACTTCAAACTTATTACATCTGCTATGATTGTACATTGATCTAAGTTGTGCTTCTTACTTTTGGATTTGGGAGTTTTTTTTTTTTAACTTTTTTTTTATTTATTTATGATAGTCACACACACAGAGAGGGAGAAGCAGGCTCCATGCACCAGGAGCCCGACGTGGGATTCAATCCAGGGTCTCCAGGATCGCGCCCTGGGCCAAAGGCAAGCGCCAAACCACTGCGCCACCCAGCTTCTTACTTTTGGAATTGTAGTCCCAGAAAGTACGATAAAAGGCAGTGAGGAAATATTCAACACTGCATTTATATGCTCAAAATAAAAATTTTAAAAATCTGTAGGTTGTACAAATATCTTTTAATCTTGTATTTTCCATTGATTTTGGCTTTATTGGCTTTTTTTTTTAAGATTTTATTTATTTATTCATGAGAGACACAGAGAGAGAGAGAAGCAGAGGCACAGGCAGAGGGAGAAGCAGGCTCCATGCAAGGAGCCTGATACGGGACTTGATCCCAGGACTCCAGGATCATGCCCTGGGCCAAAGGCAGATGCTCAACCACTGAGCCACCCCAGGATCCCCCCCCCCTTTTTTTTAAAGCTTTATTGGCTTTTTAATCAGAGATAACTTTGTGATCTTCGGTTCCAAGTTAGATTTTACCATGAGAAGACTGAAGAGAAAGAAATAGTAAGATAGGCACACGGAGACGCTCATGCACATACGTGCACACACACAAGCTCAACAGATACACACGGAAATAAAGATGTGAGAGGAAAGGAAATAAAGTCAGGTTACTAAAATTAAATTTCAAGCAGCACCAGTCAGTGAGGGTCCCTAAGAAAAGCTTGGTCACTTTTATGTAGAAGAGAGATTCCCAAAACAATGGCACCAAAGACTGGAGAATGGCCCCAGAAAGGTCTTGGAGTGCTTCACTTTTGTAGATCTCCCTCCAGAACAGTCTGGAACAGGAAACCACAAGAAACTGGATGAAATTAACTGCCTGAGGGTGAAAGGGACTGCTTCTGTGAAAACTGAGAGGTGATCTGTGGCCTAGGCTCTGTCCACTGGCGAACATCTGGCCCACCACAGGTACAAGAGAAGACCCTTGACACCAGACCTTGGCAGTATCTGCAGACTGGTGTTGGGAGGCCTGTGCTCTCCTTGCTTCTTTGATTCGTTCATCATGGTCACATCTCATTGGGAGCATCTGATTGGCGGAGCCCAGTCCAGCACCACACCGGGAGCATCTGATTGGCTGGGCTAAGTTGACCTACTGCCAGTATTCTCATCCTGGTTCCTCTAGTGGGAAGAATTCCGAGCCTTCCATCAGGTCCCCCACACTTGGGCATACCCAAGCTTAGGAAGAGGATTTAGATGTTGGGAAAAAGAAAGCCCATTACAGTGTTTACACAGCTATTGTCAGAGACAGGGCACTGCTTGGAATCGTGAGATTTCTAAATTAGAAACTTAAAGAAATTAAATTTATTCAGTAAGGACAAAATATTTTATTTTTTTAAAATTTTTTATTTATTTTTATTTTTTTTTATTTTTTAAAAATTTTTATTTATTTATGATAGTCACAGAGAGAGAGAGAGAGAGAGGCAGAGACACAGGCAGAGGGAGAAGCAGGCTCCATGCACCAGGAGCCCGATGTGGGATTCGATCTCGGGGTTCCAGGATCGCGCCCTGGGCCAAAGGCAGACACCAAACCGCTGCACCACCCAGAGATCCCAGGACAAAATATTTTAAAATATACTCCAAGATTATATGAATTACCTTTTGGAGTGAGGAGCCAAACACAGAGGGGAGGGAAGGATGCAAAGACAGACAGGACTGTCAGAGCCTGGAAAAGAAAAGGGGAGAAGGGACAATGAACCAATTCCTGTGGCTCTCCTATGCTAGACACATTTAGATACAGTATCCCTGGGCTCCCTTCAGTTGCCTGAGGAAGATGCTTGTGTTTCATTGAAGGAATAAGGACTTTGGAGCTCAAAGAAAGGTGATTGTTAGGGTCATCCAGCTACTATGTGGTACAGCCGGCAATCCAGCAAAGATCTTTCTGGCTCCCAAAGTCTAGGCTTTCCCCTTGGGCTACTGCAGCATCATCTAATGCTCGTAAGGAAAGTTGCTGGACGTGCATACACAAAAAGAACACAGTCCAAAAAAGAGTGAGCAAAAGGAACACGCACACATTTCTCCATATTCATGCACGTTTCTGTATCACATTGACTGAAAGGGAAAGAAGAAAGAAGGGGAGAAACCCTAGCAGATTTTGAAACAGGAGTCAGACTCCACAGGTGGATCTTTTCATGTGCCGGGGTGTGGGATTTCAGGGCGTCACTCTTTCCCATGCTGGTCTGTTCTTCACAGTTGCTCAGCAGCTCTTTATATCTGCTCCTCTATGGTCCTGGGCACTTGAAGACCCTTATGGCCAGGGGAGGTACAGATTCTCAGTGAAGCCAGGATAGCAAAGGCATTTCTGTCTCCAGGAACCCTTGAATGGAGCCAAAAGCTGGACTTGGCCAATAGGTCAGAGGTTGCTTCACCCCTTTGTAGGGAGAGTCTCCCAGCTTGCACCTTGGACTTTTCAAAAGGGGGCCAATAGTGTTCTCTGCTAAAAGGAAAAGCCTCTGTTGTCAACATTTTTTTTCTTTGAGAAACCAAAGCAAAACATAGGAGTGAACTTTGTAGCTATTTCACTCAAAAACCAAAGACCAGCCACATGGTTCCCAAGCCAACAGTGATCTGATTGGCCATGACTTCTCACTGTGTGTTTGCAAACACAGCGTGTATATTGTCTGGTATATATTTGTGTACAAAATTATTGTAAGTTCGGACTACCTTTCTACAGTTCAATATAAATCAATACTGGCCCTGGGATACATTTCTCTGCCTTTACAGAGTGAAACAGAAATCCACCAAGAGGTTTAGCTAATATGTGGCTCTAGTGAATGTATTTAAGTCAAGAACGTCTCATTCTGCAATTTCTCTGGGCATTGGGCCCAAATTAGTTTTATGGTGCTCCACTTCCCATATTTATTTTTAAGTGAATGCTTTATAAATTATTACTCTATTATCCATGATATAAATTTTGATGGGTCAATATATAAGAATGAAAAAGCATAAGGCTACGCAACTTACAACCACAATGGCAGAAGAAAGGGCTTTTCATGCCAGTTACAATGGACGTGCCAAAATAGAATTTTCTGACCTTTATGGCAGTTCAGAGTCCATCTATTTCATCTGCTATTTGGCTGTCTGAATGGTTGGACTTTATTTCCTCCATATTATACTGAACTTTTAAGAACAAACACAAATTTATAGCAAAGGATTGTGCACAGATGTGTACCATTACATATTTAAATAGGTTTTATATGCACCTCACTTTTATATCTAAATAATGTAGTGTATGATGTTTTAGAAATGTGTTTTTTGAGCATTTAACCTATGACTCTCACCAGTTCACCAAGTGTACTGGAGAGTGTCTTACACAAAACAGCCATTCAAGAATACTGGATTTTTAGAAGGAATTATTACTCCACTTAAGCTGGAATTATTCTAAAGAAAAATAATTTAGAATTAATATTATTTAAAGATTTTTGTCTGTGCATTTTTAAAAATCCTAATTATTCTTAATTGTCCCTGCCCCAAAATTTATTTCACGAGGTTTGATTGTGTAACACAATAAAAATGGCTATACCTAAAATATACAATATTTCAAAATAAATCATAAGACAGATATTTCTTGGCATTTATAGATTACTAGTCAACATTGCATGAACTGAATTAAGATAAACTCTTATCAAGCTGGAATCATAGATCTAGAAGAGATTTCAAGATGCAAATGGTGTAGCCTCCTCTTGTGCAGGTAGATCAATCTACCTGTTGTAAAAGGCAATGGTTGCCTTTGCAAATTTAAAATATCTCAGGGCTCCTGGCTAGCTTGGTGGGAAGAGCATGCAACTCTTGTTCTCAGGGCTGTGAGTTTGAGCCCCATGTTGGATGTAGAGATTACTAAACAAACAAATAAACAAAAACAAACACACACATAACACTTTAAAAAATACATATATCCATAAAAGGAGACCTCACCTGATTTCCTGTCCCAGGACCATATGTGATCTCACAAAAAAACTATCTTAGGTCTACCTAAGCTAATATTCTTTTGTTCAGCTCTCTATTTTGATTCCAAAATCAAAATTGTAGGTTTCCATATAGGAAAGTTGTAGTACAGACTCTTTACCCTATCTCCACTAATGTGGAAATCTTATAAAACCATGGTCCATTGGCCAAGCAAAGAAATTAATGCTGGAGCATTATTATTCACTAAACTCCTGACTTTGTTCAGATTTCATCAATGTCATTTTATTTTATTTTATTTTATTTTATTTTATTTTATTTTATTTTATTTTATTTATTTTATTTTTTCATCAATGTCTTTTCTGATCCAGAATCCAAAGTGGTACCTTTTAGTCATCATATCTACTTAGTCTACTCTAATCTATGATTGTTTCTCATTCTTTCCTAGTCTTTCATGACGTGTTTTAGAGAATGTCCCCCAATCTTGGCTTATCTGATGTCTTTCTCATGATCAGACTAAGATTAGGGGTTTGGGGGAAGCATAATGCAGGGTGAAATGCCCTTCTTAGGACATCATATCAGCGTACATGTTATCAATATGACATCATTAGTAATAAATTAATCTCGATCACTTCATGTTGCCAGATTTCTCCACCATAAAGTTACTATTTTTCCGACTTTGTTTTTTAAAATGAATCACTGACTCCTGCTCATACTCAAGGCGGAGAAGAGGCTCCATGTCCTGGAGGGAGAAATATCTGCATAAATTATTTGGAATTCTCCTCTGAGGAAAATGTGTTCCTTTTCACATTGATTTATTCAACATTTACTTATTATTGGACTCATGTGTATTTATTTTATTTGCAGTTGTGATCCAAAACTGTGTTATTGATTCTCAAAATTGTTCCAGCTTTGGCCATTATAGGCTATTTCAGGTTGTTGTGTTAAAAGGTACCCGTAAGGTTGTAATTCCCAGGGGGTGACTGAGTGACCACACAGAGAGGCTAATGACATGGAAAGAAGAATTTGTCACTTACAAATTCACTTAGAGAGAAGGGGACACACCTCACCACACAGGGCCACAGTGGGAAGCATCAGATTTGGTCGGGAGATGCACACAGGAGTGAGGGGAAGGCAAGACAGAGAAAGACAAACACTTCAGGATTCATTTGAATAATTGTGTCCCTCGGTGTCTGGTACCTGGCCCTGCATTGATACAGCGCTGGGGAAATACTTACTTGATGCGTGTGATTCAATGAAGGAGGTGGTTGGAGATACAGATTGGGGAGTAGTTAGAGGGCTTGTAATAGGATTTAGACACACCCACAAAAGTTGGATTGCAGGGGAGCTATAAACCATTCTGGCCATTAGTTTGGCCCTGTAATGCCAAGTAGACAAATACAGAATCTAAGAAACAGGGTTATAACAATAGGCTCTTTCTATATATATCCCCACTGTTTTGTTCTTTGATTATTTCATTACTTTCTGGCACTACAGGATGCTCCAGGCTCATCCTGTACTTTTCCTGCTCTTGCCCTAGAATTGTCCATTTCTCCAAGGATTCCTGGTTCTTTTATTGAGAATGGTATTAGAAATGAAGACCTGGGGGCCCCTGGGTGGCTCATTTGGTTAAGCATCTGCCTTTGGCTCAAGTCATAACCTCAGAGTCCTGGGATCAAGCCCATGTCTGGCTTCCTGCTAAGGGGGTAGTCTGTTTCTTCTTCTCCCTTTGCCCTTCCCCCTCACTAATGCATGTTTTTTCTCTCTCTCAATAAATAAATAAATAAAATATTTTTTAAAAAGAAAAGAAATCAAGACCTGGTGCTGTGTCTAGTCCTTGCTGCTGAGATGTCATTATTTCTAGGTGCTCTAATGAGACAAGCTAGGAAATACATGTGTGCATACAAACCCATGAGTACACCCACAGCTCTAATTTATTTATCTATCTGCCTGCCTTCCTGTATTAAACTACATACGAGTTCATACTGATGCCTCCAACATTAATCTAGGGTTCACTCTATCCACTTGTTTATTTGTTTGTTTGTTTGTTTGTTTGTTTTTAACAGCAGAAATCTGGCTCAGGTCTACCTAAAGCGTTGCTAATAATAATGACTCGATTTTGAATGAGGACGGAAAGTATAGAGGCAGCATCTTCCACTCACTAACCTCGACTCTGCTGGGATACGGCCTGTAGGTCTGGCACTGGAGGCAGAGTCCCAGCTTCCTCACGAAGCTGCCTGACTTCGTGCAAATGAAGTGATCTGTGCTGTTTCCTCACCTCTCAAAGGCTGTTGGAAGGATTAAATGAGTTTGTATAAGTAAAGCACTGGGGGCAGTGCCTGGCTCCCATACAGTGCTTGATAATTGTTAACTTTTTAGGAAAGTCGATAGCAAAAGATTTATTTGGCCAAAATATCCAATAGCCAACGGTGACCTGATGATTTAAAATTTTACAAATGTTCGCAAGTATGAGTCATCAATTAACACAATATACAGAGAAAAATCATTTTGGTAGGAAAAATCTTCGGTGGTTTAATGTTTGCTCTGTATGAATCAATGCATTCCTCTGTGGCAGATGCTTTAACCATAACTTCTCCAAATTACACATCATTCCTTAGTGTGGTGGCATAAGACCTACTTTCAGTCCCCTTTTGTCATGATTATTGTTTTCTACTGGACTTATTTTCTTTTTTGCTGAGAAAGTTGACTTTTTTTTTTTTTTTAATGTGAAGGCTGATCTTCCTTTGGGTTTGGAGTTTTTATTCTATTATGTAGTATTCCATCACTTTAATATCCCCAGTGAGAAAGCAGCACAGAAGTATTAGCATGCAACCTTGACATTTAAGGAATATTCTAAATCTTTGCAGTGGCAGTTTCTTTAAAAAATGTAAAAATATCTGAAATATTTAGCCTTGACAAAGATATAAAAGATAAGTTCTGGATCTATCGTTCATCTATATCTCATTTGAGCATTACAGCGGCTCTGTCTACAGTCACTTTTTCCTTTAAAGTTCATGGGCTAGGGATCCCTGGGTGGCTCAGTGGTTGAGCATCTGCCTTCGGCTCAGGGTGAGGATCCTGGAATCCTGGGATCGAGTCCCACATTGGGCTGCCTGCGGGGAGCCTGCTTCTCCCTCTGCCTGTGTCTCTGCCTCTCTCTCTCTGTCTCTCGTGAATAAATAAATAAAATCTTAAAAAAAAAAAAGTTCATGGGCTATTGTTTCATAACTAAGTAAGGTCTTGCATAGTTAGGTGGAATCAAGATGTTATAGAACCAGAGAGATCCAGGCACCTGGGTGGCTCAGTGGTTCAGCATCTGCCTTCAGCTCAGGGTGTGATCCCGGGGTCCAGGGATCGAGTCCTGCATCTGGCTCCCTGCAAAAAGTCTGTTTCTCCCTCTGCCTGTGTCTCTGAATCTCTGTGTATCTCTCATGAATAAATAATAAAATCTTTAAAAGAACCCCAGAGAGATCATTCAGGGTCATTCAGGGCAATACTTACAAAACTCACTTAATCAAAGGAGCAATGTAGAATGTATTCAAGAGCAGCTCAGGCTATTGATAAATACGCAGATTCCATTCCCTTGATCTGGAGAGTCTGATGCCATAGTGTTGACCCTGCAAATCTGAAGGTTTATCCAGAGTTCCAGGTGACGCTCACTCCCCATTAGGCAGATTTAGAAACACTGATTTAACCCAAGACCCTGATTTTATATAAGGAAACCGAGAACCAGGTAAGAAGATCCACTTCCCTCTGTGGACTTCTCTTCCATAAGATTCATTAAGCTCCTGCTTGTAGATAGCACCACACCAGTAAATGGGGGTGGAGAGCAAGGTTTGGACAGCGCGTCTCTATGCACTGCTGGACGAAGTGTAAATTGGTACACCCTTCTAGATAGTGTGGCGATACATGGCAAAATATTAAAAGTGCTTCTCCTTTGACCCAGTGATTCCAGATGGAGACAGTATCTCTTAAGCTGTCACCAAGACCACTTGTAACAGAAGCACCTGGGCTTCCTGCAGAAGGTGTAGAGTTCAGCCTTATTTCAACTGGTTGAATCAGAACTGGCAATTAGCATTTTTAACAAGGTCATCAAGAAGAAATCCTTGTGTTTGGACAGCCCTGATGGCTCAGCAGTTTAGCACCGCCTTCGGCCCGGGGTGTGATCCTGGAGACCCGAGATCGAGTCCCACGTCAGGCTTCCTGCATGGAGCCTGCTTCTCCCTCTGCCTGTCTCTCTCTCTCTCTCTCTCTCTCTCTCTCTCTCTCTGTGTGTGTCTGTCATGAATAAATAAATAAAATCTTAAAAAAAAAAAAGAAATTCTTGTGTTTAATAAATGCTTAAAAAAGAAAGAAAGAAAGAAAGAAAAAGAAATGCTGCTCTGGGGCGCCTGGGGAGCTCAGTTGGTCAAGCATCTGCCTTCGGCTCAAGTCATGATCTCAGGGTCCTGGAATGGAGACCCCATTGGGCTCCCTGTTCAGTGCTTCTCCTTCTCCCTCTGCCTGCTGCTCCCCCTACTCGTGCCTTTTCCCTCTCTCTGTCAAATAAATAAAATCAGAAAGAAAGAAAGAAAGAAAGAAAGAAAGAAAGAAAGAAAGAAAGAAAGAAAGAAAGAAAGAAAGACTGCCCTAACAAGCAGGAGGAATCAGAGCCCTAGTCGGGTGAGGAGGACATCATGGGGTGGGATATTGGGACGGGTAAGAACAGTGTGTGTGCATGGGTGAGCAGTAAAACAAACAGGGTGAGAACGGTGTCCCCATGGAGGGCCTGCCCAGCATACGGTGTCAGAAGCCAGGCAGTTGAGAAGATCATCATTTGAGGGAGCATGTTGCCTCAGTGTGGGGTGTGGGAGCCCACAGTGGCTAAGGAAGGCTCCACAAGAGGGTGGGCCAGGCGTCAGATGTGCATCTCACTGGGCAAAGCACAGTGGCACCCTTTGAGGTTAGTTACATTCAGAGGTATTGATTAAATATATAAATGGTTAAGGATTAGGAGAGTCAGATTTCTCCCTGTTGAGGATGGGAGTTACAAATACGGAAAAGAAACAAAATAGGAATGAATCCTGTGGTGTTGCATGAGAATTGAAGGAATTCAAGTGAACTCATAGTTTTTATTTTTTAAGATTTTATTTATTTATTCATGGTAGACAACACAGAGAGGGGCAGAGACACAGGCCGAGGGAGAAGCAGGCTCTTCACAGGGAGCCCGATATGGGACTCCATCCCAGGACCCTGGATCACGACCTGAGCCAAAGGCAGACGCTCAACCACTGAGCCACCTTGGTACCCTGAACTCATAGTTCTTGATATGCATGTGTACACATGCTCAGAGGGCCTGAGTGGCGCTCCAACAGCAGTGACTTCACCCATATGTTCATTTCTAAATACCTCCCCATTAAAAGGAACTAGAATCCTTGGAGAAATAGCTGATTCTAGCTCTGGGGCAGGGAAGGCCTAAAAGAAGGCTGGATTATCTTTTTGGGTCAGAAAACAAGGGTTCAAGGGCACCTGTGTGGCTCAGTGAGTTAAGCATCCTACTCTTAGTTTCCACTCAGTATCCTGAGATCAAGCCCCGGAGGGGCTCTGCACTGGGCAGGGAGACTGCTTGAGATTCTCTCTCTCTCCCTCTGCTCCTCCCCCTTCACTCATGTGCACATGTACTCTCTCTCCCTCTGAAAAAAAGAAAAAAGAAAAAAAAAGAAAACAAGCCTTCAAAGAATAATGGGGATATGTGACAGGACACGGGAGCCAGACTGAAGGAACTTCCATTGTCCAAAAAATTAGGGCGAGGGGAGGGCAGGGAGTTAATGTCTAATGGGTAGATACTTCATGTGTGGAAAATGAGAAAATTCTGGAGACGAATGTTGGTGATGGTTGCACTATAGTACTTCATGCCTCTGGACAGTATTGTTAAAAGTGGTTAAAGTAACAAATTTTATGCTATGCAAATTTTACCACAATAAAAAACGATGGTAATGGATCATAGCACATTGAATATAAAATCATCCTATGGGTCCCTCATGATAGATAATGATAATGGTACTGATAATAATAATAATAGTGCCAGGGGATTCCTGGGTGGCGCAGCGGTTTGGTGCCTGCCTTCAGCCCAGGGCATGATCCGGGAGTCCCGGGATTGAGTTCGAGTCCCACGTCGGGCTCCCTGAATGGAGCCTGCTTCTCCCTCTGCCTGTCTCTCTCTCTATCTATCTCATAAATAAAAAAAAATAATAATAATAATAACAATGCCAAAAGGTGATAAGGAAAGTTCCTCATAAGAAAATGCTGTTTGCTAAATGTGGGGAAAGGCTTATCATTTTGGAAAACCATCAGTGTAAGCATTGATGTATGTAAGCATGGAGCCTCAATAAAATGCCAAATCCAGTGGGCGAAAGATTTGTTTGGGAAAAGGATATTCATGCCATCTCAAAGACTCACCCCACAGATAGCTGTTAACCACGAAGGAGAAAAGATATCTTCCAAATGGCATCAGACGCACCTGACAGTCGCCGTGTTAAGCGAGTATGTTGGGTACCACCAATGGTGGCACGAAACCACCAAACCTGCCTCCCAATGTGATAAAGCGGGAAGCATGCAACCTGACCGTGAAGTTCTCTTGACACGAATTTTAATCTGAAACTAATCCTGAAGAACTCAGCTAAAACCAGATTGTGAGATGTTTTGCAGAGCTGCTGGCTTAGATTCTACGTCCTTGTCACGAAAGATTAAAAAAAAAAAAAAAAAAGAAGCAAGGGGATGTTTGAGATTAAAGGGGACTTAGCAGACAGGATAACTAAGCACCATGTGATGTCCTTGGCCATGTCCTGTTTTAAACAAACAAGCCAATAATAAATAGCTAGAAAGGACGTCTTGGGGCAACAGAGGAAATTTGAATACTGGCTGTATATGAGATAAAATTTATTGTATCATTTTTAATCTTTTAGGTTTGATAATAACACTGCGGTCATATGGGAGAGCTTCCTTTTTTTAAGGAGATATGTATTGAGATGTTTAGGAATCAAATGTCATATTTGTAATTTACTTTCAAAGAGTAGAGTAAAAAAGCCTGTATCTTGATCTATAGACAGAAATGAAAGCGATGTGGCGAAATGTTCATATTTCCCACTGAATCTGGAAGGCAGATATGTAAATACTCGCTCGCTATCCTTTCCATTTTTCTGCGGTTTTTATATTTTTCAAAATAAAAAGTAGAGTCCAGGTCTCTCAGGGATGTCTCAAGAAGTAAATGATTTTGGATTTATTTTAAAGATACTAAAATAAGAGATACCTGGGTAGCTCAGCATCTGCCTTCAGCTCAGGGCGTGCTCCCAGGGTCCTGGGATCGAGTCCCGCATTGGGGTCCCTGCAGGGAGCCTGCTTCTCCCTCTGCCTGTGTCTCTGCCTCTCTCTATGTGTCTCTCATGAATAAATAAATGCAATCTTTTTTTTTAAAAAAAGATACTAAAATAACTGTGTGACACCACCAAAATGTTAGATACTTAAAGGCATACAAACAGCACAACCTCTGGGAATGCCCAAGTACTGCCAATCAGCATCCCAATCTAGCAGGACTTTGTCCTTATTCACCTTTTAGACTCCAGAACGCCGTTCATAGTAAGTAAGTGCTTAATAAATGTTGAATGGGTGAGTGAGGCATTTGTTTTATTTTGTGACTGGATGTTTTAGGCAACTCCTTAAAAAAGGGATTTGGTTTTAATGCAGAAAGAGGTGAGGTGAAGTGAAGGGTACGAACAACAAAAAAACTGGTGTGCACGATGCAGCTCGGGGCAGGCTGCCCCCCACCCCCACCCCCGGCCTTCTCGCCATCCCCACCTGACCAGTATAGGATGCTGTTCTAAAACCCAAAGTGTTTAGTAAGCGATTGAGCATTCCTTGTGTAGAATTACTGTTGTGCATCATTCGTTATGGTTTTAAAAAGTTCTGGTATAGGATAGTAATTTGAATTTGTGGGTTTATCATAATTGGATCTTATTTGTATGTATGTTCCCCAAATCTGTGAATAAATAAACAAGGGAACCCTTAGTCTATTTTAGAAAGAATAAACTTTAGTGTGCCATTTGCATTCACACACTAATTGTGCTAATTGTAAGTAATTTTTTCATCTGTTCATTAAAGCGTGTTTCCCAGGTGGTGGAGTAGGTGGTAGATATTCCTCACACTTCGAGCTATGGTATTTCTGTGTGTGTGTGTGTGTGTGTGTGTGTGTGAGTGTGAGAGAGACAGAGTGAGAGAGAAAGACAGAAAAAGAGATATTGAACATACAGAGAAGTGTATAAAACATGCAGACATAGTGTAACAAATAAATATAAAGCAAACAAGTGAAAAAACAGAACATTTTTAGAGTTCCTCTTCCCAGGTCCTGCTCCACAAGTTCAACACCATCCATCTCTTTTATTTTTTTTAAGATTTTTTAAAAATTTATTTTTTTAAATTTATTTATTCATAGAGACACACACAGAGACACAGAGAGAGAGGCAGAGACACAGGCAGAGGGAGAAGCAGGCCGCATCCTGGGACCCCGGGATCACGTCCTGACCCAAAGGCAGAGGCTCCACCCCTGAGCCACCCAAGCATCCCCCATCCACTTCTTTATCTTGACCTTTGTGTTAATTATTCTCTTGTTTTTCTCTTTTACCTCTTTGTATACATCTTTAACCAACATGGCTTGGTTTTACTGGTTTTGTGAAGTTTATATGAATGAAATGACACTATACAAATCCTCCTGTTTCTTGCTTCTTCTATCCGACTTTATGTTTTTAAAGATTCACCTAAAGGCTTTTGAGCAGCGGTAGATCAGCCTTTTAGTGTTGTTGTCTTGTACTCCATTGTTTAAATATATCACAACTAATTTATCACTATACTCTTTATTTTGTACATTTGCATACTTCAGTTTTGGGCTACTGTAAGCAATGCTGCTATAAAAATTCCATTTTTAAATGATTTTATTTATTTGAGAGAGACTGAGAAAGAGAGAGCATGCCCAAGTGGAGGGAGGGGCAGAGGGAGAGGGACAAGCAGACTCTCTGCTTGCTGAGTGTGGACCCTTGCAAGAGGCTCAAGTGTTGGCCTCCTTCCCGGGATCCTGAGGTCATGACCTGAGCTCAAGTCAGGTGCTTGACCAACTGAGGCACCCAGGCGCCGCATAAACATTCTTGTACTGGGATCTGATGCATATATATATTTCTCTCCCTCTCTCTCTTTTTTTATTTTTTTTAAGATTTTATTTATTTATTCATAGAGACATACAGAGAGAGAGGCAGAGACACAGGCAGAGGGAGAAGCAGGCTCCATGCAGGGAGCTCGACCTGGGACTCGAGGATCACGCCCTGGGCCAAAGGCGGCGCTAAACCGCTGAACCATCCGGGCCTCCCCAACCATCCGGGCGGCCCCCCTCTCTTTTTTTTAAATAGGCTCCACACCCAGCATGGAGTCCAATGAGGGGCTCAAACTCATGACCCTAAAATCAAGACCTGAGCTGAGATCAGAGTCAGACACTTAACCAACTGAGCCACTCAGGTGCCCCTATATGTGTTTCTCTAGAGGTCTACCTAGGAGTGGAATCACGAGGTCATAGGGTATGGATATCCTCAATCTTCCTAGATAATGCCAAACTGTGGTTATACCCACTTGTATTCCCACCTGTCATTGATGAGAATTCCTGTTGGTACACATTCTTGCCAACATTCGATATTATTAAGCTTTAAAACTTTTGCCAATCTAGTAGTTGTATAAGTTTCTCATTGTGGTTTGAATTTTCATTTCATTGTTTACTAATGATGTTGAGCACCTTTGTATATGTTTATTAGCAAAACAGATTTCTTCAAACACGTTTTATTCCATAGACTCTTTTCCCCCTCATCAATTTGAATATTCCCAAATAAGATGCATTTAAGAGATTGTATTGTAGATAAGTTTCCTTTTTTAAAAAAAAAAAAAAAAGATTATTTGCTTTAGAGAGAGAGCGTGTGCATGTGTGAACCGTGGGAGAGGAATAGAGGGAGAGGGATAAGCAGACTCCATGCTAAGCACAGAGCCCCATACTGGGACTTGATCCCACAGCCCCAAGACCATGACCTGAGCAGAAACCAAGAGTTGGATGCTTAATGACTGAAACACCCAGGTGCCTCTGTAACTAATTTTTTTTTTCTATGTTTTTAAAAGTAGGCTCCACATCCAATGTAGGGCTTCAACTCATGACCCTGAGATCAAGAGTTACGTGTTCTCCTACCTGAGCCAACCAGGCACTCCAACTGTAGCTGAATTTCTTTCTTTTTTTTTTTTTTTTAAGATTTTTATTTATTTATTCATAGAGACACAGAGAGAGAGAGAGAGAGAGAGAGGCAGAGACACAGGCAGAGGGAGAAGCAGGCTCCACGCAGGGAGCCCGACATGGGTCCCGATCCCGGGCCTCCAGGATCACACCCCAGGCTGCAGGCCGCACTAAACCACTGCGCCACAGGGGCCGCCCCGTAGCTGAATTTCTTAAAACCAAATTCACAGCATTGAGGTCAACATCAGAAAACCAAGAACTGAGGGGAAGAGAGAGGATGAATGAGGAGAGAGAAAGGCTGTTAAATAATAATTAGAAATAAAAAGTTTTTCTCTAAATTCAATTAACATATGGTGTATTATTAGTTTCAGAGGTAGAATTCAGTGCTTTATTATTTGCATATAACACCCAGTGCTCATCACATTACATGCCGTCCTTCATGACCATCACTCAGTTACCCCTTCCACCCACTCCGTCCTCCAGCAACCCTCAGTTTAGTCTGTTATGGTTTGTCTTCCTCTCTGATTCCGTCTTGTTTTATTTTTCCTCTCTTCCCCTATTACCTTGTTTTGTTTCTCAAATTCCACATATGAGTGAGATCATATGATAATTGTCTTTCTCTGATTGACTTATTTTGTTTAGTATAATACTCTCTAGTTTTATCCACATCATTGCAAATAGGAAGATTTCATTTTTTTGATGGCTGAGTAATATTCCATTGAATATGTACACCACATCTTTATCCATTCCTCCTTTGATGGACATCTGCCCTCTTTCCATAGTTGGGCTATTGTGGACACTGCTGCTATAAACATTGGAGTGCAGGTGCTCCTTCGGATAGCTACATTTGTATCTTTGGGGTAACTGCCTAGCAGTGCATTTGCTGAATAGTAGGGTAGCTCTACTTTCAACTTTTTGAGGAACCTCCACACTGTTTTCCAGAGTGGCTGCATCGGCTTGCATTCCCGCCAACAGTGTACGATGCTTTCCCTTTCTCTGCATCCTCACCAACATCTGTCATTTCCTGACTTGTTAATTTTAGCCATTCCAATCAGTGTGAGGTAGTATCTCATTGTGGTTTTGATTTGTACAGAAATAAAAATTTTATTTATTTATTTATTTATTTATTTATTTATTTATTTATTTATTTGAAATAAAAAATTTAATGGAAAATTCAGAGGAGTTGGATGGGAGACATAAAATTCTCTCCACAGAAGAGGATACAATCCATCCTTCTTAAGAAGCTGTTTTTCATAGACTGTAAAGTTGGGGGTTGGGGGGTTTGGGGGGAGCAAATTAAAAATAGTAAAAAGGAAGTAGAACCTCATATTATTTCATTATATAAGAAAGAAATGAATACCTACTCCAGGTCTATCCTACAGAGTATGAGAGGTGCCCTCTGAGGGCCTCGTTCATATCAATTTGGTATTTAAGCTTTAGTTCCTTTGCACTATAAGATGGAGATTCTAAGTGTTCGATATCTTTTTAGCAACTGTAGAACTTGCTCAGTGTGAGGCTTCTGTCTTCAGTGAACAAGGTAAAACCTAACCTGTTTGATGTTGCTTACTATTGAATTGGAGTGATGGTTGTTGAACTAAGGTGTTGTTATAATAATTAACTGGAGGGGAAGTGGTTATGGTAATCAAGGTTTCTGGTTTGGCCCAGCACGGGGAATTCTTAAAGATCACATACCTGTCTTCTTAAGAACTGTCTAGACGATAAATTTTAGAAATTGTGGATTAGGGTTACCTAGTCACAGTAAGAGAGATGTTATTTATTTCAACAAGTTCGGTGGCAAAAGAGCAAAAACAAACAAACAAACAAAAAACCCTACTAGATTGATTCAGGAAAAAAAAAAAGGAACGTTCTCTGTATTAAGAAGTTTCAGTTTATATAATCCCTGATCTCCTTGAGGAAACAGTGGATATTAAAATATTGAAAACCTGTTCATCTTGTCCTCTACAGGAGTCGATTCACTAGCGTAACGATAAAGGTTATGACAAGAATTCATTCAGAGATGATTTACACGCTAGTAACTAATTCTTACACACATCCTGAAAATGGAGACCACATTTTACAAAGAGATAAACTAAATCATATCAAATTACTGGGGACTTAGAAGCCAAAAATAGGATTAGAGATGGCTTGCTTAAATCTAGTACTGACGTTTCCTTTCCAATATTCAGTCCTGAATCCTCAGCCCTCCTTGAAACCCAAGGCTTTCAGGTGGATGACTCCCCACCACACATTTGCAGTCCTGGAATCCTGACCTTTCACTTTCTGCTGGGTATCTCTAATTTCTAGAAACAACCTCCATATCAGATCCCCCTTTGGACTTCCTCATTTATTTCACTACTTGAGTCTCTCTTGACTGCCTAAAATCTTGGACTCATACCAGACTCCTCCTTCTGGTCTATTCACTGTGCCCTTCTTAATCTAATCAGTGGCAAATTCTTGCTAGATCATTTCTTTTCATCCCCCCCTTGCCTTATTTCTAATGCAGACCTTTATCTCTCTCATACCTATACTATCACACCAGCCTCCTAACTGCACGGCTCCAGCCAGTCTTGGGCTCTTTCGCGCCAGATTCCATCTTTGAGATTTGCACATCTGTTTCTTTGCACAAGCATGCCCTACACTGCCAGGCCATCCTGGGGGGGTCTGTGTCTGTATTCCTCTCTACCCCATCCCCTTTCTTAAATGATCATTTTTCTCATGTGTACTTTTTGATGGGACCCCACTGAGAGCCTCTGTTCTCTATAAAAACTCCCTTATGGAGAGCCCTGGGTAGCTCAGTTGGTTAAGCATCTGCCTTCAGCTCGGATCATGATCCCTGGGTGCTGGGATTCAGCCACGGGTGGAGCCATGGGGTAGGGCTCCCTGCTAAGCAAGGAGTCTGCTTCTCCCTCTTCACCTGCCCCCTGCTTGTGCTCTTTCTCAAATTAATCTTTAAAAATAAATAAATAAATACTTGCTTACTTTACTGAGAACTCCGAGAGTTTTTCCTCTGACACTAAGAAAGTATATAAGGCTACTGTATTATTCTTTACATTTTGTGATTGGCCCCATCACAAAAACCTCCAGTGAGGTTAGCAAGCATCTATTTGCACCTTGCTTTTTTCACTTAATGTATCCTGGACATCTTTGTTTTTTTGTTTTTTTTTTTAAATAAGCTCATATGTGTTTATTTAATGCTCTTTAATTAATTAATTAATTAATTATTTTATTGGAGTTCAATTTGCCAACATATAGCATAACACCCAGTGCTCATCCCACCAAGTGCCCCCTTCAGTGCCCGTCACCCAGTCACCCCAACCCCCTGCCCACTCCCTTTCCACTACCCCTTGTTCGTTTCCCAGAGTTAGGTGTCTCTCATGTTTTGTCACCCTCACTGATATTTTCACTCATTTTCTCTCCTTTCCCCTTTATTCCATGCCCAACATGGGGCTTGAGCTCACGACCCTGAGAATGAGAGTTCATGCTCTACATCCCCAGTCACCTCTTTAAATGCCTGTTGAGTATGGGTGTTCGATAACTCATTTAATCGGTCCCCTGCTCATGGACCCTGGTGGCTTCTCCAGTTTTGTTATCATCAAACATGCTGCAATGAACATCCTTTCCTCTCCTGAGGAGCTTTCAGATCCATAGGTAAAATTGCAGCACTGGGATTGCTGGGTTAAATGTATATATATTTTCAATTTAGATTGATATAACTAATTATCTTTTGAAATAATTTGCACCCTTTAGTTCCATTTTAGATATCACCAATTTTCCTGCCACCCGGGATTTAGACATTGACAGTGGTTTTGTTTAATGGTGGCTCCTCCCCTTAGACTTTTAGTACTAAAGAGAATGTAAAGCCAGGAGAAAAGGTAAATGAAGTCCAGAAAACAGACTCTTCAGTGGCTAGCATATAGTTCCTTACCCTGGGAAAATCAGCTATCCAGGACAGCAGACTGCACCATTTTTCTTTGCCAGTGATCAGCTGGAGCTAAATAAAATCTACATGTATCTTTTTATAAAATAGGGATAATCCGGAGCGCCTGAGTGGCTCAGTCAGCTAGGCATCTGCCTTCAGCTCAGGTCAGGATCCCAGGATGCTGGGATTGAGCCCCCACATCAGACTCCCTGCTCAGTGGGGAGTCTGCTTCTCCCTCTCCCTCTGCCACTCTCCTTGCTCATTCTTTCACTCACTCTCTCTCAAATAAATAAATAAATACATTCTTTTTAAAAAATAGGGATCATCTTTATATTTATTTTATTTTTATGGATGTGAATATAGATAAAATAAAATCTCACCATCTTAGCCATTAGGAATTCTCCAGAATGATGGTACTGTGTAAATGCATGAACTCAGAACAGCAGAGTTCAAGCCTGATTAAGACAAAAAAAAAAAAAAAAAAAAAATCAGTGACTCACTTGTCATCTTAACTGCTTTTGTGTGACCAAATGTTTCCTGTGCCCACCAGTGTGAGAGAAGTGAGCTTGTCTCTTAATTGCTTTAGAGTTTTGTTTATCTATTTAGCATTTCTTTTTTGAAGTCCCAGGATTTATGGAACAATAAATGCCGTTTACCGCTGTGTGCTATTTTGGAATCCCTATCGGTTTTCAGAGTTTGGGTAAAAATATTTATCTGAAAGCTTATCAAATTTGAAATTGTACCAAGAAGTATTTTGCAGTAACTCATTCCAGAGAAACAAATTAAATAGTGGCAACAGCAGAGTTACTTTCAAAAAAATAGTAGGATGCAGACATTTTCATATAATATATGTTTTCTAATGGGTGGGTGGGGAGCCTGGAAGGAAGGCTGAAACAAGAGTGGTTTGGCTGGGTTGCTGAATGATGCTGTTGGTATACGCTCACATAAATTTTGTCTGTGCATGAAAGCCAGTGTAGAGTGATGGAAAAAAAAGCACCGACACCTTCTCACACCTTCATAGTGTGAGAAATTAGTTTTAGACAGGTCTCATTTTCTTTTCTTTTTTTTTTTTTCTTTTTTCGACAGCACTTGGAAAGCCCAACCTTAGGATTACCCACCAGTATCTCGCTAGGAACCAGAGAAGCTTGCCTTGTGTGATCACGTCTTGATGAACAGAGTGGGGCAAGACAAGGGACCAGCAGGTAGGGTAGGGGCTGCTCTTTGCCAAGGGCAAGCTTAGTTTCCTGGGCGCCAAAGAGGAAGGCCTAGAAGGAAAAAAAGGAATGGATTCCCCACCTCCTGCTCCCGTCCGGTTTGTTCCTCCCCACGAGTGAACTCCCCAGAGCTTCTGGTGGTTTAAGGTTTCTGCTGCCGAGCAGACTACTCCCAAGTGCAAATACAACTGCTTCTAAGACTCTCGCGCAAGAAGGCCGGCCCAGTCCTCGCCGTGGAGCTGTGCCCAGCCTGGCCCCCCGTCCTGACTCTTGGGGGGACCTCGCTCCTCCACCTTTGAGACTGACCGCAGACGCCCGGCGGCCTGGGGATCCAAACGCTCCGCATCCCCCACCCCCCAAACCGCGCCGCCCCCTGGTGAACCCCAAGGCACCTGGCTCCCCTGGGGCTCTGGGAATCCGGGAGGGAGACCGCTTGGTTCCAAACCCTGAAAGCCCGGGTCCAACGCCCTGGCCCGCACGCGGTGGGGGACGTCGGTACCCGTTAGCCGGGGATTAAGCGAATTCACACCAAGAGGGGAATCGACTGAGCTCCGGGACCTTCTGGGGCGGTTTTGCTTTAAAAGAAGCTGTTACTAACCCGGAAGAATATGAATGGGGGACGGTGTAGACCTGGCTGGAGAGGAGTCTAGGGACTGGGGGGCTCCCTGGCCAGGCCGAGGGCCTGGGGCGCCGAGCCCAGTCCTGCCCGAAGCCCACGGCCCAGCCGGTCCCCGATGCCCTCCCGGGCGCAGTAGGGGATGAATAAAGAAATGCTTGTGGCTCCGGGAAGAGCCGCGTTCCATCTAGGGCACATCAGGGCCTAGGACAGCCTGGCCTCCGGGCGCAGCGGGGCCCCTGCGGCGGGGTCGCCCACACCCCACACCCCACACCCCACACCGTCTAGGCCGCCGCCGGGCTCGGGGCGGGGGACTTCCCGCGGCGGGGGCCGGGCGGAAGGGACTGGCTTGGGGACTAGTCCACGTCCCACTGTCCCAAAGCCCCGCAGCGGCCCGCCCCGGCGGCTGGCCTGCACCCTGCAACCCCGGAGGCCGGTGGCCCGCGCGGCCGAGGAGCTGGGCTGGGGGGCGGGGGGCCGTCGCCGCCGGGGTCAGCCTGAGCCCCCCCCCCCCCCCCGCAGGCCACCGGGGCGGGCGTGTCTCGGCGCTGGGACCGCGGGACCCGCCTGCGCTTTCCGCCGCGAGGCCCGCGGCCTCTGGGCTGAGGTCACGGAGGGCCGGGCGCGCTGCAGAGGCCCCGGGGGCGACACCGCCCCGGACACGCCACGGACGCGCTTCTGCGCGCTTTGGGTGCTTCTCCCTCTTTCCCGGCGCCCGCGCCCCGCGCCCCGCGCCCCGCGCCGGGGCTCCCCAGCAGCCCAGGGCGCGGCGTGGGGGGCCTTTGTGCCCTCGCTGTGTGCCGGGCCTCCTTCCTCCGAAGGGAGCTTCTCCCCCCACCCCTTTCCTCTCGAAAGCCTTGTGGTTTCCCTAGAAGTCGGCCAGAAGTTGAGAAGGTTGCGGCGCGCTCTCGGGCTCTTCCCCGAAACTCCACAAACCCGAGGCGTTCCGCCGCGGGGAGCTCTCTGGGGGTCCCCGCGAGGGAGCGGGCGGTGCATTCCTTCGCCGTCCTCCCTCCCACCTGGTCCCGCGGCCCCCACCCCGCCCCGCCCCGCCCCGGGCTCGGCCCTCGCGCCCCGGCTCGTGCAGCGGGCGCCGGGAGCGGCGGGGTTAAGCCCTGGAATGTGGCGGCGAGGAATGTGCATGCAGATGAGCCCGGCGAGGGGCGGGGCGGGGCGGCCCGGGGGCGGGGCCTATGCTAATCGCACGCAAATGAGGAGGCCCGCCGCCGCCGCCGCCGCCGCCGCCGCAGCCGCCGCCGCTCCGCCGAGCTTCCCGGATCCGAGCCCAGACGGCGGCGGCTCGGGCAGCCTGGGCGCCGCGACCCTCGGCGGCCACAGGGGGACGGGGAGGAGGAGGAGGAAGAGGCGGAGGCAGCGGCTGCGGCCGCGAGGAGGAGGAGGAGGAGGAGGAGGAGGGTTCGCTCGCCAGCTCCGACGCAGACATGGTGGACTGATCCCCGGCGGGGCCGAGAGCAGGGTTTCCTGGGGCGCCCCCCGCGCGTGGCCCCGCCGCCCCGCGCCCCGCCGCCCCGCGCCCCGCGCCCCGCAGCCCCGGCCCCGCCGCCGCGCCCCGCGCCCGGTCCCTATGGAGGCGCCGCTCGCCGGCGAGGCCGCCGACCATGCCTAGGAGGGCCGGGAGCGGGCAGCTGCCGCTACCCCGGGGCTGGGAGGAGGCCAGGGACTACGACGGCAAGGTCTTCTACATCGACCACAACACCAGGAGGACCAGCTGGATCGACCCCCGGGACAGGTGGGCGGCCGGGCCGCGGGGCTGTTGTCCGGGAGATCCGGCCGGTCGGCGGCGCGGGGGGCGCGGGGCGCGGGGGGCGCGGGGCGCGGGGCGTCGCCGGCCTCGGGGTGCCGGGAGGGGGCGGGCGGGAGGCGCCGGGGGGGCGGGGGCGGGGGCGGGGGCGGGGGGCCGGAGGAGCCGCCCCTGGCAGGGCCTCCTCTGCACGCCCGCCTCCGACGCCCCCTGGGACCTCGACACACTCCCGGCCGGGAGGGAAGGGTGGATCGGCCGGCGCCCGGGGCTGGCGCGGGGTGTCCGGTGAGCGCCCCCCCGCGCCCTCCCCGCCGCGAGCTCGCCTCCGCCTGGGGCGGGCCACGCCGGGGCTGGAGGGCAGCCTCGGCCTTCGCGAGGCGGGACGGGCCCGCAGCCTCCCCGCAAGGCCGACGTGCGAGCCACCTGCGGCATCTCTGGCCTGCCCTGGGCCGCCTGCCGGCCTGCAGGTCCCCGACGGGGCGCACCGGCTCAGGCCCCAGGTCCCGCGCCTGCAGCGGGGGGGGCGGCGGCTCCGGGCGCCCCTCCGCTCCCGGCCCCGCCTGGGGGTGCTCCTAGCCCCTCACAGCCTGGACACGCTTTTCCTGGGTGGTGGTGGGTGGTGGTTTACTGCGTACTGTTGTACCTGAAAACTCGAACCGAGTCCTCGATCTTGAAAAGGCCAGTTCTGATTTGAAGAAAGAAGTGCCCTGAACGCGGACACAGATTGAGCTTATTATTAGCATGATCTCTTTTCTTGTAAGTTTTCATTTTCAACACACCCTCTTTAGTCCTGCTCCGAGGTCAAGAGGAGAAGCGCAACCAGATCGGCGTCTTAAGAAGTTCAGGAGCTGAAAAGTCTTCTGCTGAATGTTCCCCAGCGTTGGTCCTCTCTCTCATCTGTCTTCTTACCCTTAGAAGGAAAATTTCTGAAAGTTAGGACATTTTTTTTTTTTTTTAAGATTTTATTTATTCATTCATGAAAGACCCAGAGACAGAGACAGGCAGAGGGAAAAGCAGGCCCCATGCAGGGAGCCCCACGTGGGACTCGATCCTGGGTCTCCAGGATCATGCCCTGGGCCCAAGGGGGCACCAGACCGCTGAGCCACTCGGGCTGCCCGAAAGTTAGACTTATTTTAAGAGGTTAGACTATTGTAAAAGGAGATACTCCTTACAGTAAATTTGCAAATTGGCCACGAAAGAGGTGTCCCAAATTGTATTGGGGGCTTATCATTTTTAGGGGCTTTTCTTACCCCTTTTCTCAATTTGAAGTAGTTTCATACTTGATGTCCTCCGTTAACTTTTATCTTAAGAATATAGTTTTTTTGAAAGCTGTCAAGGAGTAATTATAAGAAAGTCATAAAGGACATTATAAATTTATGGAACAATCCCTATTCAATTATCCATGAAGGTATCAGTCTAGATTGCCTTTCTGAAATGAGAAAAGGCACCTGTGCTGAGGTTCTCTCTCGCCACAGCCTAGCTGCCTGTTGCTGGCCCGATGAAAGTTATGACAAGCATCACACCTTCACAGTTTCTCCAGACATACTCCTTGTTGTCATAAACTTCGCGCTCCAGGTCAGTTATTTGACTTATGCCCTTGCACTTGAAACTGTTTAACAGATAGTAAATGTCAGTGATGATGGTGTGCACCCAGCAGTGACTTTTAAGGCACCTGTATAAATATTTGACTTTTACAAATATGTGGTAATTCTGCCTTCTCGTACTCAGGAGTTTCAGGTTCTTGAAATTGCAGTGAATTCTTGAAATATTTAGGCATTTCGGATCCTCTTCATTTCACATGTTCAGTTCTTATCGTCTCATTCGTATTTACCAACAAAGATTATAAGAATATGTAATGCCTGGGTAAAGCAAATAGTGAGTGAAGTAAGATAGGACTTGGCTTATCCATATCACTACTTCTTAAACAAGTCAAGCATGCCTTTTATTTTAAACTGTTAATGGATTAACAATTATTATGAACTCTGTTTTCAGGAAACTGGGTAACCAGTTCATTTGATGTGGATAAACAGTTTTGAATAAGATGACTTGTTATTATTCCAGCTTTCTTTGAAGCAGTGAGATCTTTAAGTATTTGGAAGTATAAATTTGGTTATAAACATTTCTGGATCTCACTGTGAGTTTTAAAGAATTCTATGACTTCGGGGTCATTACTGACATACTCAGTTTAAATCTGTGTTTTCTTTTTGGGCAATGAAGTGACTGTAAGTCTTGCTAAATCGTGTAAGAGGATATTTGGAACAACTATGAACTCTAGTCATTTTTGTTAGACACTTACCAAACATATGGAAAAAGAGATGTTACACAGGCCAATTGGAGTGTGCCCATTCTCCTACAGGATCAAATTACAAATCCTGGAAGAAAAGTGACTTGATAAACTGTGGGTATGCAGTACTTTGGAACTTTTAAAGTCATTTAATTGAAGTAGGCATGTGGACTTACTTATATTTATGTTAAGAAAAATTCTAACAGTCTTTCAGAATTGGTGAAGTATTTCTGATTATATAGATAAATATGCAGATTTAGCGTGGGGAGGAAGGCTGGAGGTTTTTACAAGAGCAAAATTTTGTTCAATGAGTAGTGATTTTAGAATACCGAAGTATTAAAATACTTCTAAGCTTTTGGAGGTAGATGAGACAGTGCAGACTATGCCGGGACATGATTAAAGTTTTTATTCCCCCACCACTTATTAACTGAGTAAGCTTAGCTGAGTTTGTGAGTCCCTCTAAACCTTCATTTTCAGCTCGAAAATGAAGATAATACCACTTACCTCATAGGGATGGTTAGGGGTCCATAATTAGGGCCCGGCCAAATAGTAGTAGTAGTGGTGATGCTGTCATTCCGCTTTAGGAACCGAGCGGTAGTTCAGGTTAGCCCTGGAAATAGTGAATGTACTGGCACATATTTATTCAGTGTTTATTGTGGGACAGTCACTGTGCTAAGCTCCTTAACTGTGGTCTCGTTCTGTTCTCCCATTAGTCCTATGAGGTAGTACTATTATTATCTTCTGGTTACAGATGAGGAAATGGAGTCATAGAGACATTGTCGTTGCTATGAAAAGTGGCCAGGATTTGAAGTCAGATAGTTTGACCCTTGAGCCTGTGTCCTGTGTCATTCCTGTAGACCACTGCAGTACCTGGATATGCTCAGGGGTGTTTGGGTGGAGTAGAACCTCTTGGTCTACTGTTGATTTTTCAGGCTGATTGACCAGTCTTTATTGGTCTTCAAAGGTTCCTGTTAACTTTTTAGGATTCTGAGATCACTGAGTATGTAGGGTCTGGTTCGTGAATGCCTTGGGAGCAGGGTTGGAGGCTCACCAGGTTGACCCCATTGAACGACAGGGCAGGGCCAGGTAGAACTTGGAAATTCTGTGTACTCTTGGGCATGTCAGAAGTTCTGTTTGGGGAAGAGTTAAGAGCTCTGTCTAGATTCTGAATAGATTACAATTTTACTCTAACGGTCTTGACTTTGCCTTCCTCCCTCCCCCCTTACCAATTCTGGGGAAATCACCCTGCCCATGATTCCTTGCCTCCCACTCCCACCCCCCAGTAGGTCAACTGGTATTTACAGGCCTACTCCCTCCTTCCCCTCTTGTTTTGCGCACCATGGACACCCTTTGACCACACCAGTTGGTGTTTATGGTGGCTCATAGATCGTGGCCAAATGGTGTGGTGCTTAAAAAACACCCCCCTGCATTCAACATAGGAAAAGATTCATTGCCTTTAAGAGGAATAGGGGGGCTAGAGTGGGCAGGCCTCAGAGACTGGGTGAGTGGTTGTACACACTCTCAGTAGAATTCTGCTCGTTTCCTGTCCTTGGATGGAATGTTAACCTGAGATACAATAATTTTGTCTAGTTGAATGTAAACGATTTACCACCACACAAAAATTTGCTGATAGACATAATCTTTGGTTTATGGTTAGGATCAGATATTGAGTGACCTGTGTGCTTTCTAATCGAAGGGCAGAAGTTCTGGAGGGGCGGGGGGGAGGGTGACAGGAGGAACAGGATGTCAGCTGGGCATCCTTGATGGCTGAGCTAACTCTTGGCTCTTTACACCCAGTTTATGGCATGTGATTAGGATCTGAGGAACTCTGTATTGTCTTTCTTTCAAAGTCAAAGCAAGTAATTTTGCTAAACCTACTGCTAGAGTGTAAATTCCTCAAGAGACCTAATTGCTTATTACTGCTTTCTGTGTCCTTTGTAGATGGGAGATGTTAAATGAATGTTGGTTAGGTCAATTAGTGAAGAAAGTTGTTAGATTAATGAAAGAATGCTAGTTGAGCTACTCTCTTCCAGTTCCTTATTGTTATGCTTTCGAAAAATATACCCATAACCACCAACAACCAGAGACAATTGATTTTCCAGTTAGATTAAAAATAATGAGAGAATTAAGCTACTACATTTTGACTAATAGTATAAATATGGGAATTATAAGAGCAAAGAACACAAAATCAGCCCTTATAGTCTTAATCACAACTGCCATTGTCATAGATTGTCGGAAATCATTCCTCTCCAGCCAGCTGAGTTTGGGTGCCAAGTGGTTACTGTGAATTATTTGAATGATTATGGTTTTTGAAGTGTGGAGAGGTTGTTAAGGAAGGGTTTTTTTTTGTTGTTGTTGTTGTTTCTTTAAACACTCTGGGAAGCACTAATTTAAGCTCAACTGTGCTGTCTTCCAAAAATTCCCAAAGAAGTATTTCATGTTTTCAACACAGTTTGCTATAATGCTTGCAGGAGGGAACAGTAGTTGCTTCGTCTATGACTAAGATTTCTTCAGTGACTTTAATAGTCTATAGTTCGCAGTGTAATTTTTTTTGGAAGACTTAGGGCAGCACAGTACTTGCTTTTCCAGGAAAGACTATTATTTATAAATAAGTAAAAATTTTTTTAAGCTGCAAATCACTAAATTGTGAGTTAGCTAGTCAGCCCTTGTGGTGTGTGGCCTTCAAGCAAGCCAGTATTTAAATCTCCTGTAGGAGCTACCAACTTAAGGGACGCCTGGGTGGCTCAGTGGTTCAGCCTCTGCGTTCAGCTCAGGGTATGATCCCAGGGTCCTGGGATCGAGTCCTGCATCAGGCTCCTCGCAGGGTGCTTGCTTCTCCCTCTTCCTATGTCTCTGCCTCTGTGTCTCTCATGAATAAATAAAATCCTTAAGTAAGTAAATAAATAAGTAAATCTCCTGTAGGGAAGCCCAAGAGCACTGGGACCTACAGAAGCTGCCCTGCAGCCTGATAAACTCTTGCACTGCCTGCCTGTGGGACTAGACATATTGCCTTGTAAATGGTCCGTGCTTACTTTTCTTGACTAAATGTCAGTAGGAAAAAGATGCCACCGGTAAAGAAGGGCATAGTCAGCTTCATTTTGCTGATGCGGGAGTTATTGAGGTGATAGGAAACCATGTGAGCCTAATACAGTGTAAATTCCGTGAGGTCGGACCTGAGTCTCTGTATGCTCTGGCCCTCTGAAGTTATTTAAAATTGGTTGACCTGGTTTCTTGTTAGAATTTTGGACTAATTCATTTCTGAAGCTCCTGTGATTGGAAAAATTATCACAGAAGTATACAGAATAGGAAAAGGGTTTTTAAAGGGTGTGTGTCTGGAAGTTTGGGATTAAACATGATTTACCAAATACAGTGGTTCAGAATGTTTCCATTCTCTTCAGTGGCTTTTTTCCCCAGTGATTTATTCTATTTTTTATTGAGATTTTTTTTTAAAATCGCATAAAATTCTCCATTTTAACCATCTGAAAGTACCATTCAGTGGTTTTTAGTATACTCCCAGTTCCTTGCAACCATAACCTTTCTGTAATGCCCGAACATTTTTATCATTCTGAGAAGAAAGCCCGTACCCACTGGGAGCCCACCTTCTATTCTTTCCCCACCTCTGCTGCCTTTGACAACCGCCAGTCTACCTGCTGTCTTCATGGTTGTTCCTATTCTGGAAATGTCATGTAAATGGAATCATACCATCTGTGTCCTTCGTGTCTGGCTTCTTTCACTTAGCACAAGTTTTCCAGGTTCATCTATGTTGTAGCCTGTGACAGAACTTCATGCCTTTTTATGACTTTGAATAACACTCTTTTGTATGGAGTAAACACTCCGTGTATCTACTCATTGGTCGATGGGTATTTGGGCTGCTTCCACCTTTTGGCTATTACGAGTAATGCTGTGAGCATTCATGTATAATTTTTGTACGAATATATGTTCTCGAAGTTCTCTTGGGTAGATCCCGGGAAGCGGAACTGCTACAGCATATGGGAATTCTATGTTTAACTTTTTGAGGATCCGCCAAGCCTTTTGCCATTCCCACCAGCAGTGTCCAAGGGTTCTAGTCTCTCCACATCCTCACCAACACTTGTTATTTTCTGTTTGTTTTGTTTTGTTTTAAGCATTTCTCCAGGGCACGAGGTGGCATCTTACTGCGGTTTGGATTTGCATTTCCCTCTGCAGAGTGTTTTGCTGGCCTTACTGTGACCCAAGCCTCCCACTTTTTTTTTTTTTTTTAATTTTTTTTAAAAAAATTTTTATTTATTTATGATAGTCACAGAGAGAGAGAGAGAGGCAGAGACACAGGCAGAGAGAGAAGCAGGCTCCATGCAGGGAGCCCTATGTAGGACTCAATCCTGGGCCTCCAGGATCATGCCCTGGGCTGAAGGCGGCGCTAAACTGCTGAGCCACCTGGGCTATCCCTCTGGGAGGATTCTAACCCAGCTCAGGTTGCTTACGATTTAGTTTGTGTTGTCACCATTTAAAAGGTGGAAGAAAATTTGAATATTGTCTGTTACATTTTCTTTAAATATCCCTTTAATTCAGCCTAAAGGTGAGGAGGAGCAATTGAGAGGAATTAAGTGTAGAAGACGGTGCAAAAAACATATGAACTTTTGTCTTCATCTCAAATATGATGTATTTAAGAGGCCTAGCTATAAATCATGGAAATGATGGGTGTATATATATGACCAGCTTATTAAACATGAGTTGATGTTTAAAAGCTTTCAGTTTAGTAATATACGGTAAGGATCATGCTCATTTTTTTAAAAACGATGTTATTTATTTATTCATGAGAGACACAGAGAGAGAGAGAGAGAGAGGCAGAGACACAGGCAGAGGGAGAAGCAGGCTCCATGCAGGGAGCCTGATGCGGGACTCGATCCCGGGTCTCCAGGATCATGCCCTGGGCTGAAGGCAGCGCTAAGCCGCTGAGCCACCTGGGCTGCCCAGGATCATGCTCATTTTTATTGTTTAAAAAACAACAACAACAGCAGCAACAGTTGGAGGAAAGCTGGCAAACGCTGCCTTGGCTAGGTGATCAAGGTGAGTAGCAGCGGTGATAACTCATGGTGATGTCCCCTTGGTGTGATGTGATGATAATGACACTTTTTCTTTGTAGTCTTTCTCCCCCAAAACTATCAGAACCCCGAGTCTAATCATGAGAAAAACACCCACCAAATCTCAGTAGAGGGACATTCTACAAAATCATCTGACCTGTACTCCTTAAAACTGTCGTGGTCATGAGAAACAAGGAAAGTCTGAGAAACAGTCACGGCCAAGAGGAGCCCAGGGAGACATGATGACTAAATGTAATATGGTATCCTGGATAGGATCCTGGAACAGATGAAAGACATGAAGTACAAGCTAAGAAACTCAGAAAAAAATATGAATTGTAGTTCATTAGAATGTATCATTCCTGGTTCATTAATTTTGAATAAACATAACATCCTACTACTGGGTGTGGAATATATGGAAGCTCTGTACTAAGTACACTTTTTTTCTGTAAATTTAAACTGTTCCAAAAAAATAGTAGATTTTAAAAAGATTACCAAAAACACACAAAACAGTTGGAAGTGTTTTTCTTTAGTAAGAATGTGACTCTGCTATATAATTATGGGGTTTTTTTTTGTATACTTGGGAAACAAGGGTGGGCAAACTATGGCCCAGGGGCCAAATCCCAGCCTGCAGCCTTGTTTTTGTAGAACTCTCCAGCTGAGAATGGCTTTTACATCATTAAACGATTATAACTAATAAAAAGAAAAGACTATATGACAGAGATTATATGTCGCCCACAAAGCTTGAAATATTTACTCTGGCTCTTTACAGAAAAGTTTTGCCAACCTTTGGTATAAAGTGGGGTGATAAAGTTTCTAAAAATATTTTATTTTATTTATTTATTTATTTTTAAAGATTTGTCTTTATTTTATTTATTCATGAGAGACACAGAGAGAGGCAGAGACATAGACAGAGGGAGAAGCAGGCTCTGTGAGTGGAGCCTGATGCAGAACTCGATCCCAGGACCCTGGAATCATGACCCAAGTCAAAGGCAGATGCTCAACCATTGAGCTACCCAAGGGTCCCAAAATATTTTATTTTTAAAATTTTGTTTAAATTTAATTTGCAAGCATATAATATAATACCCAGTGCTCATCTTGTCATGTGCCCTCCTTAATTAAAAATATTTTGTATAAACATAGAGAAGAAATATTGATCTTATATGATAAAATGGCATGTTTGTATCAGTCATCAATGACCATTTATTTCATAAATAACCTGGGCTCTAGGCATTGTGTAGTATAATGATGAATCAGACATAGATGCTGAGTTTGAGGAGTTGCCTTGCTTATCTTAACACTTTTCTTTTAATGAAATGAAACATGTCACATTAAGTTTTCCAAACCCATTTTTCTCAAGTAGGCGGAATTGGATGTAGGGACCTGAGAAAAATGAACTTCTGGGGATATCATAGTTGTTTACAGTTTACTATTGGAAGTATAAATATAGTAATCGCTTTTGATAGAAACAGATTCTCCTGTGATAGATTGATGGTATGTATAAAATCACAAAATTGGTGATGATGATCAAGTGGAAAATAAGTCCATGTATTATTTTTATAAAGTGTGTGCCTGTCACAGCCAAGGATGTTCCAAAGATGCTGTGAAAGGCTAATAAGATTGTATTACTCTGTGAATGATTTTTCCTATATTGTTAGTCTTGATGCCAGTACAGAAATCATGGTTCTGGGGCGCCTGGCTGGCTCAGTTGGTTGAGTGTCTGACTCTTAGTTTTGGCTCTGGTCATGGTCTCAGGGTCATGGTTTTGAGGCGCATCAGGTTCTGCACTCAGCAAGGGGTCTGCTTGAGAGTCTCTCTCTCCCTCTGCCCCTCCCCTTGTCCCCTCTCTCTCTCAAGATAAATGGATAAAACTTAAAAAAAAAGAAAGAAAAAAAGAAAAGAACTCATGGTTCCCAGAGGCCAGTGGCAAGCAGCACTGAAAATGGGGCCCCTGGGAAGTGGAGCCTGGTGGGGTAACAGAGTTCAGCTTTGGGGACCGTACTTTCGCTCCTGTAACACTGGATGCATTGAGGTTTCCCAAGAGAGAATTTGAACAGAGGTGAACATTTAACTTACTTTGGTCTCCATGGTGGTGAGGGTAGGAAATGTACAGAAATGCACACATTATCGTGATTATTAAAATAGCAACTGACTTTTAGCTAAAAAGCATCCCTGGTATTTTGGTAAAAGAGAGCAGGGGGGCTTGGGCGGGCAGAGAGGCTTCTCTTTGGTGCCACTGGTGCTGCTTCTGCATGTGCGGCTTGTCCAGCGTGGCCTGGCTGCAGGGTCACCAGCTCCGAGCGCCGTGCTGACAGCCGTAGTAAGCACTGACGCACAGAGATTTGTGCTCTACGCTCCTGCTTAAGATTCTGTCTTCGTGCGAGGCTGTGGAATGTGTTGTGTACTTTCCTGACATTGCTCCATTTTATGAGAAGGTAATTTTATGAAGTGGCACTGATACTCCGTCATTTAGAGCATGGTAGACACAACTTTTATTGCCAAAGACTGCACGAGCGTGCGGGTTCATGTAGCGCAGAACTTCGTTCTGCAGTTTTCCTTAATGTTTTAGTTTTTCATAGAGATACAGGGAAAGGCCAATCTTTTGTTGTTTTTTTCTTTGAAATTGTGACAGTGAATGAATGTTGTGGAATTCATATAGTACATGATATCCCTGGGCTGTCAGCTTTGTCGGCTTAGGGGTCTAGCTGTGTTCGTGTCTGGCTGGTCAGTCGTTCTGTCCATGCTCTGTGTTCTTTCCCCCTTTGCCGATTATCAGGCTATTTCAACTTGTTAGAGGTTTACTCTCTCCCCTCATTGCCTCCCTTCCCCCCTTTCTGCTAAGTGGCCCAGCTCATGACATTTCTCATAGGACCAAATGACTATAAACCGGTATTTAACTTGGCTGAACATTAATGCCCTGGTTTGCTGTTGCAGATCCAGAGGGTGTAGGGCTGACTTGGTTGGCTAATACCCTTTTCAGCTTCCCCCCCAAAGGTATGCCTTTAGATGTATATAGATGCATTCTTGAGAGATTTCCTAATGTCTCATATGGAAGGAGCATCTGTGTGTCTGCATCACTAATGTTCTCATAAAATTGATTTCAAGTCAGTTGAGGATGGAGACCTGCTTTGCATGTGCACCATTCGTTTGTGCTGTCTGCTTAGACTGCCTGTCCTCACGGGGCACTTAAGAATGCTGCAGAGCCCTGTACCCATATAAATGAAATGTAAGTATTTGAAGGACCTTTGCCGCCTTCCAGCAGCTCCATAATCTGTCCCCAGCCTACTGACTTGACCCCCTAGTCACTTATTCAATTGTTCAACCCTTCATCAGAGATTTATTGAAAACACTGTATGGGGGATCCCTGGGTGGCTCAGCAGTTTAGCACCTGCCTTCGACCCAGAGCGTGATCCTGGAGTCCCGGAATTGAGTCCCGCGTCAGGCTCCCTGCATGGAGCCTGCTTCTCCCTCTGCCTGTGTCTCTGCCTCTCTGTCTCTCAGTGTCTCTCATGAATAAATAAATAAAATCTTTTTTTTTTTTTAAAAGAAAACACTGTATGCCTAACCAATATCTTGGGGACATGGCATTGAATGGAATAGGCAAGGTCTCTGCTTCTATGGATTTTATATTCTTGTTTAGGGATGACAAATGAAAAGGCAACAGTGAATGTGTTTCGATGAAAGTAAACTGGGGTGATATGATACATTGTGTCAGTGGAAGCTAGTTTGGGTGCCTTGGTAAGGAAAGGCCTTTTGAAGGAGCTGACTTTTCACGGAGATCTAGGTTGGCCCTGTGAAGATCTGAGATGGCCCGGGAAGAGGAAGAGCCTTAGTCCTGTTCAGTCTGCCGTGAAGGGCTGTGATAGCTGCTGGTAATATGTGGCTATTTAAATCAATCAAAAATAAAGTTAAAAATCTTTCTCAGTCTCACTAGCCACAAGTGAAGGGCTCAGGGGCACATGTACAGGTATAGCCACATGTGCAGTCCAGCAGTGCAGAAAGTTCTCCTGGATTCCACTGTCCTAAAATGCAAAGGAAGTTGGTAATGTTCAAATTGCTGAAAGGCAGCCCGCGTGACCACAGCGTAAAGACACAAAGGGACAAGGGTCTTGTGAGATGAAGCAGAGACATGAAAAGGGGTCTGACCAGGTAGGCCTTGTAGACCATCAGTCAACATTTTAAGGGCATTTGAGAGCCACAGGGTGAGTTTTAAGTTGGGTGGAGGGATGGAGGGATGTGTGTACGTGCATGTGTGTGTTCCTATTGTCTTTCCGTAAAGGGAACATTTCTTTGTAAAACCTTATCCATTTGTAACAAGCCATCACTGCTCTGTGGTAGGAGCCATTGCAATGAGATAACCTAGATGAGAAACCCTTAGATCTTGAACTAGAATGGTGGCTTTGGTAACGGAGAGCAGTGAATGGATTGGGATTTTTTTAGGTAAAAGGGAAGCAACTTGCTCATGCTCTGGCTATGTGAGGTATGAGGAAAAGAGAGAAATGAAGGATTTGCTGATAATACAGGTGAGGAAAGACCAAGGGAGGAATATGGCTGGTTAGTATGCAGTTGGATCAGTAATCTAGAGTTGAGGTCTGAGACACCTAATAAGACATACACGTGGAGATATCCAGCAGGCGGCCTGTTGGACTTTGGAAGATAGCTCAGAGCTTGAGATAGTAAATTTGGGAATACGTAGATAGTATTTTTAGGTGGTGGGATAGGATAACATCCCTGGGAGAAAAGGAAAAGAAGAGGTCCCAGGACGAAGTATAGACCTGAGGCTCAGTATGCATATATTTCTTGGTTTGTGAAACCTTGTTCCAGCCAAGGTGGTTTATGTATTCTCACTGGAACATCCCTTCTCCGTTGTGCTATGCTACAGATGACAGTGACAAAGATGACAGTGACAACGGTATAACTACCATCCATCTGTGGGGCCTTTCTCGTATGTCACCTCAGGCCCCATGAGGGCACTTGCTCACTGTTGGGTTTCTGTGTCTAGTTCTGTGGGAGCTCCTAACGAGTATTTATTGAATAAATGAAACCTTTGATAAGGCACCATTACTGCCCGCATTTTAGGAAACAGGCTTAACGGGTTAAGTAAGTAGTTTCAGGCACAAAAGCTGTGCAGCCAAACCCAGCCACCTCTGACTTCAGAGCTGTGCATTTAGCTCTGCACTGCCTCTGACAACTGCCAGGAAGAGCCCTGGGCCTCCTCTCTGGGGTTGGAAGTCGTAGCCAGTACATAGCCAAGTTTCAACACTTGGAGCTTCCCTTAACAACCTAGCCACATGGAGTCTGCCAATGCCTTAACCCATATGGCGCTTGTTTTTGCATCTGTATTAAATCTAAATGTGTCCTCTTCACTCTTCAAATTGAACTCTTACTTTTTCAGAATTTATTTTTTATTTTTCCCAACAAGTTGGTAGGCTCTCTTTGGTTGAGTACTCAGGGGACATCCAACAATGTCTTGTGCGTATTTGGTACTCAAGTAAAGCTCAGTTGTCTGTGTCCTGCCTTATTCCAAGGTTTGAGATCCGATATACTATAAATCCTCTTTATCCCTTGTCTTCTGGTTCTAAAAACCCTTTGACCTTGTACCACAGCCTTCTCCCAATCCAGGCTTCTTTGGGCCTGTCACTTTCCTAAATGTGCCCTACACATCTGCACCCCCCTCCAGGTTATTAAGAATGGAGAATTTTCTTTCTTTTTTTTTTTTTTTAAGATTTTATTTATTTATTCATGAGAGAGAGAGAGAGAGAGAGGCAGAGAGAGAAGCAGGCTCCATGCAGGGAGCCTGATATTGGACTCAATCCCTGGTCTCCAGGATCAGGCCCTGGGCTGAAGGCGGCGCTAAACCGCTGAGCCACCAGGGCTGCTCCAAGAATGGAGCATTTTCAAAGCATAAAGCTGAGTCCTGGCTCTTCCAGATTCTTTCCTAGAGCTTAAACCCTGATTTAAACCCTGATGGGAGATCCATTGTCTGAGAATACCATGGTTTTGCCACAAGTGTGGAAATTACAGACCTTGACTGGAATTCTCTTTTACTTGTAGTTGAGCGTGAGTCTTGGGGGAGCAATCATCTTCTATAAATTGCCATGTTATATTTTGCTTTACACTGCTTAGATTTGGATACAAGCCCTAGCCTTTGTAAATAGGAAGTGATAGAGACTCAGAGGGAGTGTGGTGTGTTTTTTACTTATGCCACGAAACTTACCTGGAAGAACACAGGCCGTCACGGAAACGGTAGTGGAGAGGCATCTTGTAACGTGCACATTCTTTATCCCTGTCACCAGTTACTGGGCTTTTATTGGTCGTTGTGGGAGCTAAACAATGTATTGTGTATCTGCTTCTGTCTGGAAATCTAGTATTCTTACATTTCTACTTTTGACTTGGTTTGAGATCCAAGTTTGTGAATTTTAATTAAATGGCTTAGATTATGCATGTGAAAAATCTTTTGTTCCTGTGTTGCTATGAGCAACAGTTGTTAAAGTTAACTTTTCCCTTTTTTTTTAAAGAAACGTGGACAAATAAATATATGAATTTTAGCAGGTTAAAAAAAGGTCATCATTTAGTGTCGTGGATGTTCTGCTCCTAAAATAAATCATTACTATGACCATGATTATCATGGAGAAGGGAAGAATGCAGTAGAAGTGAATAATCATCCGACACATTGACAAAACATTCCTAAAATACTATTCAAATGAGGAAAGACTTTACGGGGCTGCAGCCGAGTAGCCAAGCGTTGAGTCCTTTTAGTTGGTGGCCCGTCTGACTGCGTTTACTGTTGTGGCTGAAAAGAAACTGTGTGTAGCGGTTTGCATTGAAAAACCATGACTTATCTGAAATTTCCCAACTTTTTTTTGTTGTTGTTGTTTAAACCTTGCCTCTTGTCTCCCCGCAGCACACTTTATCTCGTTCTTACAGCCTCCTTTTGTCCTGCTCCTATTTGTGTCCTTGCCCTCCACCGTATTCAGGCTAAACTTCACTGACTCCCAGTGATTGCTGCGAAGGGCTTTTGGGTTCTGTTGTGTGATTTTTGATTATACTCCTTTGTGCTGTGCAAACGAGCGGTGTTTACCTAAATGAGTGGTGGGAGCCCAGGACTCAGGTTTGGCCCATTTGAATGAAAATCGAGAATGTTGCCCTGGCCCTGCCGAGAGCTGCTGCCTGCTGGATGCACCCCCCAGCTCACGCTCCAGAAGGGCGCCCAGAATTTGGCCTGGCCTGGCAAGGAAGCCAGCTCCCCGGTTAGAGGCCGGAGGGCCTGGCCTGGCCGGGTTAGGGATTTATAGTGATAATGTCATTAATTCTCCCTGCGAGAATACAGGACTCGGGGAAAGAGACGCCCTTTGTCCTTCTCCTGCTTTCTTGCCTCTGCCCCAGCCCGCTCTTGAGACTGAACCCCCAAGCGCCGGCCCTCTACACGGTGTGCAGGAAGGGATCAGAACTTTCTTTGGGATTTCAGATCCTCTTGCGGAGCTCTCCCCCTTCAGGAGAGGGTGTCCGGCCCCTCCTCACCCTAGCAGCTCTGGAGCCCTGCACTTTTGTACTTTGGAAAACAGTGGTTTCTTTTTTGAACAAAAGTCTTATTTTTAATTCTGAAAATTGAAATTGGGTCTTTATTTTTGGTTAGGCTACCAGTTTTTAAAGCACAGATAGAGTGCTGGAATGCTAGTTCTAGATAATATATTCTGGGATAAGGGCCGGGATTTAAAATGAGCATGTAGTGTTGGAGAAGGATGGTCATTTAACCCATGCCTCTTGTATAAGAAGTTCATTTCCTTTCCACTCTTGTCAGTTCTTGTTCCAAGGTCTGTCTTTAACTCCCGGATTCTTTATTCTGATATTCATCTATAGTGATAATTAGAGAGTTCTTAAACAGTCTATCCAAAGAACTTGAATGTGTTTGTTGGTGGGTTTTTGAAGAAAGTCACAAGGGAAATGGAAAGTATCTAAACATCTGGTTTCATCAAGAGATGGAGGCGATGGGACGCCTGGATGGGACGCCTGGGTGGCTCAGCGGTTGAGCCTCTGCCTTTGGCTCAGGGCTTAGGGCATGATCCCTGTCTGGGGATTGAGTCCCACATCGGGTTCTATGTGGGGAGCCTGTTTCTCTCTCTCTCTCTCTCTTTGTCTCTCATGAATAAATAAATAAAATCTTAAAAAAAAAGATACGGAGGTGATGTCCTATCTGTGGAGATGAAAGGTTCCCTTTGCAAGTATAGGAAGGATGTTTTTACTGTTTTAAGATTAACTCCTCTAAGTTAATTAATAATTTCAGGATTTAAAAACAACTAACAGGTAAGCTAGTTTTCCTTTTCTGGCCTTGAAGAGGAAAATGAAGAATTAGTTGGAAAACCAGTTATTTTAGAATTTTCAAGGTCACAAGGTTAGCTGTCTCAAAGTGTGTGTGTGTGTGTGTGTGTGTGTGTGTGTGTATACGTTGTATTGAAAAACACCTTTATTCATGTTGAGTAATCATGGCACATAGAAATGAAATACTGTGAATTGATAAAGACATAAGGGTGCTGAGATTCAAAAATCTCTGCTGTGGTCCTATTTGAGCTAAAGCATGCACACCCTCGTATACACGCCTACCTTCTAATACTTGTCAACTGGAATGTTTTGAGCAAGGACCCTTTATTGGCAGTTACTTTTGGGGAGTAAGACTGTAATTGGGGAAATGACTTATATTTTCTGTAATTACTTCTGGGCCACTTTTTATTATTATGTGCATAGCTTACTGCTTATTGAAATTAAACTCCTCTCTACAGAGACGAAAAACTCAAATGTTTTATATTTATAACTAAAGAACATTTGTTAAAATCTTGATATCCCTAAATTTCCATTCATATTTATTTAAAAAAATTTTTTTTAAAGATTTTATTTATTCATTAGAGACACAGAGAGAGGCAGAGAGAGCAAGCTCCATGCAGGGAGCCCAATGTGGGACTCGATCCCGGGACTCCAGGATCACGCCCTGGGCCGAAGGCAGATGCTCAACCTCTGAGCCACCCAGGCGTCCCTCCATTCACATTTAATATCATATAATTTTTGCTTTGTCTGAATTTAGGGGGAAATTCTCTTAAATTCCTCTGGTATAAGATGGTTGGAATAAATAAAACACATATATTAATTTTTAAATGTTATTTATTGGTGTTATTAAGACTAACATTGTGGAGGAAAGCAATTTTTTTTTTTTTTTGGAGGAAAGCAATTAAATTGATACGTGGAATTTTTGCTGATGATTGTTTCCCAAATATAGAGGTAGAAAAATGTTTATAACCTGTTGGTCGTCAATGGAGAGAACATTTCTAATATCTGTATATTTTAGTTTTGCTAGGTAAATAGTTTAAGCACTTTCTTATCCAGTTATCTGATTTAATTAGAAAATTAAGTTTAAAAAGTTACATTTTATACAGTGAACATCATCTAGGGGCACCTGGGTGGCTTAGTGGTTGTATGTCTGCCTTTGGCTCAGGTCGTGATCCCGGGATACTAGGATCCAGTCCCGCATCAGGCTCCCATAGGGAGCTTTTCCTTCCGCCTGTGTCTCTGCCTCTCTATGTCTCTCATAAGTGAATAGATAAAATCTTAAAAAATATATTAAAAAAAAAACATCATCTAAACTTGAGGTATCTTTCTTCTGTTTCAGAGAGGACTATTCAAAGGCACTTGGCAGACCATGGCCTAGAACCTGGATCCTCCCCACACCTGTTTTTTTAATGGCCTATGACCTAATCAAGGGTTTTACATTTTTAAATGGTAGAAAAAAAATCAAAAGAAGAGTACTTCGTGACATGAAAATTATATAAAATAAAAACTCGAGTCTGTAATTCAGTATTATTGGAACATAGCCACACTCATCTGTGGACATACTGTCCTCTTTCAGACTATAATCTTTTTTTTTTGTTTGTTTTTGTTTTTTTTTTAATTTTATTTATTTATGATAGTCACAGAGAGAGAGAGAGAGAGAGGCAGAGACACAGGCAGAGGGAGAAGCAGGCTCCATGCACCGGGAGCCTGACGTGGGATTCGATCCCGGGTCTCCAGGATCGCGCCCTGGGCCAAAGGCAGGCCAAACCGCTGCGCCACCCAGGGATCCCCTCTTTCAGACTATAAAGGCAGAGTTGAGTAATGAGACAGAGGCTCTGTGCTCCCAAAGGTAAAACATTTATTATCTGTCCTTTTTTACAAAAAATTTGCTCGGGCCTCAAATACGGTAATAATAGAAGAAAATAGGGATGCATTTTTTTTTGTGGAAAACTGTTGATTACATTGCGTCTTCTTGATATAGATCATTTAACTTAATAATTTGACCTGTGAATGTATATTGGACCTGTGGCTGTGTGTGTAAACCAACTCACCTCCTTTTCTTTTCTTTGCTAACTTTTTTTTTTTTTTTTTAAGATTTTATTTATTTGCGAGGCAGAGTACAAGCAGGGGAAGTGACAAGGGAGATGGAGAAGCAGACTCCCCACTGAACAGGCAGCTTGACATAGGGCTTGATTCCAGGACCCTGGGATCGTGACCTGAGTTAAAGACAGACGCTTAGCTGACTGAGCCACCCGGGGTCCCCTAACTTTTCCTTACTTGAGTTAAATTTCATTTTGCTATGTTATATTTTTGTAAGCCACCATTGACTGAGCTCTTAGAATTGGTAATCTATAGTAGTATCCCAATTATTTATTGAGGGTCTTTTATGTGCTAGAAATATAGTAGGTGTGCTAAATATATTCTCTCATTTAATTATCACAGCTTTTTAAAAAAATTGTGTTCGGAAACACATATTATAAAATTTGCCATCTTGACCATTTTTTAGTGTACAGTAGTACACTAGTATTAACATGCACATTGTGTTGTGTCACAGAGCTCTAGAACTTTTTCATCTTGCAAAAGTGAAATTATATCCATTGAATAGCTCCTCTTTTCCCTCTCCCCTGCTGCTGGCAGCCACCACTCTTCTGTTAGTTTCAGAGAGTTTGACTTAGATACCTCATTGAAGTGGAATCATGGAGTACTTACGTTTTTGTAACTGGTGTATTTCACTTAGCATAATGTCCTCAAGGTTCATTCATTCATGTTGTTGCATGTGACAGGATTCCTTTTTTTTTTTTAAAGCTGACTAACATTCTGTTATATGTATATACCATATTTTCTTTATCCATTCATCTGTTGGTAGACGTTTAGGTTGTTTCCATTTCATGGCTATTGTGAATAAATAATGTTGCTATGAACATGGCTATGCACATATGTCTTTGAGACCCTGTTTTTAATTTTTTTGGATATATACCCAGAAGTGGGACTGCTGGATCCTATGGTAATTCTATTTTTAATTTTTGAAGAACTTCCATAGTGTTTTGCATAGAGGCTGCACCATTGTGCATTCTCACCAATTGCACAAAAGGGTTCTAATTTATTTACATCCTTACCAGCACTTGTTATTTTCTGTTTTCTTGTTTTAATTTTTTTTTTTCTAGTGGCCATCCTCATGGGTGTGAGGTGGTACCTCAGTGTGGTTTTGGCGTGTATTTCCCTGATGATTAGTGATGGTGAGCATCTTTTCATATGCTTATGGGCCATTTGTATGTCTTTTTTGGAGACGTGTCTGTTCTTTTGCCCATTTTAGAATTGAGTCATTTGTGTTGTTTTGGAATTGAGTAAGTTCTTTGTATATTCCAGGTATTAACCCCTTATCACATATATCATATATGATTTGTAAATATTTTCTTCCAGTTCATAGATTGCCTTTTCACTGTGTTATTTCCTTTTTTGTGCAAAGTTTTTAAGTTTGTTTTTTTAATTATTTTTTATTTTTTAATTCTTTAAAAATTTTTATTTATTTATGATAGTCACACAGAGAGAGAGAGAGAGGCAGAGACATAGGCAGAGGGAGAAGCAGGCTCCATGCACCGGGAGCCTGACGTGGGGATCGATCCCGGGTCTCCAGGATCGCGCCCTGGGCCAAAGGCAGGTGCCAAACCGCTGCACCACCCAGGGATCCCCAAGTTTTTAAGTTTGATGTGATCATATGTGTCTATTTGTGCCGTTGCCTGTGCTTTTACTGTCATAACCAATAAATCGTTGTCAAATCCGATAGGAATTCTTCTCCCTATCTTTTCTTATAGGAGTTTTAGTTTTGAGCTTTATATTTATATCTTTAGTCCATTTTAAGTTAATCTTTGTATATGGTGTAAGGTAAGGGTCCAGCTTCATTCTTTTGCATGTAGATGTCCAGTTTTCCCATCATTTATTAAAGAGACTAACCTTTTCCTATTGTGAGTTTGAAAAAAAAAACCTGAGGGTTAAAAAAGTATTTTATTTATTTATTTGAGAGAGAAAGAGCGCTCAGAGGGAGAGAGACAAGTAGACTGCCCGCTGAGCGTGGAGCCCCATGTGGGGCTAGATCTCAGGACCCCACGATTGTGACCTGAGCCGCAGGCAGATGCCTAATTGACAGAGCCACCCAGGTTTCCCAAGAAAGCTGAAGTTTAACTAGAAGGTAGAGAACCAGAATTTTACTGCAGGCTTTGAATTTATACAGTACACTAAGTTTGTCACTTTTCAGAAGTCAAAGGTCATTAGTACTTATCCCAAACAAGAAATACCTGAAGATGGAATGTGTTTCACTTTTATGAATGACTGTGTATGTATAGAAAGTGTGTATGCATGTTTCCTGTCTCTCCTGCTAAATTAAAAACCCACTGGAAGTTGGAATGCAAATTTTTTGCTGTGTTTCCCAGCACTGCATATGTCACGTGATGGGTAGTTAGAGGTTGGTATGCACCTATAGGAGTGTGACCTGGATTTTATAATAATGCTTTTTATAATAATGCTTTATAGAGTGTTTACTATGAGCCAGGAGCTCTTCTAGGCTCTCCACATATCTTAATTTATTTAATTCTTACTAAAACACCTTGAGGTAGATATGTTCATATTTCTTTAGCATTAGCCTCCTAACTTCACTTCCTTGTTATTCACTTATATGAAAAGTTCTCCCACCTGCCCCATCTTTGCTGTCTTTTCTGGGCTCTGCAACTCCACTGTTACTCTGATCCTCCATCTTTACGAACTAACTGAAGTCTTTCCCCATTCTTGTAAGAGGTGCAAGAAGCCCCATTATTTTAGCAAGTCAGGATCATAGCAATTTTTCCCCTTTATTTAAAAAATTTTCTCAGTTTTTGAATAGGTAATTACATGTTACAAAATTCAAGAACAAAAAGATAGCAAAAAGTAAACCTACTCCCCACACCTCTTGGTGCTCCATTTCTCTCCCCAGTGGGTGTCACCAGTCTCTTGTGTATTGTTCCAGAGATCTTCTATCATATGCAAGACTATATGTGCACATATATAGTTCTACATATATCTTAGCTTTTTTTTAAAGATTTTTTTTTAATTTTTAAATTTTTATTTTTTTAATTTTTATTTATTTTTTTAATTTTTATTTATTTATGATAGTCACAGAGAGAGAGAGAGACAGAGAGAGAGGGAGGCAGAGACACAGGCAGAGGGAGAAGCAGGCTCCATGCACCGGGAGCCCGATTTGGGATTCGATCCCGGGTCTCCAGGATCGTGCCCTGGGCCAAAGGCAGGCGCCAAACCACTGCGCCACCCAGGGATCCCTTTCTTAAAGATTTTATTTATTTGTTCATGAGGGACACAGAGAGGCAGAGACACAGACAGAGGGAGAAGCAGGCTCCTCACAGGGAGCCTGATGCGGGACTCGATCCCCAGAACCCAGATCATGCCCTGAGCTGAAGGCAGATGCTCAACCGCTGAGCCACCCAGGCGTCCCCAGCTTTGTCTTTCTTTTCTTTTCTTTTCTTTTCTTTTCTTTTCTTTTCTTTTCTTTTCTTTTCTTTTCTTTTCTTTTCTTTCTTTTCTTTTCTTTTTTCTTCTTTTCTTTTTTTTCTTTTCTTTCTTTCTTTCTTTCTTTCTTTCTTTCTTTCTTTCTTTTCTTTCTTCTTTCTTTTTTTTTAGATTTATTAATTTATTTATGATAGACATAGAGAGGGCAGAGACACAGGCAGAGGGAGAAGCAGGCTCCATGCCGGGAGCCCGACGTGGGACTCGATCCCGGGACTCTGGGATCACGCCCTAGGCCAAAGGCAGGTGCCAGACCGCTGAGCCACACAGGGATCCCCCCAGCTTTGTATTTCTTGATACAGTTGTAAGTAATACTGTTTTACACCTGGACTGTTTTCCTCTTAGTGTGTGTTTGAAAGTGTTCCATTCTGTTGCATATAACTGCCTCTTAATGTTCTATTCTGCGAGTATGCTGAGCCTTTTTGAGCCATTTCATTGATGGAAATTTGAGTTCCTCCCTGTTTTTATTTTTCTGTTACAACAGTCTTTCACTGACACTAATGTGTATAAGTTTCTTTAAGACAAGTGAATTCCTAGAAGTGAAAAAGCCGGGTCTTCGGATATGTATTTACAGTTTTGATCGGGTGCTCCAGCCCGCTGCCCATGGCGGCTGTACCTGTTTCTACTCCCGGCAGCTTTCGAATTAGTGCCTTTCCCCCATGTCTTTGCCAAGCACTGTATTTCAAAACATTGAGTATTTTTTTTACTAATGAGAGATGCAAATTAAAATGACAGTGAAATGGCATTTTTCACCTATTATGAGTGAGATCCAACATTTTTTCACTTACTTAAAAGCCATTTATTTTTCCTCCTCCGTGAACCAAGTCTTCATATTCTTTTTTTAAAGATTTCTTTTTAAAGATTTTATTTATTTATTCATGAGAGACACACAGAGAGGCAGAGACATGGGCAGAGGGAGAAGCAGGCTCCCTGCAGGGAGCCTGATGCGGCACTTGATCCTGGACCCTGGGATCACACCCTGAGCCTAAGGCAGATGCTCAACCAAGGTGTCCCTAAGATTTTATTTTTAAGTAACCTCTACACCCAACGTGAGGCTCGAACTTAGAACCTCGAGATTAAGATTTGCATGCTCCAATGGCTGAGCTGGCCAGGCGCCCCAAGTCTTCATATTCTTTATTTTTTTTTGTTGGATCATTGCTGTTTTTATTACGGATTTGTAAACTTTATAGTAGGCAAATTATAAAATCAGTTGGGCAAAAATGGATTACTCAAGAAAAGGTGCAGGTACAATAGGCCACGTGTATTAAAAAATAGAGTTTGCATTCCTGTGCTTTCCCATACACAAACATTTGTGCACTGATTAATGTGGAAAATCAACATGGAAAGAACAGATTTTAAGCTATCAGGAAATTATAGGTAGGTGGGTATCTGTGTCACAGGGTAGTGTGGACAAAGTTCAGATTGTTTCAGAAAAGATTCATTCGTTTGGTGACAAAAAATTTGACATGGCAAAAGGCGCAAATAAAGTTAAAAGATGGAAGAAGTGGGGGGCCAGTGTTGCATACAACCATAAAAAGTCAATATTTGGGTGAATAAAAATTTGTTATCCTGAGTCAATGTGAACCCAGAAGAAAACGGGGTAAAAAGTTTAACAGCCAGTTCTCAGAAAAAGGGAACAGGCTCATCAATGAATTTTTGGATTTCACTAGTAAGTGAAAAGGGAAACGCAGAGTAAGAATCCCGATGAAATACCATCTCATTTTCATCAGATTGACTAAGGTTAACAAGCCTGATCACCTCAAGTGTGCAGGGGTTGTGGGGTGGAGGAGCTTCTATCACTGCTGATAGAAATGTGGGCCGATAATCTAAGGAGAGCCAATGGCAACGTGTGTTGTTTGACACATTTGTATTCCTACAAATTCCATTTGTATGCCCCAGAGGAACTCTTGCACGTATGTACAACCAAGTTCATAGTAGCCTGATCTGAAAAAGCAGAAAATTGGCAACAATCCTAATGTCCATCAATAGGGGATTGTAATAAACAACTTTTATGGCTTAGTTCTATAATAGAAATGCTATACAGCAGTTAAAATAAATGAGCTAGAATCTTCTTCCATATATCAACATAGATAAATCTTGATGACAGTGTTTGGAGAAACAAAGCAAGTCTCACAAGTATATGTATAATATATCACTCATGTAAATTTAAAAAAAAAAAACCGCAAAACTGGAGCATATAGCTTTTGTGGATACAAACGTATGTGGTCAGGATTTAAAAACAGGAATGACCTACCCTGCCATCAAGATAGTAATTGTCTCTGAGGAAGGAAGGGTGTGAGGTGGGGTCTGTCCTCCAAGATATCCATATTCTTTATATTTTTACTTACTATTATTTTTAATTTTAATGTAAATTCAATTAGCCAACATATAACACCCGGTGCTCATCCCATCAAGTGCCCTCCTGAGTGCCTGGCACCTGTCATATTCTTTATATTTTTAAACCTGAAGGCAAGGATGGCAACATACCGTTCCTTAAATCTTGGTGTTGTACACACAGATCTTCATTTGTCTCTGTATTTTTTGATATGCTTTAAATCTACATTTGGATCTTTTCCACATGCCGTTTCTCTGTGTACAGTTTGTGCTTTAAGCTAATAATATAATGAATTTGATTAATTAATTTTGAATTTTGGGATGAAGCCCACGAGTTGCTGGAGTGTTTTCTAGTACTTTATTTTTACGCTGACTTCCTACAAAGAATTTGGAGCAGTTCAAGTATCATCAGAATTGTGTGTTCCTTGCCGTTTGGTAGAGTTTGTGTTTATAATTTACTGTATGTATTTAATCTCATACTTTGCCTGAAGGGTTCATTCTTGGATGACTGTCTCGGTATCTATATGGCTGATTGGGTTTTTGTCCCTGTCTTCAGGGATCAGTTTGGTATTTCTGTTTCCTGGAAAATTACCAGTGTTTCAAATTTATTGGACAAGATAATCCCTTAATGTTCTCTTCCCTTCTACTACATCTGTGGTGGTTTTCCTCTTCTCATTCATTACTTGGTGTATTTGTGCTTTTTCATTTTTTCCCCCCAGTTCAGGTCAGCTAATTGCTTAGTTATTTGGGTATTTCTTCTTAAAGTAACCAGTGGTCGAATTTATTCTTAATAACTACTCTTTTTTCAAATTCAGTACTTTTTGCTTTTGTCTTTATTCCTTCCTTCCTTATGCTTTGTTTTTCATCTTTTTTAACTTCTTGAGATTGCTTAATTTATTTTCATTATTATTTATTAATGTTAGCAGTTAAAGCTATGAACATTCTTTGGATCCGCTGGGGTTCAGGACATTCTATGCCACAATATGACAGATTCCATAATCTGTCATTGTCCTCAGCCATTGCCCACTCTTCATCAAACCTAGCATAAAAATACACAGGCCTGATTGCTTCTTTGGATCTTCCATTTCCTTATGAAGACTTCCATGTCACATAACTTTTTAAATAAAGTTTTTGTGCTGCTTTTCTTCTGTTTATCTTTGCCCGTTTAATTTTTAGACTCAGCCTGGGATCTTAGCAGAGTCAAGGAACCCTTGAGCTTCTGATATGTTATAATTTTATTGTTATTTTTGTACTTCTTCATCAATATCCAGTTTTGAATTCCTCCTTAGGTGAGAATTTAGAATCTCTGGTAACTCAGACTTTCTCCAGAAAAGCGTAGAAATGACTAGCATGCTAAATTTTTCTAATATTTTGTGTAGCCAAAGAAATTATCCCAAGTGCAGGAAATGTCCCCAGGGCTGCACCCCTGCCACAGTGTTTGGAAATGACAAGGGGCTATTAGGTTTGCTTTTCATATGCTTGAGGCATTGGGGAGGGGGTGAGGCTGGTCTGGAATTACAGGCTTTCCTTTCAATTGTCTTCATTCCCCTGATGGCTCAGGGCTGGAAGCTTTTATGTAAAACATGGCATTTTCCTTGGAATGAAGGTGCTGGGGTATGCTCAATTTTGCCAGTTCTGTTTTCAAGTAACTCACGGTCAGGGGTGTCATGGAACCTGTACCATGGGAACTCAGATCCTGAATTCACATTATCTGATGGATGTTTTTAGCTTTATATGGGTGCTCCCAGACAACTGTTCTGTTGTGGCATTGTATCCTTCATATTATTTTCATAATTACGAAATATTTTAAATAAATTTGTTATGGTTATAAAAATGAACGCTAAAGAAATCAAAAATGCTAATATTGATGAGAAATGTGATGACTCCTTCCCTTCAATCAAATAAGTATTTGTCTACATGTTCAGTTGTGAGAGAAAATTAAAATTAAAGGTATGTTGCTATTGTATCATATAGCATCGTCTACTTCTTGACTCTCTCCTGCCCCCACATCACATTAGGCATTTGGACAACTTTTCATACTCAACCTTGGTTTCATACTCAAGTTTGCTTTTTCAGGAATTTTTTTAATATCAGAGTAGAAGATTCTGTGCACTTCTTGTTTGAATTTATGCCAGTCTGTAGGTGTCTTCAGAGTTGCAGCAAAATTCGTGCTCATTCTCCTATTTTTCCCTCCAAATTAGAAGAGAGGAGGAACCTCCCACCTTCCCAGCTGTACTGAATTGGAAGAGCCTTTAAGACCTTATGATGGATGCATACAGTGGGTGAGATAGGATGTATCATCACCGTTTGCTTCCAGGGCTGGACCAGGGATGAGGCCTAGGACACAGGACTCACTGTGGCGCTTGTGTAGGTTTGATGTTGGCCACGGCATGGCGTGACCCCAAGAGGCAGTGTGACCTCAAATTCTGTGTGCTGTGACCTTGGCTTGCCTCACCCTAGTCCCAGCCCTGTCTACTTCCTCCACCTGTCCATGTTTCCTACTTCTGCAGGGGCAGTCTCTATAAGCTGCTTTGTCCTCAGAGTAACAGAGAAGCCACCAGCTTGTCCATTCCAGTATCCAGCTACCTTTTGTTCACTGCTGACCAGAACTGGGTGAGAACCAGTTATTGTTATGAATTGGTTGAGAGATGATGCTCGTGCTGCTTCTTCCAGGGTTGCTACATATTCTATAGCAAAAATCTGCTCCCCGTAACTTGTTTCTAAATTTAGTCCTCCAGGATTCTGTAATGACAGAGAAGGCTGGCAGATGGAGTGACCCTCGTTCTTCCTCAGCCGGGTCACAGTGCTCCTCAACATAGAACCTGATGGTAGATATGTGATGTTCTTTCTGCCCACTCTTGTCATTTTCATGGCAGCTAAAACTAGAGGCTTCTTGGGAATAGCAGAGGAGCTGATGTAGATGAAATGGAAGCAGTTTCCTTAGAACTTTCTAGAATTTCTGTAGTATTATATTTTCAGGACAAAGGATAGATTAGCTTTTACATCATACCTGGTTGAATTAATATGAAGGATAATTTGGAAAGTCTCTAAGGCCTGTGCATGCTTACACTAGTTTATTTTTACTAGTCTGAGAATGGGGAGAGAATTTTAACAAGGGAGCAGTATGCTGTACCCAAGCTCTCTATTATTTACTACACTCTGAGACTAGTTGCATTTTGAACGAGGTGCAGGGATGAATGTGTGTATGTATTCAGTATATCAGTTATTTATTGCTCTGTAACAAGCTATCTCTAAATTTAGTGGCTTAGTGGGTGCCTCCTTGAGTGGCACCAGTAGTTAGTTATGTGACTCCCACGCTCACTTTGCATTGGACTTCTTCAGAGTATGATCCACATTTCTCTAGACTGAGTGGAGTTTTCCTGGCCTGGTGAATACTTTTTGTGTTTTAGGCTTTCTACTCTCCCCACGTGGAATTCTTCTAGTCCTCCTCTCTGTTGTGATCTGTGTCCTCATTAGGAGGTGCTTTAAGTTTTTAGTCTCCTTAAATACATCTCTTAACTCTTCATTCGATCACAGATATTTAGTGCATGCCGGTTGCGGAAACGACACCTCTTTTGTTGAGGACCAGGCCAAGAATGGGCATGTGGCCTCTTTTGGCCAGTGAGAGGCCAAGGGAAGTCCACCTGAGGTCAGGGAAAAGCTAGAAGAGAAGACAGTTTGTCTTGTTCTCAACGTTGTTTGGCCGGGAACGGTGGCCATCAGATGGTGGGGGAAAGTGGGCAGAGGCGAGGTCCTTGACATCACTGACCCACACAAGCAGTCCACTCTGGAGTCTCCACTGTCTTTGTCTTGGGTGGAATAAAAGGTTTTCATGTGTGAACTAGTGTCAGTCCCAAAGCTTTCATTTGCAGCAGAGAACTTGTAACCTCACCATGGCCCTCTGCATAGTATTGCAGTTTAGGGGGATCCCTGGATGGCTCAGTGGTTTAGCGCTTGCCTTTGGCCCAGGGCGCGATCCTGGAGTCCCAGGATCGAGTCCCACGTCGGGCTCCCAGCATGAAGCCTGCTTCTCCCTCCTCCTGTGTCTCTACCTCTCTCTCTCTCTCTCTGTCTATGATAAATAAATAAATAAATCTTAAAAAAGTATTGCAGTTTAGAATGTAAGATTTGGAATCTGATGGACTCTTAACTTTGTTTCGGAGCCTACATGATTATGTCATTTAATCCTTCTGATATAATCATTTTGTAGATTAAGAAAAGTAAGGTTCAGAGGGAGCTGAGCTTGTGAGTTGGGCCTGAAATAAAATCAGATCTATTTGACCCAGCTTCTCAGAGTCTCATTGTTTAATGTGAAAAATGGGGCTGCTCTATAATGCCGACCTGCTAGGGCTGTTGGGGGATTAAATGAGCTACTTTAGATCACGTGAGCCCAGAGTCTGTTATACAGACATCATCAATAAATAGCTGCCACTGTTTGATTATTCCTGTTGCTGTTATTATTCCCTACTCTCACCACTTTAGTATGGTGTCTGGCATGTTTTAGGCTCTTCACAAGTATTTGCTGACTCATGAATGATTCAATGGATAATTCCTCTGATTCTGTTAATTACAGAGCTTTGGCATACAGTCCCTCATCGTGCATGCTATTTAACTGCTTCTGTAAGGTTCCTTGCCTCCCCAGGGACATTGACTTTCACTTTCCTTGACAACAGGGACCACATCTCACCCTTTCCACTTCTCTTTACTACCTGGTTCAGTGATAGACATTTGAAGTTTATTAAAAATTAAATACTTGCCATATTAAGAAGTGTTTTTCAAGAACTTCCTGTGTGGAACAGTTGGCCATTTTCATTGACTCTCAACATTTTCATAGGAATTCAGAGTTTTGTAAAGTATCCCATTGTTACCAGTTTTTTGGGCCAGATTAATAGATTGAAGAGAATTTATTTTATGGATCACTTCCGAAATTCCTATTTCCCTTATGGTAGCACTGTATATCAGAGGAACTAAACAAAAAATTCTTCATAAACATTTCCTTTACTCATCACATACTCAGTGAGACATGAAAAGAATTATAGTGCCTCCATCTCATGAGTTTGTTAATAACTTTTTTTTTTTGCTTCCTGAGAGACAAATGAATCTGAATTTTAATCTGAGTTTCTGATTTCCAGCTTATTCTTATGCACAACATCATACTTTCTCTCAGGAACTATAAATCTGTAGTCCCTCTTAGGACAGCACATGAGAACAATGGACATTCCATTCCGTCTGCCCTCCACATAAGAAGGTTATGGCACAGGTACAATGAGACTTTGTAGGGATAGTTTACGATAAATGTGGTTGGAACAGCCCAGTAAACTCAATTCCTCTGTTTTAATCCATTGCTTTACTATTGTAACAGTCCCCCCACCTGCCAAATACAGTGCTTGACCTCATAACTTTGCTATATTTGCATTACCCATAAATATGGAAGGGTTGTCCTTTTGTCTGTAAGTTAACAAAAACTTTTGGAACCTGATTTTTTCTTTCTTTTTTAGTTTTTTTAAAATTTTTTAAAGATTTTGTTTATTTATTCATGAGAGACATAGAGACATAGGCAGAGGGAGAAGCAGGCTCCCTGCGGAGAGCCTGATGTGGGACTCGATCCCAGGACCCCAGAATCATGATCTGAGTCAAAGGCAGATACTCAACCACTGAACCACCTAGGTGCACATCTTTTTTTAGGTATTTTATGAAGAATAGATAAGCATTTTTTTTGTGAGAATAAAGTCTGATTTGCTAATAATGATGTAGAATTGTAATATACAATTGCCTTTTATTTCCAAATATATTGAAGACTTAGTGCAACACTGTTAAGGTGGCATTCAAGGAGGTCGTGGATCCTTTGGGTCTTAAGGTCCATGACTAAAAAAGATCTAAGAGCCTTTGAAATGCCTCGATATTTCCTTTCTTTCAATTGCTCATCTCCTTGAAATAATCTTCCACACTCAACATTCAACAAATATTTATTGGGCATATGCTCAGTAAATGATGTGACTGATGCCCGACTACTTAAAAAACAAAAACAAAAAAACAACCAACAAGCCCTGATTCATTTTCCTGCCCGTTGCTCTACTATAACTGACTTTTCAAAAGTAAACAGTGGCCTTAAATCCAGTGGCGTACCGATCAGGGTTGCTGATCCAGGAAAACAGAAGCTATTCTGTTTTCTAGGGTGTAGATGGCTTAATACACAATGAGCTGCTCCTGGTGAAGCAAGGAGGAGCTGGTGAAGAAGATGGGGAGGTCTGAACGAGAAGCGGCTGCTCCTCAGAGTTTGCCTAGAAGTGACTGTAGTTGAGTGTGGCCTAGTGGGGGGTTTTTCTAGATCTTGGGAAGGAAAGCTGCAGTCCCGGGTGGGGGTGGGGGTGGGGTTGGGGGTGTTGTTCCATCCTCTGCCTTCATTCGAGTCTTCTACACCTCACGCCACTCCCATCCCCACCAGAACCTTCCAGGTGAAGGGGCCCTGGGACAGGCTTTGCGGCCTGTGCCACACTGTGGGACGCACCAGGTGCCAGCCCCCAGTCCAGCACACGAGGTCCTCCCCAGGCTTCCTCCTCTTAAGCCCTCCTTTCATGTATATGACCCTGTGGCTTCTTACACCTGCTTGGAGCTTGTCTGCCTTGCCTTGCCTTGCATGAGTTTCTCTCTTCGTTTCGGTCTCCTTCCCCTTCATTTGAGGCCCTCCTCCCATCCCACCCGAGCCTTAAAGCTTCGTGTCACAAGTCGGAAGAGTTTTGTCCTCCTGTCTTTGTTCTTCACCAAATTCTCTCCTTTTGGGACTATTGCTGCCCTCACATCAGTGGTCGTTCTTTTGTGTTAGCAAGCCTCCCTGTCCTGAATCTGTAACGTAGACACCGAGTCCCCCATAATTCCAGTCATTCACTAGCAGCTTCCTCCTTTACTAAATGTATTATGTAGACAATGAAAGTCTCTTGCAGTTTCAACTCAAAAGAGGTTATATTGTTAATTGGTTGTTATGGATTTGTCCCCCTTTTAAAAAAAAATGCACTGACATACTTTTTGTAAACCAAATGGGGTAAATTCAATATAGTTTATACTTTGAGCTTTTCACTTATTATCGTAGATATCTTTCCCTATAGTTTATGCAGCTTTAATGCAAGCTTTTAACTAAAAGTTATTAACTATAGCATCGGATAGAAGTTTCTTAGAGTATTTAAACTTGTAGTGTGGGGGGATCCCTGGATGGCTCAGCGGTTTGACGCCTGCCTTTGGCCCAGGGTGTGGTCCTGGAGACCCAGGATCGAGTCCCACGCCGGGCTCCCTGCATGGGGCCTGCTTCTTCCTCTGCCTGTGTCTCTGCCTCTCTCTCTCTCTCTCTCTCTCTCTCTGTCTCTCCTGAATAAATAAATAAAATATTAAAAAAAAAATAAATCAACTTGTAGTCTGTATGTTGCTATCGATAGGCATTGGGATGGATTGTTTCTAGTTTTCTGTTCTTGTAAACTACACCCATCACTGCCCTTATATGTACAACTCTGCGCTCTTTTTAAATTTAAATCTTCTTTTTTGAAATTATTTTAATCTTACAGAAAAATTGTAGAAATGGTACAGAGAACTCTGGCTTACCCTTTATCCTGGCTCACCAATAATTTTGAACATTTTTGCTGCATTTGCTTTATCATCTTCTCTTTTGAAAATTTATATATAACTTTGTTTTCTAAGCGTGTGAGAGGTGCACACAGTCCCTTCACCCCCATCCTTCAGCTCGTATATTCGAGAACAAAATTGTCTCATCCAACCACAGCGCCGTTTCCAGATTCGCAGAACCGATGCAGTTACTCCTCCAATCTGCTGTCAATGCGGCCCTTTTGTCAGTTGCCCCGGGTGATGTCCTTTCCTTCCTCTGGCGGAGGGTTCAGAGCTAAGTATTGCATTTAGTTGTCACATCTCTTTAGTTTCCTTTAATCTGGAACGTGGATCGTCAGCCTTTTAGGACCCTGACATTTCTGAAGAGCACAGGTCAGCCGTTTTATTACACATTCCTCGGTTTGGGCTTGTTGGATGCTACGCGGTGATTAGACTGTTGGCTGCACATCCCGGGCAGAATGTAACGCTTATGTTGTGTTACGTGTGTCCCTTTTCATGTGTCACAGCAGGGATGCCTTGTGTCCTCTTCCTCCTTGATTGCGCTGCTTTTAATCAGTCAAGGTGTTGTCTTGTTTCTCCACGTGTTCCTTCACTTGTGTCCTCTAAACCTCCCGTGAGCTCCTCCTCTCTTTGCCAGCCCGCCGGGGACCATCCCGGCCGAGGGGAGCAGAGACATTATTGACGACTTTTTTCCTTGCAGCTAACAAGCAGTCTGTGGAGAAACACTTTGAGATCATATAAAAGTGCCGTTGCCTCCCAGAAGTCCCCTTAGATTGAATGTCCAGCGATGCCTGCCCTTTGCCTGTTCCCGTCTGTCCTCTGTACATTGCAGAATGTCCTCTTCTTTCTTTCCCATGCTCCCCACTTTTATTCCTTATCCGGGGTAAGAACCAACCTTCCACTGTCCCCCATTTTTATGTATCCAAGTATCATCATTGTGGTCGATAAGGCGTCATTGTCCTGTGGGTACTTAAATTCTGGCCCCGTCAGTGTACAGGATTTTTTTTTATGGGATAAATTTCTAGATGTGAATTGCTGTCTAAAAGTGTCTTTACGCTTTTCACAGGTATTCTCAGTTTTTCCCTCCCCAAAGCATGTTTGTTCCCACCAGCAGTGTTGGAGGGTGCTCATTTCCTTACAGCTCTGCTGATTCCGGGATCTCTTGTCTCCTGTCTTCTTGATCTGACAGGGGTGGGGTGGGTGCAGAGCCACATTGTTTTTTCTTTTTCTTTTCTTTTCTTTTCTTTTCTTTTCTTTTCTTTTCTTTTCTTTTTTTTTTTTTTGAGTCACATTGTTTTAATGCACATTTCTTCAATTGTTAGATTGGATTCTTTTAATAGCTTCCTTGGAAAATGTTTTTATCATATTTAAATCAGATTGTCTCTTATGATCTGCACAAGCTCTTATTTAAATAATTAGAACAGTTAATAAGTCATTTGTTAATGTACTATATATGTGTTTGAGTGTATATATATGTACACATACATATATATGTATATATCTATATGTACATGTATATATATAATCTATATATACAACCTATATGTACACACACACATATATATGTTTGTCCATATAGATTTTATGGAGTTTTATGGTGTTTAATGTTTTAAATTTTTATTTAATGAAATCTCTCAATTTTCTCTTATGTTTTTGGGTTTTATCAAATGCCTAGCAAGGCCTTCTCTGTGTGAAGATTATGAAAATATCTTTCTAGGGGCAGCCCTGGTGGCGCAGTGGCTTTGCACCGCCTGCAGCCCGGGGTCTGATTCTGGAGACCCAGGATCGAGTCCCACGTCAGGCTCCCTGTATGGAGCCTGCTTCTCTCTCTGCCTCTTTCTCTCTATGAATAAATAAATAAAATCTTAAAAAAAGAAAGAAAATATCTTTGTATTATTTTCCAGTCTTTTTAAAAAGAAATTATTTTATACATTTAATCTTCAGTTCATCAGGAATATATTTTCCCATTATTATTTCACATGTCCTAGGCCAAACTCCTCCCCTTTCCTTAGCAAATCAATGGTACCTTCCAGTGATGTCTGTGCCATTCTAATTTCCACCACGCAAGCGCAGGTCTTCTTTGACTCTTCTCTCAGCAGAAGCCTCTTTCCTTGGCTCTTACCCAAAGACATCCCCCTTGTTCTTTGCCTTAACCTTTGACCCTCCTACTCTGTTTTTTGATTGGGTCTTCTTTTAACTCCTTAAATATGAATGTTTTTCAAAATTCTGTGTAGGTAGGGGCCGTGTACCTTGTTGCCATCATGTCATTGGGGCTGGCCACGATGCTCGACACATGGAGAAGCTGAATTTATTGCTGGAGTATCAGTGAGTAAATGTACTTCTGTCCTTGTTTGCCAGCTATTTTCACCATATCTCCACATTGACATTCAGATATTATCTTCGAAAGAAAATGTCCCGAAATAGTCTCATGCAGTAGACATAGGATATATAAACAAGATATTTTTTAACATTCTCATGAAGTTCATGGCAAAATATGGACTAACCTTTTTGTTAGGCACAATAGTGATTGAGTGACCACTCCCAAGAGTTGTCAGCAAGGGAGAGGGGGCTTGGTGGAACATGGAGAGGGTTATTTTGGGCTTCTTCTAGGATTTTGACAAATCTGAGTTCACTCTTTTTTTATTAGTATCTTAGAGGAACATTCATCAGATTAGCAGATGGAATAAAGTGGGGAAGGATCAAGTACATGAGAGATCACAATGGAGTGTGTATTTGGATGAAGTGATGAGCTGAATGAAACTAATGCAACAATGTGAGGCCTTTTAGAAGGGTCTAAAAACTTACTGTATAAGTACAGGATGGTCTGGTGGAAATGTAAAGGGAAATGACTTAAAAGTTTTAACTGATAATTTGGGTTTAACCTAAGTAAAGACTGTGATCTTATTTCTGAAAATGTTAAGGTGCCCTTATATGATCAGAAGAATAAAGTCTGGTTTTTCCTATGAGAAATTATATTTAGAATCTTCTATCTGGTTTAGGAATGCCAGTCCCAAGGACATAAGGGATGGTGACTGGGAATTATATCCTAGGAGGAATGGTTGGTGAGAAGGCAAATTCTTAGCCCGAAGAAGAGACTATTTTAGGAGTCAGGGAGGTGTCACATAACTGGGTGATCATGTGATATATTGTCCAAAGCAGGACTTTCTGTAAGTGAAAGAGGTCAGTATTAATAATTATGCTGGATGACGAGCATAAACTAGGACTCTCTGGGGCAAGTGGAAACATATGGTCATCTACTTATAATAATCTTCAAACATTTGAAGGTCTGTTACGTGAAAGAAAGATTAGACCTCATCTGTGGGAGAGAGCGGGCCAGTGCACACAACTACGAGAAGACATGCGTCTTTCTCCTTATAATGAGCCACCATCTAGCTCTGATTCTTTGTTGGGGGTGGGATGGGCTGCTTTACAAGGTGGTATGTTTCTCATCACTGCTGATGCCAAGAATTTGTATAGCTGCCCTTTCTAAGTCTTGATAATACACAGCTGAGATGAATCCGTTGGTACCAACCCATCAGATACTTGTGTCTGTATTCTTTCTGGGTACTATGCAGATGTCCCTTTCCTCATTACGTTTAGCTTAGCCGGCTGTAACCTGGTGGCCCTGCGCCCTTCCCTGGAGAAGGTTAGAATCCCTGTCTGATGCTGTCCTGGTAGACCTCGTTGTGCGGTTGTGGCATCTCTAATGCTGCAGAATCTGCCCATGCACCAGCAGGCAGGGCTGTCGTGCCTTTTGTCTCTGCCCCCCCCCCCCCACTTCAGCTCTTCTGGTTCCTGAGGGCGGGTGGGTGGGTGGGGAATCTCCGTATCTGCTGCCATCGTTGCCTCTGCTGCTGTTGTCTGGTTCGTCTCTCTTCCTAAATATCTTTCTTTTAAATGTTTTATTTCTGTGAGTCATGGTTTTTATGCTAAATAAAAGATGTAGTTTTTCCCCTCGTGGCAGAGCCATCTCGTAAAAAACTTTAAGATGCACAGACTCTGGATCTGTTTATTTCTTCCTGTGGGTGTTGTGGTCATTCCTTGGGTTCCGCAGGGCACTGGGTTATGTGCTTGATTCTTTGCTACCTTGCTTAGTCCTTCACAGCAACTCTAAGAGGCAGATGCCACTGTTCCCATTTTATTTTATTTTTATTTTTTATTTTTTAAGGTTTTAGGTGATTTCTCCCACACATGGGGCTCGAACTCACAACCCCAGGATCAAGAGGCACATGCTCTTCTCACTGAGCCAGCTGGGTACCCTGACTGTTTCCACATTATATGTGACGTTTAGAAAGATTACAGCCAGTAGGCATGCAAACTGGATCCAAACCCAGGTCTCTTAGTTTGCCCTATATTTATTTATTTGTTCAACCAATATCTGAATGTCTGCATCGTGCCAGCCTCATCTTCCCCAGATTCATAGCAAATCTCCTCCCCTTCTCCCCACAAGCACACAGTTGAATCATATGGGGCACATTTTATGCTTTCAGGGTGCCAGATTTCTTCCTGCTTGGTTGGTAAGACAGACCTGGCCATTGTCCCTGTGTTGTTTGGAGTCTAGTTGAGTAAACAGATATAGAATAGTAGTTTTGTTTTAAATATCCTGATGTTAAGAGAAGTACAGAGTGTAATGGCAGCGTGCTATGTGGCCCTTTACTACCCTGAGAGTTAGGGAAGCTTTCCAGGGTGGCTGAGGAAGTGACATTTACATGGAAACCAGAAGGATAATAGGAGTTAGCTAGGAAGGAGTGGGATGAGACTGTTTTGGGGGACAGAAGAGAGTGCTTGTGCAGAGTCTCTGGCCATGGAGGAACTTGATGCCTTGGAGGTTCAGAAAGAATCCGTGTGTGTGTGTGTGTGTGTGTGTGTGTGTACACGTGTGTGTGTGTGTGCATGAGGGAGAGGAAGAGAGAGAAAGTGACTTGATACAACACTGGGGAGATAGGTGTTCAATCAAGGTAGTTTATCCTGAGGGCAAGATATTTTTCTTTCCTTTTAATTTTATGTGTCTTTTGAATAGATAAAACAATCACATAATTCGATCTTCAAAGGACAGCAAAGAGTAAGGCACAGTGTTGGCCCCTTCCCACCTCTTATCTCCCCACCTCCAGTTCCTTTCCTTGGAGACATCTGTAGTTTCCCTTCCTGTGTGCCCTTGCAGAGATGCTCTGTGCACGTACAAGCACATATGTAGGGATTTATTTTTCCTTACCCCTTTTAACACAAACAGCAAAATATGACATAGACTGTCTTGCATACATTACTTTTCTTCAGTTAACAGATTTTAGATACTGTTCCATGGTGGTAAAGAAAGAGCTACTTTGTTGGAGTGCAGTGTCCTCAGGAGCTTCCTGGGTGTAATCTGAAACTGGCCTCCATTTGTGGAAAGCAGGGAGAGACCCAAGAAAGAAGCAGGCCTCTCCAGATTGGTAGGTGGCAATTTTAATAAGCATAGGGAGCTTATGGGCAGCAGGGAGATGAATGGATCCCTGCACCCATCTGCCAAACCTTAAACGTTTATATGGAGGCCTTAGCTGGGTTCAGTCATGTATACCGTGCAGGTATTCTTAGCACCGTATCACTATCGCAGAGCTGTTGTCCTTGGAGCAGCTTCTGGGAGCGGGAAAGACAAGCAGAACCTGCTTTCTAAGAACAGGGGAGTAGTGAGGAGCCTCTGATGGCTGGGTCCAGTTCATAGTCCATTTGGCAGTTATGTCTTTCTAATGATCTCTCTCTATATTTCATTCTTTTGTATGGCTGCATGATATTCCATTGCAAATACGTACTCCAATATATGGAAGCCTAAGAGAAATAGAAAACAGATTGATAGGGAAGAACAGTATTGCAAAGGTGGAAAATAACCAGTAAGCCATTAATATTTCAGGCAGGAGGTGATGTCACCTTGGATTCAAACAGTGGCAGTGGGGCTTATGTGATCAATTGATCTACAACAAAGGAGGCGAGAGTACGTAATGGGGACAAAAATATCTTTTCAACAACTGGACAGCTACATGCAAAAGAATGAAACTGGGCCACTATCTTACAGATAGGCAACAATAAACTTAAAATAGATCAAAGACCTAAATGTGAGCTCTAAAAGAAAACATAGGCAGTAATCACTTGGACATTGGCCTTACTAAGACGTATTTATAAATATGCCTTTGTAGGTAAGGGAAACCAAAGCAAAAATAAATTATTGAGATGAAACCAAAATAAAAAGCTTTTGCATAGCAAAGGAAACCATCAACAGAACAAAAGGCAACCTACTGAATGGGAGAAGATATTTGCAAGTGATATATCTGATAAAGGGTTAATATCCAAAACCTATAAAGAACTTCTGCTCAACGCCAAAGATCCCAAACAGTCCAATTAAGAAATGGGGAGAGGACATGAATAGACAGTTTTCCAAAGAAGATATACAGATGGCCAACAGACACATGAGAAGATGCTCAATATCACTCATCATCAGGGAAATACAAGTCAAAGCCACAAGGATATCACCTGACACCTGTCAGACTGACTAGTATCAAAAAGACAAGAAATAACAAGTGTTGGCAAGGATATGGAAAAAAAAAGAATCCTTGTGCACTGTTGGTGGGACCGTATATTGGTGTAACCACTCTAGAAAATAATGAAGTTCCTCAAAAAAAAAAAAAAAAAAGAACTACCATAAGATCCAGTAATGTCACTCCTGGATATTTACCCAAGGAAAATGAAAACACTAATTCAAAAAGATATATGCAGTGCTGTGTTTATTGCAGTCAAGGTGTGGAAGCAACCTAAGTGTACATTCATAGATGAATATATTGTATATATTACCCATAAAATGAACATGTTTATGTGTATACACACATACACACAGTGGAATTTTATTCATTCGTAAAAGAGAATGAAATTTAGCCGTTTGTGACAGCATAGATGGACCTAGAGGGTATTAAGTGACATAAGTGAAATAGAGGGACAAATACCATATAATTTCACTTATATGTAGAATCTAAAAAACAAAACGAACAAATAAACTGAAACAAAGTTAAATACAGAGAAGGAATTGATGGTTGCTAGAGGGGAGAGTGGTGGGGGTAAGGGTGAAATAGGTGAAGGGACTTAAGAGGTACAGAGTTCCAGTTATAAAATAAGTCATAGAGATGAGAAGTACAGCGTAGGGAATATAGTGAATAATACTGTAATAATGTTGTATAGTACCAGATGGCAACTACACTTGCTGTAACAGCACTGAGTAATGTATAGAATTGTTAGATTACTATGTTGTACACCTGAAACTAATTAGAATGTTGCATGTCAACTATACATCAATAATTTTGTTAAAATGTGAAGAGAAATAATGGTGGCGGAGACAGAGATTAATTGTATATAAGGGAGACTTAGTGTTAAGTAGCAAGAGGATCTGTTGATTGGTGGCATATTAGGGGTGAAGCACAGGGATGTCTTCCAGCCTTCAAGCTTGAGCAGTTGGGTGGACAGTGATGTCATTTTACAAGTTGATTAACATGAAAGGAAGAGTAAGATTGAGTTCAATTATACATCTGTTGAATGTAAGGAATTTGTGAGACATGCAGGTGGAATGTAAAGTTGTCATTTGACTATTGGAGTCTGTAGCTCAGGACAGACGATTAATCCCGGAATGTAAATTTGGGAGCGGTTATTGTATAGTGATGCACAGTTACAACAATGGTAATTCACGTTTTGGGAATGCTTGGGAATGCTTAGGGAATGCTTGAATCACCCTGATTAGTGACCTGGCCAAAATGTTGATATGGTGGAAAGTGCTTTAAAAAGGCACGTCCTTCTCCTTTTAGTCTTTGAGACAATGATACACAGTTGACCTGGAATAACATGGGTTTGAACTGCATGATTCCGCTTACATACAGATTTTTTACAGTATGGTACTGTTAATGTTTTTCTCTTTCTTACAATTTTCTTAACATTTTTTCTCTAGCTTGCTTTATTGTAAAGCTACAGTAATACAGTATATAATATGTATAAATATATATAACACGTATAAATATATATATACATATATCATACAAAATATGTGTTAATCAACTGTTTAAGTTACTGGTAGGGCTTCTGGTCAATAGTAAGGCTATTAGTGGTTAAGTTTCCGGGAGTCAGGTTATGCACAGTTTTTCGATTGCATGGGGGTCAGTGCCCCTCACCCCCACGTTGTTCAACGATCAACTGTACCCAATTCTGTAAGGTTGTTGTTAAAGTCTACTGAATGAGTTTGTAGAGATGATCAGTTTGTTGCTCGATAACAATTAGCACATGAGTTAAAGTTTGTTGAGGAATTTAACTCAGTGTGCTGCCAAGATGTTGGCTGTCACACAACTTTGCAAAGCTTATTTATTACAAATGCATAACAGATAGTTGGAGTTTCGCAGTTTTTCTTTTTTTTCCTGGCCACTCCTTTATTCATGGTAACGTGTTGAGTTCCTACCTTGTTCTGGAAAGATGTTCATATTTAGTGTTGCCTGGAGGTAGTCATTGTTTCCAGTTGCTTCTTTTGCTTTGTAAACATTAATTTCAGTTACCTGAGTGTCATTGTCTTCAACCGAGATCTCGGAGTTATTTTAACAAAAAGCAGCAATGCATGTTTACAGCAATGGTATTTTTTACCCATATTTTCTAGTAACAAAACTTTAGACCTCTATGAACTGTGGTTAAAATATGAACTGTCCCATATATGGGACATATAGCTTATTGCTATCGGAAGTAAATATAATAATCCTCCTAGGCTTTTCTTATATAGCCACAAGTGTCTTAGTCCTGAGTTTTTTCCCAAGAAAGGGTAGAAATGGAAGGTGGAGGAAGTGGCTTATGGGGAATTTGGCTCCTCTAAGGTGGCTACCTTAATGAAAGAAATTTCAGAGCCATTGACCTAGTATAATGGCCATCAACTCTGACCTAATCAGTAACTTAAAATTATACATGCTTTGTCCTTACTCTAGAAAGAAACCAAACCAAAAAATTTTAGAAATTGAAAGCATTATAAAAAACAAAAAACATTATATAACTATTTAGCAACTGAGACTATTCTGAGAGTTAAAGTATAATAATTATATAAGGAAAATAGGGTGGTAGATATAAAGCTTAATATCTGATAGATACATTCCCTCTTTTGAGAGTCTTAACTTTCTGAAAAACTTTTAACCACATTAAAACTGAGTTCTTTGTCACAACTTAGTAATAAGAAAACAAACAACCTAATAAAAGACAGGGAAAAGATTTGGGCAGACTCTTGACCAAAGAAGATACACTGATGAAAAAAAAAATGCATGAAAGATGCTCAGCATCATTTGTCGTTAGACTGCAAATTAAAACCATAGTGAGGGGATCCCTGGGTGGCTCAGTGGTTTGGCGCCTGCCTTCGGCCCAGGGCGTAGGCCTGGAGTCCCGGGATTGCGTTCCACATTGGGCTCCTTGCATGGAGCCTGCTTCTCCCTCTGCCTAGGTCTATGCCTCTCTCTCTTTCTGTGTGTCTCTCATGAATAAATAAATAAAATCTTAAAAAAAAATAAAACCGTAGTGAGATACCACTGTGCACCTATTGGAATGGCTAAAGCAGGCAAGCATGCTGTTGTTAACACTCCTGGTGAGGATGTGTGGCAGTTGGAGCTCTCCTACATTGCTGTTGGGAATGTAGCATAGTGCACATATTTTGGTGAACAATTTTTTTTTAAAGATTTTATTTATTTATTTATGAGAGACACACAGAGAGAGGCAGAGACACAGGCAGAGGGAGAAGCAGGCTCCATGCAGGGAGCCCGACGTGGGACTCGATCCAGGGTCTCCGGGATCAGGCCCTGGGCTGAAGGCGGCACTAAACCACTGAGCCACCGGGGCTGCCCTTTGATGAACAATTTAATCCACCTTTACTACTCAATCCAGCAATCCCACTCCCAGGTTTTTATTCAAGAGAAATGGAAGCATATGCCCATTGATTACTGAGTGGATAAACAAACTGGCACTTTTTTTTTAATTTTTTTAAAGATTTTATTCATTTATTTATGAGAGAGAGAGAGGCAGAGACACAGGCAGAGAGAGAAGTAGGCTCCATGCAGGGAGCCCGATGCGGGACTTGATCCTGGGACTCCATAATCACACCCCAGGCTGAAGGTGGCACTAAACCGCTGAGCCACCCAGGGGTCCCCAAACTGGCACTTCTATCCCAAGATTCTACTCAGTAGTAAAAAGTAACAAGCTATTAATACATGAAACAGCATGGATGACCCTCAAATGCATTATACTACATCAGTGTTTATCAACCTTTTAAAAACTACTACATCTCCTCTAGGCTTTTTAGATTTTTTTCCCCCTAACTAACTGCCCATTTCCCTCATGAAATTTTAATGCCACAGATATGTCTTTCGTACTGGGGCCCTTTGGAGGACCTAGACCAGTGTAATATAAGGTTTTTACACCTGCAAAGACCCAATTTTTACCTCTTTGGGGACAGTATTGCCCTCACTTCCCCATTGCGGTTGCATGGGCTAAGTGAAGAAAGCCAGATGCATGGATTTATATGCCATTCTTGAAAAGGAAAAACTATCAAATCACAAGAAAGGTCTCTGGTTACCAGGGTGGAAGGAAGGGCCACATAGGAATATGAGGGAACTTTGGGAAGTGATGGAAATGTTCTGTTCCTTGATCATGGTGGTGGTTGTGCTGTAGAATGCATTTGTTGGAATTACAAGATTTGTACCCTGAAAGGGTAAATATTATGGTATTTACAACCTTAATAAGCCTGCCTTTTCTGAACATAGTATCCTGGGTTAAACTTGGAATGCTTTATGGGAAGTGAGAAGATTGGAAGCATCAAAGGCCAATTATTTTGGAATCTTCTATCACAAAGTGTGGTCCATATACTGAGAGATTCACATATGAAATCATAAACTCACTAAAGTTTCTGGAAACACAAATGTATGTGCATATACATACACACACGTACACACAATGGGAAATCCAACGGGCAGTCAAAGAATAGTGTAAATGGAGGTTGTCTAGGGTGTCTTTGAGGGTTTGATGACCCAACCTCCTGAGGACAGAGGCTAATCTAGAGAAACCAAGATTAGAAGTCCTAGTTTTTCCTAAAACCAAGTTGAGATTTAATTTACAGAAAGATCAGAGAGGAAAACCTGCCTTCTATTCCTTACTGGAAGCTGGCATTTGTCAGTGTGACTTTGGGTAGAAGCTTCCAATTTCTGTAGCATCCAGTGGGGGAAAAGTTTCTATGCTATATTTACTCTCTTATTTTTTTTAATATACTTTTTTTTTTTTTTTTAAGTAAGCTGTAAGTCCAATGTGGGGCTTGAACTCATGGCCCTGAGATTAAGAGTCGTGTACCCTACCTACTAAGCCAGCTAGTTGCCCCTACGTTTGCTTTTTTTCATAGTTAAGTCTGAGACTTTGTCCCCTTACTGCAGTCTCCAAGTGAGGTATATGTTATCATCTGGCATCAAGAGGAGCCTGGAGAAGCAGGGGTGGTGGAAATACAGGTTTTGCTTTTTGGTATACCTTTCACAAAGGTATTTGAACTTGCAAGTGTTGCCAAGAAATGGAGTTTCCCCTTCCATTATAGTTCTTATGTATAATCATTGTATGCATCTGATTCTGAGCCAGAATGTTATATTTTTAAATGCTCTGGTGACAAATGATTTTTTTTTCTTCTTTTGAAAGCCCTTACTGAATTGTCACATATTTTGGGAAGTTTCCCAGATAGTGGTATCAGGAATACTCTGCTGCTGCTAATCTCCTACTGCAATAGTAGGTACAGGGGTTGTAGTGAAGGTTGTTAACTTCTGCAGATATTAAGGACCACCCTTAAGGGGCTGTCTCTTAGGATATCTGAAAGTCATGAAAAAATATTACTGACTTCATTGATCATGGAGAGACAGGTATCTTGTCAATGCCTATTAGTTGATACTTACACCATGCCTTCTGGGGTTGGAGAGCACTTTTTTGTAGGAATACAGGGGATACAGATGAAACTGAAGATACACAGTCTTATACACAGTCTTCAATTTAAATCACACTTTCAACTGGCCTCATGGATCATTGTCCCCAACTCGTCATCTCCTGGCATTACTGCAAGTGCTTCTATAAGATGAACCACTGTTGGTGTTGACCTTAATTTGGCTGAGATAGTGTCTTTCAGGGGTTTTTTTTTTTGAAGTTACTTTCTCTTTCCCCCTTCCCATGCTGGTCTGTTGGGAATGAAATCATTATGTGTAGCTCCCCTTTAGGGAGTGGGAGTTACCTTTTACTTCCTTGAAGGTGTAAGATGTACATAAATAAAAAACAATGCCTTTACAAGCTGGCAATAGAAAATTTGAAGCCAAATTAAAACGGTATCATCACAAAACCCAATGTACCCAAAACTATCATCTTTAAAGTGCTTAAATTGCCAGTGTTAGGAATGACACTATTTAGGGATGCCTAAATGAATGGGGAGACATATTCTTGAATTGGAATACAAAACAGTAAGGATATCAGTTCTTTTCAAACCGATTAATTTAATTCCAGTAGAAATCTCTATAGAATTTATTTCCTCTGAATATACACAAGCTGATTCTAAAATTTATATGAAGAGGTAAGGAGCTAGAAAAGAGAAAAGAATTTTGTGATGGAAGGTAAGTTTGAAGTAGTCACACTATTCCATTTTAAGACTTACTGTGAAGCTTTAGTAACTTTATTAGGGCTTGCCAGAGAAACAGCTGGTAGGAGATATATTTAAGGAATTGACCCACACAGTTGTGCAAGGTGGTAAGTCCAAAGGTAGGGTAGGCCAGTGGGCTGGAGGCCCAGGGAAGAGTTGATGTTGTAACTTGAGTCTGAGGGGGTTTGATCCTCAGGGATCAATCTTTATTTCCTTTTTTTAAATTTTTTAAATTTATTTATGATAGTCACACAGAGAGAGAGAGAGAGAGAGAGGCAGAGACATAGGCAGAGGGAGAAGCAGGCTCCATGCACCAGGAGCCCGATGTGGGATTCGATCCCAGGTCTCCAGGATCGCGCCCTGGGCCAAAGGCAGGCGCCAAACCGCTGCGCCACCCAGGGATCCCAATCTTTATTTCCTAATGCCTTAACATTTAATATTAATTTCTTCCAGAAAATACCTTTAAAGTGACATCTAAACTCAGATTTGACCAGACTCTGGGTATTGTGGCCTAGTCAAGTTGAAGACAGTGTGGGATTTGTGAAAATTAGATCTGCAGATCATTGAGACATAATAGAGAATCTAGAGATAAACTTATACAAATATGGGCAATTGATTTTTGAAAATGGCTCAAATGCAGTTTAATGAAGAAAGGATACTTTTTTCAACAAATGGTATAAAACAACTGAACGTCGGGCACCAGGGTGGCTCAGTCAGTTTAAAGTCTGACTCTTAGTTTCTATTCAAGTCTTGATCTCAGGGTTGTGGGATTGCCTCTGGCTCTGCACTGGATGTGGAGCCTACTTAAAATTCTCTCTCGCCTTCTCTCTATTCCTCCCCCATCATGCTTGTGCATGCGCTCTCTCTCAAAAAAAAAAAAAAAAGAAAAGAAAAAAGATAAAAAGAAAAAAAACAAAACCAGTTGAACATCTATGCAACAAAAGAAACCTCTATTTAAATTTAACATTATATACAGAAATAAACTCAAAATGGATCATAGATGTAAATGTAAAATTTAAAATTAAAAGAATTTTAAACATCAGAGAAAATTTTCATGACCTTCTGTTAGGCAAAGAATTCTTAGACAAAACACCAAATGCATTATTCACAGAAAAGAATGATCACTTAGACTTCATAAAAATTAAACACTTTTCTGAGAGATGTTAAGACAATGAAAAACGAAGCTTCAGCGGTGGTTGGCTGGCTCAGTTGGTGGAGCATGTGATTATTGATCTCAGGGTTATAGGTTCAATCCCCATGTTGGGTGTTGAGATTACTTACAAATAAAGTCTTTAAAAGAAATAAAAAGAAAGCCCAATGTACAGAATGGGAGAAAATACTTGAAAATCATGTATCTGACTATATTTTATATAAATTACTTTAAAATTCAACAATTGAAAGTATAAAGTCCAATTTAAAAATACCCAAAAGAAGGCCATTGAGGGTAATAACATCCTCAATGTAGAAAACCTGATAACTTTTCTTCTCTTGTCAGGAACAAGATAGGGATGTCCACTCTCACCATTGTTACTTAATGTAGTACTGGAAGTCCTCACCACAGCAATCAGAGGACAAAAAGAAGTAAAAGGCAGGGCACCTGGGTGGCTCATTTGGTTAAATGTCTGACTCTTGATCTCAGCTCAGGTCTTGATAATCAGGGTTGTGAGTTGAGGCCTTGTGTTGGGCTCCACAGTGGATGAGGAGCCTACTTAAAAAAACAAAACAAAACAATGATGAAAGAAATTGAAAATGACACAAAGAAATGGAAAGACATTCCATGGTCATGGACTGGAAGAACAAATATTGTTAAAATGTCTATATTACCCAAAGCAATCTATCAAAATACCAATAGCATTTTTCACAGAACTAGAACAAATTATCCAAAAATTTGTATGGAATATCCAGTGCAACCTTGAAATAGAAAAACAAAGCTGGAGACACCATAATTCCAGACTTCAACTTATATTACAAAGCTGTAGTGATCGATATAATATGGTATTGGCATAAAAAATAGACATGTAGATGAATAGAACAGAATAGAAAATCCAGAAATGAACCTACAACTGTACGGTGAATTAATCTTCAACGAAACAGGAAAGAATATTTAATGGAAAAAAGACAACCTCTTTCACAAATGGTGTTGGGAAAACTGGACAGCAACATGCAAAAGAATGAAACCGGACCACTTATATCATACACAAAAATAAATTCTCAATGGATGAAAGCTCTAAATGTGAGACCTAAAACCATAAAAATCCAGGCAGTAATTTCTTTGTCATTGGCTGTAGCAGTTTCTTTCTAGATACGTGTTTTGAGGCAAGGGAATTAAAAGCAAAACTAAACTATTAAGACTTTATCAAAATAAAAAGCTTCTGAACAGTGAGGGAAAGAATCAGCAAAACTAAAAGACAACTACGGAATGAGAGAAGATATTTGCAAATGACATATCTGATAAAGGGTTAGTATCCAAAATGATAAAGAGCTTATAAAACTTAACACCCTGCCAAATAAATAAAACTTAACACCCCAAAAAGAATCCAATTAAAAAATGGGCAGAAGACATGAATAGACATTTTTCCAAAGAAGACATACAGATGGCCAGCAGACACATGAAAAGATGCTCAATGTCACTGATTACCTGGGAAATGCAAATCAGAACCACAGTGAGATAGCACCTCACATCCGTCAGAATGGCTAAAATAAAAAACGAAACAGCAGGTGCTGGCAAGAATGTGGAGATGGGACCCCTCCTGCATTGGTATTAACTCGGCTCAGTTCTTGATTTCAGGGTTGTGAGTTCAAGGCCTGCATTGAGCTCCACGCTGGATGTGGAGCTTTATTAAAAAAAAAAAAAAAAAAGTTAAAAATAGAACTACCCTATGACCTAGCAATTGCACTACTAAGTATTTACCCAAAGAATACAGAAGTACTAATTCAGAGGGATACATGCACCCTGATGTTTATAGCAGCATTATCTACAGCAGCCAAATTATGGAAAGAGCCCGAGAGTCCATTGACTGGTGAATGGATAAAGATGTAGTGATGTGGGGGTGGTGGTGGTGTGTATAAATGAAATATTACTTAACCTTAAAAGAGAATGAAATCCTGCCATTTGTAGTGACATGGGTGGAGCTAGAGTATAATAGTGAGCAAAAGAAGTCAGTCAGAGAAGACAAATACCGTATGATTTCACTCATATGTGAAATTTAAGAAACAAAACAAGTGAGCGAAGGAGGGGAAAGAGAAAGTGAGACAAACCAAGAAACAGAATCTTAACTATAGAGAACACACTGATGTGTGTCCTCCCCAGAGGGGAGGAGGAGTAGAGGGATGGGGGACTAGGTGATGGGGATTGAGGTAGGGGATGGGGGACTAGGTGATGGGATTGTGATGGGCACCGGGTGTTGTAGGGAAGTGTTGAATCACTACATTGTATACCTGAAATGAATATTACACTGTGTGTTAATTAACTGGAATTTAAATAAAAACTTTAAAAATGCCCAAAAGATTTGAGTAGATGTGCCACTAAAGAGGGTATACAAATGGTAAATAAGCAAAGGAAAAGATATGCAGCATCATTAGCTTTTAGGAAAATGCAAATTAAAACCACAAGGATAAACAACGGCCTGCCTATTAAGGCTAAAATGAAACAGTGGTGACCACAGCGAGTGCCGATGAGAGTGTGGAGTAACTGGGTGGCTCATGGTTGCTGATGGAATGGGAAATGGTACAGCTGTTCTGGCAAAAAAAGTTGGCCGCTTTGTTATGAAGTTACATAAAGACCTGACATATGACCCAACAATCCCAGTTCTTGGTATGTTTTCTAGAGAAGTAGAAACTTATATTCACCCTGGAACTGATACATGAATGTTTATGGCAACTCTGGTCATAATGCCCCTGACCTACAAACAACCCAAACCTCCCTCAGTGGGTGCAAGAATAAACAGACGGTGGCACATGTATGCAGATGACACTGCTCAGCAGTAGGAACGAAGGCAATAGTTTGAATCTCACAGACATCTTACTGAGTGAAAGACTTCTGTCTCACAAGGTTATAAACTGTGGTTCCATGTGTAGGACAACTCTCAGAAAGATAAATTCACGGCGATGGAGAACAAAGCAGTGTTTGCCAGGGTTTGTGGGGTTGGGAAGAGGTCGAACGAGGGAGCTTTTTGGTGTGAAAGATCTGTTCTGTTCTGATTGTGGTGGTGGTGACTCTGATCAATACTTTTTTTTTTTAAGAAATTCTTTTTTTTTTTTTTTTAAGATTTTATTCATGAGAGAGAGAGAGAGAGAGGTGGAGACACAGGCAGAGGGAGAAGCAGGCCCCATGCAGGGAGCCTGATGTGGGACTCGATCCTGGGTCTCCAGGACCAGGCCCTGGGCTGAAGGCGGCGCTTAACCGCTGAGCCACCCGGTCTGCCCTCTGATCAATACTTTTGTGAAAATTCGCAGACTGTATGCTCTCCAAAATATCAGTTGTATTGTATGTCAATTAAAAGGTAGCTCAGAATAAAAAATAATATGTTAAGGTCAACACTATTAAAATCTTGTATTTATCTATGTTTGTGACTGTTACAATTGCTCTCTGTAGTGTCACATTATGTAGACACAGCCAGTGCGGTGGGCATTTTGATCTGTATCTACTAGTTTTTCTCTACTAGGAGCAGTGCTGCTCTAGGCACATTTTACAAGACTTCTCAGGGAAGATTCCCCAGAGCATATATCTAGGAGTGGATCTGTTGGGTTGTACAGTTGCATGTGCAACTTTACTAGGGTAAAGCCAACTTCTCAAAAGAAGAATATTTTTGTAAAGCAGTTTACATTCTCTAGCAGTAAATGAGATTTCCCAGTTGTATACATTCTTGGCAACACTTGAATTTGTCTGCCTTCTAAAGTTTTTCATTTGGGTGCGTTTGAACTGGGGTCTCATTGTGGTTGAACATATTTTATGTTCAGAGGCCAATTTGTTTCCCTTAGAAATTTCTGGGTGGGTTTTTTGTTGTTGTCACTCACTCTCCTACTGGTTTGTTCATTTTTTTTTTATAGATTCTCAAGAGTTCCTTACATATTTTAGAAACAAATCCTTGTGAGTTACATGTGTTGCGAGTGTCTTCTAGTTTGTGGCTTATTTTTTTACTGTCTTCGTGGAGTTTCTGGTGAATGGTGGCTCTTAATATAGTCAGATCTATCCATCTCCTCCTGCATGACTGTGCATTTGTTTCTTGTTCAGGAAACACATATCTTGAATCCTGAAGTCATATTTTACTATATTATCTTTGCAAAGCTTTAGAGATTTGCCTTTCACATTTGGGTCTTCAAATCCCTAGGACTTGGTTTTTGAGTATGGGGTGTGGGGTGAAGCCAGTTTCACTTTTTCCTCTGTGGATCAGCGTGTCACCACAGCACACCATATGTACCCAAACATCTAACTTCTTCCCCTGAACAGCCGTGGTACCTCTTACATGTCAGCTTCTATACATCATGTTGGTCTGTGTGGGGATCTACTTTTCCTTTTGACTGTTTATTCAGTCCATTTGCCATTATCACATTGTCTTAAATACAGTTTTATAACAAATTTCAGTATTTAGTAGAGAAGGTCTCCTAGATTATGTATATGAAGACAGTGATTACATTGCAAATAATGACACTTTTGTTCTTCCTTGCTTTATCCTTAATCCTTTTTCCCCCTTTTCCTGCCATACAGTACCAGCTTGGACTTGCAATACACTGTTGAATTGAAGTAGTAATAAAGGGCATCTTTGTTTTGCTGTAAATCCTACAGGAAATGCTTTCAATGTAAATAGGTATTTTGTAGACACCTTTATCAGGTTAAGGAAGTTCCCTTCTATCCCTAGCAAGCTGAGAGGTTTTTTTTTTTTTCTTTAATGATGTTGAATTTTATCAAAAGCTTTTCTGTTCTTTTTGAGATAATCAAGTGATTTTTTTTTTTTTTCTGTGAATGGCCAAATATCATTAAATGCATTAGTTGACATTTTAATGTTAAGCCAACCTTGCATTCCTGGGATAAACCCAAGTTGGTTACGAATTATTATTCAGAGTTTAGTTTGTCAATGCTTTTTTTCTTTTTTTCAAATTTAAAGTGCTGTTTATGTAAGATGCATTCTTATTTCAGGGATCTTATATTTTCTCTTTTTTAAAATGGCTAATGATGATTATAGATTGTAAAATGTATTATGGTTTCAGAGATGTTAAAAATTTTAAAAAGTTATGTCTTTAAAAATTTTTTTAAAAAGATTTTATTTATTTATTCATGAGACACACACAGAGAGAGAGGCAGAGACATAGGGAGAGAGAGAAGCAGGCTCTCTGCAGGAGCCCGATGTTGGAGTCCATCCCAGACCCCGAGATCATACCTTGAGTCAAAGGCAGACGCTCAACAGCTGAGCCACCCAGGTGTCCCTAAAAAAATTTTTTTAAAGAAGGCTATTTATTTGAGAGAGAGAACGAGCAATGGGGAGGGGCAGAGGGAGAACGAGAGAAACAGACTCCCTGGGGAGCCCAACGTGGGACTCCATGTCAGGATCCAGAAATCATGACCTGAACTGAAGGCAGATGCATAACCACCTGAGCCAGCACTCACCCCAAAAAGTTATGTCTTAATGCCAATTAAATGTTCTACTTTGTGTTTTATATTTGTGTTCTTAAGTGAACTTGACCTACTATTGTCCTTCCTCGTTCTTTTCTTGTCGAACCTAGGTATTAAGGCTGTACACCATGATAAAGTGAGTAATGTGCTTACTTTTTCTATCTTGAATAGTTGTTGTAATAGTGTCTTTATTCTATTCTTGACTTCTTTGTTGAACAAGCCTACAAAATTATATAGATAGAGCATTTTAACTGCTGATACAGTTTTTTTTTAATGTATATGAAACGATTCAGGTTTTCCTTTTTTTTTTTCCATTTTACAGTTTATTTATTTAAATAGTGTCTACACCCAACATAGGCTCAAACTCATGACCCTGAGATCAAGAGTCACATGCTCTTCTGACTGAGTCAGCTAGCTGCTCCTCTGTTTATTTTTGATTCAGTTCTTTTGAGTTTCACTTTTTAGGAATTTGTTCATTTCATCCATATGTTCAAATTTATTATCATAAATAATTCATAATAAATTTATAGTATGTGTTTGTTTAATCTATGCAGCACTTCTTCATTTGTGCTGTTGTCTGTTTGTATTTCATTCTTTTTTTCTTCATCTGTCCTTGTTAGAGGTTAGTCAATTTCATTATTCTTTCCAAGGAAATGAGTTTTGACCTTGACATTGTTCATTCTCTTTATCACTTGCTCTCTATTGCTTTCTACATCAATGATTTCCATACTTCTACTTGAGGTTGATTTTACTGACTTTTTAAAATTTCTTAAGAGGGATGTTTAGCATATTAAATTTTGGTCTTTTCTCCTTAAAAATTGCCCTTGCAATAGGTAATAAACCTAACTACATGGTGCTTTACTTGAACCTTGTATATTTTTACATGTAGGGTTTTCTTTATTATTGTCTTATGAGTTTTGTAATTTTTAACTCTTTTTTTCTTTTACTCATAACTATTTAGATGTATCATTCTGAATATTCAAACAACTGAGATTTGTTAATGATATGGATTTCTGATGTAATTGAATTGGAGTCAGAGAATGTGTATGTATAGTGCCAGTCTTTTGACTTTGTTGAAACCTATGTTTCATGGCCTATTATATTTAGTTTATGGCCTATTATATTGTATATTATCATTTAGGTGAACATTGCATTAAGCTTGAAAATAATGTGTATTCTACAGGCAGTTATTGCAATGATTCTTGTAGATTTGAGACCACTGCTTCAGAGGGACAGTGGTCAAGTGCTGCCAGTAGACAGTGAAAGACAAAGGCAGATTTGCTTCATTGTTAAGGGCAGGAAGATATAATTCACATGGGGTCATAAATATGAACTATTAGCTTGGAACTTCTCAGTGCTTTCAAGAATATATTGAGATAACTTTTTAGTGTACATATAGAAACATTCCTCTTTAATAAGCAGAATTATAGTTTTTCTATTAAATAAAATAACTGATGAGCCCTTATACGAAAAGCACTAGAAAGAAAAAAATAAATTCTTGGGCAGCCCCAGTGGCCCAGCGGTTTAGCACCGCTTTCAGCCCAGGGCATGATCCTGGAGTCCCAGGATCGAGTCCCATGTTAGGTCCCTACGTGGAGCCTGCTTCTCCTTCTGCCTGTGTCTCTGCCTCTCTCTCTCTCTCTCTCTCTCTCTGTCTCTGTCTCTCATGAATAAATAAAATCTTTTAAAATAAATAAATAAATAAAATAAATAATAAATAAATAAATAAATAATTCCTTTCTTGATTTGTGTCAATTTTTTTAAACTAATCTTATAGTATGACCTTAGTATAAAACAACAATCTTTACAGTTTTCATTCTGGACCAGTCATTGAATTAAGAGCCTAGAGCCCAGAGTCAGACTACCTGATTTCAGATCTTGGCTCTTCTACTTAATAACTGTGACCTTCTGTACCTCAGTCTCTTGAAATGAGGATACTGGGTGTATCCACTGCCAAGTGTTATTTTAGGAGTAAAACTTGTTAATTGTGCTCCTTTTTTTTTTTAAGATTTATTTATTTATTATTATTATTATTATTTATTATTTATGATAGACATAGAGAGAGAGAGAGGCAGAGACACAGGAGGAGGGAGAAGCAGGCTCCATGCCGGGAGCCCGACGTGGGACTCGATCCTGGGACTCCAGGATCGGGCCCTGGGCCAAAGGCAGGCACTAAACCGCTGAGTAACCCAGGGATCCCCTAATTGTGCTCCTAATAATAGTAGCCAAAATTATGTAACTTTACTCTGCTATACACTGCTCTAAACCTTCACCATAAGTTAAATACTCACAACAACCCTGTGGGGCTGATTTTTAGGTTTGGGGAGGCTTAGAGGAAGCATAGAGATAGTAGTGAAATCTTTCCAGAACTGCTGCCTTTTGTTACTGAGGTGAGGGAATCACCCAAAGAGCTCCTCTCTGAGGATGACAGAGGTTTTCTGGGAAACAAGGGGAAGCATTTAGCAGGGGAAGAGGGATGGGTTTCTGAGGGATTTCACGGCTGTTAAAGATGATTTGATTTCCATCCATCCTTCACATATGATTAGCTTGGACTGCCGTAACAAAATATCATAGACCCGGGGGGCTTAGACAAGGTGACTGCCAACTCGATTTCTGGTGAGGGCTCCCCTCCTGGCTGCATGGCCGCCTTCTCAGGCTGTCCTTACCCAGCCTTTCCCTGGGAGTGCGTGTGGGACTTATAAGTCTTTCTTATAAGGCCACTGCTCTCTCAGATTAGGGCCTCATCCTTATGACCTCATTTAAACTTAATCAACTCGTAAAGATCCCCTCCCCAAATACAGCCACATTGAGGGTTAGGGCTTTCACATATGAATTTTGGGGGAATACAGTTCAGTCTGTAGCATCCCACCACCACCCCAAGGAACAAATATAGCATCTTCTAAGACTAAATATATTCTCTACTGCTTTCTAGTGAGTATCAGGTTTTGTTTTGTTTTAAAGTTATCACTGGAGTGGGTGGGTTCATATTTACATCACCAACAGGCTGATTCCAAAGTATCTGACATTTTTGTAGGCAGCAAGGTTGTATTATTTTGCTAAAAATAAGGCAGACAGTGGCATGGTTGTGGAGACCCTCAGAGTATGTCTTTCTGTGTGGTGGGAGATATGTACAATTACGCAGATGTACAAATCTGATATATTCATTCTTGTATTATACATATTTGAATATATAGATACAGTCTGGAAGTCATTCATTTAACAAATACGTAATTATCCTGCTATGTGTCAGGTACTGTAGATAGGCCTAGATAATATAGCAAAAAGCATAATAAAACAAGGTTTTGCCTTTATAGAGTATGTGCTATGGTAGAAGGATACATGCATAGGAAGGAGACAAATAGGGCAGCCCCGGTGGCCCAGCGGTTTAGTGCCACCTTCAGCCCAGGGTCCGATCCTGGAGACCCGGGATCGAGTCCCTGCATGGAGCCTGCTTCTCCCTCTGCCTGTGTCTCTGCCCCTCTCTCTCTCTCTCTCTGTGTCTGTCATGAATAAATAAATAAAATCTTAAAAAAAAACAAAAACCAAGAAGTAGACAAATAACATAGCAAGTGTCTATGTGCTGTGAAGAAAACAATACAGAAAGGTAAGGTGACTGAGTAGCAATCTTGGAGAAAATTTTAGAAAAGTGATAGGAAAGAAAGAGTGTGAGCCAGGGAATTTTCTCAGAGACAAACATTTTGGACAGAGTGGGTGAAATATAAAATACAAAGGCCCACTAGTTAGAATGTTCTTGGCAAGTCGTATAAGGGTGATACCCACGGGTTCTGGGGTCCCATTGCCTGGAAATGCTCAATAAATGTTAGGTATTGCTGTTACTATAGTCATTATGGTCTAGATATAACTGCACAAAACAAAACTTTTTTGCACAAATGTACTCTTGTTGAAAGCTAAATTGTTGCAGGGATCAGCTTGCCTCTCCGCTGAAAATCAAGATAATTTATTTTTTCCAAGTCACTCCTTAGTTTATATACACTAAAAGGGTAATACTGTATTTCCCTAAGTTTTCCACCCAAGTATTCTTACTTGCAAAGAAAGTTGAACCCAAAGGGTGTGTGTGCATGAGTGTGTATGTGTGTGTGTGTTCTGACCTTTCCATAAAGGGAACATTTTTTTGAAATCTCTTGTTTTCTTCTAAAGATTCATGGCAGTCTTCTGTTGTTCTAAAGACTATATTTGTGCTTATTTTAATATTTAAATAATGTCTTAAATGTCATGTCTGTTTGTGGCTTTGAATACCCTTGCCCCCAGGTACATTGCCTGGCCTGCACCAGTATGAAAAGCCCTGGACTAGAGCCATGTGGTGTATATTCTGGCTTACATTCAGCGGTAGGCTAATGTTACCTGAGGGTATTGGAGTGTGGGCTGGTTTCACTGTTCAGTATCCTGTAAAGCGAAACACAAGAATGTTCAACTTCCTTCCATAAATTATATATAAAGTAAAACCCAAGAAACTGCAGTTCCCCCCCCCCCCCCCCAGAATGAGCAATATAGAGCAAAGCCTAAAAAAGTCCAATCTGCTGTCAAGAATGAACAGTGAAACTCATCCCGTCACTATCAATTGAATCACCAGGTACAAGGTGTAGGAACAGACCTTTTCCCCAAGTCACTTTTATTTGACTTTGCAATTCATAATGTGACAGTCAACTTTTACAGGCCAGTTTTCTTTTGAAATTATTTTTTATTAAATTAATATTAAAATTAACTTGGCTGCCATTGAATATTTATTAATCGTGTGTGTTGGTGACTCCAGCAAGGCACTGGTGCTGCTATACCCTTCACTTGCATCCTGGTCCTGGCTCTGTGCTGCTCAGAATCCTTCTCAACACCACGCTCCAGGAAGTTGTTACTAATTAATTAGAGCTGCCCTAGAGATGAAACTCATTTGCTAACTCTGTTAAGTATACATGAACTTCTTTGGATAATTGGGAACCAGCTATAAAATGGTGAACTCTGATTATTATTCTTTTAGTTGTATATACTTTTAATATCATAAAACATGTTCAGAATCCTAGAATGTTCAGAATAAAACATGAATTTTATTTCTAGGATACTAAGTGAAATATATTGGAAGTTTTTAATCAAATTGAAAATGGTATATTTTTTTTTATAAATTTATTTTTTATTGGTGTTCAATTTGCCAACATATAGCGTAACACCCAGTGCTCATCCCATCAAGTGCCCCCCTCAGTGCCCATCACCCAGTCACCCCCACCCCCACCTCCTTTTCTATCACCCCTAGTTTGTTTCCCAGAGTTAGGAGTCTCTCATGTTCTGTCTCCCTTTCTGATATTTCCCACTCATTTTTTCTCCTTTCCCCTTTATTCCCTTTCACTATTTTTTATATTCCCCAAATGAATGAGACCATATGATGTTTGTCCTTCTCCGATTGACTTATTTCACTCAGCATAATACCCTCCAGTTCCATCCACCTTGAAGCAAATGGTGGGTATTTGTCATTTCTAATAGCTGAGTAATATTCCATTGTATACCTAGACCACATCTTCTTTATCCATTCATCTTTCGATGGACACCGAGGCTCCTTCCACAGTGTGGCTATTGTGGACACTGCTGCTATAAACATTGGGGTGCAAGTGTCCTGGCGTTTCACTGCATCTGTATCTTTGGGGAAATCCCCAGCAGTGCAATTGCTGGGTCCTAGGGCAGATCTATTTTTAACTCTTTGAGGAACCTCCACACAGTTTTCCAGGTCACATTCCCGCAAACAGCGCAAGAGAGTTCTCCTTTCTCCACATCCTCTCCAACATTTGCTGTTTCCTGCCTTGTTAATTTGCCCCATTCTCTCTGGTGTGAGGTGGTATCTCATTGTGGTTTTGATTTGTATTTCCCTGATGCAGGTGATGCAGAGCATTTTCTCATGTGCATGTTGGCCATGTCTATGTCTTCCTCTGTGAGATTTCTGTTCATGTATTTTGCCCATTTCATGATTGGATTGTTGGTTTCTTTGGTGTTGAGTTTAATAAGTTCTTTATAGGGATCCCTGGGTGGCACAGCGGTTTGGCGCCTGCCTTTGGCCCAGGGCGCGATCCTGGAGACCGGGGATCGAATCCCACGTCGGGCTCCCAGTGCATGGAGCCTGCTTCTCCCTCTGCCTATGTCTCTGCCTCTCTCTCTCTCTCTCTCTCTGTGTGACTATCATAAATAAATAAAAATTAAAAAAAAAAAAGTTCTTTATAGATCTTGGATACTAGCCCTTTATCTGATACATCATTTGCAAATATCTTCTCCCATTCTGTAGGTTGTCTTTTAGTTTTGTTGACCGTTTCTTTTGCTGTGCAAAAGCTACTTATCTTGATGAAGTCCCAATAGTTCATTTTTGCTTTTGTTTCTCTTGCCTTCATGGATGTATCTTGCAAGAAGTTACCGTGGCCAAGTTAAAAAAGCTGTTGCCTGGATTTTGATGGAATCTTGTCTAGGATTTTGATGGAATCTTGTCTCACATTTAGATCTTTCATCCATTTTGAGTTTATCTTTGTGTATGGTGCAAGAGAGTGGTCTAGTTTCATTCTTCTGCATGTGGATGTCCAATTTTCCCAGCAGAAAATGGTACATATTTTTGAGTTAAGTCATGATTTTGAATGGGGTTGATGTTCTTGGCGTGAACTTTTTTTTTTTTTAAAGATTTATTTAAGGGAGAGTGTGAGTCGAGGGAGAGACAGAGAGGGAGAGAGAGACAGAGAATCCTGAAGCAGACTTTCCCCCTGCGCACAGAGCCCAATGTGGGCTCAATCCCAGTGCCCTGAGATTGTGACCTGAGCCAAAACCCAGAAGTTGGACGCTTAATGGACTGAGCTACCCAGTGGCCCCAGCATGAACTCTTTCTTAACAGGAAAGCTGAACAACTGGTGAATATGAAATTAAGATAATGGATGCAGACATAAAAAGGAAATACTAATAAACTGTTCTCAAGTGTCTTCTCCAGGTACCTGTATTTCAGACACTCATGTAAATGGGAACAGTCGATGTGCCACTTGTCCATCATCAGAAATTCTGAATAATTTGTTTCCCTAGTTTGAGTTATGTAATACTTGAAAGTAACAAAGTTAAGTTTCTTTTAAATAGTGGGTCAATTTATTTAGGTTTTAGGTATTTCATTAGTCCGAATCTGGGAACTTCTTCTCTGATATGCGTGTTATGTGTTGAAGTGGTTACAGAGATAATAATGTGAGGTAATAGTCTGATGAAATGTGACTATTTTGACTTGAATAAGTAATAACTGTTTACTGTGAAACTTTTGTGTTCAATTTAGTCTCCTATTTTAGCATTTCAATTGCAAATTGGAAAAAATTTACAAATTTAGAGAGGGTTTTATTAGAAGATTAGTACTGAAATGTACTTGTGCAAAGAAAACTGCTTGGCATTAATTTTGTAATTTCACAGCATTGCTAAATCATTCTTTGAAGGTTAAAATTAATATTTGAAAGTAATAATTAAGGCCACGGCTGCCAGGACTAATTGAAATTTTTGTAGAGCGAAAATGTATGATCCCAGACGTCATTACTCATTCAGGATATGTCTTACTAATAAGAGATTATTCTGGTTTCAGTTGTTTTCATACTGTTTATAACAGGACAAGATTTGTTTAATGATGTTTGTTGTACATGAAATGCTATTCATTGTATATACATATTGCATTATAATTAGAAGATAATTATAAACAAACATGATTATTTTTGAATTGGAGAAGGTGTCACCTCATTAACATCTAGCACATTCTCAAAGCCACTGTGCTTTTCTTGTATTTCTAAGAACTGGTTAGATTTGTTTTATTTAGCTGATGAAATCAGACCCAAAATATCCCAACCCAGGGAAGTATAGGCAAGCTAGAAGAATTTTTTGTGCTTCTTTAGTGTTTGGACTCCCATCAGTGGAGAGACGGTTTAATGAAGTTAGCCCCATAGTTGAGAAACAGAACCCTGGTAGTTGAGTATGGTTCTAATCCTGGCACTATGGGTTACTAACTAGCCGTATGGCAAGTTTCTTTGCCTGTTCCCTCATAGGCTTGTTTCAGGGATTAAATGTGTGTTAATAAAATGTTTAGGATCATCACTGCATCATAGCTCCTGAATATAAATGACTTTTAAATAAATAAAAAACCTCCAGGCAATATTTATTTATTTTTATTTTTTAAAGATTTTTAGAGAGAGAGAGAAAGCATGGGGTAAAAGAGCAGAGAGAGAGAGAAACTCAGACTCTGCAGTGAGCACAGAGCCCTACGTGTGGCTCGATTTTATGACCCTGAGATCACTAGCTCAGCTGACACTAAGAATCAGAGGCTAAACCGAGCCACCCAGGTGCCCCCAGGCAATATTTATTTTTAAGCTTTTTTGAAAATACACTTGGCAAATATTTTTTCTTTTTTTGTTGTTGCAAAGATGATAGATCAGTATTAAAGAAGAATTTAAAAATAATTATCCATATAAACAAGATGTGGTATATATATCCAATGGAATATTAGTCATCAAAAAATGAGACCTTGCTATTTGCAATGATGTGGATGGAGCTAGAGGGTATTATGCTAAGCAAAATAAGTCAATCAGAGAAAGACAATTATCATATGATCTCACTCATGTGGAATTTAAGAAACAAAACAGAGGATCTTAGGAGAAGGGAGGAAAAAATAAGATGAAATCAGAGACGGAGACAAACCATAAGAGACTCTTAGCCATAGGAAGCAGACTGAGGGTTGCTGGAAGGGAGGTTGGTAGGGGGATAGGATAACAAGGTGATGAGCATGAAGGAGGGCATGTGATGTAATGAGCACTGGGTGTTATATAAGGTTAATTAACATAGGTTAATTAATTGAATTTAAATAACTTTAAAAAATCAGTAAAAAAATAATTATCCATGTGACCAATTTTTAAAAATAATGTCTGCATATTATCTTTTAATTATTATTTACTAGTATGCATATTTTATATTATTGAAATTATTATATATAGTAATCACTGTAGGTAACTGAATACAAATACAGTTGGTCCATCCTAGTTACCTGCTTGCTCAGGAGTGGGTTGGGGCTAGTGGCTGCAAACATAGCCACATTGGGGGGGGGGGGTGGTCATGAGGCGCTAAGCAACTGAAGAAACAGAACAGTGAGCCTTCTCCTACTCTGTGAGTGATCTTTCTCGACAAGAAGTATATGTTTATTAAACAAGTAGAATCACGGTGTCACTGACAGCCATTTACCCAGTACTGCAAAGAAGCCATCTCCTTCAGGGATTTGAGCTGAGATAATGATGCATTAGGAAGAGTATTGGACCGCAGGGCCAAGGGAAATGCAGTCTTGTCCACTGGTCTGAGCTGAAGGACCTTGGACAAGCTTTCTAGGTCTGGATAAAGTAAGGTGTCAGATCAGTTGGTGTTCTTTTTTCCACCCCTAAATTTATGTTGCTCTAAGATGTAAAGCTGCTATTTGATATTTTTGTTTTGACATAATGCTTATTTAAGATATCAAGATATTTTGAGTTTTGCTTCTTGCCCCCCTCATCCTATATAGTTTATTTTTTAAAAAAAGATTTTATTTATTTGTGAGAGACACAGAGAGAGGCAGAGACACAGGCAGAGGGAGAAGTAAGCTCCCTGTGGGGAGCCCGATGTGAGACTCGATCCCAGAACCCTGGGATCATACCCTGAGCCAAAGGCAGATGCTCAACCACTGACCCACCCAGGTGCCCCACTATATAGTTTTTAACAGTGTGAATAGAACAAGTAAAAAGTATGTTTATCAAAATTGCCCTGTAGCAGTTTGCTTGAAAAATGATCTCCAAAAGGAAGAACTGCATGTGTCCAATTTTTTAAAAAGTGAAAAAATGGGTTTTTTTGGCCATCAGAAATACTTGAGGAATCAAAGCGATTTTCCCTTTTTGAAATTGACAAAGCCTTAAAAACATCATTACACTCAGTGCTGGACATAATGCAGGGAAATATAAGCACATAGTAGTAGTGAGACTGTAAATTGGTAGATTATTTCTGGAACAAATGGTGTGGAAAAGAACACTTTTCTGGTCTGAACTTAATTAAAAATTAAGATTTGTATAAGGCAATAAACTGCCACTAATTCTAATATATATGTGTGTGTATGTATATGTGTATATAGAGATGTGTGTGTGTGTGTATAGATAAAGGTGTATATACACACACACACAAAATCTGTATCTCCTCAGATTGTCATCCCTGCCTTCATCTCTTACCACTGTTGAGTGCACATTTCTGACTTCACTGTCCCGGATGTACCCAGTTCCTCAGGTTTTGAAGTTTTGGTTTGAGGACTTTTAAGGACTTGCTATGATGCACATAGTGGTAACCTCCTTAGTTGGATATTTCATTGATGGCAGGAAGGTCTTGGTACCAGCTTGGCTTGTGTCTACCCCAGACTCTGCCAAGGCAGAAGTTGAAGTTGTTTATCTTTTAGAGGTACCTAAAACAATTCACTGTCAGGGTGATGGTGTCTGTCTTCTGTTCCTCCTACGTGTGGGGTCTCACACTGAGTGGGTTCTGGTGGAACTGGTGAGTGTATGTCAGTAGAGGGCTGGTCTCTTGAGCCCCTAACAAATTGGGCCATGATTTCATTCTAATTGTCAGCCTTGGGTGTTGGTAGAGCTGGACTTTGAGAGGACACCATTCCAGAGAATAAGAGGAAGGGGTGTCTTCCCTAACTGGCTAAATACTCTCAGCCTAGGCCAGTAACTACTAGTTTGAACACTTCAGTCAAGTGTCTACTGTATTTATTTGCAGAACTGTTACTCCCATTGTCTTGACCTGAGACAGAATGGTTGCAAAGATATAAAGTGTAACGAGCCTCCTCCAGAACACAATCTGTCCACTTCAGGATTTTGGATGAGCACTTTCCATAGTTGGGGCAGGGGAAGGCAGATGTGGGTCTGGACTCAGTTATGATAAAGAGAACAGCTAGTTTTGTTAAACCTTCTTCAGTTGACTTGGTAATTCTAAGAAAAGCCTTAAAAGCGAGATATAGGAAATTCAGGGTCCTCAGGAGTTCTCCATGCCCCAAGTGCCATGGGTTTGGCAGAATGATGCTTTCTCTGGGACAGAACGGGGAAGGCTCACTTTGGATCTTTGTGTGTATGGGCCAGCCTGCCCATGAGGGCATCGTATGGCCTGGGTGGATGCCAGGGCCTTCTGGATGTCTGTTTGTCAGCAGGGTGGTGCTGGGGCTGCTGATGTGACAGTACATTGTCAGCGGGAGAGGACTGCCAGGACGGGTAGCCACCAGCTGTGGTCTGGGAAGTGAGCCAGTGAACTCAAAAGTTGAATCTACACAGCTGGGCAGTTGAAGGAGCTGGAGTGACAAACAGGGAAGGAGAGGTAAGCAAGGACCAGAAAATGGGATAAGGAATCACAAGAGGGTGCTGCATGTAACCCCTCCTATTTCTAGATCTGTAGTTCTCAAACTTCTTTTTTTTATAAGTATTTTTTTTTAATTTATTTATTCAGAGAGAGAGAGACTGAGAGGCAGAGACACAGGCAGAGGGAGAAGCGGGCTCCACGCAGGAAGCCCGACGCGGGACTCGATCCTGGGTCTCCAGGATCAGACCCCGAGCTGCAGGCGGCGCTAAACCGCTGCGCCACCGGGGGTGCCCTGTAGTTCTCAAACTTTAATGTTCTTAAGAAACACTTGGAAAGGGTAGTCCGGGTGGGGTGGCTCAGCGGTTTAGCACCACGTTCGGCCCAGGGCGTGATCTTGGAGACCCGGGATCGAGTCCCACATCGGGCTCCTTGCGTGGAGCCCGCATCTCTCTCTGCCTGTGTCTCTGCCTCTCTCTCCCTTTGCGTGTCTCTCATGAATGAATAAATAAAATCTTTAAAAAGAAAAAAGAAACACTTGAAAAGCCTGTTAAAACATAGCTTCCTGGGTTTATCCCAGAGATTCTGATTTGTTACGTTGAGCTGGGGTTCACAGTGAATTTGCATTTCTAACAGGCTCACTGTTGGGATCAGTGCTGTGTCCACGCTGGAAGAACCACTCTTCTCCATCTACCGTGTATCATAGGCAAACTTTTGTTATCCCTCCAATCTCAGTGTTTCTGGAGAGAAAAGAAAGAAAAAGGAACTTTTGAGTTCTTTTTCAATTCCAGATGCTTATATATATGATATAGCATCACTTAATTTTCACAAACATTAAGGTGTATAATCTGTGTTTTCCATGAGGCTCAGACAGACCAAATAATTTGCCCAGAGCCACAGAGCTAGTTTGTGTTATGACTGGTTTTCTGAGTTAATGCCAAATCCTATTGTAACTCATATTATTTTCCTTATAAGTGACTGCACAACAGGATAGAATTTGGGGCAGTGGAGGGAGCCTTCCCATCTGTGATAAGGAACACTCAGGTTACTCTGGTGTTATAGATTGTCCATTCATCAAGACCTAATCTATGGCAGTTGTACCAAATGAATTTAGGGATTTGTAGTGGGAAAAACCTCTTCAAGTTTTTGCTGAAAAATGTAAAAGGATGATATTAAAAGAATAATGAAATTTTAAAAGTTTAGGGTTGAGCTGATAATGGTACAGAAATTTCTGGCATGCTTTACTTAGGATTACAGTTAAATCTTCTGAGAGATTTTGGGTGATGTTAAAACAAAGGCTGTCCAAATCGTTTCTTCTTCTTCTTTTTTTTTTTTTTTAAAGGTTTTATTTATCCATGAGAGACAGAGAGAAGCAGAGACATAGATAGAGGGAGAAGCAGGCTCCCTGGCCGGGGGCGGAGGAGAGTTGCCTGATGAGAGGACTAGATCCCAGAACCCCAGGATCATGACCTGAGCCAAAGGCAGATGCTCAACCACTGAGCCACCCAGGTGTCCCCAAATAATCTCCTTTAAGTTCTCTTTTCTGAAGCTTCGTAAAGATGAACATAAAAGCATATCAAGACAAGTATAAGAACAATAAGGTGGCACATATTTTTCAGCGATGAAATATGTATTTGCACATGCTAATGAATCTCATTCTGTTTCATTGTTCGATATGAATGGGAACAGCCTTTATAAAATGAATACTTAGAATGATTGAACTGAATAATCCTTTTGTTTTGAGTAGTTAAAAAAATAAAAGTAGGTTATAAGAAATTTTAGAACTCTGTGAAATTATAGCTCTGCAGTGAGTTGATCTTACTAAAACCGCCCTTAAACTCTGGTTTACCTTGCTGAGTACAAAAGACACGCGGAGCGTGTGAGATGGTGGCTGTCCCCCAGCGATGTAGGTGCGCACGTTTACCCCATCATGTGGAAATACCTGTCCGGACCAAACAGTGTGGTGGTGGTGGGTGTGTGTGTGTGTGTGTGTTTTTTTTTTTTTTTAATATAAAGTTCTACTGAAGAATATTGTTGTTGTTTTAAGGATTTATTTATTTGTTTATTCACGAGAGACACACAGAAAGAGGCAGAGACCCAGGCAGAGGGAGAAGCAGGCTCCCTACAGGGAGCCCTATGTGGGACTCGACCCCAGGACCCCGGGATCACACCCTGAGCCAAAGGCAGATGCTCAGCGACTGAGCCACCCAGGTGGCCCTACTGAAGAATATTGTTAAAGACAAACCAGCCTTACCCCCAGGATTCATTTGGCGATGATGAATCCCATATTTCGATCGCTGCTAAGAAATATTGCGATGGAGGACAGACACTCAGAATAGAAAACCTACTTTAATCTTATTTAAGTTAGATGTAGAGGGGAGCCTGCTTCTCCCTCTGCCTATGTCTCTGACTCTCTCTGCATGTCTTTTATGAATAAATAAAATCTAAAAAAATAAATTAGATGTAGATCTTAGATTTTTAACTAGGTCACAAAATAAATTTTAAAATAAAAATGAAATAATAATAAAATAAAATAAATAAATTTTAAGGTTAACCGCACTGCTTCAGTATCCTCCTCATTTTAACATGAGATAATGAGCACCGAGAAGCCTTGCTTTTCTTGTTAAGTGTGACATTGACCGAACTCTGCGTTTTGGCTCCCTGCTGCCTTCCCCGAGGCCCCGCGGCCTGTCCCTCTACCCGGATGGCACTGTTAGCCAAAGTAAGGAGACCCTGGGTTCAGCGAGTGATGGTCCTCTTCATTCCTGTGTCTGTCCTAGTCCTTGCTTGGTTCTGAGAGGCTTCATCCCTGTCCCTGTGCCACTTCTCTTCCCAGCTTCACCTTCCCACAGCCAGGACTTTCCTCCTCAAGGTGGAATCTCGAGAAGCTCTTTTCCCCAAACCAGGGTATCCTAAATGAATGAGAAGAAAAGATCAGAAAAGCATGGGAGTATAGATGAGTAATTAAGAATACCCGCCCCCCAAACCACCTTCTCAGCCCCACAGTAAGGTGAGAGATTTCCTTTTGAAGAAAAGGCAGGGCAAATGTGAGCCTTTTGGAGTCCCTCCAGCATAACTTGAAATAAGAAGTACTAAACAGTCAAGGAATTTAAAGACCTCCTGGAGAGTCCTGGCTTTTTTTCAAAATGACCTCTTCAATCGCCTTTGCTAAAAAGAAGTTTTAAAGGGGCACCTGGATGGCTCTGTCAGTGAAACACCTGCCTTTGGCTCTGGTTGTGATTCCTGGGTCCTGGGATCCAGCCCCATGTCAGGCTCCCTGCTCAGCGGGGAGTCTGCTTCTCCCTCTCCCTCTGCCTGCCGCTCCCCCTGTTCATGGTCTCTCCCTCTCAAGTAAATAAATAAAACCTTTTTAAAAAGGTATTAAATTCAAAATTATTTTTAAAAAATTGGGAGAGAGGCAGGAGAAAAGGACTGTGTTACTGAAGCTCTAAGCAACCACAGCGCATACGACTAACGACTAATCTGGAATTACCTTTAGAATCTTACTCTTCTATTTTTAAACATTTTTATTGTTTAAAAATACACACATGCACAAATGACACATAAAACAAACGTGTAGCTTAATGAATTTTTGTAAAGAGAGTACCCTTCTAACACCACCCAGAACACTAGAGCTTTGGCAGCCACCCCAGAAACCTTCTATAGCCCTTCCCATAAAACCAGTTGTCCTGATGAAGCTACAAATACCATGGGCTGATTCTTTTTTTGCAAAAATGCTCTCTTAGTATTTTTTAATCCACAGCTTTTCTCTTCATCCTGTTTTTTCTGATAGCATCTTCATTGTACAATTCCATATTTCTTTTAAATTGATAGAGATTTGTTCAAATATATATCCACACACACATACATACATACATACATACATACATACATACTACTTATGCATATTTTGGTGATGGAAAGCATACAACATTTGAGATGTTTCTTAGTGAGATTGAAAAAGTGATCAGTGTTTGAGCGGTTGATGCTCAGTGTCTAGATCTATGAATTGGGTGTTGTAAAAATGATGATCTTTTCTATAATTTCCTTTCACCTGCTGCTTGGTTACATATTAGTACAGAGGTCAAGGCAGGCTTCTAGGGTGCTGGGACCTATTATTAGCTATAGGATTCTCTTGGCCATCTGGTGAGGGCCATTCGATAGGCACGTGTCTTGGTTCTTGGGTTGGACAAGGAGCGAGTGGTCCTTGCTTATGAGTTACCCTGTTGTTACTGGTGAATTCTTTTTTCAGAAGACTGGACTCTGTGTCTTTTCATTTAAGCCACCCATGTTTTTTTTTGTTTGTTTTTAATCTATTCCTATTTGTTGGCAGATATAAAGACTTTTTTCACTATATGCGACCATTAAATATCATCCGGTCCTATCTCTTGCCTTCAGTGGGTTAGGTTAGGTGGAAAGTTTAAAGTCCTCACAGATGCTCACAGATGCCAAAGTTATTAATTAAAAAAAGAAAGAGTTTTAGAACAATAATCTCAAAAATTAAATCTTCATGTAAGTATCTGTATATAAGCAATCCATGTAAATTGGAATATAGAATTAGGATATATTAATGCAGTTACTTTCCTTAAAGTTTCACAAATGACAATGGAGATGGAGAAACATTGCTTGTCTCTTGGACTCTGGAAAGTATCAGTATAGTTGGACTTAGTGATAGAGATGAAAGTTATCTGTTCTTGTTTCTCTTATAAGAAAGAAAAGAATCGAACATTTATTTCCTTTAGGTCTGCTGATTTGTGTCTATTGTATATTTTTTATCTTCAGAATAACTTTGGACTGTGGGTGTTATTTAAAAGCTCCAAGAGGTTAAGTACCTTCCCTGAGGGATCCCTGGGTGGCTCAGTGGTTTAGTGCCTGCCTTTGGCCCAGGGCGTGATCCTGGGGTCCGGGGATTGAGTCCCTCATCAGGTTCCCTGTGTCTCTGCCTCTCTCTCTGTGTTTCTCATGAATAAATAAATAAAAAATCTTAAAAAAAAAAAAAAAGAAAAAGTACCTTTCCTGAGGTCACTAGGGTGGAGAACAGACTGGCAGGGATTCAAGCCCTGCCTCAAGGCCTGGGTGGAGCTCTCTGTGCTTCACCACCTCTCAGGGACAGGAATATGAAGACTGAGTACATATACCAGATACTTTTTCATGGTAACCCAGCTAACATGTTCTATTTTGTGTGTTTTTATTTCATTTTGGTTTTAAAAGACACTATAATTCTACTTAGAACTAAAATAAACATTTAAAATGTGTGCCTGCTTAAACATGATTATTGTTATTAAAGGAAAATATCCATACTATATTAATGTTATTTTTTATTAAACTTATAATCGAAAAGTCAGTTTTTAGTAATATTGCCCTACAAATAATCATGATTAATGGGCTTGCTGTGTTAACAGTGACTTAACAGTAGCTCTTAAAAGCAAAATAATAAATTTTAAAAATCCAAATAATCATTTAATACTGTTTAGACTGCATTGTAAGTATTAGCCATAAAGTATGCAATTAAAATATTATACTTTGTTGTTAATTCTTAGACCTCATTCATTTGATCTTTTTTGCTGCATTTGTATTTGCATAACAGTTGGAAGTGTGAGCTTTTGGAGATCCATCTGTTTGAATTCTGGCTCTGCCTCTCCCTGGCTGTGTGATTTGGAGCAAGTTACTTAACCTCTCTGGGGCCTCAGGTTCTTCCTCTGTGAAGTTGTAGGAAGACCTAACTCACAAGTTTGTCAGTGAGGGTTCTGTGATTACATATGTGCTCAAAATGTGTTAACTATGACTGTAATTACCTTGAATTGGAAAAACTGATTCATGTGCCATTCTTGAAGATTTTCGTCCCCAAGGAATATCTTTTTTACTTTTCTGGATGAAACATTTTACATGGAAATGGTCAACTACTTTTGCTACATCCTCAGCATCCTGACTAAATATTGATTCTTATAAATATATATTGAGCCTGCAAATTGGGCTGGGAGCTGCTGATAGAGCGATAAATAATAGTTTGCTGGCAAAGCTCTCAGTCCACTGTGGGGAGGGAATGAATGATTTTCACATGTGGAAATGGTACAGGGAATAAGGGGAGTTCCTCTCGGTTTAAGATGAATTTTATCGTTGGAGACGCTTGAGGGTTGTAGATGTCATCTTTTCAACTGCTTTTTCCCTCTTTTTGTTTTAGAGGAAATTAAGAGGAAACACATTTTTAAATTTTTCTCATTTGAGCTGGACTGTTTGTTTTGTGGAAGTGGACTGCAATGACAGGAATTGCTTTCTTTTTTAGGGGTACCTGAGTGGGTCAGTCAATAGTGTCCAACTTTTGATCTCAGCTCAGGTCTTGATCTTAGGGTTGTGAGTTCAAGCCCTGTGTTAGGCTCCATGCATGATGTGTAGCTTACTTAAAATAAACAAACAAATGGGAGAATTTCTTCCTTTTTTTTTTTTTTTTAATTACCTTACTTTTAAAATTTAGATGTGGTTGTGGACCTGTATTGTTATGTTAGCTTCAGGCATACAGCATAATGATTGTTTGTGTGTAATGCGAAATGATCCCAGTAAGTCTAGTTAACATCCCTCACCCTACAGTCACCCCCAGAGAATATCTCGAAATGTTCTTAAAGCCCTTGTCCTGAATGGAGAGGAAAAGAGACACCATATACAAGCTTTGAGTTTTCCCCAGTGCTGGATTTCTGCACTCACTAGCAGCATCCTCATTTCTGTAACAAATGGATCCGTCTTCAATAGAGACATACCTTTTGTTACCGCTGTACTTTGAACATGTGATAACATTTCACCAATTTAGCAGTATCTAATTAAACAATTTTTTATCATTTGGATTGGATGAAGTTCACCCTTCTGTCTGTGGTGGCAATATTTGCTGAATATCCTCCCTGGGTGGGATATTCCATTGTATTATAGAATAGGCGCGTGTCAGGTACTTGCAAAGCTGGAGCAATAAAAAAATGAAAGAAGGCAGGAGTGGTGGGCAAGAATTAGACAATTGATGATTTAAAAAATCAGAACTCTGTAGGGCTTCTCTATTCTTTCTCCATCCCTTCATGGAATTGATGGGCCTCTAGGTGGGCTCCGAGGATGGTCAGGGCAAGTGTTAGGAATCAGCAGAGACACAGTGGCTGGTCTTGGCTGAAGGGAGATTGGAGAACAAGGTTGGAAAAGAAGCTGGAGACTAGATAGTAGGAGACCCTGGATATTTGGGCTAAGATATTTGAGCCCAACTGCTTATAAAAATAGTCTTTCGAAGAGTTTTGATCAAAGAGTGATGGCATGGAACATGTATTTTAGAATGCAGAATGTAGAGGAGCGTAGCTAGAAAAGTTGAAAAGGAGAGTGCCTGGCAGGAGGGAGACTGGTGGAGATAATATTATGATAAGCTAGGGATGATACGGACTCCGTGGTCCCATGCTGGTATTGGGATGGAGTCATGTAAGACTTGTGCCATTATGCTTTCCTCTGTTGGCAGTCTGTTGGACCATATGCACTTGAAAGTAATAATATGTACTTAAAAAAAATCATATGATATACACTGTTTGCTTGGTTCTTCTCTATATGAGTGTACGTCAAATACAGAATCTATTTGTAGTCATTGTCGCAAGAACACCCAAGGGGAGGCTGAAGTAATGTATCCCTGTGCCACCAGGCAAGGTTGGTGATTTAAATCAGAAATTTCCAGCCTGTATGGTGGAGCCTGATTACTTTACATGGTTGTTTACTGTTTTGGTTTGTTGATTTCAGAATTCAGATTTTTTTAGATGATATGCTAGCATAATTTATGAATTTCCAATTCTCTTTTGTTCTTTATTCTTTTTTTAATTTTTTAATTTTTTATTTATTTTTTTAATTTATTTATGATAGGCACACAGAGAGAGGCAGAGACACAGGCAGAGGGAGAGGCAGGCTCCATGCAGCGGGAGCCCGACGTGGGATTCGATCCCGGATCTCCAGGATCGCGCCCTGGGCCAAAGGCAGGCGCTAAACCGCAGTGCCACCCAGGGATCCCTGTTCTTTATTCTTTAATTATACTTCTGTCTACACTGCCCTGGCCTTTTTGTTCCCAGCGGTTGAATTAAGGACTTGGCCAAAAAGTACACATTGGAAGGGCGGGCAAAATTTCTCTCTTTTTCTTTAACTTCTTATTTTGAAATCATTTCAGACTTACTGAATAGTTGCAAAAAGAGTACAGAGAATCCTGGGTGCACCCTTCACTGAGATTCCTCAAATGGTAACATTTTACCACCTTTGCTTTATCATCCTCTCTGTCTTCCTCTTCTCCTCCCTGGGTACTCACTCCCTTAGACATAATAATTTTTGTTCTGAACCATTTGAGACTAAGTTGCAGACCTGATACCCTTCAGCTCTAAACACTTCAGTGTGCATTTCCTAAAAACAAGGGCATTCTCTTATACATAGTCATAGTACAATGATCTGTTTCTTGTGCTTTGTGCTCGCTTCGGCAGCACATATACTAAAATTGTTTCTTGTACTTTATTCAAGTTGTGCTAAATTACCCCACTTACTGTCCTTTATAGGACACCCCCCTCCCCAGTCCACTCTACAACTTTCAGGCTCACCTGTTCTATTTAGTTGTAATATCTCTTTTTTCCCCCTCAATCCAGAATAGTTTCTCAGTATCTGTCTTTCCTTAAATGAAAATGAAAATGAACTTAACATTTTTCAAAGAGTACAGATCATTTGTTTGGTATAATGAATGTCCCTCAATTTGTGTTTGTCCAAGACTTAATTGTGATTAGATTCAGATTATCTGCATTTTTGCTACAAATCCTATAGAAGCGATCTTGTGTGCTTCTGTGGTGCATCGTGTCAGACGGAACATGCCATCTGTGTCTCCCACTGCCTGTGAGTTGTTAACTGTGGTCTCTTGTGTGGGGGGGTGTTCAACAGGGTTGTGACAGCGTCATCCCCTAGTACAGTTGCTCCGCGGGATGGCTTGAGGGAGTCAGGGAGGATGGATGTGGCCCCCAGTGGTTGAAAAGTTATTTTGTCTTTAAGATTTCTAAATTTCCCTTTCTTGCTTTTTTTTTTTTTTAAAGCTTTACCATGCACTTTCCAAAGTGTGACTCTCTTTTACCTTTACCTTATTTTCCCCCCAAATAGTTGCCTTTCTAAGACTGCCTCCTGTTGTAGTTTTGTTAGCCTCTTTCTTTCTTCCTTTGTTTCTTTCTTTCTTTTGATTGTTTTTATTTATTTAATCATGAGAGATACAGAGAGAGAGGCAGAGGGAGAAGCAGGCTCCCCATGGGGAGCCACGATCCCGGGATCACGACCTGAGCCAAAGGTAGATGCTCAACTACTGAGCTACCCAGGCGTCCCTGTTAGCCTGCTTCTTGTAGTTCTATCTCTAACCCATTAGTATAAGGTGGACTTTCTCTCTGAGACAGTGACTTTAGATCACTTTTTAAGGCCATAGCTACCACTGTCTTCTTTTTTCTACTCGGTGTTTTTTTTCCAGAATCCCCTATTCCTCTGACATAGCGCTTACAGCAGGGACATGAGGTATACAGTCAGTTCTGCTGTAATGCAATATATGCAGTTCTAAGAAATCGTCATGCTGTGCAAAATTGCACAATAAAAACCACAGTGCTTGTGGGAAAAATGGGTTTGAGGGGCATGTATTTGTTTGCTGAGACTACCGTAAGGAAATACCACAGGCTGGATGACTCGAACAACAGAAATGTATTTTCTCACACTTTTGGAGGCCAAAAGTCAGAGATCAAGGTGTTGTCAGCAGGGTTGGTTTCTTCTGACACCTGTCTCTTGGCTTGTCACCTGTCTCATGGGCTTCCCCTCTGTGTGTCTCTGTCCTCATGTCCTCTTCTGATCAGGACACCAGTTGTGTTGGGTTAGGACCCACCTGGATGACTTCCTTTTACCTGAGTTACCTTTTTAAAGACCCTATCTCCAAATACAATCACATTCTGAGGTGTTGGGGGTTAAGACTTAAACATATAAATTTGGGGCAGAAGGAACACACAATTCAAGCCAGAACAGGGCACAGCACTCAAAAAATGTCGATGGCACACTTTAAAAAAAGATGGGAACCTAATAAAAAGTGTAGTGCCATTTTACTCATGTTAATCTTTAGAAATATAAAAATACTCTAGGAAATATGGTGCTTTAGACCTGAAGTTTGTGGGCGTGGCCATGGGCAGGATTGTAGTTTGTGAATTGTTTTATGAGATAGAAAGCTGTGACTCCAGACGTGGATGGTTGTGACTCGTAGCTCCTGTGGTGAACCAAGGTAGCTGTTAGATTTTTGAGGAGTGTGTGTGTGTGTTTCATATTCCTACCAGCTTGGGTCAGCTGGCTACAGTTTTCTGTACTTACCTATAGTTTCTTGCAGATGAACATGCTCACAAGCAAACTCAAAATTCTCATTATGTTCTGATTGTTCTCAATATATCAATCATGTTTGAACACCAGATTTTGCATTTTCAAAAAAGTGTTACAGCAAAACTGACAGTGGCTCACTGGGATATGGTATTTATCTTTTTACTTAAAGGCAATTTGAAATTACTGTAGCCTTCTGGTTATCCCAAAGGTATGGGGCATGTAGTTTTATTTGTTCTTGGTTTTTAAAATTGTCTTTTTGTATTTTGGAGGATTGTTGGGAGACTTTGCTTTACACAGCTGCCCTCATTGCTGCCATGGTCCTTCCATGCAGAATTCCTCTTTTTAAAATACTTCCATCACAAAAACTTCATTTTGTCAGTTAATATATTTTATAGTGAAATTTTATTGTAAGCCCTTCTTTTCTTCTCTTCTCTTCTGTTTCCATATGCCTTCTATGACCTGTTTGGTCAGAGCTTAGAGTTCTTTTTACTTTTCCCCAGGTTTCTTGTTTCAATAACATTTTTAAATCTTTAGCCTCATTAGCTAAAGATTAGATGAGTAATTTTTAAATAGGGATTGGAATAAAATAAAATCAGGCAGTCTTCACTTGGCGTGATTCTGAAGTGCACATGCATAAGTTGTCATGGTTTACCTGAACAGTAGCCAGTCTGTGGCAGCGTGGTTCACATGTCCGCTGCCCCAGTGTATCCACTGTGGCTGCACATGGTACTGACTTTGCTTAGTCCACAGATCATGGCCTAAGTAACGGATATGCACCATGATCAGTGACAAAGCACAATACCTTTTTCAGCTCCCAGTGGTGAGTCACTGGGTGTCTGTTATTCTGTTCACATACGGACAGCAAAGTGTGTAGTTGTATTGCCTTTTTGTCTCTCAGTGATAATCCCACACACCACTGTGCAGGGATGAATAATCGAAAAGGGGAACTGGCCAAGAAAAATGAAAATGCAGCAAACACATGAAAAGTGATCATGTGAGAAGTGAAATTGGAAGTATCTGCAGATTTGAAAACGTTGATAACAAAGCCAAGATGGGATGAAATCTTGGCCTGCAGGAAGCTGTGGGATGAACTGTCACAAATAAGTCGTGTAACAATGAAAACCAGGTAAAGTCACTTCAGCATCTCTCAGTTTAAACTGTACCAGGAACGGAAAGTTGCTTATGTTTAAAATGGAGTGTTTACTTCTCTTTTGGTTTTAAGACTGTCATTGAAAAAAATCCCAATCAGTTTAATTCTCATTCGGGCTTAATCGGTTTAACTTCTCATTGAAGTATGTTGCCTACATTGAAAGAAAATAGTAATTACGTGGCTATTAAGGAAGAAAGACTGGTTTCATTATTTAGAAGTCAGCAGGGACTGATTAATGTTCAGTCATCAGGTGAAGATATAGCACAGGTCAGGTTGCTGCTGAGAAATTTGCATCCACATTCCAAGGATTAGGCAAGGTGATTGATCTTCATCAACTGTTTGTGTTAATGAGTCATGTTGGAAGGCAGCCTCATCCAGAACTTGGGCCCCAAAAGATGTAAAATCTCAAAGTGACTATAAAGGAGTCAGATGCAGAGTAACTTTTCTATTGGAAGGCAATGCAAAGGGTGGCTTTAAATTAAAACCTGTGTTTATCTCTCAGTCTGAGAACCCAAGAGCATTAAAAGATCATGAAAAAGCGTCTCGACCGGGCACTTGGCACACAAATAAAAGCTCATTGGGTTACAGTATCGTTGTTTTGAAACTTGTTTCGATCGTGTTTTTGTCCAGAGGTAGGAAAAATAATTTGATTTTTAAAGCACGGTTGCTACTGTTAGATAACGCTCCAGGTCACCCTGAGTCTCTTGGGGACTTGAATAAATGGGAAAACTTGATTTTTACTAGCAAACACAACTTCATTAATGGAGCCAATGAACCAAGGAGTTATTTCGGCTTTTAAAGCCTATTATCGTAAATGGACTTTCAGACAGGTTATTGATGCTACAACGGGAGATCATGCATTTTCTGTAGCTGAATTTGAGAAGAAATATGACATACAGCTACAGCCTGCATGAGAAAATGTCCAAGCATCACAGCAGGAAGTAACAGTGAGTAATATGTGCAGAATGGCAGGAACTTTTACCACGCTGTGCAAATAACCTTGCAGGAATGGAGGCGCACATAGAGTTCCAGAAGAGATAGTTGACCAAAGGAATGTTGACATTGCCACCATTGGAGAGACTGGAGATATGGAGCTATAGGAATTTGATGAAGGCAAGTTTTTTTTGGCATACATGAGGCAAGTGACTGGCGGAAGGGATGAAGATGTCCCGGAGGAGGTGATGCCACCAAATATCTTCACATTAAAGGAGCTCTCAGAGATCATTCATGAAAGCACAAAGAGTAAGATGTTGGCAGCCAACCCGAACTTAGAAGGAATGTGACTGCTTGTTAAGTTATTGAAAAGATTCTCCCTTCATATCTTAAGTTATACAACCTGAAGAAGGCAAGCCCTGTTCAAACTACTCTTGATAATTGTTACTTTTTCTTTTTTTAAGATTTTGTTTATTTGACACAGAGAGAGAGAGAGAGAGATAGCAAGAAAGAGAGCACAAGCAAAGGGAGCAGCAGGCAGAGGAAGAGAGAGAAGCAGGCTCCCTGCTGAGCAGAGAGCCTGATGTGGGACTCGAGCCCAGGACCCCGAGATCATGACCTGCGCGAAAGGCAAATCCTTAACCAATTGAGCCACCTCGATGTCCCAGATCATTTTTTTCTTTTCTTTTCTTTCTTTTTTTTTTTTTTGATGATTTTTTTTAAATGAAAGGAACACTTGAATTCACAGTTTCTAATGTTTTGAATTACAGTATACTAATGCAAACATTCGTTTCACTATTTTTTTCATTTCTCTACACTAATAAGCTTTAATATTTTGAATAAAATTTTCAAAGCTTATAGAAACATTGTAGCTTTTCCCCATTGATTAGGAAGATCACTCTGCATGATTTCGGCAGACATTGCTGGGCAATGTGAGGATGGCTGGTGCTCATGGTAGGAGTTCCTTGCCTTCTGTGGCCTTCAGCCACCCATGTCAGCTGTTTCGATGTCTGTGTCTTTGGGTCTGAGTGGTGTTTCCTGTGCAGGGTGCTAGCCATCTCCGCCCCTTGTCTGACATCGCCTCGTCTTCCCTGTCCTTGTCCTGGTCTGCAGAGTTCGCAGAGTTGTTTTCCCTGGGACTTCTAGGTTGTCGGACTCATGAGAAAGCACCCTACTCCTGTGTCAACCCTTCCTGTCCCTGCCCATCTGCCTGCCCCGCAAGGGCCCCCTCCTGTGGGTAAGATTTCTGCCCACTGGTTTGGGAATCTAACCAAGTAAGTCACCTGTGCATTAACCAGCTGGCCTGTAAAGGAGTTCTTGTTTGACTCCAGTCTAAACAAGGATATGTTTTAGATGTCTTCAATTTTGTGAAGAGAATTTGGGTATTTCCTAGGTCACAATGCAAAGGTGATTTGAGATCTAGCCATTGGGGGGAGGCTTATAATTTTATAACATAATTATACATAGAGTTGAATCATCAAATAAGGTGGCAAGATTAGAGGGAGTGGTTAGCTTTAATGTTGCAGGTTGTAGTAATTTTAGATAAAAAGAAATTAGTGTTCCTGTGGACAAGTTACCGAATTACTCTATTCAATTGGGACTGACTCAATTTCACAAAATGGTGCTTTTAGAGTTTCTGAGGGTAATGAGAAAATGGCACAGAAATTAAAATTCCCTTTTGCAGTTTGGACAAAATAATTTCTGTGAGCAGCAATTAAGAGGGTCCATATAAGAAATTCACTTTCTGCTCTAAATTTCATTTAGTTAGGTTTCATAATCTTAAACTGCCTGTTACTTTGCTTGGAAAATGTTATGACGTAATTCAGATCAGTGTCCTCTGCGTTATGTGATTTGATCCTTTTATCACGGGTTGGAAAGAAGTGGGAACAAAGAAGTGGGGATTGGTCTTTAAGACACAGAGAAAGTTATAACTAAGTTAGAGAGGGTGGCTTTTTAATTTATTTTATTTTCAAAGATTTTGTTTATTTATTCATGAGAGACACAGAGAGAGAGGCAGAGACACAGGCAGAGGGAGAAGCAGGCTCCATGCAGGGAGCCCGACGTGGGACTCGATCCCGGGTCTCCAGGATCACACCCTGAGCTGAAGGCAGCACTAAACCGCTGAGGCACCCAGGCTGCCCAGTGGCTTTTTTTTTTTTTTTAAATCAGGAATATTTTGAGGAACTCTGAAGCCAGTCTACACTGTTAGAGAAAAGTTTTGTGTGGCTTTGGAGCAGGCAGAGAAGTAAGTCCTTTCTTGTGGGTATGGGTCCTGGGATAGATGGGGTTTCGGCCAACTTGGCCCATCTATTAAGGAGATGGCTTTCAGTGGAGCCAGACCTCTGGATATTCTTTGACATTCATTGGCTTCTGGGAACACAGATTGTTCAAAAGCCAAGTGAATTATGGTTGGCAGGGTGCCAGCTCTGTGTGACAGCCTCCAGTGTGGTGACACCCGCATTTTTATTACCTTAATGATTTTTTTCTTGGTCAGTGGTATCCTTTAGGAAAGGCACACTGTGGACATTTAATGAACCAGAAGTACTACTAGCTGTTACTAGGTGTTGTTACCGAAGAGTACTGCTAGGTGATAAATGTTAGACTCATTTAGACGCCGTACTGACAATCTTTACCTCTAGTGCACCATAAACAGACATTTCTAAGCCTGTGCATCTCATATTCCATTTGTTGCAGAGCCTTGTACGGCATCAACGCCCATGGGAACTTAAACCAAGGTTGGGCAAGTTGATATGAGGTGGGTGAGGGAGCAAGGGTTAGAGAGGTGGAAAGGAGGGTGGAAGAGGAGTGGAGGGGCCTCTCCTGACGTGGAGAGTCGGAGCCACGTTCATGTCAAACGTTGGAAGGGCCTCTTGATGAAGGTTTGGTATGTGGAGAATGGGAAGCCGAGTTGGTAAGCTTTCTTCTTTTCCTCCTAAATTCCACCCTGATAACAACAGAAAAGCATATTTGACCTACATGGCATTAAAATATTTGAGCATTAAGGGTCAGGTGCTAGGCTGGAGGAGCTGTTGAAGCCAGGCTAAATACAACTTTAGTGGAGTTGTGGTGTCTAAACAAACTAAGGAATAGGTAACGCCATTCCTATTAGTAACTCGTGTTTGATTTTTGAAGAACACAGCAAGCCTTTTGAAGGCAGTTTAAGGAATGGGTGTGGAAGGGGGTGTGGGGGAAGGAAATCTCAGCAGAATGCTTTTAGATATTTCCTGTTATATAAATGCTACATACTTCTCATGCCTTCAGACTCATAGCAAATGGGAATGAAGCCCATGGAGGCTTAAATTTAATTACTTTCACAAAGAAAGAATGTAGAGACTGTATAGGTAATGAAGGAACTCTAAAAACTGGCACAAAATATGAGTCTTAATTTTTCATCCAAATCCTGTATGTGGCATTTAAATATGGTGCAATGAAATATGCTTGAACACAAAATAAAGTGTGTTTGAGTTTTTAAAAGTGCTTTTGTTTAATCCATAGACTTTCTGTTTTAGTAGAAGAGTCCATCGCCAGGTGGACATTCCACATGATGAAGTGCCTCATTTATTACGTCCCCAGAATAACTTGATGCGTTTATGCAGCAATATTGTAACGTGCGCTTGCGCTGAACACAGTACTACACTGCCACTATAACACTTGCTACTTTCTACTTCCGAATCCTTTATTTCTCTCATCTGTAGTTTCTGGTTTCTCTCTCTTTTTTACCCCACTCTGACATAGCCAGGTCTATCTGTGTCTGCAAGCAGATAATGAAAGCTATTCCCCCTTTCTTTTCAGAAAATAAGTAGAACTACATAAGACATTGGGGGCGGTTGTCTGCTGTAGCCTGTGGCACTCAGGGATGAGAGTAGCTATCGAGTTGTAAGACTTTGTGTTCTATAAACCCCATATCTGTCAAGTTCATTGCAGAGTGCCTGTGTTAATCAGGATAATCCTATCATCTGAATTTAAGACCCCGCTTCACCACTTTCTGAACAGTGCTCTCTGTTTCTCTGTACTGTACAGTGTTTTGGAAAATGAGGACTCATCATATGTGTCTTGGGATTTTTGTCCATTAAGGAGTTGGGATACATGGACAAAGTGGGCCTGACTCTGTATATCTTCAATTTCAGCAGAGCCATGAAAAGTCTTCCTTTCCACATAAATAAGTAAGGCTGCTGGTAAACCTCTCTAGTCACTTACTCATTGATTTAAAATTAATTCAGGGATCTCTGGGTGGCTCAGCGGTTTAGTTAGCATCTGCCTTCAGCCCAGGGTGTGATCCTGGGGTCCCAGGATTGAGTCCCATATCAGACTCCTTGCATGGAGCCTGCTTCTCCCTCTGCCTGTGTCTCTGCTTCCCTCCATCTCTCTGTGTCTCTCATGAATAAATAAATAAAAATCTTAAAAAAAAATAATAAAATAAAATAAGATAAATTCAGCCAATATTTGTATACTGTGTATGTTATTCTGTGCACTCCAGGGGATAGAGATCAGTGAGTACAGAGCTGGATTCCAAAGTGCCTAGAATGTGTAGCTAGAAAGTAGTCAGTATCCTAAGAAAGGAGTAGATAAAATACCTTGGCATTCAGGGCAGTCAGAAGCCTGTTGGATGATACGTAATCTCTCAGCTCTCTATTCCGAGATCTTTCTGCCAAGGGGAAAACAGTGCTTTTCATGAAACATCTCACAGAATTCTGTAGATCTTGTATCAGGGCTTCGACATGTAGCTGTTACCAAGGCACCAAGTGGTGGATGATAGGATTTCTGTCCCAACATATATGGCATGTGAACTGGATAGATGTATCGGGGAAGTTTCATACTAGGAAAAACCATCATAGTGGGTGAACATGGCCCATCTTTGAGGGAGATGGCTGTTTGGCCTGGCCAAGGAGTGTGGTTCTTCTCTGTGTGGACTGTGGTGCTGATTTTAAAAGGTATGTAGACCAGCTTGAAAGAATCTAATGTAATATACCATAGTTAGACATACCTAGGAGCCCATTCATTCATCAAATATTTACTGAGCACCTTCTATATATGCTAGGCATTATGGCATTATGGGTAGTGTAATGCTGAATCATTTCATGACTCAGATTGGTAAGGAAGATCAAGCTTGTTACATGTGTAGCTCAGATATATACAGAAGTGATAATTGGAAAGAAATAGACACATTTAAAGTGCAGTAGAGTGTTAGGGGAGGCAGAGATTATTTGCAGTAGATGTGCAACTGAGTTGGGCTTTGTGTAGAGCGATCCCATGACTCAGTCAGCTTGGGCAAGCCCAGTTTACTCCTGGCGTTGTGGTGTCCCACTCAAATGACATCCCCTTTCACTGTCACATCATCCCAGTTCGGATGAAAGTTATATAGGCTCTCTAGCTTTGAGGATTACGTAAAACTTGACTTGATGGAGACAGAGAACAGTCTAGATAAGGACAGTACCATGAACAAAAAACAGGCAACAAGAAGGCTTTGGTATATTTAGGAAAAATGTGTTCAGAAAGTTTATAGCTTTGGGAACAGAAAAGGGAATCATTGGAGATAAAAGTTGGGAAGGACAGTTGAGGTCAGATTTGGGGGTATACTGAATGCCAGACCACATACATACCTTGGATTTTATGTAGTTGGCAATGGAAGTCAGTGAGCAACTTTTTTTAAAGACTTATAAAGATCTTTATATTTCCATCCAGATACTGTGAAGGGCCCTTTCAGGGGCACAGGGGCCCCTGCCAATTAGGGATCATTTAGATTCTGTCTAAGTCAGTGGGAAAATGAGATATGAATTACTACAATCTACAATGATGTATTGCAGAATCTAAAAAATCATTGAGCTTTAGAGCATGCATTGACTTTGAATCAAACCGTGTGGTTTTATAGATGAAGAGAACTAACAATCAAAGAGATTGTTAACTGTTTAAGCTCTCCCAGGAAGCTGTTGGCAGAGATTCATCCTAGGTGCCCTGATTTCTTGTGCAGTGGGTATCATTTCACCAGAGAGCTGTATTTTGGGGACTCCACGATTACTTCTGGCCCAGTGATGTCAGTGTCTCTGTGTCTTGGCTCAGTTGTGATAAGGTAAAAACGTCTACTCTACCTCAAGGATGTTGAAGCTTACTTTTTAAAATGTCTAGTGCCTTGAAATTCTTTGAAGAAAGCAAACATTAAGAAGCGAAACTGCTAACCTAGCTGTTCACTCCTGTCTGCCCATGAGTGTCAGAGTGCATGCTAACTATGGTAGATATCATTAAGGACAAAAAATGAAAAGCAAGGACAGTACATACCATTTTCACACACTGAAATTGGATTTTAAACTATGGCTTGTGTATGGGGCTCCTGGGTGGCTCAGTCAGTTAAGTGTCAGACTCTTGGTTTCAGCTCAGGTCATGATCTCATGGTTGTGAGAATGAGCCCTGTGTTGTACTCCCCACTCAGCTCAGAGTCTGCTTGAGATTCCCTCTCTCTCTCCCCCTGTTCACTCTCTCTCTAAAATAAATAAATAAATCTTTTAAAAATATTATGGCTTGTGTAGAAAAGCAGGATTTTTTTTAAAAGGTCTTTAATTATGAAATGTCCTCTTTTTACACCACAAAACATTATAAAGCCTAGATCTTCATATTTTTAAAAACACTTGGCAATGTTAAAATCAGCAAAATTGATCAAAAAAGTTCCAAGCTTACAAATCATTGGTGTGTGAGAACTTTATTTTGCTCTAATTATACATTATCTTTGTTGATAATCATTGAAATTAGATGTGTTGCTATTAATATTTTGTGTATTTTTTATATTTATGGAAAGTTAATTTTTTTTTAAGATTTATTTATTTATTTATTTATTCAGAGAGAGCGAGAGAGAGAGAGAGGCAGAGACAGGCAGAGGGAGAAGCAGGCTCCATGCAGGAATCCCGACGTGGGACTCGATCCTGGGTCTCCAGGATCACACCCTGGGCTGCAGGTGGCACTAAACCGCTGCGCCACCGGGGCTGCCCAACTTAATGGTTTTTCATCATTATATTTTTGGATGTCCACCAGACATGTTTTATGTATTTCTTATGCTTTATGAAAAGTTGACTTAATGTTTTTTTCATTATACTTTGAATGTCCATTGGAGAAATCTGAGAGAATCCAATTTTGGAATGACTATGGTATATCCAAACTGTAGGGTGAATATTTTCATGCATAAAATCCCAGTTTATATCACATAGTATTTATGATAATTCATGAAGTAATTTTGGAGACTCGAGACCTGGAAGTGTTAAATGAAGTGCTACAACTTTCTCTCGTAAGTCATTAGTTGTATCATCAAATAAACACATCGTGTAAAATTATGTCTTCATCCCAGAAACACTTTCAGAACCTGATTCTTCTAGCTTAATATAAACAATCAAGTAGATATTTACCTAAGTAGAGAAGTTGCTGTAAAATCAGTAGTTTCTTGTGGATACCAATTTGATCTTCAAGAGAACAGCATACTTCAAAATGATGACTTGATTTTCTTTGGGCACCAGGTTTTCAAGTTACTGAGAGAACAGTAGTTTTGTTGGACAAACAAGCATAAAGCTGCAGCATAAATAATGGTGAGAGGTTTATTCTGGATGCATATTCTAGATGCTTATTATAAACTTAAAAAGACAAAAACAGGGGATCCCTGGGTGGCTCAGCGGTTTAGTGCCTGCCTTCAGCCCAGGGTCCTGATCCTGGAGTCCTGGGATCGAGTCCCATGTCGGGCTCCCTGCATGGAGCCTGCTTCTCCCTCAGCCTGTGTCTCTGCCTCTCTCTCTCTCTCACTCTCTCTCTCTCATGAATAAACAAAATCTTAAAAAAGAAAAAAGACAAAAACATTAGATGAGCAGTTGCTATGCCCTTGGCCAGAGAATGATTTCCACTCTAGAAAATAGTGGAGTCTTCTTTGATCTATCATCTGTCTTAAAGCATCAGATTCAGGAGGCAGATACTTGGAGTCACAATGGGGGATGAGCTTACCGGGCCAGCCTGAGGCTCAGAGGGTATGGATATAAAACATTCAAAAACCTTCAGAGCATGATCTTCAGATATCTGACAACAGCTGCAGGGCTTCCATGCGCAAACTTTCCAGCTCTGAGGTCCTGGAGTTGTTTGGAAGAATGTGTGGGTGGGGAAAGGAGGGTTAGGGGGAAGAGGAGGAGGAAAGCATGTTTGCTGGGTTTGGGAACTGGTTGAGTGCTGTAAAGGGTTGGCAGGTACAGAGAGAGCTCAGAGGGAGTCCCACTGGGGGGATGCTAGAGCCTCCGATCTTGAAATGCACTTTTTGTACATAGTTTTTCATTGATACTGATTTAAAAAAAAGGTTGCTTTTTTTTTTTGAAAGTGAGGTAGAAACAATAGGGCAGAATAATGGTCATTGTATCATGACATTTAAGAAGAGGAATTTCTTCAAATTAATTCGTTTTTCTGCTTTATAAAATGAGGAGAGAAGGTAGCATGATGAGCATGACAACCACGAATCTGGATGGAAACTTTTTCTAATCAACTGTCTTCATTCTTTGTACCATTCACATGGTACTTAGCACAGACTGCTTTACATTATATTATTTCTGCATCTGCTTTGTCTTTCCAGTTAGACTGTAGCCTGAGAGTGGTGTAAAGTGTTCAAAAAATGAAAATAAAAGCATTAATGTTGTGGTTTAACACTCGTGGCATACTTTTCATATATATTATTTGGTATCTCTTAGTGTACTGAATGCAACAGAGGCTTCTAATTAGAAGAAGAAGATATTTATATTTTCTATTTTATTTAAGAGTCACTAAAACTTGGTTTATACCAAAAGACAACATTGGCAAGATTTTCAGATGTTTAGGTTATGTGCTTTAGACTACCAAAAAACCCCCACTACTTTACATAAGCTCCGATCAAATGTAATGTCAACAATTTATAGGAGATTTACTTAGGGATAAATTTAAAATCGGTAAATAGAAACAGTAGAGAAAGATTTCAGACTTTTGAAATTAAAGTTGGAAACTTACGGGAGATTTTATGACTTTGTTTCAATGAAAGTTATATCCGTAAGTGGTTAATAAACACAGAATAAGTTCCCAAGGCAAAGTAGTGGTCTCCTGACTCACTTCCTCTTAGCTACACCTGATTCTCTCTCCCTCGAGTGAACCGTACGGTGTTTAATGGTTTCTTTTGGTATTTACCTCTGTGTTTTTAGATAACATATTTATATGTCTTAATTTTTCAGTTATAGATTTTTGAGAATCGACTTCCTGCTGTGGGTAAGGATTTAACCCTCTTACTGGTCCCCTTCCCCCCCCCCCCCCCCGCGCGCGCGCACACACACACACACACACACACACACCTCCTTTCCCTTCATCATCATCTGTCACCTTGTGAAGAAATCAGTAGTCAGTGTTTACCTTTTTGCGACTATGTAAATATTGTTTCTGGATGACCAATCTAGTGTACTGTAATTGAATTTCCTTTATTTTTTCTGTGGTTAATCATTGTCTCTTTTGTTTTTCGTTGGTTGAATTTCCTATGTTCCTGTCACCTGTTTGCTGCAGAATTATAAATCTCCTTTCAGTGCATTTGCACATGGCAGGTGTTCTATTTGCCTCAGACCTCCTGCTCCCTCTGTTCTTGGTCTCCACTTGAGACTGGTTAATCACTGTGACTGCTACACATGTCGTTTGTTTATGGGATCGCCATTTACTGTCATCGTGTAGATTTCATTTGTCCTTTACCTGTGTTGACTCCTTTAAGTTTTGGATCCCAGTCTTCGAGTTTTTTTGGTGTCTTCTGTCATTTTGGTAGAGTTGCACTAGAAAGGGGACATATGAGATGAATTTGTTGGGACTTTTCATCTCAGAAGATGCTACCTTATTCTACTGTCATGCCTGATTGATATTTTAGCTGGGGATATAATTTCAGGTTGGAAATCATTTGCACTCAGAAATCTGATGATCTTGCTCTAATGACTTGTAGCTTTCAGTCTGGGTTTGAGAACTCCAATGACTTTCTGATTCTTTTTTTTTCCAGTTTTATTGAGAAATAATTGACATACATACCTGTATAACTTGAAGGTATACAGCATGATGGTTTGATTTCTGTATATTGTGAAATAATTATAGAAGGTTCAACTAACATCCATTTTCTGATACAGATATGATAAAAAGAAGAAAAAAATTTCTCCTTGTGATGAGAATTCTTAGTAGTTATTCTCTTAACCACTTTCCCATATATCCTACAGAAGTGCTAATTAGAGTCACTATATTGTACATTCCATCCCTAGTACTTATTTATCTTATAACTGGGAGTTTATACTTTTTGACCTTCTTCCTCCAATTCCCCTTTCCCATACCTTTGGCCTCTGGCAACTGTCAGTCTGATCTTTTTCTATGAATTTCTTTGTTTTATAAGATTCCATATGTAAGTGAAATCGTACAGTATTTGTCCTTCTCTGTCTGACTTATTTTACTTAGTATAATATCTTCAAGGCCCAAACATGTTGTTGCAAATCATTGCGTTTCCTCAGTTTTTAAGGCTGAATAGTATTCCCATTGTATGTATATACCATAGCTTCTTTATTTATTCATCTGTTGATGGACACTTAGGTTATTTCCATGTCTTGGCTGTTATACAGAATATTACTGTGAACATGGGTGTGTGGATATCTTTTGGAGTTAATGTTTTCATTTCCTCCATATCTATTCCCACAAGTGGAAATGCTAGGTCATATAGTAGTTCTAATTTTAATTTTTGGAGGTTTCTCCATAGTGGCTGTACCAATTTATATTCTCATCAAGAGTGCACAAGGGTTTCCTTTCCTCCACATCCTCACCAGCATTTGTTATCTCTTGTCTTTTTTGATGATGGCCATTCTAACAGGTGTGAGGTAATATCTCATTGTGGTCTTAATTTGCATTTCCTCAGTGATGTTGAGCATTCTTCTCATGTACCTGTTGGCCTTTCATATATCTTCTATGGAAAAATGTCTATCCAGGTTAGACATGGGAATGTCTATCCCATTTTTAATTAGGCTATTTGGGCTTTATTTGTTTTTTGCTATTGAGTTCTATGAGTTATCCTTATATATTGGATACTAACTCCTTATCAGGTATATGGTTTGCAAATATTTTTTTCCGATTCTGTAGGTTGTCCTTTTACTTTGTTGATGGTTTCTTTTACTGTGCAGAAACTTCCTAGTTTGATGAAATCCTACCTGCTTATTTTTTATTATTGTTGCTTTATTTAAGGTATCGTATCCAGAAATTCATTACTGAGACCCATGCCAAGGAGCTTTATTCCTATGTTTTCTTCCAGGAGTTTCTTGGTTTCAGGGCTTACATTTAAGTCTTTAATACATTTCAAGTTAATTTTTGTGAGTGATTTAAGACAGCGGTGAGTTTCATTCTGTACATGTGAACATCCAATTATTTCAGCACCATTTATAAAAGAGAGTGTCTTTTCTCCATTGAGTATTTTGGCTTCTTTGTCAAATATTTTTTGGCCTTATATGCTTGGTTTTATTTCTGGGCTCTCAAGTTTGTTCCATTGATTTATTTGTTTTGATGCCAGTATCATAGTGTTTTGATGCTAGAGCTTGAAATCTGGGAGTGTGATGCCTCTTGCTTTGTTCTTCTTTCTCAGGATTTCTTTGGCTCTTTAGGGTCTTTTGTGGTTCCATATAAATTTTAGGGGTGTTTTTTTCTATGTGTATAAAAAATGCCATTGGAATCTTGACAAGGATTGCATCGAATCTATAGATGGCTTTTGGTAGTATTGGCATTTTTAACAATTAATTCTTCCAATTCTATCAACATGAGATACCTTCCTATTTATCTGTGCCTTTTTGATTTCTTTCATTGATGTCTAATAATTTTCACAGTAGAGTTTTCTTCTCCTTGGTTAAATTTATTCCTAAGTATTTTATTGTTTTTGGTGCTACTGTAAACAGTATCCATTTTTTAGATTTCTTTTTCAGAAAATTTGTTGTTAGTGTATAGCCTTTCTGATTCTTGATTTGTGTGTGGGGTGTGTGTGTGTGTGTGTGTGTGTGTGTGTGTGTTTTGGTGACCTGGTTCCTCTCTCAGGCTTTTAGACTCTTCTTGTTGTCTCCGTGTTCTCAAACTTTACAATGTTGTGCTTTGATTCAGGTCTTTTTTTTTTTTTTTTTTTTTTAACATTGTTCTGAGTGGCTCCTGTACAATCTGGAAACCTGTGTCATTTTGTTCAGAGAAATTTTCTTGCACTACATCTTTGATAATATCTTCCCCTCTGTGTGTACTGTGCTTTCTCTCTCTGAAATTCCTGCTTGTCAGGTACTAGACCTTCTGGACTGATCCTCCAATTTTCCTGTCTTTTCCCTTCTATTTGTCTTACTGTCTGGGACATTTTCTTCCCTTGATCTAAAACTTCAATAAATGGGTTCATTTCTGTTCTCATATTATTTATTTCCAAGAGTTTTAAAATTCTTTCTCCGAATATTTCTTTCTTGATGTTCTATTCTAATTTTTTGAAGATGCTACTTCAAAATTCTCTGAGCAAAATTCAAATTTTCTCCCATTTGTTACGTTTGCCTGTTTTGTTGTTTCAGTGTATTTGTTTTAGATTCTGCTTTTATTTCCAGGCCTGCTGTTCTTAATGTCTGTGTTAGACCTAACTACTGCCCATCATTCTGGTTCTTAAAGATTTTACTTGTTTATTCATGAGAAACACAGAGAGAGAGGCAGAGACATAGGCAAAGGAAGAAGCAGGCTCCCTGCAGGGAACCTGATGTGGGACTTGATCCCAGGACCCTGGGATCACGACCTGAGCCAAAGGCAGACACTCAACCACTGAGCCACCCAGGCACCCTTCATTCTCGTTCTTAACTCCCTCCAGGCACATGAGAGATTAACTTCCCAGCTTTTATGTGACTTGTTTTGGCCAGTTGGAATGTGAACGGAAATGATGTGCATGTCTTCTTCTCTGCCCACAAGATACATGTAATCTTGGAATGGAAGTGCCATGGGTGCCTGAAATGTGTTCTGGAATGCTGAGCCATGCTGTAGAGGCCAGCTGCCTGGGGGAGTCATCCAGACTTACTTTGAACTTGGCTTCAGTGGGAAATGGGTTATTGTTGTGTTTAACAACCGAGACCGGCATTTTGTTGTTGTTGCATCATCACCTGGCTTGTCCTGACCAATGTGGCCTTGGTCATATTTAAGAATGAGGCATAAAAAGCTCTTTGGAAGCTCTATATTTATGAGTGGGGCTTTGTCATGTAGTACTCTAGCTTAGCCTATTATGGTACTTCCAGACATTAGTGTCACCAGGTCTCGTCTCTTGTTCTTGTTAGTTTTCCTGGGAAAATCTCCACTGTCCCCTGCCTGGCAAGTAAATATAAGCCCAGCTACCAGGTTTCTGCCCCCTGAGTAGGGAAAGGAGGCCTGGGAGCTCCCTGGACAGTATGTAGACTGTGCCTTAGTCCTCCTGTTGTCAGCAGGGTCTTTCTTCTTTCAGCTCTACTTGCTGTCTGGAAGCCCACAGTCCCTGTCTGGGAGTCTGTCTCGAGAAGAAACTGTCAGTTGCTGGCCAGGTTGGGCACAAGCAGACTGAAGCCCTGCTTACTCCTAAACAGACTCCCAGCTAGTCCTCCCCAGCCACAGCCGAACGTCTGAGCCCTTGACCCTGGAATTCCAGAGCCATGTTAGGGGTTTGCCGTGTAAATCATCAGCATCTGAGCTTACTTTGTTGCTGATTGAGGTTTCCTGTTTCTCGTGTCTGCTAAGTCAGTTACTACTCTGCCATTTGCTTTCCGCCACCTCAAATTTTGTTGCACTTGTCCCTTGATCAGCAATTTGTCTTTTCGTATATATGCCTCTTTTTCATCCCATCTGCTATGTTTTAAAGGGTGTGTTGATAACACATGTATTGAGTCTATTGCATTTACTGGAATTTCCTTAGATGAGGGATTTTCCCCAGTATTTTATTATAAAAAATTTCAAACATACAAAAAAAGTGAAACCAGGAGAAAAAACATAGGTATATTTTCTGCTTAGATCTGACCAATAACTTATTGTCATATTTACTTTATGTTCCCTACCTCTCTCCTTCTAAATTTTTTTTTTTTTTTTTTTTTTTTTAATTTATGATAGGCACACAGTGAGAGAGAGAGAGAGAGGCAGAGACACAGGCAGAGGGAGAAGCAGGATCCATACACCGGGAGCCCGATGTGGGACTCGATCCCGGGTCTCCAGGATCGTGCCCTGGGCCAAAGGCAGGCGCCAAACCGCTGCGCCACCCAGGGATCCCCCTCTCTCCTTCTATATATGCATATATTATGTCTGTATTTACCTTTTTTGCTGAAACATTGGAAGGTAAGATAATATGACCCTTCACTAAGTAGCTTAATATACATCTTCCCAGAACAAGAATATTCTTTAACCATAATATCAATTGTCAAAACTATGGAAATTTTTAAAAAGGTTCTATAAAATCACCTAACATCTAGTATATTTAAATTACTTTAGTTGTTCCAAGAATTCTTTTATAACCTCTTTCCCCCTCCTTAAAAATTGAGATCTCATTGAGATAAACATGTTATGGTTGTTACTTCTCTTTTGGACTAAAAGCCAAGTCTTCAAACTTTTTGCATTGTGCATTTTTTAAAATTAATCTTGAACAGTACCAGCACCTGTAGAACTGGGTAAAGAACTAAAGATGAGGCCCTGATAAGGAGCTGTTAGTGAAAGCATCTGCAAATAGGCTGAGTTTTATTTTATAAAGCAATTTTAATGGCTTGTTTTTGTAAATCAGAGGTTACTGATCTAAAAGTTTACCCAAGAAGTGTGCTTTGCACATTTAATTCATTAACATTGTAGATAAAGAAGCAATATTTATCTTTGCAGTGATGAAGAGCTATATTTAGAGCTCTACCCAGCCCACCCCACTTCACCTTGTGCACTTTGCCAGCATTCAGCCTTATGACTTCTTTGTGCTTCACTGCATTTGAGTCGAAGCTCAAAGGGTGTACATTTTTGTTTATGACTGAGGGCTGATCTCTGGAGTTAGTATAGTTATCAGACATTCTTGACATTCCATATGTCTAATTTTTAGTGCTTCGAGGACCTGGTGCTATGCCAGAGGAAAGTAGAGGGCAAGAGCCCAAGGAAATAGCACCAGAAAAACTCTTCGTATAAGTTATAAAAATTCAATCATGTGTTTAACTAGCAAAGCAAATGCTAGGTATGGAATTGATTTGTAGCATGTTGGTGCCATTCCTTAGGCTGCTTAGGAATATTTCTTAGTTTTCTGATATTTGATTCTTGAAATTCCAACCCTGGAGCTTTAAAAAAATTCTGTTGGTTTGTGCGTTAGTCGAGGCCCACATGAGGTGCTTTTCAATGCAAAAGTCTCGTATCCTGAGAGCAATTCAGTGTTTTGGTTAATGAGGTCATCAGTACAGATGCAGTGACTGGCAGAAAGAACATTTATTGAATGCATGTTGAATGAACACCAGCCATTGCTCTAGATATTGAGGACCAGTTGAGGACCAGTGGTGGACAAGACAGGTCCTGGGAAGTTAGGAAGAAAGACTGTATTGTTAAATAAGACAAATCAGACACGATAGTAACTTTTTTTTCAAAGATTATTTATTTGAAAGAGAGAAAGAGAGAGAGAGACAAGAATGAAAGAGATCCAAGTGGGAGAGGAAGAGGGAGAAGCAGACTCTCCCCTGAGCAGGGAGCCAGATGGGGGGCTTGATCCCAGGACCCTGGCTGGGAACATGACCTGAGCTGGAATCAAGAGTCCGTTGCTTAACAGACTGAGCCACCCAGGCACCCCAGACACAATAGTAACTTTGAGGATATCAACTGAGAGATACTACAGGTAGTGATTATTTTAGATAGATTTGTGTATTAGTCAGCTCTGCTGAGTTAACAAGCAGCCTACAAATCTCAGTGACTTTTATACAAATGTCTGCTTCCTGTTCATATTGTATCAAGTCAACTAAAAAATAGAATAAGTAAAATAGTCACCTAAACTATAAATGTAAGGGATGGGGATTACACATGATATATTAAATTGGTCACTAAAAACATGTGTTTTAAAAAAAATTCAAAATTATCTCAGTCCAATATACACATATCACAAAAGAGTCAAATTGCATCCTGATGTTAATAACTTAAAATTGTAACCTCTAAATTTAATACAAAACAGTTTAATGCAAAGAAATTGAAGAAGTAAATTGTAGGACCTTTCGTCAGAAGCTTTAAATGTTTGCTATACTCCTTTGATGTACACTAAGGTTCAAGAAAGGCTAAATAGTAGAAAGATATTTCCTCTTTGTAATGAAGATATTATACATAAAACAGGTGAATGGATGGTTCTTCCTCTTAATGGAGACATTATATATAAGATACTGAATAGATACCGTCTAGAAACTGACTAATCATGACTTAACATCTAAGTTTCAAAAGCCAGTAGCCAATGTTCCCCCTAAATTTCCAAGTAACATTTATGGGTGCAGGCATAGAACTTTTGCATGTGTAACAGCAGTCCTCTTTGAAACTTTAAGGAGCTTTCCAGCATGTGTTTTTTCTCTGGTATGAGAAACTGCATGTACACACAGAGGATAATTGACTCATGGACCTGAAAGCTTTCTTTGGAAGAGGTTAGAGACATGGTTTATTTTATGGGAATCCAGTCAGATCTCCCCATGGCCTTCATGTTTTTGAAGACTTGTACTTGCCTGAGGTTCTTGAACACTTGTACTTGCCTGAGAATCCCTTCTCCACTCTGGGCTCCTGGAAGATCACTAAAGTCAAATGCTAGATACCCCATTTGAGTCATTCATAACGAGACATCTTGATGCCAGGCCAGGCTTTGAGGATCACCATGGCATCAGAAATCTGTTCAGTGAAATCTCTCAGGAATGCAGTGCCCACGTGGCCAAACCAACAGGCTTTCTTGGAGCGTATATCCAGGCAGGCTTGGATCCACAGAAACAACATAAGCTTCACATGATGAGCCATAGGACATTCATTTGCTTTGTCTCTAAATGTAACAACATCTGCACATGTGGATGATAAAAAAGTAAAAACCGGAGGATAGAAGGGAAGCCCCAGATACTTCCCCACAAGTCACCAAGGCTCACTTCTTAACATTCTCCAGGTTTTCAACTTTGTGGCCTGCTGCTCGGTAGCTGGGACCCAGCCAGGTGTCACTGGGCACTCCCTTCTGTGGCCACCAGCTTTGGAGCTGCAGACCTGCAAAGTCCCCATATCAGGCACCCTGTCCTGAAGCCGCCGTTGCCTCAGGACGAGGGGATTCCTTCCCTTTTAACCCTGGAACATAAACCTGAGCATTGGGTGCTCTGGTCCACAGACAGTGTAATAATGTAGTGTCGTTAGGAGGATTACTTTGTGTTCTACTGAACTACCTTGCTGGTGTTAATTCACTAATTTTCTGATGGTACAACAAGCGGGCACACTCAGAGTTCATTGGTTTTCAAAGCACATGTTTAGCTCTCACTGGGAAATATATTTTGTGTTTACATGTAGAGGACAGACTGTCACTGGTTATCTGTGGAAAAACTGCTGGAGGATGAGAACCATGCTTCGCACATCCTGTGTGTCCCAGGGCCCGAGGGAGGCAGTCAGCAAATCCTTGGGGACCTGACGCCTGTGTGCATGAACTGTTCCTTTGTTGCTGGTTTTATCATTACTTCCTATGGGCAGGGGTGAAAAGATCAGAGTCAAGTGGGGTTGTTCCCTCTTCTAGAAGTTTGTTTTCTACGCCTTCTTTCTGTTACCTGCTTTTGTCCCATTAAATGTGGGTGCATCCCAAGGCCCTGCCTGGCTCACTAATCTCATCCACTATCTGATCCCCCCCCAAGGCCCTACCTGGCTCACTAATCTCATCCACTGTCTGATCCCCCGGGTGAAACTTGAATCTATATTTGACCTGTGTGTTCCTCTGGCACCCCACTTGCAACATATTTTAAAGTTAATTAATTCCCATTTTGCTTACTCGTGCTGCTGTGACTGTACTCCGACCACACGGTTGTAGGCTTTCTCAGTTGCCTCTTTCTTGTTTTGTGAGTGCATTGTTTCGAGAACACCCCCCAGCCAGCGTTTCGTTACCCTGCTTCCACTTTCAGGTGTCCACGCCTGGACCCCACCCTTACAGCAGCGCCTTTGCTCCTTGCCCACAGCCTCAGATGCTGTTATTTTCTTCAGGGCGGTGCTCCTGTCCGCCTCCACGTTGTTTCCTTTCTCCTTGCCCTTTGCAGTTGCTTGCTCCCTGATGGTAAAATGGAAAATTGAGCTTTTGGAAATTTCGGAGGCCACCCTAGGGCTGCGATGTAACAGGTTTTGGGGCAGGAAGTCGGTAACTTGCATTTCAATTAAGTTACCAGATGCTGCTGAGGATGCTGTTCCCTGCACTGCCCTTAGGTTTGCTTTGCTACATTAAAATTCGTCCCGATGATGCCATTGCATGCTGGGGTCTTCCAGTGGCCCAGGACCAGATTTCTCAAAGGAAGGCAGAGTAGATCAGGGACATGAGATTAAGTAAATTTGAGTCATATTATTTTTCTGTTGTACTTTTCAGCCCTTCCAGTTAGGTAAAGGAGAAAGTCTGTTTGGGGCTAGTATGTCTTTAACACCTTTCTAATACTTACAAATTGCCTTTTTAACAGAATAGGCTGTAAGATTAACACCTCTGTTAGCAATTCTCTAAGATTTGTTGCATAATCTTGGCGTTTTTTAAAAAAAGATTTTATTTATTTATTCACGAGAGACACATACACAGAGAGGCAGAGACACAGGCAGAGGGAGAAGCAGGCTGCCTGCGGGGAGCCCAATGTGGACTCGATCCCAGGACCCCAGGATCACACCCTGAGCCAAAGGCAGATGCTCAACCACTGAGCCACCCAGGCATCCCACATAATCTTGTTTTCATCGTATTTATTTTTCAGTGGCAAGTGTTAAGGGACTACAGTTTGAAACATTGAGGTAGAAATGGAACCCAAAGCCATAAGGAATTCTCATGTATCTTCTAGTGGGTTTCATACTTCAGTTTCATGTACCACATGTGATTCTTTTGATTTTTCCTGGAATTAATTCTGTTGGAAAGAAAGTACAAGATCTAGCTTTTTCCCCCTAACTGGCAATCCACTTTTTCCAGGACTTTCGTTTTTTCTTTTATTATTAGTTTTTTAGAGGGTGTGGGGCAGAGGAAGAGGATGAGAGAGAGAACCTTAAGCAGACACTCCACTGGGCGTGGAGCCTGTCTTGGGGCTCCATCTCAAAACCCTGGGATCATGAGCAGAGCCAAAATCAAGAATCTGCTGCTTAACTGACTGAGCCACCCAAGTGCCCCCAATACTTTTACATAATCAGTCTTTTACTTATCATCAACAAAGTTCATGGACCAGTCATATCCTCAGAAGAAAATATTTGCAACTTGACAAAGGATTAATGCCAATATGTATTACGAGTTGCTACCAATCAATACAAAGGGCAGACAGCACACTTTAAAAAAGGAGAAAAGGAACCAAATAAACATACAGAAAAGTCACAAACCTTACCTAGTAATTATTAGATTTCTCCTCCCCCTATGACTATATCAGGTCATAGGTGGGAAATGTGAATAATGGAGCTCCTGACCATTATGGATGAGAGTCCAAATTGATAATGCCCATGTGGAAGAGAGTTTGGATCAGGATTAAAAATTTTAAATGCAATATGTCTTTAAAATCTCTCTAATGCAGGGCAGCCCAAGTGGCTCAGTGGTTTAGTGCCGCCTTCAGTCCAGGGCGTGATCCCGGAGATCCGGGATCGAGTCCCATGTCAGGCTCCCTGCATGGAGCCTGCTTCTCCCTCTGCCTCTGTCTATGAATAAATAAATCTTTAAAAAAAATCTCTCTAATGCACATTGACATTTTTTTTAAATTTTAAAAGTATGTGTATTCTTTGACTCACTGCCGGGAATTTATTCTAAAAAATAGTCACACAGCTGAAAATATTTACAAGTGTGTTCATGGAAGCATTAATTTCTCTTGAAGGAAGTTGAAACTTAATGCCTGTTAATTGGTGACTAGTCAAATAATGGTCTGTAATCCATTCCATGTATGTAGATACATACTAAAGGATTGAGGCAAATGTATAGTTACACTCCCTGAAAGACTCTAACTTGTATTGCATAAAGTCATATAAAAATAGACATATATATAGTATGAGCCTATTCATATGTTTTGTAACAGCATGTGAATTTATAGGTGGACTGAAAAGATACCGAAGTATGGGAATATGTATCCTTCTATGGAGAAATGAAGGCAGGACTGTTTTTTTAATAGATTTTATTTATTTATTCATGAGACACACAGAGAGAGGCAGAGACATAGGCAGAGGACTCGATCCCAGGACCTCGGGATCACAACCTGAGCCAAAGGCAGATGCTCAACCACTGAGCCACCCAGGTGTCCCAAAGGCAGGACTTTAATAATAGTTTATTCTATTTTATATATTTTTCATAATGGGAATGTATTGTGTTTTTTAAGGCAGGGCTCAAAACTATAGTATATATAGTTTAGTTTAATAGTGATCTTGTAAAAATGTGCATCATATTGTAAGTGCTTCAGTATACAAGTGTATATATTTATTTTAGAAAAACATAGCCTGGAATGAAACACACAGCTAGGGCTGACATGAGGTGATAGGGATTCAAAAACATCATCCTAGTTCCTTAAACTTTGATGAAAGTAATACAGGATCATTTCAATCATTTAGTTATTAGCCCCTCTAAGAAAGAGGTTAGATACGGCGAGGTTCCAGCCATCCAGAGGGTGTGCTGTGGGCCACTTCTCTGTTGTTCTTCCTGGAGCACCTTCTCCAGGGTGAATCTTCGAGCATCTTCCAGTCCTGGGCCTGCAATGGCTCTTATCTAATCATTGTACTATGTGAGCTGTAGGTAGGAAGAGGAGGCCGTCTCGGTGGGTTGGTTGGTTTGTTTGTTTTGATAATAATCTGTTAAGCCCTGTTTCCCTGGCCAGCATTCCTCCCTTCTTTACTGGCATATCTACTTAAATTCTCAAGCTCCTTTTCCAAAATCAAATAATCCAATGGGCAAACATTTCTTGGCACTTAGGAGAGAAAAGAGGTTCAGGTTAGAGTGTTTGCTGACCACTCTTTTCTTCTGTAGGGTAAAATACTTGTAAAAAATTGCTGAATTATTGTAACACCTGCGATAAATTCTTTTACCTCTCTTAACTTAGAATCTGTTTCCTGTTTAGCTACTCATTTATGATGCATAATGTAATTATGATAAGCTAAAATAAGTTATAGGGCCAGATATTTGGGGACAATATTGAGAGATTTTTCTCCTTTCCTGTCCAGTCGTTAACTATCACCTTATTATCAACTATTCATCAGTATATTTATCAACTGTCACCTAAATCTTAACCTTCATATGGTTCTCTTAAGAAATGCATTTACTATTACAATTATGTAAATTGAAAATTAGAAAAAAAAAAAACCCACTAACAATCCTTCCATAATTGTTCTCATTTCTGACTTTCTTTCCAGTCTGCATCCATTCAGTCAGCATGGATTATAAACCGTGTATGAGGTGGGCATCGTGGTGGGGATGTAGAGAACAGAATGGGGCCCTGCCTTTATTTTTTTTTAATTTTTTTTTAATTTTTATTTATTTATGATAGTCACAGAGAGAGAGAGAGAGAGAGAGGCAGAGACACAGGCAGAAGGAGAAGCAGGCCCCATGCACCGGGAGCCCGATGTGGGGATTCAATCCCAGGTCTCCAGGATCGCACCCTGGGCCAAAGGCAGGCACTAAACCACTGCGCCACCCAGGGATCCCGGGGCCCTGCCTTTAAGAAGCTCGTGGGCTGGCGAGGGAGACAGCGGCTAGTAAGATGCCTTATACCGAGTCTTTGTGGGGTAGTCCTGCGGGACAGGATTCAGGGAATACTGTGTAAGAATAGCATTCCTAGGTTAAATGGAATCAACAATTTAATGGTTTTCTAACACTGCCAAATTTCTTGAAAGGATTGTATCAAGTTACCAAATTATCAGCAACAAATGAAAGTAACTGATTCTTCACATCCTCACCAGAACTGAGTTTCATTATTAAGACAAAGCAAAGCAAAACAAAAACTCGATACCCTAATAGGCTTAAAATTTAGCCTCATTGCTGTTTTATTTGGCATTTCTTATTATTAGTGAAGTCGCACATTTTCACATATTTTTATTATTTACCTTCCTCTTGTGAAAAGCTCTTATTCACTTGGAGTCTTGCCATTGTTATGACTTGTTACTATTTTTTAAAAATAGTTTATTGAGATGAAATTCACATGCCACAAAATGAACCACTTTAAAGTGAACCTTTCAGTGGCATGTATGCATTCACAGTGTTATGCAAGCACCGTCTCCACCTGGTTCCAAAACATTTCTGTCCTTCCAGAATATTCATCCAGCAGTATCTCCCCATTTGCCCCTCTCCCTAGCACCTGGCAACTACTCCTCTACTTTCTATCTCTATGGATTTGTCTATACTGGGTATTTCATATGTGTGGAATCATACCACATGTGACTTTTTGGATCTGGCTTTACTTAGCCTGACGTTTTGAGGTCATCCACATCGTAGCATACGTAGGCAGTTCATTCCTTTCCGTGGCTGGATGACATCCTGTTGCATGTTTGTACCACACGTGCGTTATCTGTTCATCCAGTGATGGCCATTAAAGGTCTCTGTAGACAGTGCTGCTGTGAACATGCAGGCGCACGTAGTTGTTGGGGTACCTGTTTTCAGTTCTCTTGGACATATACCTGGGAGCAGAAATGCAGGCTCATGTAGTAATTCTGTGTTTTAATTTTTGAAGAACTGCCAACCTGTTTTCTACAGAGGCTGTACCATTTTACCTTCCCACCACCAACGTCCAAGGTTCCCCTTTTCTCACATCTGTGTTGACACTTGTTACTTTCCATCTTGGGTGGTGGTGTTTCAGTCGTAACCATCCTGGTGCATATGAGTTGGTACCTCATTATGGTTTTGATTGCATTTTCCCGTTGACTAATGACATTGAGTACTTCTTAGTATTTTGTATGTAGGTGAGAAAATGAAAGAAAAAGAAAACTTTGCTTTTGAGGAATTTATTTAAAAAAATTTTAGGGGTACCTGGGTGACTCAGTTGGTTAAGTGTCTGCCTTCAGCTCAGGTCATGATCCCGGAGTCTCGGGATTGAGTCCCACATCAGGCTCCTTGCTCAGCAGGAAGTCTGCTTCTCCCTCTGCCCCTGCCCCTGCCCCACTCATGCTATCTCTTTTTCTCTCTCTAGCTCTCTCTCTCTCTCAAATAAATAAATAAAATCTTTTTTAAAAGTTAAAATTATTTTTAAATGTTTTTTCGAGGAAAAAATGTTTACTTAAAATTAAATGAAATGGGTCCAATCTGAAAATTATTAAGCCATTAATTTTGTTTAAACATTTCATAAATACAGTTTTCATCAAATAGATCTTTCTGAAGCAGAGGCTTCTGCCTCCAGTTTCATTTTTTTTTTTAATTTTTTTTTTTTATTTATTTATGATAGTCACACAGAGAGAGAGAGAGGCAGAGACACAGGCAGAGGGAGAAGCAGGCTCCATGCACCAGGAGCCCGATGTGGGATTCGATCCCGGGTCTCCAGGATCATGCCCTGAGCCAAAGGCAGGCGCCAAACCGCTGCGCCACCCAGGGATCCCTCATTTTTAAATTGAGTTTGTTTTCATTTTTCCATCACCTGAGTGGGTTAGGGCTGTGATTTGTGGTTTAACTAGAAGCTGTGGGGGTGGGCCGAGCGATCTGTTTTAGTAAGATGAGTTTTCCGATGAGTTGGATGTACACGTAGTTTTGAGAGTTACTGCTCTAGATCAACATTTCCAGGCCTAGCTTACATTGAAGAGCTCCTGTGGGAAATGTAACCTGCAATTTTGGCCTTACAGGCACCAACTTTTTTTCTAGTTAAACCAGGCAGACAATATAAACAATTAAGTTGAATCATTTTATAACCTCCTATTTCAGAATTGAGTGTATAAGTCGTATATAGTGGTACTTAGAAATTGCAATTCAGTCTACGAGTCCTATCAAAAGATAAGTATTTTTGAAAAGCTACTTCTGATCGTCAGTCAGATCATTTTTTTTTTAAGATTTTATTTATTTATTCATGAGAGACACACACAGAGAGGCAGAGACACAGGCAGAGGGAGAAGCAGCCTGCACCTATTGAATTAGAGTTTAAGTGTTTTTTTCCCTGCATAGGCTATTCAAATGGCAATAATACTCATGTACTTTGCAGAGTTTTATGAGGATTTAACACACATATTTGTATATAGTAAAGCCTCTGTGGTACCTGGTAAGCAGGGAAGTTTTATATTTTTAGTATAATTACTACATGTAAAAGTTGAATTCTTTTTACATAGAATATTGTAAACATTGACATTTTTCCAATAATACAGTCAAGTAAGTCCCCAGACCAGCAGTGTAAGTGATATGCTCTGTCAAAGGTGAGTCACCCCCAAATGTTGCCTTCCAGAATGGGAAGAATGGGTTAGGTGGCACACGGGAGATTTTGACGGGGTCTCCCAAAATGGTCCAGATTTAAGATCTCCAGGTTAGAGTGAATAAATGGTTAGGAAGTGAATGTTGGAAGGAGAGCCAGAAGATTTAAGGACCAGCTTTTTTAGGGTGGACTATATGAGAGGAGATTGATACATGACAGTAACTGATGGGACGTGATCACAGAGGAGGGAGCATCGGGGCCTTAACGGGCAGGAGGTTGGCCGGCTTTCGAGGAGAGAAGGGATCTAAGCTGTGGGAAGGGGAAGCGGGCATCTGGGTTCCAGGAGAGCAGGTTTGGGAAACAAGACCCTTGTGGTCAGGTGTTTGAAAGCCTATCACGTGGGAGAAAGATTACCCTGCTTGTCCCTGGCAGTGAGGGATAAGATCAGCCCCTGGGGGGGTGCAAGTCCGAGGAAGACCAGACCTCGGGCCACCACAGAAAAGAACCGTGCGAGAACCGAGCAGGTGCAAAGATGCCAGGGACTCAGCCTGGAGAGTCGGGCCTGGCTGGGCTCCCCGGGACGCTCCTCACCAGCTCCGCAACGTCGGGTGAGCCGTCATGGGCCCCAGGCCTCTCCTTGACCCCAGGCCCTGGGCTCGGGGCCCACCCTGTCTGGCAGTCCTCCTGCCTAATAGGACTCCTTTTGAAGAATTTAAGCTAATTTCCTCAAAGACACAGTATTAACCTTGTCACCCTCCTCTGAAGTGGTCTGTATCGTTCCTCCGAAGAACTGTTTAATTCCTGTTGCCCCCGTTCACCCTTTCCTCCGCCTCCCCCTCTTTCTAGGCCTTTGCTACGTCCCCTGGCCAGTGTAGCGGTAGAAACAGGTAGACATTCAGAGGGGCCTCGTTGACATCATTCCAAATTAACATTCTACGAGAACTCGAGAAAGATCCCCGGATTTTACCCCCTCTTGCAATTCGAATTGTGGAGCACATGCCCAGCTCCGCGCCCCGGAGGAAGCCCAGGCCGCCCCCGGCGCCCTCGGCCCCGGCTTAGCCCCGCAGCGCCCGCAGCAGGTGCCACACAGCAAAAGTCACCGGGGACACCTATATGTTTGGGCAACTGGAATTGTGGCAAGAATTTTATTAAGCCGAGAATGGCTCTCTGCGTCAAGAGGCTTTTCCTTTGGTGCAAGTAGTACAAACTCAGCCCCTGGGGATTCGTGCTGGCACGCACACAGCAGCCACCACCATGTGGCTGTCAAGAGCGAGCGTGTCTTGTGTGTGGCAGGAGCCTCGTGTCACAGGCCAGGTCTCCGGGATGGTCGGTGAGCCCTAAATTCATGATGGGTCATGTGGAAGGATGATCCAGTGCCCAGGGAGAGAGGAAATTCCGTGCAGAGTTCAAATTTTGTGTGTGAGCGTTGGCAAAGTGCTGCAGTAAATTGGCATTTTCTTCACATTAGTCACGGTGCAAAAGAAGGCGGTTTTTAAAGCAAAGAGTAATCTCTGGAATCTAGCATAAAGACTCTTGTTAGTTTCAGGCCCTTTGCATGATGTTGCTCCTTTGTGGGGAACCAAAAAAAAAAAAAAAAAAAAAAACCCTCCATCCATTTTTGCTTCCTAAACATCAAAGGAAGATCGAATGCTTCAGAGAATCCTTGTGCAAAACAAGGGGAAGAAATTTAGAAACTAATCAACATTTCTGCTCACTGTATTTGTTCTAAGTCATATTGTTTCTAATTTTGGAACGCATCTGTTACTTCTTTTTGTTTTGTGTTACTTCTTAGTATGTCATAGCAATACGTTCCCATTATCAGGAGAGCAGCAGAATTGAGTGCCTAATTTTGTTTGGTGTCTGAGACTTTTACTCTATTTTTATCTTGTAATTTGGGTAAGAATTAAATTCTAACATTTTGAAACTTAGAAATACGTATTTAATGGTTTTACATATTGATAGAGTGGAGAAAAGATGAGGTTTTTATCTGAGTACAGAAAATAAAACATCTAATTGATTTTTGAAGCACCACTGCAAAGAAATTTTTATGTTAAAATTTCTGGGAATGGAAACGTCTGAATTTTTTTTAACTGCGTTCATAATTACATGTATACTTATGGATGTAATTCTAGGCTTAAAACAGTGACAGTTAATAAAATGCTTATTATCTGTTGAGCAATTAATAGGAAAACCTGGATTATTTCCAAGGGTAGTCAAATTATCATAACTTGCAATTATAATACATGTGCTGAAGCTTTTGTGACATCTCATTCTTGGAGTGATAAATATATTCCTGTCATACTCACACATGTTGACTGGGTACCAGGATAACACTTGTGTAATACCACTCTTGGGTCATTTAAACTTACGTATTTATCTGTGTCTTGCTCATTTCTTCAGGATCATGTGCGTTTTAAACAGCATTGATAAAAAGGAGTGAGGGAAAGAGAACAGAATAATATGCAAGGTAACCTGGCACAGGGGCTTTATCTAATAATTAGCTTTACCTGTGTAGAGGTCAGTCTTAAAGACATTACCTGAAGATAAGGCCACTTCCTATGGTATAGAGATTTTTTCATACAGTATCCAGTTCCTTTGTCAGTTTTCCTGGGCAGCTTATGATAAGACAGAATTTAAGCACAACTCTAAGAGCATGTTTTTTTGACTTGGATTGGGTTCAGGTTGACTCCAGGTTTGCAAGGTGAATCTGACGAGTTGTTGTATTATTGGGTGCATTGCCTGACATGTCTGAGGCTCATTTCACTCATCTAGTACATACTGAAGCTCACCATTTGGTGAGCATTATGCTGTTGAGTTCTCATTTAAACATCACGATCCGCCCCCCTTTACAAAAAGTTTGGGAAGCTGGGGTTTTTAAGATTGATAACCTGCCCTCAGTTGCACAGCAGGTAAGTGGCAGACAAGGAATTGAACCTAGGTCTCTGATGCCACCTTCAAGCTCTTACTTCCTGAGCCAGTGGCTCCCAAAATTTTCCATGATTACCCGGAGAGCTTGATTAAACATGCATTTCGTGGGCCCTCGGTTTCTGATTCCGTAGGCCTCCTCTAGGGACCAAGAATGGATTTCTAACCGGTGCCCAGATGTGGATGCTGCTGGTCTGAGGACCGTACCTTGAGAATTACTGCCTGACTCTGTTCCTCTGAAGAACCAATGAGAGAGTTCATGTGCTGTGCTTGTATCACTAATCCCTGACATTTGTTGACTGTTACCATGTCCTAGACACTGTTCTAAGTTAATTCCTTGTTAATCTCACATTAATCTTAGGAGGTAGCTAAACACAGGGAGAGGAGAGAGGGTGTGATCGCCACTTAAGAGAGAAGGAACCTGGGGTAGTAGAGGCCCCCAGTAAGGGGGTCTCCTCATGCATCAGGGGCAGAGCTGCATGTTTTCATTATTTTGTCATCTGAACTGATGTCAAAGGCCACTGTCCCTGGGGCTGTCTCCAGAAGCAGATTTCAGGCTATGGCAACTTTGAGAGAAGAGGTGACACTCCCTGCTTTTCATCCATTGGTGTTTTATGTCCTTGGAGGGGAGGGTATTGTAAGCGAGGCCTGGGAAGGAAGGGTTTCCCTCCTTTTCGTTTTGTTCTCCCAGCATTCTGAAGGGTGGTGACACAGTTTGTTATTCTGATGGATGATGAGATTCTGGAAACGAGCTATATTTCAGCTGAGCTGTGACATTGTTGATATTCATCAGTGTGGATAAAAGGGGTTGCAGGTGATTTTGTATGATAAAATTGTGCTGGTGTTACCAGTGCATTAAATCAGAAGCTATCTCCGCCGATGTTGGCCACCCAACAGCAGGGCATTCACTAATCTGTAGTGTTAGCCTGCCCATGGCTGCCCTAACAGCCAAGGAAAAAGTCTCAAAATAAAAAATGAATGAGAGAGAAAATCAAGCCCAAATAAAGTTTGAAACCTGTACTCTGCTTAGGAAACTGTAGTTTCCCCTCATTCATTTTAAAGCTTAAGGAGAAAGCATAAAGTGGCTTCAAAGGGTGACACTGTATTGATAGATAAATACTTTGGCTCTGTTAAAAATTGTGTTGAGTGACTAGTATGTGTAAGATGCTTACAAAAATAGGGATCCCTGGGTGGCTCAGTGGTTTAGCGCCTGCCTTTGGCCCAGGGCGTGATCCGGGAGTTCCCGGATCGAGTCCCACATCAGGCTCCCTGCATGGAGCCTGCTTCTCCCTCTGTCTGGGTCTCTGCTTCTCTCTCTCTCTCTGTATCTCTCATGAATAAATAAATAAATAAAATCTTTAAAAGAAAAAAGATGCTTACAAAAATAAAATATACTGGCCTCTCCTGCCAAGGAGAACTCATAGTGGACCTCACAATGGAGTAGGTGTTCAGTTAATTTATAGAAGAGGATCTAAGTCTGGAGTAACTGTAGCCTGGTACATTTATCTTGTCTTTGAGTTACTGGTGTGATGATTTCCATGATGCCAGTATTTGAATCCTGGGACAAATCCTTCTTTGTAATGGGAGAGCCATTTAGCTGTAGAGCTAGAGCTAGGTCCCAGGCCTCCTTATGGATAGCTTGGACTTCTCTCTGATTTCAAATGGCCTTATTTACATATTGTGTGGATTTATCTCCCAATCTTAAGCTGTGAAACTTGTAAAGGGCATTATGACTTATTGTGACTTTTTTGGATGATCATCTGTGTTTTATTCCAGTTTGTTTCCTTGAAGATTTCAAACATAGCAGTACAAACTCTAGACACAATCGAGAACAAAAGGGAATCGCCACCTAGACAGGTCTCCACTTGTGGTTGGGGCACCAAATGTGGACATTCATGGTTTGATGGAAGGAATCACCTGTGCATTTATTCTGGTCTGTTGCAGGTTAACGAAGCCCTTGTCATTTGCTGATTGTGTTGGGGATGAGCTGCCGTGGGGATGGGAAGCTGGGTTTGACCCACAAATTGGCGTCTACTACATCGATCACGTCAACAGTAAGTTTTTCTTTTTTTATAAAATCAAACAAACATAGCAGAAAAGTAATCCCCCCAAATCTAGAATCCTACAAAAGTGTTAAGACTCTACAAAGTGAATTTATTTTATTTTATTTTAAAGATTCTTTTTTTAAAATGTATTCATGAGAGACACAGAGAGAAAGGCAGAGACACAGGCAGAGGGAGAAGCAGGCTCGCATGGAAAGCCCAATGCGAGACTCGATCCCAGGATCCCGGGATCACGCCCTGAGGCGAAGGCAGATGCTCTACCACTGAGCCACCCAGGTGTCCCTGAATTTCTTTATTTTAAACCCCACTTTCTCAGTGACTAATATTACCTGAAATACCCATTTTGGAATCTAGGGCCCATATGTAAATTGGGCTTATGGAGGCAGAGGCAGAGAAATGAATTTGCCTGTGTCTGTCTGCTTGGTAGGGGGTAAGTTTTCTTGAGTACAGCTGTGGGGGCCAGTGAAGACCATGAGCTCCTCATTCCATGACCACTGCCCTCCAGGTTGGGATTCCTCCTTTTCTTGGTCTTGCCACGGACAGAATTGGGTGTGCGGGGCGTGTGTACAGCGAGGTCCAGTAGCTACGTGTGTCAGATGGGGGAGAGGTTGACCCATCAGAACTCTAGAAGATGCAGCTGTACCGTGGAAAAGACCTAAACCCTTGTTACCCTTGTTTTGGTTTGGTTTCCTGATTTCTTTGTGTTTGCAAGGGAAGCACCTCTCACTTTAACAGCTTTTTAATTGTTTAGATCGCTGAATGATAAGGCTAGGACAGAGGATTACTGTGGCCATGAACAACTTTGTAAAATATACCCCTTCGGCTCAAGTCATGATCTCAGGGTCCTGGGATTGAGCCCCGTGTTGGGCTCCCTGCTCTCCTTCTCCCTCTGCCCCTTCCCCTGCTTGTGCACTCTCTTTCTCTTTCTCTCTCTCAAATAAATCAATACGATCTTTAAAAATATATAGTACTTTTTAATATCTTTAGGAATAAGACCATTATAAAAAATATCTTCCTTGATGCTTAGTAATTAGTGATGGCTTGCAGCTGCCTTTGTGTAGTCATATGATAAAATTTTTGAGAGGCACAAAAAACCCAAGTGAGTAACAGTGATCTCTTAGAAACCTCAGGATGTTTTATATATATATATATATATATATATATATATATATATATATATATAATATGCTCACAGTACTTATATCAGATTTGAGAAAATAACCTTCCACTGATTCTCTGTCAAGGTCTTTTTTTTTTTTCTTTAAATCTGTGCAAATACTCACTTCCCAGGGTGATGGGGAAGAGTTCCAGAACTGATGGGACTGCTTCATTCATGCCTGAAATCCACAGAGGCTGAAGCCATGGGGTGTGCCCTGAGCTGGGGAGAGGGCTTTGTGCCCCCAAGGTGACCTGGTGGGAGGCTCCAGTCCAAGTGCGGTTGGGGTTGGGCTGCAGGACTCGCTTCCAGCAGTTCACACTGCAAGGAGGGCCTCTGCCGGGGAGGCCACCGAGAGTGGATAATAAAATGCTCCCTCCAAACCAATGGCAGCCAGCGAGCCAGGCAAGAGGCAGTTGGGATGTATGGCATGGTGAATGTTACACCATGGTGGGCATGCAGGCAGCATAGTGAGTCACTGTGCGCTTGAGGGCTGTAAAATTGTCTGATTTTCACAAGTAGATGGGATGGAGAGATCGGAAGGAGCAAGGACTTAGAAGAATTAAGTCAGTTTCTTGGCGAACACAGATAGCTAGTCACCTGTTACAATAGAACATCTGGTTCATATAGTTTCGGAACCAGCTTTCATGCACACACTAGTTCAGCATAACTACATAACTAGTTTCTGTACCATGTGATTAGGAATAATGTGACTTTCATGTAGAGATATCTCTCCCTGAAAGTTTGTACAAATTCCGTGAAGAATTCATAATTGTGGATTTTAAAGTTAGCTTTCATTTTTGTATTTTCTAGTAAACCTTTCTTGGTTGTATTATTATATGTGGGTTTTACTGCTTATCCATGATTGACATCCAAATATTTTAAGTTTTGATGGAAGGGACAACTTCTGGTAAAATTCAGTTCATTCTGAACAGTTGTAACGCCTTATGTCATCGCAAATAAGTAATTCAGTGGAATATCTGGAATCTATAACTATTTAAATCTCACTTTCAAACAAGTTTATCTGTTTTTCTTTAAATAATATTTGCGGAAGCAGAAACAAGCCTCCCTGTCCTGGTTCGACAGCACAAGCTCTCACGGCACCAAAATGAGAAGATTTAAGTCAGCTTCCCTCTCACTACCTATAGATTTTCAGGTTCCTAAAGCCACCTTTAGGGCCTTCCTTCCTGTCTCAGTGGAAGAGGGGTTCTCCTGGATGCCCCAACCCCTGAGAACCCTCTTAATAACTTTCTTTTTTTTTTTTTTTGAGATTTTATTTATGTATTCATAGAGACCCACACACACACACACACACACACACACACAGAGGCAGAGACACAGGCAGAGGGAGAAGCAGGCTCCATGCAGAGAGCCTGACGTGGGACTCGATCCCGGGTCTCCAGGATCATGCCCTGGGCTGCAGGCAGCACTAAACCGCTGTGCCACCGGGGCTGCCCTCTTAATAACTTTCTTTTTTTTTTTTTTTTTTCTTTTTTTTTTTTTATTGGTGTTCAATTTACTAACATACAGAATAACACCCAGTGCCCGTCACCCATTCACTCCCACCCCCCGCCCTCCTCCCCTTCTACCACCCCTAGTTCGTTTCCCAGAGTTAGCAGTCTTTACGTTCTGTCTCCCTTTCTGATATTTCCCACACATTTCTTCTCCCTTCCCTTATTTTCCCTTTCACTATTATTTATATTCCCCAAATGAATGAGAACATATAATGTTTGTCCTTCTCCGACTGACTTACTTCACTCAGCATAATACCCTCCAGTTCCATCCACGTTGAAGCAAATGGTGGGTATTTGTCATTTCTAATAGCTGAGTAATATTCCATTGTATACATAAACCACATCTTCTTTATCCATTCATCTTTCGTTGGACACCGAGGCTCCTTCCACAGTTTGGCTATCGTGGCCATTGCTGCTAGAAACATCGGGGTGCAGGTGTCCCGGCGTTTCATTGCATTTGTATCTTTGGGGTAAATCCCCAACAGTGCAATTGCTGGGTCGTAGGGCAGGTCTATTTTTAACTGTTTGAGGAACCTCCACACAGTTTTCCAGAGTGGCTGCACCAGTTCACATTCCCACCAACAGTGTAAGAGGGTTCCCTTTTCTCCGCATCCTCTCCAACATTTGTTGTTTCCTGCCTTGTTAATTTTCCCCATTCTCACTGGTGTGAGGTGGTATCTCATTGTAGTTTTGATTTGTATTTCCCTGATGGCAAGTGATGCAGAGCATTTTCTCATGTGCGTGTTGGCCACGTCTATGTCTTCCTCTGTGAGATTTCTGTTCATGTCTTTTGCCCATTTCATGATTGGATTGTTTGTTTCTTTGGTGTTGAGTTTAATAAGTTCTTTATAGATCTTGGAAACTAGCCCTTTATCTGATATGTCATTTGCAAATATCTTCTCCCATTCTGTAGGTTGTCTTTGAGTTTTGTTGACTGTATCCTTTGCTGTGCAAAAGCTTCTTATCTTGATGAAGTCCCAATAGTTCATTTTTGCTTTTGTTTCTTTTGCCTTCGTGGATGTATCTTGCAAGAAGTTACTATGGCCGAGTTCAAAAAGGGTGTTGCCTGTGTTCTTCTCTAGGATTTTGATGGAATCTTGTCTCACATTTAGATCTTTCATCCATTTTGAGTTTATCTTTGTGTATGGTGAAAGAGAGTGGTCTAGTTTCATTCTTCTGCATGTGGATGTCCAATTTTCCCAGCACCATTTATTGAAGAGACTGTCTTTCTTCCAATGGATAGTCTTTCCTCCTTTATCGAATATTAGTTGCACATAAAGTTCAGGGTCCACTTCTGGATTCTCTATTCTGTTCCACTGATCTATGTGTCTGTTTTTGTGCCAGTACCACACTGTCTTGATGACCACAGCTTTGTAGTACAACCTGAAATCTGGCATTGTGATGCCTCCAGATATGGTTTTCTTTTTTAAAATTCCCCTGGCTATTCGGGGTCTTTTCTGATTCCACACAAATCTTAAAATAATTTGTTCTAACTCTCTGAAGAAAGTCCATGGTATTTTGATAGGGATTGCATTAAACGTGTATATTGCCCTGGGTAACATTGACATTTTCACAATATTAATTCTGCCAATCCATGAGCATGGAATATTTTTCCATCTCTTTGTGTCTTCCTCAATTTCTTTCAGAAGTGTTCTATAGTTTTGAGGGTATAGATCCTTTACATCTTTGGTGAGGTTTATTCCTAGGTATCTTATGCTTTTGGGTGCAATTGTAAATTGGATTGACTCCTTAATTTCTCTTTCTTCAGTCTCATTGTTAGTGTATAGAAATGCCACTGACTTCTGGGCATTGATTTTGTATCCTGCCACGCTACCGAATTGCTGTATGAGTTCTAGCAATCTTGGGGTGGAGACTTTTGGGTTTTCTATGTAGAGTATCATGTCATCGGCGAAGAGGGAGAGTTTGACTTCTTCTTTGCCAATTTGAATGCCTTTAATGTCTTTTTGTTGTCTGATTGCTGAGGCTAGGACTTCCAGTACTATGTTGAATAGCAGTGGTGAGAGTGGACATCCCTGTCTTGTTCCTGATCTTAGGGGAAAGGCTCCCAGTGCTTCCCCATTGAGAATGATATTTGCTGTGGGCTTTTCATAGATGGCTTTTAAGATGTCGAGGAATGTTCCCTCTATCCCTACACTCTGAAGAGTTTTGATCAGGAATGGATGCTGTATTTTGTCAAATGCTTTCTCTGCATCCAATGAGAGGATCATATGGTTCTTGGTTTTTCTCTTGCTGATATGATGAATCACATTGATTGTTTTACGGGTGTTGAACCAGGCTTGTGTCCCAGGGATAAATCCTACTTGGTCATGGTGAATAATTTTCTTAATGTACTGTTGGATCCTATTGGCCAGTATCTTGTTGAGAATTTTTGCATCCATGTTCATCAGGGATATTGGTCTGTAATTCTCCTTTTTGGCAGGGTCTTTGTCTGGCTTTGGAATTAAGGTGATGCTGGCTTCGTAGAACGAATTTGGAAGTACTCCATCTCTTTCTATCTTTCCAAACAGCTTTAGGAGAATAGGTATGATTTCTTCTTTAAACGTTTGATAAAATTCTCCTGGGAAGCCATCTGGCCCTGGACTCTTGTGTCTTGGGAGGTTTTTGATGACTGCTTCAATTTCCTCCCTGGTTATTGGCCTGTTCAGGTTTTCTATTTCTTCCTGTTCCAGTTTTGGTAGTTTGTGGCTTTCCAGGAATGCGTCCATTTCTTCTAGATTGCCTAATTTATTGGCGTATAGCTGTTCATAATATGTTTTTAAAATCGTTTGTATTTCCTTGGTGTTGGTAGTGATCTCTCCTTTCTCATTCATGATTTTATTAATTTGAGTCATCTCTCTCTTCTTTTTAATAAGGCTGTCTAATGGTTTATCTATCTTATTAATTCTTTCAAAGAACCAACTCCTGGTTCTGTTGATCTGTTCCACAGTTCTTCTGGTCTCGATTTCGTTGAGGTCTGCTCGAATCTTTATTAACTCCCTTCTTCTCTTGGGTGTAGGATCTATTTGCTGTTTTTTCTCTAGCTCCTTTATGTGTAAGGTTAGCTTTTGTTTTTTTGTTTTTTTTTAATTTTTTTTTTCAATTTTCATTCATTTATGATAGAGAGAGAGAGAGAGAGAGGCAGAGACACAGGCAGAGGGAGAAGCAGGCTCCATGCACCGGGATGCCCGATGTGGGATTCGATCCCAGGTCTCCAGGATCGCGCCCTGGGCCAAAGGCAGGCGCCAAACCGCTGCGCCACCCAGGGATCCCTAAGGTTAGCTTTTGTATTTGAGTTCTTTCCAGTTTTTGAATGGATGCTTGTATTGCGATGTATTTCCCCCTTAGGACTGCTTTTGCTGCATCCCAAAGATTTTGAACGGTTGTATCTTCATTCTCATTAGTTTCCATGAATCTTTTTAATTCTTCCTTAATTTCCTGGTTGACCCTTTTATCTTTTAGCAGGATGGTCCTTAACCTCCATGTGTTTGAGGTCCTTCCGAACTTCTTGTTGTGATTTAGTTCTAATTTCAAGGCATTATGGTCCGAGAATATGCAGGGGACAATCCCAATCTTTTGGTATCGGTTCAGACCCGATTTGTGACCCAATATGTGGTCTATTCTGGAGAAAGTTCCATGTGCACTTGAGAAGAATGTGTATTCAGTTGAGTTTGGATGTAAAGTTCTGTAGATATCTGTGAAATCCATCTGGTCCAGTGTATCATTTAAAGCTCTCGTTTCTTTGGAGATGTTTTGCTTAGAAGACCTATCGAGTATAGAAAGAGCTAGATTGAAGTCACCAAGTATAAGTGTATTATTATCTAAGTATTTCTTCACTTTGGTTAATAATTGATTTATATATTTGGCAGCTCCCACATTCGGAGCATATATATTGAGGATTGTTAAGTCCTCTTGTTGAATAGATCCTTTAAGTATGAGATAGTGTCCCTCTTCATCTCTCACTACAGTCTTTGGGGTAAATTTTAGTTTATCTGATATAAGGATGGCTACCCCTGCTTTCTTTTGAGGACCATTCGAATGGTAAATGGTTCTCCAACCTTTTATTTTCAGGCTGTAGGTGTCCTTCTGTCTAAGATGAGTCTCTTGTAGACAGCAAATAGATGGGTCCTGCTTTTTTATCCAGTCTGAAACCCTGCGCCTTTTGATGGGGTCATTAAGCCCGTTCACATTCAGAGTTACTATTGAGAGATATGAGTTTAGTGTCATCATGATATCTATTCAGTCTTTGTTTTTGTGGACTGTTCCACTGAACTTCTTCTTAAAGGGGAATTTTAAGAGTCCCCCTTAAAATTTCTTGCAGAGCTGGTTTGGAGGTCACATATTCTTTTAGTTGCTGCCTGTCTTGGAAGCTCTTTATCTCTCCTTCCATTTTGAATGAGAGCCTTGCTGGATAAAGTATTCTTGGTTGCATGTTCTTCTCCTTTAGGACCCTGAATATATCCTGCCAGCCCTTTCTGGCCTGCCAGGTCTCTGTGGAGAGGTCTGCTGTTACCCTAATACTCCTCCCCATAAAAGTCAGGGATTTCTTGTCTCTTGCTGCTTTAAGGATCTTCTCTTTATCTTTGGAATTTGCAAGCTTCACAATTAAATGTCGAGGTGTTGAACGGTTTTTATTGATTTTAGGGGGGGATCTCTCTATTTCCTGGATCTGAATGCCTGTTTCCCTTCCCAGATTAGGAAAGTTTTCAGCTAGAATTTGTTCAAATACATATTCTGGCCCTCTGTCCCTTTCGGCGCCCTCGGGAACCCCAATTAAACGTAGGTTTTTCTTCCTCAGGCTGTCGTTTATTTCCCTTAATCTATCTTCATGGTCTTTTAATTGTTTGTCTCTTTTTTCCTCAGTTTCCCTCTTTGCTATCAACTTGTCTTCTAGGTCACTCACTCGTTCTTCCACCTCGTTAACCCTCGTCGTTAGGACTTCTAGTTTGGATTGCATCTCATTCAATTGATTTTTAATTTCTGCCTGATTAGCTCTAAATTCTGCAGTCATGAAGTCTCTTGAGTCCTTTATACTTTTTTCTAGAGCCACCAGTAGCTGTATAATAGTGCTTCTGAATTGGCTTTCTGACATTGAATTGTAATCCAGATTTTGTAACTCTGTGGGAGAGAGGACTGTTTCTGATTCTTTCTTTTGAGGTGAGGTTTTCCTTCTAGTCATTTTGCTCAGTGCAGAGTGGCCAAAAGCAAGTTGTATTGGGAAAAAGAGAAAAAGAGAGGAAAGAAAGAAGGAAAGAAAAGAGAAAGAGAAAAAAAAAGGGAAGAAAAAGAAAAAAAAAACGAAAAGAAAAAAAAAGAAGAAAAAGAGAAAGAAAAAGAAAGGAGAAAAAAAGGGGGTGGGGGAAGGAAACAAATCAAAAAGCAAACAAAACAAAAACAAAAACAAAAACAAACAAACAAAAAAAAAAGAACCACCGGGGAGTGTCTTCTGATTCTGTGTTCTTTAAGTCCCTTGGCTTCTCCTGGAGGTTGTCAGTCTAGCTGGTGTTCTGGGGGAGGGGCCTGTTGTGCTGATTTTCAGGTGTTAGCAGTTGGGGGAGCTGCTGTGCCCCTGCCTGGTGCAGGGCTCGGTGGGGGTTGTTTACCCCGTGAGGCCGCAGGAGGAACAGCCCCAGTGGCGGGGCAGCTCTGGAAACCTGGATTCAGCTCCGGCAGGAACTCCGGAGCTCTCCGTCTGCAGGGCCTGGAGGCTCCGGGGCGGGGCCGCTGATCTGCTCAGCTGGGGCAGGAGCGTCCTTGCTGTCCTGGGCCCTCCCGGCCTCTGCCCCTCCCGGGGGAGGCCGGATCCTGGGCTGAGTCCCGGCGCCCTGTGCTCCGGAGCCTGCGCTGGTGGATTCGCGCTCCCGGGCCGCGCAGCCCCCTCCGCGGAGCTGCCGCCCGAGCCCCTCCGAGCTGCTCCTGGAACCGCGCAGCCCCCTCCGCACGGAGCCTCTTCCTCTGCCCGAGCCCCTCCGAGCTGCTCCCGGGGCCGCGCAGCCCCCTCCGCGGAGCCGCCGCCCGAGCCCCTTCAGCTGCTCCGGGTCCCGCCGGGTCCCGCCGTGCGCGCTGCAGCCCTTAGGGAGCTCGGCGCACTCTCCTGGGCGCGCAGTTGCTGTTACTGTCCCCGGAGCCCGAGGGCATCCCCGCCCTCCTGGGTCCTGCTCCACCTCCCCGCGAGCCCCTTTCCGCCCGGGAAGGTCGGTGCAGCTCCTGCGTCTCCGGGACGGGGCTCTCCTGTCCTGGGGACACTCGCCCCGGCCTCAGCCCGGCTCCTCGCGGGGCCCCTCCCCCTTGGAGGCCTTTGTTCCTTTATTTCTTTTTCCCCGTCTTCCTACCTTGATAGAAGCGCGAACTCTTCTCACTGTAGCGTTCCAGCTGGTCTCTCTTTAAATCTCAGGCCGAATTCATAGATTTTCAGGATAATTTGAAGGTTTTCTAGGTAGTTTGGTGGAGACAGGTGATTTGGAGACCCTGCTCTTCCGCCATCTTGCTCCTCCCCCCATAACTTTCATATCCCATCCTTTTCTCCTCTTTCATTTCCTTAATGATCATTTTCTGGTTTTAAAAATTTCTCCCACCATTTCTTTATCTAGTGGTTCTTTTGTCTTAGTATTTAAACACTGGAAACTCCCAAAATGAAACTAAACCAGATCACCAAAAGAAACAAATAACAGCTATCTCCCCAAACCCCACTAATCTGTACTCAAACCTGCCTTTCAGCACCAGCTGTGGCCCTGTGTTTTCTCCTCCCACTGGAAGCTTCGTGAACCTCACTGTGTCCACTGTTCTCCATGTTGTCACAGAGACTGCCCTTGCCGGGCTCACCTGAGACCCCACAAATGGCCACATCCAAACAACACCTGGGTCTCATCTTCCTTCATCCAACAGAGTCCCTTGTCACTGTGGGTTTCCTCTTGCTCTTTACTTCCTTGGATTTCATGATTGTTCTATTGTTTTTTTTGTTTTGTTTTGTTTTTGTTTGTTTGTTTTTACCATTCCCAGCTGCTCATGCCCTCTTTCCTTTTCGCCTGGCCCTGGTGTCAGGATTTCTGTAGTAGCCTTCTGTTTGCAGCCTGCACATCCCCTTGGGTGATAACCTCAATCACTTCCTGAAGCCGATGGCTACCAAACTTGTCACTTAAGTCTTGTCCAAATGCATGCATTTGATTTTACGTTGCGGCTCTTTCCCATCTGCCCCCAACAGGCCTCCACTTGCATCCCCTTCTCTGGCCTACCCTGGCACTGGTGGACGTTGCCTCTGTGCTGTGTGCTACCTGGGCTTTCTGTCTCTCTTTGCAATGGTTGGTTCTAGCCCTGAGCACTGTCTGCGCAGCCTCTGGGCCCTCCCTTGTGGCCACATCCATCTAGGGCCCCTCTGCCCAGGCCTTGCTGCTTCCCTCAGGCCCTCTCTGGCACCCAGCCCTCCACCCTGCAGCCCTGCCCCCATTCCAAATGAGGTGCCCTGTCCAGGTATTTCTGTTGTGCTAGGCACATAGGGATTTTTAAAAACCATTTGTCCAATTGCACTTAAATTACTTATTTGTATGTTTTCTTCACTAAATCGTGAGATTCCTGTGGACAGTGACTGCATCTTCATTTCTTTATCCTTGGGTACCTAGTATCATGATAAACTCTTAATCTTAGAAGGATGGAAGGGCTTTCGTGTTTAACTCACATCGAAAGCTTTCTGTTTGTTTTTAAAGAAATTAAAGTTCAAGTATAAATTATGCTTCAGAGAGTACCCTTCTGAATATTTAAAAACTTAATTATTAGAATACAGGTTTTTAAGCCTACCATTTTGCTTTAGTGCAATAATTGTATCCCAGTGGTCTGATGGATTTACTGTGCCCTAAAGTGCCCAAATTACCCACAGCAAGTAGTTTTCCCACTAAAAAGAATCTGGTCCATTATCTCATTAATCTTAAAGACATTCCTGTGAAGTAGTTTAGGGAACAAATGTATTATCTTCTCATAACAGCTGGTCCACACATATGTTGTGTCTTGACATTGTATAGTTTCAGCATTATTTTCTCTTTATTTACCAAAAAATGAAATAAAGCCTGTTTGGCTGTTTAACACTATTTCTGTGTAACACTATCTAACACTATTAAATATTTAGAAGTAAAAGATATGACCTTGTCAATGAGTATTTAGGCCTTAAGTGTTTTATGATAGGATTCTTTAGTGGGTTTGTGTGGAGTAGGGGTATAGATATTGGTGGGGGAATATTTATAACTAGAAGGTAATTATGAAGTACTATTTATGAGGTTTTGATATCACCATAAGCAGAAATAAATCACTTTTTTGGTAGCTTTAGTTGTACCTTAATTTTTTGGTCTTTCTTTTGGTAATGGAGGTCTCCTTTACATAAAAGAAAATGCACAGATTTTAAATATGCATTTCAATGAATTGTGGCAAATGTATAAATCTTTTGTAACTGCCACTCCAGTCAATATGCAGATATACAATATGCAGTATCCTGTCCCCTTCCAATCACCCCTTCCCCACCGCTACAGGTTGTTCGGATTTCTATCACAATGGCTTAGTTTTGCCTGTCCTAGAACTTCGTATAAACTGAGTACATTCAATTCCGTGGATGGAATCTTTCACTGAGCATATTTTTATAGGCTACTGATACTGATACAACATTGTGGATGAATATTCATAGTGCCTTTATCTGACAACGAACCTGTATCTGGATCATATAAAGAACTCCTGAAAATTAACGTGAAGAAGATAAACAATCCAAATGAAAAAGGATCAACCACCTTAGACACTTTCTGAACTCTCCTTTCTGCCATCTTGCCCCCATCTTGTCCACATCAATCTCTGGCTCCCGTGGGGCCTCTTTCCCTGATATTCTAGCAAGTAAGATGGCAGCTTTAGCCTCACCACCCTATGAATGCTCCTCAGGACAGCCACTGTCTTAGGATAGAGTGGAGAGCACATGAGCCTGCAGAGGGATGGGACTGCCGCCATACCACTGACCACCGACCACCAACCACTGACCACCACTGCCTGCCATGGAGTTGCAACTCACCCCTGGGCTTCTCTGGGTTGGCAGTGGGAGACTTGGCTTGCGGCACCCCCTCGGTCCTCTGATGAGAGAGAGTGGCTTCTGCCTTGGAGCTCTTCGTGTCCACATCCACTTGCAGTAGCCACGGTTATAAGAAAGACAAGAGATGAGGGAGGTATGAAACAACAAACTAGGATGATTGCTATAGGATGTTCTGTTGAGTTGCGGCCTCTGCAGCCATCCTTGCCCTAACTTAGGGTGTGGCCGCTTCCTTGGTTTCGTGTGCACTGTCCTTGGTGCTGGTGGTGTCATCGCTTGGTTTTGCTTGGCTGTCCTTGGTTTTCAGTGGTAATGGGTGGGAGAGGTTGGAGGACGTGCACTCGCTCCATATGACTCGAACCGAACTCCTCTGTGTTAGTTTTGAAGCAACCCATGTTGTGTTGAAATTTGATGAGAATCCCCCAAGTACATGTAGTATTCTATACGGAGCTGTCTCCTTTAGAAGAAGGAAAGTAAATTTGGGGCCCTCTTATTTCGTCCTTGTTTTATTTTCATGCTTTATAGTTTCCTAGCAGGATAAACTATTAAGATATTTTGTAAAGAAAAATCTTAGCCACTTAAACCACCCAAGGAAAACCAATGATGGTGGTGGTGATACTAATGTTTAGTATAATGAACAGTTTTTAGTATCGCGAATCTATGGGATGATCTACATGTTTCATATAGTTGTCACTCCGGCTGTCTAGTCTCAGTCAGTCACTGTAGTCCCTTCCTTCCACCTAGATGGAGGGTGATGAAGATGATGGCGCCTTTCCTTCTGCACCTGAAACCTTCCTTCCTGCAGACCGCTCCTTCTCCCTCACCTCATTTGCCACATGTTGAGAGCCCCCACATCTTGTCATCCTTGAAGATGCGACCTCACCCTCATCCCCCAGCATGCTGTCCTTTATCTCCACCACTGTTATTCTTTGCTGTTACCACGGGAACAACTCTCCTGCCTCTGTTTCTGGCTCTGATTATCAGACATTTCATTTATAGGCCACTGCTACCTGTTTTGCCCTTAAGGCTTCAAAACAAACGAGTACAAAATGGGATTCTTCTGTTTTCCCTTTGACTTGATTATTTTTTGATACATTATGGTTCTTGTGATTACTAAATTGAAAAATTTAGATTTGTTTTTGTCAGTTCTTACAGATTTTTTTATCTGTGATATCAAATTTTCTCATTTAGCCACTTGTCCCCTGCTGTTTTCCTAATTCAGATCCTCATTACCTTGTGCCTTTTCTTTCCCTTTTTTAAAAAAATATAATTTTATAGAAGTAATATATGTGCATAGGAGAAAAGGAGAAAATATAGATAAATAAAAGGAAGAAAAATACTATCCATATTCACGTAACCCGAAGAAAACTAAGTATTCTGAATTTCCTAGTGTGTATCCTTCCAGACTTCTTATATTGATACACATACACACACAATTTTAAATACATTTTTATACTTCAAGTGGGATTATATTATATATATGGTTTTATAAACTTTTCTCACTTCACATATCTTTCATCAAAAAACTTTCTGCACAATCCTATTGACTTTTGTAGAGTTAGTAGAGTTCTGTATAGACAGTAAACCTCACATTTCTGTTAGATAACATTCCTCAAATACAACTAAGATCCTTTCATGGCCTTGCTTAGAACCTTTGTGGCACACCATCGCTCACAAAATGAATTTTGTATTTATTAACCTGGTGGTCAAGAAACCACAACCTACTGCGACTACTCTTGGAGTACCAAGGAAGAAATGAGACAATACAGGAGAATGTGGGAGGGACCACCATTGGGCTGGCAGGACAAGGGAGGAAAAGTAGAAGTGCCCTCTCCATCGTGAAGGGCGTAGTCATGCCTGCCAGAGACCGTGCTCTGAGCTGATAGCTAAAGGATGATTTAATTAACTAGGCCTGGCGAAGAAGGAGTTGGGGTAGAGTTTGGAGGGTGAGAGAAGATTACCTTCCTGGGAGAAGAGAGACCACAAGTTAAAGCCACAGGTCTAGGGAGGCCAAAGAAAATAGGGCTGATGAAAGAAAGAAATTGAGTATGGCTGAAAGCTGTGTGTGTGTTTGTGGGGACCCGGGAGGTGGCTGGAGAAGTGAAGGGGTTAGGTCCCTGAGGTCCATTGTCTGGAACCTTTGAAAGCCCTGTTCCATCACTGCCTGTTCCACAGAACCTTCCTTTTGCAGCCAGAGACAACCTTCTGTCTAAATTGCCGTAGCACTTAGCCATTCTCCTGTCAAGGCTTTTATCACTTTTTACTGTACAAACTAATTGTATTTCCTTTAATTCACGTGTCACAGTTTCTTCTGTAGTTTGTAAGTTCCTTGGAAGGAGCATCTGGTTTCCCCCATATTTCATGTAGTAGATGGTCAGTACTTGGTAGAAGGAACAACAGATAATAAACCCAGTGGATATTTTCTAAGAAGAAAAAGAAGGACAGCTCCTCATACTTGTTCTACCCATTCTTCCCGAGCACAGCAGAACAGAAATAGGCATGACAGACAGGGATCATATTCCTTTCAAGAACCTAATGGCATCTTCCTCAATAAGCTCTCGTAACTCACAGCAGGTTCTCCATCTGTTGAGTTCCACATCTGAAGCCGTCGGAGTGTGAATTCCCTTCAGGTATGGGACATTTCCATAGACATCATGCAAATTATACGGTTTCCTGAGATCACCAGGGCTTGATACCAAAATACCACGTTGTTATAATACACCTTTTTTTTTAGTATTTACATTTAATAAATAGTCTTCATAAATCCACTCGGCAGATATAACCAGTGGCGGTGAAGCACAACCCTGCTTTATGAAGCCTTCTCCTGTGGTGCCTGTGGGAACCCCCTTTGGTAGCTCACGTTTGCATCGTGCAGTGTTTCAGAAATGTAAACGTGCCCACTGCAGCTCTTGTAGCACACAGTATAAACCAGCCGACCAGAGTGTTTCTGCTGATCTATCCAAATAAATGCTGATCATTTATTATTATTATTATTAGTAGTAGTAGTACTATTATTGTCCTTTATTCATTTCTGTGTCAGTCTGTATTACCCTCAGTGTTCTGTGACAGTTTAGCCATTGACAGGTATCTAATGGAAAGTATGTCAGTTTCCCAATATGTAGGGAACAGATGATTGGATGAAACCTCTGAAGGTATCGAGAGAGAACTAGGAGTCTGTATCTTACTATAACTATTGTAACTTATAAAATTTTTGCATTTTTTAAAAAAGATTTATTTATTTATTTATTCATAGACACACAGAGAGAGAGAGGCAGAGACACAGGGAGAGGGGGAAACAGGCTCCATGCAGGGAGCCTGATGCGGGACTCGAGCCCGATGCGGGACTCGAGCCCGAGTCTCCAGGATCACACCCAAGGCTGCAGGCGGCGCCAAACCACTGCGCCACCAGGGCTGCCCAAATTTTGCATTTTTCATATGCATTTTGAATTTATATAATCCCTTGGATCATCTAGTTTATTAGTTACGTATCTCACTATAACACATTATCTCAAAACTTTAGTGGCTCAAAGTACATTTATTTATTATCTCCTGGTTCCTGTGTGTTATGAACCCAAGCAAGGCTCAGCTGACTCCTCCAGCTCACGGTCTTACAGGCAGGCTGTCCTCAAGGTGATAGCCAGGCACGACTGGAGAAGGATCCACTTTCATGCTAACTCACGTGGTTGTTGGCAGGATTCAGTTCCCTGTTGGCTGAGGGCCAGCAGCCCCCCTCATTCCTTGCCACGTGGGCCTCTCCATAGGACAGCTTACAGCATGACAGTTGGCTTCATTACAGCAAGAAAGCCAAGGAGAACCAGGGAGGGAGTCACAGCCTTTTGTCATCTGGTCTTGAGTACCGTCCCATCACTGCTCTCTTGTTTTCATTAGAAGCAGATCTCTAGGTCTATGCTGTATTCAGGGAGCAAGGATACAAGGAGGTGAGGATTATTGCAGGGCAGCCACAGTTAGGAAAACTTTTTTAAGACCATAAATTTTGGGGTGCCCGAATGGCTCAGCAGACAAGTGTCTATCTTTGGCTTAGGGCACAGGGAGCCTGCTTTCACCCTCTGCCTATGTCTCTACCTCTCTCTCTGTGTCTCTCATGAATAAATAAATAAAATCTTAAAAAAAAGAAAAAGGAGTTAAAGCTGGCAACTTTTTTTTAAAGCTTAAATAATCAAAAAAATTCATTAAATTCTAAAAAAAAAAAAAAAAAAAAAAAACCAAACCACCTAATGTATTTTCAGAAACCACCCAGATTGAAGATCCACGAAAACAGTGGAGAGGGGAACAGGAGAAGATGCTCAAGGACTACCTCTCGGTGGCTCAGGATGCTCTCAGGACACAGAAAGAGCTTTACCACGTGAAGGAGCAAAGACTCGCATTGGCCCTCGATGAATACGTACGATTAAATGATGCCTACAAGGAAAAGTCAAGTTCCCACACAAGCCGTAAGTATACGGTGTGCCTGTTTAGACTGTGGAAATGGGGACCAAAGTGTAGATGAAAGAAGGCCACTTGGGTCCCAGTGGAGTTTTATTCTGAGTCCTGCCCCTCTCTAGGCAGAAAGAGCCCCCATGAAGCCACGAGGGAGTGAGGGCACCCCACAGACCTCTCAGCAAAACCCCTTGACTCCATTACACGCAGAAGTCCCCTGCCCTCATTTGTGGATGATGAATCCCTTCTGGGTTTTGCTCCTTCCTCTGCCTGATTGCCTTTTATTTCTTTACTTTTACCTGTTCAGGTCAAGACGAGTGACTTGGCCCTCTTTGTCCCTCTTGTACAATATTTTGGCTGGGATGAATTTTCTTTTGATCCCCTCTCATGTCTCATGTCTCAGAAACTGATTCTCTGGAGTTGGTTTGGCTAAAGAGGCAGTTGAGATGGGCTCAGAAGTTCTACCTAAATTATAAATTTCAGGGTAACGCACAGCTCTGATAAGCTGTATGTGCCGTGACGTCCTCTAAGAGTTTATATATAGATATAAAATCCAGAAAACATTAAGCTCCACGGTCTTTATGACGTTCCTCTTTCTTGAGTTTTTATTTAAAAAATTTATAAAGATTTGAAGATTACTTTTTATATTTAGGTGTCTGATGAATGACAATAAACGAATCATAAAGTAAGTATCCACAGAAGCATGTAAATCTTGCTTTTAGCGTTTGTAAATTCCAAACCAAGAACTAGTTATGCAACTTGCAAAAGTTACTTTCTTTTTTTTCCTTTTTTCTCTTTGAAAAGTATTCTCAGGATCTTCATCCAGTACTAAATATGATCCCGATATTTTAAAAGCAGAGATCTCCACTACACGATTAAGGGTAAGATTTTTTTTTTTTATTTGTGGTTCTACATTTAATGTGTGCACAGAATCCAAAGGAGATAGAAGGGCTTTGGTGACCACCTATCCTCTCCATTCGGTGCAGGGACCTCCTCTACTTTTTCCCGGGAGGCTGGCCTTTCTACCTTTGTTACTGCATGTTCAGAGGTGGAGAGCGTCTTTGTCATAGAGGCACATGTTCTATTACCCGGCAGTTCTATCTATTACCTGCAGTAGGTTAAGCATATTATATATACCCACGATGTTAAATATACTTATTTACTATAATATTAATATTACATTTCAAATATACTTAGTGTATTTAGTATGTTAAAGTTCGAGTCTCAGGAACTCCTCCTTATCATGCTAAAATGTGTCTTCCAGGGTTGGGTATAATTGCCGTTCCACTGGATAGCCCGGTACTCACAGGCGTCCACATACCTTGTTCCCACGTCGTTCCTTCTCTAGGGCAAAACTTTCTTAATTCCCCACACTTCCTCCTGGATTGTTGCCTAATCTTTATCCTAAATCATTTTGACCAAACTCCTGCCAAGGCCAGAGCTTCTTTATCCTTGATTTTGGGGAGTCTTAAAGATTGTTGGTCAAGGAAATGCATTCGTGCAGCCGGTATCTCGATCATGATATAGATCATTACCATGACTCTCGAAGCCCCCAGTGAGACCTGACATCCCTGAAGGTAATGCTGGCCTCATCAACACTGTCGGTGAATGTTTTACCTGCTGTGAATTTTGTAAAACTGGAATGCTGCCAGATGTATTATTTCATGGCTTCTTTTGAGCAACATTTTGAGATTCATCCATATTAGCCTTTATTGCAGTAAGCATTCCAGTTTTGTGCATGTACCATAAATTCTTTCTCTTCTGTTATTGATGTACATTAGAGTTTATTCCAATTTCTGGTCATTAAAGAGTATGTCTTAATATACATTTCTATGATACATATCTTTCTGGTGCACATAGGCACACATTTTCATTCGTTATGAAACCAGAAGTAGAGTGCCATATTGGAAGATTTACATGCTTCAACATTAGCAGTTGCTGACAGAGGGCTTTGGGTCTCTGACTTCCTAATATCTGCCCTTTAAAGCTTACACTACTTTCTACACATAGCTTTTGCCTTTGTCCCACAGATTTTGAATTTTATATTTTTATTATCAGTTAAAAATATTTTCTAACTCTTTATGATTTCTCATATAAGGGTATTAATATTTAAACAGTTGGGGCTTTCTTATCGCTCTCTCTCTCTCTCTTTTTTTTTAATGATTTCAGCTTAATTCCCCACTGTGTATTTCCCAGTTCTAAAATTTCTGTTGGATTGTTTATTATTTCTAGTTACTTGCCCAAACTGCACATGGATATGTAATTTTTTGAACAAAATAATCACAGCTACTTTTAAATTCCATGTCTTTATTAATGAATGCAGTATCTAGAGTTCCTAAATATTGGATTCCTCAATTTGGTCTGTTTCTTTCCTCATGATTGTTGGTCACTAGTTGGTCAAGCTTCTTGTAGCCGCTTACTTTTTATTAAGAACCATATGTTATGTATGAGAAATAGGATAATTTGAGGTTTGGGGTGATCTTGTCATCCTTCAGGGAGGATTTAGTGTTGCTTCTCATGGGCAGCTGGGCAGGTAATTGTAATTGGGTCATGGTTCAAGCTCTCTGCAATGTGGCCTTTGTTCCTTTTCAGAGAGTAGGTCTATTTCCACTTTACCCTTTGTCTTAGGACAGAGCTCTTCAAAATCCCAGCTGAACTTTGGGCTCTTCCTGCTTGATGGAGACCAAACTCCAGATCTCCCCTCTGAGTCTCTCAGCTTTGTGGGTCCTCCAGGAGCCAACTCTGCACCGCCGACTTCAGCCACTGTCTTCTCCCAACTCATCAGCTTCTATTGTACACACATATGCCTCAAACAGAGACCCCAATTATGGATTTCCTAACCTTTTGGGTCTTTAACACAAGTTCCTGCTACCTTAATAATTCTCCAGTATCTTCATAGAGATGTTTTTTTCCTTTCTCACAACTTCTCTATTTGTTCTCAGAGGAAGAGTGCAAGAAAAGTTTATACTTTTGGAAGCTAAACCTCTTTTCAGTTCAGATTTCTTGGTTTAACTCATGAAAACAGAAATAAAAGGTTTCTGGATCATCCTCTCAGAAACATCTGTCCAGCGCATCGCGGACCCTTTACTCTGTCAGCCTACTCATGTGTCTTTATGTTTCTTGAGAAGAGCATGGCATGGCTTGTCAGGTCCCCTGTTGTACCTCAGTCTATACATTTATCTGATTTAAAAAAAGGGGAATGAAAGTATTTTGTTAAACCTTAGTCTCAGTAAACTTCAGTCCTCTCTGGAGCTATGCACCTCTCAGGAAACTATTAAGTATTATGATAGGCCTTTTGAAACTTTAACAGTTTTTCACAGTTCTTATCTTTGTAAAATATATTGTATATGGAATAGCCACAATAGGAATAGTCTTTTGTTCTTTCTTTTAGGAAAGATAAAGAGACTTTAAAATTTTTTTTAAATTAATTTAATTTAATTTTTTAATTTCACTCTATGTTAGTTAATGTATAGTGAAACTAAAGAAGAGGTTTAAAAACAAAAGCATCAGGTGTATCTCCTGCAAATGACCATTCAGAAAAAAATGAGGTCCCATCACAATTGGGAGATTCCCAGGAGATCCCAAGTGGTCTCATTTCCCAGACCTGTCTCCTGATGCAGCAGAATCTCCTAGATAAAGCCTATTTTATACTAAATTTTTTTTGTACTCTTACTATCAGAAGCCTGTACTTTGTATATATATTTCATCACTGTGGGATGGTAAGGAAGTGCTTCCCTCCAGAGGAGGTTGTAGGACATTCATAGAGTGAAAGATCAATGAAAGATCAGAAGTGACGCTGTCTTCGTCTCTTTCATTAGTGAATAGGTGCTTGTTTAACACTTCTTGTCAGGGTAAATGCCTTTTTATTTATTTATTTAAATTTATATATATATTTATTTATTTATTTATTTTGGTAAATGTCTTTTTACTGATGCTCCCATAGCAAATTGACCCTTGTGGTACCTGTTGCTGTTGTCGTGCTTTGAACATGGGGATCAGATGATGCCTTCTCTCTGCTGTTTTTGCACATTTTGGCCGGGTAGCACTCTGAGAATGCCCCAGCCATTCAGAAGAGGATGAGTAGGTAACTTGGCAGTCTCATAGATTTTGATAATCTGGCCTTTCTTGGATTGCCTACCCTGTAGAAATCCCTGTGTTGGCTAGGCCCTTTCACAAAGTAATGGTACAGAAATAATAATCCACGAATGAACTAATAACTCATTGCTTTGGTGTCTCGAGTACCTGCCTGCGTTTTTGGTCACTAACAATTTTTCACGACTAGCCAAACACTATCTTCATCTTCATTATTTCGATGTAACAGTATTAGTCGATGTCCTTCAATTCTTTTACCAAATTAGAGCTAGTTGGTCAAGTATTAGGGAACCAGGTATTTAGGAACATCTCTCTAAAACATCTGTTTTATAATGTGGTCATAGGTATTGGTGAAGACTGGGTTTTCTTCTTGGTCAAGTGGGTTAATACTACTTCATGGCGTCTTCTCATTACTGAAATGGTAAAGTGAATAAATTAATGCTTTTTATTAATACACTCATAACTTTTAGAGGTAGTATTTGTGTGAGAAAATGTGTCTTAGGAAGAAGAATGTAAACACTTTTTATTGCGAAATTTGTTATTTCTACAGTGAAGTCCATTATTTCGCAGTAAACTGGGAAAAAAACTGTTTCATTTATTCATAATAGATACTTAGACCATAGCCTTCCTGGGGGTAGAGAATGGAATATCTAATACAAACTAAAACTTAATTTCAGCTGGTATTTTTAAAAATGTATGCTTTATAACAAATATTCATGATAAAAGCTCTCAATAAAATGAGCTTAGAGGAAACATACCTCAACACAATAAAGGCCATATATGAGAAACCTACAGCTAACATCATACTCAATGATGAAAAACTAAGATCTTTCCTGTAAGGTTAGGAACAAGACAAGGATGTCCACTCTCACCAGTTTTATTCAACATAGTACTGGAAATGCCAGCCTTAGCAATCAGACAACAAAAAGAAATAAAAGGCATCTAAACTTTAAGGGAAGAAGTCAAACTTTCCTATTTGCAGATCACATAATACTACACATAGAAAACCCTAGAGACTCTACCAAGAAATTCCAGAACTCATAAGTGAATTCAGCAAGGTCATAGGATACAAAATCAATATATGAAAATCTATTGCATTTCTGTACAGTAATAATGAGTCAGCAGAAAGAGAAATTAAGGAATCAATCCTATTTATATTACACTAAAAATAATAAAATACCTAGGAATAAACTTAACCAAGGAGATAAAAGCCTTGTACTCTGAAAACTACAAAACATTGATGAAGGAAGTTGAAAATGACACAAAGAAATGGAAAGACATTCCATGCTCATGGATTAGAAGAACAAATACTGTTAAAATATCTGTGCTACCCAAAGCAATGTACACATTTAATGCAATCCCTATCAAAACACCAACAGCATTTTTCACAGTAGTACAGTAGTACAATCCTAACATTTGTATGGAACCACAAAAGACCCTGAATAGCCAAAGCAATCATGAAAAAGAAAAATGAAACTGAAGGTATCACAATTCCAGACTTCAAGTTATATTACAAGGCTATAGTAATCAAAACAATATAGTACAGGCACAAAAATAGACAAATGGATCAATGGAACAGAATAGAAAGCCCAGAAATAAACCCACAGTTATGTGATCAGTTAATCTACAACAAAAGGGACAAGTAGGGGATCCCTGGGTGGCTCAGCGGTTTAGCGCCTGCCTTTGGCCCAGGAAGCGCTCCTGGAGTCCGGGGATCGAGTCCCGCATCGGGCTCCCGGCATGGAGCGTGCTTCTCCCTCTGCCTCTCTCTCTCTCTCTCTCTCTCTCTCTCTCTCTCTCTCTATCATGAATAAATAAATAAAATATTTTTTAAAAAGGGACGAGAATATTCAATGGGGAAAAGTTTCTTAAACAATATTGGGAAAACTGGACCACTTTCTTAGAGTATACACAAAAAGAAACTCAAAATGAATTAGACGTGAATGTGAGACTTGAAACCATAAAAATCTTAGAAGAGAACATAGACAGTAACCTCTGACATCAGCTGTAGTAATTTTTTTCTAGATATGTCTCCTGGGCTAGAGAAATAAAAGCAAAAAAGTAAACTATTGGGACTTCATCAAAATTAAATGCTTCTGCACAGCAAAGGAAACAGCCAATGAAACTAAAAGACAACCTACTGAATGGAAGAAAATGGAATATCTGCAAATGACATATCTGATAAAGGGTTAGTATCCAAAATATATAAAGAACTTAGGCAACTCAGGATGTCTGGGTAGCTCAGTTGGTTGAGTGTCTTGCTCTTGATTTTAACTCAGATTGTGATCTTGGGGTCATGAGATCAGGCCCCACGTCGAGCTCCACACTCAACAGGGAGTCTGCTTCTTTTACTCTCCTTCTCCCTCTACGTCTTGCCTCACTCACATGCTTGCACTCTCTCTCTCTCAAATAAATCTTTAAAAAAAAAAGGAGAACTTATACAACTCAGCACTAAAAAACCAAACAATCCTACAAAAAAGGTGCAGAAGACATGAACAAACATTTCTTCAAAGACATACAGATGGACAACAGATATGAAAAGATGCTCAACATCACTCATCATCAGGGAAATACAAATCAAAAGTACAATAAGATAGCACCTTACACCTGTCAGAATGGCTGAAGTCAACACAAGAAACAAGTGCTGGTGAGGATGTGGAGAAAAAAGGAACCTTCTGGCATCATTGGTGGGAATGCAAACTGGTATAGTCACTATGGAAGACAGGATAGAGGTTCCTCAAAAAATTAAAAATAGGTTCTGTGCCTGCTGGTGGTGGCTGCATCACTGTCTGGTAGAGTTGTGGATTTGGTAGCTGCATCTTTGGGCTGAGATGAACTGTACTCTTGGCAGAGGTCAGGGAAATAAGCCAGAGCCATGGCCAGTACAGTCGTAGCAACTGGACTGACCTTTGCTGCTGCAGGGCTTGCAGGTCATTATGTTTTGCAAGCCATGAAACATACGGAGTCTCAAGTAAAACAAGTTTTTCAATGTCTACCAAAATATGCCTTCAATGGCGGCTGTTACAGAGATGATGGGCTTGAATCCAAAATGATGAAATGAGAGGCAGCATTAATACTAGGCATAAGCCCTACTGCCAATAAAGGAAAAATAAGAGATGCTCATCAATGAATTATGCTTTTAAGTCACCCAGACAAGGGAGGATCTCCTTATATAGCAGCCAAAATCAATGAAGCTAAAGATTTACTAGGAGGTCAAGCTAAAAAATGAAGTAAATGTGTGATGGATTTTAGGATCTTGTTAGTTTATGTATATGAGTGCCAGCTTTTTACAATAAGATGCCTCGCAGCTATAAATACAGAATAGATAAATCTCTACCCTACAATCCAGAAATTACACTACTGGGTATTTATCCAAAGAATATGAAAACAGTAATTTGAAGAGATATATGTACCCCTATTTTACTGCAACACTATTTACAATAGCTAATATATGGAAACAGCCCAATTATCCATCAATAGATAAATGGATAAAGAAGATGAATGGATAAAGAATATTATTTAGCCATAAAAGTGAACAAAATCTTGCCATTTGAAAAACATGGTTACATCTAGAGAGCATTATGCTAAGCAAAATGAGCCCTCAGACAAAGACAAATAGCATAGTATTTCATTCATAGGTAGAATTTAAGAAAGAAATGAACAAAGAAAAAAAGACAAACAATAAAACGGATTCTTAACTAGAGAGAACAAACTGATGGTTACCAGAGGAGGTCAGTTGAGAGAGGGGTGAAATAGGTGAAGGGGAATTAAGAGTCCACTTATCTTGAACCCTGAGTAATATATAGGATTGTTGAATCACTATATCTACACCTGAAAGTAATATAATACTGTATGTTAAATACACTGGAATTAAAACTAATAATAATAAATTTTAAGCATAAAAATTTTAGACATTTATACTCCAAATTACATATAGATGATATTTGGTGAAGAAAATAGTTGGTGAATATTAGATTAAAGTGAAATAAATGTTGTAAGTGTAAAAGAAAATCCTTAGAAATACGAATGCCTTTGAGAAATTTATTGAGCACTATAGCATATGCTGTGATACAACTTTTAATTTTGTAAAAATAATAATAATAATAATAATAATAATAATAATAGTAAGGCCCCTTTGGTTAAATTATTTGTATTCTACTCCAAACACATGACTAGTTGGTGAGCACTGCTGTTAATAACAATGTACTATCATTGTTCTCAAATATATTTACTCACACATTGTTAATATGAATTCCCTTTAATTATTTCTAGCAATGGTGATGGACTTGGAAAAGTCAACTATAATCTTACCTATTTGCAATCTTGTGCCTAGATTTAAAAGAATGGCAGTTGGATTAAAGTTTAGTTTGTCACTGTGAATGGAGTTAACTCATGTGTACATCAAATTATGACACTTTAACCAATAATGTAACTAACCAAAAATCCTAGCAGTGTGCTTTGAATGAAAAGAAATATGCCTTCTTAGAATATAAATTGCTGCCAATAAGGCTTGTCTCTTGACTTGACATGAGAGGTGTCTTCACACTACATTTAAAACTTAGCTTATATCCTGAGTTCTTCCATCTGTGACTTACCTGATTTCAGTGTGCTGAAACAGAGAGGGCACTACTAACCCACAGCACCAAACTGTTTATTAGGTAAGGCTGTAATTCCTTTAGGATGTTCAGAAATGGGTTTGTATTGTAGTTAGTATTGGGTTAGGAAATAGTATACTGGTCTTACTTAATCTTGAGTGAAATGAAGAATGGTGTGACTTGACTCACTCATACTTGCTAAAAGAAAAAAAGAACAAGACTGAAAGAAAAGGAGAGAGTACTCTATTTAATACGAGAACTGGGATTGTCTCCGTTATAATGTGCTAGTAACTTGAAACAATTAAAATTCACAGCACAGAAGGGCATTTTTTTTCAAAAACCATTTTCAAACCTTGAGTAAAGTGACTTAACATTTAATCAAATTTATTAATTTCATAATATTTTCTTTCTCTCTTTCTCTTTAATGATTTTGGTCTCCTTTTCTAGCTTTGAAGGGTACCATCCTACAAGCTAAATAATATTTACTTGAAAAGAAAACCTTCATTGACACTGTGTTGTTGGGGAGAAGATGTTTAGTTTCCCCTCACCTAGATAAACAACCATATCAGTTTCTCTGGCTATGATTTTTGATCTTCTCCATCTTCATTCATAAACATTCTTAAATCCACAATGCTGATGGCATATAAAACTAAATGCAATTAACTTCTTTAATGGGAAAGGACATAGTCTAAAACAGATAAGAAAATAATTCATAAATAGTCAATTTTAAATAATTCTGTAAAACCTACAAAACACATTCTTTCATTTTTGAAAGGCCTTGGAATTTAAGCTTTGTGGAACTATATGTGATAAAGATATTATGATGAATACATTCAAATCAATACTTATATTCTGATACTTTTCCTTGATACATACACAACAAATACATTGACCTAATATGTTTGCATTAAATTTTGAAAGAATTAGTCTTGTGATAGCCATAACAATGAAGTAGTGAAAAATATCTATACTATATGTATTTTGTAGTCTTTAGTATTTTCATATGTATGTTAATTTCTAGAGTTGAGGATGGTAGACATAGTACTGTCAGCTTCTACTTTATCAGAGAACTAGAATCTGAGGGATCTCCTTCAAGGTACAGAAAAAATAGAATTGTATGATTTGAGATTAGCAGTTAGATCCCAGATTTAGATTTGTCCTTTTGGAGAGATAAAGGAAGATTGATGAAATAGGTCCAACAAGGAGATATTTTGCCTAAAATGCAGGCGATTGGAATCATACAAATATCTTTCAAAAGCTTGAAATGGCTTGTTTCAGCCTGGGAAGAATTAGCTGCTATAGGAATTGTCTTCCAACAGCAGACAAAGAACTGGACACAATCTATAAAACAATGCCTGAGATCATACCATCTCCAGTGCAGAGAGGACTCAAACATAGTCTACTTGTGTGCCTGAGCTGAAGAGTCAGAAGAATGAAGTTCAGTGAAGTGAAAGTGTTTGGAATTTGTAGGAATCCTGGAGAGGAGGGAGCTACAGAGAGAGAAGGAGCAAGAGAAGGCTCTGAAGATTTCTGATGCAGTCTCCTCAAATCTTTGAGTAAACATGGTATAAAATACAACAAAAGTGTGGAAACAAAGCAGTAGGACAAACAATTCTCAGAGCTCAAAGGACTAGGTATAGTTTTTGTCTATAAACCAGAATGGAGAGACCTCATATGTTATGGGGCAGAAGAGAGAGACCTTGGTAGTAGAGCCACATTTGTCTAAGGCTGAAGGCTGCTCTGGAGCTGCCATAGCAAAAATTACAAGCAAACCTTGAATGGATCACATTTATTTAAAACAATTTAACTGTGTGCTGGAAGAAAGTATAGCACTCTAAAGAATACATGAAAATTCAACACCAATGATGTAAAATTCACAATGGCCAACATCTAATAAAAAATTTCCATTCATGTTCAGGAATGAGAGTAGGGAGGAGAGGCAGAAAGGGGGATCCCCAAGGGGCATGAGGAAGCTTTCAGGGGAATGATGGATATATTCTTTATCTTGATTATGTTGGTGGTTTTGTGTGTATATACATATGTCAGTTTTTGTCAAACTATAGTTTAAGCATACTCACTTCATTATATGCCAGTTATACATCAATAAAGCTGTTGAAATTGCTGAGCATTTTAAGAAGCAAGAAAATATGACTTATAACAAAAACAAGAAGTGACACTTATTTAATTAGCAGGTAAACATATTAAAAGGTATTATACACATGCTCAACAGTAGAAGAAAACACGATGAGGAGAGAAAATAAAGATATAAAAGATCAAAATGGAAGTTTCATAGATTAAATATACAATATCAGAAATGAAAAATACACTTATTGAGAACAACCTATATGCTGAGTAAAAGGATCAGTGAATTTGAAGATAAAGGAATAGAAACTATCCAAAATGACTTACAGAGATGAAAAAAGCCTGAGAAAAATTTAAAGCACACCAGTGTCCTCTAGCACAGTATTAAATGATCGAATATATATGTTAGAGTTCCCACAAAAAAGCAAGGAGGTGGAAATCACAAAAAAAAATTGAAAAAATTAAAACTATAAATCCATAGGTATAGGAAAGTACTCCAAAGCAGAATAAAAACAGAGATCATATGAAGGTATATGATGATTAAATTGCAGAAAATCAGTGATAAAAAAATCTTAAAAGCAGCCACAGAAATTAGACAGTTACATGATGGAACAAAGATAGTAACTACAGCAGATTCTCATTAGAATCTATGCAACCCTATAAGGCAGTGGGGTGATATATTAAGATTTATTAAGATTACTAACCAAAAAAATGTCAACTTAGATTGCTATATCTAATGAAAATATCTTTCAGAACTGAAGGCAAAAACAGCTCACTTTGAAAATGGGCAAGGGGTTTTAGCAGACATTTCTCCAAAGAAGATATGCAAATGTTCCATAAGCATATGAAGAGATGACAAACATCACTAGTTATTAGGGGAATGCAAATCAAAGCCACAATGAGATACCAACCTCACACCCATTAGGAATTTTTTGTTTTTAAAGGGGAAAATAACAAATATTGGTGAGGATATGGGGAAATTGGAACTCTTGTGCATTGCTAGTAGGGATGGAAGTTGGTACAGCCACTGGAAAACAGTCTCTGCCATAGATTTTTCTGTTCAGTTTTTGGAGAAAATTACTAAAAACATCAAAACCATTCTTAACTCATGAGCCATAAAAAGTTAGGTCACAAAATATATTTGACTCACAAGTTGTCATTTGCTGATCTCTGCTCTAAGAAACCAGAGAAAATATAGAGATATTAGAGATATTACAAAAAAATGGAGATAAAATGGAACCATCAAAAATATAGTTAATCCAAAAGGAGGCAGGAATAGAGGTAGAAAGGATAAAAGAATATATGTGACAATTAGAAAACAAATATAAAGATAGTAAATTTAAACCTAACCATCCCAAAAATTACACTAAATGTAAATGGTGTACATACTCCAGTTAAAAGGCAGAAATTACCAGAATGGTTAAAATAGACCCAACTTTATGATGGCTGCAACAGAGCTATTTTAAATGTGAAGACCCAGACAAGTTAAAAATTAGAGGAATGAAAAATATCTATCATAAAAATACAAATGCATAGAAAGTTGGAGTTGTCATATTAATATCAAAGTTAAACTTTAGAATAAGAATATTTTTACCAGGGGTTTTATAGTAATAAATAAGTCAGTTCACCAAAGGACATAAAGATATATGCACATAACCCTTCAAATACCTGAAATAAAAACCAATAGAATGAAAGTAGAATGACTAAGTCACAATTATAGTTGGATAGATATATCAATATTCCTCTCTTAGTAATTTATGGACTATATGGACAGAAGAAAGATCAGCATACTTGTTGCAGTTTTTTTTTTAAAGATTTTATTTATTTATTCATGAGAGACACAGAGAGAGAGAGAGGCAGAGACACAGGCAGAGTGAGAAGCAGGCTCCATGCAGGGAGCCCGATGTGGGACTCGACCCATGATCACACCCCGGGCTGAAGGTGGCGCTAAACCACTGGGCCACCAGGGCTGCCCCAACTTGTTGCAGTTTTGAACAATACCATCAACCTGACCTAATCAACATTTGCAGAACACACCATCTAAAACCAGGAAAACAATATTATTTTCAAATGTAGGCACAATTCACCAAGGAGAACTTACTTGAAGCAATGAAGAGAAGTCTCAGTACATTGAAAGGGATTGAATTCAATAAGCATGATTATAGTGGAATAAAACTGGACCTCAAAAACAGACCTACCTGGAAAAACTTCCAAATACTTTGAAATTATTAGCATATTTCTCAATAATTCATTGGTCAAAAAAGAAAGCAAAGACTGTTCTTTAATATTTTGAACTAAATGAAAATGGAAATACAAAAAAAAATGGATGTAGCTAAAACAGCACCTGAGGGAGGTCATTGGAAGATGGGAACCCTTACTCATTACTGTAGGAATGCAAGGTAGTACAACCACTTTGAAAAATAGCTTAGTGGTTTCTTATAAAAAAATATACACTTGAAAACATATATATACTCACCCAAAGACTTGAGTGTAGTTACTCACAGGATCTTTATTCTAACTAGCCCAAGCCTGGAAGTAACCTAAATGTCTATCTGTGAATGAATGGGGAAACAAATTGTGGTTGATTTGTAAAATGCAGTTTATGGTTTATCCATAAAACAAGCTAGTAATAAAATGTGGATGAATTTCAAAAGCAATATGATAAGTGAAAGAAGCCCTAGCCTGGAAAGCCTACTGATTATATGCCTCCATTTACAGTTGACCCTTGAGCAACATGGGCTTGAACTACCCAGGTCCACTTATACATTGACTTTTTTTTTTTTTATAAATATAGTACAGCACTCTAAATGTATTTTCTCTCCCTTATGATTTTCTAAGTAACATTTTCTTTTCTCTAGCTTACCTTACTGTAAAAATACTGTTGTGTAATACCTCTACAAAACATATGTTAATTGACTGTTATTGTTAGTTGTAAGGCTTCTGGTCAGCAATAGGCTATTAAGTTTTGGGGGAGTCAAAAGTTAAACACATATTTTCAGCTGCACAGGGGATCGGTTTCCCTAACCCTTGGTTGTTCAATGGTCAGCTGTATATGGAATTTCTTGAAAAGGAACAACTGGCAGAAACTTGGCAGAGGTGGTAAAGAAGTTAAGTGGGTCTCTGTCCCCACAGGCCCCAAGCAACAACTAATTTATTTTCTGTCTCGATTTGCCTGTTCTGAACATTTCATGTAGTTGAAATCCAACAATATGTGGCCTTTGTATTTGGCTAGAACAATATTTTCAAGGTTCATCCATGTCGTAGCAGGTGTCAGGACTTAATTCTTTTTTCCTGCCAAGTGATGTTCTTTTGTTACAGACATCCCACATTTCATCTATTCACTCATCAGTTGGTGTTTATTTGGATTGTTTCCACTTTTTGGCTACTACAAGTGTTTATGTGGACATATGTTTTCATTTTTCTCGGGGAAATGCCTATGAGTGAAATTCCTGGGTTATACAGCAACTTACTGTTACTTACTTACTGCTTACAACTTACTGTTACAACTTACTGCTTATTTTAATTACTTGCAGGGATCTAGCATTGACTCTCTATATTTTTATTTACAATGTGTATCTCCAGGTAGTATAGTTCATAAATATTTCTTGTAATTTTTTCCAGGGGCTTTCCTTATTGTTGCTAAAGTTAGAGTTTTTAAAAATATATATACATTATATTCAGTCATTTTGTTTCTGATGCAGAATCCGCTTATTAGTCATCACAAATGGTTCCAACAGCAGGTGGAGTTCTGTTTTCCTCTGTTCTTTAGTAAAGGCAAAAAATTTTTTTATTATTGATCCTTTATCTATATGGAGCTGATTTCTCATTTTCTCTAAAGGTGACTTTTGAGATGAGGCAAAGTGGTGAAGACTTTTCAGTGAGGTGCAAATGATGGTGAAGAGAAAGATTCCTAGAAGGAGTAGGTTGACAGTTGCCCTTTCTTGGCTTGCCAAAGGAGCTCTCGGCAAGACAGTAGAGAAAGTGGTGAAAAGGGAAGGTAGTCATTAGTAAAATGCCATTTTTCTCATTATAGCTTTAATGTTGCAAAGTTCATTTTTGGGGCAAACTTCTGAAACCTGCCTGTCTTGTGATCCTTTCAAAGTCCGCAGATTTCTGGAATTTACTTTTCTTTTATTGTCATTTCTTTCTCCTTCTTTAAAAAAAAAGAAAAGAAAAAACGTATTACGCTAGGATTGTAAGAAATGGTAAGAAGCTCCATGATTTTCAATCATAGTCATCATGTTTAATCACAGTATCTCCCTGGTTTTCAGAAATAACTTTAAAATCAATTTAAAATGTCAGCTGCTTTAATGTAGTCAGCGTAGAAAGCAGGAAATGTGCAAAAGCCATGGGTCTCTTGCCTCCAATTTGATACTCTGGGTTATGAGATTTGATTCCTTAAAAGTAAGTCTATAAAAGTAGACCGTTGGCTATGGCAGAAAGTTGAGTATGTAAGAGTAAAAAAGCATAGACTCTAGGGCTTGTGGAGCTTATTCATATGTTCTGATTGGGTGGAACATAAGAATAATGAAGTTTCTCAGGAAAAATAAGGGCCATAAATTTTATGTGGGTCATTTTCCAAAATTCTAATTTGTCTTTGATCTTACATGTATTATCATACCATTAATAACTAAAGCTTTTATAATTATAGTTTTAAACACCTCCTGTGTTCTAGATTGTTCCCCACTGCTTAGTAGCAATGTAACCTTCATCGTATTACTTAATCTTTTTTGGTTTGAGATTCCTCACCTAAAAAATAAGAATTAAAACTATAGCATAGTCGTGATGATCGAAAATAGGCATTTATATTTAGCACAATGCCTGAAATACATAGAAGTCCTCCTGAATTTTAGCTCTCTTTACTGCTTCCTGGTAGAGTCTACATTGTGCTAAATTTGCAAGTCAGCATTGGCTTAATCCTTTACCTGTGACCTAAGGATGTTGTTTTTTACGTTCTATGCCCTATATTTGAGGGTGCGATAGAGAATGGAAGAGTAGAAATGGTGATCCTCTGCTAGCTGACGATGTCACATGGTTCTCAGAGAAGAAAGATTGTTGAACTAGTTCAGACCATATTCTTGAAACCAAAAACAATAGGAAGTGATGTTTGATTGGAAATAATACCTGTTTTCACTTGTCAGTGTAATAGAAATCAGACTTTTTCATAGTTAACAACATAAAATGCGGCATTGATCATTCAGGCAGTCCTGTACAAAGACTCCCCAAGATGGCAACAGTAGCTTACAGCCAACTTTAGGTAAAATAAATAAATAATGTGGAATGAAAGCAGACACAGGTTAGCTTCCTCCATCATTGTCACTCAATGTACAACAAAATCTCACTCCCATCACTTAGACAAGAATGTGAAAGGTCAAAAGTTAATTTTAGACTTTAAATGATAATTTTTGAAAAAAAATTGGTGTGTCATCACAGTCCAAATGATTTTTAAGTAGCATGCTATTTTATGTCAGTGAGATACGCTAATTGTTTTCATTTGGTGGTTCTAAGTGGGCTCAGTATCGCCTTTGTTTCTATCAGCTGTGTTTTCAGAGGTAAAGACAGGCTTCGGGCTGGCTATTTGAGTTGCTATTGATTTTTGGATTAACTGTGCTGCTTGTTGTTTTAAAATAAAAATGTTACAGTCTTTGGTAAACAGCTCTTCAGAGGGGCTGTCAGGAGTAGAAGTACATGTGGAATGGACTATTGATTACTGATGGCTCTTTTGACATGATAATAATCGAATGCTACAACTGGAATGTCTTTATGAGCCACTGTGAATGAGCTCACTGCGCTTCATGAATATTAAAGCACTTTCACAATCCTGCTCAGAGAGCTCCTCCTCCATGAGGTCGGCCAGAAGTACTCCTGGCCTCCTTTGGATTCCAGTAGCATTGTTTATACCTGTCTTTGCAGTGACAAAGGGGGCCTTGCAACATATTATTTGTTTTTACTTTTCCCTAATCAAATATAAGTGCCTCAGGGCACAAACTGGTAAACATTTGGATGGGCTCAACCGATCACTTATCAACAGATAAATTATTGAATATCCATAATACCCAAAGTATTGTGCCTTCGGTATGCAAACATGAGTATTATACAGCTCTCGTCCTTGTCATTTCATCTACCTAGTGCCTCCTCTCCCTCTTGACTTTTTTCTTCTCACTTTCTGAGATGCACTTTCTTCCCTCAGACTTCTCTTGCCACTACTTTGCAATGTGTTTTGTTCCTTCCTCTAGTAGACTTCTGAATGATCAAGGTGCCTGAGCATGTTCCAGGACTCTTCTTCTGTTTTCAGTATGCATTCTCTCTAGGTGACCTCCTTTATGCTCATGCATTTAAAACATTATCTTTATGCGACGCCTGGGTGGCTCAGTGGTTGAGTGACTGCCTTTGCCTCAGGTTGTGATCCTGGGATCCCGGGATGGAGTCCTGCATCAGGCTCCCCATAGGGAGCCTGCTTCTCCCTCTGCCTTTGTCTTTGCCTCTCTCTCTCTCTGTGTCTCTCATGAATAAATAAATACAATCTTTAAAATAAATAAAAATAAAATATTATCTTTGTGTCAGTGACTCTCAATTTTATATCTCTGGTCCAAACACTTCTGAACATCAAGTCTCCATATGCCAATGGCCTTTGAAGTTTCCTGAGTATCAGAAAATTAAATGTCTCAAAAAACATCCTGGATCTAACTCCCCAATCTGGTCCCTTCCTCCAGGAGACCTTCGTGTCAAAGGCAAGCCAAAATCCTGGCAGAGACCTTTGACACATCTGATCCGTCACCCCGCATATTGAGTCCACCACCAAGTCCTGTTGATTCTACTTCCCAGATATATTCTCCATCTGGGCTCAGCTCTCTATATGCAGCCCGCAGGCCAACACGCAGTGCAACCCAAGTGCAACCTCTTGGCCCCTGTGGTCCAATCACCAGAGTCATCACAGTAGTTTTTAAAAATCATAAAGCAGATTGTGCTTTAAAATTCCTCCTCATTCTCATTGATCTTAAGATTAGATTTAGAAATCTCCCACATGGCTTCAAAGCTCTATATAATAAGGCCTTCTTTTCCAGTTGCATCTCATGTGGCATGCCACCTCTGCAATCCAGGAAACGGGAGCATACTCCAAATCCCAGAGATTTGACCAGTTTTCTCCTTCCACAGTTTGGGGTTCATCTGGAAGCTCTACTTTTGAGGACCCCCCTTTACCAAATGAAGCCCCACTGACCTGCTCTGTTTAAACATCATTTCTACAGACACACTTTATCCAGCTCCTCACAAAAAAAGGGGTCCCGGCCCCCTTTTTATCTTCAAGTATCCTGGACCTTTCCTTTATAGCCCACATGGTAAATGGTAAGATTTATTTCATTGGATGATTATTTGCTCAACATCTGGCTCCCGCATTATTCTGTGGGACCCATGAGGGCAAAGATCTTGTCTACTTTATTCACACTTCAAACCCAGGACCTGACACATAGTGGAAAGTCAATAAATATTTGTGGAATGGATAGATTAAATAAGAAATACAAGTTCAAAAGCACATTGAAGTACTGTATAACAGAATGTGCTTAAAACTTGGGGCTATAATATGGAAGTAAATTTCTGACACCCATGTGAAGACCTTCAGTTTGTGACGAAACTGGGCTTTTTAAGAAAACTTTTATTTAAATTCAATTTGTCAAAATATAGTATAACACCCAGTGCTCATCCCATCATGTACCCTCCTTAGTGCCTGTCACCCAGTCACCCTATCCTCCCCCGAACTCCCCTATAGCAACCCTCCGTTTGTTTCCCAGAGTCAGGAGTCTCTTGTGGTTTGTCTCCCTCTCTAATTTTTCCCCACTCAGTTTCCCCCCTTCCCCTATGGTCCTCTACACTATTTCTTATATTCCACATATGAGTGATACCATATGATAATTGTCCTTCTCTGGTTAATGTATTTCGCTTAGCAAAATGCCCTTTAGTTCCATCCATATCAATGTAAACGGTGGATATTCGTCCTTTCTGATGGCTGAGTCACGTTCCATCGTATATACACCGCATCTTCTTTATCCATTCATCTGTTGAAGGACATCTCGGCTCCTTCCAGTTTGGCTTTTTTAACTTCTTGAGGAACCTCCACACTGTTTCCCAGAGAGGCTAAACCAGGCTTCTGCTGGTTTTCTGACCTGTCCCATTTTAGCACTGTCATTACCGAGAATGTAACAACATTACCCAGAATGCAACAGGGAAAAAAACCTTTTTTCAATCAGTTTCACATCAAATGTCTATGGATCACACAGTTCTTCTCCTTGCCATTTTATTCCTCACATTGCCCAGGACTCTTCTAGAAGTTTGGGATACAGCTGGGGTGATGCAGCTTGCTTTCCCCTGGGGCACAGACAGTAAGCAGATACACCGAGAATTTCAGCTTTTGAGAAAAACTCTGAACTAAACAAAACAGAGTAATGGCATGGGTGAGGTGGTTGGAGAAGTCCTCTTCCAAAAGGTGACATGGGAGCTGAGACCTGAGTGACAAGAGTCTGGTCTTGAGGATCGGAGGGAAAGCCTTCCAGGCAGGGGGAGTGGCATGTTGCCAAAGCAGAGCTGGTATTGCCTGATGGATTTTAGAAACGGGTGGCTGGTGGGCCTGGAGCGTAGTGATGAAGGGAAGGAGGAGCCCGCGCTTTTGGAGTTAGAGAAACTGGGTTTCAAGTTCTGACCTCCGTCCCCCCTTCCTGGCTACTGATCACAAAATGGAGACAGTCCCAATGCCAGCTCACAGGAATGTTGCTAAATAAGATGATAAGGATAAATATAGGTGATAATGAACATTGTTGATAATTTAAACATCATTAACCTACCTTCCATAGGATTTATGTCGGGGGGAACCAGTAGAGTAAATGTTAAACTCATGGCTGTGTTTATGTGTTTAATAGTTTACTAATGGACTATCTTTTAAAACAGGGTTGCTAATTATTTACAAACATTCTTATTTACATTGATTTCTCACAAAAGGTTAAAAAGCTGAAGAGAGAACTCTCACAAATGAAGCAAGAATTGCTGTACAAAGAACAAGGCTTCGAGACGTTGCAACAGTGAGTATAAAAATACTGAAACTGACTGAGAATAATTCAAAGCCCCCTAACCAATACAAAGAAAATAGAAGTCCAGATTACATAAGAGATTTCTCAGAGAAGCATATAGTAAAAAGCTCAGAGCTCTGCACCAAAACCCAAAGAAAACAGTCAACCCACAAACGAAAAGCTGGGGAAAATCTATATACATTGAAAAGATCTGATGTTCCATTAATCATCCAAGATGCAAAGAAACCAGTGAGAACATTAAGTTTGTGTCTGGGGCACCTGCCAGCCTGCTTGAAGATTGAGGTATGGATCTAAGGAAGTAGGCGCAGGAAGTGTCTCCGCACTGGGCTCTTGCAGCTGGACAAAGTGAGCCTTTGCTGCCCTGGGCTCTGGGTTGGCGGCAGGCCCTTGCCTCTGTGTCAGCCCAGTGAGTTCCTCATTTCCTGCAGTCCTTCTGTCCTTTTTTTGTTCTCTGATCAAATCTGATGGGCCGCTGGCCTAACTCTAGACAGGGCCAGGCTAAGGAAGAGGTGGACGACAGTGGGCCGCAGAATCTGGAGTCTCCTGCCCCCCAGAAGCCACCCTTCTCCCAGCTAAACCCTGGCAGGCACACGGGGCTCTCCAACCCTCACAATCCCTTCCCCAGGGTTCTGGGGTGAGGCAAGAAGCTGATGGTTTTCACAGCCACATGACTGCAGAGAGGATTGAAGGCATTATCCCTCCAAAGGCATTCAGCTGGGTTTTGCTTCCCTCCTCTCTGCACGGGGCTCTGTGCCAGCTGTGGTGTAGTGTTTGTAGAGAGTCCCTGATCGCCTGCATGTTCTTCCTCCCAGACTCCCTCTGTAGCAGTCCTGGGCAGCAAGGCATTACGCCCTCAAAGCTCCTGTGTCCATTTGTTGGCCACACAAACATAAGCTGGTTGTTCTGTGTGTTGGCGTGACGAGTTACAGCTCAGGACAGCAGTCACGACTCTTTACTTTCAGATACTGGTCTCATGGCTCACTCTTCTCTTTGGCCACTCACCTCAAGTCATCATAACCATTTTATTCTTTCAGATGCTCCTGTCCTAGTGGTTCTCAAGCCTGACTGCATAGTAGAATAATCTAAGGAACTTTTAAAAATGCCAATTTTTGGTCTCCATCTGGGTATATTTTGTGAGACCCCCAGGTAGTTCTCAAGTATGACTGGGTTCGAAGAACCTCAGCTGGCCGCAAACTCCCCCTAAGATCTGAGCAGAACCAGAAGGACATAAATGTGATACTTAGTGTTTGCCTATCAACATAAAGGAGGGCATTGTGGTGGAAGTGGGGAGAGAAAACAAACTTTGAAGAACCCTACAAAAGTTGAGCTATATGTTAAACATTTTTAAGGCACATGAAATTGTAACTCATGTCACCACTGGGATTAAAGGTTAGCCAAACTTGCTGTTTTTGTTATATTGATATAACAATGCTGTATTGTTTTAAAGCAGTTTGCTTGCAAGCAATTTTTATAGGAATCCAAGGCATGTTTAAGAATCTGTCAATAACATTCCACAAGAAAACAATAGACATTTGTTGTAGAAATTCAGGCATTCTCTTGCAGTGATTCTAATCCCTTGAACCAAGAGCAGAAAGATATGATATCTAACATCAGAGACCTCTCTTGTTGATCCTAACTATAGACAAAATAAAGCTGTTTTCATTCAAATGTTAACCGCCATACTACTAGAACATTGAATAATTGATTGAACCCAGAGACCATACTTTTCAAGAAACCACATTCCTGATACTATAAAGGGACTTTTCCTTGGGGTTTGGACAGAAAATATATTTCAGGAAAGGATTTAAATAGAATCCTACTGCAGGCTTTTGTAACTTTTCATTTCTTCACAATAGAATGGACTGTTTTTTGCCAAATCTGGAGCCATAATGTAATTTGAACTCAGGCTTTCATTTTACTGAGTACAATAGTTTATGCTGGATGAATGAATGTAGTTTTATTCTCTGCATTATTCATTTCAGTCTGTGGTCCCAGAGTTGACTTTGGCCGACACCATAGCATAGCTTATGTGTAGACGGATACCACCAAGAAGACATTTCTATTTTGGCATCTTCAGCGTTCACTCAAAAGTGGAAAATGAGAAGTGAAACACTCAGCCAGCCAAAAAGCATATACCTAGCCTATGAAAATCAGGCTCAGGGGGGCACATATTCTTCAAGGAAGATATGCAAATGGGAATTTCTTCTCTTTTGAAAGAAACTAAAATATAGGGGAAATCAATAATACGGTACTCAGAAACAAAAAATCAAATTTTGTTTTAATTTTTTTAGGGTATTCCTCAAACTAAGAACAAATGGGTATTTCTCAGATTAAGACAAAAAACAGTCCTTTGTTTTAAAAATCAACAAATAATGCTAATATTTTGTTTGACTTATGGTCAGTTAGGATTAAAAAAGAGAGAAAAGGTGGGGCCCGAAGAGTTGAGAAAAAGGAGAAATGTGGAGATAAAGGGAAAGCAACAGTTCCAGTTACATGGTGTGTGCTTGTCATGCTTAGCACCCGCCTGAGCAATGGGCAGCCAGGATATTTTTATCCAGTCATAAAGCTCTCTGAAATGTAAATGAGCAGTCTTGAGGTAGTCTGCTTTATTTTTAAGTATTAAAGTTGATTTCTGGAAAAGGCTTACTGGCTTTTTTTGTTTTCAGATGTTAAAGTTGATTTCTGACTTAAAGGCTTGTTTTAACTGTGAGATTCTGAAGGTTTGACACAAATAGGAAGAAATCACTTGGGCTTTAGAAATTCACTTGGACACAGTTTGAGAGTCCTGGGTTAGTAGCTATTTCATGAAATCTCACAGTTTTTTTTTTTTTAAATGAAAATAAGCCATTTGCCTCAACTAAGTTGGTAGATACACTACTTAAGGGAGCTAACAATTCTCATGAATCCCTTCCCAAATAAATGGAATTAACCAGTATTCGAAGTACTGTCTGTGTTTTATCAAAATTTCTAGGTGTAATAGTCATCAGAGCCCTGAGCCTGCATCTGTCATTTTGAGGATTGTCCCCCAATTAGCTAATTGTTTATGTATTTTAGGAGCTAAAGTTGCATAAACCTTCTGGTCTTGCTTTTTCACTTGGAGGAAGTGTGACTAGTAGATCTCTGGGGTGCTTTCCCACCCTAAACACTATGTGTGCCTGCACTAGCACCTGTTCAATTCAGTGACTTTGTTGTACTTTTACTTATTGGATAACCTTTGATGAAATTTATTTTATTTTCTTAGGTTAAGACTTTGTTCAGCAAAAATAAAATATTTACTAAAATAATACTTGGGGAAATATGTTATCTACAAGCTACTCGCTTGAGTAAACATTGGAAGAGTGAATAAGATGGCATTGTCGGTGGATTTTTTTTTTTTTATTTTCAGATTATACCCCTCACATTGAACTAAATATAAATCATTAAATGTTTTAAACCAAATGAGCTCAGACCCAGTTTTCTGTAACAAAATAGGTGCCATTTCTCTGTGGAGAAGACTAAGAATATAAGTGAGTATGAGAGTAATTGGCTGATGGGTCATAGGCATAGGCAAATGTTCTTCAAGGGAGCCCCACATTGTATTCAAAATGAATCTTGGGCAGCATTGGCAGTTGGAGGGAACCGGGAGAATGAGAGTGAGGACATTGCTAAACCATTTTTAAAAAAGAATTATGTAATTTGGTTGTGGCCTTCATGCACAAAGAATTAGGTTACTTGAAATTATCTGAGATAGGGTGACCATGTGAACTTTATGGACATTTGGTGAGCAGATCTGGCGGGGGGAGGGGGTTGGTGATAAATTAGGTCCTTGCAGAGCTCTGTATTCAATGTTAGTTGACAGATGAACACATCTGCCCTTCTCCTAATTTCTAGATTTGAGCTCATCGGCAAGGCAAGCAATTTTATCTCAACTCAACTGTCATAAAAACAGAACAAGTGGGATGCCTGGGTGGCTCAGTGGTTGAGCATCTGCCTTCGGCTCAGGGTGTGATCCCAGGGTCTTGGGATCGAGTTCCGCATCAGGCTCCCTGCGTGGAGCCTGCTTCTCTCTCTGCCTATGTCTCTGCCTCTCTCTCTGTGTCTCTTATGAATAAATAAATCTTAAAAAAAAAAGTACTTTTCATATGTTAAAAAAAAAACTAACCACTCAACCCAAATATTGTAGGATACTCACTAGTATAAATAATTATCACTCCCATTAGGAAAGGCCCACCAGGCCATGGGCACGGTGCTTGGTTTTACACAGATACTATGACATATGTAAAATTAGGCCACAGTGAGGAATCCTGTACTTCCTGGAGTTGTCCAGTTTATTGACACTTCTGTCCTGTTAAATCCTTATCCCGTGGCCTTAACCTGTCTCAGGGTGGAGGCCGGGCTTGGCATGAGTAGGTTTGAATTCAGCCAATGGTGGGCCCACCCAAGCCAACTGAGGACAAAATGAGCCTTAAATGGAGGGGGCATGAGGTGGGTGGTGGGAGAGTGTGAGCTAGAACTGGTTGGAGGAGCAGGAGGATGTTCCTGGCACGTGGGGAGGCAAATGGCAAAATCAGCCAACTCCTACAATCGGAAGACCAGTTCCTGTTGTTTGTTTAATTTGTACTCTGTCAACACTCTTTGACTTTCTTCTTCTTTTTTTTTCCTTTTAACAGAATTGATAAAAAAATGTCTGGAGGCCAGAGTGGCTATGAACTTAGTGAAGCCAAAGCCATTCTAACTGAACTGAAATCTATCAGAAAGGCTATTAGCTCAGGAGAAAAAGAAAAGCAAGATCTGATGCAGGTATGTTTCAGAACATTCCGTTAAGTTGGACACCTGCCTCCTGGGGTCCCAGGAACCCTCCTTGGTGCAGAAGTACTCCATCAGAGTCAGGATGGCCCTTTGTCACACTGCTGCATTCAGAGGGACTTCGGCATAGGCACTGGGGCCACAGGCTGCTTTGGAGGAGAACAGTTTGCTTCCACCCAATTGAAGGCAGGCCTTGGATGGCCTTTGAGGCATGAGGTGGTGGATCCTGGAGCCCATATGAGATCAGCACTTTGGTGCCCCCTGCAATTTACTGAAGCCTCATGTGGAACCCAGATAAGCAGTGTTATCTAAATCACGATCCTCGGCCCAGGATGCATAAAGGGGATGTCACCTGTCATGCTGAGTGGAGGATATGCCTTGAGGAGTGTGCGGAGGGTATATGAGGAGCTTAGAAGAGCTTTTCCCCACACCAGATGATTCTGAGGTGCAACCTAAATATGGGGGATTTTGACCCATCTAGTCATCCCGGGAAAGCTGCTCATGGCAGAGGATCCCTTGTTACCTGTATGGTTCTCAGCCCAGGACGCTTAGTTCTCAGTGATCTAGCCTTGTGTGTAAAAGAAACAACCATTCAGTGATCAGTACCCTATACTTTAAATATCTATATTCAGCAGGTACAGTTGGGTTGGTTTTTTTTTTTTTTTTTAAGAGTATGTCTCTTCTTCTTGTTAGCTTCCCTTCATCCCGTAATTATCACAAGATCTGAGAATTGTTTGTATTTCAGTTATCTGGAGCTCTGAGTAAGGATTTAGCCTGTGTCTTGGGGAAAATGTTAGAGCCAGTAGCAATGTTTGCATTCTTAGTAGAAGCTCTACCTTTAAATACTACATTCAACTACTTCATGTCAGTTTTCAAAATGCCAATTCACTATAGGTACATATTTTTAAACACCTATAATTTTGCATTTAGGGAATTTTGAAATAACACAAAAGAGATAGAAAAGATAATAGTATTAGTAACAAATCGTTTTAAGTATTGACTGTATGCTGGGCAATCTTCTCCCTGCCTTCCATGAAAGTAGTTCTTTTAATTCTAATGACAGCCCTAGAGATGGGCATGTATTGTCCTCACAGACAGGAAATTACAGAGAAATTAAGTAACTTCCTTAAAGTCACACAGCCTAGAAGTGGTAGGACTATGGTTCAAACCTGGGCGGTCTTGCTTTAGAATATGTGGTTTTAAATATGTATGTGAAACATAGAAAAGTATTCGGATATACTTTTATTTTGTTCCACTGTGCTCGTGATGATTAAATCAGTAATTCCTAAAATGCACATCATAGGCCCTTTGAAAAAGGCTAATAGAACTTGAACAAATTTACATTGGAACCTTATAATTCAGCAATTTTAGGTTATCTTGAACTATTCCTGTAAAGAACAAATTTGGATTTATACACAGACCAGATCAAATTAAAAGATTAGATTCCTTCTCAATTACTTAAAGTATATAAAACAATTAATTAGTAGATACAGCAATCAATAATAGAGCTGAGAGGGACATTAGGTGGGTCGCTTCTGTGATTTTCAGACCTCTTTGACCATGACCCACAGTAAGAGGTATATTCTACATGACAACCCAGTCACACACAAATGTCTACATTTGGAGATACACACACACACACACCATATTTCTTAATATTCTTAATACTAGTAATGTGGTCTGAAGTGACTTTCTAGTCTCTTCTTTTTCACCAAAAAACATGCTAGTCATGACCAACTAAATTTATAAGGTACATAGTCACAGATTTGAAAAATACAATTCTTTTTCACAGTACTGATGAAAAAATAGAAAAGCCTCCCACTAGCAGGTTTCTTTATATTATTTGATATGACCATTTAATTTTCGCTCTGAATATACATTTTGCATAAATATTCCTTTGAAAGAAAATAAAGAAGCTTAGGTAAAAGGCATGTATCAGGCACATATCTCATTTGGGGAGGCATTTCTCATTTTTTACCATAAGAATTGTAAATATCAGGATTAAATCCTGGCTTTTCTTAAAGTTAGTAATAATGTGTTTCTTATCATTTTAGCGTTTTATGGGGAACTTTAGCTAAGATTTTTCTTCTTTTTAATACTTTGACTTGCTCACATCTTCTCTTTAAAAGTAAACTCAATTTATTAAGCGTGGGTGCTGACAACAGGCACATTCCCTTGTGATTATTCACCTTACAACACCACACGTTATCACTCTGGCAGTGCCATGCAGTAGACATAAAGATGAGCTTGGAGCAGCTGCCGGTACTGAGACTCCTGGCCCTTGGTCTCCTCATCTCTGACATCACTGGGAGCAGATAACCTCTTGGGTCTCTTCCAGATGTAAAGTGGCATAATTACAGAAGTCTGCTAAGTAGGAAGTTTTCTTGCTATATCTACAATGAGCTTGCATTTTAGGTATTCCATGTTCCATAATTTCTGCAGAGGCATGAAGTAAGTAGTTAAAATGAGTCTTTTTTAAAATAGAGCTCTTTCGAATGAAATTTTAAAAATAAGAAATGCATGTGTTACATATAAAGATGCCATTATGCACAGTGTGAGTAATGACCAGGCTATCTTGGGGAAGGTAAGATAACTTGTTTATTATGATCTCTCACACTCCCAAAGTCACACATGTGTATGTGCAAAATTATATTCTAATCTTAATTTTTCAGTGACTTAAAGTGATAAGTACTTGTTAAAATAAAGTAGTTCTTTTTCCTATTGAGAGCACAGTCTTTCAATTTGAGTTTACCTACTGGGGAAGCTTTGCATCTTACCTGTTAAGCTTTATGTAGGATTTTATGTTTCCTGAACAGAGTCTTGCTAAGCTGCAGGAGAGGTTCCATTTGGATCAAAGCATTGGCACGTCCGAGCCAGACTTGAGATCCAGTCCTGTGAACTCCCATTTATCTCTCTCCAGACAGACCCTTGATGCCGGGTCACAGACAAGCATTTCCGGAGATGTAAGTTATCCATGTGGAAGGTTGGCCTCAGTGCTCTCCTCGACAAGCCTGAATTACAATATGGATGGCAAGTAGGACAGGGGCTAGTGAGGTGGTTTGAATTGCAGCTGTGTGGATTCAATATTCCGTACTCCTAGATTGGTTTTAAAAAATCAGACCCTTTTGTCTGGGTGCCAAGCATATCAGGATCTTCCATATGAACGGCTTTGTTCAGACTTTCTCAGTCTGTATTTATTCAGACATTGAAAGGTTAGAGATGCCTGAGAATTTAAGTTTTTCCTATTAGATTTAAGGCCTTTGAAATCTAGATCTTTTCAATTAAACATTGAGGCTAATGAGAAACAAAAAATATGCCTTTAAAAACCAACAATTTGTTGTAGATCAAAAATTGTTTGTATTAAAATGTTTAATTTGTGGTTTATGCCCAGGACTTGAAAATATTTAATGTGGCTTGACTACTATTAACTGTTTTTGCATTATCCTCTTTGGGATCCCATTTAGCAGATACTTACTTTTCTAGTCCATTCTCAGTTATTTTCGTATTCTCTTTTGCTTCATTGAATTCTGTGCTATGAAAATAAAATAGGTAGAGTTCAACAGTAGGACTTACCTATTTGAGAAATTATTTTTTGAAGTTATTTAGTTTATATTTTATGCATTTAGAAGCTAAATGATGGAAATTTGGGTTCGTGGAGACAAAGAAATTAGTTTCAGTTCATTAATTTTATTGACCTGTACACCCATCGTAAACTCTGAGATACCAGAAACATTGACATAATACTTTTTATCTTGAATTTAATGTGTAGAGAAAATGATGTTAAAGTCTTTGAAAAACAGAGCAGCTTGAATTAAAAAGAAATGTTTTGCCCCTACTGAGACTAGAAAGTAAGTGCCTTTTTAAACTGGTGTTCCCAATTTCAAGACCATCTTCTTTAGTTTTCCAATTACTTGGGCTTCCTAGAAACAAAAGCAGTTTACCTTCATTCATTAGCAGAGTTAATTGACTTTTCTCCCTTTTGTTTTTTACCAGATCGGAGTGAGAAGTAGATCAAATTTAGCTGAAAAGGTCAGGCTGAGCCTACAGTATGAAGAAGCCAAAAGAAGGTAACAACAGGGGAGCTATTCAGTGTTCAGTGGTCAATGGGCTCAAACAGTATTTTCTTTCCCAGAATTAATCTTTACTCCTATAGTGACATCTGCTGGGTGCTCCCTATGCCTTCTTACCTGCGTTACTCTTGAGGGTTTTTAGATGTGAGGGTTGCAGATCCCCCATCTCTGCTCAGTCTCCCCCCACCCAAGCTGAAGGACCGGGAGAATTAATGAGAAGTGTGGGCACGAAATCGCCCCCTTCCCTTCAGGAAGAAAGAAGCTTTGAGCTTGTACAATACATACTCACAAGTAGAAGTGGGAAGATTGGTTTTTGAGGTAGGACTATGACATAGTGACTCACGTACAGGACTTGAGAGGGGCCAAGGACCTTTAAGGTAAATAAATGGCTGAGGGGAAGACTTCCTGCCAACGTCCTTGAAGATGCTGAGGTATCTGTTCTGGCAACTGCCTTCAGGCCAAAGGAGGAGAGATTCCTATTGCCCTCTTTTACCTTCTACCCTTAGAGCCCTACGCCTTCTTTTCCTTATCTTGTGACTCTGCTTGAGGGAAGCTCAGGAGACTTGTCCCTCCTCATCCAGTAGACAGGCTCAACTTGTGTTCATAATTTGGACACCTTACTCATTTTGAGGGAGAGGGTCATACTGATTTATTTGATTTCGTTATTTTCCTTCTTAGAGTCTAAAGTTTTTGAAGTTTAGAGTTTAAATTTTAAAATTTAAATAAAATTGATTTATTATCTGGGAAGACATTGGGGGGATAAACTGTATTATCACTCTGTAGGCGACAGAGAAATTTATCATGTTCCTCCCTGAGAACATGGAAAGCTCAGCTGAGAACCTGCTAGAATGTCATAGTTTCCTATCATGACTATCAGATAATGAGGTATATCCATTGTTACTGGTGATGAGGATTATTTAAAAGTAATTAGCCAAAGTTCTTGGAGGTTATCTGGCTTTAACAAAGCAATTATTTGATTTGCCTTAAAACAATATTTGCCTCTTTGTGTTCTCTGTTACTAATATTACTTGGTTCTTTGATGACTGAAAGAAAAAAAAAAGTTTTGTTACAAATTACTAACCGTGTATGCTTGAGCAAGTCACTTAGTCTCCCTGAATAACATTTTACTCAGCTGATGTTAATGCCTACTAGTTTTCCTGGGTAGATTATACATTTCTGAAATGTATAATGAGGTTATGAAAAATTCTATATGCTTATTGGCTGCTTCTCAGAGCCCAGGCTGATGCCTTGCCCACCAGAAGGATTGAGGATTGCTGTGTGGTTTTGTGGCCCAGGAAGTAGAAACCTCTGGTGGATGCTGTTTGTGGTGCTCTGGCTGTGGGCGTCACCAACCCGTTAAGAGCCACAACTCTTAGACTCTGCTGTAAACAAAGCCCAGGATCTGTCTGGCATTCTGAAGGAGAATGGCTGTAACTCAGAATTAATTTTGGAGAACCAGGCCTCATGCACCCGGGTTCTTTGGGGGCTCAACTTGAATTCCCTTGGAGCAGCTTGAGTTTTTACTTTACTTTGGCTGCTAACAGCTTTTTCTACCTGGAGCTTACACAGCATTTCTCTTCCTAGATATACTTGGAAACCCTCATCATACCTTGTTCCCCAGATGTGGTATACCTTTTCCAAATTAAATTCAAGACCCGCCTAATGCTCAATCACACAAGGAATAGATGCCTTTCTTTCCTTCATTACGTTGTGATTCCCAGTTCGGTGGTTAATTCAGTCACATCAAAACTTAAGGCATTGTTCTTTCCCACTTGGTTGCATTGCTGTCCTGTTACCATTTGAGATTTTTATTTTAAAGTTCCTAGCGATGCTGATGAGAAGGTAAATCTCGAGGGTTAAAGCATATGTTGAAAACGCTTTTCTTCCTCAGTTCTGAGTAAGTAAAGAGGCGGGTTGTTTTTCCCTGAAACCTGTTTTCTCCTCCAGCCTTTGTTTTATGTGCTTAATGAAGCTAATAATATCATGCTTATTTAGCATTTTGATGATTAATTTTCTAGCACGTTGAGACAGTTGTTTATGGTTTTGTGGTTATAGCTGAAGAATAGCTGATGTTACATCGATCACAAGCGCAGGCGCTGAGTGGAAATCAGTGCCAGTGAGGGATGGCAATTTGTTTTTTTTAACTGAAACAAAACTGGTGCAAGAATGTGGATACACTTTCGTCTTTGTTTTGACAACATTATTGTGTTTACCTTTTTTCTTCCCTTCTACAACTTCTTCCATCAAACGAGGAGAATAAAATGCCCCCTTTCTATTTTTCATATTCTGGTATGTGCTGTGTAACTATATCCAAAGTGATCATCCAGCTTTTTTTTTTTTTTTTTTTTTAATGGTAGTATAGATTCCCTAAGCCAACATCAGGTGTGTTCATAACTTGCCTTGATGTTGTGCTCATAGTCCAAACAGCCGTGTGCCATTTACCTTGTGAACGATCCCGCTAGTCCTCACACTGCCCCAGAGCAGGTGGTTTGGTTCGAGTGGTCAGAACGTTCTTCTTCAGTGAAGAATTAGCTTTACCATATATTGTTGAAGCTAGCTCGAGACACAGTAGAATCTGAGGTCAGGCAAAATCATGAAACCGGTAATGTTCCCTCCTGCTGGTTTTTCTTCCTCCTCCTCCTCCCATCTTCCCGCCCCCCATCACCCTTGCTCCAGCACCTGCTGTCACTCTGATGGAGCCACAATAGCTGCCCATGGGTGCTGGTGGGGGCTCACTGGGTGCTGCCTGGGCGGAGGACACCCAGCTCGAGGGCAGCCAGTCATGTCTCCAGGGCCGGCTCAGTGACGCCCAGTAAACGCTGTAGACACCGATTTCACTGCACAGCTGAAGGAGAAATGGGGTGAAGAAGAACGGCTCCCTTTCCTTGGAGACACGGAGCCCGCCGGGCTGACTTTGTTGCAATACTGGTTGCAATACTGGTTGGCAACACTGCTCTCTCTCCTCCCCTTATCCCTCCGTGACTCACTGATACCCTGGTCGCTGCCCATCTGACTCCAAAAGAACCCCCTCTTTTACCAGGGGAACAGCTGTACCCAGAGGAACAAAATCTATAATAAATGTCCCATCAGACACCATTTACTGTAGATTTTGGAACACGGAAGCCCTCCAGGTATCCCTCCCGTCACCCTACACAGGCAGTCACCCATAGGGGCACTCCCAGGGCACTCTCCTCTCTAAGCTTCAGTGGACTTTGACCTTCACTCTTTTTCAGACAGGCCAGTGTGCTTGTTTGTGTTTTAAAGGTGAAGACCCCGCAGGGGACGAGAGCCAGATGTCGAGCAGGTCCAGGGATCGGAGCATGGGGCCCCCTGCCTGGTGAGGGTCACCGAGTAAAGTCAGCGCATCCCCCAGGCCCCCGGCCCAGCCTGGTTTGGGTTCTCTCTCCCCTGGGGAGTTCTAAGTATGCACTCCTCTTTTGTGGCTTTATTTTTTAGCATGGCCAACCTCAAGATTGAACTGTCGAAACTAGACAGTGAGACCTGGCCCGGGGCGCTGGATATCGAGAAGGAGAAGCTGATGCTGATTAACGAGAAAGAAGAGCTTTTGAAAGAGCTTCAGTTTGTCACCCCGCAAAAACGCACTCAGGGCGAACTGGAGCGCCTGGAGGCCGAGAGGCAGCGGCTGGAGGAGGAGCTGCTGTCCGTGAGGGGTCCACCGAGCCGAGCGCTGGCAGAGAGGTTGGTTTTCCTCCCTGGGGACGGGGACCCGCAGGTGTGTCCTGGCTGGGCCGGGATGCCTGTGCACCCCCCCCCTTTGTCAATCTCAGTTGCATCTGTTCTTGGTGGACTAAGAACTACCACCAAAGGGACTTTCTTTCCGTAGAGCAATAAAAGCACACGTCCTCGTACCCTGCAGTGTCACTTCTGTTTGTTAGGGCCGCGAAAATGCCTGTGACAGATGTTGAATAGGTAAGGAATGTTGACACAAAACCAGGAATGCAGTCGATCGCTGACGGGGTCTGATAACAATGGCTCTGCACTATTGCGCTCCGATAAGGAAGATTATCTGGACTGTTACAGCGACTGCAGCTTCCGACTCGGGTTTATGACTCACAAGAATGCAAAAGTTTATTGCTTTTCATTTCACAAGGGAAAGACAGCTTGCTCCCTCTGATATCTTAACAGGTCACCAAACGTTCGCTTGGATTTTGTCTGTCACTGGAACCCCTCCTCTGAAGCAGGTGAAAATGTAAAGGAAAACACCTGACACATTTTTCTGATCTTTCTGTGGGAAGATGCGAATTGATCATTTCACCTACAAAATCCAATTCTGTAAACAGCTCGGCTGCAGGATCGAGCAGGGGACCCTTGAGTGTCTGTCTGCCATGGAGTCATGTGCACAGGAGCCCCAGGTCCCGGCCTTGCTGGTGGATATGGTCCGACACCTGTTCCAGCCACAGGCCATGCAGCCCTCTCAGATGCCCCCCATATCCATTCTGTAGGCCAGCAACCGAGGCATGATGCCTGTCCCAGGGTGACCGGGAAGAAGGTCACATTCATATCATACCAAGTGACCTGGAAGTCAGTTTAAAACACCCACACATAATCCAATTGCTCTTTTTTTGTTTTTTAACTTCTTGACTTCTTGCCTTCTAATCCCTTGTCCTCTATGAATGTGTAAGGTGGTATGTCTACACAATATCAGAATATTTGAAGTGTGGTGGAGGGAACGGTAGGAGGAAAGGAAGAAGAATCTCGGACATTCCTGGTGAGGCGTTAGCATGCAGACTTGCCTACCCTGAGTTTAGTCTTCTGGGGAGAGGTGACTTTTGTGAGTTTTAAACTGGTGATCAAGATAACGCATGGCTACAGCTCAGCAGCTACGCGGAACAAGAATGAAGAGTCTGAAGGGAAAGCCTCTACAGCTTACATTCCTCTGCCATCTGAAAGAATTGTCACCTGCCCCTCCTGCTCCAACGTCTTGGTCTAGGGGTGCCAACTGAAGGCTCACCGTAAAGGCAGGTGTGAGTAAGGCGGCCAGGGAATGACCCACCCGGCGGAGACCAGAGGGACAAAAAGAGAAGACACAATTGCATCGTTTTCCTGAGTTACCTTTTTTTTTTTTAATTTTTTTTATTTTTATTTTTATTTATGATAGTCACAGAGAGAGAGAGAGAGAGAGAGAGGCAGAGGGAGAAGCAGGCTCCATGCACCGGGAGCCTGATGTGGGATTCGATCCCGGGCCTCCAGGATTGCGCCCTGGGCCAAAGGCAGGCGCCAAACCGCTGCGCCACCCAGGGATCCCTTCCTGAGTTACCTTGATGTCCTGTCTGTGTTTATAGACTTTACATTCGTAGGATAAAAGTTTGACAGTACCAGGAAATAGGACGAAATGAAGTGCTGCTGTGTGGCCCACGTACAAAGCAGCAAGGGCATTGGCATCTTGTGTCACACTAACTGTTACCTGACCACACACATGTAACGCACTGGCTCCATTACACAGACCAGCAGTTCTCGGGAGCGTGTGAATCTGGGAAGGGCCTACAGACAGCCGTTAGCCGTTGTTCTGGGAGAGAGAAAACAGGTGTGTGTTTGTTTTCACCAACTTTTATAGGCATGATGTCTTGTCTTTTTTTTATTGGGGCTAGAGCTTCAAAAATGACTAATGAAGCAACATTAAAAATAGAGTTTGTTCCTAAAGTGCCCAGGCTCTGGCTTTTATACTTTGATTTGTGCAGAATGCACGTAATAACTGTCACATTCCAGCAGAAACAGTGGGTTTGAACCTGTAAAGAAGAGGAGCTATAAAATACTCATAAAATAATCATATACTTAGTGAGATCCAGCCCTGGGGTTTGTCTCAGAGGGGAGTAAGCAGTTTGAATGTCTCTCTAACTTACAATACGTGCCCCCGTCTCCCACAGTTGGATGTTAGCAGCAAGGGACACGTATGTGAATATGTTTTATATTTGTAGTATGTTGGTGGCCAAAAGCAAATCCCCGTCATTATGTTGTAGTATAAGGTTGAAGGGACTATTACTTATCTTGCCTAAAGCAAGTTCAGGTTTTTTCACTGTTATCCTTGGATGCAAGACGGCCCAGCATCACATGTGTTCAAAAGAGCAGCACCCCCTGCCACAGGGAGCACTGGGTCCTTTATTTTCTGAGTAGACACGGATGGTATGGCTTTGGGTTTTACTGTTGGGGTCAGTGGTTTTCACTTTACCTGGCTGTACACTCTCTCTTTTCTTGTTCTTCATTATTTCTTCCTACTATGTGTCCACACGATGTTTCTATTCACTGTTACTGTTGAACTGCAATAGGGTGCCTGAGAAAGCCAGAGAATACCTGTGTAAACAGCATACTTCCTCGATGCTAAGGCAGGTGGCGACAGGAGATAATTCTGGGAAATCAGATCCATTGGGTAAAAACTTGGTTTCATCATAAAACAAATTGTGCTTCACCAGGTCAAAATCCTTCAGTTTCCTCTTGGCACCAACATAACTGTCAAAGAAACCACTTCTGCATTCCCCCCAAATTCTCCCATTTGCCATTTACATCGCAGGTGTCTCATTATTTCAGGAGTGGCCTCAGGCAAGATCCTGAGCTGATACTGGATGTTAGTCTCTGAAGGAGCTGTGCTCACCTGAATTGCAGCCGGTGTGCATGACCCCAGAGTCCCCTAGTCATGTGCCGCCAGCACTGCCTGCACCCAGGCAAAGCATCAGAAGCAGTAATGAAGCCCCCACCCAGGGTCGAAGAAGGAGATACTCGCTGCAACAGACCATCAGCAAAGACAGGCGGCTCTCAAATGACAAAAGTCACACTGTGTGGGACTTTGCACACATCTTCCGTGTCTGTCCATATAACTACTGAAATTCCAAAACCCCTCTGCTTTTCTGTCGCTGCTAAGATCTTAACATTGCTCCTTATGTCCTTATAAATCTTGGAGTTTTGTCTTACTTCTTGCCAAGATGTCTTAATTGTTCCTTATTTATGTGAATACTTCTGTCTCTGATTCTGAAAAATTTTTAAAGCAAGTACATTGAGGATATGAATGTCATTTATTTTTTAACGGAAAAGGAACTTCTTACTTCTATAGGTGACATGACATTTTCGGTAGGTGGCAAGTTCTGGGTGGTCTTCATCAGGAGAGACCGGGCAGGTGCTTCTCTCAGGGCACAAGAGCAGAGAGAGGACAGTGTGAAGCCGCTGCCCTCGTCTTGCAAAGAGCAGGTGAATGGATGGTGTGGATCAGTAGGACCAGCAGGGAGATGAATGAATGTTCTAGGGGCCAGGTTGAGAAGATCCTTTCTCACCTTGGAGAAGGGCTTGGAGAGACAGGGACGTACCCTCGTGAAGCGGCTGATACCTGAGCAATTTCTTCTAATCCCTGGTCCAGAGAAAGTTGGGAGGGCACTTCCTACAAAGGACACCTGGAATCTGAGGAAGACTTCTGGCTTCAGCGATTCCATCAGAGATGGGAGTGGGGTGCTTGATTGAAGACAGCCACCCCACTGGAGGGGCTTCTGTGACTCACTCTTCCAAGTGCCTTCATTATGCTTCTCCCAGTGCAGGTGTCACCTAGAGACATGGGCCACCGGCCACAGGGGAGTGCTGGGAGGGGTGCCGGGCTCTTCAGGAAACCTGGGCAGAAGAGGATCTGACAGGAATACGAAGCCAGCTCCCAGCAGTTCAGAGTGACCATGCAGGTCTCGCCAATCGGCCAGAGGAGGCCGGGATGGGAACCATCGCCCGTGATTGAGGAGGGGAAGCTTTGGATTTTATTTTATTTTTTATTATTTTTATTTTATTTTATTTTTTAAAGATTTATTTATTTATTTATAAGAGAGAGAGAGAGAGAGGCAGAGACACAGGCAGAGAGAGAAGCAGGCTCCATGCTGGGAGCCCGACGCAGGACTCGATCCCGGGACCCCAGGATCGCGCCCTGGGCCAAAGGCAGGCGCCAAACCACTGAGCCACCCAGGGATCCCCTAGCTTTGGATTTTAAATTTCAGCATGAAACACACTAATGTCATACTGACGCCTCCTTACCACACCAGAAACGCCTCCATTTGTGCAGCCTTTCATTTTAAAACTTACTTCAAAAATGTCTCTCCTGTTTCAGAAGACATGGATTTTAGTAGATTTGGGAGCTTTTTCCGGACCTTTACCTTCTAATTCAGCTCATCTAATTTGTATTAATTTTTTTCCCATGTTGAGTTTTTGTTTATGTTTAAGAGATTAAAAAAAATAGGGACTGGACTCCTTTTCAAAACACACCTTTGAAAACTGGGAATTAAGAATTTATCACGCTTTGAAGTACTAAACAAAATGACAAGAATGGCTTTTTAAAAATTTTAACATATAATGAAATTGTGTTGGTGACACATCAAAGGATAGATAGCTATAAATAAAATATGGGCATGTTTCCTTACTGCCTAAAACATACATTTCAAAGAGGTTAGAAATTAGGGAAATTTTATTTTTCTCCAAAGAAAAAATAGCTAATTTTTATATCCCCACCTTGTAAGGCGTGCTGAGGCTTTGAACAAGGAAGGTTTGTTTTGATGTCTGCAGAGCACTTTCACATACATCACTCCATTTGATCCCTTTAACAGCCTTAGCAGGCAAGACACAGTAGGATTTTAATCGCCGATTTGCAGATGAGAAAGCTGGGACCCTTGACTAAGTGACTTGTTTAAGGACACGCGATTAGTAGCAGCAAATCCACCAGACACCACGGTGGTTTTCTGGGCCCACTCCTGCGGTCATTGTCCACTCTGGACGGGCTCACCCCAGGGATGTCGAAAGACCTTCAGATGACATAGACGATACGCTTGACGTACTTTTAAATAACTCACCTATACAGTTCCCTAATTCTCAAAAAGTTTTTAAAAAATTGTTCAGTTGAGTGTGGATGAAATTTCAGATATTCGGTGCAGGGGATAGGATGTGCGTAGTAGGGAAGGAAATCGCCTTTGTGCCTTTTCCCAGTTGGAACAGGTACACCCAGATGAGCTCTCCAGTATGGACTGATTTGTTTCTTACTTGCTGAAATGCTCATCAAAGGAAGATTGGAAATCCTGTCACTGGATATCGGTTTGGAAGAAACCTTGTCAATCCCAGCACTCCAGACGGTCTTCCACGTTCTCTGTCACTCTTGTCAACTGTTCTAGTAACTTAGCCTCACGCCCAGGCCCCTGGAAGGATTCTGTGACCTTTGTTAGTGGTTTGTGGTTTCCCTTCCCTCTGTCTCCCTACCTCATAAGAGCACAGGGGTGTGTTAGGGTTTGTTTGTTTTTTTTTTTTTTTTTAACCCATTTAAGAAAATTTTAGAATACCAAAAACTTTTAAATTCTCAGTAATGTTGACTTGAGATAGATCCCGCCGCCCCCCCCCCCCCCCCTTTGCTTAGCGTGGCTGCAGACAGTTGGGCCCACTCAGCTTCTTGCCGGTGGTTCTGTTTTCTGTCCTGTCCATTCATGTGGGCTTCCACCTCATGGTACATAACGTTTGTATAATAAGAATTTTTTCCTTCGGTTTCTGTGCTTTATTGTAATTACACGGAAATAAATTCGTTTGTAATTTTTTTCTAGATTAAAATTGGAAGAACGAAGGAAAGAGCTCCTACAGAAACTTGAAGAAACTACTAAATTAACTACTTATTTGCATTCACAACTTAAAAGGTAAGCCTGCTTGGTTCTGGAGGGAAAAGTTTTCCTTGACTACATTCAGGCCTGTTTTGGTTCATCCTTGATTACTTTCCTCTTTATTTTCGACTATTTAAAAGTGGATAAAAAATAGTTATGCTGGTATGATTAAAACTTGGATGATCAAATCTAAAGTTGCGTGGATTTCTTTTTCTTTTTTCATGAACCCCAAGATCACATGTGGCTTACTTGTGGGAAGAAAGCATAGTTTTATATATTTTAGCTATGAATACATACTCCGGAAATGACACATTTCTCCAGATCACCTTTCTTTTAAAAAGGGAGAATGAGGGGCGCCTGGGTGGCTCAGTGGTTGACTGTCTGCCTTTGGCTCAGGTCGTGATCCCGGAGTCCTGGGATCGAGTCCCGCATCAGGTTCCCTGTGAGCTCTGCCTATGTCTCTGCCTCTCTCTGTGTGCCTCTCATGAATAAATAAATAAAATCTTAACAATTTTTTTAAAGGGAGAATGAGAAAAGACTTGCCTTAAAATAGTTAGCTATATCTTCACTCCTTCAGTGCGCACACCCTGAGGGAGACGGGCCTGTGTGAAACCTCTTTGTCTTTATAAGCTTTCCTTTGTTCTCAAAATTAAAAGCTTTATTTTTTCACCAAAAGAACCCTAGTAACACCCTGTACTGTTTACACTGTTTTTCCCCTCCCGTATTGTTAAATTGCATCGCTGCTTCTGGATATCTGTGCAGGTAGATGTGTCAATAGGTATTCATTGCTGTTTTTTGTTTTTGTTTTTGCAAAAGGGACTCGATCTTTAGTCAGAATAGAATTGCTGTTTAGAGAGCCAGGTTGCAAGAGTCAACATGGCAATGGGTGGTAAATTAAGAGCAGGTTCCTTCTCCCCCGGTCATTCTGTTACTTGGGTCATTCTGTTACTTGGCGCCACTGGGTTCCTTCCCAACCGTGGGTGGGGCATCGTGGTTGGGCTTCCTGTATCACACCAGTTTTCACAGCCTGCCCTCCTCTCCCCCAGCCTCTCCGCCAGCACCCTGTCCATGTCGTCGGGCAGCAGCCTGGGCTCCCTGGCCTCCAGCCGGGGGTCTCTGAACACTTCCAGCAGAGGGTCGCTCAGCTCCCTCAGTTCCGGAGAGCTCTATTACACCAGCCAGGGCGACCAGGTGGACGCGGACTATCAGAGTAAACTGGACCTCCTCCTGCAGGAGAAAGGCGGCTACATTCCTTCTGGACCCATCACCACCATCCATGAAAACGAAGTGGTCAAGTCCCCCAGCCAGCCTGGCCAGGGCGGTCCCTGTGGGGCGGCAGCCGCGGCCACAGGCCACACTCCCCCCCGGACTGAGGCCCCCAAGTCTGTGACGTCCCTGTCCTCACGGTCCTCCCTGTCCTCTCTGTCCCCTCCTGGCTCTCCCTTGGTTCTAGAAGGCACGTTCCCCATGTCTTCTCATGATGTCCCTCTCCATCGGTTCACTGCTGACTTCGAAGACTGTGAATTGAGTAGTCATTTTGCAGACATCGGCCTCGGTGAAAATCAGATCTTGCTGGATTCTAACTCGGGAGGAGGGTCCCAGTCCCTCTCAGAGGATAAAGACCTCAGCGAATGTGCCCGGGAGCCGTTATATGAAGGAAGTACAGGTAAGTGGAGACCTTTGCTTGCAAGTTTTGCCCCTTAATTATTTTAAGAAGAATGGTAGGAGGGGTACTATTTCCATATAAACAAATTGTGCCAGCCGCCCCTCTCTGTGTGCTGCTTATTCGTTTTGGCTTCGTTTGAGAAGGGAGTTTTTTATTGATCTACCTGGACTGGACATTTTTTTCTTTATCAAATAAAAGTTACTTTCCCTGCTGAATAGATTCAATCATGAAGTGGCTATCCTAAACTGTCCAGAAACCCTCTGTCTGGTGGCAGCTGACTGGGAGCATGTTTTGTGGACGTACTTCATACTTCCACAAAGATTCTGTCTCTGAAATAGCAAGGCAAGAGAGAGGGGCTTTCTTTTTAAAGTTGGCCTAAAACAGATTAAAACCAAGGCAATTAGCATACCAGCTAATTAGTACCAGGGTTCAATGTTTAGATTGCTCAGGGAATTCTATATAAATACAATTTTTGTTTCATGCCAGACTCTCCCTTTCTGCCTAAAGTGAATTTGGAGAATGCTGGTTCCAATGTAGAAGTATTACCCTGCCATCTTCTGGCTGCATGACTAGTTGCAGCCCAGGAGAGCATGCAGCATATCCAGTTCTTACTGCTGCCTTTGTATTCAGAGACAGAAATGGAGGGAGAGTTTCATCTTTTTTTTTTTTTTTTTTTTTTAAGTCTGTATCCCTTTGCAAGGTGGATGCTTTCAATATATGACACGTGGTTGTCAAGAGAACAACATGGTACCCTTGCTGGCAGATGACCGTGGCTGTGGTCTGAGGGGGATGGTCTATTTGAGAGCTAGCCTGAAATGAAATGTGAAATAAAAGCTCCAGTCTGGTCCCCAGGAGCCCCGTTCAGATCTACGCACATCACTGTGTGTCCAGAACACAGAAGAGGCTGGTCCTCTTTAGAAGTATTTTCCTGCTGCTTTGAGAAGCCTATTTATTTTGTATTTCTGGTCCGAAGAATTCTATGTATTCACTGATTGGCCAATTTAGATGTTTAAAGTGATAGACAAATCTATCGTGTTTGTGTGGTTTTGAATTTTGAATACTGAAGACCAAAACACCGCCTGCCAGCGGCCCGGAGCCCAAGGCAGAGGCAGGGCGCAGGAGACATGCGTGTGGTTCGTGTGGCACTGCCTAGAAGGTGCCACAGCTATAAGTAATGTGTCATCAAAATCATCAGCGTCAAAGAAAATAAGCACAGGAGTAGTGTTTACTTAGTGGCTGTAGGAAAGCAGAAGCCGGTGGTGGGGCCTCCCGTCTGCCTCCAGGAAGGAGTGTGGTGTGCAGGGTGCAGTGGTGTGCGGTGCAGTGCGATGCTCCCTGCCCCAGGAGCCAGCCAAGTCCGCACTTTTACTTTGGTGCAAGCGAGCACGAGCACATCACCCAGGCTCTCAGCCTTGTTGTTTCTCCCCTGCAAAATGGGAGTGATAGAGTGTCTCCCTCGCAGAGGATTGGGAGCAGCGACGCCGTCACACATCGAGAGCATCTAACTGTGCCTGGCTCTCAGCATCAGTTCATGGAATTAGTACTACCGTACGATGAGAAGCAATACAAACTGTGCTAAGCCCAGTTGCTGCCACAAACCACTGAAATTCAAGGAAGTATGAATGAAGAAGCAAGAGGAGAAAGTGGAGCCCATATTTCTGGGCTCTGGACTTGAAGGATTTGAGCATTTCAAAGCTGTTTTCACTCTTTGTGTATTTGGAGCATTCTCCAGCGACCACTTCTCAACCACTTCTCAACCCTCGATCAGGAGGGGCTGCTCTGGGAGGCCGGCTGCTGGAGAAGAGGGAGACAAGCATAAGAATCGCCCCGGCCCGACCCCACCCGGGTGCTTGGGCCTCTGCCTGGCGGTAGCCTTTCTTCTGCCACTGGGTCTAATGCTGCGCACGAGAAGTCTGCCCAGAGCCCGGTGTCCCCAAAGCTTCCAGGATACAGCTTTTACCTTTCAGATGCATCTTATATTAATTAGAAAGCTGCTCCTAAAAAGTCACCCTAAAGGAATTCTATCCGAGAGCTTTATTTGGAAAGCGTATTGAGTGCCATGTGTGAAAACAACTAAAAGCATATATTTAACTGTAAAGACTAATCCCCTCAGTCAGAGCACCAGCACTCGGTGCGTTGGGGGGTGTCTGACCTCCACGTGGGGGCAGGTGGCCCAGCGTCGTGATGCCGCTCGCTCGTCTCCCTCAGCATTCTGGAGTCTTCCGCAGGCAAAGTCAACTTGCTTTATGTACATCCCGCTCTCTGGCGCCCGTCCCCGCTGGAGGACAGAGACCACGGAGGAATGACTACCAAGTCCTTCCAGTCAGTCTCTGTCATTGTCAAAGTCAATTTGAGCTGCCTCGGATATTCCTGGGGGTAATCAATAAATCATGTCATCACCTTCACCCCTCACAAAGGGGGGTGGGCGGAGAGAGGCACTTCATCATCAAGGAAAAAGCATTCCCACTGCCAGAAATAAAAGGGAAAATGCAGCAATCAATCCTGTAATCTGAAGCCTTAAAACTTAAACATCTTAACAAGATGTAAAGTCACGACTCAGAAGGGGGGCGAAATGCATACCAATCCTGATCCCTGCTCACTTGCTGGAGGATGAAAGAACTCGGCAGGCTCGCAGCTTATTACATAGGAACGCAGCTTTAAATGAATGCTCCTTGCTCACCGCAGGATGCAGTGTATGAATATGAGTTAGAGATAAAAGTTAAGTGGTAGTTGGTGCTAAAGATTCAGTAGCACGAAGTTTTTCTTTTCTTTTTTTTTTAATGGTATTAGCTGGTGAGGAATTCTATATAAGTCAAAGACTTTTTTTTCTTTGACTCTGTTAAGTGTGGTAGCATGGGAGATGTAGAATATGGCATGTGGAGAGAAGGGGAAGCAAAAGAGGCGGAAACCTTTCTTGCCATTGAGTAGCTAGATGCTCTCTTTTACAGAAATATCTTTCATAGTTGAGGGACGCAGCTAGCTCCTTGCCACCGAGCGTTTGGTAACTACAGGGAATCCCTAACAGAGAGAGCAAGGGGCCAGTGGGAATGTGTGTCATTTATACTTTCCCTTCAGATATTTCAGGACGGAGAGAAATCACATTGTTTCTCAAACGGTGACCAAAATAACTGGCATCCCAGGAACTTCTGTAAGTCGTGATGCCTTGAATCAGCCACATGAGTTGACTCAAACCGTAACCTCCTCGATTCTCAGATGGAAATGTTTTTGGCTCTCTCACAACCAAACCACGTGTGTATTTTTGTACCTAACTTTTCCTAATTATGAATCCTAATTAGTACGCTCCCTCTCCCCTCCCTAGATGTGGAAAAATCATTACCAAAAAGAAGAGTAATCCACTTGCTTGGGGAGAAGACAGCTTGTGTGTCGGCTGCCGTGTCTGATGAGTCTGTGGCTGGAGACAGTGGGGTCTACGAGGCTTTCGTGAAACAGTAAGGACTCGCAGGAGTGCTTTTCGGTTACACCGAATCTCCTCCTAGCTGTGTGGGTGGGCTCTAGCCTATGGGTGCCCTGCCGCCCCGATTCCACTCTGCAGTGGAAGGGCTGTAGGCATTAAAGAAATGGTGTGCCTGAAAATTTCAGTATACCAAAAACATCCCATCTGACCCCCTTGGAGACTTAAAACTTGATTTTAATGAGAAAGTTAAAGTTGCTGGCCACCACCCGTTTGACACAGTACATTTCTGAAAGCCTGGAGTGTGTCTAAGGGTGTGGGGTACCCCAGGGAGGCTCAGAAAAGTCAGGCATCAGAAAGTCTGTCCCCTAATGGCTCAGAGGCTGACTCTCTTGAAAAGGTGGAGAAAGACCTAAAAGAGTGAGCTTTCACTGGGGTCAGGTCCCCGGGCGCTGTGCAAGTGCTGTTAATTCAGAATGAGTCAGTGACAAACTCAATACCCCGTTCATAAACGGTTCACCTGCACCCACTGTTGCCCTGTCCCTAGGCCTAGTGAAGTTGAAGATGTTCCCTACAGTGAAGGGGATGTCACCATCGTGGAGACTGCCCAGGTGCAGATCGGACTCAGGTAAGGGACACACACACCGAGGGGGCAGTTCTAGAATTCTGCAAGGACTGGTGGGCCCGTGCTCTTTCCTGTTTGATCGGCTTCTCTTTTGACAGATATGATGCAAAAAGGTCAAGTTTCATGGTGATTTTAGCACAGCTCCGAAATCTTCATGCCTTCTTGATACCTCATACTTCAAAAGTGTAAGTAAAATTAGCAAAGAACAAATTGAAGAACTGAAAATTGCTCACTTATGATAAATTGTACATTGTAATTGAGCAGTTCATTTACACAAGGATGGAAAAGACATAGCAGGGCTGATCAAGTCTCAACCCACAGCAGATAAAATGAAAAGAAAAGGAGAATGTGTATTAGATTTTGATCCTTATTCAACAGATCCGTTATCAGGCATAGGAACCAAGATGTTTTCATCTCCCTTTACAACCAGAAATTCTGTATTATGCTGTGTTGGGGCCTAATTCTTTTAATTTAATTAAAATGTTTGTTGTTGTCTCATTATACCTCCTTTGGTTTGAGGTAATTTTCTAATCTTTTACATGAAAATGTAGTGATTTGGGATGCCGGGGTGGCTCCGTTGGTTAAGTGTCTGCCTTTAGCTCAAGTCATGATCCCAAGTCCTAGGTTGAAGCCCCCAGAGTCAGGCTCCCTGCTCAGCGGAGAGTCTGCTTCTCCCTCTCCCTCTGCCTGCTGCTTCTCCTACTTGTGCTGTCTCTGTCTTTCTCTCTCTCTCTGATAAATAAAATCTTTAAAAGAAAAGAAAATGTAGTGATTAAATTTCATTTATCCATACAACTTTGCCAAACACCGTACCATGCTACATGTAAGAGTAGCATTCCTGGGGATCCCTGGGTGGCTCAGCGGTTTAGCGCCTACCTTTGGCCCAGGGCATGATCCTGGAGACCCGGGATCAAGTCCCGCGTCGGGCTCCTGGCATGGAGCCTGCTTCTCCCTCTGCCTGTGTCTCTGCCTCTCTCGCTCTCTCTCTCTGTATCTATCATGACTAAATAAATAAAATATTAAAAAAAAAAAGTAGCATTCCTTAGCATCAAGCATTCACTTCTCTGTGACCATTAATTTCTTGAAGTTACTTTATTTTGTCAAACGAAGTGATGTCATAATGCTTCACAGCCTGTTGTTTGAAGACTCCTGACGATTGTTCTAGCGATCGTCATCACCACTCACACTCTGGAGTCAGAGTTTCGGGGACTCTCTTAAAGGTCTATGGCTAGAGAGCACCAGAAGGAAGCCAGATTTAATCTTAGCACCTGTGACTTCAAATCTAGAATCTTTGTGTCCTATAGCCCTGCACTTAGTAAAATGTTCAATCTGCTAGTATAAGGCTTGGAAATAAGAAAGAACTCTTGAGGGGTGACCTCTAAGACCCTGCACCCAGCCAGGTGGATGTTTCCTTTAGTAATAGAGTATATTCCTCAATGCAAAGGACATTTAATAGAGTCAAAGTAAGAGTTCTGGATGTTTTCCCTAAGGGTTTACTTTTAAGTTCACATCCAAATATTCTAAGAATTGTCAGAGAAAAGAGACTAGATCTAAATAAAGATATAGCTAGATGGGGTGCCTGTATAGCTCAGTGGGTTAAACCTCTGCCTTCAGCTCAGGACATGACCCCAGGGTCCTGGGATCGAGCCCTACATTGGGCTCCTTCTCCCTCTGCCCCTCCCCCTGCTTGTGCCCATGCTGTCAAATAAATAAAATATTTTTAAAAAGATATAGCTAGATGGAGATTATTCAGTGGACAGTAGAAGAATAGAGCTAGTGGATGTCTGTGTATTGACAATCATCAAAATTGGAAGGGAATAGGATTCCAGGAGGGAAGTTGGCTTGCAAGATCTCCTGAAATCAAGGTGTGTGGGGTGTTGGGGGGATCTGCATTAATAGCGATAATACAAGGAGGGAAGGATTACAGGGGAGTGTCTACATCACCCTAGAGAGCCTGCTTCCCCGGACTGACATTAGGAAGGCCAGTCAGTAGTATTCAGGGAAGACTGGCTTGACAATATAATTTGTGACTTCTCCCTACCAGTAAGTAGGCTGAGATATTGGAGCGTTGGCAGCCTTTTCATTTCAATGCAGCACATCTGAGAGAAGACCGCTCCACCAGGGATCAAACCTACGGACAGGGAGAGCCATCCCACAAGTCCAGGAGAGAACTGCAGAAGTCCCAAGAACACACATCCTTAACCTCATGCCATAAGGGCAGGCCTCCCCAAATGTTGTGCCGCTGCCAAGCCAATCACAGTCATGCTCCCTTTCCTGGTAGGAAGTCACAAGCAAAGTGCCCCTGAGGTGCGGTGACAGCCAGTGCAGTTTAGGACCAGGCAGTCCTCAGGCAGTGAGTGCAACAGGCTCTTCTGCCCGCAGCTCCTGGGCAACCACTTGTCTGACTGGTCTGGACCTTCCTGAGATGTCTAGCGCCATGTTCTTAAGCCCCTCCATGAAATGAAAGCCTTGGTTTGAATTAATGACACTGCCGAAAACAAAATATCTTAAAATAGTTCTTTTTCTTTTCCCCCCTAACTTCAAAATTTACTTTCTGGTTATTAAGTACAGCAAAGAGAGCTTAGGCTCCAGCTGTTTGGCAGCAGCCACAGTGTTTTTGTGAGTGGTTCCTGGCTCCTGTGTGGAGTGACCTCACCTGCAGCAGAATAAAAGGAAAAACACCCCTACCTTCTTTCCCCTGTGCCTTGGGCTCTTAACCATGTAAACCTTTTTTTGCATGTGGAAACATCCTGGAGTCACAGAAGTGGTTAGGCCACTGGTACGGAGTAACGCTGAAGTCTGGAGAAGTGGAAAATTTTGTTTCCCTCCATGCCAGCTTGGTAGTATACCTCTCCTCCTGGCTTTCAAGAACAGATTTCTTCTGCTGAATCTCCAGCCTCAACAGCAGGCGCCCAAGGCCCCCTCGTCCCCTAAAGCTGAATCTCCATCATTGGTTTTTTATATTCTGATAATTCCATACTTATACACATTCCATCATCAATTTTATATTCTGATAGCAAATACAGAAATAATAGGACATTCTTCTGTTTTCATAATCGGAGAAAGGCATCTTTTAGAATAGGAATTAGAACAGCTCAGAATTAGAGGGTAAGGATTTAGTGGGCATTCTCCTTTTGAGATTTAAAAGAAAATGCCTCCTGCCATCTCTAAAAGTTGTGAATCCTTATATAACGTGTGCTTAGAAAAATCACTTGGAAGTAGCATTAGAAGTTGCTATTTTTCTATAATTCTTCCTCTGAATTTTACAAAGTATAAGGCTCTTACAACAGTTTGTCGTCTCTGAAACTTCTGTGATGCTCGACAATGATATTTGTAAATTTGCTTCACGATATGCTACTTAGCCATTCTTTGTCACTAGTAGGATAATGTATTCCATTCCTGGGAAAGGATCACCAGCACCCCTTGTTTAATACTGGGGATGACTGGGATAAAGTGTACTTAGTGTGATCCTATCTTCCCAGGCTCAGAAAAGTTAAATTTTGGGGACGCCTGGGTGGCTCAGTGGTTGAGCATCTGCCTTTGGCTCAGGTTGTGATCCCTGGGTCCTGGAATCCAGTCCCTCATCAGATTCCCCACAGGGAACCTGCTTCTCCCTTTGCCTGTGTCTCTGCCTCTCTTTGTGTGTCTCATGAATAAATAAATAAAAGCTTAAAAAAAAAACAAAAAACACTTTATTTTGGAATTGGCAGTACCCCGGCAGGTGGGACGTTAAATTCTTCTGCCCCACAGATTTTCCTCGTCTTCTCTTCCCTGTCGGGCCTTCGCTGCAGCCCTGTGGGGAGTGGCAGGTGCAGGGCACAGCCGGCACGAGCGGGTTAAGAACAGAGCCTCTCTGCCGCTGAGCGCAGGTGGACCCGTTACGGCAGCAAAGCTCCGGCGTGATAATGAACTCCGTGTTCCCCTGCGTCTCTCTCTTGTGCAGATCATTTCAAATGCGAACTGTGAATCTGGTATAACTGAAGTACCTGTGAAATCCATTTCACTCTTGTCCTTTGCAGATATTTCAGGGTTGCTCTGCTTCCCTCCTCAACTGATGTCAGCTGTCTGTTTCGAACAAAAGTCCATCCAGCCACGGAATCCATCCTATTCAGCGATATGTTCAGAGTGGCCATTTCCCAAACAGCCTTACAGCAGAAGACGCTGAGAGTAGATCTCTGCTCTGTTAGCAAACACCGAAGCGAAGAATGCCTGGTAGGTCGGTTCACGATTCCCGCTACCATAAAATGCCTCTGATGAGGTATGCTGAGAAGAACTCTCTAGTTGCCGCTTTGCCAGCCCCGATGCCACCACCGATCTGCCCGGGGCCTTGGGCACATCCACTGGTGGTTTCATTTTTTTTTTTCGGAAGTAGTGATTTCTGGTTTTCATTCTCTTATTCAAGAACTTTCCAATCTGCTTATTAATTGTGATCTTGTGTAAAATCTATCTCCCATTCTACCCTTTGACCTCTGTCGTCATTATCACTCTGGAGCATGCTTATTATTCCCAACAGGAGTCTTCTCCTGGGTGCTTTGTATACGTTACCCTATTTAATCCTCATGACAGTCTTAGGGAAAAGGTATGAGTACCCTTATTTTCAGAGAAACAACTGCTAAGATAAGTAACATGTCTGGGGTCGCACAGCTAGTGAATGATGGAGCCAGATATCAAAAGGACATCCCATACATAATTCACCATTACAAATTTAAGTTAAGGAGGAGACTGAGTATATAGTCTCTTTATTATATTCTCCCCAGACGTGGTATTATAGATTCTAGGAAGACTTAAATGTTGTGTTTAGAGGAATAAGATGTTTAAATGCTAATGCAAAGGACTTCATTTATAACTGATGGTGAGGTTAACATACCTTTGTGCACAATAACTGGAAAACTGTTACATACCAGAAAAGTTACATAAGGGGTTCAAATGCAAGCACCGAGAGGGGTGGTCACATGTTCAAACAACAGCACGAGTTTCTGGTTGAAATTTTCTCTGCGGTACGTAGGAAACACAAAACCACACTTCACGATGCACACTTCATGATGAACAAAGTTTAAAAGAGTGATAGATTTCTTAGCAGTATTTCCTTTTCTTTATATAAAAAAGATGTGATAATATTACCTGACAAGAAATGAAGCAAAGTGGTGCCTAAGTGGCTTAGTCTGTTAAGCATCTGCCTTCAGCTCAGGTCATGATCATGGGATCCTGGGGTCGAGCCCTGAGTCAGGCTCCTTGCTCAGAGCCTGCTTCTCCCTCTGCCCCTCTCCCTGCTCTGTTCTCTCTGTCTCTCTCAATCTCTCTCGCAAATAAATAAAATGAAGCAAAGATAACAGACTCATTAAGCTGTCAGATTACTTCAATAAGTATGTGTGTCAGAAGCTCCATAAAGTTAGTAAATATGTTAATTAATAGCCTTTAAAAAAATGGTACAGTTTAATTAGATTCTGGCTCATATGTGCCATTTGCTGGAATATAAAAGCTTTTCTTTTGACATTCTACTAATCCAAAGAAAAATTTTGCTATCTCTCATTTAAGAACCACAGTAGAGTTTTTATTTGTTTTTGAATTTTATACTGGATAGGTTTTTGTGAGTAATAATCAAACGACTCTTATATAGCACATTGTAAGAGGTATTATGATTTATACTTAGCGTTTATTTTTTTAATTTTTATTTTTGGACTTTTCATTAAAAAATAATTACACTTACAAAAAGTTACATGTTTAGTCATTAGGTTTTAGCAGAATAGTATGCCAAAAACAATCCTAGGGTTAGCTTCTGGATTGGGGTTATTTCTTACTTAGTCACATCTTCAGGTAAAAAAAAATCTATCAGTACTTTCTATCATGAGTATTGCATTTTTTTTTAACCTTCAAACAGGCTTGCACAATAATTATATGAGAGGAAGCAAACATGAATTTAAACATTTTCTTTTTTCTTTTCTCCCCCCTCCTCCCCTTCATTTCACACAGGCTGGAACTCAGATCAGTCTGGCTGATTTACCATTTTCCAACGAGATTTTCACTCTGTGGTATAACCTGCTTCCTTCTAAGCAAATGTCTTGCAAAAAGAATGATGAAGAAAATGAAGACTCTGTATTTCAACCAAATCAGCCATTAGTAGATTCTATAGATTTGGTGAGTCCAAATTGGAATAAAAAGGCACTATGACTGGGGCACCTGGGTGGCTCAGTGGTTGAGCATCTGCCTTCGGCTCAGGTTGTGATTCCGGGGTCCTGGGATTGAGCCCCACATCAGGTTTCCCCCCAGGGAGCCTGCTTCTCCCTCTGCCTATGTCTCTGTCTCTGTCTCTGTGTCTCTCATGAATAAATAAAGTAAAAAAAAGAAAAAAGAAAAGAAAAAGAAAGAAGAAAGAAAGAAAAAGAAAGGAAGGAAGGAAAGAAAGAAAGAAAGAAAGAAAGAAAGAAAGAAAGAAAGAAAGGAAGGAAGGAAGGAAGGAAGGAAGGAAGGAAGGAAGGAAGGAAGGAAGGAAGAAAAAGAAAAGGAAGGAAGGAAGAAAGAAAAAGACAAGAAAGACATTATGACTAAAAGAAATAATGTGGAATGGCTGTGGCACCCGTGTGTTCTGGTTCACATTCACTGCCCTCCCTCCCCCAAGCTTACCCATTCCTTCCAGCTTCCTAGCAACAGCAAAACCAGAAAGATAATTTCCAGCTTCTCTTCAAGTATAGTTTTTTTTTTTCAAGTATAGTTTATAGAAGGATCCATTTCTGCTCACTTCCTTCTGTCAAAATAAGCTGATGCAGAGTCTTAGCTGGTTTAGGTGACCACGGAAAACTTTTTGCTTTAAATTTATAGTTTCATACATTGTGTTCACATCTTTGATTCCGCTGTCAAGTCATACATCTGGAACTCGGATCATTTGCACACGTCAAATTACTGAGGCTAGAGTATCTTAGTTTCTATTTGTTCTATCAATAAAACAATATTTTCTATGAAGTTTGTTGTAACCAACAGTCATCCACATTCAACACTTTAAAAAATGTAGAGGGGCCTTTTGGGAGGCCATTCATCACCGACTTGGCATCTGTGAATGTTGGTACTGAGTTCAAGTTTATTTTTGATTATCTATGAGAAAAGAGTTTACCAAGCAGAAGTCACATTATTATTGATCATCTACTGTGTGCAAGAACGACAGTGGACATTGTGGTACGTAGTGAAATGGAAGCAAAGGGCACGTCCATATTCTAGCATGTATTAGTACCTCATTCCTTTGTATTTCCAGATAATACTCCATTATATGGATATATCACCTTTTATTTATCTGTTCATTAGATGGGTATTTGGGCTGTTTCTGCCTTTTTTTTTTTTTTAAGATTTTTATTTATTCTTGAGAGACAGAGAGAGAGAGGTAGAGACACAGGCAGAGGGAGAAGCAGGCTCCATGCAGGGAACCTGACGTGGACTCGATCCCGGGTCTCCAGGATCACATCCTGGGCTGCAGACGGCGCTAAACTGCTGAGCCCCCCCCGGGCTGCCCATGTTTCTGCTTTTTGACTTATTAACACCACTGCTGTGGGCATTTGTATAAGGCTTTGTTTGGACATACATTTTCATTGCTCTTTAGGCGTACATAGCTAGGAGTGGAACTGCTGGGTCATATAGTAACTCTACGTTTTAATGTTTTAAGGAACTGACAAGCTGTCTTCCACAGTGGGTGCACCATTTTACACTCTCACCAGCAGTGTGGGTGAGGGCCTCTGTCATCCAAGCTCTTGCCACGTGTTACAAATCTGCCTTTCTGGTTTTAGCCATCCAGTGTGGTGTGAGGTGTTGTCTCATTGTGGCTTTCATTTATATTTCACTAATGACTGATGATATTAAGCATGCTTTCATGGACTTATTGGCCATTTGTATATTTAAAAAATTTTTTTCTGAGAACTATCTGTTTGGATCCTTTGTGTTTTAAATTAATTCTTCATCTTTCCATTATTTCACTTTATTATTATCATCTCTTTATTATTATCATCTCTTTATTATTATTTTCTTATTGAATTAGGAGTCTCTCATATAGTCTTGATACAAGTCTTTTATCCAATAAATGACTTGCAGATATTTTCTCTCATTCTGTGGGTTTCTTTTCACTTACTTGATGATTTTGTTTGCAGCACAAAATTTTAAATTTTGGTAGAAGTCCAGATTACAGTCTCTTATATTGCTTTATCTTCTATTGTTTGCACTGCTGGTGTCATATCTGAGAAGACTCTGCCCAACTGAACATCATAAAGATTTACTCCTGTGTTTTCTTCTGAGAGTTTTAAAGTTTAGTTTTATTTTTAGGTCTCTGATCAAAGACCTTGGCTCCAATTGGACCTACTCACGATAGGTAAATCACACAGTCCAATTTCATTTTCTTAAATGTGGGTATGCAATTGTTCCCAGTACCACTTAATTGAAAACACTAGTCTTTCCCCACTGAATTATCTTGGCATCCTTGCTGAAAATCAGTTTACCATAAGTGTGATCATTTATATTTCTGGGCTTTAAATTCTGTTCTATTAATCTGTGTGTCTGTATTTGTGCCAACAGCACACTACCGTGATGACTGTAGCTTGGTAGTTATTTTGAAATAAGAACATGTGAGTCATCCAGCTTTGTTTTTCTTTTGCAAGATGGTTTGGGCTATTTGGGGTCCCTTGCATTTCCACATGAATTTTAGTATCAGTTTGTCAATTTCTACAAAAAAAAAGGCAGCTAGGGATTTTTATATAGATTGCTTCGAGTTTATAGATCACTGTGGAGGGTATTGTCATCTTAAGTTTTAAGTCTTCTGATCCATGAGTACAGGATATTTTCCTGTTTATTTGGATCTTCATTAACTTCTTTCAAAAAATGTTTTATAGTCGGGACACCTGGGTGGCTCAGTGGTTGAGTGTCTGCCTTCAGCTCAGGGTGTGATCTTGGGGTCTGAGATTGAGTCCTACACGGGGCTCCTTTGCAGGGACCCTGCTTCTCCCTCTGCCTATGGCTCTGCCTCTGTGTGTGTCTTTCATGAACAAATAAATAAAATATTTACTTATTTATTTGTTTGTTTATTAAAGATTTTATTTATTCATGAGTGACACAGAGAGAGAGAGAGGCAGTCACAGGCAGAGGGAGGAGCAGGCTCCATGCAGGGAGCCTGACGTGGGACTCGATCCAGGGTTTCCAGCATCAGGCCCTGGACTGAAGGCAGCGCTAAACCACTGGGCCACCAGGGCTGCCCCATAAAATATTTTTTAAAAAATGTTTTGCAGTCATCAGAGCCCAAAATTGCACTTCTTTTGTTAATTTTATTCATTTTGATGCTATTATAAATAGAACTATTTTCTTAATTTCATTTTCAGATTATTAATCGTGCACTATTGATTTTTGACCATTTATCTTGCATCCTGCAACAACCTTACTGAACTGGTTAGACTAAGTTAGACTTTTAGGTCTAATAGTTTTTTTCATGGATTCCTTAGGTTTCCTATATGTTAGATCATATCTTCTGCAAAAAGAGTTAACTTTACTTCTTTCTTTCCAATTACTTTTTATTTCTTTCTCTTGCCCTTTTGCCCTGGCTAGAACTTCCAGTACGATATCATAAGAAGTGGTGAAAGCAGGCATCCTCGTCATGGATGTGATCTTAGGGGGAAATTTTCAGGTTTTCAACATTACATATGATTTCTGCTTTGGTTTATTGTAGTTGCCCTTCATCAAGTAGAGGAAAATCCTTTTCCTAGTTTGTTGAGTGTTTTATCATAAAGGCTGTGGGTTTAACCATGCTTTTCTGCATCTATTGAGATGACATGTGGTTTTTGTCCTTTATTCTGTTTATACTTTATTGATTTTCAGATGTCAAACCAACTTTGCATTCCTAGGATAATCCCACTTGGTTATGGCGAACAATCCTTTTTATGTTACTAGATTCCGTTTTCTAGTATTTTGTTGAGAACTTTTTTTGTCTGTATTCATAGTTTTCTCCTGATGTCTTTGTCTAGTTTCCACGTCAGAGTAATTTTGGCCTCAGGGAATGAGTTAGGAAGTGATCTCTCATCATCAACCTTTTGGAAGATTTTGAGAAGAATTGGTATGAATTCTTTAAATGTTTGGTATAATTCGGCAGTGCAGCCCTCGCAGTTTGAACTTTGTGGGAAGTTTTTTGTTTATTAATTCAATCTCTTACCGGTTATAAGTCTACTCAGAATTGTATTATAATGTCACTTTGAGTAGTTTGTGTCTTTCTGGAAACAAACAGTGTTCATTTTATCTAGGTTATCTGACCTGCTGGCAAACAGGTGTTTGTAGTAACCCTTATAATTTTGTCTCTAAAGTTGATAGTGATAGTCCCTCCTTGGCTCCAGATTTCAGTACTTTGAGCTTTCTGGCTATTTTTCTTGGTCAGTCTAGCTAACAGTTTTTACTTTTTTGAATCTTTCAAAGAATCACCATTTGGGTTTTTTTGTTGGTTTTTTTTTTTTTTTGTAAGATTTTATTTATTCATGAGAGACAGAGAGAGAGAGAGAGGCAGAGACACAGGCAGAGGGAGAAGCAGGCTCCATGCAGGGAGCCCAGTGTGAGACTCAATCTCAGGACTCCAGGATCACACCCTGGGCTGAAAGCAGGTGCTAAACCGCTGAGCCACCCAGGGATCCCCACCATTTGGTTTTATTGATCATCTCTAGTACTTCTGTATTCACTATTTCATGAATTTCTACTCTAGTCTTTATTATTGTTGTTGTTGTTGTTATTGTTATTATTATTGTTATTTTAGAGAGGGGCAAGGAGGAGGGGCAGAGGGAGAGGGAGAGAGAATCTTAAGCAGGCTCCAGGCCTGATGCAAGACTTAATCTTACAGTCCTGAGTTGTTTTTTTTGTTTGTTTTTTTGTTTGATTTTTTGAAGAGGAACAGAGAGAGGCCCGTGGGTGGTTCAGTCAGTTAGGCATCTGACTCTTGATTTGGGCTCAAGTCATGATTTCAGGGTCCTGAGATTAGGCCCTGTATTGGGCTCCATGCTCAGCAGGGAATCTGCTTGAGATTCTCTCCATCTCCCTGTGCTCCCCACTATTTCTCTCTCTCTCTCTCTCTAAATAAATGAACAAATCTTTTTAAAAAATAAAGAGGGAGAAAGAAAAAAAACAGAGAGAGGGAATAGTTTTTATTCTTTCCTTCCTCATGATTACTTTAGTTGTACCCGTTTTCCATTTTCTTAAGGTAGAAACTTATAGATTTGAGATCTTTCTTCTGCTTTAACACAGGCACTTTTAGCTATAAATTTCTTGCTGAGCACTGCTGGAGCAGCATCTTACAAACTGGTATGTTTTAATTTTCCTTCACATCTAAGTATGTTCTGATTTTCGTTGTGATTTCCTTGACTCATTGGTTAGGAATGTGTTAATTTCCACATCTTTGTTACTTCTTATGTTTTCCTTATGCTACAGATTTCTAATTTTATACAGTGTGGTCAAAGAACATGTTCTGTATGATTTCAGTCCTTTCAAGTTTACTGAGGCTTGTTTTATGGGCTGGCATATGCTACCATTCTAAAGAATGTTTCATGTGCCCTTGAGAAGAAAGCTTGCTCAGCTCCTATTGGGTGAGTATTCTACAGGTGTTTGTTAGGTCTGGTTGGTCCACAATGTTGTTATACGTATATATACTATTTTATTACTCTTTTGTCTTATTCTAATCTCACTTTAACTTGTTTCTTTTATGGAGAGGAGTGATAGAGAGATTTATAACAAAATGTACAAATCTTATGTGAGTTTTCCAGTAAATTTGCACAAAGTCAGCACAGCTATGTAGCCACCACCCAGATCAGGGTATGGTGCATTACCAGCACTCCAGGATCCTCCCTTGTGCCCCATCCTAGTCATCACCACTCTCCCCTAAAGGTAATCTCTATTCTGACTTCTGTCTTCAAACTTTATATAATAGAATCATTCGGTGTTTGTCCTTTTATGTCTGGAGTCTCATACTCAGCATTACGTTTATGCAAGTCGTCTGTGTTATTTTGTGTAATTGTAGTTCATTTGTGCTCAGTGTTGTGTGATATTTCATTTTATAGTTATATCACAGTTTCTTTATCCATTTTGCTATTGATGGACATTTGAGTTTCTAATTTGGGGGCTATTATGAGTAGTGCTATTAGTATCTTGTATATGTCTTTATCATCTTTCATTTTAGCCATTGTGATATAGTACTCTTGTGTTTTTTGCATTTTCCTGATTATAATGTTTAATGGCCAGATGGATGTCATCTTTTGTGAAATGTCTGTTCAAGATTTTGCCCATTTTTCTACTGGATTATTTTTTTTTAAATAAATTGGTAGCAGTTCTTAATTTTAGATTTGAGTGTTTTGTCAAATATGTCTATTGCAAATATCTTTTCCTGTTCTGTGGCTTGCCTTTTCATTTTCTTAATGTTGTCTTTTGGTGAATGGAAGTACTCGTGTTTAACATAGTCTTATTTATCTATTTTCCCTGTATGCTTAGTGCTTGCTTTCTTTTGCTATTTAAGAACTATTTGCCTATTCCGGATCATGAAGATGGTTTCCTATCTTGTAAAAGCTTTATTGCTTTCCTTTTCACATTTATATCTGTAGTTCATCTGAAATTAATTTTTGTATTAGGTGTGAGGTAGGGGTCAAGATTCCTTTTTATCCATGTGATAGTTGATTGACCCAGCATCATTTGTTGAAAAGACCTTCTTTGTTGTTGTTGTTGTTGTTGTTTTAACTTAATTTCAATTTGCCAACATATAGTATAACACTCAATGCTCATCACATCACGTGCCCTACTTAATGCCTGTCACCCAGTTACCCCATCCCCTCACCAACCTCCCCTCCAGCAAACCCTGTTTGTTGCTTAGAGTTAAGAGTCTCTCATGGTTTGGAAAAGACTTTGGTTCGCAATTGCATCACTATATCATCTTTGTCATACATGCAACGACCTATGCGTGTCTGTTCCTAGGTATTGTGTTCTGTTCTGTTGGCTTACTAGTCTACCTTTGTAGAAAGTACTATACTTTTTTCAAAGTGAAGTGAAGGAAGGCTTTCAATAATTTGTCATTTAGAATGATTTTTGAGGCTATTTATAATCACTATCAGATTAAAGAAGTTTTTTGCTCTTTCTAGTTTGCTAAGACTTTTTATTATGCATGGATATTGAATTTTATGAAACATTTTTACTGTGTACTTAGCCCTTAAATTGATTACACAATTGTTCTCTTTTTTTCTCTTAATGTGGTGGGTTATACATTGATTGATTTTTGAATGTTAAACCACCCTTGGATTCCTAAAATAAAACAGACTTCTTTGTGGTGTATTTAATATGTGTTTTTATATATGTTGCTAGATTTGATTTCTTGGTTTTGTCTTTGGCTTATTTTTTATTTATGTTTGGGAGAGAGATTAGTCTTTGGTTTTCTTTTCTTGTAATATCATTTTTTGATATCAAGTTTTACAGGCTTCATAATAGAAGTTAGAAAGTATTCCTTCTTTACTCTGCAGAAGGTTTTGCAAGATGGGTGTCATATCTTCCTTAAATATTTTGAAGAATTCCCAAGAAAATTTACCAGCACAGTGTTAATTTTCTTTGTGATAAGCAGCCATTCTCAACTAAGGCTCTACAAAAGAAGTAAGCACTGTAAAAAATGTTTTGGATGACTACTTTCTTATTTCTCCCAAGGATGACCAATGACTTATACCATTCTAGATGTTTGCTTTGTTTTGTTTTGATATAATGGATGGTAGAGGGCATTAAGGCTTAATTCTCATGGAATCTCAGTTGAAAAGGGCTGGTGGACTGTTTTTTAATTACAGATTCAATTTCTTTATTAGATGTAGAACTGTTTCAACTTACTGTTGAATTCTGTTGCATTCACTTTAATAAGTAGTATTTTCTATAGGATTTGTCTATTTTATCTATATTTTGGCAAAGTTATTCATGATACCTTCTTATCTTCATGCATACATGCAAGGATCTTTCTATGTTCTGTTTTGTTTCTGCCATTGGTAATTTGCACCATTTCTTTTTTTTCCCTCACTGTTGCTAGGGACTTGTCAAATTTTTTATTTTAGTCAAATAAACAACTTTTGGCCTTGTCTATTTATATATGTGTTTTCTATTTTATAAAATCTGCTCTTTTCTTTATTATTTCCTTGCTTCAACATTCTTTAGGTTTAATTTGCTATACGTTTTTTACTTCTGAGATAGATCATTGTTTAGCAACCTCTTTTTCCAATATATGTATTTAATGCTAAAAAATTCTTTTTGAACACAGCTTTGGCTGCTTTTCACAAGTTTGATAATAAGATATTATTAAAATTAAATTTTAAATAGTTTATAATTTCCATTGTTATTTCTTTTTTGATCAATGAGGTTTTTTTTTTAGAAGTATATTTGCTCAAGTCCCAAACAATGGGGTTTCTAGTTATCTTCTTATTATTGATTTCTAGCTGTATTTTACTGTTTTCAGAGAATAGAACACATACTATTCAGTCATACAGAATATTAAGAGTTCCTTTATGGCTTAGCATGAGGTCAGTTTTGGTAAAAGTTCTGTGTTTTTTAAAAGAATGTATTCTGCAGATCAAGTTTGTTAATTTTGTCCTTCAAATCTTCCACATTTACTGATTTTTTCAGTTTACTTATTTTACCAGTTATTGAGAGGTATGTTAAAATCCTCTAACTTAGGATTATAGATGTCTGTTTCTCCTTTTAGTTCATCTTTGCATTTTGAATTTTGTGACTATATTTTTAGGTAAATATAGATTTAGCATTGTGTTATATCTTTCTGTTCAACTGGCCATCTTATTATTATAAAATATCCCTGTTTATCTGTTCTAATGCCCCTTGTTTTATTTATTTTTTTAAGATTTTATTTATTTATTCATGACAGATACAGAGAGAGAGGCAGAGGGAGAAGCAGGCTCCATGCAGGGAGCCCAATGTGTTACTCGATCCCAAGACTCCAGGATCACACCCTGAGCTGAAGGCAGGCGCTAAACCACTGAGCCACCCAGGGATCCCCTTTTACCCCTTGTTTTAAAATCTGTTTTGCCTGGTAGTCATGAAGCTATCTCAGCCCCTTTTAGTTAGTGTTTTCATGGTTTATCTTTTTCCATCCTTTCACCTTCATTACTTCTGAATTCTTAGATTTAAAATGTTTCCCTAGTAAGCCATATATATAGTTGCCTTTGGTTTATTATCCAGTCTTAAAACCTTTGCCTTTTAATGGAAATATTTAGTTCATTTACATTTAATGCTATTAGTGATATATTTGGGTTTGAGCTTATTGTCTTATTGTTTGTTTTCTTTTAGTACTGTCTTTGTTCCTTCTTTGCCTTCTTTTGGAATAGTCAAGTATTTTTTAAATTTCATATTCCCTCCCATATTAGATCATTAGTAATATAGTCTTTTATTTTTTTTTTGCTGTGTCCCTAGTGATTATATCATGCATCCTTGCATTATTAGAAGCTACCTTAAATTAATGTTTTTACTTTTTTCCAGGCCGTACAAGAATTTTAAAAGACTTCAACTCTATTCCCTTTCCTCCTTCTGTGAACTTATTGGTCATGTATTTTAGTTACATGTATTTTAAATCCCACAAGATATTATTGTTTTAAAGACAGTCAGTGTTCATTTAGATTTCCCCACATCTTTACCCTTCCTGGTGTATTTCATTTCTTTCTGCTTTAGTGTGCTTCCATTTGGGTTATTTTCCTTCTGCTTGAAGAACTCCCTTTAGTATTTTTTCTAGTGCAGATCTGTCAGAGTCTTTATTTCTACTTGTGAAGGACTTTTTTTCTGCATTTTCAGAATTTATGTGGGCAGTTAATTTTCTGAGCACATTGAAGATAACCATTTTGTTGTCATGTGGTTTCCCTTGATTCTTCTGAACTGCTGGAGAACAGTTGATCCTTCAAAAATAATGCATCTTTTTTTCACTGTTGATAAGATTTTTCTCTCTATCTTTGATTTTCAGCGATTTCACTCTGATGTGCTAATGTGGTGTTCTTTCTGCAAACACTAGCAAAATTCTCCATCATTTCATCAGTGTTCTTAAACATAGTAATTAAATTCCATCTCTAAATAACTGCAATATATGAATCACCTGTAGGTCTGCCTCTCACTTTATCTGTTGTTGTTCTTGGCCTTCACATTGGGTCCTGTTTCCAGTGGATGCTGGATATTATGGATGAAGAATGATAGAAGCTCCGGCTGATACCTTCCTCCAAAGAGGATTTAATATTCTTCCAGAAGGCAGATACAATATGAGCAGATCACCTGGATCACTTGGAGGACCTGAGTTCCAATTTTTCTCTCCCTAGGACCATAAAGAAGCTGAAGCATCTGCTTCCTGTTTTAGCCTCCTCACAGCTAGGTTTTGTTTAGTTTCTCACCTCTTGCTTTCACATATGGAGCTTAGGAATGAAAAATAGCCCAATAAAAATATTGTGCAGAATGCTGGACTCACTACAGGTGCTTTCTCTGGCCCCTCGTACGCTGATGCCTTGGTGGTCTTCAGCTCAGTTTTCATCTTTTTATCCTACCGATATTGCCACTGTTCTTCACAGCCACAGTTTTAGCCTCTGTGCCTCACTGCTAGAATCAACACATGTCCCCAGGGGAGAGGAGTGGCAGTGATGTAGCTTCACCTCTTGATTTCTCTTTTCCCTGGGATCTTGGCCTTTGGTCTTAATTGCCTTAAAACAGCTAGAGGTTTGTCTGTTGCTTTTTGTTTTATTTTATTCAACCTTCATATTTTTTCCCAGCAGTGGAGAATTGGGTCTAGTACCACCTTTTTCATGACCGGGAGCTTAAGTCCCCATCTGATGAGTTTTTAAGTCATTTCTCAAAATAGATAATATTAATTGCCATATGCTTTCAATTCCCCAGGATGCGGTGTCAGCCTTACTTGCAAGAACATCAGCCGAGCTGCTGGCTGTGGAACAAGAATTAGCACAGGAAGAAGAGGAAGAACCAGGGCAGGAAGAAGAGCAAAGAGGTCCAGATGGAGATTGGTAAAAACAGTTGTTTCCTTTGGCTATTTGAGAACTCAAAGAGGATGTATTTGGTTTCTTTAGTTTCTTATAAGAAACTTACAGGGAAACCTTTAGAGATCCAGATCTTAGCCTGGAATTATGGAAGGGCAGTGCTGTGCCAGGGAGCTGCCACTAAGGGAAAGACCCTCTCCTGGGTCATTATAGAGTTGAAGAAAGCAACAGTGAAATTGCAGGCAGAGGCAGAGCTAACACAGGAAGGAGGTTCTTTGTTCCTGCTTCCTTAAGTTCTGACACTCTTTCCTGAGCTGTTGTAAATTTTAATTCTAAAAATACCTGTTTTGAAAGGTGTGGTAGTTTATTGTCAATTCATACATAAATTTAAAAACGTACTTTCTTTTTCCTTAAACTGCCAGAAGTACCATTGTACCATCTAGGTCGGGCCGGTCAAAGCGCACATCTAGAAAACAGCTTCTGAGTAGTCACTTTCTGTTTGTTACCACTCCCATTCCTTTTCCTGCTCCCTCCTCATTATCCACACCCCCACCCTTTAAAAAAAAAGGAGAGAGTCCTATTGCTTTTGTCTAGATTCACACACATAGAAAGAATTCTCCTTCCTGGTTTGCACTATTTTCTCTAAAAATAAATCTTTGTCAATGTATGAGGTTTTTTTTTTTTAAGATTTTATTTATTCATTCATGAGAGACAGAGAGAGAGGCAGAGACACAGGCACAGGGAGAAGCAGGCTCCATGCAGGGAGCCTGACATGGGACTTGATCCCAGGTTCCCTGGGCTGAAGGCAGCGCTAAACCGCTGAGCCACCTGGACTGCCCTGTATGAGTTTTTAAAGTATGTAGGTAAAATTATTTGGATTGATTTTAATGTATATGCAGTTGCTTATGCTGTTATGTTTGAACTACTGTTAACACATGTGTATAGCATGCATATACATATGTGTGTATAAAACTTGTTAGAAGCCAACAATGACAAGATAGGTCACAAATAAACTCTTGGACATTTGGAAGGAACAGCTTACTACAGTGTGGCAAAAAGGTACAGATATAAACTTAGGTCTTATCAGAAGCCCTTTACAATGGTTACCAATCAGAGCACTGCAAAAAAAAGAGAGAGATTGTAAGGCTCATCATGGTATTTTTGAATACTAAGCCTTCTTTGTGTGTATAAAATATAATTCGCTTCATATACATTTCAAAAAATACACATGGTATGTAGCATAAAGGAATTTAGAATTCCCAGAATTCAATTCTAGCTCCGCCCCCTGTGCTCACTGCATGACTAGGTGTTTAATTACTGGCATGTGCCAATTTGTCAGAATGTCTCCAATCACAATTGCACTTGGATGTCCAGTTATCAGTGGAAAAAGTGTTTCTGTTCTAAGGACATGCAACAAAGCATGAGATATTGCTGGTACTACTGCCCTCCTGTCAATGCGGTTTATACGGACTATATATACACCGTTATGTACATTCTGGACGCACTACCCCAGCCCATGCCATGGCTTCTGGTAGAGACAAGATCGTTTGGCATTAGGATTCTTATTTCAGTAGTAAAACCCCCTTTACACAGATAGGGTTTTACCCCTGCTAGACTGTAAGCACAGTTGATAATGGATATATATTTTTTAAGATTTTATTTTTAAGTAATCTCTACACCCAACCTGGGGCTCGAACTTATAACCTCAAGATCATGAGTCACGTGCTCTCTGACTGAGCCAGCCAGGCACCCCAATAATGGAGCTTTTCCATGCTTATGTCTTCATTTGCTTTTAGCGGAGTCCCTCCATCCTGTTGTCTGACTCACTTTACAATAAATAAATAACTGATATCGAGTTACATTATAGTGAGTGTCAGGTTTTTAAATGATGGGGTTACATTTTATATGTGCTTTTCAAAATATTTCTATTTTAATACCTGGGAATCCGGTCAAACTTCATTAATTTAACTGCTTAGTACCGAAGCGTGGTGATTTTGCTGCATTTTGCTAGAGTCAGATGGCGATTGTATCTTTCATGAGTGTTTCAGGAGCGGTTGGAGGCACGCGTGAGCCCCCCACCCACGCGCCCCATTCCCTGCCCTGCTCGCGGAGCACCCCTGCTTGACCTAGGGTGTGTTTCCTTTTGTCTTGTCTCACCACAGGTTAACGATGCTGCGAGAGGCCTCCGACGAAATTGCGTCTGAAGAAGAGGCCGAGGTGAAGTCGCCGGAGGGCAGCAGCCGTCCGGGGGGCTGGTGCTCGAGCCCGAGCGCACCTGTCGGGCAGGAGGACGCGGGCAGGAGGGAAAGCCGCTGCGCGGAGGGCGGTGGCCGTCAGGCACCTGCGGGGCCGTGCACCCTGGTGAGGACCGGCCACTGGCTCCAACACCGATGCAAGTCTGCCTCTCGCCCCGATTCCGTGTTAGGATCGTGGGCCAAAGCTGCTCTGGATAGGCGTTTGTGGCGATAGGCTGTAGGAGGCATTGGAAATGTTGTAAAAATTTTTAATGGGCCCCAAATATTCATTCTTCACTTAAATTTTATATTAGAAGACAAATAGTGGGGTACCTGGGAGGTTCAGTCAGTTAAGCAGTCTACCTTTGGGTCAGGTCATAATCTCAGGGTCCTGGGATCGAGCCCCGCATCGGGCACCCTGCTCAGCGGGGAGTCTGCTTCTCCCTCCCCTTCTGCCTGCCACTCCCCCTGCTTGTGCCCTCTCTCTGTCAAATAAAGTCTTAAAAAAAAAAAAAGATGAATAGTGCCATTTAGGTCCTGAGAATATATACTAAAAGCATTTCCAGAATGACTACCAGATTGCAGGGTGACTGCTTAATTGTGTTAAGTTTTGTAAATGTTGTCAGTTTAGTTCAGTTTCAAACCTGAAGTGAATGTTTAAAGTTCATGTCGGTCAGGTGGTGTTCTGGTTGGAGCGAGCCTGCTCCGGAACGTGGCAGTGAGTCGGGTTCCGTGCAGGTGCCAGCCAAGTTAGGCAGCAGCAAGTTTGCTGGTTTGAGTGAGAGACGTTGGTGGAGATGAGGAATCACATTTAGCTTGGAGGATGCTGGCAGACTTGGGATGTTGGTAATGGGGTCTTGGAAATTCCAGTTCTTTATTCCTGGGGAAAATAGTATTGTACCCTGACCAAAGGAAGACTTGCTTCGATAAAGGAGGTAGGCAGGTGGGAATCCTTTTATACACAGAAGATCAACAATAAACATCTGCCTACGCCTGTACAGTTTGTATTTTCAGAACCTTCTGTTGTTACTTACCTTTTATTTTTCATTACATTTCCAAAGAGACAGTAAAAATCCAAACTCAGCTTCACAGTGTTGCTGTTTTTATATACGTTATAATTGCATATGCTATGTGAGCCTGTTACTTTGTAGTATATTTTCATTTTCTTGTATATAATTGCTTGTATCATTATTCGGGAAAAAAAAACACTAATTGGAATGGTGAACAGTGTGGGTTTTTTTTAAGATTTTATTTATTTATTTGACAGAAAGAGCATGAGCAAGGGGAGTGGCAGGCAGAGGGAGAGGGAGAAGCAGGCTCCCCGCTGAGCAGGGAGCCTGATGCAGGGCTCGACCCCAGGACCCTGGGATCATGACCTGAGCAGAAGGCAGGCACTCAACCACCTGAGCCACCCAGGCGCCCCATGGTGAACAGTGTTTAATGGATGAAGTATCCTCTACAGAACCACATTTCCCCTCTCTAAACCTCAGCCTTCGGTCGTGTGGCTCTGATGTTAGAGGCAGCACCCGCATTTATGGGCGCCCTGTGTTCCCCCCTGCAGGTAACTTCCTAACTCAGTGGGAAGCCCTCCCCCTGGGTTCCCATCAGGATTAACACCCCAGCCTTTCTCTCCCAAGTGGCCTCAGTGCTGGGTGAGGCTCTGTCGTGAGACTCGATGCTGCTTTTGTGCTTAGAAGAAAGGAGTGGAAATGTATCCATGTCCATCTGCTCCTGACAAATTTCTGCCTTCCTTTCCAGGTTGATAAAGAGACAAACACGGATGAGGCAGGGGATGCCGGGGTGGCCGTGCGCCCCAAAGACCGCAGCGGCCTGAGCGCTCGGCAGCGCCCCTTCGTGCGGAGCAGCGTGATCGTGCGCTCGCAGACCTTCTCCCCCGGGGAGCGGAACCAGTACATCTGCCGGGTAAGGGGGACAGTGCCCTGCCCTCCCGCCAGCCGGTGGCCCACCGATGACAAGAGACTGCGCACCAGCAGTCTGCAGACTCCCAACTGTGGCTCGCCGTTTGCTGTACAAATGGCTAGAAATGCTATAAAACATACACAAAATATCACACTCATATGGGTCTTTTGAGGTTGGGTTCTTGTTTTTTTTCTTTTCCTAAATTTAATGTCTCATTAACTCTCAGCCATTTATTTGGCAAGCATGTGAAATTAAGGACCTGGCTGCTGAGTGTATTTGTACTTCGGTCTGTTTTAGAAACTTAAAATGACTCGAGACTTAAATATTTTTTTATATTCCTGCTGTATATCATCCATGCTTCACACCGTTGTTAATCCTGCAGAACCAAAATTGCGACTTGGGTTTCAGAACAAAAATCATCTTTTGATAATGCCTCCAGACACCGAATCAGATTCATAGGCCTGTAGAGAATGTGGTGGGATTTGCATCCGTTTGCCAAGTTCTACTTCCAGAAGTATTTACGACCTCTAGTAATATAGATTAATATTACAAAATGGCTTAGGAAATGCTTCCAGAATTCTGAATGTATTCATTCAATTCAACAAACATTTTTATTAAGCGCCTGCTGCTAAGCATGTTTCTAGACACCTGGTTGGAATTCCTCTGTGAACAGAAGAGCCCCAGAGCCCTGCCCTTGCAGAGCTTACATCCTTGTGAGTTGAGCCAAACAATTAACCTGATGAACCAATTACGAAGTGTCTTGGGTGGGGACCGATTCTCTGGAAAACAGTAGAGCAAGTTAAGGGGGATTGGGAATGATGAAAACAAAGGTCTTAGGTTTAAATAGGATTCAAAGTAGGTGTCATTGAGAAGGTGCTGTTTCAGCCAAGCCCTGAAGCAGATGAAGGGGTGAGCACGGGCTGTCTGGGCCAAGAGCCATCTAGGTGGTCCTAAATTTGACTGAACTCTGACCTTGTTATAACCCCATGTGTTATACAGACCTTCCTTTTTAAAAAGGAATATTACAAAAAATAAAAATAAAAATAAAATAAAATAAATGAATTTTGCAAATTAGCTTCAAATACAAAGGATAATTGTATTTCCAAGTATGTATCATCTCAGTGCATGAGTTCTGATAACTACCACCAAAAGGCAATTGTCGAAATTATGTAAGAAAACGTAATTGTTTAAGAAAAACATTGAACCGAGAAAAACTTGTTTGGGGAAGATTTTCTTAAAGAAAAAAAACTCATTACTACCTGCTTTATCTGATAAACTTCTCAGCGCTAAACCACTAGCACTCTGTTATGCAGTAATTTTCTTTTTCTTTCTTTCTTTCTTTTCTTTTTTTTTTTTTTTTTTTTATCCTTTGTTGCCAGCTGAATCGAAGTGACAGTGACAGTTCAACCCTGGCTAAAAAATCACTGTTTGTGAGAAACTCCACTGAACGGCGCAGTTTGAGAGTCAAAAGGGTATGTATTCCCTCGGCGACATCTCCCTGCCTCTGACCAATCCAGAATCACAAATTGTGAAGCATAAATAACCAGGACTGCTGAGCGTCATTGCTGTGTGCTCTTGGGCCACTGAATGAAGCCACTGTCATTCCAGAGAGACACAGCTGTTGTGTTAGTTACGGAGACAGAGAGATGGTGTGCTTGCAAGCAGAGATTCAGGGCTGGCTTGGATCCTCTGATCATTAAGCCAGGAAATTCACTTTGCAATATGGATGAAAAAGGGTTTTGCAGAGCGCACTGATGGCCCTGTGTCTCCACACTGCATCTGGCTCTCGAGCAAGAGTGTAGCACCTCGTACCTTTTCGGAGGGACAGATATTCTGGTAAAGGAGTACACAGTATTAGCTACTTAAAAGAATCTTACTTGGTTGAGTCTCTGACTTTTGATTTTGGCTCAGATCATGATCTCAGGGTTATGAGATCGAACCCATGTCAGGCTCAGTGCTGAACGCAGAGTCTGCTTCTCCCTCTCCCTCTACTCCAGCTCATACACATGCCTGCTCTCTCTCAAATGTATAAAATCTTCAGGAAAAAAATAAAAAGGAAGGAAGGAGCTCATCTGATTAGGAGAATCTAAAAGACTATGTGTAGGAGGTCCATGGGCAAACCCTCCACAGCCATGCTTCTTTCTCCACCCATGCCCCCACACAGAGCCACTTGTCAAACATTGGCCAGCATGCCGCTGCACATCGGAGTCCTCAGAAAGGCTGCATGTACATAACCCCTAGGAAGGATTTCTGGTTCTGAAAAGCAAGTAATACAGTCACCGAGAGTGTATCTAGGTGATTCTGCTGTGTACTAAGTTCATTAGAGCAGAGGTTGAGTAGAGGGAACCTGATAAGAATATTACAGAATGTTGGAGAATGTTACAGTGATATGTGTTGGGTGAGGAGGAGCCAGTACAAGCTTTCCAGCCCTGGGCAAGGCTCTGGAACAGGAAGGGGCCAGCAGGCCCTCCCCCCGCCATCTGTCATGAGCACCACTGTCGTCCAGATCATCAAGCCCGAGTTCTTCTCAAATTGGAGTCTCTGCTCTTGCATCAAATAGTACCAGTTTTTATTCGTAACCTTTTATTTTCCATTCCCCCTGCCAACAGCGTAGGCAAAAAATACTCCCCTTGTTCCCCTCTGCTTATGCAATCTTACCCAGCCTTGTTTGACTTCCTTTTGTCAAGCAAGCATGACCAGCCCTGAATCATCTCTCCTTTCCATGACTTCCCATGGCCCAGAAGGCACAGCTCCACTGCTCACTGCTGGAGGCCTTCAAGGTGAAGAAGTGAGGCTTCTCTCCCTGGGGTTTGGCCTGCCACCCTCCACCCACCTCCCCAGCAGACATTTATTAACATATACTCAATAATTGTTTCATAATAAATGGGTAAGATTGGCCCTGGGAAGAGCACCATGGTTCACTGATGAAAGTGATATCAGACCATGGGAAATCGAGGAAGGAGTTGGGATTTAGGCCTATCGATGAGAGGAGGGGCTCGGAATCTTAGCCGTGCTGACCAGCTGCGTTCTGGCCCACACCTATGGAAAGGACGGCTCAGGGGTAAGCTCTGGGGGTGCAGTCTTGTGTCCTGAAATGGACGAAGCATGAGTTTCTTGTATTTCTTTTTCACAGAGGGTGACTCTGTGCAGTAAGTTAGCCAGGTTAGGAGAGGCTGTACTAGGACATCAACTTAAATAAATCTCTGTGGTTTAAAACAATAAAAGTTTATTTCTCATTTATCTACTTGTTCATTGCAGGTTGGCTAGATGTGCATGTGTCTTCACTCAGGACTCCCCCTGATCGGGCCTCGGCCTCTGAATCTTTGCTGTCGTGCTAGTAGGGAACAGAAATTGCACATGGCACACTGGCTTTGAAAGGCCACTCCCTGGAAATGGTGCCCATCACTGCCCCTCACCTTTCATTGGCCAAAGCAAGTCACTTGGCCAGTTGGCACCTCACTTCAAGGGAGTGAAGAAATGCTTGCCATCCTGTGCCAGGGAGGACGGAGAGCAGAGTAATGAGCACGCACATAATAAGGGTGTCCCGTTGTGTTTTCTAACTCTGCAGACGGTGTGCCAGCCAGTCCTGAGAAGAACAGCACCAGAACGCCCAGTGCGCACATCTCTAGACCTAGAACTGGACCTTCAGGCGTCTCTCACCCGGCAGAGCCGCCTCAATGACGAGCTGCAGGCCCTCAGGGGCTTGAGGCAAAAGCTGGAGGAGCTGAAAGCTCAGGGAGAGACTGAACTGCCGCCGGGTGTGCTAGAAGATGAGAGATTCCAGAAGCTCCTGAAACAAGCTGAGAAACAGGTACTCTGGAACCCCACGGTCCCCCTGCAAAGAGCCAGGTCCTAAAGCCTGCCCTGTGGGAGGCCTCCCATTTTCAGCTCCGTTTGATGAAGTCTTCAGATCCTTTCCCTGGAACTCAGAGCACTGTTTTCTCATTGTCATAGGACTTTTTTATTTTTTAACCGAGGATATTGCTAAGAGAGTGGTCCTGCCAAGGGACAGATAGGAGGTCCTCCAGCCTGACCCCACCGGCCGTGAGGGAGAGTAGTGGTCTCTGTTTCTGCTCAGCAGCAACACAAGACTTGGCTAATCAGTCCAGCATAACTTTTAATATAAATGACAAATTTCATTTGACTTTTCTGGGTAGCTCTTTAAGATTCATTAACCACCTCAGTTGTAAATGCATTGTTAATTTTAATGCTTCTAAATTTTCTCTTTCTTTCTTTCAAAAAAGATCATGCTCCACATATTGGCATCATCCCCTTCCACCATACAAGTAACTATGCAAAATAAGATAAAATCACTGATTAAGGGATCCCTGGGTGGCGCAGCGGTTTGGCGCCTGCCTTTGGCCCAGGGCGCGATCCTGGAGACCCAGGATCGAATCCCACATCAGGCTCCCGGTGCATGGAGCCTGCTTCTCCCTCTGCCTGTGTCTCTGCCTCTCTCTCTCTCTCTCTGTGACTATCATAAATAAATAAAAATTAAAAAAAAAAAATTAAATCTTTAAAAAAAAAAAAATCACTGATTAAAAACTAGGGTATTTTTAAGGGAATATTTCCATTGGTCTGCCACCTATCTACAACCAAAATGTTCTAGAACCTGCATGTTTATCCAACTGGTTTATTCTCTGAAGTTTAGAATTCATATTTGGGTGTAAGAGAGTGTATCCACATCCATATGTAATAAACATATGGAATTTTCCACATAGCTGAAATATTACAAGTGCCAAAACATTCTCTTTCAACCATTTTGAATGGAAATCTGAAATAGACTAGAAACTTTCTTAAACTAATAGAAAATCTTGTCCATAATCTAAACTTCCCTTTTTGGGCCATACTTACTGTTTGGTCACTAATGTGTGGTACTGTAGGGAAACTGAGTCGTTTAATGGACTAGCACTACTGATCCTGGATGGAACTCAGAAACTTAATGAATGAATTTTAGGAATCAAACTGATCCCAATAATTTATAAAGAAAGTTTAAGCAACAAAACATATTACATATCAGTATTATGTCCTACCTGATAGAGAGAACCCTTGGCATATAATAGAACATCGGTAACTATCTATCTCTCTGTTGAGTGGGGAGTTGAGTTGTAGGCCAAATGTTTGGTACTGTAGTGACTACCAGAATAATTAGACACTGCCGTGCGGTCTAAGAACTTATGGGTTGATAAAGGAGATGAGCCAGATATACCAGGTCCTCAAGAGAAGTCACTTTCTAGTGAGATCAGGTTTCATGGAGGAAGTAGCAAAATGGTCTTGAAGGCGGGTAGTGGGACTTTCATCCACAGTGGGTGGAGAGGCCAGGGGCTGCTGGAACCTGCAATAGTCAATGTCCAGGGTAACTTCCGTCCATGGACATGAGCCCACAGAGAGCAGTGCCACAGTGTGGCCATCTGTTTGCACCATGGAAGACTGCACTGAAGGGTGAAATCCCAACTCATGTTTGTCACCTTGATAATAACCATTGCTTTCATTCTCTTGAGTCTTTCAATTCATCATTAACCATCATTTCAAATTCTTGGTTTGCTTTGACTAACATTAATGTAATGGAGAAGCATCACAATCTTTTTTTTTTTCATCATCACAATCTTTTCACCCTTACAGGTCAAAGGCTTTCAAGCTTGATTAGAGTTTTATAACTGTAGATTTATTTATTTATTTATTTATTTTTATTTTATGATAGTCACAGAGAGAGAGGCAGAGACATAGGCAGAGGGAGAAGCAGGCTCCATGCACCGGGAGCCCGATGTGGGATTTGATCCCGGGTCTCCAGGATCGCGCCCTGGGCCAAAGGCAGGCGCCAAACCTGCTGCGCCACCCAGGGATCCCATAACTGTAGATTTAAATAGAGCATTGCATCTTTGGGGTTTTTTGGTTGTTTATTTGTTTTTGATTCATCATGATCTGAAATTCTAGATCTTTGGATATCAATAATTGTAAAAACTTTGGGATTTTTTTTAACCTTATATCATATTGTTAAATTCATCCATGAACTGCTCATTATTCTACTTTTTTTTTTTTAAGATTTTTTAATTTATTCATGAGAGACACACACACACACAGAGAGAGAGGTAGAGACACAGGCAGAGGGAAAGGCAGGCTCCATGCAGGGAGCCGGGTCTCCAGGATAATGCCCTGGGCCGAAGGCAGCACTAAACTGCTGAGCCACCCAGGCTGCCCTATTCTACTTTGTTTTGACTGCTATCTTATCTCCAGTGTGTAGAGAGAAGCTCAGTAAAGCAAAAAGTTGGTTATTTGAAAAAAATTAAACAAAAATAAAGCTCTGGCAAGATCAATGAAGAGAAGATACATGTACAGAAAATTATAAAAGTAAAGAGGGATAGAATTATAGATAATTTTGAAATGTAAAAGATAATTGAATAATATCAAAGATACAGGCCCACAATTTGGACAAATATCTAGGAAAATAGAACAAAGGAGAATGGATGAAGGGGAAAAAAACATCAAAAATCCTATACCTCTTAAAGTGAAAGCAATGATTAAAAATCTATCCACAATGAAAATATAGGTCTAGATGTTCTGTTGGCAAGTTCTACAAACTTTCAAAGATTATCTCAATTTTATAAATTTCCAGACACCAGAAAAAGAGAGAACACTTCACAACTTGTTCTATGTGACCAACATCCCTAATACCAAAACTAGACAAAGATTTTACCAAAAGGAAAACTCACAGGCCAGTTTCATCCATAAGTATAGATGCAAAAATCCTAAACAAAATATTAGTAAATATCATCCAGCAATATATTTAAAAGATAATATATTTTGACCATGTTGAATTACACAAGGATGTTTTAGCATTAGAAAAATCTGTTAGTACAACGAATCCCCTCAGCAGATTAAGGAGAAAAATCATTTGATCAACTCAATAGACGCAGGAAAAATATTGATAAATGTCCATATTCATTCATGTTTAAAACTCTTGAGAAGTTAAGAAGAGATGACCTCTTTAACTTGATAGAGAATAACTGAAAGCAAATGCGATCCTAAGTAGACAAACATTGGAATCATTCCCTTTATAATCAGACACAGGCATTCAACACTCTTCTGTCCAACATTGTATTAGAAATTCTAACCGATGTAAGGCAGGGAAAAAGTAGAAGCAGAGAGATGGGAAAGGAGGAGATAACACGATCAGCACTGGCAAATACTATGACTGCATAATTAAAAATCCACAAGTTACTACAAAGAATAAGAGAGTTTAACAAGATGTGTAAGTTGAAGAATCATTTACAAAGTCCATTGAATTGCTACTCTACACCAGCCGGAAACAACTAGAAATTTTAAGTATGAAGATATGTTTTACCACAGTATCAAAGAAGATCAAGTATCAAGGAATAAATTTAACAAAAATTTATATTATGTTAAAGGAAAAACTTTTAATAACCTTATGAAGAGAGTAAAACAAAACAAGACACCTGAATTCATGAGGAAGTACATACTACATTCATGCAGAGCAGAGGCCTGCAAACTTTCCCTGTACCGACATGAGAAGAAATATTTTGGCCCGAAGGTTCTCATTCACTACCTCTAAACTCTGCCGTGTAGCACCAGAGCCACCACAGACAAGATATACACCAATGGTTGCCATGTGTTCTAAGAAAACTTTACAAAAACAGATGCAGGCCATAGTTTGCCAGCCCTGATCCAGAGGAAGAATTACTATCATGGAAATAGTCGATTCTTCTTAAAATGCACCACAGATTCGATGTCATTCCAAGCAGAATGCCTACATGGATCTTCATCGAAGTTGATGCCGTTAATGGAAAAAGGATAAAGCATAGCCAAGACACTTTTGGAGAAGAAAAACAGAGAGTGGGACTTGCCCTGCAAGAAATCAGGAGTTGTCAAGCTGGGAAAGTGGATAGATAGTAAATACGCGGTGGCGGAGCCAAGAGACCGATTGATGGCATGAAAGAAGGGCCCAGAGACAGACGCACGTGCGTGTAGAGCATTGCTGTGAGGAGGTCAGAGGGACTGTCAGTGAAGCTGGGAAAAAGATCATCTGTATGGGAAAAGATGGCATTGGATCCCTGCCTTACCCACAAAAATCAACTCCAAGTAGACTAAGGACTTAAATGTCAAAAACAAAAGTTGAAAACTCATAGTGAGAAATGTGAGGTGCAGCTTTTCATGTTTCAACTTTCGTATCTCTGTGTCCTCCCTACCTGGAGATCAGGCCGATTGGAGCAGAATTGATGAATCGTGAATGCTGTGATGGGAAGCCACTGAAGGTGTCTTAAGAGGAGGCTTCTCTGGGAAGCCTGTGGTGGAGTTGTGCATGCGACATTGGCCAGTCCACTTTCCAGAAATTATGAGAGGAGCTTGGGCAGGATCCAAGCTGTCTGATCCTGATGAAAAGCAGCAGGGCTGAAGCATCCTTTCAGGTGATCAAAGTATCGTAAATGCACTATTTCCTAAGTGGCCTTAGTCTTTGATTGCTTAGAACTCTTAAGACTTTTGCTGGTGTTAAGTAGATGATTGGAAGTATGCAAGTTTTTAGGGTGACTCTTGCTTTCCTTCCTCATTAAAGAAATCCTTAGTGCAAGTAGATGAAAACGGAGAGGTATAGAAGCCAACAAGCAAAGAGAGCTTCAGGGCTGACTCAGATGTGTTGCTGAGTCTCTAAAACCTGCGCTCAAGAAGAGTTGAGGTTTGATGCACACGTGTTCATTTTAATGTCCTTTAATGAGACAGTCGAGAATGCATGTCCTCAGCTGCAGAAAATTCTGGGAGGGCTTTCTTGGGGAACTTGAGCAGAACTGCACCATATAAAGGAGAAACACTTCTTTAAAGCAAGTCTTTCCTCTCCTGGGCACCTAGCAGGCAAACCTGTCAATACGCCAAGGGACCGACGAGGCCACCTTCCTGCTGCTTCTGTGTTACAGAACCTTACGGTGGATATTCCATCCCACTTTGGCAAAAGTCTCCCCTGCCTCATTAAAGCCTGCTGAACTTGCTTTGCCAGCTCTGATTTTATCCTGTTTTGAGTTTTGCTCGCCACTTGTCCGCCACTAGAATACACAGTTGCCTCTTGACCTGCTGGTGGATGAAAAAAATACAGCAGAGAGAGAGAGAGATGGGAAACGGTCGGTGGCCTCAGGGGAAGTTGGCCACCTGAGGCCGAGGCCCTGCCATCGAGGTCAGGCATGGTGTGGTGTGGGGATCTCAGTCCCAGCTATGCCTTTGGTGGCCCTGAGACCGAGTATCCCTGGAATACCAGGGCTCAGGGATATTATCAGGTCAAGCCTAGGGACTAAGGGAAGCACCGCTTCGTGCCTGAGCCTCAACAATCCTGAGACGGTGCTGATCCCAGCTCCCGTGTAATGTTCACGGTCACAATCTGGAAGATAAAGGCCGTGATAGGGAGAGAGGGGCCTGCTCACACTTCCCAGGCTGCCGAGGTCCCTGACTGCCCTTGGTTTTCGGGCCTATCATACATTTTCCCTGGCGGAAGTCATCATGGGAACGTTGGGCAGATTTTCCAGGCATAATACAAAGTTGAACTAAATTCCCTTGCGAGTGACCTCCCTGAAAACTGGGATAGCTGTCATTCGGGCAGCTGTTTATGTCACGTGGGCAGTGTTTCCCCCTCTCTTCTCCTAATTATTAGCATTTTGATTGTCCCCATTGTGAGTCACCATCTAAAAAGTGGCTGCAGTACCAGGTGCTGTCGTCTCCCGTGCTGACCTCAGAACCAGTGTCTCCTTGAAAGTGCTGCTGTAGCTATGGGAGGATTTCGCGTGCTTAAAACCCCAACACAACCCAACATGCTTCTGTACGAAGCCACGTGTAGTTGGCCTCGCCAGCCGAGTTAGCTTTCACACCACATTGGATGCATTTAGATGAGGCAGGAACGGGGCACTTGGCCCTTTTAGCCGCCTGGGCTTTTCCTGTCAGCAGCACGAATGCAAAGATTCGAGATCTCTGGAGTCTTGCCCTATGCAGAATGTAACCAGGTCTCGTTCTAGCTTTGGGAAGTGTCTTAAGAAGAGTGACACTTGAGAATTCTTTTTTTGTAAAATAGTAGTTTGTTTTTATATTAATTTGCAGTTGCTTAGTCATTAAATTGTACCTACTTATGCATGATTGTGGCCCCATAATAAACTACTGGTGATTATAATCATCCTTAACACAAGTTGCATTGATGATTATGCTTAGAAATTTAATTATATCTTAATAGAAGCTTTTCTGATTCGTCTATCTGATGAACTGGCACTTAGTTGGTTTCATAATCAGTTCGCACAGCAAGATACTGAGGGAAAAGAAGAGCTGAAAGAGAGTTGGCTTGTGATTGTGCGGAGTGTGGGATAAACACTCCCGTTGCACTGCATCACTAAGGGGGGGCAGCCCCAGGAACACAGCAGAGGCAAGTGGAGGAGGGAGGAGATGCCCCTAGGTGCTCCCTGCTTGCCGTAGGGCCACCCCACCCAGAAGCCATGAACACCTCATCTCACAGTCGTCCTCTGGGAGGAGGAGAGAATTGCTCTGCAGGGAGCCTGACGTGGGACTCAATCCCAGGACCCCAGGACCATGGCCTGAGCCAAAGGCAGACACTTAACTGACTGAGCCACCCAGGCACCCCTGGGGCACTATTAATAGCTCAGTACAAAGTCCTTTGTTAGAGAAGTTGATGCTCATATAGACAAACCCTGTATTTATGTGCACAATACAGGGCTGAGCTCTCTACCCGCCTGATGATATCTGGTGAAAAAGTCTTTGGTAGACGTTGGAGGTTCTCGATGAGGGTCTAAGTGTGAAGGAGGAGACTTTGCCAACCCTACTTTCTCATTGCCATTCCCCTTTCTTCCTGTCACAACTCCTTCCTTTCTAGTCTAATAAACAAAATCAAGACAAATCAGTCTTGGGACTCCTGGATGGCTGAGTCGGTGAAGTGTCTGCCTTCATCTCAGATCATGGTCCGGGGTCCTGGGATCGAGTCCCTCTGCGTGGAGTCTGCTTTTCCCTCTGCCAGCCGTTCCCCCTATTGTGCTCCCTCTCTCTGACAAATAAATAAAATCTTTAAAAAAAAAGAAAAAAAGATCAGCCTTATAAAATGCCATAAAAATGTGCATGTCTGCAGCTTCTGTTTTTCCTGTGCTCAAATAGGATTTTACATACATATCTACAAAATAAGAGGCTTGGATTAGATGACCTCTCAAGATCTCTTCCAGTTGCAAAATCCGTGATCTGTTTGAGGTTGAATCTAATATGTTTTTAGTATAAGATACAGAGAAATGTGTGGAACTTGAAAGCTGCGTGGCCCAGAAGCCAAACTGTTAGGGCACCTGCAATACTTTGAGGATTCTGAAGTCCAAGGTGATGTGATTCCTTGAAGCTTTTCTATATAAAAGTGTCCGTCCACAGTTGGGTCTTACACAGGTCACTAGAGCAGCGCTTGTACCAAACTGTAGGAAGCTGCGCTAAGCCCGCTGTCCCTGCGTCTTTTCTTCCTTCTACCTAAAGTCAGTTGTTGTGTCAAGCAACAGGGAAGATGGAGCCCTCAAAGCCAGGTGCATTCATATCCTCGTAAAACTATCTGATTCCTGAGTACAGATGGGGCCTTTTCTTTGTGTTTACCCACTCTGTATTGTGACCATTTGAGCTGTGTACTTTGTTTCCTCACCACTAAAGTTTGGAATAGCTTTGTCTGCGAAAATACAGATTATTTCAATTGTGTTCCTTTCATCAGGGCCACAAAAGCTGGTGCCCACTATTAACTCTCCTGCTTGCTCCTCATTTCCGCATCCACTTCTTTGCATACATGCGGACACTCCAGCACACATGCAGGCATGCTGCCCTTTGATTCCCACTATTTCCCTGAAGTAGTGGGGATTTGTGAGATTTTCAGCAGCACGGTCATAAAATGCCTAACGGTGAGCAAAAGAGCCTGCCAATCGCCATAAAAACACAGCTCCCAGTAAAGCAGGTCATTGAAGGCAGCAGCAGATCCTGGATTCGCCTCCCTTGTCAGGAAAGCTGTCAGGTCTCAGGGTCGCACTCCATAACCTTCCTTCTTTGTGGTCAAAGGTCTGTTTTGTAGCTCAGAATAAAAACCAAATCAGAGTTAGTGGCTACGTGTATCATACAACCCCTCAGGAAGCCGAGTGAGAAACATAGGACCATAAATTCAGGTCGGATCGTGTCCCTTATTCCGTTAGGCTTCTCAACGTGGCTGTAAGTAAATCGTTGGACCTTTCTGCAGGTCAGGCTCCCATCGCATAAACTAAAGGTTAATCACACTCTTCTGGAATCTGGGGCATTAAGAAGTGGCTTCCAACCCTGTGAACTGGGCAGCTGATCACGACTTGCTGGGCGAGAAGGGGAGAGAGGTGCTGAGGAAGGGTCAGTACTTTTCCAAAGGAGCCTCATGTTGCTTACAAAGCAGAAATTTCTTTTTCTTCCTCAGACTGTTCCCCTGTCAAAACGCTGAAGTTCTGTGATGCTTGCTTTTCTTAAAGCTTAAAATAATACAGATGTTAACATTTTTTAAAGCTAGAATCTGCAAAAAAAATTAGGTGTCAAAGATCCTAATACACCTCATTCAGCGAAAGAAATCTTGGTGATTACAGTAGACGTATTCAGCATTGAAATTCCACTGCCTGAAAGTTGGCTACTCTTGATGATTAACAGCTGACAAAAATTTTATGATGTATTTTGTCACCCAGATTTTGAGAGAAAGATACAGATGTAGGTACAGGTTATAAACACCTAGACAAATGTAATTTTCAACGAAGTGTACTCTTAATCAGCAGTGAAAGGAATATGTTCCACGGCCAGCCTTCTGTTGCACAGAACAAAACCAGATTTCCCAGTGATTTTGCAGTGCCCGCAAATACGCTGTGAAGGCAGCAGCCATCAGGCTACTTAGAGGGACCGTCCTACAAATGCTCTTCCGCAGAGGGTACAACAGACCCCCACAGTTCCCACCCTGTGGAAGGTGACCGAAGACAGGACAGGACTGGAGGCAGGGAAGTGGGGAGCTCATGTAATTCTGATCTGATAAAGGACATCTTGGGGAAAACTGGCCCAGATTTTCTTACCTGAGCATATTCAGCATGAACCTTCGTTCCTCTGGCCTTTCCCGACCTGTCCATTATTTAAGTCGATAGCAGATGACTCTTTTCAGATTGGTTTATTCGTGTTCTGTGTTACCAAGAATTAGCAGGGCAGCAACACTTGTATCTGCTTCCCGGTTTACCAGTTTGATAGACCATCGCGGGAGAAGTCATTTGTTTGTGTTTACCAAGTCAATGGTTCCTTCTCTGGGACCTAATGGAAAATTAATCCATTTGCTAAAGAAAAGACTTCACAAAGTAACTGAAAGATCCCACTTGTTCCCTTTGAATTCGAATTATATCCATTCAGAAGCTCCCAGTGACAGCAAGAGTATCTCATCAATTGCAAAGTCATCAAGAGAGGATTATTACTTAGCAAATAAAGGCCCCTTTTCCCAACAAAATCTTTCAAAGCAGGGAGAGGAAAGTGGGGCAGTAAAAAATAATCTGGGAAAAGGGATCCTTTGTGGTGAAGAAAATCAGAAGTTAACTTGCAGGGGATTATGATTAGCGAAGTACGAAGAATGCCTTTCTGCAGCATATTTAGCTTTCCATAAGGTGGTGTGAGTGTGATTGATTCTTCTTAAGTACGTGCTGAATAAGTAAAATTTTTACAAATCTCATTTTTCCTAAAAGTGCCACAGCATTTTTGTTTTCAAATTTACAATGAGTTAGTACACTTTTCGCTTTGAGAATATTGTAAAATTTAAAAGATTTTCTTTAGTTAAAAAATTAACATATGCTTACTATAACAAATCTAAATAATACAGAACTATATCAAGCAAAAAACCTCCTTGCCTCCTTGAAGTCCTATTCCCCTTGGTATTTGCCCTTTGCCAGCTCTCTTTTACTCTTTGATTTAAAAAAAAAAAATTTTTTTTTAAAGATTTTATTTATCCATGGGAGAGACAGAGAGAGGCAGAGACACAGGCAGAGGGAGAAGCAGGCTCCCCACAGGGAGCCCATGCAGGACTCAATCCAGGACCCTGGGATCACGCCCTGGGCCGAAGGCAGATGCTCAACCCGTCAGCCACCCAGGCCCCCCCCCCCCCGCCAGCTCTCTCTTATGCCAAGTATGCATGTTAGTGTTATTTGGAAGGGTTACCCAGCAATAGAGTCATAAAGACAAACCATCACAAAACTTGTTTTTTTTTTCCCCCACTTAATTCTGTGCTCTTACATGAAGAAAACTTCTTCAACATTAGTAATATTGCTGTAATTCATTCTTTTGAAGGCATCCGCCTGTGTAGATATATTGTAATTGTTTCTTTATTCTAATGACAATTTCCTGAATTTTCAGTCATGGACAATGTGGAAGTGAGCCTTTCTGTGCATTCTGGGACACTGTTATGGATTCAATAGTGTTTCCAAAGCATGAATACGCACTAGTGGAGTTGCCAGCGCTGTCAGTTTGGCTGTGAACCGCAGGAAAGGTCTTGTCCCTGTCATGTCTTATAAGGCTGAACCTTGTTCTTTCACTTCCTGGTCTGACTGAGCCTGAAACAGTGGGTGCATATGGAAAGACAAGATCCTTATAATCCCCTTTTTGCTGGCACCAGTCTTATCTCCTAACTAAGTTTATAACCACCTAAGTGAATAACAGAAGGACTTGGCTTTTTTTAGTCCAGAAGGATCTCACTGATGGGATTTTCCAGTGAATTTAGATTGTAGGCCTCAGGCTACCACCCTTGGCAAAGCTGTTTTTTCTTCCCTCTCTCTGTGCCAATTCTGACTTCTGGCCTGAGTTGATCTCTCTCTTGTAAGACTTTGCTCTAAGCTACAAATAATGACGTTCTAAATTCTCCCAACCACTTCCTTTATAGCTCCAACTGCCACCAAAATGACCAGTGGCCTCCAGTAACCAGGACCATGTTTCATATTGTGTTATTAGAGCATAACACTGGGGAGGCCATGGAGAGAGAGGCTGACCGGTGCTGGGGTGGGGCGGGGGGCACACCCAAATGAGCTGAGTCTCCCCGGCCCCTAGCTTCCCTCCCCCAACACTCAGAACCCCCGCCCCCCGCCCTTGGGAGCAGATGTGACTCCAGACACTTCCTCCTGGGCAATAGTAGCACAGTCCTCTTGGCTTTGGAGTCTCAGGCATTGGGACATACACTCTGCTGTCCCTCAGACTGCCAGCCCCTTAAATGTTCACAGTCTGGTAGGTAAGGATGGTATCATTTTGCTGAGACATGTTTGTTTGCCATTTGTGTTTATTCTGTGAAATGCCTACTCATACCCAGTGCCCTTTTTTCGTAATGTCATATTTTTTTCCTTGCAAGGCCTCTTGATACACCAGTCTGTTATTTGAGTTACAGATGGTTTTGTTTGTTCTGTCCTTTGGCTTTTGAACACCTTTCAAGTTATAAAAGGTCAGGTGCTTGCTTGAATCTGAATCTGAATCTATCAGTCTTTATTTTCTGGTCTTCTGAGGAGTGTGGTTGGTGGTCAGTAACCATTGGAAAAAACCAAAGGCTGTTCTAAATCTTTTGAGAGTTCCTGAAGCACATTAATCTTAAAAAGATTGTCATCCAAAACCCTGATCTTCCCATAGACCCTCATGCATTCAGCCTGTGTTCTCTGCACGCCCACCAAGTGCAGGTGTGGGGGGCTCCAGGGGTCCTGACACTGAGGAGGGCAGGCAAGGTCCTACCCTTAAGCCACTGTGTAAAGTGAGGCAGGGCGAGGGGGGCTTGAAAGGAATCTCCAATTCCTGTGCTGCCCATAGGTTTCATTGTGAAAGTGTGGCTGATACTTAGTACATGTGCCAAAAAGAACTCGAGACAGGTTTGAAGAAACCGTGACAGTGGTTTCTGCTGGAGTAAGAGCAGCAGTATGGGTACATGACAGCACCAATAGCTCCCCAGAGCATGCTTAGCTGCCTCAGTTTCCCCCAGCACCCTGGGAAGAATTACGAGGGAAAGTGAAAAGAGAAGTTAGCCTGTATCGCCACCAAAAAATTCTGTTTAGAATTCTTTTCTTAAAGCCACTCCAAACAAATGCCAAAAGCCAGTTCCCGTATTTATAAAATCTCATGCTTTCCCAAAACTCAGAGTAACTTAGATTTCTATTTCTGTCAGGTGGAAAGATCTACTGTGTTTAAGTATGCATTGACAAGATGGTTTCTAAATGACATTTCCCTGTATCAAGTATGTATGTAGTGGGAAGTCTCCAGCCATTTTACTTAATAACATTCATTTTATAATGCAACATCCAAGCAACATTTGCAAATAGAGGCAGTTTTCAAAAACAAACCACTGACTTAAAGATCTTTATTGTACACTTGAACTTCTATAAATTATGTTAAACAGATGCAGTCCCTGCCCTTCTGAAGCTTATGGACCCCTGTAATCAGCTCAGACCCCAAGATGAACCATGAGCCAAAACCCTAAATTAATAACCAAGCAGCCTCTTAGCTTTATGGGCAAGTGGGAGTCAGTGCCTTTGTAGAGGTCAGCATCCACATAATGGATAAGTCACATAATTTCCAAATATGAAGGGAAGAGGAGTAACAAGTAGCACATTTATACCTAAGCCTCATTTCCAATTTCACAGTTTACTTATGTAGCTAAGGAATTACCTTTTAGTTGATGTGTTTTTAAGCTCTAAGTCAAATTAAACAAAATTGTGATTATTTTCTCTCTGATAGTGGGTAATATAAATGCAGAATTCTTTTTCTTAAAGATTTTATTTAAGATTTTATTCATGAGAGACACAGAGAGGCGGAGACATAGGCAGAGGGAGAAACAGACTCCCTGCTGAGTAGGGAGCCCGATGTGGGACTCAATCCCAGGACCCTGGAATCACAACCTGAGCCAAAGGCACACGCTTAACCACTGAGCCACCCAGGTACCCCTAAATGCAGAATTCTATATAGACATAGATGCATGCAGATAAACTCTTACTGTAGATAGTTTTCGAAATACACAGGACATACCTGCTTTTATCCCCTCTAAGTCTAATGTAACCAAATGTACATTTATAGACATTTAAATGCTAACTCCCTGTGAATGAATATTGCAGCATGGAAATAATTTAAATATGTGATTCCAGAAGGTTAATTAAATAATTATTCTATAACTATTAAAGGATGTTATTAAACTATTAAAAAGGGGCTTCCATTTCCTGGTCTGGCCTCTAAGGAAATAACTACTCTGCCCTAACAACAAGGAAAGGAGATAAACAAACTGAAAAATCAACAACTCTTCTTAGATCTGTCAGGAAAATGAGGTCATGGGGCAGAACATTGCCCCCAACATTAGAGAGACTGGCAGCCTAGAAAATAACAACTCAGCAGAGCAGAAACTCCAGGGCAATCAGTACTGGGGTAGGAGAACCAAAACTATAATTGATGGATCCTGCAGGCTCCATGTAGACAAGCCTAAGAGTTAAAAACTCCAGGGAAGCCCCCACACTTCTGTGAATTCCCATCTAGGAGCTCTACTAGATCCTCTTAGTGAATATCAGGAAAGAAAATCTCCTGTGCTTCCAGGAGGGGAGGGAAAAGTGATCATTCTGAAATATGCCAGAGCATTCTGTTAACAGACCTGCCCTCAGGAGCAACTGTTTTACTAGAGTCTAACCTACAAAGGTTTTATGAGAACCTAACCAACTTGGAGGAAGATAAATACGCCAGCCCCCCTGTCTCATCTAAGGGCTGTGGTGGGACTGAGAAGTATTTGCAAAGTTCTCAGCTGGGGGCTCAAGCTCCCCAAAAGACAGACCTAATCATAAAACTGCAGAAGACATCCCCCACACCTCTGCTTCATTACTAAAAACCAACTTACAGAGTTCTATTCACCCGGCACATTATGTCTATCTGGCCTTCAATATAAAATCACCAGGCATACTGAAAGGGCAAAAAAGCCTAGTGTGAAGAGACAGAAAAAGCATTAGAACCAGACTTAGACGTGGCAGGGATGTTAGAAATAGGAGACCAGGAATTTAAAACAACTATGATTAATGCACTAAGGGATCTAATAGGAAAAAGTGGGCAGCATACAAGAATAGATGGTTAGTATAAGCTAAAAGAAAAGGAAATTCTAAGAAAAAGTCAGAAAGATATATTAGAGATATCTAATAAAACACTAAAAAAATGAATACCTTTGATGAGCTTGTTAGCAGATAGCAGACTAAATATGGCTGAAGAAATTTCTGAGCTTGATGAAATGTCAGTAGAAACTTTCAAAGCAAAAGAAGAAAAAAGACTGAGGGGGGGAAGAAGAAAAGAATCGCTAAGAACTGGGAAAACTACAAAGGTGTAACTTAATGTGCAATGGGAACACCAGCACAAGAAAGAGAAAACAGAAGAAATATTTAGAGCAATCATGATCGAATGGTTCTCCAAATTAGTGTCCGACACGCAACTACATATCCAGAAAGCTCAGAGAACACCAAGCATGATAAATGCAACAAAACAAAACACACACACACACACACAACCCTATATGTAGGCATATCACATTCAAAGTGCAAAAAATCAGAAATACAGAAAAAATCTTGCAAGAGGCCAAAGTGAAAGAAGACTTAACTTCTACAGGACCAAAGATAGGAATTACATCTGACTTCTAAGCCATGCAAGCAAGGAGAGTGGAGAGAAGTGTTTAAGATATCAAGAGGAAAAACAAATCACCAACTGAGAATTCTATATCCTACAAAATTATCCTTCAGGACTGAAGGAGAAGTACTTTCTCAGACAAATCAAAGTTGAGAAAACTTTTGTCAGTAGACCTGCCTACCAAGAAATGCTAGCAGAAGCTCTTCAGAGAGTAGGAAAATTGTATAGGCCAGAAACTCGGATCTGCATAAAGAAAGGAAGAGCATTGAAGAAGGAATTAGTGACAGTAAAGTTAAAGCTTTTATTTTTCTTATTCTTAATTAATCTAGCATAACAGTTCAGAATAATAATAGCAACAATGCATCTGACATATATATGCTGTGTGTAAGTGAAATGAATGACAGGAATGATAGAAGGGACAAAAGGGAGCTATTAGGAATATTTTATTATATGGTACTCTACCCATAAAGTACTGTGGTGGTTTGCATATTGCAAAATATTGGACGACCACTTAAAAAATGTTTAAAAAAGAATTTTAATTGATATGCTCAGAAAGGAGAGAGAATAAATATAGAATATGCTCAATTAAAACCAGAAGAGGCAGAAAAAGAGTAGAAGGCAAAAACAAAGAAGGACAATGGCAAGAAAACAATAATAAATATGGTAGATATCAATCCAGCCATATCAAAAGTCACCTTATTTTTTTTTAAATTTGTTTTTGAGTAATCTCTGTACCCAATGTGGGGCTTGAACTCAATGCTGAGATCAAGAGTCATATGCCCTACTGATTAAGCCAGTCATGTACCTCACTTTAAACATTAATGATCCAAATTTGCCAATTCAAAGAGATTGTCAGAGTTGAATAAATGGCAAGACCTGACTATATGTTGTCTATAAGAAACCCATTTTACATAGAGAACACATAGAGACTAAAAGTAGAGGGGTAGAGAAAAATACACCATGCTAATGCTAATCAAAACAAAGTAGGAGTAGTTATGTTAACAGAGCACACAGTTGTCCAATATACAGTAGGACAGTTCATAATTATAAAAGAGTCAGTTTTCCAAGAAGAGATAACAATCCTTAGTGTGTATGCACCTAACAACATGGCATCAAAATATGTAAGGCAAAAACTGATACATCTGCAAGGAGAAATCGGTAGGTCCACTCTTAACACTTGGGAGACTCCAGTGCCCCTTTATCAGAAATGGACAGATCCCAAAGGCAGAAAATCAGCAAGGACGGAGTTGAACCTAACCACACTGTTAATTAACTAGTTATAATTTACTTCCATAGACTACTTCATCCAACAGCAGCAGAATTCACATTCTCCTCGGGTTCACATGGAACTTGCACCAAGAGAGACCATCTTTGTGCCTTAAGTACAATTTAAAAATGTAAAACAATACAAATCATACAGTGTTTACTCTCAGACCACAATGGAATAAAACTAGAAATCTGTAACAGAAAGATAGCTGGAAAATCCCAAAGTTCTTGGAGACCATACAACACATTTTCAAATAACACATGGGTCAGAAATAGGAATCTCAAGAGAAAATATATTTTGAACTAAATGAAAATGAGAAGCCAATTTAACTGTGGGATGCAGCAAAAGCGGTGCTTAGAGGGAAATTTATAGTCAGTGAATGTATATACAGGAAAAGAAGAAAGACTTAGTCAATAATCTAAGCTTCTGCCTTAGGAAACTAGAAAGAGTAAATTAAATCCAAAGCAATCAGAAGAAAAGAAATAAAAATTAGAGTAGAAATCAAGGCTGCAAGATACAAGGTTAATAAATAAAGACAATTGCTTTCTATATTTTGTAGGGACAAGTGGAATTTGAATTTAAAGCGCCATACAATTAGCACCCCCCAAAATGAAATAGTTAAATATCTAACCAAATAAGTGTAAGATCTAAATGAGGAAAGACACAAAACCTGATGAATGAAATCAAAGGACTAAACAAATGTCCATGTTCATGGATAGGAAGACTTAGTATTGTCAAGATGTTAGTTCTCCCCAGGCGCCTGGGGGGCTCAGTCGGTTAAGCATCCAACTCTTGATCTCAACTCAGGTCTTGATCTCAAGGTGGTGAGTTTAAGCATAGCTCCCTGGGCATAGAGCCTACTTAAAAGAAAAAGGATGTTAGTTCTTCCCAAACTGACCTATACATTTAATACAATCCCAGTCAAAACCCCAGCAAACTATTTCGTGGATAGAGACAAACTGGTTCCGAAGTTTATACAGAGAGACAAAAGGCACGTGATGGCCAACACGGTATCGAAGGAGACAAAGTTGGAGGACTGACACGACCCTACCCAACAAATGAGAAGATGCTGCACATCCTATGTATTTAGGGAACTGCAAATTTAAACAACCATGAGATACCACCACACATCTACTGGGACGGCCAAACTCCAAAACACTGACACTTCACTGCCACCAAATGCTGGCAAATCCATGGCAGAGCAGGAGCTCTTGTTCATTGCTGGCAGGAATCCCACATAGTACCGCAGTTTTGGAGATGGTGTGGCTTCTTATTATTATTTCTTTTTTACCCCAACTTTATTGAGATAGAATTGACATAAAAAATTGTCTAAGTTTCAGGTGCAGGCTGACATTTCAAAACTAAATAAACATGCTCTTGACCAGGAGCCCTACTCGTTGGTAGTGACCCAGTGGAGTTGGAAAGTCAGGGTCATGGATGTTTATGGCATTTCTTTATAATTGCCAAAACTTGGGAGCAGCCAAGGTGTCCTTTAGTGGGTGATGGATAAGTAAACTGTGGTACTTGCCAACAGTGGACTAGTACTTAGCGCTAAAAAGAAATGAGCAATCAAGCTGTGGAAGCACATGTAAGAACCTTAAATCCATAATTCTAAGTAAAAGAAGCTAACCTGGTGTGTAAATCCTGCTTCAGTAAACTGCTTTTACAATGGGTAAGATAAAAAATTTGGAAAGATGAATAAGAAGTTGAAACATTAGGAGATAGTACTTGGTCGTAGTGCTGGAAGTAGTTTTTCATTTCTGTTTTGAGGGTTCTTAGGTTTTCCAGACGTAATAAGATGATCACACGTTACCTGCACAGTGAGATCTTTGAAATGCAGTGAAATAAACCTGCGACTGCACCACAGCTGCATGAGGGGGGTGCGACTGTCACCCCTGCCGGTGGGAGGACACACACCCATCGCCGGCCTCCCGGCTAAGTGCCCAGGCTCTGTGTCTTCAGAACTTTCTAATTAGTTCCGCGGGGCTCTGTGTTTTTATTTCCCTTGCCAGGCTGAACAGTCCAAGGAAGAGCAGAAGCAAGGTCTGAATGCGGAGAAGCTGATGAGGCAGGTCTCCAAGGACGTGTGCCGGCTCCGGGAGCAGAGCCGGAAGGTGCCTCGGCAGGTGCAGTCCTTCAGGTGAAGCGCCCCGCCCCGCCCCACTTGGGCTTGACATTGTGTGGTCTGAGTGATGCTGGAAGTGCATTAGCGTAGGAGACCCCGAATCCTCTCCTACTGGGGTGATGCTTCCATCTGCTCCTTCCAAGGTCACAGACACCCCCAGCGGCGCCCTGACCCATTAGCGCCTGGTCCCAAGAGCTCAGGATGCCCCTGCTCTTAGGAGCAGCTGGCACATCTCACTGAGGACGGACAGAGAGGCACAGGACGTCGGGGCTTTTGTTGTCACTCACTGAACAGACGCTCCCGGGGCCTTCCTCCTAGGATGCTCCCCGGGGGCCGGGGCGTCTGGGGCACCCGCCGCTGGCACCTGCTCCACCACCTGTGCGTCCCACCCTGTGCCCTGTGTCCCAATTTGTCACAGGAGCTTCCAAGTCAGGAGTCGGGGTGATGGGCCTTCGGTAACATCATGGTCACACTCCCTTGCCTTTTTTTTTTAAGTGTTGCCTTCATGTCTTATGGAATAGAACAGATTACGAAGGACGCAAACCACAAAGTCAGCTGTTGTTCCAGTTCCCACAATTGTGTCGCTCTCCCGTTCTTCTCCCTCCTTCCCTTAGTCTTTAGTGCTTTTCCACCTCAGCACTTGCTTCTTTTTTTTTTTTCTTTTTTTTTTTTTCTCAGCACTTGCTTCTTGACGCAGGGCTACCTCCACCATCTAGATGAACTCCTAGTTTCTCAAAGGAAGGCTGATGCATTATTTTTTTTTTTTGCTTCATTTTTCTTTATCGCTACCAGCGCACCTTGCATAACATCACACATCCTCAGTAAATATGTGTTGATGGGATACTATGTACGATGTGAGGATTTTGCATGAAAGTGGATATATTACTCCTGTCTTTGGGGACTATACAATCCTAAAACCTTATTTATTTACTTATCTATTTGTTTCAATACTCTCCTAACCTCTGAAAACCATTCTCCCCAATCTTTCTTGGCTTCTCCCTTCTGGGTTGTTTCTTCTTATCCCTGTTCTGGGACGCAGGACAAATCTACCTTTACTGCACTCACGTGCCTCCTTTTCCCCTCATTTGGGGTCAAGGTATCACTCAGCAAGTGGCCATTACCTTAGCATAGTATTGATATTAAAGAATTGTCCCAGTATCATACACTGGGACTCTGAGAAGTTCCCTGAGAAGTTCCCTAGGACTTTGGACATCTTGCATCTTCTAGACGCAAGGTAGATGCAAAGTACCTGGTTTAGAAGCACTCATGACTGACCCCCTGATGGTTGAAAAACTGTCTAACGCTGGAAATGCAGGAAGGAGCTGACTGCCTTGGTCTATAGGTGACTTACCGTAAGCCAGAGCTGCCGTTCTTCTTTATATCCCCCCGTAAAGGGAAAGGACCATCTTGATGGTACGGAGTTCCACCTAAGGAGAACATCTCCTACCCAGGCTCGCGGAGACTGCGCTGGAGTTGTTGGGATTATTTTTAACGGCCACCGAGTATTTTCGACATCACATTCAAGTTGGTTTATTTCTCACCCTTAATTCTAGGGAGAAGATTGCCTACTTCACCAGGGCGAAGATAAGCATCCCGTCCCTGCCAGCTGATGATGTATGATTACGCCCCTAAAGAAATTATCCTGTCACCTGTTCACTTAGGGAGGGTACAAGACCGAACATTTGTTTTGTTTTGTTTTGGCGGGGGGTGGGGGTGGGGGGTCATTTTGTAACGTAACTGTCAACTCTTAAAGAGCTTTTGTTTCACATCAGATTTTCAACATGTTAATTTGTAAAGTACCTTGAATGTAATTCTTGTATGTTTAAAAAAGAAAAAAAAATCAGATAACCAAAATGGAATAATCTGGTACACAAATGTCGTCCAGTACATACATATTGCCAGTGGGCTGCGTTTTGTAAAAATGGAATAAAGGCAGCGCCCAGCGTATATCCTGTTGAACCAACTGTTGAGAATTAACTCAGTGTAGCAGAAGGCGATTTTGGCTTTTCCTTCATTGTCTCATGAGCAGACTGTGAGGATGGCAACAGGCCATGTGGTATTTTTGTACCTGGGGGTGGGGGATAGCTCTTTGAGTTTGAAGTCAAACGTGAGTACAGCTCCAAGTCCCCCTGAAACAAGGTGTTGCACTCACTCCTGTCACCTGTGTTGAAGCCCTTGTTTCCTTAAAACAATTTCCTTTTTGTCCTTTTGTTAGTCGAAAGGAAACAAAATGCTGAGTGAGAATCTCAGAACACAGAGGAGCAGTGCTCCTGGCTGCCGTGAAGATGTTGTGATTTGTCACCTTAAGGGTAGGGAGAGGCAAGGAGAAAGCCAGGTACCCTAAACACACTCAGATGGACTCGCCAGCGAGCACCTGCTGCCTCTAACACAACCTGGATTTGTGTACGTGTTCAAAGGGGAGTTTCCGGCTGTGCTGCTGAGGTTCTGTCCGAGGTAGGAGCTGTAGGAGCGTGGCGCCCAGGACAGTGGCGCCCAGGACAGCCGGTCCCCTAGGGAGAGACTGCGCCAGCCGTGTGGAGGGAAATGCACTCCTTCGGTGAAAGAGGAATCTTGATTGAATCAAAGTTGCCAAAAAAAATTTTTTTTAGACTTTATTAAACAGACTTCTAACATTTACTAGAAATTATTTTGCAGCTCTCATTTTTAGGGGATCCTATCTGTAATTTGTGGTAAGGAGGCCAAGAGAAGAGTGTGCCTGGGGAGATTACTCACTGGAAGTAAAGGCCAAGACATTTGTTTCTGAAAACAATTATAGATGAACTAATGGAGAGAGAGAAACTGAGTCAAGTGTCCTCCTATGTAGAATTTTAGCCTATCCAACCCAGGCCCGGCTTAAATCCGCAGTGTAGCTCTGCCAGTGTAAAGGCTTTTAAAATAAAAAGTATTTATGCAATTTAAATCATCCTTATCATTCAGTTATAGTGGAAGAGGCAATTTTTGGTTAGCCGTCTTATATAACAAATTAAATCTTTTTTTTTTTTTTTTAGAAATGCAAAAATCATCTTAAAGGAATGGACCCCTTAGGAAAAAAAATGATAAATTCTATTTCTAAGATAGAATCCCTGGCAAGAATTTTTAGTTTCTTGAAAGTAATTATACATATTTTGGAAAGTTCATTTTATCAGAATGCAAATTCAAATTAGGTAATTTCTGAGCCTAGAACTTTAATTGTTTTTTTTCCTCGGCTGTCCCACCACTTATATCTAAATGTCTTTGAAGCTGTAACCGGAGGTGACACTACTTTGAACAAAACTAAGCCTCATGAATTGGCTGCACGCAGTCCTTCAAGGCTGCGCGGTTCATCCTATCAGATGACTAAGGAAAACTAGAAAGAGAAGACCATTCATCCTTGTCAAGGTCAAATGTGAAAGACAGAGGTTTATTTAATGTAGAGCTAAAATAAATGAAGGTCAGCTGTGTTCAGCGTCTTAGTTTGACCGTGAAAATGTTTATAGAATTATGTGTAGTTGTACCGTACGATTTTATTTTCTTCATTTATTTATTTACGGTCTTATTTATGTTCTGTTTAATATATAGTTCGGTTCTGGCCATTTTAAATGTTTGACATAGAAGAGGCTATATCAGAATATTTACACCTTTATAAGTCTTCATCAGATTAGCTGTTAACTTTTTGTGATACAAAAAGTTCCAGACAAGTATAAAAGAATAAAATCTGTCTCAGGCTGGTAGTTAACAGTTGTGACCAAGATGTTTTTGGTTTTATTTTACAAAATGTGCTCATTTCTAACACGAGAAACGAACTTATTTTAATATAATCCTTCTCCACACTTTAAAAATCAGCAATGGTGTTATGTATTTATAGGCAGCTTTTAACAATTCTATCATATTTGTACTAACCCAGATGATTCACAGTGACAAAACATTTTAATAACTTGATCACAAAACCATATGAACCATATGAATTTTAATATTATAAATACTATTTTTTAAAGGTAGAATCTATTCTGCACAGGGTAAAAAGAATGTAATATTTAGTTCTCAAGTCTGAATTATCAGTATGTTATTATAATTTTGTATATCAGAATCTAAGTTACAGGTACAAAAAAAAAAAATATTGCTAGCCAAATGAACAAAGTTTAGCTGAATCTCTGTAGCATGCAAATCAAATTTAAAATCTTTTTTTTGTTTTTTTTTTTGCTATTACTTTATATTGTATTAAATATCGAAAGCTCAGGACTGAACTAAATATTTAATCAGGTTAAATTCTGAATATGTTTCTGTTTTAATTTGTCTCGTCTGTAAAAGTATGCAAATACATCACATAGATTAACTTTGGTTTCTGCACTTTTCCTCTGTTTGTGGGTGGAAGAAAGTTCAGTGTTTCTTGTTCTTTGTTTTTTGTTTTTTTTAAAACAAAGATGCATATTGCCTCATAACTTAATTTCAGTGTCCTTTACTGTTCAACTTCCGTGATTGGTGCCAACAAGAGTTTACTTGAGCCAGGTACTGAGCAAATATCAACTCTATCACGAAGGAACTTCTGAAGCCAGTAGTTGGCTGGAAATAGTTCTTGGTTGGGCGATCCGTGTTGCTGATAGAAAAAGCCTGTTTTCATCGTGCAGAGTAAAAGAGGGCGTCTCCAAGGTGAGCTCTGTGGTCCCTGCCTATCCCAGCCTTGTGCTCCCGTGGGGCAGTGATCTCAGGAGCCCCTTACCCTAAGCCCCCCACACCTGTCTCCCCAGGCACCCTGACCCTGACCTGCAGCGCCCCCTGTGGTTGCTCCACAGAGCAGGGGGGTCGGGGGGGCAGCCAGGGCTGAGGGCAACAGCAGGCTCCTACCCCAGAGCCCGCGACACCCCGGCCAAAGCACACCTGTGTGGCAGATTTTCCATGAAATCTCCCCAGGCACCAGATTGCCCTCCTCTGCTTCTGCCCTGGGTGAGGGCAGAATGAAGGAATGTGGCTGGCTTTCGGGGAAGGCTCCATAGAGGCACTGAGGTCTCCGATTACCAAGGAGACGATGTGGCCCACGTCTCTCACCTCTCAGCTTTCAAAGAACCAGCAATTTTTTCGTATGCTCTAATGTACATTCTCCATAAACATGCAACGACTTCAGTTTCAATATAATAGGTGATTTTACACACTTGAACGCAGTAAATGACTAGCAGTAACATTCCCAATTGCCAAAATGATTCATCTCCATGAATAACACCTTCAAAGATATGTAAGCACTAATATAATGTTTTATTTACCAGTTCTGTGCAATCACTGCATCTATTTTAAAATTGAGAAAACTCATCCCCAGTAATGAGTGTGATTACTATTAAGTCTTGAGTGGTTTTGGACTCAGAAGAGAAGATAAAAGTGTTTTACTGTCTTAAAAGGAAATGATAATTTAAGAAGGCAATAGCCACGGGGTTGGGGTGGGGGGGATGCATTTTAGAAAATTAAAAGCAACAGTGACTAGGTGGCTGTGTAACAGGAGATCCTACCAAATCCAGAGAGGAGTGCGCGTCTCTTGAAGAGTGGACGGCACTGATGCTTTCTGGCTTAGATTTTCAGGTGGGTTTTGTTCGTCTCCGGGTGCTGACGGCGATCCTGCGTTTCTGCCGCCACGTAGTGGCCCGAAGCACGGGCAGCCTGGGTGGAGCACGCCGCACAGTTCAGCAGGCCCCCTCCCAGGAGGAGGAAAAAGCCAGCAAACCAGCCCAGAAACAGGGCTTCCCCAAACTCCCACCTGGGCACGATCTCCGGCACCGTCTCATCCCAGAACTCCCGGACCGTCCTGTGGGCCACCCAGGACACCGGGACCAGGGCCGCGACCCCCGCCGCCCAGAGCACGGTCCCTCCCAGGATGAGCAGTCCTTTCTTGAGCCCTCGCCGCGACTCTCCAAGCCTCAAGCAGTCCAGGCCGAGGCCGGCGGCCAGCAGGCCCAGGAGCCCCAGCCCGTTGGACAGGAACATGAGGACCCTGGAGACCCTGAGCTCGGCGGGCAGGGCCAGGAAGGAATCGAAGTCCTTGCACTGCGTGCCCACCTCCTCCTGGGTGACGCAGGCTTGCCACAGCCCCACGGTCCAGTTCTCCATTTCGTTCAGGTCCAGGTTGAGGTTCTTCCACTGGGGCAGGTAGTTTGTAAGGCAGGACAAGACCCACCCCAGCAAGGACAAGGAGGCCCCCGCCAACTGCGCCACGCTTCGGGGCTCCAAGGCCATCATCCCCCAGCCCCGCGCCAGAGCCAGAAACCAGCTCCTGCCCTGGGGCGGCCGCGCGGAGTGGGACACCCCAACGCTGTCACTGCGGAGCTCGGCAAGGCGGCTTCATTGTGTGTCGAGGACTCTTGCCAGAGTGGCTATTGTTTGAGTCCGTGTTGACACCGGGCTTCAGAAGAGGACAGGGGACTAAGCCTGCCAACCAGCAATGCCGAGGTGTGGCCAGCGCCACCCGCGTGTCGGGGCAGCTGTCTGGGAAATCACATCAGGCAGGACTCATTCTCCTTCTGTCATTAATACGCAAATGGCTTTCGTGGGGCTCCCGAGCTTTCTAAGGAGTCCAAGAATCAAGTCTACATGCAGGGTGTCCCTGGGCAGTTCGGGTTCGGCTCCTCCCACTCTGCAACCGTCTTCCTGACTGCACCTGTCACGTTGCCATCTCTTAATCACTCTCCTGCTTCAGCACGCGTGTCGCGGGAATAGTGAATGTGGTCACTTTTTAGAAGCAGGTTCAAGAAAAAAATCCGTCTTAACCAAATAAATCGATCAGAAATCTCCTCTAGGCCTTAAACCAGGTGTTTTTTTTTTTTAAGACTTTCAAGCAGCCTACACCGCATAACACATGAAACCATCCTGGGCCCTAAATATCAAGTCCACTCGCCTACGTGCCTTCCTGTCCAATTCATGCACGTGTGCACGCACATTTTTTTTTCTTTGCTTAAATGTGCTTTCTGGGTTGCAGGAAAAGTTAAGCAATAGGACTTTGTAGGTCAGAATCAACATCTTGGTCGGTACACCCCTAAAGCAAATCTCCCCATGCTGATCCTTTTTAGTTGAACAAGGAAAGTTTTTATCAGGGCATGTGAACTGTCAATATCCAGATATCAAGCGCAAAATATTTTTGGAATCTTTTTTAGACTTGAGGCTTTTGAAGGAAGAGACAAGAGAGGAGACTGGCCAGTATTCTGAGTCTGAGAGTGCCGTAAAGTACTGAAAACCGTCAGCCCTATAAAACTCTGTCACACGGGGGGCCTGCTAATGTCCTACAAACAAACCACCTCTGTTCAAAGGAGACCAAAGCCATTGTTGTGGCAATAACACTTGGGGATAAGCTGAACATGTGCTGTCGCTAATGCAGGGTGTTCAAAGGATTTGAGATGGGTTTTTCCTTTAGGAAATAGAAACTAGATATTATTATTTCCAGCCACCAACAAAAACAAAAAGGTTTCTAATACAAAATTAACACATTAAAACTTAATACTGATTACAATGGACCACCATCACCACCTTTTGACTTAAATAACCAGATCAATGAACTTATTTTTTGCTCATGCCTATGTAATGCTTACCATGACCATTTTCTTTTACATATAAGACTCGCCTCTTTCTTACTTCTCCAGATTTGGGGAAAGGGGGCAGGGGAAATCTAGAATAGAAAAGCAGTTATTTGATGAGAACACATAAGCTGCACAGATTGAGTGACATAACAAAGACTCCACATCATAGTGGATGTGGAAAGATGCGTCTCTCTGGTCCTGTCAGAGTCTCACACTCTCGGGTCTGCGGTCCCATTTTCCAGGTACGGGCACCGAGTTCGTGTTTCTGCCCCTGCGTAGTGGCCCGAAGCGCGGGCAGCCCGGGTGGAGCACGCCGCACAGTTCAGCAGGCCCCCTCCCAGGAGGAGGAAAAAGCCAGCAAACCAGCCCAGAAACAGGGCTTCCCCAAACTCCCACCTGGGCACGATCTCCGGCACCGTCTCATCCCAGAACTCCCGGACCGTCCTGTGGGCCACCCAGGACACCGGGACCAGGGCCGCGACCCCCGCCGCCCAGAGCACGGTCCCTCCCAGGATGAGCAGTCCTTTCTTGAGCCCTCGCCGCGACTCTCCAAGCCTCAAGCAGTCCAGGCCGAGGCCGGCGGCCAGCAGGCCCAGGAGCCCCAGCCCGTTGGACAGGAGCATGAGGACCCTGGAGACCCTGAGCTCGGCGGGCAGGGCCAGGAAGGAATCGAAGTCCTTGCACTGCGTGCCCACCTCCTCCTGGGTGACGCAGGCTTGCCACAGCCCCACGGTCCAGTTCTCCATTTCGTTCAGGTCCAGGTTGAGGTTTTTCCAATGTGGCAAATAAGTTGTAATAATGGCTAAAACCCATCCCAGCAAAGATAAGAAAAGTCCGGCGAATTGCATTGCTACTCTAAAGACTAAAGCCATCGCAACAGACCTCACAACTTCGGCCACCCCTATAGGAGCCACCGTCTGCCGTGGCTGACAGTAGTGTGACGATCTTGGTCCTACTGCCTGGGATATAAGCTTTGGCCATTAACTCTTTGGAAACTCTGAAATGCGTTTTTGTTCTCGAATATAATGTTTCATGTAAAGGACGGAGGACCCTGTTAAAACTATGAGTTAGGCTTTCCGATAAGGATTTGATCTGTTACCTTCCAATTTGCTTGGTAAAATTATATCCCCAATACTTGATGATTATAAGTCTAAGGATGAACAAAGAGGGCTCTATGACCCCTCACCCTAAAATACAACAGAAATCTTTGTGCTTCAATATGGATTAATTAGATTTTAAGTGGTGATAAAAGGCCAGCTCTTTCTGCAACAGGACTTCATTGTAGTAGCTGAATCTGAGATTTCAGGGATGCAAAACAAGACCTTGTAAAGAAAGGTAGACTGTTTCCCTATAATCTTTATTCTTCTTGGACTTCCTCAACCTACACAAGAGCCTGGCCCGCGTTCTTGAGTGTCACAGGCGCTCAGTGGGGACTTGGCAGGAAAGTTTCCTCAGATTCCTTTGAAAGGTGGAGGCTGGTTCACTGGGTTCATTAAAATGAAAAGACCCAAGACTGATGCCCAGAGGTGCTAAGTGAGAAGGGGAAAATCCTGGGAAGCCCTGGATTTCATTCTAAGATTTCCTCCATCCTCGTTAAGGACTTGGGTAAAGCATGATTTCTTGTGTCTGAGAGGCAATATATTTTTTTTTTTTTTTTTTTTGGTCCGGATTTGAACTGTCCTCGCTGTCGTGTAAGCCACATAGACAAAGCAACCCCAGGCAGGAAGATTCCTGGCAGGTTCAAGACAAAGGTTTGGGTGTGGAAACAAGAGCCACAAGGGAGCTGACCTTTGAGGCGCCATCTTGTTTGTTCTATTGATTTAGGCCACACCTTGAGAGCATACTTCTGCGGAACGTGACCCCTCAGAGAATACAGGGCCTCTGAGCTGGGATAAGAAGCCACATGCTCCAGAGTCCCAGAGCTGTGCCAGGCCCCACACACCCAACCCCACTCTGCACGGGGCCCCGGGCCTCCTGCGCTTGCCACCAGAAGGCGGGCTGTCACAGGCTTGTGGGGGACAGGACGTGCAGGTTCCTCAAGGGGACCCACTGCCCTGGGAGATTCTAAGCTGCTGAAACAGACCCACTGCCCATCACACCCCAGCGGCTGAGTCTAGTGCAGGATCAGAGAAGAGCTTTTATGATGTTGCGTGATAGGAGATGGGAGAAAAATGAAACCCCGATCCTGATGGATCCAAAGTAAGTAAGAGTCATTAGGTGAATGGTGCTTCCTTCAGCATTTTCTGGCATTTTAGGTTAAAAAGGAAGAGGAGTTCTTAACTTTCATAAATTTTCAGAATCCCTTAGGTACATCACTGTCCTCAGAGTGCTAAAATAAGAGGTGGTTCCGGTTTGTGTAAAGACCTAAGAGTCCAGAAAGGGCTAGTGATTTGTCCAGGGCCTTCTCACCAGGAGCTGGGGTAATGGTGAGCTAGAACTCTCCTTCCAGGAGGCAGCCAGGACACAGAAAGCTCTTGAGAGCAATCATTAGCAGTCACTAGGAGGTGATTCTTGATATCACATGAAGCTTTTTTTTTTTTAATGGAATGGAATAGACTGCCCTGTGGCAGTAATCTCTCCTTCCCAAAAGTGTATAGGGATAATTTCTGGGTGCTTGGATGGCTCAGTTGGTTGGGTGTCTGCCTTCAGCTCGGGTCATGATCCTAGAGACCATAGGATCGAGCCCCATTTCAAACTCCCTGCTCAATGGGAGTCTGCTTCTCTCTCTCTCTCTCTCTCTCAAATAAATAGCTTTTTAAAAAAATGTTAAAAATAAAATAAGGGGATCCCTGGGTGGCGCAGCAGTTTGGCGCCTGCCTTTGGCCCAGGGCGCGATCCTGGAGACCCTGGATCGAATCCCACGTCGGGCTCCCGGTGCATGGAGCCTGCTTCTCCCTCTGCCTGTGTCTCTGCCTCTCTCTCTGTGTGTGACTATCATAAATAAAATTTAAAAAAAAAATTTTTTTTTAAATCCTTAAAAAAAAAAAGAATAAAATCCTTTAAAAAAAATAAATAAAATAAAATAATAAAATAAAATAAAATAAAATAAAATAAGGATCATTCTCGGGGCACCTGGCTGGCTCACTCAGAACATGCAGCTCTTGATCTCAGGGTTGTGAGTTCAAACCCCACGTTGGGTGTAGAGATTACATAAATAAATAAATATACAAATAAATATTTTTTAAGAAAGGCTAATTCTCACCTGTCAGGGCGACCATGGGGGAGGTTTCTGCCACAGTGGGGGTCAGGCCCAGATAATCTCTACGTGCTCCCTCAACTCATTTATTCTTTCAGCATTTAGAAAAATATTTTTGAGCACCTCCCACTGGCCAGACTTGAGTGCTAAAGACAAGACCAGGATGGTTGCAGGCCCTGCCCCTGGCTCTGCCCCTGTGGCTCACACTCCAGTAGGAAGAGGCCACCAGGAAACAAGATAGTTTAAAGAACTGCAAGGAGCGGGGGTGTGAGTTCCAGGGCTGAGGAAACCTCAGTGCAGCATCCCTGGGCCTGGACAGTGTGAAGCCCCCACCCCCACCTTGGGGAGGCCCCAACTCCCTGTGTCAGTGCCAGTGTGGGGGGGATTAGCTCCCAGCCCATCACTCTCAGGGTGGGGGTGAGGATCAGGGTGAAATTCAGAAAACAAGTATTCCCACCACACTGTTCAGTGTATGAAGGACTATGTTACCTCTGTCTCTGGAACATTCATCTAAAAACAAAAACCCGGGGCACCCTGGTGGCTCAGTGGTTGAGTGTCTGCCTTCGGCTCAGGGCATGATCCTGGGGTCCCGGGATCGAGTCCCACATTGAGCTCCCCACAGGGAGCCTGCTTCTCTCTCTGCCTGTGTCTCTGCCTTTCTCTCTGTGTCCCGCATGAATAAATAAAAAAAATCTTTAAAAAGCAAAACAAAAACCCCAGTTTACTGAGAGCCACACATCTTGGGAAAGCTCTCAGGAACAGAGGCTCCACGTCTCCTCCATCCTCGGTAGTGGAGTAGCATGGTTCTGGAAGAACTTGGGACTGGAGGTACTTTTGTGGCCATTTTTGGAAGACAAATCTGTCACAAAAAATAAATCCGATTGACCCATTAATGTAGCTCTTGAGCACATCTAGATTATAGGAGATACATGGCAAGCATTGCATATAGAGGATGCCCTTTCTCTCCTCGGTTTTATGGTCGTAGTCGTTTTTTTTTTTTTTTTAATCTATTCATTTGAGACAGAGAGAGACAGGGAGCCCAAGAAGGGGGAGAGGCAGAGTGAAAGGGAGAAACAGACTCCCAGTGAGCTGAGAGCGGACGTGGGGCTCGATCTCATGACCCCAGGACCATGACCCAAGCCAAAGGCAGACACGCAACCATCTCAGCCACCTAGGTGCCCCCAATTGTATGTTTTATGCTCAAGATTAAGTCTGTGGTCATCACCAAACCATCTGGGCTGTTGAAACTTGACAGGTGCCACCCATGCTGTGCCAGGTTCCCCTCTGGTGCTTGCCCTGTCCTTCCTACTGGCCCCAGGGCTGCCATCGGACACAGGGGTCCCCGCAAGGGCTCACTGAGCCAGCCTCACGTGTTCAGATCCCTTCTCCGTGGCAGGCACCGTGTGAGAGTCAGGGGTGCAAAGATCTGTCCTCTAGCAAGACCAGCCCGAAGAAAAACACGGTGTGCTAAACACCCTAAGAGAGACCACACTGGGGAAGGGACGGCTGCTTCGGGGGGGTGGGGGGGGACAGGCAAAGGTGTTTGGGGGTTGCTCCTGAGAGTTGGTGGGTGGTGCATGGCAGGAGAGGGAGGGAGCCCCTAGAAGGTGAGGCTGGGTCTTGGGGCACACTTATGCAAGCTAAATCTTTTAGATTTGAGAATATAGATAATTAAGAGCCTCGGAAGGATTATAAGCAAGGCTGGGCCATGACCACCCCCTCTCAGCAAGCATTTGCTAAAGGGGAGAATCAGCACTTCTCCTAACAGGTGCCCAGACTTTCCCGTCATTTGACATAAGAGCCAAGACAAAGGGGTTCCTCCTGCCAAACACAATTTTTGTAATCAAAAGAAAACCTATAACTTATTTGTTTTTTTTAAAATACTCCCTGTCCTGCTATATAGATTCTCACTATTAAGAGTGTGAGCTCACCGATAAAGACAAGACACCCTGTTGTCTTCACAGCCCCCAGAGCACAGCGCCAAGTGCTCAACAAATATTTGTCTAATAAATGAATAAGGCAGGTCCTTCAAGATGATAACAAACGTCAACACGGAATGCCACCACTGTGACAAATGCCCGTCCCACTGCCAGTCACCTTTTGTAATGCTGATGACACAGCCCATCCTGGTTTATCTGAGCATGACCTGCGAGAGAAAACGCTGCCCACACATCCTCAGTTAGCAAACAAGAGTGTCCTATTCCGGAAGGGCGTCAAGGTGGACATAGTCCGGGTTTGGGAAAATGACAGAAGGGCCGGAGGTGCGCCCAGAGGCTCGCTAGGTCCTGAAGATAGATGGAGGCCTTCTCTTCCCCTCATCCTCATTATTTTTATTTTTCTAAATTTTCTACAAACGGTACAGGATTCTCAAAAGAAGAAAAAGAAATGTGATAAATTGGGGGTGGAGGGGAGCTCTGCTGGGGCTAAGCCTTTTGTCTTTTGTCAGGTTGTAAGACTAGGTAACCATCATCAAGGGCCTCGTACTTGCCAGGTACTGTTCTGAGGGCTCGAACTCATGTTAGCTCATCCCGTCCCCACCACCTCTGAATGCAGGAGCGCTAGCAGCAGACCCATTTTGTAGGTGACGGAACTAAAGCCTCAGAGACAAGTACCCTGCCCACGGTCAGAAGGTCATTTATAGAGCTGTGGATGCAGGTACCTCAATTTTTTTTTTTTCCCAGAGCACACAGGGAGGCTGGGGCTGGGTTCCTGAGTCTACACTTCGCAGTGTTGATCCAAGGAGGCCAGGGGCTTATTCCAGCTTGATTTTGGGGTTCTGTCCCCAGCCGTGTGCCAGTAAACATTTAGTAGTGGCTCTTGGGTTGTGGGAGCCCTGGTTTATAGCCTTCTGCCCATTTCTGTGGTGTAAATACTCTTTCCGTGACCAGTCCCAGGCTACAGATGTGAAGTCAAGGAAGGTGTAGTTGGGAAGAGATGTGCTGTAGCGTACCATGATACAGTAGTGTTACCAAATAGACATAATAGGTGTAAACAACCTCAACAGTGTAGGTAATGACTGAATCAAAATCATTAGGAAATGAAAATTCTAAGAATAAATATTTTGTTTCTAATATAATTGAATTGTAAGTTTATATAATTTGACTTTTTAAAAGATTTTATTTATTCATGAGAGACACAGAAGAGAGAGGTAGAGACACAGGCAGAGGGAGAAGCAGGCTCCATGCCAGGAGCCCGATGTGGGACTCGATCCCAAGACCTCAGGATCATGACCCGGGCCAAAAGCAGATGCTCAACCACTGAGCCACCCAGGCGCCCCCATATAATTCAATTTTAATCAAAGCCATGCTTAACAACCCACTCCCAGAATGCCTGAAAAATTAACATGCGGCTCATTCGAGCCAGCATGAGGCAGCTGCGGCCCATCACTGGGGCCAGCCCAGACATCAAGGGTCAGAACCTCCCGAGGGAGCTGGGGTTGCAGCATTCTGCAGGCTAGCCATCTCCCGCAGGAATCCTCGAACATTCTGATGCTTACCATTTGAGAACCAAGACCCAGGGCTTTGCAGCCAGGAACTCAGGCCTAGGACCCTTCAAAATCGTTGGTTGAGCGTACTACCCCCGTACCCCGAAGCTCAGTCCAGGGGCTATGTACAAGGTGGAAAGGCGGTTGATCTGGTCTAGACTTCGCCAACCCTCTTCCTTCCCCACCTACCTCTTGATTATTGCTGTTCTGCTCAAGGTGACTCGCCCCTTATGCCTTTCTGTTCCAATCTCCCAAACACCACCAGCTCTGTGACTCTCGGGCCTCCAGACATTTAAGACATCGATGGTTTAAAAAAAAAAAAAAAGTGTTAAAATTCAGAGAACTTATCAATGACTTGATTTGATTGGTTTGATTTATAGGTGCCAGGCAGTCTATTAGTTGAGTGTCCCTGAAAGTTTTACCAAACAATTTTGGGAAGAAGGAAAAGGAAAAAGATCTAGTCCTTGCCTATTGGAATAAAAAAGGGGGGAGCAGGAAGGAAAATGTCAGAAACAGTAAAGAAAAATATTTCTGGGGCGCCCAGGTGGCTCAGCGGTTGAGCATCTGCCTTTGGCTCAGGTCGTGAGCCCAGGGTTCTGGAATCGAGCCCCACATGGGGCTCCCTGCTCAGTAGGGAGCCTGCTTCTCCCTCTCCCTCTGCCCCTCCACCTCTCCCCTTGTGCTCACACTTTCTCTCTCAAATATGTAAATAAAATCTTTAAAAAAAGAAAAATATTTCTCTATGTCTAACATAAACAAGTATAAACTAATTACTGCTCTGCAAGCTCAAGCACGTGCACCAGGGCCTTTAAACCCACAGCAGGCGGCTCCTCTGATCTCTGGGGAGTCCGCACCAGGAAGTGATTGCCAAGGGCCTGACATGGCCTGTTCAGGACATTCTGGGGGTGAACGGACAGAAGCGGGTGGCAAGGGCACATTCCTAGGGGACAGATCTGAGAGGAGGTGGGGACCCTTCCCAGAGACCTCACCGTTGCTGCCCTGTAGCTCCCAGGCCAGAGTCCGGATGTACATAGACCCCAGGACGCATCCGCACACATACTCACTCTGGTCTGTGGGCAGCTCCGGGTGCCCTGAGTCGGTTCCAGGCGATGGCATTTGGGAGAGGACGTAGGGGGAGCCCAGGCCCTGCTAACTGACCGCCGCCTGTGCTGGCGGGAGGGCACGTGCGGTGCGGACTTCCAGCAGCAGGTTTGAAAGCCCCTTCTCATCGCTGGGCGTCTGGGGGCAGAGTGTTTCTGAAAACCCAGTTATCTGCTGTTTCTGCCCCCAAAGCCCCAGCTGAGATTTTGTTCCAAAGCTTAAAAAGACTCACGCTTGAAAAATAACGAGCGATGTCCATTCTGGGGAGTGAAGGGAGCATCCTGTCTTGCAGCTCCCGAGAGGACCGAAAGGGAATAAAGGGTCACCCTAATAGCCAGATTTATTGACCACTTACTGCTTGCCAGGCACTCGGAAAAGGACCGGATCTGTTATCTTCCTTATCCTCGCAAGAACTCCGCGATGTGGCCACTCTTATTACCTCCATTTAGCAGATAAGGAATCTGAGGCCTAAATAAGCCAATTAGCCTCCCAGACGTAGAGCAGAGGTGGAAGCCCCAACCCATCTAACACCAAAGCCCTGGCCTTACTCATTTAATACCGTAAAAAGCCATCTTTGCCCAGGGGCATGACGGCCTCTCCGGTTTTGTCCGGAAGCTTTGCAGGCTACCAGCACCCACGGAGCCCCGTGCCTCGTCCTGGAACCAGGGCCAGGCTGCGAGGGCACCCCCGCCCCGGGGACCCCACCGCTGGCCAGGAAGCCGATGCCCGCAGCAGGTTAGGGCTGGAACTTAGAAACTGCAGCAGCAGAGGGGCCTGGGGGTGGGGTGGGGGGCCTGGGCCTGTCGGGGCCAGGGTCACCGTCTCCACCCACTACACAAATAGAAATGAAAAGCCGTCTATCTCAGGGTTAACCGGGCTCTCCTTGCCAGTCCCCCCGGAGCAATCCAGCCTCCCCATCCCGACGGCTACGTTCCAGGTAACAGGTGCGACGGCCTCGGCCCTACTCTCGGGCAGCCGAGCGTCTGGGGGCTCCGGGGCAGCCGACGCCTCAGACACCACGGCGGCCTCGTTTCCCAGCAGGGCTGAGGCCTGAGGAGCCCACGCACCTGCTGGGGGCCAGGGCCGAGGGGAGACCTGGCTTCTGCTCCGCGCTCCCCGCTGCTGGGTCCCGGTGGGAGTCCACGCCCCAGGCGTCCCCCAACCCTCGGAGGACTTGGCCTTTCTCAGGGAGAGAGACCGAATCCCTAATGAATGTGACCCAAGCACCTGCCAGGGATGGAAACAACTGCGCTAGAAGCAGGGGAGGGGCGGGCGGGCTGGGGCCGGGGGCGTGACCCCGGGTAGAGGGGACAGGAGCAAAGGCAGGGCTGTGGTGGCGCCCGGTCTGGGACCCGCTTGACGAGCGGCCTGAGGGAGGATGAGGTACACGGGAGGTGACACTAGAAAAGATGGGAGGGGACACTAGAAGAATGAGCCAGGGTCACGGTCATTCAGTCATTCAACGAATATTTATTGAGCAGCTACGATGGGTGACACACTGGGCTTGGCCCTGGTTAAGAAATGCACGGTCTGGGGGCGCCTGGGTGGCTCAGTCGGTTAAGTATCCGACCTTGATCTCAGTTTGGGTCTTGACCTCGAGGTCACGAGTTCAAGCCCTGCGTTGGGCTCTGGGCTGGGCTCGGCTCCGGGCGTGAGGCTACTTTAAAAAGAGAGAGAAAGAGAGAGGGACACAGAAGTGCACCGGCTTGCCCCTCGGGTGGGGACGGAGACGGCACGTGGTGAAACAGTGAGCGCCAAACTGCCGAGAGTCGCAGAGGCACGGAGGGTGGTCGCGGTCGCGGAGGGTGGTCACAGTCATGCAGGGTGGTCACAGTCATGAGGGTGGTCACAGTCACGGAGGGTGTTGCGGAGGGTGGTCGCAGAGGCATGGAGGGTGGTGGCAGTCAGGCAGGGTGGTCACAGTCACGCAGGGTGTCACAGTCATGGAGGGTGGTCGCGGTCACGGAGGGTGGTCACAGTCACACAGGTAGTCGCAGTCACGCAGGGTGTCACAGTCACAGAGGGTGGTCACGGTCACGGAGGGTGTCACAGTCACGCAGGGTGGTCGCGGTCACACAGGGTGGTCTTACTGATGAGAGGCAAGCGGAGCCCTGGGGGCCGGGTCCTGGCAGAGGGAAGGGGAGCTGCGTGGGGCCCGCTGGGCGCCGAGGCGGGAGACCTGGGGAAGGCGAGGCGGGGCGGGGGTGCAGGCGAGCCCCCCGGTGTCGCCGCCGGAGCCCTGCGGGCCGGTGCGCGGTGTGCGGGCTACTTCGGCCGCGGGTGCGGGTGCGGGTGCGGGTGCGGGTGCGGGGGGCCGGGAGCGCCGGGGCCACGGAGCCGGACGGGAGAACGGGGGCCTCGGGCGGCGAGTGAGCGGGAGCAGCCAGGGGCGGGTCCCAGGATCCGGGCCGAGGCTCCGCGTGGCCGGGGGCACCACGTCCTGATGTGGGCGAGACCTCCTTACAGGATTCGTGTCCTTGGGGTTCCAGTCCGGGCACCCCGAGGAAAGAAGGGGTAGAGGAGACGGAGAGGGGTGGGCAGCCGCCGAGTCTGTTGGAGCAAGAGTGCGAAGCCCCCCGGGGGAGAGGGGGACCCGAGTGGGCTGTCCCCCGAGGCTCTAAGTTTAGGGGTTTCTATGAGCTCTTTCGCGGAACTTTACTGAGCACCCCGCGTGAGCTGAGTCCTGCCCATCGGGGCTTTGGTTACGTCTCTGTCCACCCATCAGGCTGACGTCCAGGTGCTGGTGGCCTTTGTTTTTTTTTTTTTCCCCTGACATCTGGGGGCTTAGGTCTAACTGCCCTTAGCCCGTGATCCTGGCAAATGCTTTCGGGGTTAACTGCCTTATTTGAGGACATTTCGCAGAGGTCATTCCTGCAAAGGCTGCAAAGCAGAATGTCGGCGCGGTCCTGTGTCAGCTGCGGGACAGGGCGTCGTGTCACTGCCGTCTGCTTCAGCTGTCCCGACTCCTTAGCTTCTTGGCGGGGACTGCAGCCCCGACTACCTAACTGTCCCACTAACTCCTACCGCCCTGGGGAGAAGAAAGGAAGGAGAAGAATCAGGAGCTCTTGTCTGATATTCGGAGTGCTATTTGTCACCTGCACAGGGATGCCACGCGCGTGGCTGGACCAGTGCCTCAGGTGCTCAGAGATCTGGGCTGGGGACCGACACTGGGGGGTCTTTGGCCTTCCGATGGGATTTGACAGCATGGCCAGGACGCCATCCCTGAGGGATTATGACGGAAGAGAAGGGGGCTCACGGCGAAGCTCTGAGCAACACCAGCCTCTCGGAGAGGGTGCAGGACCGTGAGGTGGCGCAGGTGCCTGGGAGGGAAGCACCAGGGCATAAGCAGATGTGGAGTGAGGACCTGGGACAGGAGGACATCCCAAGACCGGTGGCCTGACCAACTCACCTGACGCCCCTGAGCAGCAGAGAAGACTCCTCTGGGTGGCAAGGGCCTGACCCTGTATTTCATGTGAAGGCACGTTTGCGCTTTGTCCTCCAAGGACAAAAACTTTAAAAAGACTCTGACAACAAGCTAGAGAGATGGGTTAGAAGATTCTTCGGTAGTAAAGGTAACACCACAGGGGCCTAACCGAGGGTAAGAGCAGTGAAAATGAACGGGCAAGAAGAGACAGTCAAGGTCCCTGGAGTCGCTAGACCCTTGTGACCTATAGCATGGAGGCAAAGAGCTTTCAGTATTCACACATGGACTGTGACATCCTTTTTTTTTTAAAGATTTTTATTTATTTTATTCATGAGAGACACACACAGAGAGAGAGAGAGAGAGAAAGAGAGGCAGAGACACAGGCAGAGGGAGAAGCAGGCTCCACGCAGGGAGCCTGACGTGGGACTCGATCCCAGGACTCCAGGATCACGCTCTGGGCCGAAGGCAGGCGCTAAACCGCTGAGCCACCCAGGGATCCTGACTGTGACATCCTCAAGCAAGACGGGAGCTGGCGGGGTAGGTGGCACAAGCGGGAGGGTGGCCCGGGCAGAACGGAGTCATTGTGCCCATCGTACGTCCCTGCGGCTTGACGGGTTCCGGGCCCAGCGGAGAAGCGGTGGCTGCAGGAGCGGAGAAGTGGTGGCTGCAGGGGGAGTTTCAACACAGACCAGTGAATAACCATCGAAGCTCCGGCTGCGATGAGCTTCCTCACGGAAAGGATGCAAAGCAAGAAAAGCAGAGGCTCACTGAGCAGGAAGGCTGTGGAGGGGTGGAGGTGGAGGCGGACCCCGGACTCTTCAAGCCTCTGGTAGATTATAGGATCGCTGGGGTTGCCATCAACCCCAGCCTTTCTGATGCCCTGGCTGACTTTGGAGAACCCAGGTGTAGACTCCACTGCCAAGTTCCTGGGCTCACTCGTGGAGGTTGGGGACCCCACATGATCCTCATTCCCCACCCTTAGAGAGCTCTGGACTCTGTGGACGGAGGAGGCTGCGGTCCTGTGTTCCACAATGACATTCTTTATTCTTTTGTTAGATTTTTTTTTATTTATTTATTTGACAGAATGAGAGAGAGAGAGAGAGAGAATAAGCAGGGGGAGTAGCCGAGGCAGAGGGAGAAGCAGGCTCCCCGCCGAGCAGGGAGCCCGATCTGGGGCTCGATCCCAGGACCCTGAGATCATGACCTGAGCTGAAGGCAGACGCCCAACCAACTGAGCCCCCCAGGCCCCTCCCCGAAGGATTTTAAAGGAAAGATCAGCCTAAGGACTCACATTAGCCTTAGCTCTGAGTCGCAAAATGAGGGATTTCTGGGAATAGAGGATAAAATCTGAATTTGCATCATTGCCTAGGTCAAGTTTGCCTGAGGGCAACGTGGAGGGGAGCACCGGTTACACAGAATGCTGCGGAATCACCCTTCCCTGGGGCTGGGCAGCCAGTGAGCTGTCAATTCTGTTCCCTCTCTTTAAACAACAACAACAACAACAACAACAACAACAACAAAACAGGCTGTAGAAAACGTAAGAGGGTTGGGGCCCTGGTGGAGGGCGGCGATCCCGGGCAGTCGTGGTACCTCATCCTCAGGGAGCCTGGAGTCCGATCCATCTTGGCTGGAAATACGAGTTCAAGGCCCAGGCGAAACCCTATGGACAAGCGGTCAAATGAGTTAAGTACCTACAAGCAATCCGGGCCTGGCTTTAAGCTTCTGGAAACTGTGATCTCCAGCCTGGCAGGGTCACTACACTCAGATGCTCACCAGGAAGAGGCCGGACATCGCCACCACAAGGTGGGCATCCCTTGGGGCAGAGGAGGGGACAGGCCCTCCTCAGGGTAGGGGGGGCTTTGGGGACCTGGAGTTGGGAGAGCTCTGCTTCAATCATGCCTGAACCCCAAAACTCAAGGAGCGTGGAGCAGAGGGATGGAGCTCAGGTCACTTGCTTACAGAACCTTCTAGAGCAGTGAGACTAACCCCCCTCTTAGCAGCCGACCATGTCCTGGAGACTTAGGAGCTCTCAGGGCTGAGTGGGCCCTGGCCGGAGGGCCTGAGGGAGGGGGGTACCTACCTCGGTCTCCCCACAAAAGCGCACCTGCTGCTGCCAGGTCCACATGTCTTTCCCAACACAGGGCTCTTTGTTCTCGCTACAGATTGTTCTATTCCGGTTTCCCCGAAAACAGTGTGCTAAGGGAGCCTGAAGGAGGTTTCGCTCATAAATCCTCTTGCAAAGGAAATCCTTGTATCCCCGTGATATTTTTTTGTTATGGTCTTTTCCTTCACAAAGTCCTTGTTATTGAAAGCGCTTAAAAGCATCACATTGAACAAAAATCACATTGGCTGCCCTAACGCCTCAGCGAAGCTCGATCTTAAGGTGACCTTTCACTTCTCTTCCGCCGACCTCCCCTCCTCCCTTCTTAGCCGTTTGTCTCAGGAGCCTGGTGCCACCAGAAGACAGGACAGCAAGGATGCAACTCCTGCCCAAACCGGCTAAATCCCGCACGACCCTCCAAAGCGCCCAGCCCCTTCCTCCAGGCAGCCCTCCGGGCTGGCTTGCAGTGTTCGCAGGCCAGAGGCCACTGCAGCCTCTTCCCTGCAAAGCAATAGTCAGCCTTAAAAAGGAAGGAAATTCTGACACTTGTTACAGCACGGATGAATCTTGGAGGCCTCATGCTAAGAAAAATAAGCCAATCACAAAGACAAATAGTGTATTATTCCACTTATGCGAGACAGCTCGAGTCAGATTCAGAGTCGGAAAGAATGGTGGTGGCCAAGGCCTGGGAGGTGGGAGGGGAGGGGGAGCTAGTGGTGAAGGGGGTCAGAGTTTCAGGTTTGCAAGATGAGAAAGTTCTGGAGACACCCAGTGGTGATGGCCTCTCGACAATATAAGTGCCCTTAATACCCCTGAATTGTAAACTTAAAAATAATAAAAATGAGGGGATGAGGGATTCCTGGGTGGCTCAGTGGTTTAGCGCCTGCCTTTGGCCCAGAACGTGATCCTGGAGTCCAGGGATCGAGTCCCGCATCAGGATCCCTGCATGGAGCCTGCTTCTCCCTCTGCCTATGTCTCTGCTTCTCTCTCTTTCTGCATCTCTCATGAATAAATAAATAAAATCTTTAAAAAATAATAATAATAATAATAAATATAAATTAAAAAAAAAACTCTTTGCTGTATTATTCTGGCCCCAAAGCACAGGGGTCAGTTTTCTATAACATTGTCTCTTTGTGCACCTGGTCCTGCTCCAAGGCTGCTGCCAAAAAAGCCTGCCCACCCCCACCCCCACACACCTCGGGTACAAGGGAGAAGGTCTGTGCCAGCAACCCCCCTCCCCATCCTGGAACCCACCAGAATAAGGCTGCCCTGGGCCGTTCCCAAAGGAAGCACTAGTCCACTGTCAATATAAAGCACCTCTGAAAAGCCCCTAATACTCCTAAAAATGGTCCTACTTCCAAACCTTTACACGGACTCTTCACACCCAGAGAAGGAGACTTTTCCATAAAACAAAGGGTTATTTAAAGGAACAGAAGAGGGGCACCTGGGTGGCTTGGTCAGTGAAGCATCTCCTTTGGCTCAGGTCGTGATCTCAGGGTCCTGGGATCGAACCCCACGTCGGGGTCCTGCTTCTCCCTCTCATTTTACCCCTCCTCCCTGCTTATGCTACCTAACACTCTCTCTCTAACAAATAAATAAAAAATCTTTATAAATAAATAAGTAAAGGAAGGAAGGAAGGAAGGAAGGAAGGAAGGAAGGAAGGAAGGAAGGAAGGAAGGAAATGGAAGAGGCAAGCTCTGGGATGGGAAGACCTGGATTCAGCCCCTACGTGACCTGAGACAACGTAGGTCACGCCTGTGAGCCTGTCTCCTAGGCTGTGTATGAAGGTGACAAGAGTAGCAGCACAGGACCATTGAGAAGGTGACGGTGAGGACCAGGGAGGGATATTTATGGAAATCACAGAGCACATAGGAGGCTCTCGATACATGACAGTTACTCTTTTTTTTTTTTAAGATTTTATTTATTTATTCATGAGAGACACAGAGAGAGGCAGAGACACAGGCAGAGGGAGAAGCAGGCTCCCTGCGGGGAGCCCAATGTGGGACTCGACCCCAGGACCCCAGGATCACGACCTGAGCCGAAGGCAGATGCTCAACTGTGGAGCCACCCAGGCGTCCCACAGTTACTCTTTTTATTCTGTATTTTGTCTTCAGATCCACCTTCAGAGGGTGATGTGAAACTGCACTTCTTGGGCCGGGTGGTTTGCCACAGGCACTGGCCGAAACAGGGGGCCCTTCCCAGCCTTTGTACAACGGGAGTCCTCTAAAACTGGGGCCTCTGCCATCAGAGAAAGCTCAGCAGGCAGGCATGGCCCAGCTCGCCTGCCCGTGCACGTGCTCTTTCCCCTTAGACACGAGTCAACGGACCTCTCATCGGGGTGCTCCTCTCCTGGCAGTTCGGGGCGACTGTCTCACTCGTCTGCAGATGAAGAGGATCAGATCCCCAGGCCATCAACTGTGGTTCCTGTGGCCACCAACCCACCTGCTCGACCTGTGGCTGAGGCCGGCAGGCTGGATCCAGAGTCAGGGTTTCCCACCATGGTTCCCTAGGATCCTGCTTTGGGACAAGGGCACAGAGATTACCAGCACAAAGATAACAGACAGGAAAACCTTATTTCTAAAATGAGGAAAATGGATTAAAGACACTGCAAATGTGAAAGACTTTGCATCTGCCTCCAAAACTTTACATTTATCCATCCAACCATCCATCCATCCATCCATCCATCCCTTCCAGTACCAGGCACCCTCGTCTTGAGTGGCTATAATGAGCACGTCGGGGATACCAGGCACAGGGAGTCAGAGGTGGAGAGGAGGAGTCCTCACTGTGCAGTGGGTCATGGACCATTCAGAGAGATGGACAAGCAGAGATGATGAGAGGCAGCGTGATACTGTGGAGCAAGCGGGGTGGGGTGGGGGGAGCCCGGGAGAGGTGGTGGGGATGAGGGAGAGGACAAGGGGCACTCACTGAGAGTCCTGTATGCACACTGGGTGATGTGTCACGTCCACATGAATGGGAGCCTACGGGGCAGGGAGGAGCCAGGCAGAGGGAACAGAATGTGCAAGGCCCAGCGATCAGAGATCACAGCAGATCCCCAGGCTGGGGAGGCTGGGGGCAGCCACCAGGGAAAGGCTGGACTCAGGGCTTCGTTGAGCATCCACAAGAGGCCTATGGATTCCTTTCAGAATACTGTGGGGTGTTTTGTTTCTTTTTTTTGTCTTGGGAATTTTTTTTTTTTTTAAGATTTTATTCTTACACAATCTCTACACCCAAAGTGGGGCTCAAGCTCACAACCCTGAGGTCAGGAGTCCCACACTTCACTGACTGAGTCCCCAGGTGCCCCCAGAAAATGTTTTTAAGTACATAAAATAGAATACGATACAATGAAAAGATAAAACACATAAGTTGACAAAGGAAAATATTTACATTGGAATCCAGCAATCAAAATATTTTTAAAATGGTAATAGATGTGCTTCTTTATTGACTCATTAAGTAACAAGATCTAGCAAAGAGGTGACCAGTACCATAGTTTCCAGACAGCGATAATAGTTAATAGTTAACTATTGCAGCATATCTGTAACAACCGTAATATAATATGAAAATGTCTGTGGTTTCCATCGGCGTCAAACTATCTGTACTACTAAACCGCTGTGGTTTGTTGTTCATCATTAAAGGGAATGCTCCATTTCAGTTAGAAGTCAGTAGAAAATTAAAAAAAAAAAAAAAGAAGTTAGTAGAAAATGTCCAAGAGTCCCCTTGTTGGAGCTTGTGGATTCCAAGGGTACAAACACCTGGCCCAGCTCATTCACTCCTCCTGCCCCACCTCCTCCGGCCCCTCTCGAGACACATTAGCTGGTGTTCACTGTCCTTCTCTCTCTCAGAACATGAGCTCCTGGCGGGCAGGAGTTCGCCTTTTCACCTCTGACTGTCCAGAGCCTGTCAGAGGCAAGTGTCTGTATATAGCAAGGCGCCCTGGAAATGTTTGTTGAATGAATGACTGAGTCATGTCACACTAAGAACTTCATGCTTTGGAAAGGGATTTGAGGGTGAGGTTGGAGTGGCAGGATGAGATTTTTCTGCAGTACTACCTCTCTGCTCCATCTGTTCTGGCCCAGATGAGGGGTTGATTTGGATGAAAGAGTGACTCCGGCGCTTCCAAAGTTTGTGTGGGACCTGCCATTCCCATCCATTCATGGGATTCCTTTGAATCCCTTACCATCCATTCATTCCACCAATATTCCCAGAGAACGAGCCAGATGACAGGCATTGCAGCAGCATCTCTGGCTCACACACAGGTGCAGGGAGGTCGTCCCCTTGAGCCTGGAGTGTGACCCATGAGCAATGTTTCACATCTAAGAAGTCACTTGTTCCTTCTGGCATTGATGACCACCCCATGAGAACGTGCCCCTCGAAAAGAACTGCCTCCACTCGTCCCCAGAAGAGAAGAGAAGCACAAGAAGCAGTGCCTGGTGCAGAGCTCCAATTCCTACTTCATGGACACGAAGTGCTCAGGATGCTACAAAATCACCGCCGTCCTTGGCCATGCACAAGGGATAGTTTTGTGTGTTGGCTGCTCCATTGCCCTTTGCCAGGCTGTTGGAGGAAAAGCAAGGCTTATAGAAGGATGCTCCTTCAGACAGAAGCAGTATTTAATATGCCCTGGATCAAAATGAGTGGGAAACTATCCCAATAAACAAATTTTGGATTAATAATAATAATAATAATAATAAAGGTAATTACTTGTTAACTACTCAGATACATATGTACTGTGCGCTATGAATGCTCTGGACAGCTGAATATGGCCCCTCCTTAAAAGACGGTATATAAGCTTATAGGGAAGACAAGACATCACCTAATAACTAACCTAGAAGGTAAAGATGGGGAGTCCTTTAGGCCACGTACAGATTACAGGAGATGCCTCAAAGGGGATCAGGGCCAGCTATAGAAAAGAAAGCAATGGATGGATTTGGGAAAACATCTCTAAGAAAGTGGTCTTTGAGCTTAGCCCAAGAAGTTGGGCAGGATTTGAATAATATTAATTTTAAATGGTTTATTCCTTGCCAGGAGAGTGATTCCAGATTGGAATTCTTTATCCTACTGCTTGACATTTCCTTATTAAAAATCCAGCTCACGCTATCAGATATTGTGAATAGACCTCCCTTATTTGAATTTTATCCCATGTGCTTTCAGCATTTGGTGAACACAGTCATGACCCCTTACATAATTTGAAATTTATTCTTGTAAGGGTGGCAGTGTGAAGCTTTCAAACTGTTCTATAACCCTTATAATAAGCAAAAGATAAAGGTACTTTACTTTGCTTGCAGAATTCGTGCAACTCCTACTTGCACTTTTAACAACACTGAAGAAAACCATGGTCCTGGGGACAAAACCAGGCAGATGCTAAGACCTACTATGGAAAAACAAAACTACATTGAGAATTAAAAGTAGAAGGAGATCTCTAATAGCCAGGAACTTAGTTTCATGCCAAAGAGATACTACAAAATATGAGATGTAACAGTAATACATCATCGTTTTGAAGCTCAAAACCAGAAAAGAATGGACTTTGAAAATGTATTCCAACAGTGTTTGCAAAACTTGAGGAATTTATAGGGAAATATTTTTTTTTAGTTCTCCCAGAACTTGTTCGTGAGCCCCAATTTGAGAAAACGTTGACTTAGGAAACATAAAGGCTTTTTCTGAAAATATCAAACGTAAATTATCCTGGTGAGTTTCATCTTTAGTAAGTGCTAATTTTAAAAACATCACTAAAACAAAACTACAAAATTAAAATCTTGCAGATGTGTAGGCATCTTTGATTCCCAGTTGGAGAAACTCTCTATTTTAGAAAATTATAATTAAAACAAGGAGGATCTTTAATTGCCTGAGAAATAGTAGTTCCTATTGTCTTAAATGATGTGATATCCCCCCTAAAAATTAATCTTTAATTATAAATGGCAATACCTTATGGTAGAGACAGAATAGTAGAATCAAAGAAGCCTAGTTTTACTTAGTAGTTTATAATTTATATCCCACCTAACCTACTACTTCTTTAAAGAACCTAAATTTGGCTAAGACAATTAAAAATTCTGCAAAACAAGAGTGTTGCAAAAATTTTTATTGATTTTATTGATTTATCTCTTTCCCACAGAGCATGTACAACTTTAAAATTTTGAAGATTACATTAAAACATTGGTTTATGCCGCCATTTTTAATATCAAAGGCATAGTAAGTAAACTCTGTGCTTAAGTGAGCACTAATGTGCATTTTGTCCACGAGGCTAAATGAAAAATTACTATTAACCTACTTACCACCCTTGTGGAAAGTTAGATGGGCGTGGATGGGAAATAATATTAATTTTTCCCAGTCTGTTTTGCAGGTATGACTAGTGATCTGTTTCTGTCTGCCATCCCCACCGACTGGATGCTTGAGGAAGGTTTGGAAGGCATGGCCATATTCTATTCCTTTCTGGAAGCTTCTATTCATATTCTATTCCTTTAGAATTCATATTCTTTTCCTTTCTGGAAGCAAATCCCTAGTGCATTGGGTTCTTCAAAGACCATTTTGCCACGAGCACCTGATGCAAGGCTTTGACCACGCGGCCTCCCCTTGACCAACACGACCTTTGCTCTGTGCTGGCTACATTCTTGAGAGCTCTGGTTGGCACTCCCTTGGCATTGCCTTCCTTGTTCTTAGACCTAGATTCAGCACAGCCCTCAGCTCTAATCCCTTGATATTTGTTTATTTGGTTTTGTATTCCTTGCAGCTGCCTCACATTAGAATTTCTGACCCCCTGCTCCTGTACATGGACCTCTGCCTGGTGCCCAGAGATTCTAGAACTTTGCATTTGCTCATTAATGTTTGTGGACTAAACCGAGTGGGGTGGTAAGGAGAGGACTCGGACCTCAGACGGGGTATGTGTGCAACGTCCAGAAGGGTCTTTGTAGATCAACCTAAAGGAAAAAAAGGACAGCTGCTTCCTCGAAACAAGGTTGCGATTGATGGATTTTCTGGTTAATTTTTTTAATTTTCTGGGCTTGTTTCATTAAAGTCATTAGAACAAAGATGATGGCCTGAAAAAAGTGTGGAGGAAGTGGTCCTGATTTTACTGAAGCTGAAAGATAACTGCGGAACTAGTCGCCGGCCAGACCCCAGCCCTATCACCCAAGTGGTGGGTTCTCTCCCTCCTCAGCACCGTTTCCCAAATAACCAAACAGTATTTGACAGCAAGCAGGTAATTTAATCAGAGGCCAGAGACGAAGAAGGGGAGCTCATGCTCTCAAGTCACCTGCTCCCCAAAAGTTCTCATGGTTGGGGTTTAATGAGGTTAGGGTAATTAAGGGGCTGGTATGCAAGCTGATGCAAACTGATGCAGGAGGTTTGGGGGGGGAGGGAGGAGGCTCCTGAGAATCAGAGTGCTGCCCCTTTTCTTCCTTTAAATGGGCACAGTGAGATCTGCTGCTGCCCTGGTAGGTGTGTTTTTTGTTATTACAATTAAAGTTAATGATCCCAAGGTCCTGTGAAGGGTTCGCACTGCATCTGAACTGGATTAAACTGTCGAAAACTGGGTTATTAGGGCTTGTTTGGAGCTTGTTAGCAAGTCCCTGGTGACTTCCCTTGCTCCTGCCCCAGGAGTCCGGAGGGCGCACTTGTCTTGGATGTCTCACAGGTTGCTTCAGCCCTGGATTGCCGTACACTGTGTGCCCTGATGGCCACTGTAAGTACCAGGGCTGATTAATTCACCCTCCCATTCATTCGTTCACCCATTCTTTCACCAAATTGAGCCATGCACCTGATACTGCACTGGTCCCCGGGGCAACATGGTGCAGCTGCCACAGCCTAGTGGGACCGTGTAAGGAGGAGGAAAGGGCAGGTGCAGCTGTCCCACAGACAGCAGCTCCTAACCCAGAACAGCAGGTCGGAAATGAGCTTCTTGGAAAAGAAAATATCCCCATTATAGGGAGGAGCAAGAGCAGCGAGTGGGGAGGGCATCCTGGCTGAGGAACCAGCAGGTGCACAGGCTGGGAGGCTAGGGGCCCCAGGGTGTGTCAGTGACTCTCTGGTGGGATCATCTCGGGCCCAGCCCAAGAATCTCCACAATCGTGAACATGCCACAGAAATGAAGCAGCCACCGTGCTGTGTGGGTCGAATCATATGTCCACCCGTGGGGACCTCCAGGCACAGTCACCGGGGCAGCTCTAGGTCCGGTCACCATTTGCTGCGGGACAGATATTGTTGATTGTCGTAGATCCTCAGCCTCAGCAAACCAACACCCCCAGTCACCCTGTGACTTCGTAGAGTCCCCCTCCAGGACCAAAAGATCTCCAATTCCATCCATGTTTTCATAAAAACCAAACCCATCAGACAGACTCCAACCACCTTCTGGAAAAGTGGGTCAGGAGGCTCTCCGAAGGGAGAGTTTGCAGGTTTAGACTGAAACATAAGCAAATTTTGGAGTCTCTGCACTCAGGGACAAAATATGTGGAGTCTGCACTCATGGGGTGTCAACTGCCTGCCTCACACAAGCGGTCCAAGGTTCTTTACAAGTTACTTCTGTTAAAGGGGAACCAGAACGGAACCCCAGTGGGGTGCCTCTTAGATGACCTGCGTGTCCCCCCTGGCTATGGCTCACGGTGTGCTTTCCTGTTGGGATCCCTACACAGGCCTTGGACGTCTGGCCCCATGCCAAGCTGATGGATTTCAAACTTCCAGCAATGATAGAAATGTCACTTAAAATAATCCATCATCTATTAAGCTAGCACAATCTTTTTTCTTTCTTTCTTTCTTTCTTTCTTTCTTTCTTTCTTTCTTTCTTTCTTTCTTTCTTCTTTCTTTCTTCTTTCTTTCTTTTCTTTCTTTCTTTCTTCTTCTTTCTTCCTTCCTTTTTTAAAAATAGAATAAAGCACAATGCTGGCAGGACTTTAAGGAAATGAGTACATGCATACCCAGCTGGTGGCTCCTTACACTGCTTCTTCTCTTCCTTGAGAAAAACTGGACAATATGTAACAAGAGCTACAGAACTGTTTGACTCAGTAATTCCCTTTTGGGGAATATGCTACAAGAAAATAATGCCTAAGAAAGAAATCCTAATATGTACACATACATACACAGCAGTTGCAATTTAATATGGTGTAAAACTGGAAACGGGCCAGCCACACAGAAAAGGGGAAATGACTGGGCAAATTATACAGTGATATGAAATACTCCGTGGCCATTCACAACAAGTACGTGGATCACGTCAATGCACTCAGGTCTGAGTATCTCAGCAACGACAGAATGTAAAAGCGCCCTGTACATGCTGAGTGCGACTATATTCTTTAAAGTATGTCAGTATTCTACGAACATCAGAAGAAAACCTAAAAGGAAAAAGGTAATTTAAATGTTTATTGGGTTCTTTCTTTGTATAGCTACTCAAGTTCATCATTTAAAAAACACATTTTTTAAAAAGATTTTATCTATTTATGTACGTATGTATGTATGTATGTATGTATTTATTTATTTATTTATTTATTTATTTATTTATTTATTTGAGAGAGAGAGAGAGCGCACGCTGGGGGAGAGGCAGAGGGAAAGGGAGAAGCAGACTCTCCACTGGGCAGGGAGCCTGCTGCAGAGCTGGGATCATGACCTGAGCTGAGGGCAGATGCTTAACTGACTGAGCCACCCCGGCGCCCCTAAAAATCGCATTTTAAAAAAGCAGATGGGAATGTGTCTCTTTAGAAGGAAAACAACCCAAACCTGGGAGCAAGGCAGCCCTGTAGCCCTGGCCGGTGACAGCACTGAGAGGTCATCGAGCTGACATCGGCAATGCTGCTTGGTCCCTGACCTGCACGTTGTGCTTGCACACCTGCCTCGGATGGGATACACACAGCTCTTTGCTCTGGGCACAGGCCCAAGGCCACGGAAGCCCCAGATCTCATTTCTGTTCCACATAGCGCTGGCGGAGATTAAGCAGGGGGAGGCAGAAAATGTCCAGTTTGATTTAGAATGCCACGATGTCCTCCTGTCATCCCAGACCACCCGTCTGGCTGGGGTGGCATTTGCTGCGCTGGAATGTAAAGAAGTCACATGCAAGGAAGCGAATGAGCAACAAGCCAATATTTAGGATATTTAGGGTCTAATAACTAAGAAGCATATGGGCTCCACTCCTGGTGCAAACTGGGACTTTCAGGAAATAGTCGCCATCAATTCTCTTTTTTTCATTCTATTACTATTAAATTCCAATCCAAAGACTACTTTTGTGGTAACAGCTTTATTAAGATATAATTCATATACCATACAATTCCCCCATTTAAAATATAGAGTCTAGTAGTTTCTAATATATTCAGAGCTGTGAAATTATTACCACAATCAATCTTAAAACATCTTTATCACCCCAAAAAGAAACCTCATTCTCTTTAGCCATCCCTCCCTAATATCACCCCTAGAAGTAGACAACCACTAATCTACTTTCTATCTCTACAAATTGCCTGTCCTGAATATTTCCTGTAAGTGGATTCATATGATATGTGGTCATTTATTTGTATCTGGCTTCTTTCACTTAGCATAATGTTTTCAAGGTTTGTCCATGTTCTAGCAGGCAACAGTACTTCATTTCCTTTTTATGGCCAAATAATATTTTATTGTGTGAATAGATCACCTTTTACTTGTCCATTCATCAGTTGATGAGCATTTGGGTATTCTACTTTTTGGCTATTATTAATAATGCTGCTATGAACATTCTTGTGCAAGTTTTTTTATGGACACGTGTTTTCATTTCCCTTGGGTATATCCCAGGAAGTGGAATTTCTGGATCATATGGTGACTCTACATGTAACCTTCCGAGGAACTACTAGACTGTTTTCCAAAGTTGGCCGCTCCCTTTTACATTCTCAGCGGTGCGCGAGGCTTCTAACTACTCCAAAACTTGCCATTATCTATCGTTTATGGTCTAGTCACTCTAGTGAGTGTGAAATGGTATCCCATTGTGATTTTGATTTGCATTTCCCTGGTGGTGAATGATGTTGAGTATCTTTTCATGTGCTCATTAGCCATTCATAAGTCCTCTTTGGAGAAATGTCTGTTCACTTCTAATCTTTTGCCCATTTTTAAGTCAGGCTGTCTTTTTATTTAATGAGCTGAAAGAGCTCTTTATATATTCTAGATGCAAGTCCTTTATCAGATATGGGATTGGCAAATATTTTTCTCCCATTCGGTGGGCTGTCTTTTCACTCTCCTGATGGTGTTCTTCAAAGCACAAAATTTTAAATTTGATGAAAATCCACTTTATCTATTCCTTAGTTGCTTGAGTGCCAAAGACTCTTGAGTGTGGTTGAACAGAGGCATTCATTCTGTCCTGAAGTTTCTGAGGAAATTTAATTTCATTTAAAATTTCTGGACTCATCATATTATACATCCCGGTTCTGCATTCAGAAAGTTATAAACTCTATGAATATACTCCAGCATGATTCACTAGAATTCCAATTTACAATGCTCTGATTGGGGACCAGGCCACGTTGAGTGACGAAAAGTATATCCCTCCCTGGGAAGTCCCTGAGCTGACCTCCATCACTGCTTCTCTAAGTAACTTTCCAGAATCTCCACAAGGACCAGAAGATATTGCAGTTCCCAAAATAAAACATGTATACTATTTGTTCCTGCAATTCTATATCTGGAAATCGATTCTGAAGACATCCTTACACAAGGGTAGCTGCTCAAGCATGTCCATTGCAGAATTACTTTGTAAAAGGGAAAACATTAAGCCTCATCTAAATCTCCATCCATAAAGGACTGACTAAATAAATTTTTAGTGTGGGAATCTCTGAAGCAGTTTAAAAAAAAAAAAAAAAAAACAGACCTTTAAGTCTCGGCTTAGAAAAAATACCCACAATATATAGTTTACCAAAAAAGCAGGTAGAAATACTACTTTATTTTTGTAAAAAAAAAAAAAAATTATTGGGCATTGTTGAAGATTAAGAGGATAATTGCATTGTGCAAAGGAAATACGGCTTTCGTGGTCTCTGTTTTCATAATTGATCAAACCTTCATCAGGTAACCCATGCCTCCAGCTGAGGGAGCAGAATTTAAATCATCTAGTTAACATTTCACTTTCCCCCAGTTTGGGTGGCCTTTTAATTTCAGCAGTGTCTATCCAGTATATAAGTCAACTCAAGGGGGATCCCTGGGTGGCTCAGCAGTTTGGCACCTGCCTTCAGCTCAGGACGTGATCCTGGAGTCCCGGGATCGAGTCCCACATCAGGCTCCCTGCATGGAGCCTGCTTCTCCCTCTACCTGTGTCTCTCCCTCTCTCTCTCTCTCTCTCTCATGAATAAATAAATAAAATCTTAAAAAAAAAAAAAAGTCAACTCAAGGGTCAAGTTCCAGAAGAGACATTCCTCCCAGCCCTTTCTTCCTGCCTATGTTGGCTCCTGGGTGCATGGGAAAGGTTACGTCCTCCTGACCTTGGGGCTGAGGTCCACCATGGAGGTCCCCTTCTTCATTTCTGCTACAGGGTAGATGTTTCCATCCTTGGGGTGTATGGGTGCTCTTCCTGGAGTGAGGGCAGTCTGCACCTCCCTCCATACACCCCCTGGCTTCGGGACTTGGCACACCAAGGATGCCTGGGCTCTCCTCTAGGTATGATCGGGGCCTGGAAGCCCTTTCTTGCTGTCTCACTTCGCCTTTTGCCAGGGTTCTGGATGTACTTCCAGGTCTGATTGTGATCTCAGGGAGTGTGTGGCAGGAGAGCCCCTCACATCTCCCATGCTGACTGGATCCCCTGCCTTGGGAATCATGGGATCTCCTGGCTTTCTTCCACTCCCCTTGCAGGAGCCAGGAGCAGGGCCTGGACTTCCTCCGCAAGCCCTCTCTCACCTGCCATGCACTGTTACCACTATGATAGTTCATTGCCCGCAAGGGCTGGTTTCTTCCCTGGGCTGCAAAGGGCCTTCTGCATTCACCCCTCAGCCCTCCTCTCCTGCCTTTCAGCAGGGGTGGGAACCCAAACACACCTACCAATGTCTCCTGCCACTTCTCCTGCAAGCTTCAGGAGGGCTGGTCGTCCTCCTCATGCATTCTCCAAGGTATCTCATCTGCATGTGGCAGGTGCTCAGCAAGTATCACTTTAATAAATACAAAAAACTTCCCAGTGAGGGTGTTGAGGAGGGGGCCAGATGGACACTTCCCTTCTTTTCCTTTCTGGTTCTGACTTTCTCCTGGCCACGGGCAGCTCTCAGCTTCCCCAACCCTGGAGCCCTGGTGTGAACAGAAACAGAGAAGAGGGAGCCCCCCACGAAATGTTACTCCTATTGTATTAGTGTGCAAATGTGATGATGACTATGAGTTTGCTTGTATGTGCAAAGAAAATGTTCAAAAGGACGCCCCAGAGAAGTTATCCTTGTGGTATGTGAATTTCAGGAGGAGCGTGGGGGAAAGACATAATTTCCTTTATACTGTTCACTATTAGAACATTTTAAATGAGCAGGTTTACTTTTTATCATTTTGGAGGCTGTTGGTTCAGGGAAGCTGCAGCTGGGCTAGCTAGAAACAGGGCATCCTGTGCAGTTGGCTGGGGGGTACATATTTGGCTTTCTCTGGTTGACCCTAAGTCAGAAGCAGAGACAAAAATCAGGGAAATTGTCAGTTATTAATCAAATCCTGGCTGTATGGGGCTGATGGCAGGGGTTATTGTTTGGCTTCCTGGACCAGGGCTAGAGACAGATGCCTAATTGTTGGAGAGCAGGCTGGCTTCTTGGGCTGGTTACCATAGATAATGGGTTGGCTTCCTGGGCTGGTTACCATAGATAATGGGTGAGTTTCCTGGACTGGTTACTGTAGATAATGGGTTGGCTTCCTGGGCTGGTTGCTGCAGATTGTGGCTCTGAGTTCTATTTTTATATACCGCCTGGCTGTTGTCCATTTGTGTATTCAATCTCTCAGGCTTGACATAGAAAATTATGATATTTGTACAACACACTAGGGCAAGAAAAGGTATCTGCTCAGTTTGGAGGCTTCACGTCCTGCCTGTCACCCCTAGGGCTGGTGGGAGTGTACATCGTCGTCGGTGCATCTCACCCAGGCACAGCTCTCCTTAACCCCCCTCAGCCTCAGCTTATAGACACATGGAGATCCTCATTCTCTCTTGCAGGGCATTGTAGGGATTAGATGGAATAATGTATGTAAGGCGCCTGTTACAAACAAGGTATTAAATGATGGGAGTCCACTGTCTGTTGGGCGTGTGGCTACTACCACCTTCAGTGTAATTCATGCTATAATTGATCCTCAATGTGAAAAAGAATTATCACACAGACTGTCGGCAGTTCACACAGTATGAATCAACTGGACCTTAGAATTTGCAGAACAGGAGTCCAAAGACAGAGACCATGTGCTCAATTTGGCTTTCTCAGTGTTTCTCTAAAATCGAGACAACATTTAAAATTGCAGAGAATCAGGGGCCCCTGGGTGGCTCAGTCAGTTAAGTGTCTGCCTTCGGCTCAGGTCATGATCCTAGGGTCCTGGAATCAGCCCCGCATCAGGTTCCCTGCTCAGCATAGAGCCTGCTTCTCTCTCTCCCTCTGCTTGTGCTCTCTCTCTCTCTGTGTGTGTGTGTCAAATAAATAAAATCTTAAAAAAATAAAATTGCAGAGAATCCACATTAAAAAAATTTTTTTCTGGCTTCTGTTGGAGATCCAGAAGGCTTCCTGATAGCCGCGGGCCACACTGCCCCATGGCTGCCATCAGCGGTGCTTCGATATACACGGACAGCTTCTCATACCTTTCACCACTTCCCCTCGTCTGGTCCAAATCCTTCCACCACATCTACCGGGCTCTTATTTCAACTAGAAAAGCTTTAACACATCATTTTACTTGAGTCTCATAAATGAATGCCTTCTTATTCCTGTTTTATATGGCCAATAGCTTCATTTTCTATTAAAGTAACTGTAAATAACAAGCATTTTAAAGTATATGTTGTCCCACTTTTTGATCCCTCTTTAATGATATTTTGGCCCTGGAGAGCCTAAGGTATGTTCTGCTGGTAGAGCAGCCACTCTGTTGGTAGTGCCCGTTAGGACTGAAGGTCAGGTCCTAGCCTGGTTGCCTCTCGGCGAGCAAGGAAGGAGAAGGGATGAGCCTCAGGGCAGAGAGTCACAAGCCCCACAGACGTGTGGTTAGCTATATTTATTTGTAGGTGTAAAGACCATTTCTACATGTTTTAAATGAGAGTGAAGTGTATCTGTATTGGTTTTTCTTATACCTGGCCCATTTTACTCCTTCGCGCTACCTGCCTGACCCCTATGGGCATCTGAGTTTGTCATCTCGCTGTCAAAGATTGTGTGGGCTTGACTCAGAGGCAGATGCCAGCCGAGGACGGTTTAGAGGGATGTGTGTGAGCCTACAGCCACTGCTGATTTGTGCAAATCCCTGGACAAGGGGAGATAAGGGAGGAGTAACTTGCTGAGTGGGGCGGAAGCCTTCACACCAGACAAGGTCAGCGTTGGTAGTCAGTCATTTAATGGAAACAGTCCCAAAGTGGAGAATCATGAGAAATGATACACACTCATCTTAGTCAGTCAGATCATTTCACTTTCAAAACATAAATACACATTCATCCACTCACCTTGGGACGTCAGGCCAGGTTGTTGAGAAGACTGTGGTCTGCTGACCAGAGCAACTCTTTGACTTTCGTGCAGAAACCACGCCGGAACGTGGTACCCAGCAAGTCTGCTCCTTGTTTTCCTTAAAGTGAATACTTAAGGCACTTGAGCATTTCAGGCGCAGAAGACGTCGAGAGTCTTATGGCTTTCCCCTAATCTCCTTTAGTTGTTTCACCAACACCTAATACAGGAGCAGTCTGGAGGTACCTTTATCAATTTTTTCCAAAGCATTCAAACTAGTTTTCATCGAAACAAACTTTATTCCCACTCATATTTAATCAGTTTCTGTGAGATATAGATAAATCAAAACCAAAGAGGGGTGTTGGGGTGGTTCAGTCTGTTAAGCATCTGCCTTCGGCTCAGGTCATGATCCCAGGGTCTTGGGATTGAGCCCCACGTCCAACTCCCTGCTCAGCGGGGAGTCTGCTTCCCCCTCTCCCTCTGTCTGCTGCTCCTCCTGCTTATGCTCTCTCTCTCTGTGTCAAATAAATAAATAAATTCTTTTTTTTTAAGTATGGTAAAATAAATCAAAACCAAAGAGAAAAGACCCAACCAGGTTTAAGAAGAAGCATCGCTAACTCAAGGCAAGTGCAACCCAAGTGGGGAGAGTCCAGCTCCAGGGAGCAGCCCACGGGCTGCACCTGCTGCATGGGGCACCCCCGGGCAGGCCTCCGAGGGGCCAGGGAGGGCAGCAGGGAGAGCTTCGGACTGCCCGTCTGCTTTTAGGGGCGCGGGGCAGAGTAGTGCCGCGGGAAAAGCCTTGTCCTAGCAGTCAGGACACCAGCCCCTGACTTTGGTTCGTCCCCTAACCCTGTGACGAGAAGGAAACCTTTTGGATTCTCTGGTCCACCCCACCCACCGCGCCAATCCAGGGGCTGCCGGAGAATCACACGACGACACGGCCTACTTCCCTGAGGGACAGAAGCAGTCGGAGGCCCCACGCGCTCCCACCGTGGGACCGACCCACCCCTGTGCCAGGTAAGCAATTGTAATTAAGCCCACTCTCTCAAAGTCAAGACGTGGCCTTTCTTCTTTTTTGTAATGGGACAGAAGCCAGTGGCTGAAGATCCCACAGAAAATAGTAAAATTGCTTTGGGGCTTAAAAAGTGAAGCATGAATGTCCTTTTCCCTTCATGTTATCCAGACAGAAATGTGGGTCACAGTTGACCACACTTGGGGCTTTATTATATTTATATGTGGGCAAACTCCTCATTCTTTCATGCAGATCAAACACTGGCTGTCAATTAGCCTTCTCTCTCTCCCTCTCTGTCTCTCTCTCTGTCTGTCTGTCTGTCTCTCTCTCCCCTTCTCTGGTTGCTATGTGCTTTTTCATGGTACAAAGTAATACAGCATCATCTTTTTTTAATGTAGAAACAATAAGTGAAGGGATGAATGAAAACAAAGAAAAATCATCTGTAATCTTACCACAGACCAAGAGCCATTCTCATCACTTCTGGGGGTTCTCTCACAATGATTTTTTATGCCTAGATATACGCATACACGGTTCTCTTACCAAAAAAAAAAAAAAAAGGACAAGAACACATTTTTTTTTTTTTTTGCCACCCTCTTGGTCCTATAACCTGCATGAGTATCTTTCCATGGTTGTGCCAGATACCATCTGCCTGCCTGTGGTGGGTTGAATGGCTCCCCTCCCAAAAGATACGTCTGCCTAGAACCTGTGAACATGAGCTTATTTGGAACATGAGCTTATTTGCATATGTGATTAAATTGATGATTTCAATAAGGGTTTGTCCTGGATTAGCTGGTGGGGCCCTGAATCCAGTGACAAGTGTTCTCAGAAGAAGAGAGAAGGAAGGAGAAACACAGAGGAGGAAGGAAGCCCTATGAAGGCAGAAGCATAAATTTGAGTGCCGAGCCTACGAGACAAGGAACACAGAAGATTGCTGGTGGAAGCTGGGAGAGGAGCTTGGATTGGATTCTCCCTCAGAGCCTCCAGAAGCAACCAAGCCTGTGGACACTTTGATTTTAGACATCTGGCCTCCAGAACTTCAAGAGAATAAATGCTCGTGTTTCAAGCCACTGAGTCTGTGGCAATGTATCATGGTGGCCACAGGAAACTATGCTGCTCCTGCAGACACGCACTGTCCACTCTTCTCACCCCTTCCCATCTGGGTCTGCCCTGTATGGACACCACCCACAGCACCCATTACTTTTGCTGCTGTTTTTACCTGAGTCACAGGAGCCTGAGCTGGAGACCAGAGAGAAAGCGCCTCCAGTCTGCAAGGGTCCCTTGGGGTGGCCATGTTCTTGACCAATGCTCATTGCTCCCCTCAGGCTCCCCACAGCAATCTCTGCCTCCAAGTTCTGGTCACCCCTCACTCCACGTCCCTCTGGGGGATGGCCAAGGTTGGTACCAGTTCTGCTTGCTGGGAGTTCCTTCACTGTCCCTGTGGTTCCCGTCTAGCTCATTGTGTGGTTCTGCCGAAAAAAAAAAAAAAATGTATTTATAACTCACAAATTAATTGAACCAATCCTTTATTATTATGCATTTCGATGGTTCTAGTTTTTTTTGCTTTTATTAAAAAAAAAAGTCTCCGTGGGCATCTTTGTAGTCACATCATTTGACACAGACATGATTATTTAAGATAAATTTCTAGACATTTCTTTGAACAAATACTTTTAAATTATTAACAATTTATTTAATATTACTATCTATCTAATATTAGGTATAATTAATCAGTATTTAATATTAATTATTCATTAATGATTTAACTCTAAAGCGTTTGACACACGGCACAAAACTGCTCCTCCTGAAATGTTGTAGCAACTTACACTCCCACCAGGAGCATAGGAGAATACCTATTTCCTAGCTCCAGCTCTAATCAACCTTGTTGGATAAATAAAACCCCAAGATCGAGTGGTCCCAGGTCTGCTACTAAATGCAAAGCTGTGCATTATGAACGTGAGGACAAAAGAAATTAGCTTTCGGAGCGGTGACTAGAGCCTCCTGAAGTGGAAAAGCATCTTAAATAAGAGAAAAACAGAGCCGCCTCTCCTACAGGGTTATCAGGAGCTTGTCTGGAATAGTTTGTAATGAATGGTTTAGGTCAATGAGAGGGTGATTCCAATTAAGGAATTTTAGTCGAGAGGGGAAGGCAGCTGCCGGCTTGAGAAAGTGAATGACCATTATTGTCTGAGATTAAAGCAGCAAACCCTTCAAATAGAGAACGCATTGTTTGGAAGAACTGATTAAGAGCACGTCTGCAAATGGATGTCAGCGTATATAGAGGGGCTGTTCTAACTATAGAGTTTGTGATTTACTCCACGACACTGACCTTATCTTGAGTGAGTTATGATATTTCCTGGGTCTCAGCCATGAGATCTCTCATTGGGCTGACCTCATTGTGATAAAATAATCAGAGTTCAGGTTTGTCATCGCCATCTATCCAGGCGTACCCAGGAAAAATAATAAACAAGTAACTGGGTAACGCTTGGACGTAATCTCACTAGGAGGCCTCTGCGGTGAGACTGGGAATGCAACCAGAGTGAACTAAGAATCCATAATCCATTCCGACATCTCAGAGCCATTCTCTGCTATTTAAAGACCAATTCTACCTAAAATCGAAATATACCTATTGTAAGCTCACTTCGTGTTTCAAGAGGCCTCACAAGACGATCTGGACCATGAGAGGCTGGGCGAGTTCAGAAAAGAGCTGTGATGGAGAGGGTCTGTCTCTGAGCCACCAACATGAGACCTGGGAGGTTGTTTAAAATCCCAATGCAGCAACTTGTTGATCCATGGTTACTCAAGACCTACAGAAATCAAGACATGGGGAAATATGTGGAAAATAAAACTCACCACCCTAAAGACCACCCCCCACCCTCAGGTGTGAGTCTACCTTGAGTTAACATGACCCATGGTTTAAAAAAAAAAAAAAAATGACCCATGGTTCTTCTTGTCCCGTCAAGCCTTCTCCTCTTCAATACCCAAGTCTATGTATCTTCCAACCAACTTCCCTTCCCTCCTTTCCTGCCTCCTTCTTTCCTTTTCCAGAGGTTTTATCCAATAGCCACTCTCCTGGGGAAACTAGAGGAAAGCCCTGCTGGAGCCCAGTTGCCATTTCAGCTGCCACCTGGGTTGGTTCCTGCCATTCATCTTTATTGCCACTCACTTTGTCCCACCTGGATCTGAGTGGTGGCTCATCAGAGCCTGGAAGGGGGCAACAAAAGAGCCACTGATGGTTTGTGGCTGGGACACCAGCACATGTGGGAGGAGTCTCTGGCAATTTTGGTCTGAAGAACATCTGGACTAGAAAAAGAAGGCACTTTTTTCTAAAATATTGGTATTTGAGTAGCAGGAATAAGGGCAAGTGGGGCTTATTACTTATAGCCCAAGAAAATGAAATAATTTCTGCCTCCCCCTACAATCTACTATTATTTACCTCAAAAGGAATAAATTGGCAAGAAGTCAAAGGAACAAGAAGACGCCAAAGATGCCAAAGATAAAGAGCAGCTTCTCCCAGGCCCATCCTGCTGCTTCCACCCGCCTCCCTGAGGGCACCATATATTGGCATCAGGCTCCTGAGAGCAAGGGGCTAGGCAGGTGATACCAGTTTCTAGTTTCTCCTGACCTCGTCCACTCTCAAGAAATAGCATCAAAATGTCACCCACCATTGTGTTTATTTACCTATTTATTCACTCAGTCCAGTGTGCTATTTAAAAACAGGAGCTCAGAAAAATAAAAATAAAAATAAAAATAAATAAATAAAAACAGGAGCTCGGGAGTCTAACTGCCTGGGTTCAAATCCTGACCCCAACACTTACTAACTGAATGACTGACCTTGCAATGTCCCTCACACTTTCTCTGCTTTATTGTCTCTCTATAAAATGGGGTTATTATGAGTCCCCACCCCATAAGGCTTTAGGGACTGACTGAGAAAGATAAAGCAGTAAAGGACTTAAGAATAGTGCCTGATACATGGTACATGATGTGTCTTATTAGCTAAGAAATGTTCATCAAGCACCTACTATGTTCCAGCACCAGGGACTCTGCGCTTTCTCTCAGCCTACTGGATGACAGATAAGAAAAAGACACGAGGTGGCCTGTGCAGCCACCAGAGCTGGGAGTGGGGAGGGTTGGGTACCAAATCAGTCAGGGGTGGAGGAAGAGGGTCAGGCAAGACTTCCCAGTGGGGGGATGACCTGTCCACTGAATTCCTATGATAAATAAGTCTTGACTAGAGGAAGCAGTGTGGACAGAAGGAAGAGAGCTCCAGAGAGCAAGAGACATTTGCTGGTGGCTTTTTCCGGTGAGAGCAGATCATGGGAGACCCTTGCAGGGCAGAGAGGATGCTGCTAAACCACGGAGGGTCTTTTCTGTCCTCCTAAGGAATTAAATTTCATCCTGAAAGCCAAGGGGAAGCTCTGAAGGATTTTAAACAAGCCGATCCCCCAGAAGGGTTAACCAACCAGCACCCCACCGTCCACCTCATCTTTATAGTGCATCCGAAAGAAAACTTGTTTTTTTTTTTTTTTCTTTTGTCATCTCAAAGATATTTGTAGTGATGCTTTTCTGGGTCTTGAATTGTGGCCAATTTTTCCTGAAGCAGTAGTTAGGATTTCATATAGGCAACTGGCTAGATAATAAATGCTTGCTCCCTCGAGAATTTTTCCCCATTTCTTTTCTCATTTTGTGCAATCATTTCCGAAAAGGGCCTGCCAATTGTATTTCTTCATCTGAGGTCCCTGATGTGGGTGGACACACGGCGGGGCCTTTTGCAGTGTTTAGGGCAAACCACTTGACTGAGCTGTCAAGTCAGTGCAAGCATAATCAGCAGATTTATTTGAGGAAATGTATTTATGGTACTAAATGGCTGTTCTAAATGGGGCCATTATCTGGCCTTTTTGCTATTGCTATAAATGTCCCTCCAGAACGTGGATACCCACAATAAGTTCATCAAGCTTCCCGGACATGACTTTAAGACAATATTTATACTGGTTCCAGTCAATGCACATACATGTTCTTGGGTAATTCCAGTCCTGTTTCTTGAATGCGTCGACACAAACTCAATGCTGGATGGTCTATTAAATGTTTTCAGGGCAATCAGAGACAGAAAGAGGGGAAAAAACAGATTTGTTGCATAGTCAATGGCACCTAGGGGTGGCAATGCAACTCTAAATTATTCATAGCTTGGAATAAGCTGAGGAGAAATTGTAACTATACATCCTGGGGCCACTTAGAAGAGACTACCTTGGGGATCCTTGGGTGGCTCAGTGGTTTAGCGCCTGCCTTTGGCCAGGGCGTGATCCTGGGGTCCTGGGATCGAGTCCCACATCCAGCTCCCTGCATGGAGCCTGCTTCTCCCTCTGCCTGTGTCTCTACCTATCTCTCTTTCTCTGTGTCTCCCATGAATAAATAAATAAAATCTTAAAAAAGAAGAAGAAGAAGGAGAAGGAGAAGGAGAAGGAGAAGAAGAAGAAGAAGAAGAAGAAGAAGAAGAAGAAGAAGAAGAAGAAGAAGAAGAAAAAGACCACCTTTCTCCAGGACCTGGGGAGATGGACCCTGTGGCAGGAATGGCCAAGGAACGGGGTGGAAGGGTAGAGAAGGAGCTGGGATGTTTGATTGTCCATTGCAAGTCAGTACCCATTCTGAGAGTGCTGTGGGGGCCTCTGTGGGCCTCACACATTCCTCACATTCTGGTGCTATTGGTGCTTTGGGAAATGAGAGAGAGCCTTGTCTAGGGTGAACAAAGCAGTGTGTGGAGAGCGAGCAGCCTTAAGTGAGAAGATGGGACAGGTCACCCAGATTCAGTAAAAGCAGTATTTACAACAGATGACCATGGGAATATAAACTCATACCCCTACCTCCAAATCTGGGGGCCTGGAGGTGGGGGCGTGTCATCAGAAATCTTGTTGAGGCCAAAAACATCCTATAACCAGAGCATGGCATAGGCTCTTAAGTGAATGTTCAGATATTTTTTTAAAACATGATTACAGAAGGCTGGTGGGGGGACCTGGGGGCCTCCAGGCAGGTGACACAGGGTTGCAATGATGCATTATTATGTGTATGGATCAAAAGGGAAAAATGCCTTTGCGATTCATCATTTCCAGATTTGCTGTTCTGAGTCTTCATCGGGTCCCAAGTCAACTCACAGCCCTTGATGCATTTTTATTTCTTTGGCTTTTTTAAATTGCTTTTCAGGGTCCTTTTGTTTGCCACAAAGGAGAGAGCCTCTAGCAGACACAATTCCTTCTTTTTAATTCCTTCAATTAATGAGGTGCTAGTTTCTTGTGTTCTCTAATTGAAGCCATTTTTCCTCCTTTCACGAGAGCAACACATAATTGTCCCATATATGGAGAAAGGCCAAACGGGAACCAACAATTACATTGTTTTCAAAATGGAAGTGGTTTTATTGGCTTTTCACACTGTAAAGGGGATTTTTTAAAAGAAAACTTTTTTAAGTCAGACAATACAGAAATCTAAAGAGGAAAATAAAAATACCTGGTCTCCTACCACGCAGCTTTTTTATTTTACAAAAATCCCACAATAGATGGTGTACAGTCACGTAATTGGCTTCGTTTTTTCCACGGCTTTATGTCATGACTCTTTCCATGTCATTAAATACGGAACATTATTTTTTTCCCTTTATCTCTATTTTTTTCTCATATTTTTATTTATTTATTGGCACATCATTTTAAATGGTTGCATAGTATTCTATTGAATAGATTCCTTTAATTTATTTAGCCAATCTCTCATCTTGAGACATTTTAGAAGTCATCAAGAGATAAAGGGCCTTTTACTGACACTTTTGCACACTTGTCTGTTTCCTGGGGATCCATCTTAGAAATGGGGACTTTTCATAATTCATGACTACATGTTTGAGTACTTCCTCACATACATCTCTCTTGACACTGCAATTAGAGCAATAATCAAGACAGACCCTGTCCCTCCTTCAGAGTCGTTAGTCTGGTAGAGAAGCTGGGTGTTAAACAAGGAATGCAAATAAAGCATGGTTAGTGTTTTCATGAGGAAAATACAGAGTATTTTGGTTCAAAGGATCAGGACTTTTTTTAAAAAAAATATTTCATTTATTTATTCATGAAAGACAGAGAGAGGCAGAGACATAGGCAGAGGAAGAAGCAGGATCCCAGGACCCCGGGATCACGACCTGAGCCGAAGGCAGATGCTCATCCCCTGAGCCACCCAGATGCCCAGGATGGACACTTTTAAAATGGCTCTTGCTCCATCTTAGCTAATTGCTCCTTCAGAAACCTTGGGTTAATGGATCCTCCCTCTAGCTAGTTTGCAAGCGCCTGTGCCCTTCCTTCCACAGGCAACCCTGTGCACCCACATCTTTTTAATCTTAGCCAATCCAGAGGCCAAACTGCTTCTCATTGTTGTGTTCGTAGCAATTCATTGTATATTATTGGGTTTCCGGTTACTTTTCTGTTGTCCTAACCACGTGTAAGAAGACACTTAGCAATGTTACCTTCACGTGTGTATGATTTCGAAATACTAATTGCTTAAGTTTGCAAAGGTATGCTTAAATTTCACGCCTCCAGCAAATTGTTCACAAGTTGAAGTTGGTCCCTTGTATTGTCCTTTGCCCAAACTTCCCTGACTTCACTGTGCTCCCAGGCACGTCCCTTTCATGCTTCCTTCCATCCATGCGGGGGCTGCTCTCAGCCCTACTTGCCTTGGATAATACCCATCCCTGCTCCAGGGAGCTCGAAGGAGGGCTTCTCAGGAATGCATACTGGTTCCTGACCTTGCTGCACAAAACGCATCCATGCAGCAGGCTTTGGGTGGACAGAAGGAGGGCAGGAACAGGGCAAGGGATTTAAATAATGATCCCATCTAGAGGAGCCTGAGGACATTGGTAAATCCCACAACAGGCTTATTTAACCATTTGCTGGGCTGTGGGCCCGTGAGCCATTGCAGTTTTGGAAATCAATCTGAGCAATAAAACGCCATCCCCTTACTTGCTCAACGAATAGTTATTAAGGTCCTCATTTGTGCAAGGTCCCCGCGTCTGAGGGGCCAAGTGTGCCCATATCGTTACACAGAGATCACAAGTTATTGCATATTCCAACTATTCTCACATTAGATCTGCAGACCCCACTTCTGGCAGGTGGGCTTGGCAATACCTCTCTTCAGGGTGAAACCCTCGTGGCAAACCAGCCCTGGGAGAAAGAGCATGTGGGGAGTGGGCCTTGCCCCCATCTCCAGGGGGAGACCAGCTCTGGGTGACCTGCACTGAGTTGCCACCCATCACCAGAGAGCAGCCCTGGCGCCCTTGGAGCTGATCTGTCCTACAGGCTAAGAATTCCACCACCGGAGGACCAGAAATCTGTCTTCAGGAAATCTGATTCTGGATACCTCTGATATTTTCTGTAGCTGTGTTCTTTCTTGCTTTCCTTTGTCAGTGACCTTCCAAACATGCCAGCTTGTCTCCTTCGTACCAAGAGACACCAGGAAGAGAAAGAGGTTTTCCTTGGGAGGTGGGGGGTTGGAGGGGCTCCCCCACTGCATTAGCTCAGGACTCAAAGCCATACGACTCTAGGGCCATATTGCCTCTTTCTCCACATAAGGATGTTCTCTCACTTTTTCTTCTCCTCTTCCTCCTCATCCCTTCTCTCCCTCTCTAGCAGAAAAGTGGCCAGGACTCTTGAGGCCTCATCAAGAAGCTCTGCAGACATGAGAAAATGCTCTGCATCACTTGCCATCAGGGAAATACAAATCAAAACCACAATGAGATACCACCTCACACCAGTGAGAATGGGGCAAATTAACAAGGCAGGAAACCACAAATGTTGGAGAGGATGCGGAGAAAAGGGAACCCTCTTACACTGTGGGTGGGAATGTGAACTGGTGCAGCCACTCTGGAAAACTGTGTGGAGGTTCCTCAAAGAGTTAAAAATAGACCTGCCCTACGACCCAGCAATTGCACTATTGGGGATTTACCCCAAAGATACAGATGCAGTGAAACGCCGGGACACCTGCACCCCGATGTTTCTAGCAGCAGTGTCCACAATAGCCAAGCTGTGGAAGGAGCCTCGGTGTCCATCGAAAGATGAATAATAAAGAAGATGTGGTCTATGTATACAATGGAATATTCCTCAGCCATTAGAAACGACAAATACCCACCATTTACTTCAACGTGGATGGAACTGGAGGGTATTATGCTGAGTGAAATAAGTCAATCTAAGGACAAACATTATATGTTCTCATTCATTTGGGGAGTATAAATAATAGTGAAAGGGAATAGAGGGGAAGGGAGAAGAAATGTGTGGGAAATATCAGAAAGGGAGACAGAACATAAAGACTCCTAACTCTGGGAAACGAACTAGGGGTGGTGGAAGGGCAGGAGGGCGGAGGGTGGGGGTGGCTGGGTGACGGGCACTGAGGGGGGCACTTGACGGGATGAGCACTGGGTGTTATTCTGTATGTTGGTAAATTGAACACCAATAAAAAATAAATTTATTATTAAAAAAAAGAAGCTCTGCAGAATTGAAAGCTTGGCCCTGACCCCCGGGGGCCTGCCACCCAAGGGAATCATCCTCTCATAGGGCACAGGGGGACCTCTGACACTGTGGGGGTTTTGTGTGTGTGTGTGTGTGTGTGTGTGTGTGTGTGTGTGTGTTGGTCTTTTCTTTCCTCTTTCTTTTTTTTCTTTCTCTTTCTTTCTTTCTTCTTCTTCTTCTTCTTCTTCTTCTTCTTCTTCTTCTTCTTCTTCTTCCTTCCTTCCTTCCTTCCTTCCTTCCTTCCTTCCTTCCTTCTTTCTTTCTTTCTTTCTTTCTTTCTTTCTTTCTTTCTTTCTTTCTTTCTCTTTCCTTTTTCTTTTTTTTTTCTTTAGCTCTTCCTGAATGTTTACACTTCCATAGGAGAATTATATCCTCCTTTGATTTAATGGTAGCATAGCTTTTTCTCCCAAGGCAAGAAATCCCTAGTGATCGGGCCCAAGTGAGAAAACAGAGGCCCTTCTAAGGTGCCCCGCAACCTGGACGCCAAGCAGCATCTGCAAGGGCAGCGTCTCCGGTGCTTTAATTAATTTTCACTGTAGTTTCTGTACTATTGTATCTTCCTAGTGTTTGTGTAAGTGAACTTTTCATGGATGATTGGGCTATTTGTGTCGCTCACTCTGACAGGAAAGAGTTGGGTCTTGGTCTGCGCAGGAACCACATGGGGCCCCCAGCCCGAAGCCAGTCACTGCAAAGAGAAACCCACTGGGCCAGTGGTTCTAATGGCTCGGCCGACAGCCACCGAGGCCGGCAAGGGGAGCTGGGATGGGGGACATCAAGCCACAGCTCTGGGGTTTGCCATCACGGCTGGAAACTGATTGTGGGGACTTGGAAAAAGAGCCGATGGTGTACAGGTTACTGTAGCTTGACAATCCTCATGATTGATTTTTAATTTTAATTTTATTTATTTTTAAAGATTTTATTTATTTATCCATGAGAGACACAGAGAGAGTTAGGGACACAGGCAGAGGGGGAAGCAGACTTCTTTCAGGGATCCCAATGTGGGACTCGATCCAGGACCCTGGGATCACATCCTGAGCTGAAGGCAGACACTCAACCACTGAGCCACCCAGGTGTCCCTGACTTTTTATTTTTAGTCTTTTAAAACTTGCTTCCACTGTGAACCCCTTGGGGATGGCGGACCCTCTTAACGGTGTTACACAACCAGCAGACAGCCAGAGAGCCAGCTCCTGAAATTATTTAAAACCAATCTCACTGCCACTTTCCCTCAGATCAAATCCAGAGCAAACACCTGCATTCTTTGCTCTTTGTCACTAAAGGTCAGAGTACACACCAGATGCGGGAAGCCAGCCACAGCAGTGCAGTTTGGAGCTGAAATGTGGTCTGTAATCAGGCAAAAAGGAGAATACAACCCCAATTACAAGTTTGCTCACTGATTTTTGAGAGCTTGGAGTTGGAATCCTTACCCAGAGTAACAGAGACTAAAGGGATGAAGGAAACAGCAAGCCAGAGGGCCCACTTCATGTCTGGGACTTACTGGCTCTGCAGGTCTGAACTCCGTGAGCAGGTCTGGCTCATGGAGACTCAGTTTCCCTCTGGCAGAAAAAAAGGAAAGGGGGCGGGGCAGACTCACCACTCATGCCACCCATTTTTCTTGGGTCCCTCTGTGGCTAGAAAGTGTTTTAAGTGCAGTGGATCCAATTGTGAACGAGACAGATGAAGGCCCTCCTTTCTTGGCCGTGTTGGTGATTCTGAGAAGTGAACAGCCGATACTACCCCTGCCACAGCTATGCTAGAACAGGGGAGATGCCCCATGCCAGGGCCCCCACACTGATCAGGGATTCGGGCAAATCTTCATGGGTTGAAACCTAAAGCCTGAATTGGGACTTCGGGGGGTTGGCCAGGAGTTGGCAGGGAAAATGTTCCATACGCAGAGGAGAGGACTGTGAGTGGCCCAGGCCCCAAATCTGCAGTCCTATTGGATGGAGGATGGACCAGCCATCCTTGCCTCATGTGAGATCCTCCCAACACTCAGGCTCCAGGCTGGCAGGGCACTTGGCTGTGGGCGGGAGCCCCAGTGCCCTTGCCCTTGCCTGCAGTGGGTCCTAGGTGGGCCCTGCCAGCCAGAGGAGGGGGGATCAGTCCCAGGGGAGAGGGGACACACCTGAGAGAGGGGGTGCTGGATGTGGGAGGGGAGCCGGCAGGGAGACAAGGGGTGTCCCTGTGAGCTGGGCAGTTAGTGGTGACCTGATAGCAGGAAACCTTAAAAGTTCTGTGGTTCTGTTAGTTGGTTTGAGGGGCCAGTTATTTGACATGAGGGATTTGGTTTCTCTGATAAGCCCGTAAGATATTTTTAGACAATTTTAGAAAAGTCTGCAGGATCTAAAAAAATACCCTTGAACCTGGGTAGGGAACCGTCTGGGTAGCCCTGAGCCTTATTTCAGAGCTCCAGGACCCCTAAATTCTGACCCCTACACATTCGAGACCCCTCCCTTCCCTCCTTAACTATATGAGACCTCGGGGTCTTGGGCGGGGGCTTTGCCTTGAGCTTCCCATCTCCTTTTCTCTTCCCTTCCGTTCTTTGAACTCACCTGCCAACCTCCTACCCTGCTCACATCCAGTCCTCCACCAACCCTCTGCCATCCACAAAGCTGGAAAAATGGGAGAAACATAGTTATGCTGCTGTGCCCACTTTAAAGCCCAAGCATCGGCCAGGGGGCTCCTGCCTCCTGTCCCTGGGGTTCAATCCTCCTGCATTTCGGTGACTGTTTTGCAAATAGTCCCCCTTCAGCCCTTCCAGAGCCCTCCTGTGGACCTGGTGGAGACAATCAGAAGTCCCGGAAGTGCCACATCCACCCTCTGTGGTAAACTTGGTCCTTCTGCTGTTATCCTGGGTGAGCTGTTGGGGTGCCTACCTGAGGGACCCCTCCTTTGCACCCTAAGTCCACCCTTCTCACTGTTCAAAGACATCCTGCCAGCAATTAGCCATCTCTCTCCTGCATCACCAACTCTTCCTTTTTGGTTGGACCATTCTATCATTCCCACCAGTGTACAAACTCTCTTCACATCTCTTTTTTTTTTTTTTTAACATTTTTTAAAGTAATCTCTACACCTAACGTGGGATTCGAATTTACAACCCCAAGATTAAGAGTCTCATACTCCACTGACTGAGCCATCCAGGCACCCCAAACATTATTCACATCTTAAAAAAAAAATTAGAGAGCCACATGTCCCTCAGGCCCCCACATCAGTTCTCTACTCTCTCCCACTTACAGCAAAACTTCCCAGAACCGTGTTCTCTGGACCCTGTCTCCAAATCCAATCTGGAATCAAATCCTGTTGGTTCTACCTTCAAAATAGGTAATAATAGGACATCTCACTACTTACCACCTCTGTGGCCAATACTCTGATGCAAATGGCCATCCACCCCTGCTTGGATGATGCCAGGAGCGTGCTGACTGGTCTCCCTACTTCCACTCATACTCTCTTTCCACGGAGAAAGTCACTCCTCTGCTCAAATGGCTTCCCATTGACATCCCAATGGCTTCCCACTGACACTCAGAGGAAAAGCCAAGTGACTGGCTTCATAGGACCCGCACAGTCTCCAGGTCTCCCACCCTTCTGACCCTGTCTCCCAACACCTCCCATGCCTGAGCCCCAACCACACAGCCCCTTTCTTTACCGTGAGGCTCTATCCTCCAAGACCACATCTCGCTCCCTCACATTCTCCAGATCTCTGCTCAAACATTCCCTCATGGGGGCAGCTTTCTCTAACCAGCCTATTTAAAACTGCTTCCACACACACACTTCCCTGCTTAATTTTTTTTCCATAGCATTTATCACTATCTGACGTACTATGTATATTCTATTTTATTTTATTGTATTTCTCCCTGCCTAGAAGGCAAACTTTCTGAGAGCAGAAATTTTTTATTTGTTTCTGTGCAATCCTATCTCCCATAGGAGAGAATGCAATTGCTCCATGAATGGCATTATTATTATTATTATCATGCTTATGTTAGGTGTTCCCAGGAGGACAAATCAAGGAAGCAGCATTAACTCTAGTTAACCCACTTTACAGACATGATGATATATTAAACCTGTAACAGGGCACCTGGGCGGCTCAGTGGTTGAGTGTCTGGCTTTGGCTCAGGTCATGATCCCAGGGTCCTAGAATGGAGTCCCACATCGGGCTCCTTACATGGAGCCTGCTTCTCCCTCTGCCTGTGTCTCTGCCTCTCTCTCTCTATGTCTCTCATTAATAAATAAGTAAATAAAATCTTCAAAAAAATGTAACAATAGGCATATAGCCAGGGTGTAATCACTACACTACACTCCAAAGGTGGATCTCTGATGAACTACAACTCCTCGTGTCCATGCCTTTGCCTAGCCCCATCCCCTTGAACCTGATTTGACTCTTTTAATGAAGCAGGAGAGCTACTAGCTTCTTCTCTCACAGAGTCAAAGAATGAGTCTCCCGAACAAAAGAGAATGTGCAAAGTGTTAGTTTTATTAAGCATAGATACAGGAAAAGCTCTCAGGAGTGAGAGGGGTCCCTACCAGGTTGCCAATAGGGGCTTTTAGGGTTGGCCTTTTATAGAAAACTGACCAAGGAAGTTAAATCTTTCTAACGTCATTACTGATAGTACTGTTGAGTAAGGACTGGTAATAACGTCTTTAACAGCTTTCTTCTTTAGGGTCTGGTCATTCTTTGTTGGTCACAAGTTGACTGTCATAAAAAGGGCCCACTTCTGACGCCCAGGGCAGGATGGTCTGGTCTGTTCCCTCATCTCTGGTTTCCTGATGCCTCAGCATTTCTGGGATTTCTGTGAGCCTGATCATGTAGCCCCCTCCCTGTCTCTCCTTACCTAGCGCCGCCTGCCCCTAACCCACTGAGTTCTAAGGCTACATCAGAAGAAGCCTTGCACTAGTGCTGGACTCTGTTGAACAGCATGCCCTGGGAGAAGGCACTGCCACTTCTAGAAGTTCTGCTACCTTGGGGTGCCTGGGTGGCTCAGCCTGTTAGAAGTCTGGCTCTGGATTTTGACTCAGGTTGTGATCTCAGGGTCTTGAGCTCAAGCCCCCTGTGGGGCACCTAGCTCAGCATGGAGTCTGCTTGAGATTCTCTCTCTCCCTCCTCTGTACCGCCCCCCACTCACTCTTTCAGTAAATAAATAAATAAATTTTTTATTTTATTAGTTTATTTTTATAATAATTTTATTATTATTATTTATTTTATTTTATTTTAAAATTTTTAAAAAGGGGACACCTGGGTGGCTCAGTAGTTGAGCTTCTGCCTTTGGCTCAGGGCATGATCCCAGTGTTCTGGGATCGAGTTCTGCATCGGGCTCCCTGCATGGAGCCTGTTTCTCCCTCTGCCCTGTATCTCTGCCTCTCTCTCTCTGCCTCTTGTGAATAAATAAATTAAATATAAAAAAAAGAAGTTCTATTCCCTTCAGATCACTCTGCTGTGAGGAAGCCCAAGCTAGCCAGCTGCATAGGCTTTGGGGAGAGAGAGGTGCCCAGCCAGCCCCATCCAGCCACCCTGGCCTCAGCACACAACACGTGGCTAAAGAATTTTCTTGGAAGATCAGGCAATTGTCTTCAGGTGACTAGCCCAGCCAACATCTGTTTGCGACTATGTGAGAGACCCCAAGCCACTAAGTTTTGGGGTGGTTGGTCACAGTAATAGATACCCAGAACAGAAAACACTCTCAAAGGGTAGCCCTTTCTAGGGTCCATAGTGCAGATTCACCGAAGCTGCCCAGCATAGGTGTGCTCTGCTTAGAAAAACTCCAACATGAGAAATTGTGTTTAAAAGAAATAAATTAAGGCCTTGTAAAAGCATTGTCTTATTACAAGACCAGCTTCCGAGGCACTTGTAAGCATTCATTAAGAGGGTAATAGCTACTTATCAGGAGCCTATGAGCAGAAAAACAGAAAGAGAAATGTCGGAAATAACTACCTTTTAAAGATAAATAGGTGCCAAGGTAAAGTATCTTAAAACTTATAGTATAAGTAAATGAGAAAATTATACAATGACCAAAATTGAATTCACACACAACCTTTCAGGAACCCATCCAGATGTTAGATATCATTAAGTATACTTGTATTTCAAAAGTCAATCTCACAACTACAGAAATCCAGCTCACTTCAATTTCTGGTCTGTGTTAGCCCGTATTACCCAGCCTAGAAATATAACCAGGGAAAAATGGAACTGAACACAGAATTTTCCAGATTGGTGGTCTATACAGCCACAATCCACCAGACGGTTGGCAAACTTGCACTTCATCGACCACCTCAGAAGAGGAGCTTCCACTATTTACTCAAGGTTTAATGATTCAATCGTTCAATGAGAAGGTCCATTCACCCACGAAACGATCAAAAGGTGTTGGGAGTAGAATAAAGTTATACACTTTTAGATATTATGGAAGATAGTTGTCGAGTTAGAAAACATTTACCTTTTCTGTTAGTAAACTAATGTGTGAAGACCAAACTGTTTGCCCAACTTCGTATCGGTCAGCAGAATCAGAATGCTATGTGGTGAGTCCATTGTAGAAAAGCCAGTATCATTCCATTCCAGACCCAAGAAAGGACTCCCTACCCCACCGGGAGGGCTTGGCGGTATGTGGGCAGGAGAGCAGCGAGCCCCTCTAGCAGAACCCAGTTCCAAGGAGCGCGCCTCGAGAATAAATCAGATGGTGTTAGTATTCTGATAAGGAGGTGGGCTGCAAGGTTGGTCTGTCCTACGGCTGGGAAAGAATAAGATAAAGTATTTCTTTGATGTTTTTATTTAAGGCTTCTGCTCAATAGTTCAGTGAGAAGATCCATTAACCCCTAAAACCATCAAAATGTGTCAGGAGTAGGAAAAATTCACATGGTTGTTAGATATTATTGAAGATTTAGGGGATATTTATGCTCCTTTTTTAATTGGCATTTTCCCATCATCAAAGAAGGGGTTGAACGAGCCCTCCAGGCAGTCAGGGCATGAACGAAGAGATATAGGTGAGTAAAATCTGAGGAGTGGGATTTTTCTTCCTTGTTTACATGTCCTTTAAAAAAATAATATTCCCTGGTGAACATCTCTTGGAGATAAAGGAAACCTCTTTCCGACAAAAAGTTCCTCTACTTTGAAAATACTGGCCATGCTTAGATTTTTGAGAACTGATCTGTAAGATCATCTAGGTAAAGGGATTGACTCAGTGGGAAGAAAACGTAAGTGCTTGGCTCAACCCTCAACTCTAAGCAGGATGTGTGGGGAGAAGAGACCCCTGGCTTCTCTGGAAGGCTGAGCAGGAGAGGAAGGGAAAGCGGGTCGGTTACGAATGCTTTGGGGATTTTAAGAAATGTGAGACACTTGAGTCATGAGCATTTCAGAAATGAGACAGATGCGATAAAACAACTGTTGGAGGACAAATGATGGAACTGTGGCCACTGAGGAGACAGAGCTTAGAAGCCCACAGAGAAGATTTGGAAAGAAAACTATAGTCCGAGCAAATGAGGGGAGCCGTGTGATGGGAATCATGGAGGCTTTCAGCTGCTCTTCTGTGAACAGTGACTCCAATACAATGAGGAAAATGAAGCAGAATCCATACAAAATAAGAATCAGCTAGCCAACCCCAACAGAAAGAGATTTCATAGTGCATTTCATTTCAATTTTTTTGTTCTGATTTGTTTTTTTTTAGCACAAGACCAGAAGAAGGCTTTCATTAATAAAATATTTCTAACGGAGTGCCTGGGTGGCTCAGTCGGTTGGGCATCTGCCTTTGGCTCAGGTTGTGATCTTGGGGTCATGGGATCGAGTGCCCGGGGGAATCACTGCTTGGCAGGGAGACTGCTTCTCCCGCTCCCTCTGCCCTTTCTGCTTGTGCATTCTCTTTCTCAAATAAATACATAAAATCATTATTTTATTTTTTTCAAAGATTTAATGTATTTATTTATATTAGAGAGAGAGGGAGAACAGGAACAAGAGAGGGAGAACCAGACTCCCTGCTGAGCAGGGAACCCAATGAGGGGCTCAATCCTAGGACCCCAAGATCATGACCTGAGCCGAAGTCAGATGCTCAAACACTGAGTAACTCTGGTGCCCCTAAATTATATCTTAACAAAATAAAATTAAAAAGAATATTTCTGATAGTTTCCTTCTCCCAACCAATGAAGAGAGAGAAGCCACCACCAATATCAAAAAACACTTTGGGACAACACTTTTGCACAGCTGTGGCCAACTGATGGCTCCCTGACTTTTATAGGTGCTGGTAGGGGTGTTGATGGTAATCATGTGTGCGTGTGTGTGTGTGTGTGTGTGGTAGGATATGCATGGTGTGTTGAGGGTTCTGACACCAGCTAAGATTCTGATCACCAATTATTCCAATGTGTGTTCGGAGTGGGATGGTATTTCCACACTATGAACTCAATTCTCAGACAGCAGCTGAGTGGCTTAGAATTCAACTCAATTCTAACACTATTTACCTGGAAATACCTTCAGATCCAACAGGTAAAGGGCTCCGTCCTACAAGACTGCATTGCCCACCCATTAGATGCCAACCACAAGTCTGGGTTGTCATGGTGCAGTCCCAGCAGAGGGATGGATGAGCACCTGGCTCCAGGAGTTCAAACAGACCAAGTTCAGCCACTTGCTGCTGCCAAAATCAGAGAAACAATTGGTGGTGAAACCAGAAAGGGATTTATTTCAGTGAGGCCAACAGCAGCAAGACAGAAGACTAATATCTTAAAGACTATCTCTCAAGGGCTGAAAATTCGTCCAGGTTTATATAAGGAAAATGTGGGGCACCGGTCAGTGAGGATGTGCAGGTGGGCAGTCAAGGGCAGGTTGCTCCATGTCTTCGGGTCAGTCATGCAGGGTCTTGCTGGTTTGAGACAGTCCTTATTGCTCAAGGGGGTAGTTTCGGTTTCCATCAGAGGATGCTTTACCTACAGGGTCTTTTGCCTGAGCAAAGACATACTGGAATAAAAGTTAATCAATTAGAAAGTTTGAGGTCATGAAACTCACCATAAAAGACTCTTAACTCTAGGAAACTGAGGGTTGCTGGGGGGGAGTGAGGGAGATGGAGTGACTGGGTGACTGGCATTAAGGAGTACACATGATGGGATGAGCACCGGGTGGTATATGCAACTCTACCTCTGAAACTAACGATACACTATATGTTAATTAATTGAATTTAAATTTTAAAAATTTATAAAAAGAAAGTTTGACATCAAAAAGGAGATAACCGAAGTCCTCTTTCACCTGTGCTTCTGACCAACTGGCTACAGGTTGGGGGGTCCAATGGCTCCCCTCCTTAGGTTCAATCAGTTTGCTAGAGGTGTTCACAGAACTCAGAGAAACATTTTACTTCCCAGATTACCAGTTTATTATAAAAGGATATCATCCAGGAACAGCCTTTTATATTATCAAAGATGATACCTCGGGCACTCAGTTCCATTTCCTCTCTGAGCACCCCATTCTTTCCAAATCTCCTCGTGTTCACAAACCTGTAAGCTCTCTGAGCCCTGACTTTTTGGAGGTTTAGGAAGGCTTCATTACAGAGGCATGACTAAATCCCACAACCTCCAGCTGCCTCCCAGGCTGGAAGGGAGACCAGGGGGGTGAGACTAAGTGTTCCAACCCTCCAATCACATTTTGAATTCTCCTGGCCACCAGCGCCGCACCCCCCCCCCGCAACCCCCCCCCACCCTCCCACCCCCGTCCTTAGGTGGGGGCCAAAAGTCACCTCATCAACAGAGCAAAAGACACTTTTGTCACTCTAATAACTTAGGAAACTGCAAGGGTTTTAGGGGCTCTATGTCAGAACCCAGAACAAAAACCAAATCTATGTTGTCTTATGTTAAATTACAATATCACATGTGTCCACGGGGCCTCTCTTGGTATTGTAACCTAATCCCCAGCCACCGCCTCCTGCTAATAACACAGGTGGCCTCCTGGAAGGGGTGGGTTTTCCGTCCCTGCACGGCTCAGGAGTAATGGGTATCAACATAGGTGCATGGTGCTGGGGAAGCCGATGAAAAAGACTGGAAAGGAAAGAGCCCAGAGGGGCCCCTCTGGGAACAAATCAAGCCCTCTGAGACAGGGAGGCAGAAGTCAAACAACCATGAAGGGTTTACAGGTTCTGGGACCTAAGGAGATACACATTTTGAGCTTAAAAACTTTCAGGGCATGGATGTCTGTGACATTTAGTTACATAAAAATTAAGATGAGTTTGCAAAATGAGTAGAGGGATGTAAAGGTGGGTAGATATCTGACCAAAAAATATGGTAAAATGTTATATAATGATAGAGCCAGGGCAATGGGGATATGTGTGTTTATCTTAAAGTCCTTTCCTACTTTTCTGTTGGAAAGTGTTTATAATGAAATGTTGGGGGGAACACTTGACCAGGGGAGCATGATCTTAACTAAACCTGGGAATCAGAGTATCACCCCCTGTGGAGCTGTGTTTCAGCTGTGTTTCAATGCATCCATTCCACATTTACTCATTTCCTTGGGGCAAATTCTCAAGGTCCCACTGAATATACTCAACCTGCAACTGAGAAGAAAGAAATGGTACAATTAACCAGCATGACATTTCAACAAGACAGACTTTCACAGTAAAATATCTTTTTTAACTCTTGCTAGTATACTGCTTCCCAGAAAAACCTTCCCTTCCCTTTATATATAAGGTTATTTTATTATTATTATTATTATTAATTATTTTAGACAATAGCAGTTTCATACACAGTGGATGTTGGGAATATTTGTGGAAGTATTTGTTTCCTAGATGTTGGTTCCCACCTGAGATGATCACTGACCCACCACTCAGAAGGACCAGGACACTGAACAGCCACAGTCATTTTGTCTGAGACATAAGAGACCCCATGCGTGAAATGAAGAATTAGTGCCAGAAATACTGGGGCAAGCAGAGAAGCAAATTAGTATCAACGGAGATAAAATTCAGGATGCTAATTCAGAAGAATCTATTTACACGGTCTTGACACCCGTAGATGATAAGGGGTCAGAACACCTAGTTAGATAAGGAGGTTGGTTTTGTTTTCCACTTGCCAGCTTTGTGATCTTGGGTAATACCTTCATTGACTCTTCTTTGTCTTATCTATAGCATAGAGAGGAAAATGCCTAGTTTGCAGAGCTGTGATAAGGGTCAGATGATATCATGAATGGAACAGAGCCCAAGCATTGTGGGCACTAATTGCTTCCTGATGTTGACCAGAGTCAATCAATAATCCACACTGCACCTCTCTCTCTGGGTAGGGATTTCAGGGAACACCATCCAGGAGAGGCACATTCATAAAATTGGACACCAGGAAGGTAGCTCAGGAGAGAAGGGGAAAGGGGTACCTATGCAGAATGGGGAGCCCAGCCTGACAGAGAAAAAAAATGGAGTAGGGTTTGCAGTATGTCAAGTAAGAGGCACTAAAGGGGCATTTGTTTCCAGTAAAGACTAAGGAAACTCCTAGTAGACCAGCTCTCCCACAGATGACATTGATAAACTATAAATTCTGAACAAAATACAAAAAACAACCCAACAACAACAAAATGCAACTTACAGAGTGCCTAAAACTTAGAGTGACCAACCAGGCCAATATTCCCAGAGATATCCCAGGGTTAGCACTGGAAATTCCATATTCTGCGAAAACTCTCAGTTCTGGGCAAACCAGGATAGTTGGTTACCCTACTAAGAAAATCTGCAGTTTTGGGGCACCTAGGTGGCTCAGTGGTTGAGCATCTGCCTTCAGCTCAGATTGTGATCCCAGGGTCCTGAGATTGAGTCCCCCATCAGGTTCCCCTCAGGGAGACTGCCTCTCCCTCTGCCTGTGTCTCTGCTTCTCTCTGTGTGTCTCTTGTGAATAAATAACAAAATCTTTAAAAGAAAGAAAGAGAGAGAAAGAGAAGAAAGAAAGAAAAGAAAAGAAAGAAAGAAAGAAAGAAAGAAAGAAAGAAAGAAAGAAAGAAAGAAAGAAAGAAAGTCTGCAGTTTTTCTGAAGAGACAATAGACAGACTTTGGTTTGGGACAAACATAGCCACTGGACAGTGGCAGACGAAGGCAAGAAAGGAGAGTGCCAGGGAAAAGGAGAGTCATGTCTGTGTCTAACACTGCCCAAATCTCTCCTTGACTTCTTATCCATATATGCCAAGACCAGATCGAAGGCAGTCCAGCTAAGGACAGCAGAACTGAACTGAGATTTTAGCTGCTTCCCAAAAAACAGAGTTTGCAGTCTAAATTTAAACAAGATAATTGAAAAAATTAAATTAAATTAAAAAATTAAAAAATAAACAAGATAATTGCCTAGCTATACAACAATAAAATGGAGGAGCCTGGGTGGCTTAATCAGTTAAGTGTCTGGCTTCAGCTCAGGTCCTGATCTCAGGGCCCTGGGATTGAGCCCCATGTTGGGCTCCCACCCAGCAAGGAGTCTGCTTCTCCCTCTTCCTCTGCATCTCCCCCAACTTATGCTCCCTCTGTCTCTCTCAAATAAAACCTTTAAAAATAAATCAATAAAACCAACACTATTCAGAGGTCTGTAACAGAATCCAGAGTCTTCACAATACAATATGCCCTATATCCAAGATATAATCCAATATTATTCAACATACCAAAAGTTCAAGAACATTTGACCCATTTTCAAGATAAAAAAATCTACCTTGAGATAGCCAAGATATTGAAGTTAGCACATAAGGATTTTTTAAAAATATTTTTAGCACATAAGGATTTAAAAGCAGCTGTAATAACTATGCTCACAAACTAAAAGGAGAATATATTCACAATGAATGAAAAGATAGACAGTTTCAGAAAAGAAACAGACACTATATTAGAATTTCCTGAGAAGCAGAACCATTAGGATGTGTATGTGCACATTTACAGAGAGAGAGAGAAAGAGAGGGATTTATAGTAAGGAACTGGCTGATGAGATTATGGAAGTTAACAAGTTCAAAATCAGCAGGGTGAACAAGCAGGCTGGCGACCCAGGGTTGAACTGATGTTACAGGATAAAGTCCAAAGTCAGTCTGCCATAGATCTGAGAAGAGACCACATTGCAGATGAAATCTGAACATTATCTGTTGCAGAATTCTCTCTTGCTTGGGGGGAAGTCAGCCTTTTGTTCTCTTTAGGCTTTCAGTTAATTGGACGCCACCCACCCACATGACATAGAGCAATCTGATTTACTCAAAGCCCATTAATTCAAATGTAAATCTCAGCACAAAACACCTCCAGGGAAACATCAAGAATAACATTTGAACAAATATATGGGCACTCTGACCTAGTCAAGTTAACACATAACACTAGCCATAATAGGAATCAAGCTGAAATTCTTTTAAAAATTATGATATTCAGGGATCCCTGAGTGGCGCAGCGGTTTGGCGCCTGCCTTTGGCCCAGGGCGCGATCCTGGAGACCCGGGATCGAGTCCCACATCGGGCTCCCGGTGCATGGAGCCTGCTTCTCCCTCTGCCTGTGTCTCTGCCTCTCTCTCTCTCTGTGACTATCATAAATAAATTAAAAAAAAATTATGATATTCAAAACAAAAGAAGGGAAATGTACTACATGAAACAAAACTGAAATATTTGAAAGATACAAACAAACAAAAATCCATTGGATGGATTTAAAAGCAAAATGTAGATAACAGAGGAATATGTCCAGTGATCAATAGAAGTTAATCAGCAGCTCTTTTTTCAGTGTAACCATTCCACATTTATTCATTTTCTTGGGAGCAAGTTCTCAAGAAAAGAGAGAAAAGTGGTTGAAAAAAATGAATAGACACTCAGAGACCTATGGGACAATATTAAAAGGTTATCACATATATAATTAAAGTCCCAAAAGAAAAGAAAGAAAATGGGGCCAAGCACAATTTGAAGAAATAATGACTGAAAATTTGTGAAAAACATGAATTTCAGGTTCAAGAAAATCAAGGAAATTCACTCAGAATAAATATGAAAAAAATCCATGCATACGGACAATATAGTCAAATGCTTAAAACCAAGATAAGAAGAAAACCTTGAAAGTTGACTGAGAAAAATGACAAAGGGGGAAACGATTGTTCAAGTTATCACTGACTATTCATCAGAAACAATGAGAGGTCAGAAAACAATGGAACAATATATTTAAAGTGCCGGAAAAAAAACTCAACTCAGAATTCTGTATCTAATGAAATATCACTCAAGAACGACAGCAAAATATGTGTTCTCTCATCCTTTCTCTCAAATCAATCAATCTACCAATCAATCAATCAGCAGAATGAATATAAAACAAAGACATCTTGGATAAAAGAAGTCTAAGGGAAATCATTGCCAGTGGACATGTACTACAAGAAATTTTTAAAAGATTTTATTTATTTTAGAGAGATAGAGGCAGACAGAGAGCACAAATGGGGAGGAGCAGAGAGAGGGAGAAGTAGGCTCCCTGCCAAGCAGGGATCATGACCTGAGCTGAAGCCAGATGCTTCACCAACTGAGCCAACCAGGTGCCCCTATATAACTATAACTATAAGAAATTCTAATGTAAGTTCTTCAGGGAAAGGACAATTTTATCACATGGAAATTAAGGAAGGAATGAAAAAATTGGTTAATGTCTGGTTAAATATAAAAGATTACTTTCCATTTCTAGTGTCTCTGAAATACATATGACCATTTAAAGTGAAAATTATAACATTGCCTAAGCCTATTAAGCTAAAAAGCTAGAATAAGCCACTGGAAGTTGAAGGGCTGCACACAGAGGGAAACCTATGTGGTGTCTGTCATCAGGTTGCTCCAGACCAGGAAGGAGATAGAAGTTGCAAGTTTTATGGAGCCCAAGACCTGAACACCCAGAGAGGTAGCAGGTCTGTAATGGGAGAGCATCTGCACAGAATGGTTATGGAAGCCTTGAAGGCCTGAGTGTGAACTAGCCTCTGGTTTAGAAGTGTCAGCAAAGGTTCCTGTAGGCTGCACTTGAGGTGGTGTGGATTATTTGTCTTGCTGTTTCCTGAATAGCAGCCACCATTTACATTTGCAAACAGAGACAATTTTAGTTCTCTTTCTGATCGTCATGTCTTTTATTTCTTTTCTTTGCCTTATTGTAAGAGCTAAGACCTTGAATAGAATAGAAATGGAGAGACTGGATATCCTCTGTTCCTGATCTTAGAAGGGAAACATTGAATACTTTACCATTAAGTATATTAGCTCTAGGGTTTTTGTAGATACTCTTTATCAGGTAGAAAGATTTTCCTTCTCTCCTATTTGGCTGATAGATTTCTTTTTTCTTTGTTTTCTCACAAGCAAGTATTGAATTTTTTCCAAATACTTTTTTTGCATTTGTTGAAATAATTATGTGGTGTCTGTCTTCTATTCCATAAACATGATAAACTACACAGATTGATTTTTTAAAGACTTATTTATTTTAAGGGCACTTAGGGGGCTCAGTCAGTTAAACATCTGCCTTCAGCTCAGGTCGTGATCTCAGGGTCCTGAGATTGAGCCCCACATCACACTCCCTGCTCAGCGGGGAACCTGCTTATCTCTGTCCTGTTCCCCCTGCTTTGCTCTCTCTATCTCTGTCAAATAAATATATTAAAATCTTTTTTAAAAAAGATTTAGGGATGCCTGGGTGGCTCAGTGGTTTAGCACCTGCCTTCAGCCCAGGGTGTGATCCTGGAGACCCAGGATTGAGTCCCGCATTGGGCTCCCTGCATGGAGTCTGCTTCTCCCTCTGCCTATGTCTCTGCCTCTCTCTCTCTTTCTCTCTCTCTCTCTCTTTCTCTCTCCCTGTGTCTCTCACCAATAAATAAATAATCTTTAAAAAATAAAAAAATTTAAAAAGATTTATTTATTTGAGAGAAAGAGCAGGTGCAGGGAAGGACAGAGGGAGATAAAGAATCATAAGCAAGTTCCATTCCCAGCACAGAGGCTGACTTGGGGCTCGATTTCATGACCCTGAAATTATGACCTGAACTGAAATCAAGAGTTAGATGATTAACTGAGCCACCCAGGAGCCCCTACAAAGGTTGATTTTTATGAATGTTAGGCCAACTTTGCAATCCTGGGGTAAAAGTAATTGGTCATGATACTTATCATTTTTATATATTGCTGGATTTGATTAACTAATATTTTGTTGAGGACTCTTGTGTTTATAATCAAGAGAGATATTAGCCTCTAATTTTCTTCTCTTTCTTTCTTTTCTTTCTTTGTAATGTTTGGTCAAGTATTGACATTTGGGTTATGCTAGTCCCCCAACATGAGTTAGAAGTGTTTCCCCCTACTCTGTTTTTTAAAAACATTATTTTTTTCTTAAATATTTGATAGGATTCACTAGTGAAATAATATGAAATTGGAATTTCCTTCCTGAGGTTTTTGATAATAATTTAAATTTCTTTTTTAAAAAAAAGATTTTACTTATTTATTCATAAGAACACAGAGAGGGAGGCAGAGGCAGTAGCAGACTCCCTGCAAGGAGCCTGATGTAGGACTCAATCCCAGGACCTGGGCCAAAAGCAGATGCTCAATCACTGTGTCACCCAGGTGCCCCTAAATTTCTTTAATAGATATCGGGCTATTCAAATTCCCTGTTTCATCCTGTATCAGTTTTTATAAGTTATTTAGAGAGTTTGTCCAACTTCATTTAAACTGCTAGTAACTTGTCAGCTTAAAGTTCTTCATAATAATCTCTATTATTCCTGTAATATTAGTGAGATTCGTAGTGATATCCCCTTCCATTCCTGATGTTGGTGATTTGTATTTATCCACATTTTAATGTGTATCAATTCTTCATCTACTTTTATTACTAGATAACATTTCCTTGTATGGACATACTACATTTTATTCATCCACTCATTAGTTGATGGACATTTGAGTTAACATTTTTTGGCTCTTATGAATAATGAATCTATAAACATTTGTGTACAGTTTCCTGTGTGGATTAGCTTTGAAACCGGTGTACTACTCTGGTCCCAAGAGGCCCTTCCAGTCACCACCTGCTTTCAGTTGCTCATTGCTGTGTAATTAAGTCAGGAAATTCTCTTAATTCTGCTCCCTGAAAGGTAAGCAGATCATGTAGCCTGAGCTGGATTAAGCGAAGGGTGAAATCTTGAGACAACCGAACACCTGGACACTCAGGCAGCCTGACTTGGACTCACCGAGTTGCTGCAGAAGGTGCAGAAAAAGAAACAGCAGGTGCAGAATTTTATGACTTGGTTGAAAATCCTTGCTTAAGAATGCTTGTGCATAAATTTAAAAATAATCTTGAAAAGTATGAATAAAAAAAATCTTGTGCAATATGTAGTTTGTCAATTCATGTTAATGAATGCCCATATTATCAAGCACTATCATTTGCCTTTGAGATTAGCTGTGTTTCTATACACCCTCCTTCACCCCTGAAAATCCTTAGGAAAAGCTTGTTATATTCTGGAGGAAGCTTCACCCCCTGGAATCCACTTCTTCCCCTGCAATTTGTATGCAATCCCAAAAGACAAAATGGTAATTTATTTGTCTTTCACATTTTTATCATTTACCTTACCCAGAACCACTTCTTCTGAAACCCATAAAGGTTCCTAAATGTTAAATGGGAATTTGGCAAGTCCTTCATTTTTAAAGAAATTTTCTATTTTTTAGAAGATTGTATTTATTTAACAGAGAGAGAGAGCAAGCACAAGCAGGGGGAGCAGCAAGCAGAGGGAGAGGGAGAAGCAGGCTCCCCTCTGAGCAGGGAGCCCAAAGCAGAGCTCGATCCCAGGACCCTGAGATCATGACTTGAGCTGAAGGCAGATGCTTAACCGACTGAGCCACCCAGGTGCCCCCTTTTTTAAACTTTCATCTTAAAGGGCTTGCGTGGGAAATAATTGAAAGAACCTTGTATCTAATAATAGTCTAAGTCTTGAATTGACTTAATAAGTAAAGAAAGGAAGGAGCAGATGGAGGTTAACTATGTGTGAATTTATAGATGTTTTGGTGTCTGGGGCCCATGTAAATAATATATTACCTCACTGTAAATATTAACTCTGCTAGAGTCTAGGTCTTTAAACAGAAATTACCAGGAACTCCAGGGAATGAAGAGATGCTCTGCTCTTAATGATCTTTTGAACACCAGTTCCAGGTACTTAGGACCCTGCAGGGAATTCCTGGAATCAGTAGTCTTTAATATGCTGGTTTCCAGTGTTGGAGAGTTCGTAAAAGAAAAAAGAAAAAAGATCTTCTCCATATAAAATAAAAACTAAAACTAAAACACTCTAGAAATTCTTCTTAAAGAACAGTTCCAGAAATTGCTACTCGCCTGCAGAATCCAAGCTTTTAAACGTCCAGTAGGTGATTTTTTAAGTAATAAAAGTGGAAACTTTCATTAAGATTATTAGTAGAGGGAAGGCTTGTGTGGGGACACACGATTCACACGTGTCCTTCCAATGTATATGGGGATTCAGACTTTCTTATCACTACAGACCTCTCCAGAATGACCACAGCAAAAGCTGTGGCAGACACTTGGGCAGACACTTAACCGACTAAGCTACCCAGGCACCTCACAAATAAGCTATTTTTTTTTTGTAAGCATATTTGTCAGCTTCTATTTTTCAAAAAACTGACAACTGCCTGTCTAATTATTCCTTTAGGTATAAATGTACTCTCATAAAGAAGGATTTGAAAGCTGGGCAATCACTTAAAAGATAACCAGTTGCAATAGCTCCATATCCTAGCAGATCCACTGGGCAGATAATGTTATGGTTTCATTCATATTTTTGATGAGTCGAAGGAAAAAAAAAGAACCAAGGCTCTTTGTTGGCAAAGACTGAGCTACTGAACGGTGGCCTGAGACCATGGCTCAAAATGACTCAGTACTTCCAGCAACAGAATTAAAAGATAACGTCTAAAGGAAAAGCTTGTATGAGGACGTTCACTGATAAGGTATATGCCAAATGCCAAAGAGAGCAGAGAAGTTGCCTTTTGGTTGATTTGAGGGTTGTTGTTTTGTTTTTTGTTTTCTTTTTTTTTGAAAATCCGGAAGCTGACTGGTCATATTTCATTCCTCAGAGAAACCGTTCCTGCATTTCACCGCGAAAGGCATGCAGAAACCATGTTGTCCCAGCAAACCTGGGCTCTGGATCCTGCACACCTGCTCTGCGGCCACCAAGGCAATTCCCGGAAGGTTTTCTGAGAGAGGCCTTTAGAAAGATAGATTCTTTGAACTGGGTGCCCTCCAAAAAGCCCACTTTTCCTCAGGGGCTGGAAACACACAAATCTGGTTTCTCAGGAGGCTGAAAGTGTGGTTCGTTCAGTTAATCACTCATCGATTGTTACTAATCCCCTCCAATTAAGTGCAGACCCGGTGGGAGCAGTGGCAAGTCAGCCTGTGAGTAAACACTGTCCCTGCATTTAACCCACGAGTGGAGGGGGCACACGGGGCAAGTCCTACATTAGAATATTGAGTTTCGGGGCACCCGGATGGCTCAGTGGTTGAGTGTCTGCCTTGGGCTCAGGTCATGACCCTGGAGTCCTGGGATCGAGTCTTGCATCAGGGTCCCCGCAAGGAGCCTGCTTCTCATGTGGTTTATGTATACAATGGAATATTACTCAGCTATTAGAAATGACAAATACCCACCATTTGCTTCAACGTGGATGGAACTGGAGGGTATTATGCTGAGTGAAGTAAGTCAGTCGGAGAAGGACAAACATTATATGTTCTCATTCATTTGGGGAATATAAATAATAGTGAAAGGGAATATAAGGGACGGGAGAAGAAATGTGTGGGAAATATCAGAAAGGGAGACAGAACGTAAAGACTGCTAACTCTGGGAAACGAACTAGGGGTGGTGGAAGGGGAGGAGGGCGGGGGGTGGGAGTGAATGGGTGACGGGCACTGGGGGTTATTCTGTATGTTAGTAAATTGAACACCAATAAAAAATAAATTAAAAAAAAAAGGAGCCTGCTTCTCCCTCTGCCTGTGTCTCTGCCTCTTTCTGTGGGTATCTCATGAATAAATAAATAAAATATTTTTAAAAATTAAAAAAATAATAATATTGGGGTTCACCGTCTGGTGGGGGCTGCTGGAGGTCACGTCTCTTGGCTCCTCTTCCTTTGCTCGCACAAGCCCCGGGCGCTGTCCAGCCCGCTTGGGTCCTGCCCGCCCGCACCCCGCAGCGTGGCTGGGCGGCCGTGGAGAAGCTCTTGGGGCCAGCGGCCCCCCAGCCGCACAGCCCCCCTGGCTCCTAGCTTCTGAGAAGGCCTGCCGTGGTCAGCACAGGGTCCGAGGAGCATCTCCCTCGTGTCCCCACGCTGCCTCGGCGACAACAGCTCCACCTCCGTAGGAAGCTGTGGCCGGAGAGAAGGAACCATCTGGAAGCCAGTCATGAGCCTCTGCGTGTGTTGGGCCCCTTTGTGGGGCGCCAGGCACACCTTATTCTTTAGCTCACCCAGCAGGTGAGGTCGGTATTAACACTTCCAATTAGTAAATGAGAAAACCGATACTCCGAGTTTGTGAAAATTTCCCAAGGTCTCACAACTTGCACAAAGTCACCGAGCCAGGACTCAGAGCCAATTTAAAGGAAGTGATCATAAAAACCTAAGTCTAGAGGGGCCTGGGAGCCGTGAGTTAAAAACATGACACGTTTTCCTTTTTCTACAAATATGCGAGCCAACTTCCTATTATTTCACACACCTTAGAGGACCTTCCCAGGAGGACACCTAGAGGAGCCTCTGATCTAAGGGATCAGTGAAAAGGGGCGGTCGTCTGGGGTAGGTACCCTCATCCCACTCTGAGGTGGCCTGCTTGCCTCCACGAGACATTTCCTAGGAATTCACATGTTGCATGCATTCGCCTATGAATGGGTGTGCCTAGGGCATCACACAGAACAGTAGTGTCACCTTTAGGGTTGTGTGGGCTGTCTTTGAATCTTTTCCCCCAAAGTGACCTCTAGCAAAGTCATTAAAATCAATGTAGATATCCTGTCTTGGGTCCTTGTCACTCCAGCTCCAGGAAAGAAGAAGGGCCAAAATTTACTGATCCAAATCCTGGTCACCTGGGAAGGAAGAAGAAAATATAGCTTTCTTTTGTTATCTAACACTCCTGGCTAATTAAAAAGGAATTGCCATTTGGACTGGGGGGGTTGGAGAATAAATGGAAGGGGAGGGGAATGTGTTTTAGGAGCACCTTGTACTTAAAACACAATCCTCCACTCCCTCTACTTTTTCTTTAGAACAAAATGGATTTAATCTTGCCGGATATTTGAGGAAAGTCAGGCCAGGCAGGTCTGAGCCATTTGCAAATGTTATTGTCTCTTGCAGAAAAGTTGAACAAAATGAGAGCATAATCTGCAAATCTGCAAATGAACCCAGGTCACCCAGCTATTCAGCAGAAAGGCAGCTTTGCATAGGTATACCCGTGACTGCCCATGACAATCAGAGTTTATTTTTTGTTTTAAAACTCGCAGTGGCATTAATTCTCTATAAAGCTTTAGCCCTGCCTTGGACTTTTTTCTCATGCTTCTGGATAGAAGTCACGGAGCATGATGTTATGCCCAACACACCACAGTGATCATCCTGGGAAATAAAACTCTTACAATTTACCCATTGGCAAGGAATTAGAACCGCTGGTCTGACTTATAAAGAATGATGGACATTTGGATCCTGGCTGTCCCTTACAGATTTGATCTTGCCTGCACTCAGCAAGATAGCGATCACATTTTCAGGTGAAACCAGGGCTTTGGGGGGTGGGGGCCTGGGAAGCAGCACACTGCATGGACTCAAACCCTACCCCAGCCCTCTGCTCTTTCCAAGTAACTCCCAGATTCCCATATCTCGTGTCTACGCCTCCCCTCATGGCCTCGAGCCTCTCTGGATGCCTCATTTTTTTCACCTGGCCTGACCTGGCCTGGTTCCTGTCTCCTACTTTGGCATATTTATGAGATTTTTCCGTATCTTCAAAGTCTAGCTCTGCTGCCAATAGCCTGGCTCTCTGGCTAAAGCCCAAGAAAGTCTCTCACCCACCCACACAACTGCTCGGTGACCTGAATGCACCCGAGTTTTAGGTGCCAGACATGGAAGGACAAGTAATTAATTGTAAGACTGTATTAATCAGTCTCTCCAAATGCAACAGAGGCAAAAGGCCAAAGGTATTTAGCTCTTTTTGGTTGTTTGCATCTAAATTAAAGTATTCACCACTTTCATCAATAGTAATTAATATTTCCTGAGTGTTTATCAGTAGCATGGCATTGTATTAAGTCTGCCCCGGGCTTTTCACAACATAGAGGATGTGAAATCTGTGGTCTCAATGAGTATATAATAGTGAGCAAGACATGGCAATTAACTAGCAACTACTTATGGAGTGCCCGTGTAGGCTCAGCCTTTTGCTGGACGCTTGTATAACACAATCCAGTAGTCACAGGAGAGACCCTTGACTGGTTGGAGGCTGTCTCCCAAGAGCCCTGAGTTTGGCTTTTGGAGGACTCAGAGGAGGTTGGGGAGTTTGTTTCCTCACCTCCAGCCCCAGGTAAGGTGTGTTATCGTGGCACTACCAATTTTCTGTGGTTTACTAACCAGGGGTCATGCATCCCCATCCCGGCCCCAGGGAGTGTTTGAAAATGTATAGGAACATTCTTTATTTGCTTTGGGTTATTACAAATTAGCATTTAATGTACAGAGGCCGGGGATGCTACTATCCTGCAGTGTGCCAACCACTTCAGTCCTTCCAACCCAAACCTTCCCCAAGCAAAATGCCGATGGAACCCCTCTTGCACGCTGATAGAACAAAAGCTGTGAAAATGCACAGAAGACCGAGGAGTCCTCACCCTATTTCCTTCCCACATGCTTTGGGAAACCCTTGGCAGGGGGATGGCATGGGGAGGGGGCAAGGGCTACATTATCCAAATGCTCCGGAGGCCTGAGAGCCTCTGGCATTTGAGATTAAGCCTCAGAGGTCTGTTCTGCTAACGAGTCCAAAGGAGCTTGTCTTTCCTGGATGTGGCTGAGTCACCTTTCCGGGGAGATGTTAAATGAGAGTCTAAGTTTAGGATATTATTTGGTCCCTGTTTTTAACTTAACAGCTATATCACAATTGTCTTTCAAGATAATTTTTCTTAATAACTGAGACCAATTTAGGAAAGAGGAACATGCAGCATCAAAGGGACGGTCGCAGGCACCTGAGTGGCTCAGTGGTTGAGCATCTGCCTTCAGCTCGGGGTGTGATCCCAAGTCCTCAGATCGAGTCCCACATTGGGCTCCCCACATGGAGCCTGCTTCTCCCTCTGCCTATGTCTCTGCCTCTCACTCTGTGTCTCCAATAAATAAATAAATAAAATCTTTTTAAAAAGGGGGGGACAGTTGCACAACCTGCAGGGATGTGAAAGTTTCATCAGACACCCATCACTGCCCAAGCTCTGGGCACTACCGAGATCCCCTGAGTTCCAGCCAAACTATCTGCAGACTTGCAGCAAGAGGCCAACAAGGAGCAGCCTGAAAGCATAGAAAGAAATGGCCAACCAAGCGGCAGGGAACCCAGGGCCCCGCATGGAAGGAAAGAATGACACGAAGCTGAAGTGGAATGTGCATGAGTCTGGCTGAATCTACAAGACATGGTGCGGTGTGCAAGGAAAGATGTCCAAGTTCAAATCCATTTGGAGCAATGCCCTGCAGGACCAGACACATGACTTTGGAGAGTGACATCTGGCTCTGGAGAAAGCTGAGGGCGTCTTCAGTTGGATGAGCCATTGTGATTCACTTGCAAGAAGGGTTTCTTGGATGATTAGGGCACAATTTCAAAAGGAAAATGTAAAAGTCGGTGAAGAATAGATTGGGAACATTCATGTCGGTGTCTGGGCAGGGGAAACCAATAATGTTGAATTCTAGGTACACTGTGGTCTGCCAGGAAGAGATATGAAGGCTTGGGGAAACCTCGCATGACCTTGGAGCCTCCTAGGTAGGCTGGTGACATTGGCAGAAGGCCTTAAGGTCCAAGTTCTACCATTTCCTCCTATGTGACCCTGGACAACTTATTTCACCTCCCTGAACCCTCATCCTTAAACTCTGGGTTTGTTGTGAAAATTAGGAATAATGTATCATAAGCTCAATGCCCAGCTCCTCATAGGTGGTCAACAGACAATAGGTTTTATTGTTATTTGACCTTTTTCTAAGAACATCCCATAACAGCTTCTTCCTACCTAAACTAAGATTTAACTCCAAAGAGTTCCTACCAAATAGGCGTTTTTGACATATATTTCTTTCAAGGCAATTATAGAATCATTTGACTATAGAATATTTGATATGATCATCAAAAACATTATAGTAAGATGCTTTGCCATAACAACTTCCGTTAGAATTCATGGTGAGAAGTGACAGCAAACCCCCTTCAAATTGGCTTAAGATGAAACATGGATTCCCCTCCCCCCAATCTAAACTGAAAAATGCAGGGATGGATCTACATAGCTTTAGGTTTGGCCCAATCTGTGGCTCAAATTATATTACCAAGGCTTGGTTTCTCTCTTTCTCTTTTGATCTATTAAATAGAAATTCCCCTCATGGTAGCAACATGGTTCCATCATGGAAAGGATCTCTGGAGAGATGCTCAGTTCCAATCCTGACAGTTTCTGTATAAGGCTTGAGACACAATCTGCTTGGACTGTAGTCACACGTCCATCCCCAGTCACCGTGGCTCAGGGGATCCAGTGCTCTGACTGGCCAGGTCTGGTCATGTGTGGCACCCTGGTCTGCAGGATGAGACCTACCTGAAGGGCATGAAGGGAGCAGGGGGATGGACAGTTCTCCAAAAGTTGAAAAGCAGGATGATTGGATGTTGGGCTGAAAAACAAATCCACTCTTAGGTTCTTCATACATTGCTAGACCACAGCTGGTTTTCCTTGGTTGTTGGAATACAGTACTAACTGGGCCATGGATGGACATTTACCAGCCAGGTGAGTCATACTGGTAAACTTGGTTGAGACTTTCTCAAAGAGGGACCCGTGATCCACTGCAATCTGCATATCCTGGATGCTTGCTAAGAAATTAGGTCCTTGGTTTCCACTCCAGACTACTTCAATAGAACTCTGGAGTTGGGCTCCCAAATCAGCCCATTTTTATTTTGTTTTAGTTTTTAAAGATTTTATTTTTAAGTAATCTCTACACCCAACATGGGGCTCAAATTTACAACCCAGAGATCAAGAGCCGCACATTCCACTGATGGAGCCAGCCAGGTGCCCCCACCCCCGCCCCGCCCCACCAGATCAGTGTTTTATTTTATTTTTTTTTTAAGATTTTTTTTTTTATTCATGATATACAGAGAGAGAGAGAGAGACAGAGAGACAGAGAGAGAGAGGCAGACGGAGAAGCAGGCTCCATGCAGGAAGCCCGACGTGGGACTTGATCCCAGGTCTCCAGAATCACATCCTGGGCCAAAGGCAGGCGCTAAACTGCTGAGCCACCCAGGGATCCCCCAGATCAGTGTTTTAAAATAAGGTCTCAGAAGGTTCTAATGGAACAGAGAAGTTTGAGAACAACTGAAATGTAAATCCTGGGCCATATCAATGGGAAGAGCCCGGGAGAAACATTGCTGGATCAGCCCTTGTATTGACTGCAACAAACCTTGACACACCTCCTAGATGGTAATGCCTTACTAATTAACATAAAGGAGCCCCACACAGGTTTTTGGATTTCAACATGTTGATGAGCTATCCTTTGGCCAGGGTACCACATAGAACTGCTCTCTTTACTGATGGGAAATTGAAGCATAATGGCTGGTAAATTAGTGGGATGACATACTACCTCTAGGGTGATGTCTTAATTTGCCCAGACTCCCCAATCCCCACTATTCCAGCACTTTTTTTTTTCTCTACAAATAGCATTGAACTACACACAAAAAATCCCACAGAGCAAGAAAATACCCAAACAGGAAGCAGGTTCCCTGCATCTTTAACTCCGAGTTTATTTATTTTTCATTCTGGCTAAGAACTTGCATTTTGTTGACTGAACACCAGTTTCCGAGGTCAGGGAACCTCCCCTTCTTGAGGATCTAAATAATGCCAGAAATCCAATGAAAATACCACCAAGCACATTTACAGGACATGCCTCTTCCCACAGGGAGACAAATAGAGCAGAGTAAACAACATCAAACCCAATGCCTGCTTTAAATCCCTATCTAGAGAAATGTGGGTCCAACTGGATTTGACGTCTCTAAATAAAAATGGGATCTGACTGAGCCCCTGAAACTCCCACCTCAGTGTATATGCAGGATCCTAGCTATTCTTCTTTCAACATTCAACAGTGTTTTTATGGCCTTTTTATAGCATTCCTTTTGGCAAGTCTGCAGTAGCATTTCACAGGGAAAATAACTGCCAGACAAAGGCCGGATGAAGCAACTTTATTGCCACTTCTGTTTTCTAAGGGATCCTTCTAGACACACAGCCCAAGACAGCATCCGTCATGGTTGTGGCTGTGATATTAAGGATTCATATCTTTGGCAAGTAATTAGTATAACTGCCTGAATTTTTTTCTGCAGTGCTGTTTCCTCAACAGTAGCCTTCTCTTTCCTGTATTTGCTCAATGTTGTTTCTCCCCAGGTGTATTTCCTCACATTTATCTAAATTAAATCTCTTCTCATTTACCTCATTTCCTCACTAAGATTGCCATATCACAATTCCATCTTTTTTCCTTCTCTCTTCCTTCCTCCCTTCCTTCCTTCCTTCCTTTGTCCTTTTCTCTGTCTTTTCTAGTTGAGTGGCGCCATATTGTTTTCCTCCCTCTTATTAGTAAATAAATCAGAATAAAAGTCTTGGCCAAAATAGATCACTGAGATACTTGAGTTTATGCCCTCCCTGTCTGAGAGTGAGCCTTTAATAATGGTTTAGCAGTGTTAATCGGACTAGCAAAAATCATTTTGCTCTTATCATGGGGAATAGCAGCAATGGTTGTGCATTTGGCCATATCAGAGTGGGATTAGTTTCATCTCTTAGACCCTTATCTGGTGCATCGATCTTTTCCCTTTCTGATGGATTTGTTTTTTCCTTTTATAATGATGAATGAAAGAGTAAGCTAGTTTGTATTTTCTTTTCTATTTGAAATAGGCATTGATATAAAGGTGCTTGTATGCACACGCATATTTTCCACATGCCCACACCGGAGTGTTGTCAAATCATTAGTTCCCCAGGCTACATGAAGACGGCTGCTGTGGAGAGCAGCACTCTGTGGTTTGCACTAGATTACGAGTCAAGACTCCTGCCTTCTGTCGCTGGCATAGGACACTTAGTTTCTATGTCTTGGTCTGTTTGTGTCTGTTCTTTGCATCTCTCCATTTGTAAAATGGAGAACAACCAACAAGATGTAGGAAGTATGGGAACTTGCTCATATCCAAAGATATCTATATGAGACTGCGATTAAAAATAAATAAGTAAAGCTTCAAAAGTTAAAGTACTAAAGTATCATAACAAGAAGAGATCATATATAATGGAGCTGCAGGACTTAAAGTAGAGAATACAGGATTTGGGTAGTTAGCTTTCAACCAGAGTTATCCTTGAAGTATGACTGGGTGGGTTCTCAAGTCACTCAAGGGTTGATGCCTGAGTGTGGTGTGGATGTGTGGGTGTAGGTAGCACTATTGCCAACACCTTCTAGTTTTACCTCAAGCCACATTGCACTGATGCATAGTACTTGTGAAAAGTCACTGAGTTCTTAGAGATAGTCCCAGAATCAAGTAATTTTGGGCCACACTGAGCATACAAGTCAGTTTTTTAATCATTCATTTCAGAGAAACTAATGGGACACTGGTTTTCAAAATACAAAGTGACTTCTGCAAGATTGCACAGTTAAGTCACTTCTGGCTCCAGAGCCCAATCCAGGGGCAAATTCATGTGATGGTAAAGGCCACGGGTTTTGGGGTCTGATAGGTTGGCCTCTACAACCATCAGAAAGCAAGCAACACATTTGCCATCATTTTTAGTCTTTTGGGAAACCCAAGAAAATTGATTAAAAAGAGCTAGCTCTTACTAGTCTTGTTTCAAATGAATGTTATAAAATGTCACAGGGCACCTGGGTGGCTCAGTCAATTAAACGTCTGCCTTTGGCTCAGGTCATGATCCCAGGTCCTGGATCAGTCCCATGCTGGGCTCCCTGCTCCCCAGGGAGTCTGCTTCTCCCTCTCCGTGTGCCCTTCCTGTCTTCTCATGTGCGCTTGTGCATACATGTGTTCTCTTTCATATAAATAAATAAAATATTTTTTAATAAAAGAATATTATAAGATGTCAGTTAACCCTAAATTAATTTTTAGGTTGAATTCTATAGTTAGAACATATACTATCAACTGATACAATTTTAAAAAGGACTAGTGACGGCAGACGTATTAAAAGATATTAAAATATATGTTTATATATGGAACATACTCACACTCACATATGTACACAAATGATCATTTAAAGGTGTTTTACTTGCTCAGGAGTTGACAAACAAGTGGGAAGGACGGTAGATCATCCAATACGTTGTGCTAAGAAAACACTGAAGACCCATTTGGTTCTCTCCATGGGGTTCAGTGTGCCGTGGCTGCAAACAGCAGCCTCCTTGGTAGTGTATACAGCCTGTTGATTGTGTGGGTTGCCCTAAGGGATCTTGAAGACAGCTCTTTCCAGTGGATTTTGAGGTCTACCTCATGTTATCTCCAATCTAGGCTGCAGACGGGTGTGTGGGGTGCCTTTGGAAAGCCCCAGGGTAGAGTAACCAGGGTCCTCATTGGCCAAGCCATCATGTCCATCCGTACCAAACTGCAGAACAAGGAGCATATGATTGAGGCCGTACACAGGGCCAAGTTCAAGTTCCCTGGCCTCCAGAAGATGCACATCTCTAAGAAGTGGGGCTTCACGGAGTTTTACGCAGATGAATTTGAAGACATTATGGCTGAAAGGCAGCTCATCCTAGATGGCTGTGCGGTCACATACATCCCTAATTGTGGCCTCTTAGACAAATGGAAGGCTCTGCACTCATGAGAACCTCGGCACTGCCCCCTTCCTATTCATGCCCACCAGCAAATCCTACTTCCTGTCTGTCAAAAAAGAAAAGACCCATTTGGAAAGAAATTATTTATGGTCACTGTTTCCACCACAGGAGAGAACAAGCTGCAGGTGAATTAAAGTAGTAAATGTTATTTAAAAAAAAAAATCACAATGAGAAAACTAGGGGAAAAAATAACCAGATATTTAGAGGACATATGGCTGAGAAAGGATTTTATAAACATTTTTATTTTAGTTTAGTTTTTTTAAGATTTATTTATTTAACAGAGAGACAAGAAGCACAAGCAAGGAGAGAGGCAGAGGAAGAGGGAGAAGCAGACTCCCCACTGAGCAGGGAGCTTGACATGGGACTCGATCCTAGGACCCTGGGACCATGACCTGAGCTGTAGGCAGACGCTTAACCCACTGAGCCACCCAGGTGCCCCAGGATTTTATAAACATTTTTAATGGAAAAACTATGGAGAAGAAAAAAATCATTGCATATGACTACATAAACATGTAAAATGTAGGCACGCAAGGATGAATTGAAGACACGCTACAGTGAACTAGGAAATGACAGACAAGGAGTTATTGTTCCTTTATTCAGTCATTCGGCAAATATTTATTGAGACTTACTATGCATAAGTGTTTCCTATGTGCTGGGTGTACCAGCAATGAACCCCAGGCAGCGGAAGGGACAAAGGAAAAAGGCAGACAATTCATGTAAGACAAAAATTGAACACCTAAGATGTTGTTCCTACCCAAGGCTGTCTTAAATTCTACAAGCAGGACCTGTGTCAAGTATCGAGTACCACTCGGCTCTCATGGCTGTGGGTCAGACCTTTGCCAATAGCTGGCATCTCCCTCCGCACATCTTCAGCCATGCTTTGCTATTCCAGCCACCCATTCAGGATTCTAGGCTCTGGAGCCAGTATCTGGTTTGGGATCCTGGCCCCTCCACTTAAGATGTCCTCGGGAAAGTTACTTAACCTCTCTGGGTCTCAGTTTCCTTCATTTACAGAGTACAGATCAAAGTAGTACCTACCTCAGTGTTAGGGTGAAGATCAAATGAGCTGAAGTCAGACGCATGTCAAGTGCCTAGAACAGCGCCTGGTGCAGAGAAAGCACTCAATAAATAGCAATTTTTATGTCCTTCTAAAGGACACCCAAAGGAGGACTCTAGTGATGGACAATCATGTGGGACTGGAGGCAAAATCCATTCCCCACAGGCAAGTGGCAGCAGTATCTATGTTCAGCGCCTCCCAGGAGCCAGGTTTTGCAGTAGGTGCCCTCACCCCAGTGGCAAGACTCCCACCATGACACAGCTCCATGGACTTAACTTCATTTTTCGTGTTCAGATGCACTGTATGCAACACCTTCCTGCTGTCTTTTCATGAACTAATTCTTGATGGCTCACCAAGTTCTAGTAAAGCTCCATTTTGCCTGTCTCTGGAACCAATGGGAAGCAATGAAAAAGATTTGACAAAAGTCCTCCAAAATATTGAATGAAAATAAGAAATCTGGGGCACCTAGGTGGCTCAGTTGGTTTGGCCATTTGCCTTTGGCTTGAGTCATAATCCCAGGGTCCTTGGATTGAGCCCCACATCTGGCTCCCTGCTCAGTGGGGAGCCTGCTTCTTCCTCTTCCTCCCCCACTCCCCCTGCTTGTGCTCTCTGTCAAATAAATACATAAAATATTTTTTTAAAAAATAAATAAATAGGGACACTTGGGTGGCTCAGCGATTGAGCCTCTGCCTTTGGCTCAGGTTGTGATCCCGGGGTCCTGGGACCGAATCCCACATCCGGCTCCTCGCATTGAGTCTGCTTCTCCCTCTGCCTGTGTCTCTGCCTCTTTCTGTGTCTCTCATGAATAAATAAATAAAATCTTTAAAATAAATAAGTAGGAAAAAAATTTTTGTTAGTGTTCTTCCTCCTGTCTTGTAGAAAACTACCCCTAACACTGACATGTTGATTTTTCTGACCTGTCCTCTTCAAACATCTCCCCTTATAAAAGCCCAATCCTCAGGTAGTATTTCACCATAACTCAGCCCGGTCTTGGAAGTGGCGGTAGAGAGCAAACCTACTGGTCTCCAAGGTAAAGGGGGGATTTAAGATTCATGTTCCAAATGGCTGGTGTGAAATTTGACGGTCTCTTAGATCCTTGGCTTGAGAGCAAGGCCATGAATAACTAAGACGTTTGAAATGTCTTTATTATATCTACTCTTTTATAAAGCACCTTAGGAAGGACAAAGTAGTACGTGGAGAATTTTGACTCTAGTATAACTCTAATTTTATCCTAGTTCACAAAACCAAGACACATTTCAATATGACAATAAAAATGTAGCTCTTGGCTATAAATATAGATTTTTTTTTTCAAAAACATGGAATATGCCCCAATTTTTGTTTCCAAGTTCGGAAACTCCTTCTCCTAACTCCAGCCCTCCAGAGTCGCAAGTAGAAATACTATAATTCAATAAAAATTCATGCTCAAAGATATTAACAGTTCTAAAACAGGGGAGACATAATAGGCATATAGCATGCATACATGAAATTAATAGACATGTAAGCTTTGAGAAGGACTTCCTATTTCAGATTTCATTTTAATTGTAGCAGAGCCTGGTTTCACCTTTATTTTTCCTTAACCCATGTCCTCTGCTATAGTCCACACTTAAAGGAAGCATTTACATAAGGGCATTTTTGCCTAGTGAAAAGTAGCTAGAGAACTACTGGCTAAATAAAATATCCTTGTGATAACCTACAGGCCAGTTACATAAATGAATGAACAGAATACATTAGACAACAGGACCAGTAGAACCTATAAACTGGAGATAAGCTGCCCTATCTAACAGGGCCTGCCAAGTGATACCATTCAGGATGACGGGGCCACGGTCCCCAAATCTTCCAATTTTCCAACACAAGTCAGAAACCCGGATTTTTATGAGAAATCTGCAAATTGTTAAATTTTGAAAACTACAAAAATCAACATAAAACACTGTATAGCCAACAACAACAAAAAACCCACATCTGTAGGGTGGAACTGCTTCAGAGGGTTCAGTCAGCGAACTCTGCAATTAATCAGGTATTTGATTTTGCTTTGTTCTGGTTTTAGTTATTTTGAGGTGAAAGAACCAAGTCAGTAACAGGATAGCTCAAAGCAGATTTTGCGGATGAGAACGGTCATTAGAAATTAATTTGGGAGGGACGCCTGGGAGGCTCAGCGGCATTTGAGCCACTGACTTGTCTGCCTTTGGCTCAGGGCGTGATCCCGGGGTCCTGGGATCGAGTCCTGCCTCGGGCTCCCCACAGGGAGCCTGCTTCTCCCCCTGCCTATGTCCCTGCCTCTCTCTGTGTGTCTCTCATGATTAAATAAATACAATTTTTTAAAAAAAATAGAAATTAACAGAGAGTATATGATTTTCTGGTGTTTTATGAATCTGGCTTATTGCAGGAGGCAGGCTAGCACAGTACTTGAATAAGAGTTTTCTGCAATCCCATATCCCAGACCCATAAGACAGTGGGGTTTCAAAGGACAAGTGATAGCCTGTAAATCAATATCGAAGTCGATTTTAGCACCCAGTTACCTGAGTCATAGGTTAGATTTGTTCTGAGTAAATTGCTTTAGATTAAATTATCTAACCCGTCCCACTTCCTTCCTGTTTCTCTTTCCACTGTCTGTGTCCCAGCTTTCTTCCAGATGAGTCCATTCTCTCCTCCTGGCCTAGGTTCATTCTATCTAAGGTTCAGGCCATTCTCAATTTCTCAATTTTAGGCTAATATAAATATTCAGTTGTGAAATGCTTTATTCCATTTTCTGTATTTACAACATTATCCTTAGGTGAATATTAAAATTAGTATTAAGGAAACAATGCCCCACCCCCCGACCCCCGGCCATTTTCAAACCCAGCAGGGCCTTCCTTTTGTCACAAAACCCCCCACCCCGGCCCACTTCAGTCTTTGTCTGAAGACAATGATAGTCCTAGTTTGCAAGAGCTGAGACCCTTGGAAATTGTTCTCAGGCCACATGGGCTTGGGGGGCTGACCCAGGAATGGGCTTCTGGCCTTCATCCCCATCTACTCTCCCTAAATTTGTTCCTCTTGCCATGTTGAAGAGCTAAACAAGTTCACTCTTATAAGTAAGGAGCCTGCCCTTGAAACGAACAAACCAAACAGCTGGTGAACTTCTGTGGATTCAGCACTTCCAACGTGAATCCTCAAGAAATTTGGTTTTCTCACCAGCGGATATCTAGGAATACGGTGGGTGAGGAAAGGAAGGTTTAAGATATAAGAGGTGAGGCACCTGCGTGGCTCAGTGGTTGGGTATCTGCCTTTGGCTCTGTGGTGATCCCGGGGTCCTGGGATCGAGTTCCACATGGGGTCCCCCACAGGGAGTCTGCTTCTCCTTCTGCCTGTGTCTCTGCCTCTCTCTCTGTGTCTCTCGAGTAAATAAAATCTTTAAATAAATTTTAAAAAGATTTTAAAAATGAAAGAAAGAAAAGAAAAATATACTGAAGGTTTAGAGACATGGTCTGAGAATTAGTGATTAATTAATGGTAGACTCATTCAGGGGAAAAAAAAAGGAATCCCAGGTCAGGTACTGTGTTTGGTTCTGAAAATGCAAAGATATGTAAGTTACTACTAACATACCTTATTAAAATAATAAACAAGAGGGATGCCTTGGTGACTCAGAGGTTGAGTGTCTGCCTTTGGCTCAGCGCGTGCTCCTGGATTCCCAGGATTGAGTCCAGCATTGGGCTTCCTGCATGGAGTCTGCTTCTCCTCCCTCTGCCTGTGTCTCTGCCTCTCTGTGTGTGTGTCTCATGAATGAATAAATAAAATCTTTTTTAAAAAATAAAATAAAATAAATAAGAGGTGAGCTCTTCCTTCATGGATCTCCGTGCGGAGAAAACAGAGCAGACATGTAACTCTGCAATTGCCAAGAGGCTTACAGTAGTCGGACAGGAGGAGGTACAGCCTTCAGAGGAAGTGCAGAGAAGCATGAGTGAAGCTCTGAGGCCTTAAGAGGTTTTAAAGAAAGTTTAGCTACTGGAGCAGGGTTTTGAAAAAAGAGTGGACCATGGGCAGCCCCAGTGGCTCAGTGGTTTAATGCCGCCTTCAGCCTAGGGCGTGATCCTGGAGACCCTGGATCGAGTCCCACATCAGCTCCCTGCATGGATCCCGCTTCTCTCTCTGCCTGTGTCTCTGCCACTCTCTCTCTCTCTCTCTCTCTCTGTCTCTCATAAATAAATAAATAAAATCTTAAAAAAAAAAAAAAAAAGAGTGGACTAGCTGGGGAAGGATGCTCTGCGCATCATGGGGAAGACAGGTCCTGTTTCCCTGACCATGGAGACTCTTTCCAGCCCTCCCAGGTAGGCCCCTGGGCTGATCGGCTGCTGGGATGATGAAGGTGCTCGGGGCCAAGCAGCCAGACCAGGACCGCTGGTGATGAAGAGTGGGAGCAGGGGAAGCAGGCAGGTTGGCAAAGACGAGAGAGGAGGGCACCGGGGCAGGTGCCAAGGCTGTGGAGGAAGCTGAGCCTGGGTTCCTCCAGGGGCTGGAGCTGAGCTGCTGGGTTGGCAGCGGTGTGAGCCAGCGGGGGATGAGCAGCGAGGGTAAGCAGGGTCCCCCACCCCCCTCCCCGGGGCAGAGCCTTCCAGCCAGGCTGGCTTCCAGCAGGGTGCCCTTTACCATCCAGCCCGGCAGGGGAAGAGGGGAGAGGGGAAGAGGCAGGGCCAGCCGGCCACGGAGAAGGTAAAGAAGATGAAGTGCTGGCTGTGAAGTCCAGCAAAGTCCAGGACAAAAACTGGCCCAAGGGGGCAGAGCTGTGGGGCCGAAGGGGGAAAGGCTGAGATCTGCGAGCTTACAAACCCAGAGTGGGGCTTCTGGCCCCCGGCTGGCCCCGTGCCCACCCCCCTCGCAGGCGATGCCAGCCGCCAGGCGGGGGGCGGGAGGGGCTCCCTCTGGGGGCTCCCCCCCGCCCAGGTCCCCCGAGCAGCCCACCCCAGAGGCTGTGCACCCGGCCCCGTGCCCTCCAGCGGCCGTTCCCCAGCCCGCCCTTGGGGGATCGCTGGCTTCCACCCCGCCCAGGCCGGGACGTCGCTGTCCTTAAGCCTCGATGTGTTCATTATTTAAAAGCACCGTGTGTGTGTGTCTGCGTGTGTGCGTGTGCGTGTGCGTGTGTGTGTGCGTGTGTGTGTGTGTAATTTCCTTTATTAAAAAAGCGCACCGTCCCTACTGGGACGACAAAGCTGCAAGAGGCCGCAAGGAGCCCAGAGGTTTCATTCCGGGAATCAGCCCGCAAACTGGAGATTCCAGGGGCAACAGAGACTCCTAGCGACCGGCCTGAGCTGCGGCCTCCCGCCGCCTTCTGGAAGCCCTGCCCCCCCCGCCCCGGCCCCCCCCCGCCCCCCCCCCCGGGCCCCGCTCCCCCTCCTCCCCGCCCCCCGCGCCGGGCCGAGCTCGAGGCTGCTTCTCGGGCCCTGGGGCAGCCCCCTGGCGCTGGGACGATGCTGGGCGGGGGGGCGGGGGTGCAGACTGAGGCCCGTCATCTTGAAGGTCCTTAAAAGACAGACAGGCACATTTAAGGTTCCCTAAGTATATGTTCTGTGGCACACGCAGCCCTAAATTCTGTATTGCCGCAATTACGCCTTCCCCCACAGCTCCGGGCCGGGGGTCTGTTGTTACCCCCAGTTTACAGATGAGAAAGTGGATGCACAGAGAGTGAGAGAACCTGCCCAAGCTCACACAGCGGCTGACGCCAGGGCCCCGCCCCTAGCCTGGCCAGCCCCGCCCACAGCCCGGCTAGCCCCGCCCCTAGCCCGGCCGGCCCCGCCCACAGCCCGGCTAGCCCCGCCCCTAGCCCGGCCGGCCCCGCCCACAGCCCGACCAGCCCCCTCCCCCCCCCCAAATCTGCTCCCTTGGGAGGCCTGCAGGCAGAGCTGGGGTCCCCAGCTGCCTGAGGTCCCCGGCAGGCCTTCCACCAGGGCTCCCAGCTGGATCAGACTTTTTTTTTTTTTTTTTAAGATTTTGTCTATTTACTTGAGAGAGAGCACAAGCGGGGAGGAGGGGCAGACTCCTCGCTGAGCAGGGAGCTGGAGGGGAGATTCGATTCCAGGACCCTGGGATCACGATCTGAGGTGAAGGCAGACGCTCAACCCACTGAGCACCCAGGCGCCCGGATCAGACTTTAAATGAGACCAGTGGAATCAGAAACGTGTGTCACAAAAACAGGAGTGCATCCCTTTAGAGAAATGGAGAAGAGAAGGCTGTTTCTAAGCCTGATACAAAACCCAGGAAGCATCTGGGGGAGAGCATTTGACAGGCCCAAATACATAAGATGTTTAAAAGTCTGTTTGGCTATAAAACAACATAGAACTGAAAATCTTGGGAAAATATTCATGTTGCTTGTTAGGAATGAATGGCTACGTTTACAACTATTCCAAAAATTCTTCGTGTCAGAAGATGTCAACAGACACTTCACAGGGAAAAAAGAAACCCTAAAAATGCACGATAAGCAAACAAAAAAGATGTTCAACTTCACTTATCTCTGTTTAAAGGTAAATTTTTCACCTGTGAAGTTTGCAACCATGAGCTCACATCAGTATCTCCATTTTCAAGTCTACACTTCAGGCTTCTGTTCTTGCTTTCAGTAGTTCGTGCTGCTAAGTGCAAAACCAGCCTCTTGGCACCCTGGCTGTATTTACTCGTTTAACCGATTCCCTTTCCTGTATCAAATCTCCCACTGCCCACCCCCCATTCCACCACTGCTTGGTCTCATTCCTTGGGGGCTGGCCATGCCTCCACTGTCCCCTGCAGGGATGTCTCTTTACCCCAGGTGGGTGCTAACACCCTGCCCTCTCCTCCCTCTGCACACACGTGGACACCTTACCTCCCCCAGCTTGGCCTCTGCATTCCTTACCGGGCATAACCCTGTGAGGATGTCCAGCCTCCTTGGCCCCACCTTAACTCAGATATTGTTTGAAAACAAATAGATAAAAATCTACTTGTGTGAAATGATTGGCTCAAAGGCTATAGATCTTTGAATAAAATTGCTTTCCTAAAGGGTAGTGCCAACTTATAACACCGTAAGAATCACATTCGAGTGCTATTTATCCGCACCTTTGCTAGTATCGGGTATTACCCATTTTTCCAGTTTATTTTTTTCTATTTATTTTTCTTAAGATTTTATTTATTTATTAATGAGAGACACGGAGAGAGAAGCAGAGACATAGGCAGAGGGAGAAGCAGGCTCCCTGAAGGGAGCCCGATGTGGGACTCTGATGTGGGCCTCGATCCCAGGACCCAGGGATCACGACCTGAGCCGAAGGCAGATGCTTAATCACTGAGTCACCCAGGTGCCCCCCATTTTTCCAGTTTCTTTTCCCTTTGGTTCCCTCCCATAACTAATGTGCCAAAGACAGAACTAGAATCCTGTAACTGTTTATGGAGCCATGTCACCTAGCTGCCTCAGTCAGCTAGGTCTGTGCCTAAACACTCTAAGACAGATGGGGTTGGATCTTATTGGTTGGTGAACTGTGTACTACACCATCAGTATAGATACCACATTTCTTTTCTCTCTTTTGTTTTTTTTACAAGTATAGCCATTCTTTTTTAACTTTTTTTTTTTTTTTTTTTTTTTTTTTTATTTATGATAGTCACAGAGAGAGAGAGGCAGGGACACAGGCAGAGGGAGAAGCAGGCTCCATGCTGGGAGCCTGACGTGAGACTTGATCCCGGGTCTCCAGGATCACACCCTGGGCCGAAGGCAGCACTAAACCTCTGGGCCACTGGGGCTGCCCGATACCACATTTCTTAAATGAGCTCCTGCTCCCCTCATTCAAGAAAATAGGAAGATGCAGCAGCACAAAATCCTGCTGGATTTTGCAGGAGTTTACAAAGATGTATAAATTAGTCTCTGCCTTCATGAGCTTGTTTTTTTTTTTTTTTAAGTTCTTATTATTTTTCTTAGTGATCTCTACACCCAATTTGGGGTTCGTACTCATGACTTTGAGATCAAGAGTCAGCTGCTCTACCCACTGAACCAGCCCAGTGCCCCAAAGAGCTTCTGTTTTTGAGAAGGCCAATTACTCAGATGGTATCATGAATGCAGCGTTCATGTAACGAGTGACCACCTCTCTGGGGCTCACACTCCTCTGGACGGTGGTATACCCACTCTTCCAGCACCAATATCCTGGGTGACTTCATAATCGCACCCTGTGGTTCACGGTGATCCCTTCCCCCCACCCAACCCCAGCACCAGCCCTGTGCTCCGGGCAGAACGGATCCTGTCCTCCAGGTGCACACATGCAGCCCCTCCGGAGGGTAGGTCTCATCCTCGCTCCCAGGCCTCAGGCAGCCGCCAGACATCTACAATCTCATTCAATCCTCACAATTTACAGTAAGATCATTATTTTAATCTCCACTTTTTAGCTACTGAAATATTTAGAATTCAGATGTTTAGATACCAAGACTTAAAGAGGGTCTTGCCAAAGTCCTAAGTAATGGGAACAAAAGGCGAACCTCAGTCTATGGGACCCTAATGTGTGTACCCTTCGTTGCCATAAGCAACCTCGTCCCACTGCCTCCTTTCTTTTTCTTTCTTTTTTTTTTTAAGATTTTATTTATTTATTCATGGGAGACACACACAGAGAGAGGCAGAGACAAAGGTAGAGGGAGAAGCAGGCTCCATGCAGGGAGCCCGATGTGGGACTCAATCCCAGGACCCCGGGATCACGCCTTGAGCTAAAAGCAGATGCTCAACCACTGAGCCACCCGGGTGCCCCTTGCCTCCTTTCTTATCTATCCCTGCTCGTCTTCCCTTGGCCACCCCCCTGGCCTTCTTCTTTGATGATCTAAATCCTCTCCCTCCATCAGGGTGCAGCTGAGAGCCCCGTGGAGCCCCCAGTCCACCCAGCCTGAGATGTCTGAGGAAGCAGAACCACAGCCTCGGCTCTGACTTCCAATGACTCTCCTGTCCCTTTGGGTGGAAATTCTTTTACCATAAACGTCCACCTTATTCACGTGCTTTATAAGCCACTCTGAGCTCTTGGTCTGAGGGAGACAGCGGGGGTGCGTGTACATGTGGAAGGGAAATTAATTCAATGCTTGCAAAAGGAAGGAGGCTGCATGAGGGAAATGCGCCTAGTTTGGTGTAAAAAGGCCACGACAGTTGTTGGCACAGGGCCACGGTCACCCTGCCAGCCTCCGAGCCACCATACTTGGTATCCTTATGTCCTTCAACACCTTCATCATCGGAAGGAGCCACTCCACTGACTTGCTATCATCCTCCGCCTTGCAGATGGCCTGTCACACATGTCGCTCAAGCTCACGAGCTCACAGCTGTGTGGGTCTCCAGTGAGACGGCCGTTACTCTTATAGCTCGTGGCAGCGTCCACGAGGTAAATCAGTGGCTTCGGTGGCACAGATGTCTACCTTGGCTGGCACCACATCTCATGTCCTTGTCTCCAACCTCAAAGGAAAATGCCTGGACTGGCTGGGCCTTTAATTTCTACCACTTTTGAAGCTCAATGGAAGACAAGAATAAGAAGCTGAAATTCATTCCACTAATAAAAATCAATGTGCAACATCAGGAATAATAGCAGGATGGGACGCCTGGGTGGCTCAGGGGTTGAGTGTCTGCCTTCGGCCCAGGGTGTGATCCTGGGGTCCCAGGATCGAGTCCCACATCGGGCTCCCTGCATGGAGCCTGCTTCTCCCTCTGCCTGTGTCTCCACCTCTCTCTCTCTCTCTCTCTCTCTCTCTCTGTGTGGTGTGTGTGTGTGTGTGTGTGTCTGTCATGAATAAATAAGTAAATAAATATTTAAAAAGAAATAAATAAAAATAAAAATAAAAATAAAAATAAAAAATAGCAGGAATTGGGCTCCGTGCTTGCGGAGCAGGCCGCAAGCTTGGGGCCTCGCAGAAGCACTGACTCCCTGGCTCCGGCACTCTTCCCCTCACTCAGAGAATCCCTCTTGCGTGCAAATGGAGTGCCAGGAGCTCCACCATCTGGTCTTCCTACCCTTCTCTCCGCCCTCCTGCACGAGGCAGGGCTCCAACTATGGACAGCCTCGCTTTCACCCACAAGTTTGGCCATGGCTGAAGGCATTAGTTCTGATGTTGGCGTGAAGAAAGAAGGGCGGGTGGGAGGCCCTAGTCAGAACTTTCTGGGTTCAACTCTGCTGACCGTCCCCACTTGGCCCTACCCTAAATGGACGGAGGCAGAGCGTAACAAGGAGGACGTGAGAATACGGATAAAGGCAGTGGCCTAGGTGTGCAATTTAAAAACATGGGCCCCAAGTCTTTGCTACTCCTGTCAACAGGCGGGGACTCTTGAACTGGAGCCCTGCAACTGTGTAACCAGTTGAATACAGTGGATGCAAAATACTGCTCTGCTGGGTTCCTAACTCTGGCCCTAAGAAAACGGCCATAGGCACCTCCTGGCTCTTGGGAACCCCGGCACCGGACTGCGAGAATGCCCAGGCAGATCCCGGAGAGGCCCATGGGGACAGAGGCCAAGTACTCTGGCCCTCAACGCGGCCTTACAGCCATTCCGATCCCCAGCTGTGCGAGGAAGCCTCTTGTCCCCAGGTCCCCCGGCCACTCCCCATCCCCAGGGAGTTGTCCCAGCTGACCCCCAGATGGAGCAGAAATGCGCCTTCTCCTATCCTGATCTTGTCAAAGCCGCAGACCCCATCGGCCACCTCGTTAAGCCTCGGATGGCCACTGGTCAGGCCATCCCGGTGTGGGCCTGTGAGATTGGGTCCAGACACTGGTCACTGCTAGCAGGGCGCCGACTGGCTTTCCCATGCATCCCAACCTCTCTCCCTCTATCCCCTATGTGTCCTTTGACCCTGGGAACCTGCCCTATGCTCAGGATCCTGGCCAACTTCACTCTAACTCAGTAAAAACCCACGGAGACCAAGGGACCCAGTCACCTTGCTTCCCAGACTCAAGTCCATACCCCCTGCTGCCCTGGGGCCCTTGGCACCTCCACGCACAGTGCTTTATGGAAAATGGATGCCACTGTGGGGCCAAAAGGGGCGTGGGCTCAACGAGGGGCAGGCCCACGAGCTGACTCAAGGGAAGCAAGTCGCAGGAGTAGAGACAGGACCAGGTTCCAGATTGGGATGGTAGGTACCCGATTTAACAGAAAAAAGGTGAAAGCATCTCCTGGATTTGGGATTATGGGCAAAGCCAGTTTTAGTGGAGCTGAAGGGACAGAAATTAACTCAGGGTGGATCCCAGGAAGTAAGGGGGAACAAGTTGATGCAGTATCACAGGCAAGTCCAGCCCCACGTTTGTTGAGAAGAGGAGGGAAAACCTGGGCAACAAGGGGGCACCTGGGGGGCTCAGGCGGTTAGGCGTCTGCAGCTCGGGCCTGACGACGGGTTCTGGGATCGAGTCCTGCATCAGGCCCCCTGCAGGGAGCCTGCTTCTCCCTCTGCCTGTGTCTCTGCCTCTCTCACAAATAAATAAATAAAATCTTTAAATTAAAAAAGAAGAAAAAGATGGAGATTGCAAAGCGAGGTTATTCAGGAGAGCAGGGGAGGGCAGGGGAAGGCCATCCTGGCGCCCCGCACTAGTGCAGAAGCCAGGCCACCCAGGAAGGAAGCGTGGGCCCGAGTCTCGGTGGGAGGCGGGAGGGCCCAGCAGGCAAGGGCGACACCGAGGTGCACACCCTAATGCCTTTGACCCCTGCATTTTATTTTATTTTATTTTATTTTATTTTATTTTATTTTTTATTTATTTGTTTTTTTACCCCTGCATTAAAGTAGCATTTTCCGGGTGGCTCAGCGGTTTAGCGCCGCCTTTGACTCAGGGTGTGACCCCGGGGTTCCAGGATCGAGTCCTGCATGGGAGTCCTCCTTGCATGGGACCTGCTTCTCCCTCTGCCTAGGTCTCTCTTGAATAAGTAAAAAAAATTTTTTTTAAAAAAAGCATCTTCCAAATACAGCCAACCCGTCTGAATACGCTTCCACCCCCTGTTTACATGGGGGGGGCTGTGCGCAGCGCAGGTGGCCCCACCGCGCTCCGCTCCGAGGCCGCCGCCGGGAGCTCGGCCGCCAGCGCGGCCCCTGGGCGCCCCCCCGCGGGCGCAGGCGGAACGGCAGGCGGGCGCCCCCGCGGCTCCGGCCGAAAACCCGCTTTGTCTCCGGGAGGCGCTTCTCGGGCCAAAGCAAACCGCCCCGCGGGGCCGCGGCCGCGGGAGCCCGCCTGGGAGACAGAGCCCCGACCTCTCCGCGGCCCCTCCGCGGTGGAGGCCGGGCCCTCGGGCTTCGCTGCGCCGGTGCGGGGGCGCCTCGCAGACCTCACCTGCGCCCCACGCGGGCCGGGCCGGGCCGGGGCTCCCCGGGACTTCCCCGGGCCTCAGGCTCCCAGAGGGGCTCCCTCCTCACGCCTCTCGCGCTCGCTTTCCTTCCTTTCTTCGTTCTTTTTTCTCTTCTTTCTCTTCTTTTTCTTCTTTCTCCTTCTTTTTTTCTTTTCTTTCTTTCCATACTCTTCCTTCCTTAATTCCTTCTTCCTTCCTTCCTCTTCCTCCTTCTTTTCTCTCTTCTTTTCTTTTCTTTCTTTCTTCTTTTCTTTCTTCTTCCTTTCCTTCCTTCTTTTCTTCTTTCTCTCTCTTCCTTCCTTCCCTCCCTCCCTCCCTATTCTTTCTTTCTTTTTTTCTTTCTCTTTCTTCCTTCCCTCTTTTTCTTTCTTCTTTCTTCTTTCCCTCCCTCCCTTTCCTTCCTTTCCTTCCTCCTTCCTCCTTCCTTCCTTTTCTTTTCTTCTTTCTTTCTTTCTTTCTTTCTTCTTTTCTTTCTTCTTCCTTCCTTCCTTTTCTCTTTCTCTCTCTTCCTTCCTTCCCTCCCTCTTTCTTTCTTTCTTTCTTTCTTTCTTTCTTTCTTTCTTTCTTCTCTTTATTTTTCTTTCTTTCTTCTTTCTCTCTCTGTCTTTTAAGTCTCTCAATACCACTTGAGCCGGAATTTCTCTTCCCCTCCCGGGGGAGAGCAGGTGACCCTGGAGACGTGTGATGGGTGACAGGCCCCCAGTGCCCACCTGTAGGGGAAAAGCTTCCCTGCTCACCAAGCAACTTTGCCATCCTGCCCGGTGACCAAATGGATCTACACAGTGGGTGCTGTTAGATTAATTCAATTTCTCGCAAACCAATTCAAAGTAAAGGTTCAGCCAAATTTAAAAATGAAATAGCCACAGCAATTATGATGCAAAGTAGAGGGGGTTTAGGGGGCGGCGAGCGCTACCCTTCCCCCCCAGTAGGAGTGCTTCTGAGCACCAAGCAACAAGCACCGCCTTAAGAGCTGCTAGGAACTGAGCGACTTACCCCTTGAGGGCTGCACATCCTCTGCAAAATGGTGCCTCCTTTGTAGGATTATTGCGAGTTTTGAACGAGGTAAGAGATATTAAATGTTTTATGAATTTTATTCTGAAACATGAGTATTAAAAAAATGCCACATGCTGAAGTCCATCAACCTGCCTAAGTGGTGAGAAACTCAATCTCAGTCATGTTTGGGGTCTCCTTCTCCTCTCCAGGGTCACCCAGGAATGGCTGGCATAGCTGTGGTGTCCAGAAAACCAGGTTTGGGCCTCCCACCTAAGTCCATCACAGTCACTGCCAACGTTCACTGATGCCCAAGCCAGCCTGGTCCCTAAGGACTGTCAGCCCCTGAGTGTGGGCTCTGGCCTGTTCACGGGGCTCCTCTAAAGGGTTAGAAATATGCCCTTTGGCATTAGGATTATTTTTAATTAAAGGTAATTGAGGGACGTCTGGGTGGCTCAGCGGTTGAGCGTCTTCCTTCGGCTCAGGGCGTAAATATCCCCTTCTCTTGTCCCAGGATGACAGCAACCCTTACCACAGCAGGTGAGGCCAACACCAAGATCATCTGCTTAAACAAACCTTATCTTCCATGATTTTCTGCCACGATTTATTAGCCCTCAGAAGCCCAGATCCCCTTCCTCGTCTGGTCGCCTGTCTACAACTTCTGTCCTTGTGCTAACATGGAATCTAAGTCCCCACATCTAACCAGTTCTTTGAGGCTTTTTCCTCTTTCCTGTGAAGCCCTGTGCATGTAACATTTAAAATATATATTTTTAATTTCACATCTTTTCTCCTGTTAACCGCCCTTCATCCGCTTAATTCACAGGCCTCCGTTGCAAAGTCTAAGAGGGTAGAGAAAAACCTTTTTCTCTCCCCTACCCCTGAGTTCTTTCCTCTTCTGCTGGGGGCCTTGTGCAGGGTGATGGGTCAGTGCCCACCTGTAGGACTCGCAGAAACCAGCCTTGAGGGAACCTCTGCAACCTCTGGTCACACTGGCACCTTCACCTCTTCCTCTGCAAAGACCTCAAACTCTGTCCTATGCCCTCAAAAAATATCACCTACAATCTCCAACAGGAAGCAAATTGACCTTTAGTAAAAACAATTTAAAAAATTTAAAAATTGAAAAAAAATTTTTTTTAGAAAGAAAGCAAAAAAGCCAAAATTACAAGATTTCTTCTCCTCCGGGGCCTGGCAGTGTCTGGTTAAGCTACTTGGAAGAGTAAAGAGGTAGACCAGATAGTCGTGGGCAGCTAAGTGAAGTTTATTGAGCGAGAGTCGAGTGAGGAGAGGGGATCCGAGAGGGGTGCCACCGGACTTTCTTTTATTATTGTTATTATTATTATTAAAATTTTTTTATTTAAATTCAATTAATTAAGATATAGTGTATTGTTAGTTTCAGAGGTAGAGGTCCGTGATTCATCCGCTGCATATAACCCCCAGTGCTCATCCCATCACCCAGTGACCCCACCTCCCCTCCAACAGCCCTCAGTTTATTTCCTATGATTGAGAGTGTCTAAGTCTAGGGCTTTTTATGGGCTTGTCGGCCAGCTGTTTTAATCTGATTAACCCTCATGCCTGTCATCCAATCAGGTTTTTGCCGTCTCTCTATCACGCGGGAAAGGGTAGAGGGCTCCTTCTGGGGTGGTATAAAATCCCTTTAAGGGTGGTTTCCTCTTAGGCCAGGGTGGGAGGTGGGGGGTGGTGTCCCTTGTCCCTGCCTGCCTTCCTTCCAACTATCCTTCATCGAAACATGGTGGCAAAGGGGAAAAAAATCAAGAACAGCAATGTGAAAAACACAAATTAACCTCTCCGTCCTTCATCCTGTAAGAGCAGCACACGCACAAGGTGAACCTTCAGTGAGTGGCAGTAAGTGTCACTGATGCCAGAGGCTGGCTTTGGGACACCCTCGTCGCTGCCAGGTCTGTGAGTGCTTTGGTGGGGCCCATTCACCTGTCTGTGCCCCCCCTCGGGCCCACCTCTTCCCTGGGGCTTTGAAGGGAGCCATCCTTTGGGTTCTCACCATGACCCAACAGGTTGGGGACGGAGGGGGCAAAAGCGGTGGCAGACATTCAGTGGACACCTTCGGAAAACAGCTCTCCAGAGAGGTCATCTCGTGTGCAAATCCGAAAATGCGGATGTCCCAGGGGGCCTGTGTCACAGAACAGCTCCGTGCCAGCCTGAGGCGGTGGCAGTGGCGGGAACTCAGAGACTGTGCCACTTTCTGCCCTCAGACTGGCCATCTGTCCATCTCTTCCGACCTCTAGCCACTGGCTGGATGGGGGGCGGGGAGGTGGAATCAGTCCTCTGGACCTCTCTGCCCCCCTCTCTCTCTGCCACCTGCCCCTCGGCCACCTCCCAGTGGCCCAGCTCCAGCAGGAGGGTAAAGGGGACAGAACAAAGTGACTGGGAAGGAGCTGCCACCTAGTGACACGGTGTGTTACGTGTCGCGCTATCCTGCCAGTCCCTGGGCTGGTAGGACCATCCCTTTGTACAGATGGGGAGACTGAGGCCACGTGCTGCATGCCAGCTCTATGCCCAAGTTCACACAGCTAAGAAGGCTCGGAACTTGACTGAGCTCTTCTGTCCCCAGAGCCTGGTCTCTGTGAAGCCTGGTGACTCCTCAGCCCAGACGGTTTGCACCCCACCTCCCCGGAGGCCACAGATCCCCAGCCTGGCAGCAGGGCATGGACAGAACAGGGCTGATCATTTAATTTCCTTTGAAGAGTGTCCCCAGCCCAAAAGGAGAGCAGCGGGCTGCAGAGGCTTGCAGGAGTAGCCGGGGTCTGGGGGGCTCAGGGGGTTGAGCATCTGCCTTCAGCTCAGATCACGATCCTGGAATCCAGGGGATCGAGCCCCACATCTGTCTCCCTGCTCAGCGGGGAACCTGCTTCTCCAGCTCCTTTTGCAGCTTCCCTGGCTTGTGCTCTCTGGCTCTCTCTCTCTCTCTCTGTTAAATAAATAAATAAAATCTTAAAAAAAAAAAAAGAAAGAAAGGAGACAGTAGCCCTAAGAATGTGCTAAGGAGGGGTGAGGGCAGGTCAGCTGGCAGAGAGAATGTATCTGCACCTCCAGGCAGCGGGGCGGCCCAGGAGAGGACAGAGGGCCTCTCAGCCAGGTAGCCAATCTGGCTGCAGTAGGTTGGGCTCAACAGGAGAAATGCAAGCAGCAAAATAACTAACTAACCAAATGCAAACGGCACTAAGATTCTTCGTGGCTTTTTTAAAGGATTTTGTGCATTCTCGTTCTTCAGGAGAAAATCCTCTATGAGGACCAGTGCACCCATTGAATCTACCAAAAAAAAAAAAGAAGAAGAACGTGCTAAGTATCTTAGGTCACAGTTGAGAGGCCCCAAGATGACTAGGAAAAGATCTGGCATTGACAGGTGGCATCTAGAAATTTCACAAGGCTTCTCAGCCTCCGTGAATCTCTCAAATATTAATCTAACCTGCTGAGTAAATGGGTAATAAAATTCTCTTTGTATTAAGGAAGTGGTAAAGTTAATAGGCTGTAAGCCAGAATAATTCTTGGGTGGTTTTATTGCGGAGCGTGCTAGCACCTTTAATTGTGAAGGGCTGAGTTTCTTTGCCACCACTCGGGACTAGAGCAGCATTGTTGCTGACTCATGCGGCATTCCCAGCATTGAGGTACAACTTGGCCCAAAGTAGTTGTTCAATAAATCTTATTGTAAAAAGCCTAAAACTAGGGCATCTGGGTGACTCAGTCAGTAAGCATCTAACTTTGGCTCAGGTCATGACCTCAGGGTCCTGGGATCAAGCCTGCTCCTTCTCCCACTCTTCACCATTCCTGCTGTCTCTTGCTATCTCTGCCTCTGTCTCTCTCAAATAAATAAATAAAAGCTTTTAAAAAATCTTAAAACTTGGCCAACACAGCACAAAGTGAAAACAAAGAGTCTACATTTAAATCTAATCAAAATCATCTAGACTCTGATGAATATTTCCTTAACATCTTAACATCCATGGGCCTGGAATAGGTCTAGAAATTTCTTCCTTGGTGACCTAAAGCAGACATCCAGGAAAGCCTTCCCAAGATGGTTAAGTGTGAGAGATTTCCTGATCTCTTGGGTGATCCAGCTATTACTTGACCTCAGTGCCCAGAACTATAACAAATTCTGAATTCTGTACATTGGTTATGAAAGAAAAAAAAAAGCAAATTTTACCACCAAGAATGCCAACCTCAGTCAAAGGTCTCTCTAGGGATATCTTTCACAAATGCATACTGCTCAGCACCCACACTTCAGGAATCCAAGGTACCAGCTCATCTGGACTCTCGGTTTAGGGTGATGCCTACCATGGCCACCCCCAGACAACCACTCTTGATCATCATCACTACAAAAAGCAGGCTTTCCTCAGGTTTCCATCACTTCCTGCCATAATCAGGCTGAGGAAGACGTCCAGGAGAGACTGATCCCTTTCCTGTGAGACCGCTGGAGAGATCTTTATGTTGTTACCACACCACAAATAAATCCTGATGCCTTCTGCATTGATCCCATTCACCATTTTGTTTCTGTTCTTCTGTCTTAATTAAGGACCCTCTGACCACATCTTGCTTTCATGCGACTCTGATTTAGTAAAATAGAGACAGTTGTGATTTTGGGGTCTGCTCAGTGCACTCAGGGGAGCCTCAGTAGAGCAGCTCCCATGTGTACACACTCACAGGGACAGGGACCAGGGACTCCAGAACATCAGGGGGCATAGGTCATCATGAGGGGCTGTGACAGGTGGATGGGCCAGGGAAGTCCAGTGCCCCATCACTCTGTGACTCAGCCACTTTCTCTAGATGGGTTTCTTCTGTGGGGCTTCTCATTCTCTTGCTCTGGGAGGCCTCTCCACTCTTCCCTCTGCGTGTTCTATTTCCATGCCAAGATTTCTGGCTACTTTGGAACTTCATCCCAACTTGTGGTCCATCATGACCTGCATGTGGTTGACCCCAATGGCCAGTTCTCGGACCTCACTGTCCCTGGCCCACCGTCTGCATTAGATCCAGTTCTTTATCTCTCTTCCTTGAGAAGCATTCTTCCCTTGCCTTCCTGGGTTGCCACATTTCCCTGCTTTTTTTTTCTATGCTTCTGCCCTCTTTCTCAGTTTCTTTTGCTATTAGCATCTCTAAGCTTCAGAGGAAGTGGAATCTCAGAGAAGCAGGTCATTCTTCATTAAGATCCAGGGAAGGTGCCTCTGGACAGCTTGCTGACATTGAATTTGTAGGTCTAATCACGAAACTGTGGGACCACCTGTCAAAAAGCAATTATTTCTATGTCAGTTATTATTCCAGCCACATGATAACCGGATTTTAAATCTTCATCTGGTCATTTAAAACCATGTCAGAATGGCATTTAATTCATAAACCCTGAGGTGAAATTCAGAAGGAAAAACCTTTATGTCATTTAGTTAAAATGTCCATATATTGAAATGAACATTATCTATATTATAAATATATATTGTATATAAACATAAATAGTATGTAAGTATATATTATATAACCATATAATATATATAAATGGGTATTATAAACAAATAGATATTTTATATAAACATATTATATATAGATATTACTTAAGTATGGAATATATAAAGATATATATAACAGATGTAAGTTTAATTTGTGTATATTATTGTTAATATGTTTAATTTATATACAATATACATGATACATATGTATTATATATAAATATAGGTTATCTGGAGGGTCCTACGCTTTCTTCCATTCCTTTTCATCATCCCACAGCACATGATATCTAGTCCAGCTGGCAGGTACAGGTGCACCTCTAAAATAGGAAGAGGTTTTTATGACTTTCCAGGCCTACTCAAAACGGAGCCACAGACTACAGCAGCCTATCACCCTGCTGGTGATAAAACCTTCCAAATGAAACCTCTTCTGGAAAGATAAAGAAAACTAGATCCACAGTCCAATCTCCTTGAGTCTTACAGCCGCCTCTGTCTTCTTCTTCTTTCTTCTTTCTTCTTTCTTCTTTCTTCCTTCTTCTTCTTTTTTCTTTAAAGACCAGCTGTGGGGATCCCTGGGTGGCGCAGCGGTTTAGCGCCTGCCTCTGGCTCAGGGCGCGATCCTGGAGACCCGGGATCGAATCCCACGTCGGGCTCCTGGTGCATGGAGCCTGCTTCTCCCTCTGCCTATGTCTCTGCCTCTCTCTCTCTCTCTCTCTCTGTGACTATCATAAATAATAAATAAAAATTAAAATTAAAAATTAAAAAAAAATAAAGACCAGCTGTGCACATCATTTTAAAGCTGATGGTGAAAGCGCACTTGTGCAATACAACCTTCTCTTCCTACACACAGACCCACAGATGCTGCTGCCTCTGACTCATAGGACTGGGGGGCCCGGTCTTCACGGCCCCTCCATGCTCCTCTACGTTCCAGAGCTTAGCACTTGAAAGAGACGGCTCAGGGAGTCGGCCTGGACTTCTCCTGGAGGGTTCTGCAAAATTCTGACAAGTGAGCTGTGAGGTCAGTGGAGGTTACCCTCCAAGCCAGCTGAGGAAGTAGAGACACAATCTGTTCCATTACAGCAAACATCTGGAAACAGGATGATCCATCTGCCAGTCCTGACGACCACCCCCAAGCAGTATTTCTAATTGCTCCTTTTCTGTGCTGTTTTTGCACAAACTCACTAAGGCCAGCTCAAGTGGGTATTGCTAATAAATAATCCATGCTTTATGATTGCTTCAGCTCATAGAAAAAGAAGGTGAAAACTGGTCCAAAAGCACCCTATGCACCTCGATTCTGCAGTGCACCCCACATGCCCTCTCTGGCTAGAGTTCTAAGGGCAGGCAGCAAGTGGGGAGCTTCTTTTGTCCTTGATCTTGAGAGGGAATGGGCCTGACGGGCTCTGGGGAGAAAGAGCCAGGAAGGACAGACAGAGAGCTGAGCTCCAGGGAAGGCTTCCCAAGGAGAAAGAAGATCACGATGGTTCACCCTTTATCCAGGACAAAAGGAGAAGCAATGCTGCCTTGAATGGCAGTGACAAGTCAACTCCAACTCCAAGTCACTGGAGTTTGTATTCTCTCCATGCCTTTTCCCACTAGAAGACAAAATTTTGTGATAGAAATTATATCAATTTTATCCCTGGATAAAATGCCTAGAGAAGGTTCTCTTGGCCACCCAGGGACCAAGCCCCACAGAGAAGCCCACACTTCCTTCTGACTCTTCACTAGACTCGCATTTCTCAAAATGTGATAAATGTACCACCTAAAAGCCTGCTTTGAAATTCAAAATCCAGAGCTCACATCCAGATTTTCTGAATCAGAATCTCTCAGAGTAGGGTCCAGGATGGAGTATACGGAGACATTTTCTCATGTGATCTTTTTATGCATACTCAAGTTTGAAAACCACACATTAATGCCTCTGTGACATCCCTTCTCGGCTCTGAAGTGCTTGATCTAGATTATATTCTTGGTCCCATCACTGTCTGTTGACTGAGCCTCCAACTTCCCCTCTAGAAGATAGAGAAAACCCTTATCTGCTGCAAGGTATTTGTCTAACATTCTACGAAGGCCTGAGATCAGAGGGGCCAGATAAACACAGCACTATTACTCATCCACTATTCACCTGCAAAAGGCCCCCTCAGCGTTTTCTTCAGCACCGCACAGAAACAGGTCAAGGTAGAAAGGACCTGGAAGCCATAGAGAGTGTCTCCCTCTCCCTCCTCATAGACGGGCAGGTTAAAATGATCGGTTTCAAAGAGTTTCAGGTACCCTTTCCCCCCTCTTGGCGATATTCTAAATCAAATCTGCAGACTGCCCTCATCTTCCAAGGTAGGTGGAGTCATTCAGATCTCCAAAGGTGGGGATCCCTGGATGGCTCAGCGGTTTAGTGCTTGCCTTCGGCCCAGGGCATGGTCCTGGAGTCTCGGGATCAAGTCCCACATCGGGCTCCCTGCATGGAGCCTGCTTCTCCCTCTGCCTCTCTCTCTCTCTCTCTCTCTCTCTCTCATAAATAAATAAATAAAATCTATAAAAAAAAAATCTCCAAAGGTCTCCGAGCCAGGATGTGAGGCCGGTTTCCATTCCACAGCCACTTGGGCCGCCTGCAAGCGAGCTTCCCCAGTGTGACTGAGTGTTTGCTCTTACAGAGCCTTAGTTTCATGAATACTCAACAACCCCATGAGCTGGGCTTTATTGTTTTTATTCTAGAGGCAAGACTGATGAGACCCAGAGAGCTTAAGGAGCTGGCCGAAGGTGGCACAGCTGGTGAGAGGCAGCTGTCATTTCACAGAATCCGGCCTGTGCTCTGAGCCGCAGTGGGGAGCACTCACCATGGAGGAGCCTGTGGTGCAGCTGTTCCCCACGGGGAGGCCCTGCCTGCTGTGCTCCACAGACACTGGTGAATACCTAATGCCTACCTGGGCGCGGTTGCCTTCCCCTGAACTTGGGCAGACCTCCCTCATTGTCGGCCTGACGCCAGACTGGATCTCCTGAAGCCATCTGCCCTGGACGCCCACTGCTCTGCCTCACGATCCGATGGCATGTTGGCTGTAATGGAAGCCCGTCCCCTTCCCTCCCAACTGCTTGCCTACTGTGCGCTATGGAATGAATGTGTCACCCCAACATTCATCTGTTGAAACCTAATAGCTAGTGGGATGGTATTTGGCGTTGGGGCCTTGGGGCATGATTAGGTCATGAGTGTGGAGCCCTCACGAATGGGATTAGTGCCCTTCATAAAAGAGACCCCAGAGGGACGTATGGCTGGCTCAGTCCGTAGAGCATGCCACCCTTGATCTCAGAGTTGTAAGTTTGAGCCCCACACTGGGGGTAGAGATTACTTACAAATAAAACCTTTAAAAAAGAGAAAGAGAGAGAGAGAGAGAGAGAGCCCTCCTGCCTCCACTGTATGAGTCACAGCTGGAAGACAGCCATCCATGAACCAGGAGGAGGGTCCTCACCAGACACTGAATCTGCCAGAGCCTGGCCCTTGGACTTCCCAGCCTTCAGAACTGTGAGAAACAGATGTTTGTCGCTTAAGCCCCCAACAGACTAAGTCACTGTGTGCCATTTGCTAGTCAGACTGGCTCCACATATTCTCTTTGCCCCCAGTCTGCTGGACTGACTTTCCCTGTGGCCCCAGTAAGAGAAGATTCACTGTTTTCCTGGGGTCTGACCTGCCTCCATCTCCACGGAGGGCGGGACCTAGCCCTCTCCACCCTCCTTGGCTGTGGCTGCCATTGCATATCTAGGCACACTCAGAGATGTGTGACGAGAGACTGGATTCTCAGCACTTACTCAGAGACACCCTCCCTCACGGGATCTCCAAGCTTCCATGATGCCTTGTTCTTCTCCGCCTGGTGATCTCATTGTTACAAGTCATAAAAAAGCACTAATTTGACAATGTCAAAGGTATAGAGAGGAACCTTCAGCAGACTAGACTTCAACAGATTTACAGAAGGTATAATTATAATTCTAGAGGGTATGACGCAGCGTGGGGGGAGCTGCCATCTGGCAATGTCATGGCCCAGGGGACAGTGGCCCAGGCCTGGCACGACTTGAAGAAGCTCCAGGTGGGGACGCCTGGGTGGCTCCGTGGGTTAAGCATCTGCCTTCAGGTCAGGTCATGAACCCAGGGTCCTAGGATAGAGCCCAACATTGGGCTCCCTGCTCAGTGGGGAGTCTGCTTCTCCCTCTCCCTCGGCCCCTCCCCTCAGCTCGTGCACTCTCTCTTGTGCTCTCTCTCTCTCAAATAGGTAAGTAAAATCTTAAAAAAAAAAAAGAAGAGGAAGAAGCTCCATATGTGCAGAGTTCAGGTGTGACAAGAGAAAGAAGGGGGTAGACTAATGAAATGAAAAATATACCTACATATTTTTTTCTTACAAAAAGTAACATATGCTCCTTGTAAAATTTGATTAATATTGAAATGCCTAAAGTAAAATGAACGGTCCTTTGCCTCCCATCCTCCAGGAGCTGGAATGCGTCCTCTTACCTCCTTGATGTGATTACTGTTAACGAGTTTTGTGTATCTTTTCATGAATTTTCCTTTATTTTTTTGAAACATGCAAACACACATGCCTTTATCGATTTTTAAAGTGAGATCACACTATACATGTGTTTTTAAGTGTAGGTTTTGGCATTGTGCAGGTATGGGGAGGCTAACAGATGAGAAACTCACCATTGAAAAGATAGTTGCAGGGCTCCTGGGTGGTTGAGAGTCTGACTCTTGATTTCGACTCAGGTCATGATCTCGAGGCCTTAGGATCAAGCCCCGCATTGGGCTCAGCTCATGAGTCTGCTCGTCCCTCTGCTCCTCCCCCTGCTCTCTCTCAAATAAATAAATAAAATCTTAAGAAAAAATAAAGAAAGAAAAGAAAAGCTAGTTTGTTTCTCCCAGTTCACACACAGGGGAGGATGCTGCACCACCCAGGGCTACACAAGGAAGGCAGAAGGAGGAAAGGAAAGGAATGGGAAGGAGCCTTTATGGTGGTTTTTGTGGGAAGACATGGGCAGGCAAGATAAGCAGGCTAGGCTAGGCTGGTTTGTTGTGTGTGGTTTTTTTTTTTTTAAGATTTCATTTATTTATTCATGAGAGACACAGAGAGGCAGAGACATAGGCAGAGGGAGAAGCAGGTGCCCTGGGGAGAGCCTGATGCAGGACTTGAACCTGGGGTCCCAGGATCACCACCTGAGCCAAAGGCAGAGGCTCAACCACTGAGCCACCCAGACGTCCTGTAGAATTGGCTAGTTTGAATTAGAGATGTAGCGACTGGCCCTAGATGCCTGGTCCCTGGCCTTGGGGCCAAAAGGACAGGGAGCTAGTGGCTCATTTGTGAGCTCCATCAAGGAGGCAGTGGGCAGTAGAGGCTCTGGACTAGTTGGTTTGCATATGGAAGGTGGAATTGCTAGGAATTAGCTAGCCCTGGGAGGAGCAGTGTCTCCAGGATCAGCAAGACCTCAGATGCCAGAACCACAAAAGCAGAACGTTAGAAAATATAGTTAACACAACATACCTCTAATTTTTAAAACCAAATGATATATTGGGAACAGGAACACACATACAATAGCTTTTCATTTTTAATAGCTCCATAGTATCCCATACTTTGCATGTTCCTTCACTAGAACACAAATTATAAAGTGACAGTTTTGTCTCTTTTATCCACTGCTATGAGCCCAGTGACTAGAATTGTGTCAGACATAGGGTAGATGTCAAAGAGTTAAAAATAGACCTGCCCTACGACCCAGCAATTGCACTGCTGGGGATTTACCCCAAAGATACAGATGCAGTGAAACGCCGGGACACCTGCACCCTGATGTTCATAGCAGCTGTGTCCACAATAGCCAAACTGTGGAAGGAGCCTTGGTGTCCATCAAAAGATGAATGGATAAAGAAGATGTGGCATATGTATACAATGGAATATTACTCAGCCATTAGAAATGACAAATACCCACTATTTGCTTCAATGTGGAGGGACCTGGAGGGTATTATGCTGAGTGAAATAAGTCAATCGGAAAAGGACAAACATTATATGGTCTCATTCATTTGGGGAATATAAAAATTAGTGAAAGGGAATAAAGGGGAAGGAGAGAAAATGAGTGTAAATGTCAGTGAGGGTGACAAAACATGAGAGACACCTAACTCTGGGAAATGGACAAGGGGTAGTGGAAGGGGAAGTGGGCGAGGGGTTGGGGTAACTGGGTGATGGGCACTGAGGGGGGCACTTGGTGGGATGAGCACTGGGTGTTATGCTATATGTTGGCAAATTGAACTCCAATAAAAAAAATTATTTTATTTTATTTTATTTTATTTTTTATTTTTTTTATTTATGATAGTCGCACAGAGAGAGAGAGAGGCAGAGACACAGGCAGAGGGAGAAGCAGGCTCCATGCACCAGGAGCCCGACGTGGGATTCGATCCCGGGTTTCCAGGATCGCACCCTGGGCCAAAGGCAGGCGCTAAACCGCTGCGCCACCCAGGGATCCCCCCAAAAAAATTTTTAAAAAGACATAGGGTAGATGTTCAAAAATATCTGGTGAGCGAATGAATAAACAAGTGGACCATAAAATACATTCAACCATTGCCTTATCAACAGATTATTTCTTAGTATTCTAAACAACACTTCAGTAATTACCCTTGTAGATATACCTCTATGCATTTGAATTAGTGAGGATTGAGCTTGGAGAGTAAAATAAAACCTCAAATATTGTGAGTGAACCAAGATGGATATTTAAATTTCTCTCTTATGTTCAAGAAGCCTGGCAGTGGTCCGGTCGAGGCTGGTGTGATCCTCCTGGAGCCCTGGGCCCAGTCTCCTCCTAAACTTGCTGGCTCTGACCTCATTCCCAGGATACCTCAATGTCCATGCTTGTTACCAGAACTCTAGGCAGCAGTCAGCATTCCGGAGAGAAGAAAAAAAGCAGAGCCCCAGAAGTTTTACTCCTGCCTTTGAGCAAACCTCCTAGAAGTTGCTGCTTCTGCATATACACTATCGCCCAGAACTGGAGTGCATGGCCGCAGCTCACGACAAGGACGATGGGAAATGTAGCCATTATTCCTGGGGCCATGTGCCCAGCTCAAGCTCTGAAACTGAGGAAGACAGGATGGTGGGATATTAGGAAACAATTACCTTTTATTTCTGTCAGATACTTTTCCGGAAATAAAATTGTTGTATTGGAAGGTATACGCATTCAAACATTTTTAATAAATACTGACAAATACTTTCTGGAAAGGTTTTGAATTTAATTTCTTCAGTGGTGTATGAGAGAATCCACTTCCCTACTCACTACCATGGATATGGGAAAAACTTTTAAAGAGTGATGACCTGATGAGCAGAAGAACCCACCACTGGTGTGTTCAGTTGTATTTACATGACTACCATCATGCTTTAGCCTCTTTGTATATATTTGCTGGCCATTTTCCATTTCTTTTCCATGAACTGCCTGTCCATATCCATTGCTCATATTACTTCTGGGAAGAATTTTTAAAATATTTTTACAAAAATGGAATCATGCTATGCATTTGATTTTGGAACTTGATTTTTTCCAAAGACATCCTTCCCTACTAATACATAAATAACTATCTCATTCTCTCTTTTTTAAGATTTTACTTATTTATTTGAGAAAGAGAGAGAAAGCGTGAGTAGGAGGAGGGGGAAAAGAGGGGAAGAGGGAGAAGCAGGCTCCTCGCTGAGAAGGGAACCCCATGTGGGGCTGAATCCCAGGACCCGGCTCTAGCCCAGGACCCTGGGATCATGACCTGAGCGGAAGGCAGACATTTAACTGACTGAACCACTAGGGCGCCCCTAACTACCTCATTCTTTTCAATAGTATAGATTAACAAAATTATATGACCATACTCTTACTGCTAACTCTAATTTCCACCAATAGCAAAAAAAGAAAGAGAGAGAGAGAGAGAGGAAGGAAGGAAGGAAGGAATGAACGAACGAACGAACGAAGAAAGGAAATGCTGCCATGACATCATCATACATACATCCTTGCACACATAAGTGTTGACAGATATGTCTGCGAAGCTATACCCCAGAGTTTCTCAGAACCTTATTCATAATTTACTGAGTCTAGATTAAAACCCAGTTTTAAAATCCTGATTATATAGAGTATATATAAATCAGTAAAGTTGGTATATATAATCATTAATCCTTTGGTTGCAAGTGACAGAAATCCAACCCAAACTGGCTCACTGAAACTGAGCCCATAATCCCAAATTTAGGAGATGCTTTCTTTATTCCTTGTATTAGATACTATAGATTCATCCCTTTCCATCAAAGCCTTCCCTTGTGCATACTGTCATGGCAACCCCAAGATGACTGTCTCAAGGAAATCTAAAAGGTAGCCTATGTCTATTGAAGAAGAGGAAGCCAGAGGCAACTGTGGTCAAAGCCTTCTTATCCCTTGTTGGGCTTTGATGGTGAGAGTGAAGGTTCCCCTTGGGTTTCCATGAGGAGCAAAAGAGTTAAGATGCCTCTGTCTTGGAAGACTTTCTGCACCAGCATGCTGGGAGAAGGGACTCTCAGATCCTAAGACAAACGGGAGTTTGCACTAGAAGAAGTAGCTCTCTCAGCCCCCAGAAACAGGCTTGAGGCTTTATTGACTCCTCAGGGGGGCTCAGGACCAGGTCAGTAGACTTGAGAGCCATCCCCTAAGAATATATAGCTCTTCCCCACTGCCTGTCTTCCCAAGCTGCATCTAGAATTGTGAGAAAACCCGGGAGAGCTGGCATGAGCATATGCTTCAGAGGGAGGTTTCCGTTGGTGTGCTTCCCTGTGCACTCCTGCTCTGCGCTCCCCCACCCCACCCCCTTACGCTGTTTGGGTCCTGGCACTCCTGCCAGGCGGGAATTCACACATCTTCAAAGGAGGCACGAAAGTGGAGTGTTAAGCAGATTGAAGCTAATAAAGAACCAAAGCCTGGAGCAATCAGCAACTTCCCTCAGATTCCTGAGAGCCAGGCAAGCACAAAGGAGGGATGAAAGTCTCTTGCTAACCCGGAGGGAAACTGAAACATCCAAGAGTGGATTCTTACAGACAGTAATGTGACAGGGTTCATAGAAAAATTATATTAACATCTGAAGTTATTGAAGCTTGTTCTCAGCTGGGTTGGGAGAGATATCACCGCACCCGGAAGAAAAAAAAAAAATGGCCTAACGTGGTAAAAGCTAAGGTAATATCATACATATTATTCTGAAATAAAATAAATAGAATAATACGCTTTATTTTTCTAGAGTGCTTTCATTGTTTGAAGATCTTAATACCAGAGCACTCGGCCTACATTCTCTTATTGCTCTACCATGTTTCCTTTCTACAAATTTCCCTTAATATCTTCAAAACCTACTTCTCGCTGACAGAAACAGTCAAGAATGCCTCGGTAAGAATGAAGTTAGGTTGCTAAATGTAGAAGTCCCCCATAGGGAAGAGACGGAGGACACAACAGACTTCCCAGGTAACACTTCACTCTCCCCACTGCGCTCATAGGGGCTCCATTTCGCAATCTCCAGACAGTGGGGTTCTCGGCGTCAGACTGCTCAGGCAGGCCCAGGAAAAGGAACCAATTACACATCAGGGGACTGTGGTCTCCTCAAAAGGACGCCCTACTCTGGTTACCAAGGCTCCCTGCACTGTGGTGTGCCCGGGTTTGTAATCCATTTTCTCCTTGTCTTTTCCGGCACCATGAATCCCCCCCAACGAGGTTAGCTGTAAATCCACTTGTACCAGGTAGTGGTGGTTTCTCTGCATCTGACTCGGGGAATCCAAGGGGCTAGATGCTAACCTCCTCTCTTCTTGACACCAGGGTGGGTAAAAGGAATGCTGGCCTGGAAATCAAGTGTCAGGCACTGCTCAAGGGCCTCTCTCACCCTCAGTTTCCTAACGGGTCCTAAATTTCTTAAAAATGAGAAAACAGCCTCAATGATCCATCCCTAAGGAGACTGCTCCAGTAATAGAATTCCTTGAATTTCTGATGTCGTAGGAGAATTGAAGTTATTTAGAATGGAAGTAATTCTCTCTCTTATTGTTTCTTTTTTTAAAAACTAAGCTCTTTGTCCAATGTGGGGCTCAAACTCACAAGCAGTGAAATCAGGAGTCACATGTTCTACCAACTGAGCCAGACAGGTGCCCCTCCAACGTTTTGTCAAATGGGTGTATTACGTCCCCTCTCTTGGAACCAGTGGCTAGAACATTATGCTCTCTGACTTTCAAGACAACCAAAAGTGACACTAGGTCCAGAGTCCAATGACCCAGGCAGTGACAAGGCCCACTTTGGGAAGCAGGGTCCCAGCACTTCAAGCTCCTCTTGTGATTGCAAGCTGAAGCCTTCTACTAGTGTCTGATTCCACTTATGTGTTTAGTGAAAAGTGCAATCAGATTTTACCCCATAACAATGATCAGATTCTTGGCCACGGGGGTAAAGCAACTCTGTTCTTTTCCCTTCCTATTTACTGGTTTTAGTTTCGTGTGGCAGCGATAAAAGGCGCATTCCGATCCTCTTAAGCTTTAGCTTGGAAAAATAAATAAATGTGAATAAAAATTCTCCCCTCTCCTCACTCTGTCAAAGCCCTGTGGAATCAATTTTACCACACCAAGCCCCACTGAAATCAATGGGGGTAAGCTCCTGAATTCATTTCCATGGGACTTGGCATTGTAAAAATAATTGGATTGCACTGCAGACGAACACTCCTTTCAGGAAATAGAGAAAATGTGCCTCTGCTAGTAGGTGGGGGTGAAAACTCGTCTAAGTGCTGCTAGGTTTCACCCTGTGTTTTCGGCATTGTCTTGTCAAGAGGAGCTATTATCAAGTCCCAAATGAGCCTGGCAGTACTACCCTCAATGAGGTGTTTAAAACTGCCTTCCCTAGTGAGAATGAAAACACTTCTTTTGTTCCCATCTTTAAAATTAACTGCATAGTATTACCACTATCAATGAGGTGTTTAACATCAAAATTGCCTTCCCTGGTGAGAAGAAAAACACTTACTTTGTTTCCTTCCTTAAAATTAATTGAGGTTTTTAAAAACTCATCCTTATTCAACCAACAGTTGCATAGAAAGGGAAGGAGAGAAGATGGGATTTTAAAATGTTGCCTTTGGTAGACCATCAACGGTTTTCAGTGCGTTCTTTCTGTTTAGATCACTGGCAGCAATCCTTTCTGCCCTTCTGCTTTATTATTTCCCAGAAGATTTATAACACCAGTCATCGGTGTGACTGTTGGTAGGGATTAATTGATAGGTACTTGCTAAAATTAATCCACCCAGATATTCCTGATTAGCTTGCAAATTTTCCACAACTCTACTCATCCTTTGGTGTTAAATCGCTTCTGAAAAAATAAAATATCTCTAGTATTAAAATCTGAGCGGGCTTTGGTAGATATGGCTAAAGATGCTCCCTTTCCCCATGTTTCCCTGGAATTCCAGAAGTGGTGCTAACTTTTATAACCCTCTGGCTAGTATTTGAGTTGTGGGGTGTCCTGTGGCCACTGCCTTTTGCAAGATGCAGCAGAATGTTGAAGGCAAAGAGGCAAAGTCCTGACTTTTACAGAAGTCCAGGAAGGGAATAATAGCTATAAGGGAAGAAGAATATTAAAGAACCAGGCTCTGATCCAGATAAGAAATTCTATACGGGAAAGGAGACCTTGAAGGGAAAGGGTTGGAACCAACAGAATGACTACTGGTCTCCACAGCCTGTCCCGCCACTCCCTAGGCTCACCTGCGGAGGAAGGAGCAGAAGGAGCAGATGATGAACAACTCAGTAGGCTTGGGGGGTCCTTGAGCAAAGTGACCCATGTTTCAAGGACCCAGGGATGCTGGAAGACATTCAGAGCACCCCTCCACCCAGCATGCATGGATGAGTGGACTAGAATGTTCCCCCATTGTGTCTGGGCCAGTGGACCTGAGACAGCCTCACAGAGAAAACATGGTACCCTATGCCATGGGATGTTCCCCATGCCTGAGACAGGTGTGAGGAGCATCTCACAGGAGTGAGAAGGATGAAGTAGTGGCCTATATAGACCCACAAGGACAAAAGCTGATAAAAAAGATGAATGTTTTAGAGGGTGCCTGGGAACTCCTCCCCTTGACTCCCTCACCCTGAGCTTCAGTGCCTCCATGCTGTGTAAGCTCCCTGGAATGGACACTCAAAAGCTTGAATGGACTGAAATTTAGTCTCCATTACTTGGTGAAATGGGACCTTAAAATGCAAAATGAATTCAATCATAGAAAAATACATTTGTCACCTTGAGTTTGTGGACTGAGATTTGTACCTGCCTGAATTCGGTTCATTTGCAAATATGTTATTTGTATAAATTTTTAAAAATTATTACAACTGTGTAATGACCAAATAAAACTTGAAACATGTTTCTAAAGAGCATTTATTGAGTGTAAACTCTGTACCAGGTCTGACCTATTTTCCTTCTTTTTTTTTTTATGGTTTTATTTATTATTCATGAGAGACACACAGAGAGAGGCAGACACACAGAGGGAGAAGCAGGTTCCTTGCAAGGAGCCTGATGTGGGACTTGATCCTGAGACTCCAGGATCACACCCTGGACTGAAGGCAGGCGCTCAACAGCTGAGCCACCCAGGCATCCCTGACCTATTCTCTTTATATACACGATCTCATTTATATTCCTTAGAATTCATAGGTGCAAGTATCTCCTTTTTGTGTTTAGAGAAACAAAGATTTAGAGAAGTTAAAAAAATTTTTTTTAAGTAAACCCTACACACAACATGGGGCTTAAACTCACAACTCTAAGATCAAGTAAGTGTCACATGCTCTACCCACTGAGCCAGCCCGGTGCCCCAAGAGAAGTTAAATACTTTGCCCAAGGCCACACGTGATAAATAATGGAGACAGAATTCAAACCCAGGAATACCTGGCTTTTAAATCAATATTCTTTTTTTTAAGATCTTATTTTTAAGTAATCTCTATACCCAATGTGGGGCTTGAACTCACAACACTGTAATCAAGAGTAGCTTGCTTGGGGTGCCTGGGTGGCTCAGTCAGTTCAGCATCTGCTTTGGGCGGGGGTCACGATCCTAGGATCCTGAGATGGAGTCCCCTGTTGGGCTCCTTGCTCAGCAGGGAGACTGCTTCTCCCTCTCCCTCTGCTCCCTGGATCATGTTCTCTCTCTCTCTCTTGCTCTCTCTCTCACTCTCAAATAAAAAAATCTTAAAAAAAAAAAAAAAAAAGAGTCGCTTGTCTACAGACTGAGCCAATATTTTTAACCACTAAGTTAAGCTACACACTGGCCCTTTGCTTGGCTTCCTCTATCTCTCCAGGAACGTTCCTTTCTACCCTGCTATTTGTAGCTTCAAGGCAATCACACATTGACGTACTGGAGCCCTGGGTACAAAGCAGCACAAAGTTCATATCCTTCCTGCTCCTAGTTACCAAATTGCTCAATAACTATGTGATTTATTGCTGTCATAATCTTAGTGCCCTGATTTAACAAGTTTTAGCTCACTTTTGCAACTACTACACCTTGCGAGTTCACCAAAATTGCTGATTAATTAAATTTCACCAAGGAGCAAAATGTGACAGACCGAAGTCCTAGACCAGAAGTCAATATACTGCCTATGTTCCTTGGTTTCTCATTCTTGCTCTTCCATTAACCAATTGTTTGATGATCTTGAGCAATCACTTAACCATTCTGACTCCCAGTTTCTTCATCTACAAAATAAACACAATCTTAAAGTTCCCTTCCAGCTCTAACCTTCTATGATTCTGAAGAACCAAGATCAAGTTTATTATTTTATGAGAACTTGAACTGTACTTCTCCAAATATGATCTGTTCTCTATCTGTATCTTGGTTCTATATTTAAATTTCCTACATTTTGGCATAAGGCACAGGTAAAGAGTTTCATTTCACAGAGATGGGAAATTACATATAATAATATCTCATCTTGTTAGCATTAAGAGAAAGAAGACGACTAAAGCTGTAGTGATTACTAAAAATAATAATAACAATAATAATAATAAATACAAACATTTTTAAAATAAATAAAATAGCCATCAGTGGCTGCCAGCATTCCAGATGGTTCCAATAATCCCTACCTCCTCGTATTTATACCCTCTTCCCACTTGGTACTAGCATTGGTCTGTGTGACAAATAGAATACAGCAGAATTATGTCACTTCCAAGACTAGATTATACAAGAGTGTAGCTTGAGTCCCAGGATCTCTTGCTCTCTTTAGACCACTTGTTCGAGGAGAAAACTAGCTGCCATGTCAAGCAGCCCTATGAAGAGGAACTAAGGCCTGCCAACAGCCCAGTGTGTGAGCTTGAAAGCTGATCCTCCCACAGCCCAGTCTTCAGATGACCAAAATCCTGGTCAACACCTTGACTGCTACCTCAGAGGAGACCTGAGGTTAGAACACCTGGCTAAGCTGCTCCTAGATGACACTATAGACACCCACATGCTATTTTCAGGTGCTAAATTTTGGAGTAATCTGTTACACAGCAATAGATAATTACTTCACTATCCTGAGAAGGAAATCAGGAGGTTTAACTTTGGTCTCCATCCTACATGCATGTAGAAACAATTTCTCTGTCTATAAGAAAGCCACACATTATTCATTCAGTCACTCAACAATTATTAAATGTCAGATATGCACAGGGTATTTCCAAGCAACATCAGGAAAGTTTGTTTTCAGGAAGACCCTATATAATAACTCTATAAAGGAACATAAGAATTGCTGTAAAAAGATTTTATCACTTAGGCTAAGATGTGGAGGAAAGAAGTCATCCTGATAACAAGAGCTCACACGGGACTATTGTCTTGTGTCCTGTGAGATTGCTTACGACCATCTGTTCTGTAAAATATTTTCTGGTATTTGGTGATCCCTCTTATATGGCTATTATCTCTATTTCCTTGAGTGTAAATTCTTTGACTTCTTTAGTTTATTTTTCCTTGCATGATACCGATCCTACTCAAGTGTTTTATTATTCTCAGGGTGACCACGTGACTCAGACCTACACAATTGGAATATTTCATACCCCTGGCTAGAGTGTTTATTTAAGGAATAAATGGATTCCCAAAAGAACCTCCAGACATTGGCAGGAACTATCAAGAAAGAGTTCTCATGTTGCTGAGCTAGAGAGGATGTAGATGCTGTGGGCTACCGGAACCATCTTACCTCTATGCAGGGAGAGCTTGCCCAAGATTGAGGCTGACACAGAGAAAGCGATGAAGAGGAATAGGCTTCCCGATTATGTTATTTGAGTACCTGGATCCCATGGTTTATTCCCTAGTCTGTCAAAAATACAGGCAATAAATCCCCTTTGTGTTTAAGCAGAAGCCATTTTAAATCATAATTTGTTTTGTCACTTGCAATGAAAATTAATCAAACTAGAATTTGCGAGCCTAAAGAGAAAGTCCCTAATTCTCCACTTCTCCACATCAGTAGATGCCCAAGGGGTCTTTCTAAAACTGAGGTAATTGCTTTGCCATTGAAAAAAGTAGTAAAATCATATCATCTCCTTCATTTACATATTGATTTGGGAAGCTAACCCCCATGAAAGATGTAACTTCATAATCTTATTTAATTCTCAAAGAAGCAAACAAATTCATTGACATTTATTAATGTTAGGGATTACTGTGAACACAAATGTCACAAATCATGCAGGGAAATAGGAACACTTCAGAATTTTCCACCTTTTGTGAAATTACCACTAGCGACTGCATTTTCTCTGAAAGCCAGACTTTGTGAATGCCCAATTATCTACCTTATGGTCTCTCTTCCAGAATTTTCTTTTTTAAGATTATTTATTTACTTGAGAGAGAGAGAGAAAGAGCACAGGCATGAGTGAGGAGGAGAGGGAGAAGCAGACTCCCCACCGAGCAGGGAGTCCAATGCGGGGGCTACATCCTGTGATCCCAGGACCCTGTGATCATGACCTGAGCCAAAGGCCAGGTCTCAGCCACCCAGGTGCCCAATTTTTCCAGGATTTTCTTACATGATATGGATATCTACAGCTGATTGTCTAAAATTAGGAGACTAAGAAATTAAAGATTAAGTATAATATTTAAATGTATGACAGGTGGCCAACAGAAGAATAATAAAAATAGAACAACAATTGGGAAAAGGAAGGGATAGTATAAGTGATAGGATTTATCACCTTTCACATTCAGAGGAATAAATACTTCTTAAAGTTGAAAAATCAAGAAATAGAAACATTAGCACATAACCTAGTTACAAAAATAACCGCCCAAAGAAGCAAAGATAAAAGAGGACATAAATTTGTAAATAAATGCTGTTATTTTAACAGTGGGACTAGGGATGAGAAGGGGGAGAGATTTTTACTTTCCTTTTATGCCTTTTATTTCCCTTTAACTCTTTCATTTCTGTGAGCATGCATACTTTCTAATTTTTAAAAAATTGGCCAGAACTTAAAAGGATCTGTTCATCTAGGCAGCTTGCTCCCTATCTAGAATGTCCATTTCCAGCATCTTCCACTACATGGGCTCCATCTCAGCTTCTCACCTCCAAACTTACAAGCCCACTTTTTTCCCTTGAAAACCGGGGAGGTGTCTCTCCTTCTACCTGAGGTTAATCTCTCTACCTGTGTGTAGGATCCCTCTCCCATCCCTTCAGAAATTGTTACCCCTTTTTCCTTCAAACTCTTGCTCTACTGGCTCCTCCCAGTCACAGATGCAGCTGCTCAAGCCTCTCCCACCTTATTCAAACCTGTATGGATGCCATGACCCTGTCCGGCTTCCCCTCTCTTCTCTCCTTCAAACACCAAGTCAAATATCTCCTTTTCCTCCTCCTGAGCTCCAGTGTTGTGTCTCTATCACTCCACCAAAACTACTTGTGTTAAGCTCACCAGTGGTTCCAACCTCAGTCCATTAACAGCAGTATCCTTCTTCCTTGATTTCTCCCCCAGCTACTGATGTAGGGGACCACTGTCTTCTTAAAACATTCTCTTCTTCGGACACCTGGATGGCTCAATGGTTGAGCATCTGCCTTTCGCCCAAGTCGTGATTCCGGGGTCCTGGGATCGAGTCCTGCATCCAGCTCCCCATGGGGAGCCTGCTTCTCCTGCCCATGTCTCTGACTCTCTCTCTGTGTCTCTCATGAATAAACAAAATCTCTATAGAGGCCAGCCCAAGGTGGCTCAGGGCACTAAATGGGCAGTCTTCTCCCAAAGGTCCAGACAGAGCCAACACTTCCCCCTCACCTTCTCCTCCACTCACATTGATTTTTCTAAATTCTCTTCTTGCCTTTTTTCTCAGAATTTCTTCCACAGCCCCCAAAAAAGAATGTGTCTCCATTGGGTGAGAACGATTTTTCCTTTTTTTAATATTTATATTTTTTAAAAGAATTTGAGAGAGAGCTAGAGAGAATGAGTAGGGGGAGGGGCAGAAGGAGGAGCAGGCTCCCCACTGAGCAGGGAGCCTGATGTGGGGGCCCCAGCCCAGGACCCGGGGATCATGACCTGAAGCCAAAGGCAGATGCTTCACCAGCTGAGCCACCCACGTGTCTTTTTTTTTTTTTTAATATATACCATTCTTGTTTTTTTTTTTTAAGATTCTTTTTAAGATTTTTAAAATTTATTCATGAGAGACACAGAGAGAGAGAGAGAGAGAGACTCAGGCAGAGGAAGACGCAGGCTCCATCCATGCAGGGAGCTGGATCCCAGGACCCCAGGATCAGGACCTGAGCCCAAGGCAGGGGCTCAACCACTGAGCCACCAAGTGTCCCTTTATGCCATTCTTCTTAACTTTGTGGACCATGGTCTATGCCCTGAATCTCTCTATATATGTAAAGTCAACTTTTTTAAGAATGAAAAATACATTTATCTTTTCTTTCTGGCAAGCACCTGGTTCTTGAAAAGTACTCCAGCTTTCAGACCATATTGCTTTTATTGTAATTCTAAAAAATCATTTTGGAATCCGGGCACTATTTGTTCTCAAGGCAATGAAACCTCATAGGTAGAAGGCTACATGGCAAGAAGGAAATGAGAAAATCCTTGGCTTAAAATGCACACATATGATGGAGGTATGTCATCACCGATTCTTTTACTCACCCTTTTCCCCCCACGGCCAAAGACTTCATGAAAGCAAAACCCATAAAATGTCTTGTCTTTTAAATTGTCAGAGTTCCGCAGCCTTTCACCCCTCTTCAAGACTCAGAAATTTTCAATGAAAAGGGGGAAAGAGGGACGCCTGGGCGGCTCAGTGGTTTGGCGCCTGCCTTCGGCCCAGGGTGTGACCCTGGACACCCGGGATCGAGTCCCGCATCGGGATCCCTGCGTGGAGCCTGCTTCTCCCTCTGCCTGTGTCTCTGCCTCTCTCTCTGTGACTATCATAAATAAATAAAAATCTTTAAAAAAAGAAAAGGAGGAAAGAAGAACCAAATGAGAAGCAACATCCTAAGCTTCAAAACTCCTTTGTGCCCGCCTTTTTACCAAGTTTCACTAGGTGCTAACCGGAGAGTGGGCTGTGTTATTTTCACATGATAGATGGTGATCACTCCTGCATGTATATAAATTACGTTAAAGAAAAAAAAAATCTTAATCGAGTTTAAGTGGCTTTTTTTTTTTTTTTTTGGCTTGATCATCCGGATTCGAGCCATTTTCGAACCAAAGTCCACAAACACTGAACGCAAGGAAAATTTCCTTTGTGCCTCGTAATTTGGGATGATTGCACCGCCCCTTACTAAAAGGGATTCATCCCGAAAGCACGTGTCCCTGAGACTGGACGCGTGGCGCTAAGCAAGCCTCCAGGAAGGTCAAGCGTGGACCTCACGCAGCGGAAACGAACGCAAGGAGGGAGAAGACGCTGCAAAAGCCTCCAGGAATGTTGTTGAGCGTGGACATCATGCAATGCAAACGAACGCAAGAGGGAAGAAAACGCTGCAAAACGCTCCAGGAAGGTCAAGCGTGGACGTCACGCAGCGGAAACGGACGCAAGGGGGGAGAAGACGGGGCACGCGGAGAGGCTCGGGGCCGCCCGGGCCGCGGGGCCGGCGCGCGGGAGCCCACTTGCCCAGACGCCGCCCCCGCCCCGCCCCCCTCCTGCTATTTACACGCAAACCCTTGCACATTCGTAAAACGCCGCGGCGTCCGGGGCCGCCTCCGAAGGCCTCGCCCGTCTACACCCGGGACGGCGCTCGGACGGGATCGAAGAGACGGGGGGCGGGCTCTCGTGCGTTCGGGCCCCGCTCCGTACGCGCGCCGGGGCCGGCGGGGCGCGGGAGGGAGGGAGGCGGCGGGAGCGCGGCGGCGTCACAAAGCCGAAGCCGGGGCGCCCCGGGCAGAGGCGGGAGCGGGAGGCGGGAGCGGGAGGCGCGAGCGCTCGCCTCCCCCTGCGCTCGCCCGCCCCGCCCCCTCCCCTCCCCTCCCCTCCCCTCCCTACCCCCCGCCCGGCCGGGGCGCCGCAAAGCGTCCTGGGAGAGCCGGCCCGCGCCGGAAGGACGCGCGGGCGCTCGGCGGCGGCGAGGTTATAAAAGGGAAGGAGCCGGCGGCGGGCGGAAGTGGGCGGTTCGGCGGCCGCGGGCGCTGTTGTGTGGCGTTCGGGCGTCGCGAGGGGCGTTCTCCGGAGGGCCGCGGTGCAGGCCGCGCTGACAGGGCCGCTCGCCGCCCGCGCGCACCCGCCTCTCTTCCCGGCGCAGCGTCTGCTCGCGGCCTCCGCGCCCCGCAGGCCCAACATGGCGCAGGAGGTGTCGGAGTACCTGAGCCAGAACCCGCGGGCGGCCGCCTGGGTGGAGGCGCTGCGCTGCGACGGCGAGACTGACAAACACTGGCGCCACCGCCGGGAGTTCCTGCTCCGCAACGCCGGGGGCCTGGCCCCGACCGGGCCTGACGCGGAGGCAGCTGCCGACGCCGAGAGCGGGAGCCGCCATCGGCAGCTGCAGCAGCTCGTCTCCTTCTCCATGGCCTGGGCGAACCACGTCTTTCTCGGGTGCCGGTGAGTGAGGAAGCGCCCCTGCCCGGCCCTCCCGGTTGTGTCAGCCGCCGCCAGGCCTCAGCGGCGAGGGGAAGGCGGGAAGTGCGGGAAGCCGCGGGACGGGCCGCCCTCTGAGGCCGAGCGGGGCGCCTCAGCCAGAAGCCGCGGCGGCAACAGCCGGCCCCGCGCTGGGCGGGGGGTGGGGGGCGGGGGGCGGGGGGGAGGCCGCTGGGGGGGAGGCCGGCCGCGCGCTCGGGGAGCACCCCGCCCCCCTGCCCCTGGGGCGTGGGTTTCTGGGGTTGCAGGAAACCGAAAGTTCCTGGCGGCTCGTACACTTTTCTTGATCACAACCAGGAAATGCAGTTCCTGTGGCCTGTTTCTGTTTGTTTGTTTGTTTTTGCACACCCAGAGTGGTAGCTTGGGGAAAAACACTTTTTAAAAGTGTCTTTTTGTTTTTTTTGTTTTTTGTTTTGTTTTTCCTCCTTCAGGTACCCACAAAAAGTTATGGATAAAATACTTAGTATGGCTGAAGGCATCAAAGTGACAGATGCTCCAATCCATACAACAAGAGACGAACTGGTTGCCAAGGTGAAGAAAAGAGGGATATCGAGTAGCAATGGTTAGCAGATCATAGATGTGAACATACATAGGAGTTTAGAACATAAGTTTGATATAATTAGGAATTGTATAATTAATTTTTTTTAACAAGCTAGAATGTATACGATGTTATTAATCAAGTTGGAATGTTAAAGCCTCAATTGTGTGTGTGTGTGTGTGTGTGTGTGTGTGTGTTTCAGGCACTGGTTTTGATAGTTAACTTTGACCGCGTTAGATTTCAAGTGTCGAATGTCTATGCCGTTGATTTTGTTTAATATCAGAAATTAAATTCTATTATTCAACACTGTTGTAAGAAATTAATGAAGTTATTCCGCATTTTCTTTCTTAAAGAAATTACTAGTCCTGATTTTTTTTTTTTTTTTTTTTTTGGACTTCTGTCTTTCTTTTGACAAGTATCTGTCTTGTAAATTTTCAGGTGATGCATACGAGCTAGACTTAGTCACATATCTGTTTTTCTTCTTTTTAGAAGGGGTAGAAGAGCCAGCGAAGAAACGACTCCTAGAAGGAAGAAACAATTCTGCAGTTGAGCAAGAGCATGCAAAACTTTCTGCCAAAACAGAACGTGCATCAGCTCAGCAGGAAAACAGCTCAACATGTACGGGGTCATCTGTGAAGCCAGAAAGTGGGAACGCCACTCGAAGCTCTGGCACCTCGAGTCAGAATAGCTCTACAGGTGATGGAGATCGATCTCTTTCCAGCCAAAATAGTAGCAGCATTTCCTCTCAGGTAACAGCGGCAGGGTCTGGAAAAGCTTTGGAATCAGAAGCTCCAGATAAACATGGTTCAGCCTCCATTGTTTCTTCGTTGTTGAAATCCAGTGTGAATAGTCACATGACCCAATCTACTGATTCCAGACAACAAAGTGGATCACCTAAAAAGAGTGCTTTGGAAGGTTCTTCAGTCTCAGCTTCTCAAAGTATCTCGGAGATTGAGGTGCCCTTGTTGGGCTCCTCTGGAAGCTCAGAAGGAGAGCTGCCACTGTTGTCTTCCAAGCCTAGTTCAGAGACAGCTTCAGGTGGGTTAACTTCCAAAACTAGTTCAGAGGCAAGTGTTTCTTCATCTGTTTCTAAAAATACTTCCTCATCAGGCACATCCCTACTAACTCCCAAGAGCAGCACATCGACAAGTACATCTCTGCTGACTTCCAAAAGCACTTCGCAGGTAGCTGCATCACTGTTAGCTTCCAAGAGCAGCTCCCAGACCAGCGGATCTCTGGTTTCCAAAAGCACTTCCTTAGCAAGTGTGTCCCAGCTGGCTTCTAAGAGTAGTTCTCAGACTAGCACATCACAGTTGCCTTCTAAAAGTACTTCACAGTCAAGTGAGAGTTCTGTCAAATTTTCTTGTTGCAAGTTAACCAATGAAGATGTGAAACAGAAACAGCCGTTTTTCAACAGACTGTATAAGACGGTGGCGTGGAAGTTGGTAGCTGTTGGTGGCTTTAGTCCCAATGTGAATCATGGCGAGCTCCTAAACGCAGCTATTGAAGCTCTGAAGGCAACACTGGATGTGTTTTTTGTTCCGCTAAAAGAACTAGCAGATCTGCCTCAAAATAAAAGCTCTCAAGAAAGTATTGTTTGTGAGTTGAGGTGCAAGTCTGTGTATTTGGGCACTGGCTGTGGAAAAAGCAAAGAAAATGCAAAAGCTGTTGCATCAAGAGAAGCACTGAAGTTATTTCTCAAGAAGAAAGTAGTGGTAAAGATATGTAAAAGGAAATACAGAGGCAGTGAAATAGAAGATCTGGTCCTGCTTGATGAAGAGTCAAGGCCGGTAAACTTACCGCCAGCATTAAAACATCCTCAAGAATTATTATAATTCGTCCAGAATACCACTGCATATAATGTCTGGTATTTGAAGAGAAAAACTGGCTTACTTTTGTATAATATGAAACACAGGCTTTCACAAATTTTGTATTGCTTTTTTCCAGTTTTGCAGAAAATTTACATTCTAGTTCTCTTCACACAGTAGAAGTTGTAAATAATTTATGATTGACAGTACATATTCAAAAGTATGCATTAACAGCATACCATTATGCTGTTTTATTTGCTGAATAAAATACTGTCTTCTATTTTTAATGATCCATTAGGTACGATGTGTAGTTCTGTAGAATCTTAAAACTTTTGTACTTTGAATTTGGTGAAAATGTATTAAGTTGTCTACCATGCTTTTTTTTTTCCCTAGCTGAATAAACCTTCACATCAAAGAAAAGGGGACCATAGTATTTGAATGTCTGAAAGTCTGTGAAGCTTAAGGTTTTAAGAATGTTGCCCATAATGTTGTCTGTTAAAGAATAAAAGAAAAAATAGTTGCCTCAGACTATTTTTATGAGAAGTTGTAAGCATTTTTTAGATATAAAGCAGTATAAAGTACTTAAGGTAATTTTATTCTGAAGTTGTTTAAAATTCACCATGATTTTGACCGCTGCAGATTCTTTAAGTGGGTTAATTTATGTTTGAGGTAAAATACAATTTACACTTTTTTCTTAAAGACATAAATGTGGGTTTCTATATTAAGCATATTTTGTGACTACTATTAACAGATTGATTTGTTTAGATATTAAATGCTTTAAGCTATTTTACCTTTTCAAGAAGTCGTGTTTTTCTTCTCCCGCTCTAAGTCAGAATGAGTTCCTGCAAATGGGCTTCCCACTACTCGTCAGTAGGAATTACAATCAGGTAATTTTTCAGAGCTGATACACAACTTTGTATGGATAGAGAGGTTATAGTCTGTAAATCTAGAACTAGATGGTTTTTTAATTTACAAGTCTAGAAGAACACTGGGAACGGCCACGCACAGCTCTTAGGAGCTTGTTCAGTTGAATTACGTTTGTTAGTAATGAAATGGAATCTGGTGTCTTTTAGGTGATTCTGTTTATTTTGTATATTCTGTTTAATTTTTCTTAAGACTCGCCCAAAATGTTATCTTTATGGCCTTCTGTCTAGCTGCTGCACCTTGAGCAGTAGTGGCAATAATGTTGAGAGAAAAATCAAAGAAATGCCCTAGTTGTATTGGGATAGGAAAATTGAGCATAAGTAACACAATTTTCAGAAGTTACTTCAATTTTACATTCTAGAAATAGACAAGGATGCTTACATACTTGAAATGATCACTTTTAATTTTACCAGATAATCTTCAGTGATTTCGTTTTGAGGATGTGAAATTAGATCCCAAAGTCTACATTCTGTAAGTGGGCTGCCTTTAGATGCGAGAAGCAATAAGATGAATGTCATGAAAGCACTTCTGATTACTTTCCTCAGTCTTGGAATGTGTATTTCGTGGGACAATTGCCAGAAAAGCGAGCCAAATATTACAAAGGACAAATAAATTTCTGTAATGTATCTAATTATGTGGTTTGGCAATTTTCTAAATCGGCTTATTTCAAGTTAGTATAAACATTACTGAAAATATTTTAAATTGTAGTAACTTTTTGATAGGTAGAACTGGAGGAAGTTGCTTAGTGTAAAAATGTTTATAAACAATTATTTGCTATATAGCCTTTGAAAAGCTTATAAAATACTGAATAAAAATGTAAAGCCTCCCTGATAGAAATGCGTATTTTACAATAGTTCAAGATAGTATAGTGCAGAAGAAAACAAGGTTTGGGTAGCAATCTGTTATTCTTGAGATCGAATCTTGGCTCCTTATGGGAATTAAAACCTTTAAACTTCATCCGTAAAATAGGACTAATAGGACTAACGCCCTATACAAAGAGCTGTGAGGATTAAAGGAGATACGTTTAAACTGTCGGGTACAGTGCAATATACCATAGTTCGTTAATTGCTTATGTATGCTCATTGCCTCACAACTTTAGGAGTAGCTATTATTCGGCCCATTTTTCAATTGAAACAAAGTAATTTGGTGAAGGAATGAATACAAGCCCATATCTGATTGCAGAGCACTAGCTCTTGCTTTGTTGTCTTATCTTTCTCATTTCTCTAAATGCTAAAATTTCTGAAAATCCCCCAGACAGTAGTTTTCTACCAGTTTTATTAAGTGACAAAACATCTTCCCAAAACCTCATTTCCTTGGAGTGAGTCCTATCAGGAGCTCTTCTCCTTAATGAATCCTTCTACTTGGTATTTGCATGTCTTGAATATTCTCACCTAGAGAATTAACCCTTACAGAGTGCAACTGAATTTTTTTTAAAGATTTAATTTATTAGGGAGCCGGGGGAGCGGTGGCCGATTGGGGCATGGGGAGAGAAGCAGGCTCCCTGCAGACCCTGATGTGGGGCTTAATCTCAGGACCCTGGGATGACCTGAGTTTAACCAACTGAGCCACCCAAGTGCCCCTGAAATTAGTTTTTAAAGAAAGCTCTGTAGGGGTGCCTGGGGCTCAGATGGTTAAGATTTGCCTTCATGTTGCCTTCTGCTCAGGTCCTAATACCCGGGTCCTGGGATTGGGTGCCCTGAGAAAGGAACCTGCTTCTGGAGTCTGCTTCTCCCTCTCCTGACCTCCCTACCACCACCACCACCCCGTTCCTCCCCCACTGCTCATGCTCTTGCTCACTTTGCACAGAGTAATCAAGATAGGAAATAACTGAATTTCATTTTTTAATCATTGAGGTGAGATGATGTCTTAAAACTGATTTTTCTTGGTGGTGCTAAAAATCAGGATTTTCTTTTAATGGTAAACTTAATTGACTTTGAAGCATGGTGTTATGAATTTTTATCCTAAACTTTAGGATTTTGGGGGCCTGACACTGCTCCCATTGGCTAGGGTAATTGTCATAAGGATATCTGTAATTCTAAGGCCTTTTATATGTATTCTATACATACACACATGTATACACATGTATATAAAATACATAGAAAAAGCCTCCAATTTATGTGTGAAAGGACCATTGTTTTTCTTACCAAGTGCAGCTTTCTTGGGTACACACTTCTGCTAGCTGCTAGCTGTTAGCTGTTTAGATCCTAGTAACAGCAGTGAGAAGGTAACCAAAGCCAGCTTCAACTGGGAACCAGGTCAGTTCTACAATTGTGTCACTGTAGTTTAAGAGGAATTTGGAGTATTTTTCCTCAAAGATTGTGCTAAAGTCTATATTGACTCACTTCACTGGCAAATCTCTGGGTATCAATTTCGGCCATGACTTTTGAAAAATCCTTAATATAGCTGGTGAATAGAAATGCTCTTTGTAGCTTTTTTACCATTTCAACAAAAATAGAAAGTTGCAGGGGTCGTCAAGCCACTGATTTTCCCACTACTCTACATGAAAGATATTGGTAGAATTTCATGTTTCCCTGGCTTTCTTGGACGCACCTTGGTTGTTAACCAGCTGCAACCATTCCTTTTTACTTTGCTTCCCTTCTTACCAGCTTTAATACCTCTCTACTTTTCTGTTTCTCAAAAGAAAAAAAATTGAATTATTACCTGTAAATGAATATTAATCTTTAAAGTTTTCTTTATCTGTTCCTTTCCAAAAAGCAAAAAAACCAAAAGCAAAAAAACAAAACAAGAAAGTAGTGGACAAAGTCCCAAACTAAATTGGCTAATTTGGAAAGGGAAAAAAATGTAATGCTGAAAAGGAAGGGTTACATACAGGATGTTCTTAAAAAACTAGAGATTTCATATGCCAGAACTGTAACAGGAAGCAATCACATACCTTTTGTGATTTTTGGAATTTTTATGAGTAGAATCTGAATCCACGTTAGCAGTCATTAGGAAGCAACCGAACTAATCACAACATAAGTGGTAAATACACCAAACTGTTACATAGAAGAGGAATGTATAAAACTTGAAAAGGAATGTAAAGTAACATGCCAAAATGCTAAGAACCACCTAGTGTTTTCCTTACAATTTGTCATGTACATCAGTTTACCACGGCTTAGACATACCGAAATGATAAAACCCTAGTTCTGAACATGTAATCAGTGGTTTTCAAACTTTCCTTTGGCCATATATCCTCAAAGAAAAATAGGAGCCCTGAGTGTATAAAACAGGAGCAGAACTACTTTAGGGACGCCTGGGTCATCGGGCTCCCCATAGGAAGCCTGCTTCTCCCTCTGCCTATGTCTCTGCCTCTTGATGTGTGTGTCTCATAAATAAATAAATTTTTTTAAAAATAACTAGTTCAAGAAGGGTGGCACCCCTGAATTCCTTCAGCACCTCTATGGACCATGAACAGAAGGGGGCTTAACAACTGTAAGGCTCAGTGTAGGTAGCTTACTTCTGCAACAGGTATTAGAAAGTCACCAGTTTACTGCAAAACGGAATTACTCTGTTTTTAAGTAGTATACCATATAGGATTTGTAATTAGTAGGGACTCCAGTAAGCCTTAAAGGACCATCACATAAATTAACATTTTAATAAAACTAAAAATAGCTACCATCTCTTTTTTATTGTGAAATATAATTGTGGAAGTGCACAAAATCCAATAATTATTAGTTGAATGTCCATACCTAGTTTACAAAATAAAACTATCAGTACTGCAAGAACTCCCGTGTGAGTAGCTACCATTTATTTGGGCCTTCGATGTGTTAATTTGCCTGTCTTTTTTCTTTTTTTTTTTTTTTTAAAGTAAGCTTTATGTCCAGCATGGGACTTGAACTCACAACCCTAAGATCAAGAGTCACATGCTCTACTGACTGAGCTAGCCACGTACCCCTACTGAGGCCTTATTTAAGCCTTCCTGAACCCTATGAGGAGGTTGGTATTGTTGATCTTTACAAATGAGACAACTGATGAGCATTTTGAATTGTTTCTCTCAAATCACAGAACTAGTGTTATGTTGAAGCAGGGACTCAAATTCAGGGTTCTCACTGAAGACTAAGCTATGACTTGGTTCTAATCTAGGGCGGTCATTGTGAACGCCAATGAAACATGCGGTACCATGATCTTTGTTTCCTATGTTCCAGAAAGTACTAAGTGTAATCACACTTTGAGGAAAATTTGAGAAACTTTGACTATTTAGGAAGCTTCTAAAGAAGTAAACTTAATTATTTTTTTAAAAGATTTACTTATTCACAAGAGACCGGGAGAGGCAGAGACATAGGCAAAGGAAGAGGGAGAAGCAGGCTCCCCACGGGGATCCCCATGTGGGACTAGATCCCAGGATCCCGGGTTCACAACCACTGAGCCACCCAGGCATCCCTAAAGAAGTAAACTTTAAAGGAAACTGCTCAACTATGTATCTGAAATAATTATTGTAAAATATTTTCTAGCCATTCTATTTGTAGACTTCAAAGGACAATTCACAGAGGCAATGGTATAATCAATGATGTAATCAATGGTTGAAACGAATTATGAATCCTGTCTCATTACCCTTCACCATTTGTATATCATTAAGGGTTTTTTTTGTTGTTTGTTTGTTTTTTGTTTTTTGTTTTTGTATACCAGCTAAAGAAAATTGGTTTTCATGAAATAAGAACTAACAGAGGTCCAGGGAGGCATTTCTAGTTTATCTTACCTGTGTGCACTGACAGTGGGCCACGTTCAACGAGGGAGTTCCCAAATAGTAACCTGTAGTTGTGAAACCAATATGGGATGAAGTATGTACACCTTCTGTCCTTGTCTTTCATCTCGAAATCTTCAATGCAATCAAGAGAAATATGATATAGGTAAAATAAGGACACATTTTGAAAATACTTGTCCTCACCCCCACACACACACCATAATTCACATTCTTTAGCAGTCATTCTACTATTATAACTCCTACAGGGCAGGAAAGGATTATATGACTTTAGGGAAGTCCATACCAGGGGTAGCAAGGTAGATTTTGAGGCAAAGAAGGGTAAAGAAGGGAAACAGGCATGAGACACATGGGTCCTGATCTCTAGTCTATAGCATGACCTTCAGGGGTCAGTAATGCAGCAGTGGGAGTAATGACAGTTTTCATTTACTGAGCCTGCCTTGTTATCCTGACTGTAATCAAAGAACATGTCACTCCTTAGTGAGGTCCAAGAGATCCAAACAAAGAGAAGTACTGAAGGCATCAGGATCTTAAGGCCAGAGCCACAGAGTCATACAACACCAGGGGGCATCATTCACATGGAATGCAGCGGATGTCATTTAATCCAAGGAATGATGTCCCTTGGAGTTGTGGAACAAGGTGGCCCTTTTTGGAATCCCCTGAGATTGCTATATGAGTAAACTTATTTTAAAAATCTTACTTTAGGGTCACCTGGGTGGCTCAGTCACTTAAGCATCCGCCTTTGGCTCAGGTCATGATCCCGGGGTGCTGGGATCGAGCCCCATATTGGGCTCCCTGCTCTGTGGGGAGTCTGCTTCCCCCTTCCTCTGCTCTTGGCATGCAGGTGCTTGCTCTCTCTCTCCCCCACTCTCAAATAAATAAAATCTTTAAAACAAAACAAAACAAAACAAAAAAACCAAACTGTTCTTGGGACTAGTGTATGTTAAAGGTATTTGACCATGCCAGGGGCACTATTTATACATACTTGGTCATGAGTTACTTTGCCCAACACATTCTTGTCTAGCAAGAATTATTCTAAGACAACAGTATAAAATCACATCATATCAGGTGATGCAAGGTTACTTGGGTTATTTATTTTTTTTATTGGAGTTCAATTTGCCAACATATAGCATATCACCCAGTGCTCATCCTGTCAAGTGCCCCCTTCAGTGCCCGTCACCCAGTCCCCCAACCCCCAGCCCACCTCCCTTTCCACTACCTACTTGAGTTATTTTAAGGATTTTTTTTCTCCATTCACAAAGCTTGGGGGCAAGTTAGGAACCAGGAAGATGAAGAATTATGTCAGTTCAGATATGGAATAACAGAGAATGTGCTCTGTGTTCTCTCCCACAGACACATAATGTCCCTTAATTATCAGGTTTGCTTCTGCACATTCAATGTAAACCTACCACCCATCTCTGTTTCCCTTCGATCTATTTCTTTGCTCCATTAATTCTCTCCTGATTGTTAACTTGGCTGAGGTGAGCTAACATAAATCAGAGATTTTTAAGAGTTTCACTTTCTAAAATCATGGAAGTTAGTACATCCTTCAGAAGTTGGACATCCCATAAATTTCAGTGATGTTGGGTCTGGGAGAAAAGTGAAAGGGAAAATTGCTGACCCCTTTTGATCTCTGTCGGTATAAAGCAAGAGGGGAAAGAGTGGATCATAGAAAATAAGATCAGCTCAAGCAACTTTGTTCCCATCAAATGGACCTATGAATTTTGTGTAGACTTTGGTGCTTCTTTAGAATTTAAAATTCTATCCCATGTAAGGAAATCCATGCCATCATATATCAAAGCAAAGCTTTTCCACTGAGTCTTGACTTATAACAGGAAAACCAAAATAACATTAACAACATATTGATTTTCTACGCCTGCTATAAAAAATTACCAAAACTGTAGTGGCTTAAACTATACAAATCTATAGATTAGAAGTCCAATGTAGGTCTCCAGGGCTCAAATTAAGTTGTTGGCAGCTCCATGTCCCCTTTTGGGAGCTCGGAGGAAGAGTCGGTTTGCCTTTTTCAGTTTCCAGGGGCCGCTTATATTCCTTGCTCTTTAGCCTCTTCCTCTATCTACAGGCTAGAAATAGTGGGTCAAGTCCTCAAATAGCATCACCTTGACCCTGCTTCTGCTATCACATCCTTTTTCCTACCCCTGACATCTCCATCTACTCTCAGAGGGACCCCTGTGATTACATCAGGTTCACATAGATAAATCACCCTATTTTAAGATCATTTGATTAGTTGATCATCTGATCAACTTTATTGATTCCATTTGCAATCTTCATTCGCCTTTGCCATGTAATGTAACATATTCACAAGCTTCAGAGCTTAAGACATAGTAGGACATGATATCCTGGAGGTCTATCATTCTGCCTACCATATAGAGATTCAAATTCACCACCAGCACCACCACCATTTATCTTATGAATGTTGGCTTTTTAACTTCATAAATGACAAGTGTTTACTGCTTTCCTGCTGAGCAGATGCAGAATGGAAAGTGGTGCAGCTTAAAAATGAGTCCCACAGTGCAGCTCAATAAATTGATGTAATTAAAATGGATATTTGTATTTTAAACAATGATCACAAGTCGTTTCTCTGCCATTTAATCCTCGAAGTCTAATAAGGGAACCTCTTTCTACTCCCAGTATCCTTAAGAATGACTTCCTCTTAAGTGTCAGATAAAAGGCGTACAATAATAGCTATAATGGCAAACAAATTGTTGGCAGTTTTTCAAGACTTCTTTGGGGGCTAGTAGAATTATATCTTTGACATAATGAGGCTGGTGGGTGTGGTAAGAGCTATAAAATAAGTGCTCCGTGCCTAATTTCATTTACTTAGTGCCTAACTGATCTCACTAATGTTAAATGTCAAGTCATTGCTGAGCAAGATACATCTTAATTTTTTTAAGATTTATTTATTTATTTCAGAGAGGGAGAAAAAGAGCAGGGAGATGGGCAGAGAGAGAGAGAGGAAGATAAGTGGACTCCCCACTAAGTGACGAGTCCAATGTGGGGCTCGATTCCAGGACTCTGGGATCATGACCTGAGCTAAAATCAAGAGTCAGACACTTAACCAACTGAGCCACCCAGGTGCCCTACATTTTTTTTTCTTTTTTAATATTTTATTTCTAAGTAATCTCTACATCCAATGTGAGCCTCGAACTCACAACCCTGAGATCAAGAGTCGCAAACTTCACTGACTCCAGCCAGGTGCCCCAAATACATCTTAAATTTATAACTCTCAAGTAGAGCTGAACAAATAGCCAAATGGCATATATAGATATTAAAACACATGATTGAACATTCTCTATAGTCATAATGGTTAAATACATCCTAGGCATTTGAAAAACCACGTTGGCTAACTTCAAATACCTAATATTTCATTGCGAGTATTCTAAAGAGGTAAAGGAAAAATGTTCATGAGGAACATGGCAGCACATGTTTTGCTCCAGATAATATGTATACTTCTAAAATCAGAGTTATCTGATTTTTTTAGCAGCAAATTTACAAAACAGAAATTTTGTATGCTTCAAAGAAAGAGTGTCTTTATTTGGAAAGAATATCTGTATTTCATTATTTTACCATCTTCAAGGCATTTTTAAGCTGCCTCTTTTGGAATTGCCTTTGGTTCCAGAAGCATATTCTTCAGAATTGCCCCATTTATTTAGTGGTAGGTAATATTTCTATTTTGTGGATTGATTTTATTTTTACTTTTACTTGAGTTTAGGGTACAAAATGCACTTATCAGATGAGGTCTCAAATTAACTCATTAGTTTTGATAATTCACTACTCCCCACTTAAGGGCTCTTGTGTCAACTGGCTTAACCCAAAAGTTGTCCAATCTTACCATTTCTTGCCATTCAGTTAGGGTTCTTTTGTTTCAAGCTACAGAAATTAATTCTAAAATGGCAAAACAAAAATTATTGAAAGATTACTCATTGAAATGAAAGACAAATTAAACTACCAGATCTCAAGAATGTAGGCAGCAGATGCCTATAAGAGACTCATTTTAGACCTAAAGACACCTGTTGATTGAAAGTGAGGGGATGGAGAAATATCTATCATGCAAATGGATGTCAAAAGAAAGCCAGAGTAGTTAATACTTATTTCAGACAAAATACTCTTTTTTTTTAAGGTTTTATTTATTTATTCATGAGAGACACAGAGAGAGGCAGAGACACAGGTTCCATGCAGGGAACCCGATGTGAGACTCAGTCCCAGGACTCCAGGATCACACCCTGAGCCAAAGGTAGATGCTCAACCACTGAGCCATGCAGGAGTTCCTGGACAAAATAGACTCTAAAACAAAAACTAGCAAGAGACAGAGAAGGACACTACATAATAATAAAGAGGACAATCCAACAAGAAGATATAATGATTGTAAATATTTATCACCCAATATGGGAACACCCAAATACATAATAACAGTTAATAACATAAAATAACTAATCAATAGGGAACTTTCACACCCCACTTATAACAATGTACAAATCATCTTAACAGAACATTAGCCAGGAAACAATGACTTTGAATGACAAACTGGAATAGATGGGTTTATTTATTTATTTATTTAGTTTTAAATATTTTATTTATTTATTCATGAGAGACACAGAGAGAGAGGCAGAGACATAGGCAGAGGGAGAAGCAGGCTCCCTGCAGGAAGCTCAATGTGGGACTTGATCCCAGGACTCCAGGATAACGCCCTGAGCCAAAGGCAGGCGCTTAACTGCTGAGCCACCCAGATGTCCCCAGATGGGTTTAACATATATTCAGAACATTCCATCCTAAAACAACAGAATACATTCTTTTCAAGTACATATGGAACATTCTCCGGAATAGATCACATATAAGGCCACAAAACAAGTCTCGACAAATTCAAAAACATCAAAGTCATACCACGCATCTTTTTAGATCACAATGCTATGAAACTAGAAGTCAGCCACAAGAAAAAATCTGGAAAGACCACAAACACATGAATATTAAATACCATGCTACTACATAATGAATGGGTCAACCAGGAAGTAAAAGAAAAAATAAAAACGTACACTGAAACAAATGAAAATGAAAACAACAAAACAAAGTCAGTTCTAAGAGGGCAGTATATAGCAATACAAGGCTTCCTCACAAAGCAAGGAAAATCTCAAACAACCTAACCTTACACATAAAGGAGCTAGAAAAAGAACAACAAACAAAACCTAAAACCAGCAAAAGGAAGGAAATAATGAACATTAGAGCAGATATAAATGATATACAAGCTAAAAAAAAACAACAACAATAGAACAAATCAATGAAACCAGGACTTGGTTCTTTGAAAAAAATCACTAAAATTGATAAACCTGTAGCCAGGTTTATCAAGACAAAAGAGGACTCAAATAAAATTTCAAATGAGAGAGGAGAAATAATTACCAACACCACAGAAATACAATCATAAGAGAATATTAGGGAGGCGCTGGCTGGCTCAGTCAGTGGAGTGTGCAACTCTCGACCTCAAGGATGTATGTTTGAGCCCCATGCTGGGTGTACAGATTTCTTAAAAATAAAGTCTTTTTAAAAAGTTATGAAAAACTATATGCCAACAAATGGGACAACCTAGAAGAAATGGATTAAATTCCTAGAGACATAAAAACTACCAAAACTGAAACAGGAAGAAATAGAAAATCTGAACAGACCAATAGCAAGCAAAGAAATTGAGCCAGTAATAAAAAAACTCCCAACAAACAAAAGTCTCGGACCAGATGGCTTCACAGGCGAATTCTACCAAACATTTAAAGAATTAATACTGATTCTTCCGAAACAATTCCAAAAAATAGAAAATGAAGGAAAATTTCCAAATTCATTCTATGAAATCAGCATTACCCGGATACCAAAACCAGATAAACACACCACTAAAAAAGAGAACCATAGGCAAGAATCCCTGATGAATATGGATGCGAAAATTCTCAACAAAATACTAGGAAACTGAATTCAATGATACGTTACAAAAATCAACCACCATAGTTAAACGAAACTTATTCCTGGGATGCAAGTGTGGTTCAACAGTCACAAATCAGTGTGATACATCACATCAAGAGAAAGGATAAGAGTCATATGATCATTTCAATAGATACAGAAAAAATACAACATCCATTCATGATAAAAACCCTCAACAAAGTAGGTTTAGAGGGAACATACCTAAACCTAATAAAGGCCATATTTGAAAAACCCACAGCTAACATCCTTAATGGGGGAAAACTGAAAACTTTTCCCCTAAGATCAGGAACAAGACAAGGATGTCCACTCTTACTACTTCTATTCAACATAGTACTGGAGTCCTAGCCACAACAGTTACAACAAAAGGAAATAAAAGACAAATTGGTAAGGAAGAAATAAAAACTTCCATTGTTTGCAGATGAAATGAAACTATATGTAGAAAACCCGAAAGACTCCAACAAAAAGCTGCTAAAACCGATAAACAAATTTAGTAAAGCCACAGAATACAAAATCAATGTACAGCAATTTGCTGCATTTCTATACACCAATAATGAAAATGAATAATGAAGTAGCAAGAAGAAAAATTAACAATCCCATTTACAATTGTACCCCCCAAAATAAGATATCTCAGAATAAACCTAACCAAGGAGGTAAAAGACCTGTACTCTGAAAACTATAAAATGCCAATGAACAAAAATGAAGATGATGCAGAGAAATGAAAAGACGTTCTATACTCATGGATTGGAAGAACAAATATTGGGGGGGGTTGTTGTTTTAAGATTTTATTTATTTATTCATGAGAGACACAGAGAGAGGAAGAGACATAGGCAGAGGGAAGAAGCAGGCTCCTTGTGAAGAGCCTAATGTGGGACTCCATCCCAGGACTCTGGGATCACATGGAGTGATCATGAGCCAAAGGCAGATGCTCAAGCACTGAGCTACCCAGGTGTCCTGGAAGAACAAATATTTTAAATGTCTATACTATCCAAAGCAATCAGTCTGTACATTTAATGCAATCCTTATCAGGATACCAACAGAATTTTTCACAGAATGAAAATTAACAATCCTAAAATTTTTATGGAACCACAAAAGGGCTCAAATAGCTAAAGCAATCTTGAAAAAGAAAAGCAAAGCTGGAGACATGACAATTCTGGACTTCGAGTTATATTACAAAGCTGTAGTAATCAAAATAGTATGGTACTGGCACAAAAACACATAGGTCAATAGAACACAATAGAAAATCCAGAAATAAACGCACAATTATGTGGTCAATTAATCTCAAAACAGGAAAGAATATGCAACGGGGAAAAAATGGTGTCTTCAACAAATGGTGTTGGGAAAACTGGACAGCTATATGCAAAAGAATGAGACTGGACCACTTTCTTACCATACACAAAAATAAACTCAAAATGGATTAAAGATATAAATGTGAGACCTAAGATCATTAAAATCCTAGAAGAGAACATAGGCAGTAACTTCTTTGACGTCGGCCATAACAACTTCATTCTAGATATGTCTCCCGAGGCAAGGGAAATAAAAGCAAAAATAAACTATTGGGACTTTGTCAACATAAAAAGCTTCTGCACAGTGAAGGAAACAATCAGCAAAACTAAAAAGCAATTTTTGGAATAAGAGAAGATATTTGCAAATGACATATCTGATAAAGGGTTAGAATCTAAAATAAATAATGAATTTATAGAACTTAATACCCCCAAACCCCAAAAATCCAATTAAAAAATGGACAGAAGACATGAACAGACATTTCTCCAAAGAAGTGACACAGATGGCTAACAGACACATGAAAAGATGGTCGTCATCACTTATCATCAGGGAAATGCAAATCAAAACTATAATGAGATACCACCTTGCATCTGTCAGAACGGCCAAAATCAATAGCACAAGAAACAACAGGTGTTGGAGTGGATGTGGAGATAAAGGAAGCCTCCTGCACCACTGGTAGGAATGCAAACTGGTGCAGCCACTGTGGAAAATAGCATGAAGCTTCATCAAAAAGCTAAAAATAGGGGATCCCTGGGTGGCTCAGCGGTTAGCGCCTGCCTTCGGCCCAGGGCGTGATCCTGGAGACCTGGGATCAAGTCCCACATCCGGTTCCCTGTGTGGAGCCTGCCTGTCCCTCTGCCTCTCTCTCTATCTCTCTGTGTGTCTCTCATGAATAAATAAATATTTTTTTTTTAAAAAAAGCAAAAAATAGAGGGGTGCCAAGGTGGCTCAGTTGGTTGAAGGTCTGTCTCTTGGTTTTAGCTCAGGCCACGATCTTGGGGTTGTGGGATCAAGCCCTCCATCAGGCTCTGCACTCAGCAGCGAGTCTGCTTGGAGATTCTTTCCCTCTACCCCTCCCCTCACTCATGTGCTCTCTCTCTCTCTCTCTTTCTAGGATAAATAAATGTTTTTTTAAAAAGGGGTGCCTGGGTGGCTCAGTAGTTGAGCATCTGCCTTTGGCTCAGGTCATGATCCTGGAGTCCCAGGATCAAGTCCCACATCAGGCTCCCTGCATGGAGCCTGCTTCTCCCTCTGCCTATGTCTCTGCCTCTCTCTGTGTGTCTCTTGTGAATAAATAAATAAAATCTTTTAAAAAAGTTAATAGAACTATCTTATGATACAGCAATTGCACTACTGGGTTTATCAAAAAAATATAAGAACACTAATTCAAAGGGATACATGCACCCCTTTATAGCAGCATTATTTATCATAGCCAAGATTTGGAAGCAGCCAAGTGGTCCATCAGTAGAAGAATGGATAAAGAAGATGTGGTATATATGTATGTGTATATATATATACACACACACAATGGAATATTATTCAGCCATTTGCAATGACATGGATGGAGCCAGAGAGTATTATGCTATGTGAAATAAGTCTGTCAGAGAAAGACAAAATATCATATGATTTCACTAATATGTGGAATTTAAGAAACAAAACAAATAAGCAAAGGGAAGAAAAGGAGAGAGACATATCAAGAAATAGTTTTTTTGGGTGCCTGGCTGTTTCAGTCTGTAAAATAGGTGAATCTTGATCTCAGCGTCATGAGTTTGACTTCCACATTGAGTGTGGAGCCGAGAAGAGGAGAGGAGAGGAGAGGAGAGGAGAGGAGAGGAGAGGAGAGGAGAGGAGAGGAGAGGAGAGGAGAGGAGAAGAGAAGAGAAGAGAAGAGAAGAGAAGAGAAGAGAAGAGAAGAGAAGAGAAGAGAAGAGGGAAGGTCTCTTAATGAAAGAGAACAAACTGATGGTTAGCAGAGGGGAGGTGGGTTGGGGGATGAGCACTAGCTGGTGTGTGGAAGTGCTGAATCACTATATTGTATACCCCTTAAACTAATATAACACTGTATGTTTACTAACTAGAATTTAAATAAAAACGTTTATTTACTTATTTATTTATTTTTAAATATTTTATTTATTTATTCATGAGAGACACACACACACAAACAGAGAGAGAGAGAAAGAGAGAGGCAGAGACACAGGCAGAGGGAGAAGCAGGCTCCATGCAGGGAGCCTGATGTGGGACTCGATGCCAGATCTCCAGAATCAGGCCCTGGGCTGAAGGTGGCGCTAAACTGCTGAGCCACCTGGGCTGCCCTAAAATAAAAACTTAAAAACCACTATGCCGAAAATAAAAATCTAAGTAGCAGAGACAGACAACTTCTCTCTCTCTTTTTAAAAGTAGACTCTACCCCTGGGGGTGGGGGGAGGGGCTTGAACTCACAACAATGAGATTGAGAGTCACATGCTCTATTAACTGAGCCAGCCAGGTGCCCCAGAGACAATTTCATCAAGGTACTGTCATCAAAACAATCCAGTTCCAACCATTCTATGTTCTGTAATTTAACTCAAGCTTCGGGTTCTCAGGAAAGAAAATCCAAATTGCTAAACTTAGGTTACATGTCTGTCTCATGGGGTGCAGGTGGAGGTGCATGAATAATTTACTGACCAATATTAACAGCAGTTTTGGCTCCATGAAGGTCCAGACCTAGATACCACTTGGATAAATCAGAACTTACTTTTTTAAAGGATATAGAATGAAGTCAGCACAGTCGGGATACTCTACAGAAAGATCAACAATATTCTCCAAAGACAAAGAGAAGTTGAAACTTCTGGACCCAGACCCTCAAAAGATAATGTGGTGAGTTGGCAAGGGTCACATCAGACCTTCTGAGAGCTCAGTTGCACCCCTCAGGCCCACATTTCAGAGGCTAGAAGTCTGAGAGACAGCCTGTCTAATATGTTGAAGGCTGTTGGATCCACACCAAATGCACCCCATGGTAGAGTTAGGTTCTGTGCACTGTGATTTCTAGGGTTCAATATATAGTGCTTTTAGGTCTGGAAAAACTTCACCTCTTGCTCTTAGCTTTTGCAAGATAGCATGGCTTGAGCCAAGAACATACTCAAATTCAATGCTGTAGGAGCAGAACAAAGTCCGTGATAGCTCCTGGACCAGCTAAAGGGGCAATCCTGAGCCAGGCCCTTGAAAGACATCCCCTTGAGACCACAGGGCTGGGCGTGGGTGCAGGCAGGGGTGGTGCAGTGGTGGTGGCAGGAGATGACAGTTCCTTCAAGTTCTCTCTGCCTCAGGGATCATTCTCCAGAGGGATGTTTTAATTATAAAAAGGGAAAGATGTGCTCGCCAAAACAGAGGTCCTGTAGAGTGACTTATATGAATGATTAGTTGTCGGGATCTCCAACGCGTGCCTCCCGTGCCCCACTCCCTAAGGAGCTAGTCATTAAACCTACCAAGCTACCCAGGTCCTGGAGCACACGCTGTCCCCATTCTCAAAGTCTTTTTTCTCTGAAAGTACCTCAAGCAATCATACCCTCGAAAGAAAAGTAGGCAAGGGATTTGCCTCAGAAACTCCCCCCTAAAACTGATCAGAATGGGGTGGCGCAGGTGCTTTCCCACAATGGATTCACCTCAGTCTGGTTACTGTGGTTTCCTTTCTCCTGGATTTCAAACTACTGTCACATACAGGGGAAGCAGCTCTCTGCTGCTACCCTAATTTTTTGGTTATCACTGGCTTCACGAAGAAGCTGTTCTCACCAAGATGATCTCCAATGTTTTATTCCATTCCAACAGCTAAGAGGTGGCAACCACAGACACAGCACATGCTCTTAAATCTGATATAATCTGTAAAAGGAATAAATTATTCAATCTTCTCTGTTTTATCAGTAAAAAGTACTCGTGGTGGATCTCACAACCAAAGGATAGCACACTAATAGCAAGTGCTGCTTCCTCTGGAGAGGACAGAGCCAGCCCCATAGGACTGTACTTTCAGACAAACTCCATGCAGAGAGAGTCTGATACCAGTCTAGTTCTTTAGTGTTTTCCACCTTCCATGAGAAAGTCTTTGTATTGAACACAATGCCCTGTCTTCAGGAACTGTTGAGAATACTTAGCAGGCAATTCTGGAACGTTAACGAGGCACATGACACACTGCACATCCTAACTAAGCACAAAGTGACTGCTGCTTTTTAGCACTATCCTAACATCAGGCATACTCACCCATGTCATCCAAAATACTTAACCTTCCTCAAAGGGGATTTTTTGGTCAATTTTATTATGTTTTTTAATAAACATAGTTGAATTTAAATTCATCTTGGCAACATATAGTACAACACTGAGTGTTCATCACATTACGTGCCCTCCTTAATGCCCATCACCCAGTTACCCCATCCCCCCACCCACCTTCTCTTCTGCAACCCTTTGTTTCCCAGAGTCGAGTCTCTCCTGGTTTGTTTTCCTCTCTAATTTTTCCTCACTCAGCTCCCTGCCCCATTACCCTATTGTCTGCTGTACTACTTCTTATATTCCTCATATGAGTGAAACCATATGATAATTGTCTTTCTCTGATTGACTTATTTCACTCAGCATAGTATCCTTCAGTTTCATACACATTGATGTAAATGGTAGATATTCATCCATCTATCCATTCATCTGTCGAAGGCCATCTTGTCTACCTCCACAGTTTGGCTATTGTGGACATTGCTGCCTTGAGCATTGGGGTGCAGATGTCCCATCATTTCACTCTATCTATATCTTTGGGGTAAATACCTTAGCAATTGCTGGGTCATAGGGTAGCTCTATTTTCAACTTCTTGAGGAACCTCTACACTGTTTTTCAGAGTGGCTGCACCAGTTTGCATTCCCAAGAGTGGAAGAGGGTTTCCCTTTTTTCACATCCTTGACAACATTTATTGCTGCCTGACTTGTTAATTTTAGCCATTCTGACTGGTGTGAGGTGGTATCTCATTGTAGTTTTGATCTGTATTTCCAGAGGGGATTTTCATACCTAAAACCTAGCAGCTTGAGGAGCCCTGAGGTAGACAGCAGGCATATTTGACCCTGTGAGTAATATTATGAGCCCACAAATGTCAGTCTAAGACTCTTCCGCAAATAAGTTAAGAAATCTGGTAGCATAAATAATACTGTTTTGTATTTTAAAATGAAAACACTGTAAAGCAATGAAAAAAAGGACTCCACAATTTGTTAATTGGGAAAGAATTCACAAAGAAGAGGCTATAGAAAAGTATGGCCCAATGGTAGCACAGATGGAATGAGAATAAAGCCTTCCAAGGTAAAAATGTAAATGAAATTGGCACTTAAATTAATGTGTATAATTTGGGAATAAATATGAGTTATATATCATGTGTTTATAAGGTTCTGTTATAATCCAGACCAGTTTCCAGAGTCTGAAGTTGGTGGTGTTAAAGTTGGCAAGTTGCTCTTATTTTCCAGGAAATAATCCAAAAGCATAAGAGAAAATGAGCAAAAAATAAAAATGTGTGTGTGGTGTGTGTGTGTGTGAGAGAGAGAGAGAGAGAGAGAGAGAAATTAGGAGACAGCAGAAATGCCAGATCACAAAATAGAAGAGGGACTCTGAAAAGCAGTAAGGATCAATGAGCTAAGAGCATGGAAGCATATAGAGAGAAAATGCAATCAAAGGGTCATAAAGCCAGCAAACTATACTATCATCATGAAGCACAAAACTTAAATCCTTTGTTTGCAACAGTGGGAATAGGATACATGCACTGATGGGGTAAGTTCTCATGGGGGAAGCAGTCTGTCTCTGTAGCAACAGGAGAAAAGATTTGGTATTTGAAAAAAAAACTCTCCCAAACCTACAGACAAAACTGTAGGTTGTAAGAGTGGGGGAGGAACCCAAATCATGTTCCTCCCCAACCCAAATCATGTTCCTGATCTGGGTTCCTCCCCAATATAACGTCCTAAAAATAGCTGGTCCAGGAATAATTTGTTTCAGAGATGAGTAAGCAAAAAAAAAGAAACTGTACAGGAACTATGAAAGCATACTTCAAGGAAAGAAAAAAAGTAAATAGGTGTTGAGGAGAAACAAATTAAAAAAAAAACTAGTAGTCAACAACCACAAAAGAAAAATATTTCCATAGAATTGCTGAAAATTGGGACCATTGTATTACTTCATGAATTCAAAACAACAACTTTGAAAAGGCAATTAGTCCTTTGAAGCAGGAGCTCAAAGCAGAGATGCAATAACGCAGGGGAGAAAGAATGAGGAATAGGACTATGTAAGACATAAACTGGCAAAATTCAGGGAACAAGTAAGTAGAAGAAAGAAGTAGAGTCATCATAAGAATGAAAGCAACCATTGCTTTCATGGAAGGAAATGGAAACAGTATTAGAAAGGGTTAGAGAGAGAAAAGGACATATGGGAAGAACAGAGAAAGGAGATTCACTGTAAGCAAACTGCAACGTCTGAAAAGGAAAGTTCAAATGGTTGAACAGGACGAATAATAACATTTCCAGAAAATATTTTTGAAATAAAATAAAGCTGGACTCAACATGTCAAAGAGCACAACATTCCAGGAAAACTAGATCCATAATACTAAGTATTTAGATATATCCTATTATTACTGACTTGAAAGGTTTAAAAAAGAATCCTCTGGGTGTCCAAGTAAAAAGATTAAGTCATTTATAAGCAAAATCTCAGAGTGGCCTCAGACTTCTTCATAGCAACAGTCAGCACTAGAAGATATTAAGAAGGAAATGTGACCTTGGGGTGCCAGGGTGGCCCAGTAAGGTAAGCATCCAATTGTTGATTTTGGCTCAGGTCATGATCTCAGAGAGGTGAGATCAAGCCCTGCATTGGGCTCTGCACTGGGCATGGAGCCTGCTTAAGATGCTTTCTCTTCTTCTGCCTCTCTACCCCCATTCTCTCTCCTTCTCTAAAAATTAAAATAAAATAAAATAAAATAAAATAAGAAGGAAATAGATTCTGATATAAAAGAAAAATACATTCAAGAACTCAAGGAATGTTGTCTCTATGAGCCCTTCATAAATAATATACGAGCGGAAAATTTAACCAGCAAGAGATAACTGGGAAATCTAGGACATAAATGTTGGCAGTGATTATTGACTTTGTTTAACAGTATAACAGAGATTAAAGCAAACTTGAAGATTAAAGTGACAGAAAAGAAAGTAAATATTATATTTTGTGATAATATAGAAATGATAAAATTAATAAAATTTTGGGCAGAAGCTGAGTAAGAAGGTAGGTAGTAATAAGTAGGCAAATTTCTTCATCCTTAATGGATGGGATCACAGGTCACCATTTAAGGTTGGCGAATCAAATAATAGTGTTCTTTTTTTCAAGTAGTGAGAAAGATACTCACTGAAATTTGGGAATTGTATGCATATTCAATAATCAACTAAATTTGGGAATAGTATATAAAATAGTGTGATGGTTAATTTTATCCAGTCAACTTGCCTGGGCCATGGGGCTCAGATATTTGGTTAAATATTGTTCTGGATGGGCAATCAGGGGGGTCAGTCGGTTGAACATCCAACTCTTGATTTCAGCTCATCAGGTTATGATCTCAAGATTGTGAGATCAAGCCCTGAGTTGGGCTCTGTCCTGCGCATGGAGCCTGCTTAAGATTCTCTCCCTCTCCTTCTACCCCTCCATACTCTGCCTCCCTCTCTAAAACAAAAAACAAGCAACAAAAACAACAACAACAACAACAAAAAACACTGTCCTGGTTGTCTCTGTGAGGGTGTTTCTGGATAAGAATAATATCTGCATTGGTATACTGAGAAAACAGATGGTTCTCCCCACTGGGGGTGGGCTTCATCTAATCTATTGAAAGCCTGAATAGAACAAAAAGGTAGAAGAAGATAGAATTTGCTGTTTTTGCCTGACTATATTGGAGCTAGGACATCAATTTTATGCCTTCAGAATCAGACTTTGATTAGAGCTTATACCACTGGCTCTCCTTGCTCTCAGATCTTCAGACTAATGACTAGAATGTACCTCTGGCTCTCCTGGCTCTCCAGCTTGCTGACTGTAGATTTGGGACTTCTCAGCCTCCAAAGCCATATGAGCCAATTCCTTTCAACAAATTTCTTTGTATGTGTGTATATACATACACACACATATTACCTTTTTAAAGAAAACAGTTTTCAGACTGAAATCACAAAGCAAAATATAAGTCTATGTGGCATTTAGGAGACATGACTAAAACAAAATTATGCAGAACGTTTGAAAATAAAGGGATAAGCAAAAATATATCAATAAAAGTAAAAAAAAAAAACATTAAATGAGGTACCGTGTAGAAGTGCTTACATTGCTTTGCACATAGAAAGTACTATTAAAATGATGACACAGGATGCCAGGGTAGCTCAGTTAGTTAAGCATCTGTCTTCGGCTCAGGTCATGAGCCAGGTTCCTGAGCAAGGAAGCCCTTGCTCAGCGGGGGTGGGGAGGAAGGGGGAGTCTGCTTCTCCGTCTTCCTTTGCCCCTCCCCCTTGCTTGTGTTCTCTTTCTCTCAAATAAATACGTAAAATCTTTTAAAAAAATGATAACAAAAAATAAACTACCCAAGAAAGCTGGGGTTGAGATGTTATCAGACAAGAATGCAGGTGAGACCAGGAATAGCCTGCTCAAAAGGAAAGATATATTTTAAACCTTATCTGGTGACCTATTCTCAAACTAAAAGACAGGAAAATGAAAAATCTTTCTCTAAGACAGGAATTCAGATAAATATACCATGCATTAATTCAACTTGGAATAGTGTTAGCTGTTGTTTGCCTTGAATAGAAACAACTTGGTTAATGTCACCCATCCATATATCCATGCATGTATACTAACTACTCTGGTATAGAGCTATGGCTTCAGCTACATTCAAAATTTTCTTCTTTTTATCCTAAAAATAACTCTTTCATCAGTAACTCTTTGATGGTTTTTGCCAGAGACAACGAAATATGAACTCTGTCTTAATTTTTTTCTTCTACTGCATACAGGAAGAGTTCCTGGTCTATTAGCAATTCTAGAGCATTCCTATATCTGTATCCAGGCTGATCACAGCCTCTGGCTTCCCTGCTAGATTGCTGTGCTCTAATACAAGTCTGTAAGGCAACGCCAACACCCTCCACACATAAGAAAGCCCCTGCAAAAACCAAGTACAATAACTGCTTCAGTCTTTTTCAAATGTTGGAGCTTTCCTCTGTCTTTGGACAGAAGGCCAACAACAGACAGAAAGGAACACAGTCTTGTATATATCCAAAGTGGTTTTGAATTCATTTCAGTCCACACTTAAATGTCTTCTACTATCACAAAGCAATGCAGGGAATGAATAAAAACAAACTTTGAAAGAAACTGGAGTCTCTAAGATTGATATTGGGGTATTCTGATTGATTCAAGGCCTGTTAGTTCATATCCTATGGGTCTCAATTCATAAGGCACTTCCTGAGAGAGGCCTTCCTTGGCCACCATCATAAAGTAGTTTCCACCAACTGCATTGTCTTTGGATGGTTTCTCAACTGGAATGCCAGGAAGCCCCAGGTTCTATAGGATGTAGCTAGGGGTTCTACAAGACCCTGTGACCAAAACAAAACATTTGTTTGAACTTTGCATGCCATGCAACGTTAGCACTTATAATGCTCAATTGTCCTATTAATTTCATTGGAAGGCAGGGCACAGTGGAACAATTCTCATTTCGTTGAGTCCATTCTCTGTTTTGGACACCAGATAAGGGAGTCTGTTGATAATTTGATAATCAGTAGGCACTACTGCAGCAGGGCAGTAGGGTGAGGGGAAGACGGTAGGCTGCTGACACCAATCAGCTTCTCAGTCTCCCCTTGTATGCCACTAAGTGATGGGAGTAAATAAGCCTACTGGTGAGATGTTTCTTCTAAAGAAGGAATTTTTGATGGCCAACAGACACATGAAAAATGCTCAACATGACTTGGCATCAGGGAAACACAAATCAAAACCACAATGAGATACCACCTCACACAGGTCAGAATGGCTAAAATTAACAAGTCAGGAAACGACAGATGTTGGCAAGGATGCAGAGAAAGGGGAACCCTCATACACTGTTGGTGGGAATGTAAGCTGTTATAGCCACTCTGGAGGTTCCTCAAGAAGTTTAAAAAAGAGCTACCCTATGAACTAGGAATTGCGCTACTAGGTATTTACCCCAAAAGTACAAGTGTAGTGATCCGAAGGGCCACCTGCACCTGAATGTTTATAGCAGCAATGCCCACAATAGCCCAACTATGGAAGGAGCCCAGATGTCCATCAACAGAGGAATGGATAAAGCAGATGTGGTGTATATACAATGGAATATTACTCAGCCATCAAAAAGATGAAATCTTGCCATTTGCAATGTTGCGGATGGAACTGGAGGGTATTATGCTAAGTGAAATAAGTCAATTAGAGAAAGACAATTATCATATGATCTCACTCATATGTGGAATTTGGGAGACAAAACAGGATCATAGGGGAAGGGAGGAAAAAAAAACAGTCTCTTAATCATAGGAAACAAACTGAGGGTCACTGGATGGGAGAGGGGTGGGGGGAGGCAGTAACTGGGTGGTGGGACATTAAGGAGGGCATATGATGTGGTGAGCACTGGATCTGACCTCTACCTCTGAAACTAACAATATATTATTTGTTAATTAATTGAATTTAAATAAAAATACAATTAAAGATAAAGAAGGAATCTTTTGATGCGCAGTGACTCAGCTGCCCAGCCCTGCTGCTTTGGTGATGTAGATTGTGCAGGGTGGAAGTGAATTATTAATTTTTTTTTTGCTTGTGATTATCTAGGTTTTTTTTTATTATGCCCTCTGTTTTGTATCTGTTAACTTTTTTTAAAAGATTTTAATTATTTATTCATGAGAGACACAGAGAGAGAAGTAGAGACAGAGACAGAGGGAGAAGCAGACTCCCTGCAGGGAGCCCAAAGCGGACCTCAATCCCAGGACCCCGGGATCATGCCTTGAGTCAAAGGCAGATGCTCAACCACTGAGCCACCCAGGTACCCTGTATTTGTTTGCTTTTTGTGTTACAGCCCAATGTAGCAATTTTTTTTTAGCAAAATACATGGGACTGAAGAACATTCTAGGTTTACACTGAAGACAGTTCTGAATAAGGCTTATTACAACTTTCTGGGTCATTTCACCACACACTAGTAAAATGGAGAATACACAAAAAAGTAACAGTGAAAGTTACTTATCAGTGGACTTTAGGTAGGCTGGCAACCCAAGTTGGCCTCTCTGTGTGTTGTCAAACAACCTAAAAACCTAGCAGTGGCTCCAAACAAATGGAATAGTACTTAACTACACATCACAGCTCTTTGAAAGGTCCTGGCAATGTCACAACTTGCTTCTTTCTTTACAGACAGGTGCTGAGGTAATAAATGTACGGAGATGAAATGCCAAAGGTTCGGAATGACTTTACAAAAAATCGTAAACTGCATTTAAACAAACCCCAGTTCACTTGAGGATGTTCTCAACACTGAAAACCTGGACAGAGGCACATAAATCTGGTACATAGAGAAATCCGGTGGCTTGACAGAAGGAGAGTTCTCGATCTGGTTGTTTGAGCTAAAAGGTGACTTGCAAGGAATTCCTTTGAGAAAACAGTAAGACAGATTTCTGAGTGCTTTGAAGACAGAGATTGTCAGCACTCTATCACATGAACTAGTTGAACATGTATCTACCAAGGCCTGGAGAAAATGTTTGACTTCAAGCTGTAAGATTCTTGGATTTAAAAAGAAACTGAGTTTTTGGGAAAATCACACTGATCAGGAAAACCTTTAAATGTTTCCATGCTGTTTGGCCTTAAAAAATATTTCTGCTAGGGACGCCTAGGTGGCTCAATGGTTGAGCATCTGCCTTCTGCTCAGGTCATGATCCTGGCGTCCTGGGTTTGAATCCTACCTCGGCGGGGGGGTGTCCCTGCTCAGCAGGGAGCCTGCTTCTCCCTCTGCCTGTGTCTCTGCCCCTCCCTCTGTGTCTCTCATGAATAAATAAAATCTTTAAAAAATATATTCTGAAACTAAAAGTAAGGACTAAAATTTGCTTCTTTAAAGGAATCCTCTGCTTATTTTTGTTTGTACAAATACTTGATGCTGGGGTGAATTTGAAATATGTCCCCATGGATTTCATTTTCATTTGGAATGGGACCATTTCTGTCCTTGTTCTTGATGCTTGTTAAAGTTTTAAAATGGGGAAGGATTACTCTTGCACATAGCCATATTATATAACACATACTATACTTTATTACCCTCTCACATGGTAGAGGTTTTTAATAAGAATTGTAGACCAACTTAGATGAGGTGAAAAAAAAATCGAGTATGAAATTTAAAAGACGAAAAAATGTGTTTATTCTGCTCACAATACTGTTATCCTGTAATATCCTTAACATCTCCTGTGAGGGAGGAAAACCATAAGTCAATCATAGAAGCTCAGGACCAGCCAGTAGCATTGCCTGGGAAGGTTCAGGTTTAGGTGAAATGTCCAAAGACAAGATGCTTGAGCCACCAGGGGGCAGCATGAGGGCACTGATTTCTTAGGAAATAAAAAGAAGGAAAAGGGAAATAAACATCTCATTCAACAAATATGTATTCAACATCCTATGTGCCAAACACCTACGCAGTTTACACTTACTGACAGATGGAATGGTGCTAACAGGTATCAAAAGCAAAGTTACTTACTTCCAATTTTACCTATAGTTTAGGGCAATAACATTCTCTCTGTCAAATGCCCTGTTGGGCCTTTTTAAAATATTGTGTTTTTCTCTTCTCACGTGAGGCCCATCCTTCTGTTATGAGTCTTTTGAGTGGATGATTGTACAGGTAAGGCTATGATCATTTCTAAGTGGAATAAAGAGATTGTCACTTTGGCCACTCCTTTCTTTTCCTTTTTTTTTTTTTTGGGAGAGAGCACTTGCAGTGATGGGAGGGTGGGGGTCAAGGGGAGGGCAGAGAGAGAAAGAGAGAATCCCATCCTGAGAAGGTTCCACACCTAGTGTGAGCCTGATGTGGGGCTCCATCTCACAACTCTGATATCATGACCTGCACTCAAATCGAGAGTTGGAGCCCAACTGACTGAGCCACCCAGGCACCCCTTGGCCACTCCTTTCTTAAAATTATAGGCATCATTATAGACTTTTCTCCTATCAATGCCACCATAGAAATTTATTTATATATTTTTCCCTCTAGGCCTGCAAAGCCTGCATTATTTATCATAGGGTCCTTCATGGGAAACGTTTGCCAGCCCTTGATCTGACCCATCGTTATCTCTTCCTTGTACAGACTCAAAAGATTCCAGATGATGCACAATCTGGCTTCATTCTACTTCTTCAATGACCATGGCCTCTTTTCTCTTCTTCAAACTCATCAAATTCTTCTCCTCTTCAGAACTTTCATACTTGTTGTAGCCTTTCCCTAAGATGACTTTATAGGTTCATTCTCATCCTTTAGGTCTTATCTCAAATATCACTAATTAGAGTGAGGATTCCTTATCCTCAGTTGTTCTTGATCACAAAATCACTCTCTTTATTTCTTTCATAATTATCTCAATTATTTATCCTTTGCTTAGTCATTGGGTCTTTCCTTCACCAGAATGGAAGCTTTATGAGACCTGTCATCTTACTGTCTTGTTCATCAGTGACTGGCATGTAATAGGCACTCATTTTTTTTTTTTGGCACTCATTTTTTTTATTGTGGTAAATAAAGTACACATAACAGAAAATTTACTGTTTTTTTAAAAATATTTTCCCCTTTTTAAAAAATATTTTATTTATCTATTCACGAGAGACACAAAGAGAGAGAGGAAGAGACATAGGCAGAGAGAGAAGCAGGCTCCATGCAGGGAGTCCGATGTGGGATTCGATCCTGGATCCCGGGATCACGCCCTGAGCCAAAGGCAGACGCTCAACTGCTGAGCCACTCAGGCATCCCATAAATTTACTGTTTTGAAGTGTACAATTCGGTGGCATTAAGTATATTCACATTGTTGCACAACTATCACTACCATTCATCTCCAGAACTTTGTCATCTCCATTGCTTCCACCACCAGCCCCTGGCAACCCCCATTCTACTTTCTGTCTCTATCAATTTGAGTACTCTAGGTAGCACCTATAAGTGGAATCATATGATATGTGTCCTTTTTATTTATTTATTTTTTTTTGATATGTGTCCTTTTTATAACTGACTTCTTTCACTTACCATAATGTCTTCAAGGTTTTTCCATATTGTAGCAGGTGTCAGACTTTCCTTCCTTTTTTTTTTTTTTTTTTTTTTTTTTTTCTTTCCTTCCTTTTTTAAGACCAAATAATATTCCTTTGTATGATATACCATATTTTGTTGATCCATTCATCCATTAATGAACACCTAGGAAATTTTTAATTAAAAAAATAATCTTGAGGTGCCTGGGTAGCTCAGTGGTTGAGCATCTGCCTTCGGCTCAGGTTGTGATCCTGGGGTCCTGGGATTGAGTCCCATGTCGGCCTCCCCAGAGGGGAGGCCTGCTTTTCCCTCTGCCTATGTCTCTGCCTCTCTTTCTGTGTCTCTCATGAATAAATAAATAAAATATTTTAAAAAAAGAATCTTATCAGTAAGAAAGCATTCCCTGGGTCTCTTAAATTAAGTTTAACTGACCTTCACAATTACAGTTAATGTACAGTTTAGTCTATGCTTAGTTTTATATCTAAAACTCCCACTAGCAAAACTAAGAATAATCAGCCACAAACTCCTGATATTTTTTTTTATAAGACCAACATTAGAAAGCACTGCAGCAAGCAGCTTTTTTTTTCTTTCCATTTTTTATTATGGAATGTATCACACATACATAAAAGTAAACAAAATAATCTAATAAATTCCCATATAATCATCACTCAGCTTAACAATTACCAGCTCATTGCCAACTGTATTTTGTCATAACTTCATCTACTAATCTATTTCCTATATCATCATGAGGTAAATAATTTTGTCTATAAATATTTCAATTGTTTCCCTAAAAGATAAGTAAAGGATTTTGATTTCTTAACATTTTATTAGAAAGATATTTTTCTGCTTTGTTTATAGTGGTATCAGATACATATCTGTAACTTTGTTATATAATTTGATGGAAAGCACTCCTTAATAAAACACATTTTAAATTGAATATTTTAAAAGGATGTATAAATGTCTGATTATTTCAAGAATGCAAACCCTGAAGGAAAATATTTGCCAACATTTAGCCACAAACAAAAATAAAAAATGTTGGGCTAAAAGGTGACTATACTTCTTCAAGTAACTGGCACCCAGGAAAGGAAACCAGATACTAAGTCAATGGTTCTCTTCTTTAGTGAGTAAAAGAATCATGGGGAGCTTGTTCAAAAAGAAGATTCTAGGGCCCTACTTCTGTAGATTTCTGATTTAGGACTGGGCTGAGATCTAGAAACGTGTATTTCTAATAATTACTGGAGATAATTCTGATGAAGGGCATCCAAGATGGCCTAAGAACCCTATTTCTAACTTTAGGACTCATTTGCCTCCACAGCTTTGCCATTTAACATTGGTGCCTTTTTGTATTCCCTTCAGCGAAGTTTTTCAGGTACTGACCAAATAAATGTACCATAATCTAGCATTTCTCCTCCTTTTAATTCTCTACTTGAATGATATACATTTTCTCCACAGGTTTATACATGATCATATATGGTTCTATTGTCTCACTTGTGAGCATGATTTGTGTTCATGGGCTTTGGAAATTTGATTTCTCTATTGGTTTCCAGAACAACGATCTTGGTAAATCAGGATGACATTGACCTGAGCAACTTACTACATGAATAAGAACATATTATCTGTTTTGGTAATATTCATAAGTTCTTTTAATCAGACTATGTTTATTGTTATAGTAGAAACGCATGCAACTTGGCTCAATTTTCTTAATTTAAAAACTGTACCTAAATCAGCAATGCTTTTTATTACTTAACAGCAATCTTCTTAGAAAATCATTTCATAAATGAGTGGGAAATATCAGAAAGGGAGACAGAACATGAGAGACTCCTAACTCTGGGAAACGAACTAGGGGTGGTGGAAGGGGAGGTGGGCAGGGGGTGGGGGTGACTGGGTGACAGGCACTGAGGGGGGCACTTGATGGGACGAGCACTGGGTGTTATTCTGTATGTTGGCAAATTGAACACCAATAAAAAATAAATTTATAAAAAAAAAGAAAATGATTTCATGCTACCTAATTAAAATTTCAATTTCACAGTGTTGGAGCCAAGGCCAATGGAAAAACTGAAAGAATAAGTGGCCTAAACATGAGAAAAATGTAATAGAGAAAATTAAAGAATAAAGAGAAGCTTAATTTCAGTTATTCACATAATCACTGGCAGTGGTAAATTGAAGAGGATCAGAATGTGCCACCCTAAAATATGCCACTTTGACATAAGGATTATTTTGAACTGATGACAATGGATAAACAGTGGACACAAAACAAACCCTTTACTCTCCCACTTTCTGCCTAAAAGCCCGGCATAAATTTTCCTTTGTGAAGGTGTCTTCTTCTCTTGTACCAGAAAGGGAAAAATCTTTATCACAGGAGAAGGAGATGAGTCCGCATAAACAAAACCATACTAAACAACCCTATCTTCCTGTAGTTTCCCTATAGATTTACCTCCCCACAGTTTACCAAACCTCTTTTACTTTGTTTTGTCACTTCTCTACAATTCATTACGTTGGCTTAAGGTTGTATATAAGCCCCCCTGAGTCTAACTACTTCTTTGGATCCTCATTTTATGTGAAGCCCACAATGCACATTAAAAAAAAATTGAAATATAAAACATTTCTCCTGTGAATGTTTTTAAATCTAATTCGCATGCTCCAGACATGAGCCTAAGAGTGTAGAGGAAAGTTTTTCCTCCCCTACATAATTATTTAAGAACTTAATCCACTAGCATTTGTTCACAGTTTTCCTTTAACTATGAAGGAATAGTGATATAGTAGAAAGAACTCTGAAGTCAGACTAACCTGGATTGAAATCTTGAGTCTACCATTTAATGTATGACCTCGGGCAAGTTATTTAAATACTGTACCTCGGGGCGCCTGGGTGGCTCAGCTCCTTAAGTTTAAGCAACTGCCTTTGGCTCAGATCATGATCCTAGGGTCCTCAGATTGAGCCCTGCATCTGGCCCCCTGCTTGGTGGGGAGACTGCTTCTCCCCCTTCCTCTGCTGCTCGCCCTGCTTGTACTCTCTCTCTCTCTCTGCCAAATAAAAAATAAATAATAAATAAATAAATAAATAAATAAATAAATAAATCTTTCAATGCTGTACTTCAATTTCTACATCTATAAAACAAAGATAAGGGCCAACCTAATGTAATTGCTGTAAGAGTTAAATAAGATGAAATACACGAAATAATTTGCACAAAGTAGAACTTTGGTAACATTTAGTTCCTCTAAATTTTGATGCATATCTCTGTTGTTAAAGTAAAGATCATTGGGAAGAGATAAGAGTTTAGGAAGCAGGATGGATAGAATATGAATCTTGAGTTTTTCTCTCTTTTTCTAGGTGGGGCTGCCATTAAAATACCTAGATGTCCCACTGTGTTAGCTGGCAGTCTCGGTTCAAAGAACTTTGTAACTGAAAGAGGGATTTGAGAAAAATTCAAGATCCCAAAGCACAGAAGAAAAGCACCTACCACTGTGGGTATTGCTGAATGATTCAGAAGATGGAAGGAAGGAAGGGAAAGAGATTATCGACATGTAGCAAGAGCTTTTATGCAATAGTCCTGCTTAAAGGGGCCTCTATTAAGAAAATAATTTGAAATACATAAAATTAATTAAGCACATAGATGATTATCTCAATCTGATGAGACAGGAAAAGCTTAAAACAACCTGAATGAGCAAAAATTATAAAGTACTTATAGTATTTTCACATGATAAAACATTACTTAGTCAATATAAACCATGCAAAGCAGTATATACATTATCAGCTCAAGTATGTAAAAAAAAAAGTACACAAAAAAAAAAGAAAAAAAAAAGTACACAGATGAAAAAAAACTAGACAGATAAACAAGACCATTTTAAAAGTACTTAACTTTGAGTTAGATTGTAAATCTGGGATTTCAATTTTCTTTTTTTTCTTTCTTTTTTTTTTTTTTTTTTTTTGGATTTCAATTTTCTTTTCAGTGCTGCCTAGTTTTAAAATTTCTACCTTTAACCAATGTCATTTTTATAACTCCACCTCTCTTAAAAAAACAAAAACCCACCACCACCACAAAAATTGTTCAAAACCCTTATGAATGGAAAAATACCTGTAGGGATGGCATTCTTTGATCTTGATTAAAAGGAGGTCTAATCACTTCAGGTTTCAGGTTTGTAGGTGGCAAGATGGAGATTTCTGTATGTCACGTAGAGCCTGAGATCCGTGTTTTATCCAGTGTGAGAGAGCCTCCTCTGACCCCATGTGGAGAAGGCCTGCAAAAGAGAGTCAACGCCCCATCAATAGTAGATTTAGATGAACTGGAGCCAAAAAGCCCTCAACTGAAGACTCCATATTCTGTATCTCAAAGTATGGAAGGGAGAATCCTGGCTTTGACTTTGGGGGTTAGTTACCAATACTCTACATTACTGTAAAAGACCTTGATATGACTATTATAGAACATTTGATTTTGAACACGACTGTGTTCATATGTTTGATCATAAGTGATTTAAGTCTGATAACTACATCAGATGACTTCTCATTCCCTGAACCTGGCAAGAATTTAAAACTGTTTCATTCTATAGCAGGTGATTTTGTCCTTCAGAGATCACTGCTAGGAATATGTGACTGTATTTCCCATGACTCAGGAAATGTATTTTCCTCCTGTTCATATTTCCACCATTCTTAGGGTCTTCCATGGTCCACTCCACAAGGACTTCTTTTCTGGAGTTCCATTGCTTGTCTTGGTCAAGATGTTATTTATTTTATTTTATTTTTTTGGTAATCTCCACATCCAACATGGGGCTTGAACTCACAACCTGGAGATCAAGAGTCAGACTCTTCTGACTGAGCCAGCCAGGTGCCCCGATTAGGATTTTAAATAACTGCAGGCTCTATGGTCCTCCTCTGATCCACAGGAAATATTAAAATACCTGTAGGCCAGACAAACTCAAGAGTGGCAGGCTGATCCCAAAGTATCAACAACTCCTCTTCATTCCTGCCTTCTTAAGGAACTAGCTATCTCTTCTTTGTCTTTTAGATTTTTCTAGGTGAGAATCAGTAAATCCCTCTCTCTTGACCTTAAGTATTCCCTGCCCTCTCTCTCTGAATGACTCCACAGCATAGCCATTTCTAAAGTAATCTTCACAAATCTTTTGACCCCTTTAGATCTTAAACTATGCTGAAATTTTGGCATGGTGGTCTGTTTATAATAAAACATATAAGGAATTCTTCCCTCTGCTGAAATTTTCACAGAAGAGTTCCATTTAAATATTCTATTATGGGGATGTCTGGGTGGCTCAGTCAGTTAAGTGTCTGCCTTTGGCTCAGGTCATGATCTCCAGGTCCTGGGATGGAGCCCACACATTGGGCTTCCTGCTCAGCAGGGAGTCTGCTTCTCTCTCCCTCTCCCTTTGTCAGTCCCCACTACTCATTGTCTTTCTCAAACAAATAAAATATTTTAAAAAAAACATTCCATCCATTATGTATATACCTGTATTGCATAGAAAATTTTGGGGAACCCTGGTGAGAAATTGGCTTTCTCTGGGAAGAGATGCTGGGAGGAAGGGTCAGGAAGCTATAATTCTATTCACTGTATATCCCTTTTTACTATTTCGATTTATTACACACATGTATCTTTTTGTTAATATTCAATTTTTTAAAAATTTAGAAATAAAGAGGAGGCAAGAAATCCTGCATATATGAATATTACTATCATGTTCATGGGGACAACTTATCATTGTAAAATTGTTCAGTCCCCCAAAATTAATCTATAAATTTATTGCAATTCCAAGCAAATAGGTGTCACTTAAAGAAAATGATAATCATAAAAGTCTAAATTGATACAACAAAATAGAAGGAGTATTTGTAGTAAAAGATTCTTTTAATTTATGTCAGGATAATGGGAGGACTTTTATTAGAAACCAGAATACGTATCTCCACTATCGAGTGGTTATTTGACCTCAGACTAGTATCTAGCCTAATATTCAATCTCTTTAAGCCTATTCCATCCCTGTGAAATACTGTCTACTTTAGTGTCGGCGTGAAAAATATGCCTGAAAACACTTTGTGAAATATAGAATGTTATAAACAAATATCTAAGGATTTACTAAAACTATTTTTTGATGTAACATAGCAGCTTCCCTAATAATTTTTTAAATGGGTTTATAATAACTGAATTTATACATAATTAAAAGGGAAATATGTTATACACAGAAAAATCTATTTCTGGGCCAATTACTTTCAGGCAATTACTTTCAGGGGATAGAATAAATATATATTAGAAGATTCTGAAGATTTTAAAAATAGGAATGATAGTTGGCTATGAGCAGCCCCTATCTACCCTTTAGAATAAATTCATTACTTCTTTCAGAGAGAAATGTTCAGTTTCAAAATAAATGTTATTTATAACAATACAAAGTAGCTCAAATTTAGAAAAATTTTATTTATCTTTAAGAGATTTTATTTATTTATTTGAGAGAGAGAGAGAATGGGGGGAGTGACAGAGGCAGAGAATCTCCAGCAGACTCCTTGCTGAGCACAAGCCCTACATAAGGCTTGATCTCAACACCCTGAGATCATGACCTGAGTGGAAACCAAGAGTTGGATGCTTAACCAACTGAGCCACCCAGGTGCCCCCTCAAATTTAGAAAAAGTTTAAATGTAGTCAGCCAAAGAGGAATGGAAATCTAAACTTGTAAATAAAAATATGATTCAACAAAAGGAAGGACATTCAAATTCACCATAAAATTTTTTAACTCCATTCTTGTAGTTTTTGGTCAGTTAGGTGTTAGGCGGTTGATGGGACTGCTCAGATCTTGTCTTTACTGATTCTTTTTTCCTTCCTTCCTTCCTTCCTTCCTTCCTTCCTTCCTTCCTTCCTTCCTTCCTTCCTTCCTCCCTTCCTACCTTCTTTCCCTTTCCTTTTCTTTCCTGTTCTATAAGTTCCAGAGGAAGAGATGTTAAAATTACCAACTATGATTATGAAATTGTCTATTTCTCCCCTTAATTTGGTCCATTTTTGCTTCGTGTATTTTGAAGCTCTGTTATTGAGTGCATATACACTTAAAATTCTTTGTGATGTATTGACCATTTTATGATTATCAATTTATCTCTGATGATTCTTTGTCTGGAAATCTACTTTATATGATATATAGGCACTCCAGCCCTCTTATGTTTATGCTTATACTTTGTGTATATCTTTTTCTATCCACTTAATTTTAACCCATCTGTGCTTTTATATTTAAATTGCATCAGTGGCAGGCAGCATATAATTGAGTCTTACTTTTTTTTTTTTTTTTAGAGGTGGAGGGAGTGGCAGGAGGAGAGGGAGAAAATCTTTTTTTTATATAAATTTATTTTTTATTGGTGTTCAATTTGCCAACATATAGAACAACACCCAGTGCTCATCCCATCAAGTGCCCCCCTCAGTGCCCATCACCCAGTCACCCCCAGAGAGAGAGAATCTTAAGCAGGCTCCACACGCATTGCGGAGCCCAACCCAGGGCTCAATATCACGACTTTTGAGATCATGACCTGAGTTGACAAGAGTCAGGTGCTTAACTGACTGAGCCACCCAGGCACTGGAGTCTTACTTTTTAATGCATCCTGATCACCCTTGCCCTTGAGTGTTTAGCCCACTTACATTTTTTCTAAGATTTTATTTATTTGGGAGAGGGAAAGAAGGAGAGAGAGGGCACAAGTGTGGGGAGGGGCAGAAGGAGAGGGAGAAGCAGTCTCACCGCTGAGCAGGAAGCCCGAGGTGGGGCTTGATCCCAGGACCTCAAGATCATGACCTGAGTCGAAGGCAGACACTGAACCGACTGAGTCACACAGGTTCCCCTAGCCCATTTACTTTTAATGTAATTATTGATATGGGTGATATGAAGGTCTATGATTTTATTATTATTTTATCTGTTCCATCTGGGTTTTGTTTTTGTTTTTTGCTCCCATGTTATTCCTTTCTTGATTTCTTTGGTATTAATTGAATAATTTTTAGAATTCCATTTTAATTTTAGCAAAACCTCTGAGAGTTTTTTTTAATGGTTGCCCTAGGGATTGAAATACACATCCTTAACTTTTCAGTATTTTTAAAGTTAATATTGAATCTCTTCACCTAAAATACAAGAACTTTGCATCCCACCCATACCTTTACTTGCCCTATGTATAACATCTACATATATTATAAACCCTATTATATAGTTACACTTTTTGTTTTAAACCTATATATTTTGGGCAGCCCGGATGGCTCAGCGGCTTAGCACCACCTTCAGCCCAGGGCGTGATCTGGAGACCTGAGATGGAGTCCCACGTCGGGCTCCCTGCATGGAGCCTGCTTCTCCTTCTGCCTGTGTTTCTGCCTCTCTCTCTCTTTGTGTCTCTCATGAATAAATAAATAAAATCTTAAAAAAAAGAAACCCTATATATTTTAAAGAAATCATGACCAAAAAATCTTTTTATATTTACTTTTCTGGTGCTCTTCATTCCTTCTCTGAACATTCAGGTTTCTGTCTAGTATTACTTCCTTTATGTCTAAAGAACTTTATTTAACATTCTTTATAGTACAGGCCTGCTGGTGACAAATTCTCTTAGTTTTCTTTTAAATAAAAACATCTTTAATTTGCCTTCATTCTTGAAGGATATTTTAATTTCATCTTGAAAAATATTTTGAGAGACAGAATTCTGAGTTGACGTTTTTCTTTTTCTTTTAGCACTTATTTAAAAAAGCCATTTTTCTTGATTCTGATGAGAAGTCAGTAGTAGTTCAAATCTTTGTTTTCATTTAATCTTTTCTCTGGCTACTTTCAAAATTTTCTCTTTGCTTTTGCTTTTTTAGCAGTTTGCTGTGCCTAGATGCGATTTTCATTATGGTCTGCTTGTGCTTCAGTGAGCTGCTTGAATCTGGTGGTAGTTTATGTCTTTCACCAAATTTCGGACAATTTTAGCCACATTCCTTCAAAAAGATTTTATGGCCCATTCTCTCTCTCTTTTCCTTCTGTAACTCTATATATTAGATCTTGAAGGTCCCTGAGGTACTATTCATTATTTATTTTACAGTATTTTTTCCTTTCAGATCTTCAGATTGAATACTTTCTATGGATTTACCTTCAAATTCACAGGTGCTTTATAATTTCACTCTGATCTTAAGGTTATCAAGTGAAAATTTTAGTTCAGATATACCATTTCAGTTATAGAATTACCTTTTGGTTCTTCTTGAATTTTTTTCCTCTTCTGAGATTTCCCATATTTCCATTCATTTTGAGTATATTTTCTCTTAAGTCCTTGAAGCATAGTTCTAACAGCTGCTTTAAAATCCCTACCTCTAATTCCAACATCTGGTTCATCTTGGAGCTGATATCTATGTGTCGACTTTTGGGTCACATTTTCTTATCTCTCCATATGTCTAGTAATCTTAGATATTATCCTGGACATGGTGAATGATGTACTTTAGAGATGCTTGGTTCTGTTATGTTTCTCTAAAGAGCAGTATTTTTTTTTTTTTTTTTTTTTTTTTTTTGGTTTGTTTGTTTCAGCAGGTAGTTAACCTGGCTAAACTCAAACTCTGATGCAGTGCAGTTCTTTTAGCCTGATCTTGATCTGGGCTGCTTGGAGTCTACCCTGCACATGTGTCGCTTAAGAGTTAGCTAGAGATTTGAGAAGTTTCTGCAGACTTTAAGACTCCCTCTCTCTGGCTCTCTCCTTTCTGGGATGTCTCTCTTCCACTTTCCAATACTTTTTATTTGCCTCTTCATCTCATTGGTTAGGGAGGGAATAATTCCCATCCTATGTGCTATGACACCCAGGACTGGACAGATAAGATCAACAGCAGTTTACTAGTCGCATGTACTCACAGTCTGAGTGGAGGATACCAAACCCTGTGGAGGGCCATGTGGAAGTTATACTCTAGAGTTAAGTAACCAGGCACTGTGGGTGGAAAGTTTTTAATATCAAGGAGATGAAGTAGGCCCTGGTTCCCATGGAAGGATGTGATTGGTTTGTTTGAATAATTCCAAAAGTTTGCAGGGATAAGGAGGAAATATATGTGGTCCCCCAAGACAAGGAGGGTTATTTGGCTATTGGACCTTATCCACAGGAGCAGAGGGGGAAGGGACCTTGGACTTAGGCCATTCAAGACACTCTTGATCTTACCAGATGTCAAGACAGTATATGATATTAATTTTAGGCCTTATACCATATTCTGGTTGTCCTGGACTCCATTCTCTGGTTCATCAGGCCAATCTATCTAAGTTTTAGGCCATCCTACATGACTGGATGCTTCAGGCTAAAAGACATAAAAATAGGAAACTCCTGATGTGCCATTCCATTCTTCCAAGTGTTGACTTCCTTTGGGAGTTTGCCTTCTTTTGCTTGCTCCCCAGTGCCTTTTTTTTTCTTTTAATATACGTGATCTGATAGGAGCTGTTTGGCCATTACCAGAAGCAGAGCTCTCAAAGTTAATTTTTTTTAAAGATTTTATTTATTTATTCATGAGAGACACACACAGAGAGAGGCAGAGACATAGGCCAAGGGAGAAGCAGGCTCCCTTCAAGGAGCCAGATACAGGACTCGATCCTGGATCCTGGGATCACGCTCTGGGCCAAAGGGAGACACTCAACCGCTGAGCCACCCAGGTGTCCCTCAAAGTTCATTCTTAATCTTTGGATGTAAGCAGTTTAAGTAAATAGCTGAAGAAACTATGAGATATTGTTTATTGATTAAAATGGGAATTGGTGTGGAGTTCTCAGAATGATATTCATTGCTGAAATAATTGAACTCAATCACTACATAAAATACTTACATTTTAATTTAGTACAAATTTTGATTCCACCCAAATAATTCAAACTTAAGTTCGACTCACTACTTATCAGCTAAAACCCAGAAAAAGTTCTTTCTTTTACATTTTTTATTTACTGCTGACGTATACATGGGGGAAAAAACAAAAGCTACTACTACTTGACAAGATGGTCCCATATTTATTCTTAAATATACACCATATTTAAATCTTGGCTGACTCTTACCAATTTTAATCTTTTAATTTGCCTTGCTTCTATATTTACTTCTAATTTGCTTTTATTTATACTTATGCTTATAAGCATTTTCCCAACACTCTATCTTTGTCCTATATCCCTATAGAGACTATAAATGTCTTCTGGACATGAGCCAAAGACTTGATTTATTTAAATCTACACATGCAGATACATACTTACATCTGTTAATTTTTCCCCCCAGTAAATCCTACTAAGACTTGGATGGACAAATTGGGTTTTAAGTTTCTTCAGCACTTTGTATATCTAGTACTCCCAGAAGGGCTCACAAGACTCAATGAAGAGCATTTTATACAGATGACTAAAATTTATTACAGCAAATGGTAGACAGCAAAGGCAATGGGAAAAAGATCCATTGGTGGAGTCCAGAGAAATTCAGCATAGACTTCCAAAGTCCTTTGTCTGAAGCTCTACAGGAATTCTCTTTCTCTCTCTAGCAGCAAACTATAGGCATCTGTGGAATGCCTCTGCCAATGGAAACCCATTTGAGTTTCAGGGTCTAAGGCTTTTATGGAGGTCTATTAATATACGTATATTCTGCTATGCAATCAGCCATGGCAACTGAAACTTGGGACCCCAACAATGAAACCAAGTGCACACGTTTGTGCAAAGAAATTGCTCCAAGTGTATGTAACAAAATAATCATCATTAACATAAAAACACTCCAAGGGCCAAATTCACAGGGTTGGCCAAGAATCAATCATGGTTCCCTTGGAGACATGCAAGGAATAAGTAAATACCTGCCACATTAACTTTTTCCTCACAAAGGTCTTTTTTTTGTTTGTTTTTTAAGGGTCTTTATATATATATATCCTTGCTATCATCTATTTCAATTCCTGGCTTACTAATAGAAATCATACAAAGCTAAGTCCTGGCATGTGGAATCATTTTTAAGACAACTGTATCTCTGGGACACTGGGGTGGCTCAGTGGTTGAGCATCTGCCTTTAGCTCAGGGTGCGATCCTGGGATCCTGGGATAGAGTCCCGCATTGGGCTCCCCGCAGGGAGCCTGCTTCTCCCTCTGCCTGTGTCTCTGCTTCTGTGTCTCTTTCATGAATAAATAAATAAAATCTTCAAAAAAAAAAAAAAAAGACAACATATCTAAATCGTTTCCTCTGGTCTCTCTACTCTTCCCAACACATTCCCAGACTCCAATTTCAAGAGCTGGCTGTTCTTTACAAACAAGTAAGCTACTTACAGGAAGCAATAACTTACGTTTTTTGACAGAGGAGGCCTAAGATCAATAGAGCCCAAAGATGTAAAAACTACAGTTATATCCTTGTATGGTTTAAATCTTTCTGCCACAAACCTGCTTTGCCTCCTGGAGGCAAATAGAAATATTTCATATAGCATTGCCTTGATCTGCTTATGGCCCAAGCAAAAATTCTAGATCACTTCTCTCCCATCCCCTAAATACAGTCACTAAAATCAGATGGTATTACCTCCTAGAAGTTTCCTGAATCTGTCTCGTGCTTTCCATATGACTGCATTTCCCTGTTAGTTGCTCCTTTCTTGCTCCCCCTTTCCTCTCCCTATAGGCCATTATTCATTACAGCAGTGCTGTCACTCTGATTCTTTTCTAGAAAGCAACATGTCATATGCTGAAGAATAGCTTTCTATTCTTATTCTATATAAGAGACCATCTCTTATATAAGGTATTGTAACCACTTAGGCCACTATGCTCAATTGTTTCCCTGTGTGTTATATATCTACTAATATCTATTTTATTAGAAAAAAATTAATTTCCATCCCAAATTGAAAGATATATCCAGTGGGATGGACTCAATTTCTTGGGAGTTCTTTGAAGCATGCAACAGAGCAAATAATAGCTGCTTCGTGTACATCATCCTCTCTTTGCTTTATGACATGTGGACTCTTCTCTCAATCTTTTCCCTTTCTCATCTGCTATGTTCAGATTCTTCTTGACTAGATACTTTTGTTAAATTTCAATCCTATAGAGAAGACCACAGCTCAATAAAAGTCCTTCAGGGAAGGACTCCTTTTGGATAGACATATTTCATAGGTCCTGCTTGAGATTGCAGGCAGAAGTAATAGATGGCATTAATATATAATATCGACCTAAATATGAATTTTCAAACATTCAATTCATTAAAATGATTAAAAAATTTAGTCTACCTTAACATAAAGTCCTCAAATGAGATCACACAAAGATTTCAAAAGCTCTTATGAAGTTGAGGGCTACATTGAATGAGAAAAAGGTTACATGGAACTTCTCTTAAACTGCTAAAAAAAAAAAAACCTTCACAAAAAAATGTGTTTCTGATGCAAAAACTGCTAAATTAATTCCTCCAGGGGGAAGTCTTCAAAAGTTTCAAATTTGCCAATTGCTTTTCTTGGTTTTAATTTACATAATAATATATAATGCAATAATAATACTGGTATGCCAAGTGCAGACAATATTAGCAAAAGTAGTAGAAACATTTTCACAAAGGTGAACTAAATCTAAGGGGGCCTGGGTGGCTCAGTCAATTAAGCATCCGACTTTTTTTTTGGCTCAGGTCATGATCTCAGGGTCTTGAGACTGAGTCCTTGTGTTGGGCTACACACTGGTCATGGAGCCTACTTAAGATTCTCTCTCTCCCTCTCCCTGTGTCCCTCTGCCCCCAAAAAAGTGAACGTAAATATTTAGATTATATGCTCCTTTCCTAGTAGGTAGTGTACATATGCATTTCGTTATTCCAGAATGTATAGCTTTTTTCTTATATTTAAAATAAAGTTTAGACTTTATTAAAGTAATACCTGTATCAAAAAATTTAAATGCACAGCATAATGCATAAACTTGTCCGAATTATGATGTTGTACACCTAAAACTAATGTAACATTGTGTCAATTATACTCAAATAAAAAATTTTAAATTAAAGTACAAAATAGTATTTGTGAAAACTAAGTGTCCTTCCAACTCTAGATCCCCAGGCCCTAAGTTAGAGGCAACTAATATCAGTAAATATTGCTGGACTATTCTTCCAGAGATATTTTACCTGAATATAAAAAGGTAGAGATGTTCTAAGATGTTATCATATAAGGAAGTCGCTAGGCTCTTTTGAAGTTATTTTTGAATCAGCATGCCAATTTTCAAAGATAAAGTTAGAGATACTATTAGCCCAACCCTGTATTACAACTGTCTTTTCATTACACATAAAAGTATCACAACTAGTTTCCATAGTTATAATTTATGTATCATGGTCCCTAAATTTTAATTTTAATGTACTACTACCATTAATGGCTTAAATAATCATTCCTTTCTCTGATTCTACTTTCCCATCATAGAAAGCTATTTAGCCTCTATTATATTCTATACAAATTTCCCCCTGCTTTTATGTCTTTGATTTTTTTTCATCCTTCTAATTCTAGTACTTACTTTTGCCAGATACCAGAAGAAAACATTTCTACTGTCACTTTCGGGGATTTCTTCAAAGTCTTCTCCCTGAAGATGACATTTCTGTGACCAAAGGATATCATGCTAAAGTATCTGGAATGTACACCACAGTTAAAACAAGCAAAAGAAACTAAACCTAGGCTGCAATTAGATGGACACACAACATATGTTTTCTCAAGGAGAACAAAACACTTGAGGGCATTCTACTAAATAAAAGAAAAACAGATAAATTATTTGTATTAAATAAATATTTTCAAAACTTGGATCTCTTATTTTATAAATGGCTAGTTTAAAATTACTTACAGCAAGTAAGTAAGATTTAAGCACAGTTTTCCAGAAACACATAGGGTGAGATATATGGGTTTGTATATGGAAGAGTATAGAGTGGGATGATCAGTAAAATAGATAAAGGTGATTAAGAGGTACAAAATTCCAGTTATAAGATAAATAACTCACAGAAATGAAAAGTACAGCATAGAGAATATGGTAAAAAAAAATGCTGTGATAACGTTGAGTGATAGATGATGACTATTGTGGTGCGCAGTGAGTAATGTATAGGATTGTTGAATCAATGTTGTACATCTGAAACCGGTAATATTGTATACTAATTATACTTCACTAAAAAATCAAACAAAATGCCTACCCCCAAAAGACACTAAAAAAAAAAAGTCAGAGAACCTCAATTTATGGAAGTAAAACTGGATAAGCAATTTTTAAAAATTTGTCACCCTCAGAAGAGAAATCAATATTTACCAAAATGGTGCATTAAATTAATCATGCCAAGAGTGATTAATGGAACAGTAGCTCCAATAAAGCCTCATTAAATAATGAATTAGGAATAGGTCACAGGGATGAGGAGTTCAACATAGGGAACATGGTCAATAATAATTTAATAACTTTATATGGTAACAGATAGTGACTATACTTATCATGGTAAGGATTGCCTAATACTACTGTGGAAGCACTATGTTGTACACCTAAAACTATATAACATTGTATGCATACTTCAATTAAGAAAGAGACACACGAGAAAAAAAAAAGAGACACACGGAAAAAAACAATGAAAAAAATATTTAAATTAATAAAGCTAGAAACCTGTTCAATAAAATATATTCCATCTTCTTAAAAAATCAATGAGAGTTATTTATTTTTTATGAATTTTTTTAAAAAGATTTTATTTGAGAGAGAGAGAAAACAAGCAGAAGGGAGGCACACAGGGAGAGGGAGACGCAGACTCCCAGCTGAGCACAGAGCTCAGACCCAGCTTGATCCCAGGACCCTGAGATTATGACCTGAGCTGAAGGCAGATGCTTAACTGACTGAGCCACCCAGGCGTCCCTATTTTGTTTTTTAAAGATTTATTTATTTATTTATTTACTTATGTATTTGAGAGAGAGCAAAAGAGCACAAAGGGGAGGGTGTGGGGGAGGGAGAGGGAGAAGCATATTCCCCTCTGAGCAGGAAGCCTGATGAGGGGGCGCATCCCAGGACCCAGAGATCATGAACTGAGCGGAAGGCAGATGGTTCACTGATTGAGCCATCCAGGTACCCCGAGTTAGGATAATGTAAAAGGAAAAAAATATTTAGCAAAAGGCTCCTGGCTAGTAGTATTAATATTATTTATAAAAGATCATATTATTTCAGCTAGAACTGAAGGCATAAGGCATCTTTGTTGTCAATAATAGTCTAAAGAAAACATGGTTTCTAGTACTTTTGATTTTGTGATTATATTGAATATTATTGTTCAAGAAATTCTAAGTTCCCTTTAAAGGTAATTTTGTTAAATTTGCTGCAAGACTTTTCAGGAAAAGTAATTTTATAATATCCTAAGTTCTTAATTTTTCACCCAATGGGTACTTTTGTCCTGTGTAATGATTATTGCCAGCCAGATAATAAAACAAAGAAATGTTTGTTTTACTCTTAAATTTCTAGGTGTACCCTTATTTCATAAATTGCAATGTAATCCTGGGCAAATTAATTAACTTCCCTGGGTTTCCAAACCATCATCTGTAAAAAAAAAAAAAATGTTGGTAGAGAGGTGGTCTATTAATAGGGACCCCTGAGCCCTTCCCCATCCCTACAGCCATGATGGTTATGATAAATTACTATCAGTGGTAGAGGTTTACCCAGCTTTTCAGTGAGGCTGCCTGTTACCTATTCTCTCTTCCTTTGGGGGAAATCATTGATCTGAGATTACTTTAAGCTAAAAAAAGTCTTTGAGTCTAGGCTGATCATGAGATTAAAAAATAACTGTCTGCAATACCTGTAATCTTGAAGTGCAATTTTTAATTTTCTGTTCCTGTATCTTTTATTTATTGAGCACTGTGCAGGGCTCCTGAATAAAATCATCATTTTGTGACGTTCTTAGTTTAAATATATATATATAGAAATATATGTGCGTGTATATATATATATAGGATGTACATAGGTACATGTATAAAAATACATATTATATGCACACACACATATATTAGTATTCATCTAGGCTACCACAGCTTTCAAGTTTTTTCTTTCTTCTTCTTATTTTTTAAAGTAGGCTCTAAGCCCAACGTGGGGCTTGAGATGAAGAGTTGCTTGTTCTACCGACTGAGCCAACCAGGTGCTCCACTACCACAACTTCAAAACATTCCTGCCCTACTGCTTTTCTTTATCCATTTCATGAAATTAATAAGAAAATCTCTATGACAGATTAAGAGTAGCATCTGACAGGCATTGCACCAAGCTTTAATCTCAAGATTTCAAAGAAGGTAAGACGTCAAACCTTCAGTTTACACATGATTTAGCTACTCCAAGATTCTCAGCTACTGTTGGGTTTACTGATTACCTGCAAAACCACTGTAAGATAAGATAATCAAAAAAAGATAAGATAACTCACTAAGACAAACTGGTATCATCAAGATATGCATTGGCATCTCTTATCGCACTTATGGATCACAGTACACACTATTACACATTTGTGTAGACTGAACAATTTATACCTATAGATATCAACTATTTAATTTTGGACAAAATTTTAAGTTTCACAGCCAAAATTAGACAAGAATTTCAATTTTGAACATACAGTATAAATCTCTCTTCCCTAAAATTTAAACCCCTTCCCGTTTTTAGGAAACATAATTGCATAATTCAAACTCCTTCAATACTGTGACCTAGTTCCTCCTCTTGATGTTATAAACAGCTCATGTAACTATGGTAACCACCTAGGGAAAACTCAATGTTTTTCTGGTCAGCAATATGCAAAGTATACCATATGTGTTATTTTTTCTGAGATAACCAAAGTAGATAATGTGTGTTTGCTTTTTTTTTTCTTGGCTATGGGAATGATAGTTCATGATACTGAATTTTTTCTTTACTACAGTTCCAGTCATTCACAATCCCTTCATTTTTTTGCTGTGATCATCTTGCTGACAGTAGTCCTTCTAAATGCTGAACAATACTATAACCCATAGTGGGACTGACTGTATGCACTCAATTATAAATCTGTGCTGTCTACCTCATAAGCCAAATGTACAGACCAACCTTGCTCCTGTTTCTAATGTTCCACCTCAAGAATCTGGTATTTTAACTTCATCCTTTATTCCTAGCCAAAGTATTTCCTTAAAGCAAAGAAGCAAACTGTAATTATATCTTGAGGGTATACTTAGACTCTGAGAAAAGCTATCTCCAGTATTTTTTTTAAGATTTTATTTATTTATTCATGAGAGACATAGAGAGAGAAAGAGAAGCAGAGATACAGGCAGAAGGAGAAGCAGGCTCCATGCCAGGAGCCTGATGTGGGATTCGATCCCAGAACTCCAGGATCACACCCTGGGCCAAAGGCAGGCGCTAAACCTCTGAGCCACCTAGGGATCCCTGCTATCTCCAGTTTGTAGTGACTTTTATGTATCCTCCTTCTAGCTCTATTTTCTGTTTTTTAAAATACAATTAGTCTGGACTACTAATGCAATAAAGCAATTAAAAATACTTTAAAACTGACCTCAATGGAAATAAACTGTTTCTTCATTTTAGTTACCTATTGTACTAATGAGCTGATTTGAAATTTTCGGTATTTTCAGTACAACTTAAAATGTTTCACTGGATCTTCCAGAACAAATTATAATCTAATAAAAACTCTTAGATTTGTAATGATTTACTTACGTGCATTAGGTACAATTAGATTTCTACTGTGGGCTATCAATTGGTGATCTTTTAACATAAGAGTTTTTGTTAAAGTGCTTTTCTTGAATTTCCCTAGACTTTTTTTTTTTTTTTTTTAAGATTTTATTTATTTATTTGACAGAAAAAGAGCACACAAGTAGGCAGAGCAGTAGGCAGAGGGAGAGGGAGAAGCTACCTCCCTGCTGAGCAGAGCTGAATATGGGACTTAATCCTAGGACCAAATTTCCTTACACTTTTAATAATGCTTTAACTATCCAAATACCCTCCTTAGAAAAACATTGCTATTTGCTTCACTGAATTAAATAGAGAATTAACTGCCTCTTACTGGTTTAGAAAAGATCTAACTAACCAAATGCAAGGTGTGGAATTTGTTTGGAATCTGTTAAATCAAGTGTAAAAAGATACTGATGAGACAACAGAGATATCTGGAAACTTTATTCATCTGGGTATTAAACGATAGATAACCTTTTTGATGGGATAATGGAATTGTGGGTATGTTTCTAAAAAAAAATAATTTCTTATCCCTCTATACTTAACTTATTTTCAGATAAAATACAACAACCCAGCAAGGGAAAGAAAGTGTGGAAGGCCATAAGTGAAATAATGTCGGCCATATACTGATATATATTCAAGCTGGATGAATAGTGTGTTAGCATTATTGTATTATTACCTTTACTCTTGAGCATGTTTGAAAATTTCCATAATTAAAAAGTTTTACAAAACATTAAGAAGTAGAAAGAAGAAAAGCATTTCAAGTTTAATTGGCCTGACATAAGCAAGAACTAAATCTTCTCAGGAGGTATCTTTAGGAATCCTTCAGAACTATCTGCTGGTTTGAAGCTGTTTGGAGCTGTTGCCCTACCCTCTCACAACATAAATAAGGGCTATAAGACAGGTTTAGAAGCATAAACATTTACCACCAGAGGTCTCTTAAAAGAACCTGACTTTGAAATTACAGGTAATCCCAGACACTTCTACTAATTTTGGGCTTACTTATCTTTTTAAGGGCTACTTTATGGTAGAAAATATTTTGAAAAGCATATAAGATGTTTTTTGCTTTATCAGAGGATTTACTATAACCAATTAATTCCTACATCGTAGGGAATTGGGGACTTTAAAATTTTACCTTTAGCTCAGCAAGGCAACCCAATGTGAAAAGCCACCAAATGCCCAGTTAAGTGTTCACTGAGAAGAAAAGAACATGATAAATAACCAAAGGTCAAGAGTTGCATTTGGGGTGCACCTGGGGGCTTCAGTGGTTGAGCCTTTAGCTCAGGTCATAATCCCAGGGTCATGGGATCAAGTCCCACATCGGGCTCCCCATAAAGAGCCTACTTCTTTCTCCTGCCTATGACTGCCTCTCTCCCTCTCTCATGAATAAATAAATCTTTAAAAAAAAAAAAAAGTTGAATTTGGGGGAATATGGTGATTTTTTTTTTCCATAAAGTACTCTTCCCATGCAGTGTGCTTACATAAACATGGCAGGAATACATCTTTCATTAACTTTTATAAATCAGTGAAATTCCTGGGTGGCTCAGTGGTTTAGCACCTGCCTTTGGCCCAGGGTGCGATCCTGGAGTCCCAGGATGCAGTCTCATGTCAGGCTCCCTGCATGGAGCCTGCTTCTCCTCTGTGTCTCTCATGAATAAATAAATAAAATCTTTTAAAAAAAATAAAGGAGGAACATTAAAAAAAAACTTTTATAAATCAATATCCCAAAACAAAGCACATCCAAAATAATTCTCTCTCACACACACAAATTACAGTGTTCTTTATGGGCACAGACCAACACAAGCTGAAAAAAAAAAATCACTATTTGGATTTTTTTGCTTCCCTTCAGCCTGTTCAACAGAGTTATGAAAGGTGAAAATAATGTATAGAAGATCTTCATGATCATACCCAGCCCCCTTTCCTCTCTTCTTGCTCTGGGTTCCTGGACGAGGTAGTCTTAAGTATTCTGCGTCTCCGCCTCTCTTACTGCTAGGTTCTAACCACGTGTCCTATCTGTCTGCCTGCAGGTTACTTCTCAGGCTGAATAAAATCCATGGGTACATTCAGTGCCTAACCTGAATCAGTAAAAAGAAAAAAAGGGGGGTGGGGGGCATCTTGCATTATTCTGGGCCTCCAATAAAGAGTACCCGAATCAAACCCATGAGTAAACAAACAAAACAAAACAGTAGGGTTCAGGTAAAAAACCAGTAAAATGCAATTTTTAACATGACTGGCTCTTGACATTAACCTGGCTGTTGACTCTGAAAGAGCTCAAGACCGAGCGCAATGAAATCCTAGACGGTTCTCAGAAACACACCGCACGGTACCGCCTGGGTTAATGTAATATTCGAGTAGTCGAGGACCACAAGAGGGCCACAGGAGAACGCCAGGCCGTCTCCCAGCCCCGTGCAGGGTTTTCTGTTGTTCCCAAGCGGCCGAGTTTTCTGGAGGGCTGTTTTGCCCTGTTTTGCCTTGAAATGCAAAATTTCCTGCAGGTCGGAGCCTGCACTTCTCTTTGCACGTCGAGGGGCACTCGTACAAACAGGGGTTTTCAAAAGTGCTCTGCAGAGGTCCCCTGCGGACGCACCGGACACGGCGGGGCGGGGGTGGGGGATCCGGGGGGGCAGCCCCCTGGCGTCTCCCGTCTGACCCGAAGGCACCTGCCGCTGGAATTCTCCGCGTGCTCGTCCTCCTTAGGGCCGCTTCGTCTCCCCGAGTCCCACGTTATCCCGTCCTGAGAGTCCCTGTGGCACAACCTCGGCCCCTCCGCTTGGCCGCCGCGTCCAACACTGCGCGGAACCTGAGCCCTGAAAGTCGACCGCACGGAGGAGGACCAGGGCTTCTCTGCTCGCCTCCCCGCTTCCCGCCCCCGAGCCCCTGCGGTTCTCGGCCTCGGGGCAAGGACTGATGGAGGCGGGGGGCGGGGCCACGTGAGGCTCCCCGGTTCCGACACCCCGAGGAGGGGGAAATCCTTTTCTAAAGGTTGTGTGTTGGACAAGACAGGTTTCTGGGGGGTGGGGGGTGGGGGAGCGGGAGGGGGCAGATGCGGGCGACACGGCGGAGTCCCGGGGGGCCGGGCCGCGGACGCATCCTGCAGAGGAGCCGCGGCAGACCCCCCCCACCCCCGCCCCGGCCCGGGGGCAGGGCGGCAGCGCGCTGAAGCCAGGAGGGAGATTTAAACGGCGAGGACAGGAAGAAGCGGCTGGGGCCCGCCGGGAGCGCCGCCTACCTCGCCCTCTGCCCCCGCCGCGGCGTCCCTGAGCGCGAAGGCCGCCGCCGTCGCGGGAGGGGAGGAGGAGGAGGAGGAGGAGGAGGAGGACGCCCGGCCCGCGGGCCGCGTCGAGGCGGCGGCCTGGCGGGAACACGGCCGCCGAGCATGCCGGGAGCCGCGCCCGCTGCACGCTGGGTAGCGTAGTTCCCGCCGGCCTTCCTGCAGCTCGTAGCGAGAAGCCGCCGGACGCCCGCTGCTCTTTTAAAGCCCCGCGACTTGCCGCGCCGCGCCAGGGCGCTCCCCCCCACCCCCAGAAGGAAAATGTCGGTAACAGCGGGCCGAGGGACTCGCACCGAGAGTCCCCTTCCCCGTGGGAACGACGGAAGAAGGAGCCAGCCGCCTTCCCTCCCCGGTCCCATTCAGACACGGAGCGAAGAGGCGGGCTTGACAGCGCTGCCCCTTTAAGAGGGGGCGGGGCGCAGCCTGCCGTTTGGCCGTCCTCCGCACCCTCCCCCCGCGGCCGAGAGCCGACAGACCAATCGCCCGGGCGGCGGAGGGAAGGCGGGAGAATGCGAACCCTCCGGTAGGGCGGTAGGGGCGGGCCCCCGGCCTTATTAGGAGCGAGTCCTGCGCAGGCGCAGACGCGGCCGCAGGCGGAGGGGCGGGGGCAGCCCAGTGAGAGACTCTCCGACAGGCACGGAGGGCGACTGCGAGGAGAGGGGGGCGGCGAGGGGCTTGTCATGGGGACCCGGGCCACGGGACGGCATTGCTAGCGCCGGGGGCTCCGCGGGGGGCGGCGGTGTCCACGCCCGGGACCGCGGCGCCAGCTCCGCCGGGGGATCCCCGCTGCTCTAGTCCTGGGGAGGGAGGGGAAAGAGGAGGGAGCCCCGCTCTCGCCCCGCCCCTGGGCTTGTTCCCGCGGGGGCGGGGAGTGAGGCTGCTTTTGGGGGGAGTGGAGATCGGGGGACTCGGCTGTGCCCTCCCGAGCGGCTGCCGGCGTCCCCGCGGCGCCGGGCTGCCGAGCCGAGGAGCCGCGGCGGCCGTGGCTGGTGCATGTGTGGCTGCTGGATGCGGAGGCGGCGGCGGCGGCGGCGGCGAGGAGCAGCAGCGGCGGCGGCAGGATGTTAGGGCAGCAGCAGCAGCAACTCTACTCGTCGGCCGCGCTCCTGACCGGGGAGCGGAGCCGGCTGCTCACCTGCTACGTGCAGGACTACCTCGAGTGCGTGGAGTCGCTGCCCCACGACATGCAGAGGAACGTGTCTGTGCTCCGAGAGCTGGACAACAAATATCAAGGTAGGGGGCCGCGCGGCTGCGAGTGCGGGTCCTCCCGCCGGCCTGCGGGCGCCGTCGCTCCGAGCCTGCCCTGCCCGGGGAAGTGCCACTTTCCATTTCTCCAGTGACAGGCCCCCCCCGCCCCCTGCTGATGACCCCCCCGCCCGAGCGCACGGAGGGGCTCGGCGGAGGGGGACGGAGGAGCGGGTCTGGAGGCTGGGCTCGCGGCCCCCCCTCCCCCCGCCGCGGTCGGCGAGGACTTCTGTGGGGTATCGCGGGTGGGGGTGGGGGCCGCTCGTCAGCCCCCGCTGCAGACCCAGCGGCTGCAGCTGGTGTGCGGAGGAATCAGCCATTTTAAGCAGCATTTGTTCCGGCGCTTGCCTGCCCCGTGCCGCAGACCCTCCGGCCCCGGCGAGGGAGCGTGCAGCGGGCGGGGGGTGGAGGGAGTGAGCGGCCGGCCGCAGCCGGGCTCCCGCTGGTCTCCGGGGCCTGGCTTTCCCCACCCCCGCCCCTCCGGCCCCCACCCCGGGAGCAGATGCATTGGAACGTGCGGGGGGGGGCGGGGGAGCAGCAAGAGAGGGCCGCGAAGGCGGACTCGGGGAGGTCCCTCCCTCGGCGCTCCGGCTCCGGGCTCGGGCACCGAGTACGTTCCCTTCTCTCGCCCCGGGGAAAGTTCCGGGCCGCGGCCCTTCCCCGGCGCCTACAGCCAAATGGTTAAAAGGGGAGGGGTCCCGGCGGGGGAAGGCAGAGGGGTGTGTGTGTGGCGGGGAGGGCCTCCCGGCCCTGGGGGCGGGGCCTGGGGCGTGACGTAGGGCGTGGGCGGGGCGCGGGCGGGCGCGCTGCCGCCCGCCTCGAAAATGGCAGGTCGCGGGAAGGCTTGGGCGGAGCTGGCCGGCGGGGCGCTGTCGGAACCTTGCGGACCTTAGCTCCTAACCGGCAGGGTCAGTGCTGAGGTTTGGGACGTGTTTGTCGTGGTTTTTCGACCCTTTCTGAACCAACTCAGGACGAAGAAACGCTCAGCTACCGGGATCATCGCGGACCCTGGTCCCGCGTAGGTTCCGGGGCTTGCGTCACTTCCGGGCCCCAGGCGGAAGTGGGTGGTTGACTGGGCAACCGCCTGGCGTCCCTCAACCCGCGGGTCCCTCCTTCGGCAAGTTTGAGTGATGAGGCAAAAACGACCCTGCGTGGTCAGACCCGGGAACCCAAGGCAGGGAGTCAGGCTTTCCGACAGAGCGCACCATTTGTCATCCAGTATTGGTGGACCTTTCGTCTGCCACTAGGAGGGGAGAAATTTATATGGGGAACTGTTTTGAGTTTAATGACCCTGATGGGGGACTAGACCTTGGACGTGATGTGGAGACAGCCGTACGGACTTGAATAAGATGACTTGGGACCCCGTCCTCTGTTTTCTAGACCGGTCACTAATGTTACGATTTAGTTTCAAAGGAACCCACTTCTGGGGTGACGTTTGCTGGCCTGCAGCGTGTTAGAATATTTAGGTGTCTCTGTGCTTCCGAATCTATACTTTATTTCTGCCTTCTTAACCCACACGATAGGCTTGCTGATAGGACCGGTCTCCGTGAGGGGGAAGAGAATGAAAGAGTGGTTACTTACCGTGGATCATCGCTGTGCCAGGTCCAGAACATTATCTCACAGTAATCCTATGAAGTAAACATTTGGTTTACAGACAAGTTAAAATTCACGAGGAATTGAAGTGACTTGTTCACTTAAGTAGGTGGGGAAGTAGGATGCCTACTTCTCGCGCACATCCTTGTTTTTGTACCATTATTAATTTTCTATTAAAACTACTTGATAAAAGCCCCCCCCCCCCAGGTATTTTCTGCAGACATGGAGCACAGACGTGAATTGTAGCCTAAGATGATACATGTGTGCTTGAGAATCGTCGATTGAACATTTTTTGTTTTTCACATAGTAACTCCGTGAAGTTTGTAAAGACTGCATATTTTTACATTTCCTTAAGGACACCTATTTACAAGAGTTCAGCCATTTTCATTTGAATTGGGAGGGAAAATTGGTTACAGGGAAATCTGCCATCCTGACCATCTAGAATTGTCCTGAGTGGCTTTGGTAACATGAGAAACACTATTAAGCTCTAAAAGATCGAGAGATTATAAATGTTTTTGGCTCCATTAAGATTGGTGACTTTCAAGATTAATATAAAAACAAGGATCTAGTTTTCAGTCTGTGCCCATGCTTACGAAGCTCCACTTGCACAGTTTTATGTTGATTAGCTTTATGTGCTTGTGTGCTCCGGGATCCAACTTCATATGGTTTTTATTTCTTTGCTAGTTCTTATGTATTTTTTGTTTTTGCGTTTGATACTTACCGCAATATTTAGTGATATAAAATATAGGAAGTCAAAAAAGTTTCTCTCCTACCTATTTGAGACAGTTTCAGAAATTACTGAAGAATCTTTAAAAGTAACCTTAAAAACTTAGAAATAGGGAAATGAAGACAACAGTTTCACAATTGAAAAAAAGTATTTGTTATGGGATATGGTTATTAGAGAACTTCAATATTTGTTCCGGTATTCTTGTTTGTAATTTCTTGGGTAAATAACCATTGAACTAAAAATTAATACTTAATTTCAAGTGCCTTCCGTGGAGCTTAGTAGAAAGTGCTTAAACAGCAGAGCCAGGTGTACATACCTGGCAGAGTTCAAAGTCTAGGGTTGTTACCTCTTGACCTTCATTTTCTTCACATACAGAAATTATACATACCTTCCTCATTGAGCTTGCTTTGGAGATTAAATGAGAAAAGCCTTAACACATAAAAGGGGCTTAGTCGGTCTTAGTTTCCTCTCTTCTTTCATTACGTAATTAAGGTGTCCTAGAAATGTGAATTTTTCTCATGTACAGTATCAGTGTGCCTGTATGACATCATTAGCTTCTAACTCCTGATAGTTAGGTACAGAATATTTAAATAAGGCTTAAGGTTTACCTTTATTTTTTAATCCTCAAGTTTTATGTCTGAGGGGAAAATATATAATTATTTTTCCTGGAGAAAAGTGATATTCTTAGGAAAGCCACCTACATACGTAGCTGGGCAAATGGGCTAGATCTGACCTTTGTTTTAAAATATGCTATGCAGGTATGAGTACCCTCAAATGTGTGGTAGCACTTTGTCATGTATCCCATGGATAACTTAAGCAGTTATCCATCAAGTGTGAGTACTTATAATTTCTAGGGAGGAGTTAATTCATAAGAGTTGTATTGACTACTTGCTTTGTGTTAACCATTCTTGCAGACAGCCCTAGTGTATGCACTTGTCTAACATTTCTGTTGTTATCATTGATAATATTGGAAGGTAAAACAATGGTATATCATGTGCTGGTAGTACTATTAGAATATAAAACCGTGATATGCCACGTGGTGTGGTAAATTAATTTTTGTTCCCCCACCTTTAGTAAGACAACCATTCTAGATAGCTTTATATCTCGTAAGGACAAGAAATAGAACAGATTTGAATAAAAAACAATCTTATGTAAATTTTTGGTGACATCTGGAACTATATTTTTAGACTTTTTATACTTTATAGTGACTCAGACATTTTTAATTGATTTAAATTGTGTGCCACACGCTATACAATACCAAAATCAGCAGTTCAAAAAGCTTAAAACCAACTGCTGAGTTATCTACAAAAGCAGAGTGATCCAGTGCTGACTTTACTATAATTTTGTTAGTAGCTTAGTCAGTTGATGCCAGAATCTGAACCTAAACCTACTCTGGAAATAGTTTGGTTTTCAGAATCTCCCATATGATAAAATAAAAGAGCCATTAAAACTAATATGGTGGGAAAAGTTAACTTGTGTCTGCTTTGTTTAAGAGTGTCCAGGGGTATGATATGAAAGTAAAGGTGTAATGTCTCTCTGGAGTCCTGTAAACACAGTTCGACAGTAATCTGTAGCCTAGTTTTAGAACCTAAGTTTAACAGTTGAAGACTGGCATGTAAATTATTAGTGTCGTTTTGAGGTTCAAATGAAATACAGGTGACTTTAATACTAGGTAGACTGTAAAGTGGCATACAGTGTTCTTGCCCATGTAAAATAGTTTGAGTACTAATTAGTGCACACATTTCTTCTTATCCTTTTTTTTTTTTTTTTTTAAAGTAAGCTCAGCACCTATTATGAGGCTTGAACTCATGACCCTGAGATCAAGAGTCCTATACACTCTACCAACTGAGCCAGCCAGGCACTGTTCTTATCCTTTTAAATATAGATTAATGAGTATTAGAAAGCTGTTTAAATAAATAAAATTTAAAAAGAAAGCTTTGTATTCTTACTAGTTTATTTCTAAATATGCTTTCATATTGGATAACATACGGTTTTTCTGTGGGAATTAATGTTTTTTAATGTATACCTGCCAAGAGGAGTGTGGTTTTATGATTTGAGTTCATTCAACTTTACCAATTCTGTGAAAGATAGCTAACTTAAAAATATTATATGTGCTAATGCACAAATGTTCTGATTTTCTCTTACATTTTTAGAAACATTAAAGGAAATTGATGATGTCTATGAAAAATATAAGAAAGAAGATGATTCAAACCAGAAAAAACGCCTACAGCAGCATCTCCAGAGAGCATTAATCAATAGTCAAGAATTGGGAGATGAAAAAATTCAGATTGTCACGCAGATGCTCGAATTGGTGGAAAATCGGGCAAGGCAAATGGAGTTGCATTCACAGTGTTTTCAAGATCCTGCTGAAGGTGAACGGGCCTCGGATAAGGGAAAGATGGATTCCAGCCAACCAGAAAGATCTTCGAGAAGACCCCGCAGACAGCGAACCAGTGAAAGCCGTGATTTATGTCACATGACGAATGGGATTGAAGACTGTGATGATCAGCCACCTAAGGAAAAGAAATCCAAGTCAGCCAAGAAAAAGAAACGCTCCAAGGCCAAGCAGGAAAGGGAAGCATCACCTGTTGAGTTTGCAATAGATCCCAATGAACCTACATACTGTTTGTGTAACCAAGTGTCTTATGGGGAAATGATCGGATGTGACAATGAACAGTGTCCAATTGAATGGTTTCACTTTTCGTGTGTTTCGCTTACCTATAAACCAAAGGGGAAGTGGTATTGCCCAAAGTGCAGGGGAGATAATGAGAAAACAATGGACAAAAGTACTGACAAGGCAAAAAAGGATAGAAGATCGAGGTAGTAAATGCCATCCACGTTTTAAAAGGTTATTTGTCTTTTATATAATTCTTTCAGAATTTACTTTCAGAAAATGTTTTAGGGTAAATGCATAAGACTATGCAATAATTTTTAATCATTAGTATTAATGGTGTATTAAAAGTTGTTGTACTTTGTCTGTGACCTTAATTTTCTGCACTGAATTACCAAATATTTTAAACCAGGTAGTCTTTAGATCACCTGATGAAAGGAGCAGGGAATAGGGAGAGGGTGGTGTGAACATTATAAAACCTTCACAAACCATGCCTATTTCATTTTCATTTAAAACTACAAAGCTGTTTTTTGGGTAAACACCAAAGTTTTGCTAGCATTTTAGTTCTCTGGGCTTTAAAAAATTTAGATACAGTTGGAGTTCTCTGTAAGCATTCAAATTATCTTGGGTAATTTAAAATATGAACACTACATTCGGAGCTTCTTTCTCCCTAGCCCCATTTATACATACACTTGTTCATCTCTAGTCTTCCAAGAATCTCAGGAGCTAGAGATAAGAATAATTTGGGATTCCATGTGGAATAATGTGCTCTTATTAGAGTATTTGCTGCTGTATTTTCCTTAGTAGCATTTTGATACACTGTCAGTAGCCCATTTGTAAATGCCTTGCTGCTGCATCATAGACCCATTTAACCTAGTGCTTAATAAGGGAGTTGTGTTTTGTTTTGTTTTAATTGGGACAGCTAAGCATAGTTAGGATACCAAAAATGGTGCCATTGGCTTATATTGGAAAATTTGGGGTTATGCAGTATCATGGTTCAAGGTTGAGCAATTTTAAAAAATGCATCTTATTTAATAACATTTTCCATGTGACCCACTTCTGCGATGCCTAGCCACAGGCCCGCCAGTGGGAAAAAGGGCACACACTGGTCTTTAAAATATTGCCTTTACATCAAACAGGAGTTGAAATAGTTTTGCTAGTGGCTATAGTTGATTTCTGTCCCAATCAGTGATTATATATTATTTTAAGTAATAGTGTATTCACTTTAACTTTCTGGTATTGGTGCTGTTTGATGTTTTCACGTTTAATGAACTAATTTCATTATAACAATGCAATTAATAATGTATTTGTAAATTGAATTTTCCGAGATTCTGATATTTTAAGGGTAAGCATATTGATGGATATACGAACATATATTCGGAGAATTTTTTGGTTTGGGGGAGGGGGCAGCAGATTGACTAGTTCTTTAAATCTATGTGTAACATACTTTTTATTCCTCATTTCTTCCTAATCTGATGATCTTGATTCTTTTTGATTAACATGTGAAAAATTCTGTCTGCTTGTTTGGAAAAAAAAAAAAAAAAGTTTTTTTTTTCTCTTCCAGCTCTCCTGTGTGACTTTTAGGCATGTTATTTCACCTCATCTAGGTGTCAGGTTATTCATCTGTAATATGAGGTTGGCTTAACTATGTCCAAGGTTCTTTTGAAATCTATAGTATTTGCACTATAGTGAGGATTTTAATAATCAAATGACTTGTTTTTCTCTTTTGTTAATTTTGTCCGTCATTCTGAGATATGAAGACGGTTTAAAGGTGATATTTGAGACAGGTAAATGCACAACAGTTGATTAACTTCTGTCTTAAGGATATTTTGCTTGATGACTGGAACCAGTTGGTTATATTGCTTCTTGAGCGAGAAATATTAGACAGCATGATGAAGAATTTATTTTATTGTAACATAGTTGAGTTGTAAAAAAAAAAAATTCTTTTCTCTCTTGAGAATACAGCATTTTGTCTTAGTGATTACATCCTTATTACTAGGATGAGCTCTTTACCTGACACCATTAAAAATATCCATATGTGCAAAGTCTCCAAAAGCTTTCAGATGTGACTGTGTAGAAGTCAACACTTTTTCATACATTAAATTTCTCTCAGCATATGAAGGAAAAAACTCCACTTCATAATAAAAGTACCCAAATTTGGATTAGGCTTGATAGGAAAACAGACATGGAAAATCCTGGAAGATGCGCTCTCCTTAAGACCTAATGTTTGAGATAGTTTTATTTTTATGAATTGTTTGTTTTCGATATCACTTGGGAATGTCTTAAGTTTGCATAACATTTTGACTAGGATTTCTCTTTTTAAGTATTCTAGATTTCATATGCTGGCTCATACCATGGTTATCAACTCATGCTATAAACCAGTAGAATTACCTCAAAAGCTTCAAGAAATACAGATTCGTGTGTCCCACGCCAAGCAATTGTGATCTAATTCATCTGGAATGTGGCTGAAGCATTAGAATTGTTAAATCCCCAGGTGATTCTAATATACAGAGAAGTTTTAGAACTGCCATATTATGAAGATTTGAACCTATTGAAAACTGTAGGTGGCTTCTCTACATCTAGATTTATATGACTCTGAAGCACATATAAGGTCTATACATCTATAAGGTCTATATAAGACCTATATATAAGGTCAGATATAAGCACGTATCTGATAGATACACAGGAGGTTGTCCCTTGCCCCCAATGGTCTGCTAACACTGAAGACTCAACACTTGAGTGCTTCTTCTATGCTGGGCACTGTTTCTAAGCAGTGGTGATTTAAAAAGTCCTTGCTCATAGGCCAGACATTTTGGTGGGAAGCCAGATACATGTGACGGTAGGTGACTATAGGAGGGGAGTAAAGCCCCCGTAACACAATAGTTGGGAAGAGAGGTGAGTCTTAATTAATGGTGATTAAAGTTCTGGAGGGAAGTGACTTTTGAGCTGAGACTAGAGGGAAATAAGGAAGTTTAAGGGAGGGAAGAGTAAAACCAGCTTGTCAGTTTGACTAGAGCACTTGACACAGTGTGGAAAGTACTAGAAAACTGGACTCTTGAAAGCCATAGTGGGAAGTTTGGGAAGGGCTTATACTGGAGAGTTCATAAGTGAGTTTATATTGAAGAATTCTTTGAAGATCACTCCGATCATGCTACATGTAATGTGTATCAGGGAGCCTTGATGAAAATAGGGAGTGTCAAGAGATTCTTTTTCAGAAGTCTTTGCATCAGGGACGCCGGGGTGGGTCAGTGGTTGAGCATCTGGCTTCAGCTCAGGTCGTGATCCCAGAATTCTGGGATCAAGTCCCACATCAGGCTCCCTTCAAGGAGCCTGCTTCTCCCTCTGCCTGTCTCTGCCTCTCTCTGTCTCATGAATAAATAAAATATTAAAAAAAAAAAAAGTCCTTGCACCAGAAATACTGATAGCTTAGACCAGGATGATAGGACTCTGCATCTTCAACAACTGCCAACAGGAGGATTTTGGCCCAGCAATTAGAAAGCAAAGAGAAAGACTCCGGTTTTTTTGCTTGAGGGGGAAAATTAAGATTTCTGTTTGCATTTGGGTTTGAATTTCTCCTAAAATCCAGCATGGGATTGCGGGAGGGGCGGGGAGCTAAACATTTGGGAGTTAGCCTATGAATAGAGTTTAAAGCCTTGTGACTGAAATCACTTGTAAACAGATGAGTGCCTCTGAAATTTTAATGTGGCTGAGAGTCCTGTTTTTGTTAAAAGCAGATTCGGAATTAGTAGGTCTGGTGTGGGGCCCGAGAAACTGCATTTCTAACAGGTTCCTCAGTGGGGCTGCTGCTGCTGCTGGCCGGGAACCCACAGCTTGAGTAGCAGCCACGTAGGTCCAGAAGAGGGCGGGGTGGGCCGTGGGGCACTAAAACATTTGGACGGGGAGCCAGCAGAGGAGACTTCAGATCTCTCCGTGATGGAAAGCAGAGAAATGTGACACAGCAGGATGAAAGTGACATGTTTCAAGAGAGGAATGGTCACTCATTCAAGTGCTGCTCAAATAGGATGACCATGAGTCACTAGGTTGGGAGAATTGCGGAGTTAACAGGCTGTGAGTTTGGGGATGAGGAGCTGCTTGGAGTGGGTTGGGAGCAGAAGGGGACAGAAGTAGAATCAGCAGTTGCGGACAAAAGTTTTTTTTTTTTTTTAAAGATTTTATTCATTTCAGAGAGCACGAGCAGAGGAGGGGCGGAGGGAGAGGGAGAAGCAGTCCCCCACAGGGCTCGATCCCAGGACCCTGGGATCATGACCTGAGCCAAAGCAGAAGGCAGACAGACGCTTAACTGACTGACCCCCGCCCCCACCCCAGGTGCCCCAGGGCAACTCAAGTTTTGATGTAAAGGGAAGCAAGGGTGTAGCTGAGGGTGTGGGTGAGCTAAGGGAGGATTTTAACTCAAGGAGACAATATAGCATCGTATGCCAATTGGAATATTCCATTAGAAGGGGACAGACACGTGCTGTCAGGAGATGGGGGTTATTGCAGGAGAGAAATCTGAATAGGCGGGAGGGGATGAGTGAGAACCAGCACCCGTGAGGGGTTCATCTCAGCCACGGGGACGGTTCTAGCTCCTGCGTCAAAAAGGAAGACGGGGTTACAATTCTTTTATATTAAAATATTTCTCATACACCTATTACTTTACAAGGTGCTGCTTTCAGTCCTCGGGAATAAAACAGGGATGAGGACAAAACAAAAATCATAACGTGGTGGTGCTTAGGTTCTGGAAGCATCCAGGAGTGAATGCAGCTGGCTGGGTTTGGTATGGGGGGAAAATGAGATCATTCCCTTCTAACAGCTGCCACTTTGCCCGCGCGGGGCTGAGCCGGGGAAGGGACAGGGATGCTGGAAATCTGCAGAGCGAGCCAGGCCCCTGGGAGCCCTGGGGAGGACGGAGAGTGGACCGGCAAGGCCAGGCAGAGCTGCAGGTCCCTGGGAGCCTTTTGGCATAACTTCAAACGAACTGGTAACTCATTCTGTTGCCGGGATGCAGGCAGGAAAAAAGAGAACGGCCAAAATAACAAAATTTCTAAATATCCCTATAGCGAGCTAGAAAAATTGCGGCTCCCCTGTCCTTTTTATATGCCCAGTAGGTGGCTTCCTTGGCGGGATCGGTCCTCGGGCCCCCCCACCCCCAAAAATATAGAGAGAGGAGCCCATCTTCAAGGAGCAGTGAGGGTAGAAATAAGCCTGACCTACCCTCAGCCTTTCCTCCATCAGGTGCTTATAGTTTGATGTCATTGAAAATCTGTTTTAACTAAGGTGTAAGGTACCTGGAAATTACCCTCACTGTGTTGCCTAAACTGTACGTCAATCAGAGAGACCAGAGGCCCTGTATCTCCGTGAATGTGAGGGCAGTGCGTGCCCTGAGGATTCCAGGGATGTGGATTTCTCCGGGTCTCAGCTGGCTCACTTGTCCTCCTCCTGGGCCTGCAGTTCGCTCAGCTGCGAAACCAGTGATTTAAGACACGGTTATGCTATAAACGTGGTTAACATTATTCACATCCCTTAACATCATTAGCAAGGAGTTCTCCTGTTCACAAACTTACTAACTGGGGAGTTTATAAAATAACAGTGTTTAGTTTGCGTATGTGCTAACTGGACTTTAAAACAGACACTAAAAAAAAAAAATTAAAAAGAAAATAAAACAGACACTAGGATGATCTTGATGGATCTTCGCCATCTCCACACCCCATTCTAATTTTATATCTAAAAGTATTACTCAAAACGTTTTCTTTACAACGCCTCGCTTTTTGATGTCAATTTATTTTTAAACGGTAACTGGACTTTAACGCAGGGTTTTAGACACTTCAGACACTAGAAGGATCTTGTTGGGTTTTTTGCCAGGTCCACATCCCATTCTAATTTTATATTTAAAAGGATTCCTTACTCAGAACGTTTCTTTACAATGACTCACTTTTTGATGTCAATTTTATTTTTAAAAGGAAGCATGTCACTTCGCTAAGTGGGAAATTATTATCACTTTGACTGGATTACCTTAGAATATAATGAAAACACAGCAATGTTATTAAATTCTAGCTATGGAGTATTGCTGTGACAACAGCCCCCAATCTACTCTCGTTTTTTAAAAAGTGTGATTAATAAATACTATTAGGTAAGGGCAAAAAGACATAAAAACACTAAAACAAGTCTTTCTGCATGAGTGTAACCAAACGGATTTAAAGAGAATTTTGAGGACTACCTTACCATCTGGCCCTGGGACACACTTCAAGCAACAGAAGATTTAACTACTGCAGTTTCTCGACTTTGAATATAAAACAGAAACACTCCCATGTCTAAGGCATCTATCTACCTACATGCGTGCAGATGGACTGTGCCTCGTAATCAAGGTCTCTGTAAACCTTCCCTCAGGTACTGACCAGCATTACCCACATCAGTATTAGATTAACCAACATTATCCTGACTCCACTAAGTTTCTGGACTCGTCAGTTTTTAAATCTCAGGATTTAAAAATAAATAAATAAATAAAATAACCAAGCCCTGCAGCTCCAGCAACACCACTCAGCGAGCAGAGAGATGTCCCAGGCAGCCTTGTCTATAGTCGCTTTTGGGAGGCCTGGCATTCCAGCCTTGAAAAAAAAACCTTACAATTTTCCAGATAATTTCCTTAGTTGCACTGGCTAATGGATTCTCGATTCGGCGATCTTCATTGTAAAAGAACCCCCCCCCAAATTCCAGTTTACTTATGAATTAGATGACACCAACATGTCCTAACACTGAAAGATGGAGGTTTTGGGTGTTGCAGTGTGTTTTGGGATGGGGGAGGGTAGTCTTGGGCCCAAACACGCTCAAGTCATCTTTCACATTTTTCATGGTATTAGATAAAAATGGTCCTGCCTTCTTAAATATGTCCTTCAATCCTTTTTTGACTTGGTGTATGACATAAACGAAGATTTGATGTCTTCATCCTTTGACTCAGCACCGGGTTTACCTCCGAGGATATCCTTCAATCTTGCCCCAGTGTGGAGGCCTGTTAGCACTGCACTTGCCTCAGCCTAGTTTTAAAAATAAATGTGGCTGCTTTTAATGAGTTTCGTCCTTCCTGGGATCCCTTGGTGGCGCAGCGGTTTAGCGCCTGCCTTTGGCCCAGGGCGCGATCCTGGAGACCCGGGATCGAGTCCCACGTCGGGCTCCCGGTGCATGGAGCCTGCTTCTCCCTCGGCCTATGTCTCTGCCTCTCTCTCTGTGACTATCATAAATAAATCAAAAAAATTTAAAAAAAAAAAAAATGAGTTTCGTCCTTCCTTGCTTCTAAACCCGCCTGCCTAGCACTGGAAAAGCATTTGGTCAAATTTGTGTCTAGCTTAAAAATAAATACATTCTAAGAGAGGATCTAGTGCTTGAGCTTTAATGCATGGTTTTGGTTTTTTAAATATGTGGATTCTGCCCCCTTCATCCCGCCCCTGGTTTTGACTGTGTTCAGATGGCAGTGTTTAGCAAAACACTGCCAAATCTCCTTGCTTTGAACAGCAAAATTGAATTACTTTGACCAGAGTCCTTAATTTATTTATATAGTACATTAATCTTAGAAACTTCCCACATAGAAACAAAGGTGTTAGGCCAACCAGCTCTGGTTTGCTCTCCAAAGATTCAGGTTTTAGACCAGTGATATGGGATCATGCCGGCAATAGGAAGGGAAAGTTTGAATACAGAAAGAAGAATCTGCTGTTACACTTGCCAGGGATGGATAGGACTGCCAAGCCTTTAAGACAGACTTTTACTGCTACTTTTGTGCCTTCCTGAGACATGGTAAATCCCTCAGCTGTCAAAAATATCCCCCTATGGTCTTTAGAGTGTGTTTTGTTTTTTGGCTATAAATTTGCATTTCTCACCAACCTGAAAAAAAAATCAATTAAGAAAAGGGATTATAAACTATAGCAAAATAGCGACAGAGAAGTTACTACAAAAGGTTCATAGTAGCTTTGGCTTTGAATTTATGATGCTTGGGTATTACACTGAAAATTTTCTACATCTACATCAGTTTTGTGTTACTTTGGAATGATTCTGGCTAAATTTGAGGTGTAATTCAGTAAAACTGACAATCTAGAACTTTTCTGATTGCACAGTGGAACATAAACTTTAGTAGAGAAAGGCATAAAAAGGATGTCAATGATTTTTTCTATTAAAATCCATCTGAAATTAGATTTCTCTTTCCATTGTAGATCCAGTGCTTAATTATCTGAGATTGAGAGATTTAAAAACTTTTGTAGATCACTTTCATGTTATTCGAAAATCTGAAAACAAGACTTTGATCCTTGTAAGCTAATAAGAGTGAGTTTAGGATCTTGGTAAAGCATTTTTGTAAAGAAGTACTTTATGTGTCAGAGAGTTTGTAGCACCTACTTAAATAACAAGTGGTTAACTCAGAGTGAGTTACAAAATAGTAGCTAAGGGTACTAATTTATGTAAGGGGTTAAAGTAGACAAATTGCTTTTTTTTTTCTTTTTTCTTTTTTTTTTTTTGTTTGTTCTGTTTTTAAAAAGATTTTGTTTATCCATGAGAGACACACAGAGGCAGAGGGAAAAGCAGGCTCCCTTCAGGGAGCCCCATGCAGTACTCGATCCCAGGATCGAGTACTGCAGGATCATGACCTGAGCCAAAGGCTGACGCTCAACCACTGAGCCACCCAGGCATCCCTTGTTATTGTTTTTTTTGCCAGATACCTGAATCTTTGTTTCACTTGTTTTGCTGCACTGAAGGCCATCCTTCTGAGGGAGCAAGAATGCAAATATTCTGCTATGAAAGAGAATATACACAATCATTGGTAAATGATTCCCAGACATGAACTGTGTGTCATTTATTTTCTTGCCATATTTTTCCATTTTCCCATTGACCTGCCTTATCTTGACTTTTGATATTAATATAACAATTCAAGGATAATTTGGGTAGGCTGAAAAAATGATTCACAGCAGCCTATACCACATAGAAGTAGAAGAGCATTCCTGGTAACCAGCCAACATCTCTGTTTTGTGGTGACATTATATCCCAAACCAGAGTTTCCTAAATTGTTCTGTGGATCCTGGAATGCTCTTCTCTGCCCCAAAAAGCTGGGGTATTTGGCATGTTATACCTCTACTCTTAGAGATTCAAAAGGTACGTGATGGAAGTTCTGAGAACTCTTGCCACATTTCCCCTGTAATACCTATTCATACCCTGAGGAAGTAGATGTTCTTTCAATCTTTTTGAGACTATTGCCCTAAACTATACCATGAAAAGATCATATTCAAATATTTCTGGTGATCATACTGTATTGTGAGTCACACCCAGCTCCTCTTTCCTGTATCCACAATACTCTTGATACCATTTGTACCACTATTCTAAGGCATCAAAGACAGGGATTTGTTCCTTCTTTCTGTTTGCTAGGCAGTACTAAGCCTTCCTAGGGCAGCCCGGGTGGCTCAGCGGTTTAGCGCTGCCTTCAGCCCAGGGCATGACCCTGGAGACGCAGGATCGAGTCCCACATCGGGTTCCCAGCATGGAGCCTTCTTCTGTCTCTGCCTCTCAATCTCTCTCATGAATAAATAAATAAAAGCCTTTTTATTTTTTATTTTATTTTTTTTAATAAAAGCCTTTTTAAAAAGGCCTTCCTAAATGAATCTGATACAACAAATAACAATATCGTTCAAGTAAGAGTTGTCTGTCAAATATAACGGGGTTATGTAGCCTATTATATTAGCTCAACCTCAACAGTATTGTGTTCAGTTTCTTGATTGGTACACTTGGCCTAGATTTCTTAGGTACAAAGGAGCTGTAGCCTTTATGTTTGATCAGAGAAGTTCTAGAAGAGACCACTGTTAATAATCTTAAACCCATTTCTGGGAAAAGCATGGACTACCAAGAACAAGTAATAATAAAGATCTGAACCCAAACCATGTTTTATTATTACCAGATGAGTCAATGATGTGAGAACTGACCCCTGGGGAACAATTTTGTGCTCCCAGTGGGCTCCGACATTTCTTAGGATTTAGCGTCATGATACTCCTTTGTCTCTAGAACCTATGAAGATCAAGTAAACTGTTGTCCTTGGAGATTTTTATTGTTATTTCAAAGTAATATAAATTTGTTTCTGCAAAATGCATTTACTGAAAGGCAGAATTTCTTAACTGTTGTCATGGTCAAAAATTTCTGTGAAAGGGTAGGGAAATACTTTCTGCAGATCGAACTAAAATCTGAATTGTGTATGAGGCACAGGGCCTCTGGAGAAAAGGGGTAGCCAATTGCCCAAGATTTACAACTCCAGGCAGTAACTGGCGGAGTTCCAGATTTATCATCCCTAACACAGTTCAGTTGAAAGAGTAAGAAATCTCTTTATTTGTTTCACCTTGTTATTAGTTGGGGTCTTCGGAAAGATCAATAGTCATAAAGAATAAGATAAGTAAATTATTCCTGGAACCAGAAGATTAAGCTAAACCAGTAATCGATATGCTGACCTCTATATACTGAGAAGCAACAGGCCCCCTGTCAGTCTCTAGAAATGTGTTTGGTAAAGCTATTTTGAGAATTGTTTGTTGATTCAGAAGAGAATAAAGTATCAAGTCCAAGTGAGGGTGATGGCAAAGGAAACATTTCCCTTCTCCCTTTTCACAATCATGCTCATTTTACAAAAACAAAACCAAAAAAGGGGAAAAAAAAAAGGAAAAGAAGGAAAGAAAGAAAGAAAAAGAAAGGAAGAAAAAGAAAAGAAAGAAAGAAAGAAAGAAAGAAAGAAAGAAAGAAAGAAAGAAAGACTCTGTAACTACACCCATCGTGCTGTGAAGCACCACCTCAAATTTTTCCAAACAGCTGGGGTGACTTATAGTCTAAAAACAGTGAAAAAGCACCAACTTTTTATTCCTGTTGTTTTATGATATTCTTGAACACCGTGCTAGGTTAGAGTGCAATTCATTTAGTTGCCTCAAATCTTTAAAATTTCTGGGGCAACATGGGACATTTTTGAAACACTGATATCGGGAAAACTCCTTTTCTCAAAGCACCATAAAAGTCACTCTCAAATCTTTGAAATGTTTTTTTTTAAAGGTTTTATTTATTTATTTATTTATTTATTTATTTATTTATTTATTTATTTATTTATTTATGAGAGACAGAGAGAGATTGAGAGGCAGAGACATAGGCAGAAGGAGAAGCAGGCTCCATGCAAGGAGCCCGATGCGGGACTCGATCCTGGGACTCCAGGATCATGCCCTGAGCCCAAGGCAGGCGCCAAACCACTGAGCTCAAATCTTTGACATGTTTAACAGAATTTTACTGTTAGTTATCACTTTTCTAACATTTTAATCCATTATGAACTAGTCATTGTAATACTGACAATTCAAAAAAAAAGTTTTTAACTTAGAGGCATATTTTGGTTGGAGAGAAGTATAATAGGGTAATCAAACCATTCTTAAGAATAAAAAACACATCATTAGGATACTATTTTGTGTGGGAAGTGGAATGGATATATAATTTCAGGGGAAAACCAATGCTAAACCTCTTACTTGTTGGTACCTTCAAGTGTATAGTATTTATATTTATATTCCATTGAATATACTTGAGCAATATAATGGTTTTATTTTAAAATGCTGGTATAGGGGCAACCTGGCTGGCTTTGTCAGTAGACCTGGCAACTCCTTTTTTTTTTTTTTTTTTTTTTGAGCTGGCGATTCTTGACCTTGAGGTCATGATTTCCAGACCCGCACTGGGTGTAGAGCTTACAGAAAATAATAAATAAATAAATAAAATGCTGGTGTAGATAATATGCCAGAATTTATATTTTTTGCACTCACATAAGCTTACGATGAAACATTTTAGAGGTCAAGTTGTATGTATGAGAGGATACACAGTTTTTCAAAAAAATTTAGTAGATGTGAAAGCAAGGGCAGAAATCATTGACAGAGACAATCTGTCCAGTACATTGGCCTTGACCCTCTCACCTCAAATGATTTATCTCACCTGAGCCTTAGCTTTGCAATTACCAGACTCCTCACCTACTACCAAAAAAGCAGTTCTTGATTTTCAGCATCCCATCTGCTGACAACCCACCTTCTATCGTCTAGCTCACCCCCATCTCTACTCTGACTTGAGCCTCTCTTCAGCACCAGAACCTCCCAAATATCGCCACTAAACCTGGCTTGCTCACCTTTCAGGTTGGCTTTGGCCGCTTTACCTGACTCAGACTCCGTGGCCTAGCATGCTCATCAGCATGATCAGCATGCTCATCACCCCTACTCCACTCTGCTTCTCTACCCTCACTTGGCTTCTGCAGCCTGGTGGCCGGAAGGAGGCTAGATCAGTCCCCAACGCTGCCAACCGCTCTGTCCTTCAATTCGACAAAACCCAGGCAGGCCCCAGAGCCTCTTGACAGGCCTTCTCCTCCATCTCCCAGTTCACTTCTCACTCTCTGGGACCCACGTTCTACTCTTGCTGCTCTGCACACGTGCAGGACCTTCCTCCCTCCCTCCCTCTACACTCACAAGTTGACTAATTCACTTCTTATTTCACTAGAGACAATAAGACTACAAGGTGGTTTTTTTTTTTTTAAGATTTTATTTATTTGAGAGACAGAGACAGAGACAGAGAGCATGAGCAGGGGAGAGGCAGAGGGAGAAGCAGACCCCCCACCTGGGGGCTGGACATGGGGCTCCATCTTGGGACTCTGGGAGGATCATGACCTGAGCAGAAGCAGACACTTAACTGACTGAGCCACCCCGGCACCCCTAGAAACAAGGTTAATCAGTACCCTCCACCCACTACTTCTACCCAAACTCTTGGCTTGCCCGCCTTCCACCTCCTTCTGAGGGATGTGCGTTGGGGCAGCTCTACCTGTGCACAGTGACTTCGCTCCCATGGTCACTCCTTCTGGCCGTAATGACCCATGTGTCTCCACACCCCCCACCCCTGCACTGGGCTTCCTACTGGCATGTGATATAATATTTCCAATCTTAAAAACAAGAAGGAAAGAAACAGTGACAGTCAACAGCCCCACATCTTCTGCCAACTAATGTCCCATTTTCTTCAGTCACCTTTACCTTCATGTAGAAACTCCTGGAAGGGGTTGTCTTTCCTTGTCTCTCCTCCCTTCCATTCTCTTCGGAATGGCCTTGACTCCCGCATTCCGAAACTGCCCTCACATTGTCAACTTCAGTTGTTAGTTCTCTGTCCTTCCTTATCTATTCCTTCCAGCGTTTGACACAAATGATCACTCTTTCTTAAAACATTTTGTCTTTTTTTTTTTTTCACTTGGCCTCCAGGGTACGAAGTGCACTTGCTCTAGAACCTCCTCCATCACAGATTGTTCCTGCTCATTGTGTTTTTGCTGAATAGGCTCCTTCTTCCTGTCTTCAGACGCTGGAGTGTCCCGGGCTGAGGCTTCAGGAGGACACCGATCTTCATTCCTCACCTAATCTCATCCTGTCTGGTGGCTTTAAACTCCTTTCATACGCTGATGGTTCCCAAATGTGTAGCAGCAACCCAACCCAACCCTCATCCGGGCTCACATACCCCACTGCCCTCCCAGCACTAGTAGAGGTAAACTAAACACCATCACTCCTGATCTCCTGATTTCTGTCCTCCCTCCCCATCCACCCACCAGCCACCAACATCTTCTTTCCCTATCTTTCTCTTTGCAGTAAAGGGCAGTTCCATCTTCCAATTGCTCGGGGCCAAAAATCTTGGAGTCATCCTTGATTCCTTTTGTTCTCTCACACTCTCAGCAAATCTGTCTGCAAATTCTGTCGGTTGACCTTCAAAAGATATTAAGTGGTTTGCTGCTCTGCTGATCTTGACCTCATCTAGACCGGCGTCAATCACTTCTGCCAGAAACGTTGTAATGACTTCCCAACCAGTCTTCCTGTTTCCACCTTTGTCCGGATGTGTATTTTCAACAAAGCAGCTAAAGAGATTCAGCAAATCAGGCTCTCCTCTGCTAAACGTCCTTCAGTGGCTTCCCAACTTAGAGTAAAATCCAGAATCTTCAGAATGGCCTAAAAGGCTGCGTTTAATCGGGCTCTGAGTGTTGACTTCTTCTAGCATTCTCCTTTAGCTCAGTCTACTCCAGCTGCATCAGATTGGCCACCTTGCTGTGCCCTGAACATATCTATCATTTCAGCCACAGGGCCTTTGCATTTACTCTTCCCTCTGCCTGCAGTGGTCTGCTCCCAGATTTCCATTTCATTTGCTTCCTCTATCACTCCACAAATACCTATTTTATGCTGTAGAATGCCCTGTGTTCCTCTACCAAAAACCTATCCAACTCCGTCTAGGTTAGAAAAGAGACTACACTCTATGACATTCTAACTAAACAATGATTATCTATCCCAGCAGTGTCTCCAAAAGAATAAAAACATTTTTAAAAAATAATAAATAAAAAATAGAGAAAGAATGATTACCTGACCTTAATCTTCTCGTCAGAATTTTAATATTATGAATCGTGCTAATGTGATATTAATCCAAACAAACCTTGAATTTGTGGGAATTTGAGATTGCGTATAAAGAGAATTCAAATATAACCAAAAGAACAGCGATAAAAAGAGAAAGTGTTCCAATGACATATTATCTCCCCTTGAACCTTTAATTTTTCTTCAGAGCATGTGGTTATTTGACTGTGTTCTCCCACAAAAATGTAAGCTCCTTGGGAGCAGGAAACATGTTTTGTCCACAGCTATACTTTCAGAGCCTAGAACAGTGCAAACACACTATGCGTCCTCAATACATTTTTGAATGAATGCCATAGACTTTTGTTAATCTAGCCCAGCATCTTTGCTCTTTAAACATATCATCCCTTTTTGGTAGGCCTGTCTCCTCGGAATGAAGATGTGGAGTGGAACCAGTCCTTGTCCATATCACTGAGTAATCAGTGGATCTGGCAAGGATCTACTTGTCAGGGCGTTAAGGGAACATTTAGCTAGTGTGTCCTTTCTCTAAAATCTAAAACCAATGCATTTAGTTCATGTTTTGGGAGAAAACATGTTTGAGAGGAAAACACAAGCACGCTTTGGGTTCCAAAGCAAGAAGTAAAATATATTGAGTAGGGGAAATGAGAACTTAACTTTAATAATGTTTAATTCTTCAAAGAATAGCACATAGCACAAACCTGTTATAAAGACATTCAATGGACAGTCACCATCACAAAATACCAACTGTCCACTGGGCAGTGTGGTCCGAATGAAGGAAGACAGGGCTCACTGAAGTTTTCCTTGAACCTCAGAAACCTATGCGTTGGTGACCTCAGAAACAAATGTGTCGGATTCTGTAACCATCAAACCGTACACATAGGGCCTGCTGCTTATCCACTGGGAAAGATGAGGGTCAGCTTATTATCCTTGATTTCCTGTGTCAAAATGTAGAAAACCAGACCTCAAAACTGTATCACTTTAATCAGGGAGGACCTTCCCAGGTGCTGTCTCTGTCAGTATACAAATGTTTTCATTTTCAGTGTGATGTTCTCCACTGAAACAAGCTGAAAACAAAAGAGCAAAGGTGCAAGGTCACAGGTAGATTAGAAAAAAATGTTCAAAATGCTACATCCCAGGAAAATACCGATTGGCCACAGTCTTGTACGATCTGGGGAAAGAGAGGTATAGAAACAGCAATTATCTGGCAAGAATGCTTCAGTTAGGAACCCATGTCAGACATAGCTCATTTTTTCCTGGCATTCTTTACTGCTGAGCTTCAGTGACCTCAAAAAGTCTTCTCAATACACACCTTTAAGGAGCTACCATCAGTTGATTGCCCCTAGCACTGCAGATCAAACCTATTTGCCATTGTGGCTCTAATGGAACTTTAGACATTCTTGACGGCCAGCATCCTGCTTTCTGATTGGAATTCTATGCAGATGATTTCGCAGAAGGTAAAAACAAATTAATCCTGACAACTCATCACAGAATGGGTTAAAGGGATCCACAAAGAGGACTTCCCTTTCTGTTTGCTGGATTCCCAAACTGAGTTTTTCCTCTTTCTTAGTTTGTAATAAAGTACGTCGAAATTCATGGGCTACACTGAGTTGGGAAAGCAGAGACCAGTGCTTCTAGATTAGATCCTGTGTTAAATCATATAAACACAGTCTCATCATCAATGAGCTATACAGGGTGAGATGTTCATGGCTTCCATGAGGTCATTACTCTATCCTCAGAATTGGGACTCTGAAGGCTTGTTGGTGCTGCTGGTGGTCGTGGTGATGGTGGTGGTGAGGCATTCTAAAGAAGGTGGCACTTGCCTACTTGCCTACTTGCTTTTCAAATACTCCACATTCTCCCTAACATCTGTGGTGCTTGACAGTATTGCCATTTCTCAGCTATTGTCTGATTTTGCCTTCAAAATCCTTTTCTTATCCACATTATTCCTTTTTTGACTCCTCAACCGGGAATGTCACCTGATGCTCAGTTGTGGCTTTCCGTTTCCCTCCACTCTCCCTTCTGAGATCTCAGTCTGAACGTTTCCACCCATCACCTTGCAGATCTACATCCCTGGCCCTAAGGCTGATGAGCAAGCCTTCTCAGTCTGATTGCACCAGCTCCATCCTCTCAGATGGCGCACTATCAGCTTGCAGTGATGCATCTCTGCTTTGACTAGCTAGCCCCAGGTCCCTTCCCTCCTAATTTCCATGTCAGCTATCTTATCCCTGTGTCATTTTATCCACTTACCCTCTACTACAGATGCCTTGCTGCCAATGCCATGGAAGATACAAAAACAAAAACAAAAAAAATTTCTGAGCTTGAAGTTCTAGAAAGCCAATGGATTCTTTGCTCAAAGAAGGGGAGAAGCAATGTACCATGGAGAAGGCAGTCTCTCAACAAGCTCTCAAACAGAGATGCCTGCCTCTGTGTTGGTCACCCTGTCCTAAACAAATATATATATTACACAGTATGTTATGTTATATATTATATATTACAATGCATATATTATATATTATTTTCCTTCTTTTTAAAGTGTTGATTCTACTTTTCTATTTGAATATTCTTATTACATGATCTAATGTTTCAATACATTTGAGAGTCATTTGAAGCAATACCACATGATTAGCATGGCTTAATATTTTAACCTAGATGGATATGGAAAGAAGGGTTTTGATTGGGCCAAAGAAACTTAGGAAGATCTGAGCACACTATACAGATCTTTTGGGATTGCTCTGTAATGGTGGCAAAGCCTTAGAAGAGCTTGGAGGGTAAGATATTGGAAGGCGAGAAAAATAGGTGGGAATTTGGTGCATTCTCTCATCAGTCCCACCTGCCACAGGGAGGGTACATTCCCATGTCCTCTTTGCTGCATGATAGGGGACTGCCCTTGTGGGACAGCTGGAACTGGGTAATGTAATGAGTCCAATCCACTTAGCAAGATCACTTAGCTACAGTTGTAGGCATGTTCTCCATCAGCTTATTAATAATAAAGCTGGCATTTGGTCTGCATTGGCTGGTCTCCTGTTTCTTATTCCTCTATTAGTTCAAGGGTGTGTGGGAAAACAAGGAAAGGTATTATTTATTCACCTCCTAAGCCTTCCACACTTAGTTAATAATTAGTCCTCAATAAATAGTTGTTGAGCAATTATAGAACTTCCCCATTGTACAAATTGTCCTCATCCCACCTCGTTTGGCTTGGTCCAGCATAGGACCCATTTGAATTGGAATCTTAAAAGCCATGTGAGAAGCTATGGCCCTGGGTTAGTATCTTCGGTAGAGAGGAAAAGCCTATTGGTTTGTTTGCCAGATTTCTTGCACCTATCTTGTCCCAGGGTCGGGTGAGGTAACATTAGGATAGCTCTTTCCCTGAGGATCATACCTCTTTGTCCTCATGCACTTAGCATATTTGACCTCATCTAGCTGGAAGTGACCCCAGGATGACTCCCATCCTTCCAGTAAGCACCTTTCAGAATGCAATTTCATTTTGGACAAGCCATTCCTAATCTTCTCATCTCTTCCAAGGAGAAACTAATAAACACTCAGGGACTTTGTATGGAGCAGTTACTGAAATTCTTCCTTTTTCTCTTTCAGCTCATTTTCCAGTTGCCTTTTTCTTTAGTTTTCCTGACTTGGAGTACAAAAAGCTGAAATGATCCAGGAGATAAAGGAGAGTGACATTTTAAAGAGGCCCATCCACTCCCAGGGGCCTGTCCAGACAGCCTGGAGTTTCCAGAACCAGGTGGATAGGAGGCCACAGGTGTTAATATGATCAGCTAACTGACTGTAACCAACTGCCCACCCAGCAATAGGAAGAATGACTCTCCAACACCTTTATCTCAAAAATCCTATGCATAGTTGCCAAGCCCTCACTCGAGGACCCTCAGAATAAAGGATTGACTTGATGGGAGTCCTCAGCTTATATTTCCCATCTCACTCTTACTTTGTTTTCTTCCTAAATTTGGAGTAATCCACTCATTGCCTCCTTCCAGTAACAGATGACAGATCTATTTCTTGGATTCTCTGTTCCCAAGGGACTTAAAATTTGCAAGAATGGAATTTTGGGGTCCCCATGTGGTCTTCACAGAAATAGTGACAGGAAGGCTCACTGCTCAGGGGTCATTAAATATGTCAGTTTGAAACGGTTTAGAATGCCTACCCACCTGATAAAGAGGATCACCATAAGAACAGTATATTTATTTACGTGGTGCCCAAGTATCACCCCGCACATTGTTAACTGCCTTCAAAGGGAGACATACCAGGTCGTTGGAAAGGTCTGGCTGTCAGCACCTTAACCAAACTGACATCGCTAATAGTGATACCGTTCACTGTTACGTGCCCTATAGCATGATGTAGTCTGAAATAACATCAACCACAAATATTTTTGTCAAAATGTTAAACCTAAATCAAATCAAATGTCTCTAGAGCTGACATCTAGAGGGGATAGAACAAGTTAAATTACAACATAAGGAACAATCAGAAAAATCCAGAATATGAGATAATGGGCATAGACATCCAGAAAGTTAGAGTTTTAGGGGGAAAAAGAAGCAGGGGGCAGTAACTCTGGGAAAAAAGACACATACTCTTGATTTTCTTTTAAGATTTTATTTATTCATGAGAGATGCAGAGAGAGACAGAGACAGAGGCAGGGGGAGAAACAGGTTCCCCATGGGGACCTTATGTGGGACTCAATTCCAGCACCCCAGGATCATGACCTGAGCCAAAGGCAAACACTCAACCACTGAGCCACCCAGGAGCCCCTGAACCTTGATTGGATCTTGGCTTGAACAAAAACAACTATGAAAGACATTCTTGGAATGGGGAAATTTGACCATAATTAATATGAGATGATATTATAAAATTATCATTTATTTCTTTAGATGTGATAGTGACATTTTGATGACATAGAAAATGTCAGATAATCCCCTTCAGCCAGGTCAAAGCCTTATTCTTTCCATTTAGGGTAAGGAATCTGCTCTTGGGCACCTGGCATCCTCGTTGACTGAAAACTCATCTACTGAGATCCTGTACGGGTTGCCCAGATGCTGACCCTGAGCCTGTCTAGAAACTGGGAATCCTTTGCAGTAGCACAAGGCTGATAAAAACCCTGTGCTAACAGAACCTATCCAATGAGGAAACCTAGCAATTACTGAGCTGAGGAACACTGGATGTCCTAATCCACAGAGGAGCTGTCAGGAACAGGGTGGAAGTGCCCTTCCTGCAGGCAGGTGTGCTTCTGCTCTGGTGCCAGGGACACCCCACATTAGAGGAGGAGGGCGGTAAGGAGAACTTTGCAGAAAGCTTGTGATTTGTGTTTCCCTCCTTGGGTTCTGCTCCAAATAGGCCACAACCACTGGAGACGGACTATAACCCTGGGGAAAGCAGGTTATCAGTAACGGGACAGAGCTAATTAGTCTGCTGTGTTCTGCTTACGGCATAATTCTGGTACCCACACTGCCCTCCTAAGATGCTTCCTTGGGTGGAAATTGATACAGTATTGGCACAGCACATAATGCAGCAAAGAGACGAGCGATTGCAGCAAGCAGCCCGCCCGGAGCAGGTGCACGGAGTCGTGCTCCCAAACCCTTTGTAGCCACTGCTTGCTTTGCTCACATCCCACTTCGCGTGTTGCTGCTGCTATTTTAGCTCTCTCAGCCCAATTCCACTTAAAAAATGGTTGGCCATTCTGAGTGCAGCTCCAGGCGAGTGACATTTACAGCTTGTGGTTTCTTCCCTCCACCCTGGGTTCCCTCCCATCCACCCCCCCCACCCCAACCCACCCCAGATTTTTTGGTGTGTGAACTGGACTGGTTTCTGGACAGGATTGCCAGGTGGCACGCTGCTAGAAGAAAGTGGTGCCCGGGGAGGGGAGGGGGGACAACAAACCTTATACGTCCCCTCTCTCAGGGTCTCCAGCTAAGCCTGAGGATTAAATCAAGGTAAGACGGAGTGACAGAGAAAAGTGTGCAGATTTCACATGGGCGTGGGAACCCCCGAGGAACCCCAAGGCCCAAGGGAGTAGTTGGGACCAAATGCCTCTCTGTTACATTGGACAAAGAGTAGCAAATGGTGGCACATTTGGGGACAGTACAATCTGCCACCCTTCAGTTGTGCATCAGTTGGTTCAGTTAAATCAGCCCTCACCAGGTGAGTCTTCTGTGTGGGCATCAGGTCTATACCGTGGGGAGCAGCCTAACAGGTCAGATGGACACACGCCTCCGTGGAGGAGTAATCAGGCCCGCCCTCTCTTCCGTCCCCCAACCCACCCACCTAGCCGTGCCCTCAGCCACACTGTCCTGCGTCCCGGGGCCTGAAGCCAACCTCTCCCGTCGGGCCCAGCCCCATCTCTTGCCTTGCTAACGACTTGCTTCAAGCGCCCCTCTCTCACGCCTGGCCCACCACTCTCTCTCTGCCCTACCATTCTTCTCTAAGAGCAGAATTCTTCAGAAATAACTGCACCCCCAGCCCCGATGCGTCAGACCCCTCTTTTCGACAACCCCCCACCCCAGCTCGTGTCCCATTGCTGGGCTGCTCATCTAGCCATGCACCTCGGAAGACATGGTTGTGGTCACCTCCACGTCCTCTCTGCTCCTTTATCATCTCACTGGGGACCAGCTTCCAACCTTTGGACCCCACAGGGGCCACTTTTGTCACTGTTTGGGGTGACCTCCAGGTTCCCAACTGCAGTGGTAGCAACTTTGCATTTATCTCATTTGGTTTCCCAGCAGGATTCAGTTCAGTTCACCACCGTCCCCCTTCTTGAAACAAATTCTCATATTTCTTGGCACAAGGCCCTTCTGGTTTTCCCTCCACCTTAGAGGATGCTACTTTTCATTCTTTTTGTTTGTTCTCTATTCTCCATTTGACCTTTTGATACCCTGGGCCCCCTTCTTGTGCTTAGCTACATATTCTTCTAGGTAACCCCTTCCAATCCTATGGCTTTCGACATCTCTACATGTTGATGGCTTCCAGATCTGCATCTCTAGCCCTGATGTCTCGTCAGAATTCCAAATTTGTATAACCCACTACCTAATGGGTGCATTGATTGATAGATTTATCATTTCTACTAAGGTCTCTTGATCATCTATATATGCCAGCTACTCTTCTAGGTGCAGAGACAATTAGCAACACACATATGTAAATCAGGTGGTATCTCAGAAGCTGGGAAGCACTTGGAGAAAAATAAAGTAGGGGAGATGGATAGTGAGTGTGAAGATAAAGGAGGGGACGTTGCAGTTTTAAGGAGGGTGGTTAGGGATGTCGCACTGAGGAGGTAATATCTGAGCAAAGACTTGATGCAGTGGAGGAGGGAGCCATGTGGGTATCTGGGGGAAATAACAATGGAGGCAGAAAGTACAGTAAGTATAAGCAACTGGGGTAGAAGTGTGCCTTTGTGTAGTCGAGAAACATCAAGGAGGTTAGTCCAGCCAAAGTAAAGTGAAGGGGGAGAGGGTAGTAGGAGAGAAAGTCAGAGAAGAAGTGGAGGGGTTAGAGTGGGAACAGATCCCAGACCCAATAGCTTGGTTAGCTCTAGTAAGGACCTTGGGGTTTATACTGGACTGAGATGAAAATCAAGTGGCAGTTTTGAGCAGAAGACTAACATAATCTGATTTACTTTTTTGAAGATCCCTTTGTTTGCTTTGTTGAGAAGAAATGCTAAGGGACTAAGGGAGAAGAACTGGAAGGCTATGTTAGCTCTTTTAATGGTGAATGGTGTCTTGGACCAGAGTGGCTGTGGTGAAGGTGCTAGAAAGCTTCAGATGATGGATATATTTTGAAGGTAGAGCCATAGGATTTGCTGACAGGTTGGATATGGAATGAGAAAGAAAGAGAGTAGTGAAGGATGATGCCAATATCTTTGGCCTGAGCTATGGGAAGGATGAAGTTGCTATTAATTAGGGTGGAGAGACAGTGGGTTGAACGCGTTTTCAGATACAGTCGCCAGATTTAACAAATGAAAATGCAAGATGTCTAGTTAAATTTGATGTCAGCTAAACAACAGATTCTTCTTTAGTTTAAGCATGTCCCATGCAATACTGCTTATACACTAAAAACTTCCTTGCTGTTCTTCTAACTTAACTGGGCGTCCCTTATTTTATCTGATGAATCTAGATTGGTGGGAATTTTGTGCTGTTGGTGAGAGATGTTGAGTAGGCGGCTGGACACATGGGCCTGGATTTCAGGGGCAGGTTCTGGCCTGGAGATTAAAATTTGGGAGGCATCAGCATATAGTAGCTGGAGGAATTCACTAAGGAAGTAAGCTTGGAGAGAGACAGGTCCAAAGATGGAACTTGCAATGAGAAGAGGTAGGGAAGAACCAGAGTCAAGGAGCAGGATGGAAATTAGCACAACTAGAAGGTGTCTAAAGGTGTAGGATGGCCCAAGCACGACTCTTGGCTTCTCCATACGCCCCTCCCAAATTGCCTCCTTCCATATTCTATCCCAGTTCTGCCCTGAATCTGTGGCAGAGGCCAAATATCTAGGAATTGTCTTTATTTTCTCTTTCCTTCATCCTGTCTATGTTCAGTCCAGCAGCAAGTTCTACCTCCTTTGCTTCCAGGACGTGCCCTGAATCCATCCAGGTCTCTCCATCTCCCAGCCTCCATCACCGCCCAGCTCCGTCCTGCAAGACTCTTGCTCCCTGCCATCATTCTTCACATGACAGCCTGAATGGCTTCATATGTGTTATGCATGTGTGCATGTGTGCGTGTGTGCGTGTGTGTGTGTGTGTGTGTGTAAACCCAGGGCTTCGAACCTGGCATCTTGTCATCAGTGTCACCACAACAAAATCTAACTCATGATGACGTGTGGGCCCTGCTCGCCCACCAGGATTCAGCTCCAGTGACTGGATGATGTAGGGCTAACAGGAGGAAGCCAATTTTAATAGTTCCAGCAAAGAAAGCAGGAGTGGCCTGGAGCAGGGGGTTGGGGTGGGTTCGCGTGCGCACAGACATTAGAGCATTCAGAAAGAGAAGCAACACAGCTCTTTCTTGATTGCAGCCTTAGTTTAATTCTTTATGGATCTTGATTTTAGATCACAGATAATTAAGAATTATCCGAAGGATGCTGAATTGTCTGAAAGGCAGCATTGTGAACTTTCATCTCTCAGAAATGATAAACTGGCTTTCTCTTAGTTATTCTGAAGCTGGGGATTGGGTCATTGTTGCGAGCTGCTTATTTTGTGTCTTCATGTGTTTGTGGACACAGAAACTTCAGGGAAAGATATAGATGTTAAAGACAAAATACCGAGAGAATGCTGTAAGCAGGCAGCGATCGACTTTCCCCCTAAAACCATGAGAAATCACCGCGGCAACTATGCCTTATTCTGATCCCTAGGAAAAGGTGACAAAAGTGCATTTTAAATACGTAGAAAAGATTGCTGTGTTTGTCTAAAAGCATAGGTGGGAAGCTAGCATCGCTGCTTGGCTCTAGGGAAGGGGCCCAAAGGTCTGGCGGTCGAGAGTGGGAGGAGATGTATTTTTACTGTATACTCTTTTATACATTTTGAATCTTGTACGGTGTTTCTGTACTAATCTACTCCTGCAGAACTAATTTTTCTGAAATGACAGCTTAAAAGGGTCAGAAAAATTAAATCTGACTCGTTTATGATTACTGTTATTTCATATGCAAATTTTAAACATTCCCCAAAGGGCAAATATTTTGCAAACTGTTGAATGCATGCCTGGTTCTGGACGTAGCACTGGGAGCCCGGGCACCTCGTGCTTCAATGCACGGACACCCTGGGAGCCCCCCAAACTTGGGCATAAATCCTGGTGCTATTGTGAGTTCCACTTCCTCGTCTGTCAAATGTAGGGCCACACAGGAGGACCTCTGTACCCCCTGTCAGCGTGGACAGCCATGAATGTCTGTGTGCACTCATTCCCCAGAGCAAGAAAGTCTCTTCTGACCTTTCTATCGGAGGTGTTTCAATCAGTGTAGCCTGTATAATTGCATCTCAAAGATAAGCTGAGTGTGGGGTCAGAGCTCTGCCCATGGATCCCCACCAGCATCTCACACCGTGAAGTTGGTGGGTTTGCTGAATGGCTAAGACTCACAGGCCTGCAGCTTGCTGGTGATCTACAGGCCTGCACTTGCCAATCCATGTGGGCTGAATCTGAATTTGAATACTAATTCCACCCTCAGGAGCCAACACATATGGAAAATATTAATGCTTCCTTCAAATGGAAATCTTTTTTTCCCTTTCTGGAAAAAAAAAAAAAAAAGATGTTTAAAGAAGATCCTAGTTACAGTGCCTCAAGGAAAAAAAAGGTCATGTTTCCAAATGCCCATAGAGTCATCGTACTATGAGACATAAAGAGAAAAAAGGTTTATTTAAGGGAAGAATAAAAATCAAGTCAGTTTTTTTTTTCCTTTCACAGCTACAGGTCATTGGCCCTAAAAATTGGAGCGTTCTATCTCCTTGAAAGAAACCCAAGAACATCTATGTCAGCTGTATTCCTGGGAGGTTTAATATCTGCTGGACTGGACTTAACCTTGAGGTCTTATCTCTGACCCTTGCAGAACCTTTCAGTACATGAGTTGTGAGTGTTGAACCCGGGCCTGAGTTACCATGAGAACCTGCCCTTCTTGGTCTCAGAGATTTTGTGTTTACATTTTTGACTCGATACGGCTTCTCGTAAGTTCTTAATTGCCATGGTTTACAGCAATGTGGAATGGACGTGAGGGAGAGTTCTTGATAAGAGAAGGTCTTTCCAGTGGCCTTTTAAGGCATTTAAACATAAAATCTTTATGCGTATACAATCACATCGAACTTTCCTGTTTCTTGTGGCCTGAAGTCTAATCACCTCACAAACGTGTTGCCATATTTAGGTAGCTGGTCCCTGCGTTCTCTTGTGCTGCGTGAGGTCAGATTGTGCTGAATTCAACTCCCCAGTGGGAGGTTTGGTGTGAAGGGAAGGATTTACTCCAGTACAGATTGAGCTCCTTAGGATAAACCCCTGGATGTCCCAAACAAGAGGATTTAGGCTGGATTAGTTGCAAAACAACTGCAGGAATTGCAATGCAGTCTTCTGTACGCCCTACCACCCCCCCCACCCCGCCCCAGGGTGGAAGGGTGGGCATGGAGAGAGTAACTCAGAGGGCTGTGCTGGCTACTGTCAAAGCCACAGACTAGGTTTGCTGGCTTATAAGGCAATAGGGGCAGAGAGATTCAGGGTGTCTGGGAAAAGAATGTTCAAAGGGGAAAATATATTTATATGAGACACGAATACTGAAACTATGGCTGGTGCTTTCTTACTGCTCTTGACATCCTGTGGGCAGTAGGGCTGTGGGGCCCTGGACAACCACCCTAACAGTCCTCTAATTCCTCTTCTTGAAATATAAATAAATAAATAGCATTCCAATTTTTTCCACTCCTGGAGACTCCATGCTCTGCAGAAAGATCTCCAGGAATCTGGGTTTGGGTGTAATTTTTTCCTATTTCTCTCTACACACCGTCATGAGAGAGACCCCTTACACTTTCTGAGCAGACGAACAGGTCACTTTTCCCACAGATCTGATTCCTCCACCAGGATAGGGAGCAAAGCCTTGTTCTCTGTATCAAAAAGTATTTTGCTGCCGTGCTGAAGTCCCTGATGGGGGCACAGCATGTGCTATAAATTATGCACTGATTATATGGCTGACTTCATTACCTCTCTTCTGAAGATCGGCCATCTGTCCCAAATGATTACCACTTAATTATGTTTCTGTATTGTTTCTTAATTGTTCTGTATGATAAGTTTACTCCTCAACCAGACGACACGCCTCTGGATGGCACAGACATCAGAACTGAAGCTCCTTTGAACCCTCAACACAGCAGTACTTATTTGTCCTGATTCACATTGTCACTGGCAGGGTTGGTGTTTTAAGAAAAGGATGGTAGCACAAGTATCAAGCAGTTCATTTATTTGGGAAAAGGTTGGGCAAAGCCAAAAGTAGGTTTTAAAGAAAAGAAGTTCAAAGGACACTTTGAAATCATTTATCATTTATCATTCAAGTTCCCAGACAGGAGGGATCTTATGTTTTCATCGCTGCTGCATTCCCAGAGCCTACTAGCCCCTGGTTTGGCAAGGAGCAGACACTAAATGACTAGTTTTATGTTTCTTATTTCTTAAAGATTTTATTTTTAAGTAATCTCTACACCTAACCCGCATGCTCTACCCACCCTGTCGGCCAGGTGCCCCTAAGTGACTATTTTTGAATGACTTAACAAATGAATTTCTTGAGCTCCTGTAATGTCCAGGTCCTGTGCTAAGAGGTGAAGATATAAAGACGAATGGCAGTCTTCTTCCTTCAGAAGCTCACGGTCTGGGGAAGAAGAGGAAGAAGAGGAATGGCAGGATCGAAAATGATTCACGATTTATGAAAGAAGCTATTAGAACTCCATGCAAAGTGCTTTGGAATCACAGAGGGGAGCTGCCAACTGTCCAGGGTGGTCAGAGAAATTTAACATTAAAAAAAAACCCCACAAAAACATTTGATGTATTTTGAAGGGAGACAAAGAATTTACCAGGTGGAAAATGTGAAGACATTCTGGGCAGATGCAACAATTGGAACAAGTTCAGAGAGCGGGGAAAGTCTGTGTTTTCTGGAAAACCTATGGTTCTTCTAAAGGATAACAGATAAGATCTTTTGAAGGTGATGGAAGAAATAAGACAAGAAGGTTGAGACTTGCTTCTGAGAGTCTCAGGATCGATCTGTAGGCAATGGGGACCAGTGAAAGTGTTTGAACAGGGAACTGGCGCAAGTAGATTTGGATTTGGGGAAAATCCTTGTGGACAGGGTGGACAGGCAGGTAGCTTGCGTCAGACTTTCTTTCCTTTTTAAGACTGAATAATATTCATTTGTACATACCTTCCCCAGAATGGGGGAAGTTGGAGTCAGAAGTACCACAACCATGATCGTATTCTCTGGTATTAAGAATGATAAAGGCAGGAAATGAGGTAGTAGAATTGGGGATGCAGAGAAATCGACTCCTTTGAGAGCTCTTCAGGAAGTAGAGTTCACCGGAGAGCTGAATGACTAACTGGCTGTGGGAAGGTGGGGAGCAGAGAGACAGGGGTCCAGAATGATTTTTAGTTTCAAGTTTAAGAAAATAGAGAATCCCAGAAACAGTTGTAGGATTGGTGTGGTGAGGAAAAGCAGTTTTCCCTTCAGACTGTAATGAAACAACCTCTTCAGGCAGCCCAAGTGGCTCAGCGGTTTAGCACAGTGTGATCCTGGAGACCCAGGATCGAGTCCCTTGTCGGGCTCCCTGCATGGAGCCTGCTACTCCCTCCCTCTGTCTGTGTCTCTGCCTCTCTCTCTCTTTCTCTCTGGGTCTCTCATGAATAAATAAAATCTTTAAAAAATAAAAAAAAGAAAACAACCTCTTCTCTGACTGTGTTGACTTCAGAATGCTTTCCTGTTGAGGCTAACGGGAAGCCTCCCCTTTGACGGGAGGGAGAAGAGTTTCCTTGAATTGGTGCAGATGTGGGTCCCAGAGTCAGCCCAGAGAGGAAGACATCCTTCAACCAAGATGCCATAATTCAAAATGTGGTCTTGAGCTCTCTCGGGTAGATTTCAAGAAGGCCTCACCCCAGAGCTGGGCATGCAGCCTACAAGACTCAGAGAAGGACATGTTTTAGAAGTCAGAGAATTGAGTTACATGTTGTCATGTGCCTTTTTCTCATTTTTCTTATCCTTGAGCATTATCTTATTTTTTTTTAAGATTTTATTTATTTATTCATGAGAGACAGACAAAGAGAGAGACAGAGAGAGGCAGAGACACAGGCAGAGGGAGAAGCAGGCTCCATGCAGGGAGCCCAACGTGGGACTCGATCCCGGGTCTCCAGGATCACGCCCTGGGCTGAAGGCGGCGCTAATCCTCTGAGCCACTCAGGCTGCCCTGAGCATAATCTTATAAAAAGAATCTAGTCTTTTGGTAACTGTCCTGTAATGGCTTCAAGAACATAAAGGGACTAGGAGAGCCCTTCCCTCCCTCAGGCCAGCGAGGAATAGCAGCAGGCCCCTGAGGGGATGAGCGACACCTGCAAGGTTCAGTGACCTATCCTTGTCTATTCTCCCTCGGCTGCCAACATGAAAAAGTGATGCTTTCTTTTGTGAAGGTGGACAGATGTTTTCCTTAATGGCTTTGTCATTTGTGAAGACTCGCCTATGTCACTCCGAACGCCTTCTAGAAAATACCACCTTCTCTTCTCCCCACTTCCACCAAGAAGAAATAAACATCCACATTCTTATATGGATCCTGCCCCAGCTCCAAACACCGACAAGCTTGTGGTAAATGAGTGTCCGACAGGTCTCCATCCATTTGGGTAAGGGTGTTTGTAGCCTGTTGAGTGAACCCTTACCTAACACTCGTACCTAAAACTCCACCCTAATATTGTCTATCCTTTCCTAAAATATTCCTTGCAATTGTGATAGAATAAACTGGCCACATGGACCATTTTCAAGTGTACGGTTGAGTGCTATCAAGCACTTTCACGATGTTGTGCAACTATCACCACCATCCGTCTTCCCAAACTGAAACTCTGCTCTTATCAAACAAGTCTATGTCTCCTCCCCTCAGCCACTGGCAACCACCATTCTGTTTTCCTTCTCTATGAATTTGACTGCCCTGGGGACCTTACTAATGTCAGTGGAATCATGCAAGATGTGTTCTTTTGTAACTGTCTTGTTTTCCTGAGCATAATGTCCTTGAGGTTATTCATACCATAGCTTGTGTCAGACTTTCTTTCCTTTTTAAGACTGAATAATATTCTTTTGTCCATACCTACCACATTTTGTTTATCCCTTCATCCCTTGTTGGACTCTTGGGTTACTTCCATCTTTGGCTGTTGTGAATAACGCTGCTGTGAGCAGTGTGTGCTCAGACTGGGTATGCAGGTCTCTCTTTTCTTTTTTGTATAGCAGTTGTCACCAGCTGCCATATTTATTGTTTATTACCTTTCCTTCCCAACTAGAATGACAACTGGGTCAGAAACTTTGTCATATTCACAGCTGTATCCCCAAAACTCCAAAGACAGTTTCACATATGGTAGGTGCTCAGTAAATATTTGCTGAATGGATAGATAAATAAACTAACAGTCTTGACTCAACCAAAATTTCCATATTGAGTTCTCTTTGATTCTGTTGCTGAACTTTAGTGCCCGGTACAAGGGGAATTTCGCACGAAGTTTTCTGTTAGACCGTGCCTCACACTCCTTACCTATAAAATGGGCATCAGTCTTGCTTTTAGTCTTGCATTATTTGTGATCTTCCCAGTGTGACAGGGAGCAAGGCAATGGTCATCATATTATCTGACAGATCTCTGGCTGGACCACTAGAGTGATAAGCAAACTCCCTGAGTGTGGCTTCTGAGGATTTTATCTCTGGTTTTCTTCTGCTGGAAGAGTGACAGCTTTGTTCTGTGAGTTACATTAATTTTAAATGAAAAAACAAATTTGGCCTGAACTATCCATTCAGCAACATAGACACATTTTCTCAAAGTATTACGCTAAGCCATAATTAAATGAAGTTAGAATTATACCCAACTTGAGCTACATCAGTTACTGCATTTAAGCAATATTTTATGTATAAACTTCCAATAAGAAAGTTCATACACATTTTTTCTCAAAGTGATAAATCATTTTATTCAATTTGAATGTTATTTTTACAAGTTGATTTTAACAGGTCACTTTCAAAAGGCTTTAAGATGGGCTCAAAAGTAGTATGACTTGTTGGATTTGCTTATTTTCATTATTTCATGTTTGCTTCCCACAGTTTGGTTTATGAGAACCCAAACTCCAGAAGTGGAGACACTTATCAAGGCTGATAAGCAGGGAGAAGTGAGAAGGGATTCCCCGGAAGGAAATTTAGTTTTCTTAACCTTCTTGATTAGAGGATTAAGGGCTAAAATATCTTTCCTCCTTTCTGGCAGACAAGCTTCCACTAAGTACTCTATATTTGTGCTCTGGGTGGGCACATCATAAAGGCCATTTTTTCCCTTACGGATTTCTTTTCACAGGGCTTAAAGCTGGTAGTTTCTGAAAATTATAAAAGAGAAGAACCTGTATGTTACTATAGATATCAAGATTGAAATATAGTGTTCATGATTTGGTGATGGCTGGATTGGAAGAAAACGTACTGCCACTGAGCGGTTCCCCCACCCCCACCCCCCGGTCCTCTTCATCCTCTGCCCCAGGTCACAGTTCTGCTCCAAGTGGCTCCACATGACACCCTTCTTTCTATTCTTGCAAATGCTCTTCCCCTCAACCAGTCAGCTCAGAAGGGTGCTGCAGTAGTCCTAGTGCTTCCCTACATCTCAGTCATGCTTTTGTAAATAGCCTCTTTGTTACACCCTCATCAGCTGGCAGTTATTTGAATGCACCTTCTTTTCTCTTGTTGGGTCTATTTGATCCATAGGTTTAAGTAACCAAAAGGAAGTGTCTTCCATCAATTAGACAAGATTCAATTAAAAAGTGCAAAAAAGTAGCTTCTCGGCTCAGTCGGTTAAACATCTGACTCTTGATTTCAGCTTGGGTCATGTTCTCAGGGTCCTGAGATCAAGCCTCACAGTAGCCTCTTCGCTGGGCATGAAACCTGCTTAAGATTCTCTCTGCTTCCTCTGTCCCTCTCCCTACTCATATTCTCTCTCTCCCTCTCTCAAAAAAAGCACAGAATGTGCAGACTTGCTCTAACATACAGGAAATACAATAACAGCTGGAAAGTGTGAGAAAGTGGAGTCAGGAAAGAGGGGGAAAGAGAGGGGGATAGGAACATGAATACTACAAGTCTTGGCTTTCACAGAATTGGAGGGATTCTGAAGTCCTAACCCAACTAATGAAGGTCAAGGCTGGAGTACCCAGTAGAAATTATAATGACAGCTATCACTTATTGAATGTCAACTCTCTGTGCTAGATGCCCACCGGTATTAGTCTGCTTGGGCTGCCACAGCGATATGCCACAGGCCGAGTGACTTAAACAGTAGATATTTATTTCTCACAATTCTGAAGGCTAGAAGTTCAAGATCCAGGTGCCAGCAAAGCAGGTTTCATTCTGAGGCTTCTTGTCTTGGCTAATAGGCGGCCACCATCTTGCTGTGTCTCATGGACCTTTCCTTGGGGCCATGGGCTCTGCAGAGAGGGAGAAAGCAAGCTCTCTGGTGTCCCTTTTTAAAAGGACACTCATCCTGTAGGATCAGAGCCCCACCTTTATGGCCTCATTTAGCCTTGCTTACTTCCTTATGGGGCCCATCTCCAAACACATCTGCACTGGGGGTTAGGGCTTCAGTGTATGAATCTGGGGAGCACACAAACATCCAGCCTAGAACACCTCGGCTTATGCACTACTACTTTCTGAGAAGTACACCCAGGGGACAGGGAAGAGGCTAAGGTATCAGGCACAGAAGGGGGTTGGCCATTTTGAGGGCCAGTTTCCAAGAGACACCAGAGAGCTTGCTTTCTCCCTCTCTGCAGAGCCCATGCCCCGAGGAAAGGTCTGTGAGACACAGCAAGATGGTGGCTGCCTATTGGCCAAGAGAAGAAGCCTCAGAATGAAACCTGCGGTGCTGACACCTGGATCTCAGTCTCCTAGCTGGCCAGTACTTGATATCCGACTTGATCCCAGGGACCGTCTTCTGAGCTGCTGAACAATGACTTTCTGGGAAGCCCTCAGGGAAGGAAGAGGGAAGAAGGTGTCTACTACGTTTGTGCCTGTGTGGAGTTGGCAGGAGCCCACCCACAACTGAAGGCTGTAGTCTTTGCTGGGCCTGGGACCCTGGAGACAAGACGCCAGAGATCAGAAAGGGCAGGTGGGGGGCACCTGGATGGCTCAGTGGTTGAGTGTCTGCCTTTGGCTCAGGTCGTGATCCTGGGATCCTGGGATCGAGTCCTGCATCAGGTTCCCCTCAGGGAGCCTGCTTCTCCCTCTGCCTGTGTCTCTGCCTCTCTCTGTGTGTCTCTCATGAATAAAAAAATAAAATCTTAAAAAAAAAAAGAGAAAAGAAAGAAAGAAAGGGCAAGTGGAGGAATTCGATGCACTTCCATGTGAAATACTTTATGCACATTAACTCTACATCCCCTAATAACCCACTGAGCAGACACAGTACGCCATGCCCCTTCGGGTGACACGTGTAAGCTGACCCCAACCAGGGTGTGAACAACACCGAGACCCTCTGTGCCTCTCCTCTCCTAATTCTCTCAGAATGGTTTCCCTTGGTTTCAGCATCACGATCACCAGCAGCTCCCGCCCCATCCCTTTACAGCGCTGCCACTTGAAACTAGAGAGGAAAGGGTTTCTCTTTCTCCTAAGGGGTGAAAGCATCCCAGGGAAGGGCTCTTTGGGAGCTTTCTGTCAGGTGGCTACTCCTTGGACCAATCGCTGGAGCTGCAGCTGGAGGCCCTTGGCCAGTTGGACAGGCGTCAGGGCCTGTTCTCAGAGCAAGGGAGCAGCCCAGGAAAGACACACTCAGAACCCACTGCAGGGGCCCGAAGTGTTCAGCATCACCGAGGAAGCGAGGACCTGAGGTGGGTCTTCCCATCAAACCTCATTCCTACAAACAAGGGGTTAGCCACACACGGAGAACACCAGGTGCCTTTGCCTGTGCGCCCAAGGTCAACCCTGTCTAGCTTGGCCAGAAGGATATTACAGGGGAAATGTTTGATACTATAGGGGAAATGTTTGGCCCTATTTCGCCTTCATCCCCCACATTCAAGGGACTGTGAAGTTTTGTCCTTTCTGCCTCTTGGGTATCTTAAACACTCCCTTTCTTTCTGCTCTCATTGTGACACCCTCCCTTGTCGCTTGGCCACTTGCAATCACCGGCTGTCTTTTCTACCTCTCTCATCTTGTCCACCCTATGCTATCACCCGAGTTAGGGTTTATCTTTGTAAAGCAAATCTGGATGAATACACTCTTCTTCTGCTTGGGGACCTTTGATGACCTCCTCTTTATTCTGTAGTCAGTGTCAACTCTGGGTAACTTTCCCAGGGGAGAAAAAAATGGAAGAATGTGACTTTTCTTCTTGAATGCCTCCCCTAGCTCTCTGTAGTATAAATACTCTTCTATGTGTGTACATATTAGTTTCCTCCACCAGATAGAAGCTTATTCAGATGGGTAGAGTGTTTCTTATTTTTTATCATATCCACAGTAGTTGTCATGTAATAGGTGCTCAGTAACTGTCGGCTGAATAAGTACTTAACGTTTAGTCTTTGGTCTTGTTCTCTAGTTCCTGGAAAGGGTAAAGTACACCAGAGAAAGGAATGGAAAGGAAAGAAAAACAATCTAAAATTCTAGATATTATTAAAATTGAGGCTGCGGATGAACCGATGTTGGGAAAGGTGCTTGAGGATTAATCCAAGAAGGCAATGACAGAAATGCTAGATGAAGTCATGTGGCAACAGTCCTTCAAATTCCTGACAAAGCTCCTTGGAAAACCCCCAAAAGATTTTGTGGTTGATTGTTTCATTGTTTGCAATCATTCACTCCTCCTTTCTATAACAGAGGCTTAGACATTCTTCTTCGTTGCATGTGACTTCACGGTAGCTCCCCAGAAGCAGGGGCAGGGTGTCCTCCACTCCCTGTTGTGTCGGGTGGGGCCGGTGACATGTGAGCAGATGTCACACACGACAGCAGGAGCTTTAGATGTGATTGGCTGCGTCATCACAGACTCCGGTTTCTGCTCTCTGCCACAGGATAGCATGTTCCAGATCAGGGTTGTTCCTTTAGCTTAGATCTCAGGTTTGAGAAAACACCGGGAGCAGACTTGCCACCGACCCACCATCCAGGGACAGAGCCACAGCCTGGAGCTGACTGTACAAACCCACACGGAATATGAATAAACACATAAAAATGATTTTTATTGTAAGAAACTGAGATTTTTTTTGTAGTTGTTTGTTATTGCAACAAAGCTGACTATATACAGAACTCCATCGAAATTCTTAAATTGAAACATACTCTTGCATATGAGCCATTAAATCAAATACTAGTGGAAGTAACAGGGAGTTCACTGAAGAGGAAAAATTTCTCTTTAATTATTGGTAGGAATAGAATCTCCAATTACACAAATAAATGAACAAATATTCACACCCATGTGGTAAGGGATAGTATCACTCCCTTTCCTGTATAGGATTATACTTCTACACACCACTGACATCAGGTGTGGTCATGGGACTGCTTTGACCAGCACGATGTGATTGGACCTGACATATGACCCTTCCAAGCAGAAGCTTTAATGAGGATAATTTGAAAAGAGATGGTTACTGGGAAGTGACACACAGCAAGAGATCTAAACTGCCAAGTTCTATGGACTCCCCTCTGTTCGACTTCTAAAGGAGAGGTGTCACCGGAAGTAAATCTGGCTGGTCATCCAGCAGCCTCACTGGCAGTATTTCTTTTACGAGTTCTTGTCTTAGCTCTACGTGCGCAGAGGCCCTCCTAGTGTGACAGACTGATTAGCTACATGGAGACGATGGCTAATGCTCACACAGTCCACAAGGGGCCAGGGATAAATAAGACCATCGGTGTCTTCATCTATGAAGTACAGCACCCTTTCGGTAGCCCAATATCTTCCTTTCCATGCCCTCTCCGGCACAAAGAGTATGCACACACTTGTCTCTGACAAGGTATCTGGAAATCCAATGATGCAATCCCTGGGTAATTGTGGAAAGATGAGGGAAAAGCACTGAGCATGTTTAAAGGAAACCACTTGGTGGTGCGTGTCAGCCAGAGTCATAGATGTGCCTGCTATATACAGCTAAAGGCACTCCCAGTTCTTTTTTTTTTTTTTAAATATTTTTTTTTTCAATTTTTATTTATTTATGATAGTCACAGAGAGAGAGAGAGAGGCAGAGACACAGGCCGAGGGAGAAGCAGGCTCCATGCACCGGGAGCCCGACGTGGGATTCGATCCCGGGTCTCCAGGATCGCGCCCTGGGCCAAAGGCAGGCGCCAAACCGCTGCACCACCCAGGGATCCCGGCACTCCCAGTTCTGCTTCTGAGACTCCCTTCCTTCCTTCCTTCCTTCCTTCCTTCCTTCCTTCCTTCCTTCCTTCCTTCCTTCCTTTTTTTTTTAAAGGTTTTTATTTATTTATTTGAGAGAGAGCACAAAAGAGCACCAACGGTGGAGAAGGACAAGCAGGCTGCCCATCAAGCTGGGAGCCTGATGCAGGGCTCGATCCCAGGACCCCGGGATCATGACCCGAGCTGAAAGCAGACACGTAACCTACTGAGCCACCCAGGCGCCCCCGAGACTCCCTTTCTGTGCTATAGTGATGAACATTCTCTCATCTCACTGACACTTTTCTTGACGTATGTTTAAAACATTAATGGTGTCTTGATTTTACATTTGCTCTTCTAGCTCCTGGCAGGTCTTTCATTTCCCACTTGAGAGACAGAGTAGAAAAGGCATGGATGTTGGAGCCAGGTAGACATGGGTTCCAATCTAGCCTCTACCATTTATTAGCTGTGTGTTTCTTAGCCATTCTGAGCCTGTATCTTCAACCATAAAAAAATTGGGATGTTAATACCTTCATCTCAAGGTTACTGGAGAGATAAAACGAAATAGGATTCTCACCTAGTGGGTAACACAAATGTGAGATTTCCTCACTTTCTGTTGCTATTAAAATGTCATATAAAATCATCTTCCAGTGATGACCACAGTAACAGTACCAACCCTTCCCAAGCCCTACTATGTCACTCCTGCCATGCTAGACATTTTAGTCTTCTGTCAACTGTGCTCTGTTGAACTCAAAATTATCATTTAATCCTCTTTGTCTTTTCTCCTCCATTCTACTGTTCTAAGCCTCCATTTTCTACAGAAGTTAGTGGGTTTTTTTTTTTTTTTTTTTTTTTTTGCTCAAATAGCTCTTCATGCTGATGAAAACCTTCATACCCTGTTCCTATCTTGTAATTACAAAACCTCTTATGTCCACACCAGGATTCTTTCCAGAGCATCCTTTCTAGGGTCTTGGTTCTGATCAAGAGTTTACAATGGCTCCTGAGTGTATATCGGATGGAGAGATGAACACCAGACTCCCCAGCCCCACTGTCACTCCCTGGACTTTTCTAACACTCCACCTGAGGGCTCCAGCATGACCACTTCCCAGAATAAACACACCCCCATCTCACTCTTGGTTTCCCCATGTAAACTTTCTTTATCCTCTTCCTCTGCCTACAACAAGGATTCTTTCCTTATTTTCCCTTCTTTGAAATCTTACACTTTTCTTTAGAGTCAAATTTGAAGTCCACAGAAATTTCCAAAGCTAACCAAACTTCAACCTACATAATTAGTATTTGTTTTGCTTTTAAAATCTTCAGGGCAGCCCGGGTGGCTCAGTGGTTTAGTGCTGCCTTCAACCCAGGGTGGGATCCTGGAGACCCGGGATCGAGTCCCACATCGGGCTCCCTACATGGAGTCTGCTTCTCCCTCTGCCTGTGTCTCTGCCTCTCTCTGTCTCTCTCTTTGTCTGTCTCTCATGAATAAATAAATAAAATCTTAAAAAAAAAAGTTCCCTGCCCCCCACATCAGGTAAATATGTTACAGATCCCCAGTCACTGCAGATTATAATCCCTCAAGGAGAAAAAAATTATATTCTATTACTTTAATTTTTTTCTATCCCCAAGCCTAATCAGAACTAGAAGAAACAGTAGGTATTTAATAAGTGCAGAAATATATCACTAGTGTAATAATCAGGAAGCCATGGAGCTGTCTACCGCAAAAACTTCCTGAATCCCAAAAGATTGCAATTCAAATCTGTGAATAAACTTTTGCAAAATATCCTATGTGTAGGGTTAATTTTGTTTTAAAATTCATACATTTTGAAAAGCCAGCCTATGTAAAAAAGATTCCAAGGATTTGCAATTGAGCCACATAAAGAACAATTAAAAGGTAGATGGCTTAAAATCCTGTAGTGAAGGAGGGAAATAATTGTCATTTTAGTCTCCAGCCTCTTGAAATTAGTTACCTTCCTTTTTTTTTTTTTTTTTTTTTTTTTTAATTAGTCACCTTCCTGAATGTGATCTTTTTGTCTTTTGGAACCTAACAAAGTTATGTATATGAATATATACTTTGCACAAGATAAGAGATTGACATCCAACCAAGAAGTTTTTCACCCACTATCATTGTTCTTCATATCTTTCAAATGCATGTATAATAATAAGGGTAAATAAGTTGTATACCTTATTTTTTTTTCTTTTGTTTTTATTGAAGTTCGATTTGCCAACATATAGTATAACACCCAGTGCTCATCCTATCAAGTGCCCTCCTCAGTGACCGTCACCCAATCACCCCAACCCCCCGCCCACCTCCCCTTCCACAACTCTTGGTTAATTTCCCAAAGTTAGGAGTCTCTCATGGCTTGTCTCCCTCTCTAATTTCCCCCCCTCAGTTCCCCTCCTTTCCCCTATAATCCCTTCCACTATTTCTTATATTCCCCACATGTAGAAACCATATGATTGTCCTTCTCTGATTGACTCACTTCACTCAGCATAATACCCTCCAGTTCCATCCACATCGAAGCAAATGGTGGATATTTGTCCTTTCTGATGGCTGAGGAATATTCCATTGTGCAAATGTACCACATCTTCTTTATCCATTCATCTGTCGAAGAACATCATGGCTCCTTCCACAGTTTGGCTATTGCAGACATTGCTGCTAAGAACACTAGGGTGCAGGTGTCCCGGTGTTTCACTGCATCTGTATTTTGGGGGTCAAATCCCCAGCAGTGCAATTGCTGGGTCGTAGAGCAGGTCTATTTTTAACTCTTTGAGGAACCTCCACACAGTTTTCCCGAGTGGCTACACCAGTTCACATTCCCACCAATGGTGCAAGAGGGTTCCCCTTTCTCCACAAACAACATTTGTTGTTTCCTGTCTTGTTAACTTTCACCATTCATACTGGTGTGAGGTGGTATCTCATTGTGGTTTTGATTTGTATTTCCCTGATGGCCAGTGATGTGGGGCATTTTCTCATGTGCTTCTTGGCCATGTGTATGTCTTCTTTGGTGAAATTTCTGTTCATGTGTTCTGCCCAGTTCATGATTCAATTTTTTGTTTCTTGGGTGTTGAGTTTAATAAGTTTTTTATAGATCTTGGATACTAGCCCTTTATCTGATATGTCATTTGCAAATATCCTCTCCCATTCTGTAGGTTGTCTTCTAGTTTTGTTGACTATTTCTTTTGCTGTGCAGCAGCTTTTTTATCCTGATTAAGTCCCAGTAGTTCATTTTTGCTTTTGTCTCCTTTGTCATCATAGATGTATCTTGCAAGAAGTTACTGTGGCCAAGTTCATAAAGGGTGTTTCCTGTATTCTTCTCTAGGATTTTCATGGATTTTTGTTTCACATTTAGATCTTTCAACCATTTTGAGTGTATCTTTGTGTCTGGTGTAAGAGAATGGTCTGGTTTCATTTTTCTGCATGTGGCTGTCCAATTTCCCCAGCATCATTTATTGAAGAGACCGTCCTTTTGCCAGTGGATAGTCTTCCCTGCTGTGTTGCATTTTAGTTGACCATAGAGTTAAGGGCCCATTTCTGGGTTCTGTATTCTGTTCCATTGATCTATGTGTCTGTTTTTGTGCCAGCACCATACTGTCTTGATGATCACAGCTTTGTAGTACAGCTTGAAATCTGGCATTGTGACACCCCCGGCATTGGTTTTCTTTTTCAATATTCCTGTGGCTATTCGGGGTCTTTTCTGATTCCATATAAATCTTAAGATTATTTGTTCCAACTCTGTGGAAGAAGTCCATGGTATATAGCTTGTTTTAAAGTGTAATTATAAGGCACACTATCCCATATGTACCTTCTTCTGTGTGCTGACTTGTATAAGTAGAAGGGATGGTTGTTGCTAATGGTCTTTCCTAAGAGACTACAGAAAATAAAACATCTGTGGATTGGAACCATCCTGGCACTTACTGGGACAAAAGCAATGACATGAATAAAATATTCATCACTCACACACTTCTGTGATTTTAGTATAGGGGTTAGGGACATACAGACATGTGGTCTGACTACTTCTAACTTGGAGATGCCTCAGCCAGGGTCTAGGCTAAAGACAATGTAAATCAAGCCCAACTCTGGCCCTGAGCTTCACAGCAGCCAAGGAAGGATGAAGATTTGTATACCTTTTGCTATTTGACATTGAAAAAATTCCCCAGTTCTTTAGGAGATGAGCTTCTTTTCTGTATCGAACTGTGAGTAAAGCTGGTTCTGGGACCCTAAACAACTAATGCAGGGTCTTCGATGAAAATTTCAAAAACAGATGGTCTTTCTCGTCAAGAGACAAGAGCCTACTGTGCCAAGATAATTCTGAGAAATATTTTGACAGGAGTTCAAGTGATTTAATCAGTGTAGCCTTCTGATACAGCCATATGAAGGGGAAGTCATTAAGAAGGATTTAGTGGGTTATTTGGTTTGTTTTTTTTAAAGCTGAAAATGAGGTGAAAGGGTGGTTGAAATGGAGTTTCAGGAAGTCAAGTTAGCAAAACCATGACCTATCTTACCACTTCTGCCAATTTTCTTTCCCTTTGTTCCATTTTGATTTATTTGTGGATTAAAAAGTAAATTGTTTATGCCATTTTGTTACTATAAATAAACTAAAATTTTTTGAATACTGAACGCTTCTGTGGTAATTGCTGCCCAGTATGGTGTAGGTGCCTATTCGTAGGTATTTGGCTTCAGGGGTACTTGTAAGGGAGCCCATCTCAAGTTAAGACAAAACACAGGCTTCAGCCCAGCAGGGCACTGGAAGATGAGCGTTGGTCTGGGCCAAGTTGTTTCTGTAACTTGTCTTCTCTTTCCTTCTGGAGCTTCACTTTTCCAATGGACTCTTGCCATCTCATTGCCTCTGTGTTTCCCAATCTGGATCATAGGGATGTGCCATTCCACTTTTGAACTCTACCCCAAACTTAGCCAAAATAATCTTTCTTTGGCTCCCCAGAGTTTTCATTCATTCATTTGATGATAATGACTTCCGCATGTTTGCTGTGCTGGATCCTCTCCTAGGTCCTGAGCAGCAGAGATGAATGAAGCACAGTCTCTCCCCAGTAGAGCCGTCGTTTTCTTGGAAGAATATACAATAAGCATAGAAATAGGAAAGATAGCTCTTGTTAGTCATTATAGTACCATTAAGAGACTGCTCAGTGTTTACCAGAAGAACGTGCATATGTAAAGGAAGAATAAGAAGCAAAAATGATAGAAAACACAAACGACAAGGTATTTATGTATGAAGTTTATAAAACAACTTTTTTATTTTAAAATGACCATCCTGGGGCACCTGGATGGCTCAGTCAGTTAAGGGTCTGCTTTCGGCTCAGGTCATAATCTCAGGGTCCTGGGATTGAGCCCCGTGTTGGGCTCCTGGCTCAGTAGAGTCTGCTTATCCCTCTCCCCCACTCATGCTCTCTCTTTCTCTCTCTCAAATAAATAAATAAAATCTTTTTAAAAAATGACCATCCTTTAGATTCAAAGAGCTGGCATATTGCCACCAACCTGTCTTTCTGGTATTTGGTCTCAACCACCTTGTTGGTTTTGCCCTCAAAAGCTGTTCTAATGCCTTTTTTTTTTTTTTTTTTGTCTCCTAGACTCACCATTTTTCTTTTTTCAAACATCACTGCCAAGAAACCCTCAATTTCAAATAAGTCAATGACCCAGTAAATTACCTAATGCCGTCTAAAGCTCCACCAATCACTGGTACAGTTTCAGAATGCCCAAGTGGAAAATGTTACTTGGGGCATGTCACCACCAAGGACTTGGAAATGAGGGGAATAGCAAATGAGGGAAAAATTAAAACTTCCAAGGGACTGGAATAGAGATATGCAAATCTCTCTGATGACTCTCAGGCTGGTTAAAGATTCAAATAACACAATCGAAGATGTATTCGTTTGCTTATCTAAACAATGTGTCACTGTAACAGGGAGGTTCGTAGGAAGAGAGACTCAAAACAGCGGCAGTGCTGTCCATGGACAGGATGCAGAGTCTCGACCTGGCCAGTGTACAATCAATTATAAAAGTGAAGGAACCAGGAATTAAACCCTTACATTATTAAACACTGGAATCATAATTTCCCTTCCTCTGAATCTATGCTTGTTAAAAAATATTCTACGATTTGTTTTTCCAGATCCACAGAGGAAATAAAAGCTACGTGAACTCTGGGCCCATTTGTCAGTTATATTTCTTATTGAAATGAATAAATTGGAATTTTGGTTAATATAATTTAGTACCTTGTCAGTTTTCCCCCTCAAGTCTGATCCAATTTAGAACACTGACCAAATCTAGTCTCTAAGTTCTAGAGAGTGCTGGGCTACTTTGGAAATTCATTTGATCATTCCTTCGTTCCATTGAGTATTTTTGAAAGCTTCTTACAGCCCAAGCACTGTGTTTAGGAATATCGTGGTAGGCAAAATAGATGTGATCCTGAGGGTCAGAGAGCTTTTAAGCCAATAGGGACAATAAAATATGACAAGAGTTTCTTTTTCTTTCTTTCTTTTTTTTTTTTTTTACAAAGATTTTATTTATTTATTTGTGAGAGACACATAGAGAGAGGCAGAGATATAGGCAGAGGGAGAAGCAGGTTCCTCACAGGGAGCCCAATGTGGGACTTGATCCCAGGACCCCAGGATCATGACCTGAGCCAAAGGCAGACACTCAACCACTGAGCCACCCAAGCGTCCCATGACAAGGGTTTCTTGGCCATCAGTATTTAGAAAAAAGAAAACTTCTGAGTCTAGAAGAAATGATTAGGTTCAAGGGGGCTTTCTGGAGCACACATTATCTAAACAGAGACTGGAACGAGGAGTTTGTGCAGGGCACAGGGAAGGAAGGGGAAGAAGACAGCCAAAGAAGTGCAGGGCAGGAGGAGAGGCAGGTCAAGGTAGAGGCAACAGAGAGAAACTCAGTTGGGTTGCCATTTTTAAAAAGATATTATTTATTCATTTGTCACAGAGAGGGAGAGAGCACAAACAGGGGAGCAGCAGAGGGAGCAGAAGAAACAGACTTCCTGCTGAGCAGGGAGCCTGACGTAGGGCTGTATCCCAGGACCCGGAGATCATGACCTGAGCAGAAGGCAGACGCTCAACCGACTAAGCCACCCAGGCACCCCTGGGCTGGTATTTTAAATGCTAGAAGGCTAAGGGGGCAAGGTGGGGGATGGGGAGACAAAGGGCCTTGTGACCAAGGTTTAAGGAGTTTGGGCTTTATCCTTAGGACAATAGGGAGCCACTGTGTAACTTAGCAGTGAACTAGCACAATCAGACTCACACTTTGGAAAAATCTCTGGCCATGCAACAACTGAATTAGGGGAGGATGAGGGGTAAGAGTAGACAAACCAAGACAGGGAAGCCAATCTGAAGTCAACTGTTGTCATTTGTGTGTGAGAAAGGATGGCGGGCCAGGGTTGGAGACAGTGGCACGGAGAGAGAGGCACATGGGCATGAAAGACATTTCAGAGGTAGAGCTGAGCCGGCTGGCGGATGGACTGGCTGGCTGGGTGGGTAGGGAGGGGGGTCACGGGGCTGAGTCTGGGCTGGCTGCTGGCCTGGACAACTAAGGGCATCCCCCCACCCCCACCCCACCGACCCCGACCTGGATGCTGGTCTTCTCTTTAGACTTTCCTTGAACAAACACACAAGGATGAAGATGCAGACATATGGAAGGGTCATCTCCCAGTAGAGAACACAGAGGGAGGAGATCAAAGCTCAAGAAGGACCTGACCAGCCCACTTTAAGACTGGCCTAAGCACAAGTAGGAAAGCCGCTGATACCCCGCTGCTCAGAATGGAAAGATGTGCAAAAAGAGCCCTTGCTGCTTCTCTCCCTGGGGTTTCCAGGAGGCAGAATCTTCCTAAAAGTGAGGGGCCAGATGATAAAACCAATGTTGGCACGCTTAATATTATTTCATGTCTTAAACTTACTATTTTAAGGTTTTCATTTGCATTTTAAGATCTTCATTAATTTTTTTTAAAGATTGTATTTATTTATTCATGAGAGACCCAGAGAGAGACAGAGAGAGGCAGAGACACAGGCAGAGGGAGAAGCAGGCTCCAGGCAGGGAGCCCAACGTGGGACTCGATCCCGGGTCTCCAGGATCACACCCCGGGTTGAAGGCGGCGCTAAACCGTTGAGCCACCTGGGCTGTCCAAGATCTTCATTAATTTAAGAGATTGGTAAATGTAAAACATTTAATAAATTAAAGATCTTCCATGTACCTTTGTTCCTTTATATTCTTATTCCTCCCAGAATGTTCGTCTTCAACATTCACGTCTTCTCCCCTTGAGCATTTGGTTGCCTTTCTTACCATGTCAGTCTTTGGTTGGCTTCCTCCTGCCTTTTACCTCCTGCCTCATACAATCCTTTTCAAGGTGACAAAGCTCCTTGGCTTTGAACACTCAAACTCCTGGATTTATTTAGTTTTCTGAGCTTGGTTTTGTATTCTGTCTCCTTAATTGGATCTTAATAGCTTCCTTTACTCCCATGACTTTATTGGATCCTGCACATCTTTCGCTTCCTCATCCCACCCCCCCACCAGCCCACCTTACAAGGACACTGTTTTCAGGCTATGACTTTATCTGTGTCCCCTCACCAGCATTCCAAATACTAATTCTGAGATTAGTATCTCTGCAGGCTTCAAGGATTAGTTTTTCAGCCACTCCGGTATATGTAGTTGGAGATGTCAAGAAACAAACAAAAAAAATTAATTAGATTCCATTACTTTAGCTCTTCCTCCTGGATTTGAACTCGATGTTCAAGAGCGATGAAAGAGAAATACAGACAATAAAATGTGGCTAGACGAAAACAATTGATACGGCGCTGTTGTTAAAAGCAATTGTCAAGAAGATGCTAACGTTATTTAATAAACTTTTGGCAGGCTTTCCATTACGGCAGTGAAAAAGGACATTTCTAAATTAACGTGGCCAGCTTCACATAGATTCTCGGCACTGCCTGGAGGTCTTAATGTCTCCCCATTTACTCCCTTTCCCTCCCCACTCAGCGAAGGCTTGGAAATTTCCTGCTTTGCTCAAACCTCTCATCCCTGCACCTTCCACCCTCAACTCAGCTTCTTCCAGTAAATTGAAGTCATCCGCCAAGACCTTTCTCAACTTGCTGTAAGTTAATTACCTGGCACCCAAATGTAGCCTCTCGTACTTTCTGTTACACAGGAGATTTTCCTCCTGACCCGTGGACCTCCACTCCTCCCAGTTTTGCAATGATTCCTTCCCTTTGCTTGTCTGTGGCTTCAACCTGCCCCCTTTCAATTGGGTTCTTTCCATGACATGCTCCCATCTTAAACAAGATATAATCAGACAAAAAAACAATGCCTGGATCTGCGCTCCCTCCAACAACCACCGTATTTCTCTTCTCTCCTTTATAACCAGATTTAGATAGCCCGCTCCCATCACGTCCGGGAAGGTCTCCAGTGCCTCTGGCACCATTCCACGCTTGTTTTACCCAATCACTGGGCGTGGTAGCAAGTTATCCTCCTTCTTGAAACATTCATCTTTTGGCCTCTAGATACTGGGATCCTTTAGTGCTTTGCCCTAAACTCTGTTCATCTTCTATCCCTTCCTTGGCAAGCCTCAGCGCTGCCCATATTCATAGCCATATTCATAGCTCCGGTCATTATCTGTGCACTAATGACTCCCAGGTTGACACCTCCAAACTTTTCTTCTCCATTCTAGATCATTCCTACTTTATTCCTCCACCTGAATGTCTCAGAAATTTCACAAGCTCAACATGTCCAAGACTGGATTTATGGTCTTCTTGGTCAAAGCTGGCTGGGTTTCATTGTTCCTTAACTCAATGACTGGAGCCATCACGCCAGTGCACGAGTGGGAATCTAGGTGTCAACCCCAATCTATTGCTTGTCTTTATCTTCCAAATTTAATACAACACAATTCTGCTGACTTAACCTCCTAACCAGATCTTGATTTTTTTCCCCTACCATCACATGCTAGTCTAAACAAATTCTAAGGAACTTCGATGAAACCAGGATAGTATGCAGGTTTTCGGAGGTCCTCCTCTCTGGAAACTATCCTATTACCCTCATATTTAGCTAGTACGGGTACCAACGGTCATGGGTTTCCATAGCATCCAATAATGAGCCACGGGATGACAGTAAAGTAAGTGCCTAATGACTTTACATTTATTAGCAAAATGAGTATTTATAAAACTACAATACCTAATTCTTGCATTATTTATTGGTTACGTTTTATTTAAATTGAATTCTGAATTAAGGTTGACATTTAAAAAATTCATTGTGTAGTTGACAATTAATTATGTAGTGGCAAGAGATGAGGGCTGCAAAAGATTAAAAGGCGCTGAAAATCGTACATAGAGCAGATTTTTAAAAAGGGAATGCGCCAATAAACAAAGCATGAATGCAAAATCCTATTTTACATGTTCTTAATTTAAAGCTAAGAGGAAGGTAAACAGTAAAGAAAAATCTAATACAAAGCAGTCCTCAAATGAGGAAATATGTGTTATCAAAGGGATCTCATCCGGCAATGCAGTCACAATATACAAGTAACACATACAATTGAATAGTCTTTTCATATCTTAAAGTGCTCTCTTGGAGAGAGGTCATCAAGTGAGTAGGAGTGGTTTTAACATGAAAAAACTCTCTCTCCCAGCAGTACAGCCTGGGCAGCCAAAAGCTCTTCATTATCACAGCGAATGCCCAACCATGAGTAACCATGACAACAGCCTGAACAATGGTTAGCAGTATGCCTATTAGAAAAAGATAGAGTTCAAGGTCAAACTCTACGTTTGTGAAGAAGCCTTACCCTATTTCTCCGCACAAACTTTTCATTGTACAGCAGCCACAGTTTGAGGCTCCCTCAACCTTGAGGGTGTTGGTCAAATAGCCCTGCTGACTTCCCTCCTGTGGGTCCTACAGGACTTCCCGTTTCTGTCCTTGCTATCCTGGACCATAGGGGTGCCTCCATTTCCTGGAAAGTACCCTGTTGGGGCCAGAGTTGGGATGGCAGCCATGAAATCCATTCACTTAGTCTCTACATCACTGAGCCCACTGTGCCTGGTGGCTCCCCGTGTAGGCCTCAGCCGGGAACAAGGTCTCGGTTGGATCCCCTCTTCCCAGAGCTGTGATCATGCCTACCAGGTCCTCCTCAGGACCTTCCAGTTCATCTTCTGGAGTGAGATCCTTCCAGTTCATTTTCTATGCCAGTGGGTCCCTAACTGTGTTTGGGCATCCCTATCGGTAAACATTTGTGCGCATGTACCCCCAAAATAAAGGTGAAGTCCAAATTTCTTGACATGAGTTTTAAAGTCAGACTGGCTCTGACCTCCCATAATTTAGGATCATAGTCCTTGCATTCTTGCTATGCCATACACTTCCCTTCTAGGACTCTGCATACACTTTCTTTCTCTCTTGAAATCCTTTCTTCCCATTCGGTCTTCTCCACTGCTATTTCCAGAAAATTTCCCAGGATCTGTTCCTTTATGTAACTCCCAACTCATCAGGATTTGGAACTGTCCCTGCTTCTTCAATACAACAGGGTTTATTGGACCTATATCGTAGCCTATTGCATTTATAACCTTACTAACGTTACTTGCTAAAAAAGGTTGAGATAGGTTTTTAACTAAAAGGCATGGAATTAGCCAGGTTAAAAAGATAAAAAATCTCTTCGTTTGAGATGGTGCGTCACACATGCCCAGGGCTGGTTTTGAAAGATGGCTCCATCCTTATTCCTTACCAAACAGGTACCTGGCCCCAAAACTGAGGGGAAAGAAGGATATTCCTCTTCCTCTTCTCTCTGCCTTTTTCCTTCCCATTATGTCTGGGCCACACTGTGGCTAGCGGCAGTGTTTTTTAGATTTCATGATTCATGGTTAGAAATTTTCTAGTAGACTCGGTGCACATGTGCACACACACACATGCATATGTATGCCTTTAATATATGCACACATATTGTTTATTTGCCACTTTTTCAAGGATGCCTATTTACCTTATTTACAATTGCAACTAACCCTCCACCTTGAGCCCCCTTATATGCTGCTCCGCTTTTTCCTTTTTCCATCAAACGTTGGGACATACTAAATAATTGCTTTTATTATGTTTGTTTTTTTAAAGATTATTTATTTATTTATTCATGAGAGACACACACACACAGAGGCAGAGACATAGACAGAGAGAGAAGCAGGCTCCATGCAAGGAGCCCTATTTGGGGCTCGATCCTGGGACTCCAGGATCATGCCCTGGGCTGAAGGCAGACAGACGCTCAACCGCTGAACCACCCAGGCATCCCACATTGTTTATTTTTGAAAGAGTCTGAATCTTTCTGCTAGACTTTCTGTAAGCTCCTGGAGCATAGGATCTTTCTCTTGTTCGCTTATGAATCCCAAATGCCCATAATGGAGCCTGGCACACTGTAGGTCTTCAATACATGTTTAAGTGAATGAAGAAAGAATTGAAAGAAATGCTTCCTGAAACTTATCCTTACTATGTGGGATACATGTATATATTTTCTGGGTTTTTTTTTTTTTTTTTTTTTGGCAGTGGCTGTTAATATTTATTGAGTATCTGCTATATGCCAGATTTAATGCAGAATGTTCTACATACATAATTTCATTTTAATTCTTTTTTTTAATTTATTTTTTATTGGTGTTCAATTTACTAACATACAGAATAACCCCCAGTGCCCGTCACCCATTCACTCCCACCCCCCGCCCTCCTCCCCTTCTACCACCCCTAGTTCGTTTCCCAGAGTTAGCAGTCTTTACGTTCTGTCTCCCTTTCTGATATTTCCCACACATTTCTTCTCCCTTCCCTTATATTCCCTTTCACTATTATTTATATTCCCCAAATGAATGAGAACATATAATGTTTGTCCTTCACCGACTGACTTACTTCACTCAGCATAATACCCTCCAGTTCCATCCACGTTGAAGCAAATGGTGAGTATTTGTCATTTCTAATAGCTGAGTAATATTCCATTGTATACATAGACCACATCTTCTTTATCCATTCATCTTTCGTTGGACACCGAGGCTCCTTCCACAGTTTGGCTATCGTGGCCATTGCTGCTATAAACATCGGGGTGCAGGTGTCCCAGCGTTTCATTGCATCTGTATCTTTGGGGTAAATCCCCAACAGTGCAATTGCTGGGTCATAGGGCAGCTCTATTTTTAACTGTTTGAGGAACCTCCACACAGTTTTCCAGAGTGGCTGCACCAGTTCACATTCCCACCAACAGTGTAAGAGGGTTCCCTTTTCTCCGCATCCTCTCCAACATTTGTGGTTTCCTGCCTTGTTAATTTTCCCCATTCTCACTGGTGTGAGGTGGTATCTCATTGTGGTTTTGATTTGTATTTCCCTGATGGCAAGTGATGCAGAGCATTTTCTCATGTGCGTGTTGGCCACGTCTATGTCTTCCTCTGTGAGATTTCTGTTCATGTCTTTTGCCCATTTCATGATTGGATTGTTTGTTTCTTTGGTGTTGAGTTTAATAAGTTCTTTATAGATCTTGGAAACTAGCCCTTTATCTGATATGTCATTTGCAAATATCTTCTCCCATTCTGTAGGTTGTCTTTTAGTTTTGTTGACCGTATCCTTTGCTGTGCAAAAGCATCTTATCTTGATGAAGTCCCAATAGTTCATATTTTCTTATCTCATCTATTTTTTAAAAAATTGCCCAAGACCCACTAATGGGTCAAAACCTGAAGTTTCAAAAACAATGGCTTAGACTGTTCTGAGGGTCTGGGCGAGGAGACCTGATATAGCCAGAGGGAAAATACCTTATGAGGCAGGAACCTCTTGGAGGTGATCCTGCAGAACTTCTCAATAGAAGATGGGTGTGAGAGTCAGGAGCAGCCCCTGAAGGGGAGTGTATCCAACAAATGTTGTAGTCGTTTTCGAATATATCCTTTAATTCTTTGACACATCTTCCTTCAAGACGTGGAGTCTGTTTCCTCTCCTTGAGTGTGGAGTGTGGTCAGACTTAGTGACTCACTTCTAACGAATAGAGAGTGGTGAAACCAGGTTTCAAGACTAGGTTAGAAAGGTACTGTGGTTTTCCCCTCGCTGTCTTTTGGATCACTGCATATAAGGGAAACCCGCTGCCGTGTCATAGGGACACTCAAGCCACCCAAAGGAAAGTGGCATTATTACCTAGTCTTCACAGCTTGGTAGGCTGAGGTCGTCAGTGTTACTGTTTGCAGCTTGGGTAGGTTGAATTTAATTGGCACACATACTTTCCTGGCCTCAGGTCGGAATTGCAGGGTCTTTCCATATTCTCAGGCAATGGTCTGACTTGGTGCCCCACTCTTCCTGCAAGAGGGGTGAATGTCTTTTCCTCAGTCTCAGCGAACAGGAATCCAGGCACGCAGTGCAGCCTGTGAAACACACTTGTTAGAGACCAATGATGTACACACAGGTGGCACAGACGTGATGGACGGGGCAGCAGGAGGAGCGAGTGGTTGTGAATTTAATGTAACTAAAAGAGATGAACTGACCTCTATGAGGATATATCTGCGCATTGCAACTTTCCAAGTAGAGCTTGGTTCTTACCCAGAGTGGGCTCTATAATGTTGTTGTTGTTGTTGTTATTTTAAAGATTTTATTTATTTATTCATGAGAGACACAGAGAGGCAGGGACACAGGCAGAAGGAGAGGCTCCTCAGGGAGCCTGATGAGGGACTTGATCCCAGGACCCCAGGATTACGCCCTGAGCCAAAGACAGACGTTCAACCACTGAGCCACTCAGGCATCCCTACTATTTATTATTATTATTATTATTATTTAAATAGGCTCCATACCCAGCATGGAGCCCAACGCAGGGCTTGATTTGAACACATGACCCTGAGGTCAAGACCTGAGATGAGATCAAGAGTCCCACACTAGGGATCCCTGGGTGGCGCAGCGGTTTGGCGCCTGCCTTTGGCCCAGGGCGCGATCCTGGAGACCCGGGATCAAATCCCACATCAGGCTCCCGGTGCATGGAGCCTGCTTCTCCCTCTGCCTATGTCTCTGCCTCTCTCTCTCTCTCTCTGTGACTATCATAAATAAATAAAAATTAAAAAAAAAAAACTTAAAAAAAAAAAAAAGAGTCCCACACTAAATCAACTAAGCCACCCAGGCATTGTTCATAATGTTATTAAATTGTGCAACTTGGTTCTCTTTTAAAAATGAGTTAGCTGGGGCCTGGGAGCCCACAGGAGAAGCTGCACAGATGACGGTGGGAGTGGCACGGGGAGTGAGGCGGGAGCACCAGGTAGCCAGGGCTGCTCACACGGCTCCACCTCCAGAAGCAGGTGTGCAGTGTCCATGTCGACATGGCCCTGTCTGAGGAGAAGCGACAGCCCTGGAAGCGGAAGCACCCCCAAAGCCAGCCAGGACTAGTGAGCCACAGCCCAAATGGCCAAAGAGGACAAAAGCCTCCTGAGGGTGTCAACATGAGGACCTTGAAGATGAAAGCGAAGTCTCTCACCCTTCCCACCAGACACTTCTCAGCTGGAACCAGGAGGACCCACTGGTGGCTTCAGGGTCTTTGGAAAAAGCACTGCCTCTTTTCAATCTCCCCAGACTCCTCTCTCAGGATGGCCTAGTGAGCGGCCTCAGAGGCATGTGTTGAGAGGCAGAGGTGGAGGAGCAAGAGAAGGGGCTCCTTAGCAGGCAGCTTCGTTTGTGACAGAGCCCCAGAGGTCTCACTGAGATGCGTGTGATGAACGTAAGGAATGGGGACAGGCCAGTGGGAAGGGGTCTGTGAGCGTGGAAACAGGACAGTTTGGAGACGGGACCCATGGAGCCTACTCGAGCGGAGACAACAAGGAGCCAGCCTCTGTGATGGTCCCGTCCCCGAGTGCCACTCCCAACTTTCCATTTCTGACAATAATACAGATTACAGCTGGCAGAGGAGGCAAGGGTTCTGATGCCAGCCTTGCCACTGCCTCTGTGACCAGGTGGTCAGTCACTTTCTGTCATGTTTGGGTCTGCTTCCTCCGCTGGACTACATTCTTAATAAAGTGATGGGTGTTAAAAAAATCCTTAAAAAATAATAATTGTCTAGCTATTACTAGTTCTTTTTCCTCGCACACATCATATATTTGTCATGACTCACATTTCCAAGCCTGCATGAACAAGTTTCATTATTCCTGAGGTTATTTAGACCCACAGTCCTCCGACCTAGGAGAAGGAGGCTTAGCTCGCTTCTAGAGGCTCCCAGCCTCACTGTCCACAAGACAAAAATGAGTATGTGAGAATTTAATATTATTTTTCATTCCTAATAAAAATATTTAATTTGTACTCATGTATCACTGAAGGCTTTCGAGTGGATATCCATACAGTTCCACCACCAATCTTTTAGAACTGTGCTCTCCAATATGGTAGCCAGTAGCTTCCTGCGGCTGATGAACAGTGGTAATGCGACTGGTCCAAACTGTGAGATGTGCGGAAAGTATAAATATACATCAGATTTTGAAGACTTAGTGTTAAAAAAAAAAGAACGTAAAATACGTTTCTTATATTGATTAGGTTTCTTATATTGATTACATGAAACAGTGATAATATTTTGGATATGTTGGATTAAATAAAATCTATTATTAAAATTAATTTTACCGATTTCTTTTTTACTTCTTCAAATGTGGCTACTAGAAAACTTAAAATAACCTTTGTGGCTCCCATATATCTATTAGACAGCACTGATCTAGAGGCTGGCTTAGAGTCACTTAGCAGTAATTCTGTGCCCAGTTACTTCCATTAGCACACTTGATCTCGTCCACACTTGTGTGAGTTCTTCCACGTGGCTTAACCACCTCCCTTAAGCAGCGTCCAAGCAAGCAATTGGGTGTTAGTAGAGATTAGTAGGGCAGGTTTCCGATTACAGCCTACCCTGGCATGGAAAGCCAGCTGCAAAGAGGTTATTGGACATGCTGCAAGTTATTTGCTCCCTACCAGGGGAACAGAATTAAATTCCAAGGCTTGTACATGTAGGAGGTCAAGGCCATAGACTCTACTCAACTGAAATTCTAACGCCAGCCTTGAGCAGAAAATGTCCTTGTCTGAAGTAGCAGGATGAGGGGCTCGGCAGTGAAAAAAATCAATGAAAAACATTCTAATTTTATCATTCCGGCGTTAAAATTTTATCTCCCTTGTCTCCATTTGGTTATGCAGTTGGCATTTCTTGGGCTCTCGGGTGTGACTTCATTTTCTTGGCTTGATCAGTGGGAGTTTCTCTCTACTATGCCTTCCATTTAATAGGGAATTTTGTTTTACTTTGGTCTTTTGGTGACTTGTAGAGTCATGAGTTCCTATCATATTTAAATCAGTTTGTTAGTATCAAATTATCTCCCAAAGCAATGCAAAAGAATAATGCATAGGGAAATTTATGCTTATTCCCCACCATTTGCTTTTTTCCCCTAATAAACCATGTACTTTTAAGTTTTAATCTACCTTTATTTCCAAGAAGGAAAATTTATTATTGGCTTATTTATTATGGAAACCTTCAAACTTATGCAACAGTAAGGAGAATAGTACAATGAGTCCAATTGTATCCATCACACAGTTTTAACAATTGTCAAAATAATCCTAATCTTATGTAATTTATTTCCCCAATATATTTCCTTCCTTCTTTCTTCTTGAGCATTTTGACGCCAATCTCAGATAAAATGTCTCTTATAAACACTTCAGTGTGATGTCTAAGTGATAATTAATAAGGGCTTTTTAAAAACATAACCACTCTGACCTTTATTGCTTAAGAAGATTAATAACCACTTCTTAGAAAAAAATTCCATAACTATGTGTGAAGACAGATGTTAACTAGAATTACTGTGGTGATCACCTCACAATATATACAAGTATTGAATTAATATGTTGCACACCTGAAACTATATAATGTATGTTGTTTATATCTCAATTAAAAAACCATTTCTTAACATAATCTAATATTGAGAACATATTTGATATATCTCACTTTATCTTAAAAATGCCTTTTTTGCAGGTTATTTCTTTGAATCAGGATCCAAACAAGTATCACAACTTACACTGGGTTGCCGTGTCTCTTAAATATCCTTTATTCTATAACAATCCCTTTACTACATGCTACCGTATATAACAGAAAATGAGTCAGTTGTCTGTTGACTCTCCCACATGCTGACTCTTCCTTTTTTTTTTTTTTTAAGATTTCATTTATTCATTCATGAGAGACAGAGAGAGGCAGAGACACAGGCAGAGGGAGAAGCAGGCTCCTTGTGGGGAGCCCGATGCAGGACTCCATCCCAGGACCCCAGGATCATGGCCTGAGTAGAAGGCAGATGCTCAGCCACTGAGCCATCCAAGTGCCCCTGATTGTTTCCTTGTGGTATTAATTCAACTTATTCTGCAAACTCCTGTTTCTTGTAATTTGATAGTTAGATAGACCTAGAGATCTAAATGACAAGCTCAGGTTCAATTTTAAGGTCAAGAATCTTTCACAGGAGGTGCTGTGTACTTCTTTTGGCATCACGTCATGTGATACATAATGGCTTATTGTTCTGCTTTTACAAAGGCCAGATTGATCAGTATGTGCCACATGTGTCAGATTGACGCCTTTGTTACGAAGTTCCCGCCAACATTTCATCTAATGGTTTTGGTCTTCATCGAAAAAAGACTATTTTATATTCAGACTATGAGAACAAGCAGGGCCAGTATTTTGGGCCCAGAGCTACTTGAAGAAGTACAAAGGGGGCTACCGGAACATTCTTGGCTCAGACTTAGGCAACATCCCTTTCTCCATGGCGCTGTTCATTCACCCATTTGCCCATCTCTAGGACTGTATTGCTTGTCAGAGAAGGCCACTTGCCTGTGAGAGTGTCAACAACGTTTCTCCAGTGTAAGTCCTCACCAGAGGTTCTATAGGATTTTAAATAAGGACAATTAGGGTAGGACATGTGTGTATTGTGGTGTGCTGATAAAATTGGAAAAGATTATCTTTCAGCCTGAAACAGTTCTTCTACTATTTTGAGGGTTCAATATTCTTTATTTGATGACATTATGTTTATGACAGTTGATAACTGGCCGAATACAAACTTAGCAACTGTATTTTTCTGGTCTGTAAAACCAAAGAGCCTCAGACAATTGATTAAGATGATTCTCCACCCAGGAGGTTTATGAGAACTTCAGGATATCATGAGATTTCAATATTTTACAACATAGATTAGGGGGAAAAAAGGATTGAGAAATGCTAGTCTAGAAGACCATGGAATCAGCACAGGGATTCTTTGTCTATCAACTGACAAAGGTAACCATAATAGGCAAAGTCTTCTTTTTTACCTATAATGGTCCATTTACTTTCAACAACCCATTAAAAATACTCAAATCGGATGCCACCTCACACCTACTGGGATAGGTATAATGAAAAAGAAATAGTAACAAGTGTTGGCAAAGATATGGAGAAACTGGAGCCCTCATACAACAGCTGGCAGGAACGTAAAATGGAACACAGTCTGGCAGATCCTCAAAAATATAAGCCTAAAGTTACCATATGACCCAGCAATTCTACTCCTAGGTACAGTAGGAGGTTTCCATTAACCACATTCTAGTTACCCAACATCAATAGAAGGACATGATCCTCCTTCTGACTAGGCATCAGGATGTGAATACTACCCTAATGCTAGGTCACAATACCTACATCATTCACCTCACTTCATCTTGTCATGTAAGCATTTTATCATCTTATGTCATCACAAAAAAAAGGGTGAGTACAGGATGTTACGATATATTGAGAGCAGAACGAGAAGCCACATTCAAATAACTTTTATTACAGCATGTTCCTATAATTGTTCTGTTTTATTATTAGTTGTAGGTATGTATGTATAGGAAAAAAGGTAGCATATATAGAGTTTGGTACTATCCATGGTTTCAGCCATCCCATGGGGGTCCTGAAACAAATCTCAGGTGGGTAAGGGGCGGGACTACTGTATATACTGTCTATATCCAAGAGAACTGAAAGCATATGTTCACACAAAAACTTATACACAGATGTTCATAGCAGCATTATAATAATATCCAAAAAGTTTTAACAACCCAATATCTATCAATTGGTGAATAGATTAATAAAATGTGATATATCCATACAATGGAATATTATTCAGGAATAAAAAGAAATAAAGTAGGACACATGCTATGACATGGATAAACTTTGAAAACATTATGCTCAGTGAAAGATATAAATCACAAAGGATCACATATTAAACGATTCTATTTAACTGAAACATCCAGAATAGTCAAATCCATTGAGACACAAAGTAGATCGGTGTCTGGGTTTGGGATGGGGAGTGCCAGGGAATAGGGAATAGGGAGTGATGGCTATATGTGGTTTCTTTTGGGGTGATAAAACGTTCCAAAATTATTTAGTGATGATTGCACAACTCTATGTATTTATGAAAAACCACTAATCATATACTTTAAATGGGTGAATTATATGGACTATGAAATATATTTTAATTATTGTAAAAAACAAATAATAACCAGCTTTTTTAGTACGAGTTGCTTTAAAGACATGAAACATTCCACTCATCTTATAGAATCTTAGGGAATCAGAGAATGTCGAAGACAGAATAGATTTTGTTTTTAGTCATCTGGTCTTTTTATCTCATTATTGTCCTTCTCATCTTCTTTATCCATTTCCCAAACTTTAATTTAAATTAACAGGACTGCCCATTTATTAACTAACAATGGAAAATGAATTTACTAATGTACCTGGTGTGAATAGATCCACCAAAAATATCAAATCAGATTAGAAGGTTGTTTAATGAGTAAAGGTTTAGAATAAATGATATTAGATCAACCCATTTGAAAGAAGAATAGAGAACATAAAATCTCCTAAGGCATAGAACAATGACTTATATTTTTAATTTTATGACCAGTTAAAAAAAAAGTCAGAAGACAACAAGGAGGGGCTTTGGGCAGGAGGTACCAGAGACCCAGGAAAGCCTAGGGTTATTTGAATTTTGAGACCCAGTGTTAGGCCGAAAATACCCCTTAAAATGTAATCAAGTCAGGGTGGAAGGAACACATATCTGTGAAGAACAGCTCTCTTGAATTTCTAGTCAGAGGTAGTAACTAAAGGAAAGAGATTGTCCTACTAAATGACTCAATCTAGTGATCGATAACCTATGACCATAAGCATTTAAATTACAGAAGGGGGAATTTGAAATACAGAATATCAAATACTAAGACCTATGTCATGACTTCAAAATGCGGAGGGATTGCATGGATAAAAATAGACCTTAGGTCATTAATCAAAACACCAGCTGATTCAGAGGGAAAAATAAACAGGCAGAAGGTTCCATGCAGGCCCTTTCTGATTTAGGCGGCACTGGTGTTCCAATGACGCTCGAGTGGCAGCGGGATGAGGTACAAAGTGATTCTAAAGAGAAATAAGTCCTCCCAAAAGGGAACCCAAAACAAAACAAAACAAAAGATGGGAGGAAGGTGGCTCTTCACTCATTTTGAATGGTTTATCACATAGAGGTCTCCCGTCTTGGATTTGACCTTGGATCAGGAGTCAAACATTGCTCAGAAAATGGAGATTCCTGAAAGATGGTTGGAGTGCCAGCTACTTCAAAGAAGCACTTCCAAATGCTGCAATTTCCATTACAGAAACACAAGAAAAAACAAGAGCTATGGAGAAAGACACTCACTGGCAATAGTCTTTTTGGTTTTTGTTTGTTTGTTTGTTTGTTTACAGTGCTATTACGACACCATCCACTCTATTCCCTATGCTGTACCTTTGATCCCTGTAACTTATTCATCCCCTAACTGGAACCGTATACTCCCCACTCCCCTTCACTCACTAGCAATATTCTTTTTTTTTCTATTTTTTTTTTTACAAAAATATTTATTTATTTATTTATTTATTTATTTATTTATTTATTTATTTATTTTAGAGAGAAAGGGGTGGGGTGGGGTAGTATAGAGGGAGAGAGAGAGAGAGAGAGAGAGAGAGAGGGAGAGAGAATCTCAAGCAGACTCCCCACTGAGCGTGGAGCCCATCTCCGAGCTGGATCTCACCACCCTGAGATCATGACCTGAGCTGAAATCAAGAGTCAGACATTCAACCTACTGAGCCACCCAGGTGTCCTACTAGCAACATTCTTAATTTGTGACCCTTTAAGATTATGCTCCAATGATTGAAAAGCCCCATCGTGCTTTCGTAAGTGAAGGCCTATAATGCTTTGTACATGTCCTAAAGGCATAAGTGAAGTTAAATTTAAGGCCCCAAATTCCCACCCCTTTTTTTTTCTGTGGACTCCATGAGCCAATTTGTTCAAATCTCTTCTCTTGGTTTGGCTGAAGGCCTGGGATGGAGAACCTCTTCTGTCTCTCCTGCAAGCTGGTGGGAGACCACTTCGTGCAGCTTCCGAAAGGCCCCTGTCAAGTCACTGGAGACTCCATTTAAATTTAACACGCTGCAATGAATTCTCCCAAAAGCTTGTGCCTGGCAGTTTAGACGGTGTTATGTAAGAAGATGGTGCTCAATTTGGTGGCGGATCAATTTACAGTTGAGTTAGCATGTTTTCGCATGAGCCTTGAACCTTGCAGATCCCCCAGCTCTCAGCTGGGTTTCTTAGCTTCTTTCCCGGCTCCTGGCCACCCCCAAGCGTCACCTAAGCCCGGTGCTCTACCAGCTTTCCTCAGACCCTCACTTCGGAATTTGACAACACATCCGGAGAGAGCACTAGTGAAGTTCCAGATCAGGAGAAGCAGGCTGTTTATAACCTTGCCCTTCTTATCGTCACCTTCAGTATTGCGGGCATGGTCTTCCCCTAAAGGTATTGATCGAACTGACCCAGTTGTCAGTGCAGACTCTTCATTTTAGGGAGTCAAATGATAATTTATAATAAGCCATTAATACTTTAAAACCCAAATAAGATAAATTTTATATCTTTTTTTGATTTGATGTACATATCATACAATCCATGCATTTAAAGCCTATGATTCAGTGTTCTTTTTTGTATGTTCATCAGGTGGTGCAGCCATCACCATAATCTGATTTTAGAATGTTTTCATACTTTCTAGAAGGAAGCTTGTGCTCATTAGATGTTGCTCCTTACTCCCTCACCCCACCCCCACTCCCTCACTCAAACCCCCAGCAACCATAAATCTACTTTCTAACTATTGATTTGCCAGTTCTGGACCTTTCTTTCTTTCTTTCTTTCTTTCTTCTTTCTTTCTTTCTTTCTTTCTTTCTTTCTTTCTTTCTTTCTTTCTTTCTTTTGATTTTATTTATTGATTCATGAGAGACAGAGAGAGAGAGGCAGAGACAGGGAGAAGCAGGCTCCTTGCGGGGAGCCCAGTGTGGGACTCGATCCCAGGACCCCGGGATCATACCCTGAGCCAAAGGCAGATGCCCAATCACTGAGCCACCCAGGCGTCCCCTTTTCTGGACATTTCATATGGAATCATAGTATATGTGATTTTTTGTGACTGACTTCGTTCACCGCATGTAACATTTTCAAGGTTCATCCACCCTGTATTGGATTGGATGGATCAGTATTTCATTTATTTTTATTGCCAAATGATACCACTCCATTGTATGAATATACACATTTTCATATCCATTTGCCAGCTGGTGGACACTCACTACAAAAAGCTTATATAAGAAAAAGCAGTGGCTCTTATATAACCATGAGACCTTATCTTGGTGGTCTGCTGCTCATGTTCTGCAAGAATTTCTAAATTCTAGTTGAAGTGTGATTTACCTGGAAGGCTGGCTAGGAATTGTGACACCGAAAATGAATTACAGCATGGGTAGTGTTTTATTCAGATCTTTCTGGATTAGTAGAGCCTGTCCTCTGACGTTTGCACACCACCCTTCCAGCAATCTCTGGTCCGACGTTCCACAGCAGATGAGGGTGTCCTAAAGAGTGCTACCCTGGGTTTGACAAACACGTTAGTCATTCTGCAGCAATTTTTACATGGTGGTGCTTCAACATGGGTGTTCTAAGTTGCCAGGAACTTCCAGACGATCCAAACTAAATCCATTCTCTAGAGTCAAGCCTTTAGAATGGCTGCCCAGCTCTGAGTCTGATGAGGGGAGATTTGCGTGGAGCCTCAGGCTGCAGAGAGAGGCAGGGTCTGAATTGGGTCCTTCCAGAAGCGATGACTCACTGTCTACAAAGGACACTTTGGAGCTCATTTGCAAACATAACCTCAACCAATTTGTGCAGGGCCGTGTAGCTTACCTGCCAATAATCATTTTCATAAATGATGCTATTTCATTGCCTGAAGATTAGTAGTTACAATACTGGCTGTCGTGGCAACAGGAGCAGCTGAATAGCCACCATTCTAATCCCCAGGTGAGTGGCATCGGCTGCTGCATGAAAGGATTGGCCCCCTCAAAGCAGTTAGGGGCTGACTGGACTAATTTGAAGGACTTATGAATAAAATATAATAGCCTCAGCTATGGAGGGGGGGTGGGGGGTACGCAGCGCCTCTCAGACACAGGCAACGAATGCCCTGGAAACTCAAGCGTTCTGTTTTTATGCTTGCTCTGCTAATGACATGGTGACACCAAGCTGTCATGTCTGTTTACTCCACTGTAAATGCAGATGGTGTAATGATTGTCAGAACGGGGAACTGAAGTAATATATGTAAAAGTGCCTGAAATCTGGCAGGCGTTCCATAAACCATTAACTGGATCTGAGTGGAGCTACAGGAGTCCAATTTGGCTCATGCCGAACACCAGTAGAGCGTTCTCTATTTTACAAAACAATTCCTAAGTCCTGATTATTGCAACAGTTTCCAACAGAACAATTTCTGTGCAACGAACAATGTTTAGAGAGCCCCATGAATGTCACTAGAGGTTGATATGTATAGAACAGTCGGGTCACATCAGCGTGCTACTAGGGATATGGAATAAACAATGGGGACATAATAATTCCTGTTCTCAAGAAGCTTCTAGTCTCATGGGAGGCCAGGGTTACCCTTACTATGTACGAATTCTGGGCACATATGTTTTGCAAGTCCCTCATCTATATAAACAATTTGATTGGAAGACTCTATTACCAAATTTAGGGACCCACCTGAGGTATAGTGGTATATCAATGAAAAATTAGGATACTGGTTAGAGAGGAGGTATTGAAGCATGTGTTCATTGTCCGATCAGTGCATGCAAAGATTCTTCTTGGTTTTCAAGCACCATCCCTTTCTGTTCACACCCAGGAACCATCTCTGTGCTCTCTGTCGCCAGATGCCCCATTCCTGACCACACCGACATCTCCCACCATGAGGAAAGGTAGCAGCGTTGTTCACCCTCGCAATGCCAGGGCAGTATTTGTACATATTGAAAGAACATAGATCTTCTCGTCTCTGCGGTTCTCCATGCTGTGTATTTAGTGCTGGATGCATCGTTATTCATGACGCTGTATCATTCCCGGGCTGCCCATCAATCACTGGCTTCCAATGACTCAGAGGTTGGTGCCATGCTTTTTTTTTTAATATTTTATTTATTTATTCATGAGAGACACACATAGAGAGAGAGGCAGAGACACAGGCAGAGGGAGAAGCAGGCTCCACTCAGGGAGTCCGACGTGGGACTCGATCCCGGGACCCCAGGATCACACCCTGGGCTGAAGGTAGTGCTAAACCGCTGAACCACCCGGGCTGCCCAGGTACCATGCTTTGTTAACCATCACCACCGATGCAGGTCTTTTGCAGACTAGGGAGGAAAATGTGAACAATAATTTCTTTTCTGAGCAAGTAAGCTTTTCTATTTGGAACGTTATAATTTAAACATAAAGCAACGCATAATCCGAGTATTTCTCCTCTTGATTCTTCAGGCGGCAATCCCTGCACTGTTAGAATGCGTTCTCTTCGAATGTTGTCTGCACCCCTACCTTCCAGAGGCTGCCACCAGCAGGGGGATAGAGGGGTGTGGGCAGGAAGAGAAGAGTGGTCCAATTAGTGTAAGGAATGCCACTCATTTCTGGCAAAACAGGCGGCATATTGATTGGAAGCAGGAGAGGACAGTGATCAGAAGGGTCCATTGGAGAGGAAGGGCCTGCTGGCATTGCGGAGTAATCGTCCTGAAGGTGCGTGGAGGAGGGAGGCACAGCCCCTTCTGGGGGGAGGACTGGCTGACATGTGTCAGGAGGAGCCTATGGAGAAGGAGGGGTGACTGTCCTAAGTGACAAGGCTGTAAAGGATGCCTGCACCATCCTCAGTGGCCCTCAGGTGCTATTGATGGGAGGTGGCGTCCCACTGGGACACGGGCAAGTGAAAGCCAGCACTGCCTTCCCAAGCTTGTGACTTGGTTGCACAGAAATGAAACCACATGACAAGTGGTCTTTCATGGCTGGCTTCTTTCACATAAACAGGTGTTTGCACGCTCTGCTGTCTCTGTCTTGCAATCCTTAATAATTTTATCTGTGAATTTGTGTCTTGTAAGTGAAGTCCGGTGGGACGATGGAGTATGCATGTGAGCAGCAGAAATATGCCAGGGTCCAGGCCCTGAGCTTTGATGTGATGGCTGGGGGTACACACACACACACACACACACACACATACACGAGTGTGCCCTGGGCATAGTCTGGGCACTATCGGGGGCCTCCAAGGGGCCAGGCCCTGGGCCTTGATCACTTGCAGCAACAGCAGAAGCTGTGTAGGCCACAGCAGCAGCCACAGTCTGAGGAGGAGAGTGGTTCGGTGTGGGTGTCGTGCCAGGACCTGGGATGGGAGGTGGCCGGACCCTCTATCCCCAGAGCCCATTCCTGCATATGTGCACAAATATTAACTCTTCAGCCTGAGCATCAGGACAGGAACTGCGGGTGCTCAGGCAGGAAAGTATGTCAGTAAATTACTACAAAAGAAAAAGCATAAACATGGGAATTGCAATAAAGCATATCAGGAAGGTATTAGAATTCTCTAAGAGTTTCGGATCTCCTGTTTTTAAAACCACTAGAACAGCAAAGCAGAGCAAATATCCACAGGCTTGGAAATTAAATTTAAAGGTCATTGCTTTCAACTGAAAAGAACACTACTTTCAGAAGGAGCTTCAAGTGAACCAATTATTAATGAGGAAGAAAATTTTTAAATTAAATTTTCCTTGTAATTGAAGATACAATTATAGAATGCATAAACAAGTGTTTTAGCTGTATAAAAATCAGGAAGCCAATCTCAGACACCTCCATAAGGTAGTGGAAATGCCAGAGAAACCCTTTAAATGTTAGTGTGTAAATTTAATATTTAAAATTAAATTCAGATTTACACAAAATTGATTTGTATGAAGAGTTAAGTCTTTTTTTGAAAAAAAATATTCTGCGAGAATCATCTCTAGACCTGCTGAACTTTATATTTCAAAGTAGCTTATCAAAAATTTCTCCCAATATTGTCACAGACTGTAAATGCTCTTAGAGCTCTCAAAATGGAAAAATTACCAAAAATTATTGTGATCTTGCATTTGCCAAGAGTGCCTGAAGCTGCTTTTCGATTATATCGATTAAAAATGAAATGGCTAAAAGAATAATTTCTGATCGTTTAATCAGTGGATATACAAAAAAGCAAGTGAGAAAAATCTTAACGTTAAGTCAAGATTTGGCGTATTACATAAAATAACATCAGATGATGGAATGTTATTCAGCCCTGAAAATAAATGAGCCATTAAGGCATGAAAAGATATGGAAGAAACTTAAGTGCATATTTACTAAGTCAAAGAGGCTGATCTGAAAGGCCACATACATCCTGTGAACCTGAAACTGCCTAAAAAATAAATCCTCTTTAAAAGGGGAAAAATGGGAAGCGGTGCCTGGGTGGCTCAGTCGGTTAAGCATCTGCCTTCCACTCAGGTCATGATCTCAGAGTCCTGGGATCGAGCTCTGCATCAGGCTCCCTGGTCAGCGAGGAGTCTGCTTCTCCCTCTGCCTCTGCCCTGCTCCTGCTCGTGCTCTCTCTTTCTCTCAAATAAATCAATGAAAAATCTTAAAAAAAATAAAAGGCAGGAAAATGGGCAAGAGATCTAAACACTTCATGCAAGACCTCCAGATGGCAATAAGCCCATAAAGATGTGCCCCCTCCATCATGCATCACCAGGGAGACGCACATTAAAACAGCGGTGAGATACCCGCGCTGGCCCATCAGGACGGTGACGGCCCAGAATGCTGACACCGCCAGGAGCTTCACCTGGACCTGGACCTTCACTCACTTCTGGAGCTTCACCAGGAGATGCACCTGGACCTTCACTCACTGCTGGCGCAGGTGCAAAATGGTGCAACCACTTTGGAGACAGTTTGGCAGCTTCTCACAAAGCCAAACACTCTTGCCCCAGGATCCAGCAATCACATTTCTCGGTTTATGCTCCAAGGACTTGAGGATGCACGTCCACCCACCCACCAATCTGCACTTGGATGTTTATGCCACTTCATTCATAATTATTCAGAGTCACTCACGGTCATTGAGGTTTTCTCTCATATTATCTTCTAGGAGCTTTATAGTTGTACATTTTACATGTAGGTCTGAGCTCCGTTTTGAATTGATTTTTGTGAAGGGCGTAAGGTCTGTGTCTAGAGTTGGTTTTTGGCACATGGATGTCCCTTATTCCCCTGCTGTTTGTTGGAAGGACTATATTCTGACAATTTTCACCAGTTGTCTCGTTGCTTTTATAAAAGAAAGAATTTTCAGAGGTCTCACTCTGTTGTTTTTCTGAAGTCGACTCGCAGTAGAGAAGCGCTGCTTAAGACCTCATCATATGCGCCCCTAGTTCATGTTCATGTCAATGGTTTAATCATTTTGCATTAGGACAGTTCTGCTTTCCTGAAGCTTCCCATGAGACCTCTAGCCCTGTGCCTCTGGCAGCGCAGCTCAGCACATTTGCCACACGCATCTGTGAGCAAGCTCTTCGGGTTTCTTTTGGGATCATAGTTCTCAGAGCTGTAAAGCATCTTGGGGACAGCAGTCTGTCTTTAGGGGAGCAAAACAAATAAATAAAAAAGCAAAATGATCTCTCCGTAGCTTTAATTAATTTTGTTTCATTAGTTCTGCACTGTTCATGCTCCTTCCTGTCACATAATTATTTGTAAATTATAGTCATAACTGCTTCTTAATTTGTAGTAATTTTATCACTCAGAGGATAATTGTTAATTATTTTCCCTATGATTATCATAGAAGAAAAACAAGACTTCTAAAAACTGTGAAATTAAATTGGATGAGAATTTCAAACAGGCACATTCCCCTTTGCTCTGACATCCCAGATGGTGTCTGTGGTTTGTATTCATAGTTATGCAAAATGACAGATGTCAGGAGCAAATATTTTCAGCATATTAATAAGTGCAATGCACTGGCCACTTTTGTACTAGCAGGTATACCCCTGATAAAGGCGCCTTGGTGGCTCAGTCGGTTAAGCATCTGACTCTTGATCTCTGCTCAGGTCTTGGTCTCAGGGTCATGATTTCAGGTTCCACATTGGGCTTCATGCTGCATGTGGAGTCTAAAAAAAAAAAAAGAACGTGGAGAACTCTCAGATACAGCAGGGAAAAATAAAAGGCTCACTCACTGTCTTTTTTTTTCAGGATTTTATTTATTTATTCATGAGAGACATGGAGCATGAGGCAGAGACACAGGCAGAGGGAGAAGCAAGCTCCATGCAGGGAGCCCGATGTGGGACTCGATCCTGGGACCCCAGGATCACGTCCTGAGCTGAAGGCAGATGCTCATCCACTGAGCCACCCAGGTGCCCCTTAGGCACTGTCTTTAATTAACTTAGTGTCTGGATCAGTAAATGGACAATCACAAAATTGAGGCAATGACTTCTACTCCCCAAAGATTTCCTGTGTGACTCTGGCTATGCTCCTTTTGGAATGAGAGAGGGTTTTGAATCAATAAGTGCACTAGGAAGTCTAATAATAAGGAGACAGTAACAACTTGTGCATTCAGCATTATAATCAGGGAATGAGATAGTGCATGTACTTTTCCAAATATCTGAAGTTCATTTCTTTAAGTTCTGAAATGTTGATTGTATCCAGTTTTAAGGAAATCCCAGGAAGGCTTATGGTGCAGGTGAGGCCTGAGAGCAGTTTGCTGGATAATTCTCTCTTACTTGGGAGGGTTGATCTCTTCCTGCTATCCAGGCCTTCAAGTGATTGGATGAGGCCCACCCACAGTGTGGAGAGCAATCTGCTTTATTCTACCAATTAAAATGTTACTCTCATCCAGAAACACCCTTGCAGAAACACCCAGAATAAGGTTGGACCTAATATCTGGGCACCGCATGGCCCAGTCAAGTTAACACATAAAATTAACCATCACAAAAATATATGAAACAGACGGGACAAAAATCCCAGTATTTACATTGTCCATAAATGGACTCTGTATTGTTGTGAAAGGAGATCCGCAGTGGCCCAGACGTCCCTTCCTCACGTGACCACTTCCAAGGACCCTGCCTCTCTTGGAGGCGATGTAGCATGCTACAGAGCCCTCCAGCCCACTTCTCTCCCACAGGGTGCGATTCAGTAAGAGGATTCAGAGTACTGCTCCTGCAAGTCCCTTCTGGAACGTGCTGTTGCGTGAGTTAGGCTTTCTCAGCATACAAGAGCAACGTTTCAGCTCCAGCACTTTGCTTTAACTCCTGCATCTCCCCTGCTCCCGGTTTCTAGTGGAATGGAAAACCAACATGAAAACCAACATGATTGGTTTTCACATAATTTGTGTCTCGGACGCATTGGACAATAACATTGATCTCACTTCATTCATTTTAGCTCCCTCTGCTGTTTCAGCAACATAGATCGTTAAAACATAAGTAAATAAACAACCCAAAAACCACACCACAGACACACAAGCTCACACAAAACCTCAGAACTCTTAAGGAGAGGAGAGGAACCGGAAACTGATTTGAGGACTGCGATGGTCTGAATGTGCCCTCGCCTCACATCCAGATGTTTGAATCCTAACCCCCAAGGTGCTGGTATGCGGAGGTGGGCCTTGGAGAGTGGTCAGGTCATGTGGGCAGGTGACCTCTGTCTTCACGATGAGATCAGTGCCTTTATAAACGAGGCCCAAGAGAGACCCCTCCCCGCTTCCACCGGGTGAAGACACAGTGGGTCCTCAAAGGCACCCAGTCTGACCGGAACCATGACCTTGGACTTCCAGCCTCTAGAACTATGAGAAGTAAATTTCCGTTGTCTATTAGCCCCTCAGCCTATGGGGCTTCTTTATTTTTATAGCCGTCCAGACGGACAAAGACAAAGATGGTAAGGAATATGCCTTAGATCTAGATTTTAAAAAGAAGCAATCTCCATATGAAAAAGTAAACAAGAAGTTACGGAATGTACTTTTTAAAAATAGCTACTTTTTTTCTCCCACTATTTCTTCCTTTTCATCGTAACTAAAAATTGTGTTAGCAGAATTCAATTTTGCCAATTTATGCATCATAATTTGTGTCTTGGAGTTATTTATTCTTCAACAAATATTACTGGAATTCCTTATGTACACAGTGTTGGCTGCCGAGGATACAGTGATGGGGAAGAGAATTGTTTTGACCATGCTCTTTTGTCTTATAAATCTTCAAAGCTTTGTTCCTAATTCTCTCTTTTGTCATGCCCAATCCCTGGATAATACGGGAAATCATTAATGAATAGTAATGCCATTTACTACAGATTTAGTTTTTAAAATAAGGCCCTTTAAAGGCACCCGAGTGGCTCAGTGGTTGAGCGTCTGCCTTTGGTTCAGGGTGTGATCCCGGGGTCCTGGGATCAAATCCCACATTGGGCTCCCCACAGGGAGGCTGCTTCTACCTCTGCCTGTGTCTCTGCCTCTCTTCTTTCTGTGTCTCTCATGAATAAATAAATTAAAATATTTTTTAAAATAAGGCCCTCTAAAAGTCTTGTCTTCAGCTGATCTTCAAATCCATCATTACAGCCAGTCATGAGCAGCTTGAGAGCACAGTTTTGGGCAAGGGACTTAAACTTTCTTTGCCTCCATTTCCCCGCAGTATAATTGAGATGATGATAAGAATGACACTACTTCAAATAGGATTGTTGGAAATAGTAAATGAGTGCACACATGTAAAAGTGCTTAGCCTAGGGATCCCTGGGTGGCGCAGCGGTTTGGTGCCTGCCTTTGGCCCAGGGCACGATCCTGGAGACCCGGGATCGAATCCCACGTCGGGCTCCCGGTGCATGGAGCCTGCTTCTCCCTCTGCCTGTGTCTCTGCGCCTCTCTCTCTCTCTGTGACTATCATAAATAAATAAAAATTAAAAAAAAAAAAAGTGCTTAGCCTAGTGCCTGACGTATAGAAAACACAAAATAGGGCAGCCCGAGTGGCTCGGCAGTTTGGCGCTGCCTTCAGCCTAGGGTGTGATCCTGGAGACCTGGGATCGAGTCTCACGTCAGGCTCCCTGCATGGAGCCTGCTTCTCCCTCTTCCTGTCTCTCTCTCTCTCCTCTCTCTCTCTCTCTCTCTCTCTGTCTTTCATGAATAAATAAATAAAATCTTTAAAAAAAAAGAAATGTGAGTGGTTATTATCATTTGTGTGCAAATGAACTGAGCACCTACCACGTCTTTGCTTTCCCTGTGAGCAAATATACAAACAAAGGTTTGCTAATAATGTATTGTTTCCACACGGTAGGAGTGCTGACAATACCGACTCCATCTTTGGCCTGCTAAGTTGCTGATGCCTTGATGCCTGCAACATGGTGCCCCTCAGGGCTACTGCCCAATGCAGGCCCCTTGGGGGTTAATGCACCCCCCCCCCCCCACCCACGGAACATGGAAAGGCCTGTTCAGATCCTTCCTAAACTTGTGTAGATAACAAAGAGAGAGAACATCGCTTCTTGCCCCGCCCCTCTGGTGCACACAGGGCGCCATGATGTCTGTTAAATATTAGACCCTTCGTCCTCACCGCAGTGACCTCTGCTCATCCCCTCGCTCTGGAAAATCTGTGGACTAAGGTCCAGACTTTGTGGAGAATGGCTGTGCCCACCTGATCCCTGTAAGTCAGTCGCCCTGAATAAAACTGCGTAAACTGTATGGTGTCACCTGCTTTGTTTTTTGGCCTCAAAGTGCCTTCTCAGTTTGGAGGACACTCTACTGCTGTCCCTCTTCCACCTTTCAACACTATACTCCTTTCTCATTCAACAGCAAACTGTCTGAAAGCAAGTCTTCCCTTCATTGCCATCTCTAGCTCTTCCTGCTGGCCACCCCCGAATCCTCTGCACTGGATCTTGACTCTGGTTCTCTTCAGGATTTGTACTTCTCAGGGTCACTAATATCCCCACAGTCCAGTAAGATGTTTCCAAGGAGTGTCTCCTTCTTGAAGTCTTGGAAGCCTTTGGCCCCCCCTTGTGTGCTGTCCCTGTGGCTTTTCGGACCCCGTGGTGCAGAGTTCTCTAAGCTCTTGGAGCTTTTCTGTCTCCTTTGCCCTTTGTTTAGTTCCAAGTATGAAGATTCTTCAAAGTTCTCTACTCAATTAACTTCTCTTCTTTCCCTTTTGCTTCCTTGGGAGATGTTGTCCATCTCGCCAAGATCAACCATGACCACCGGGAGAAGAGTGACGGGGCTGAGAGCACCAACAACCCATTCTCCACATACCAACTGGGTATCCAACGACTCAATTCAAGCTAGTGTTAGTATCAGATTCCACAGATTTAAGGATTCGGTCCCAAAAGACTCTTCTCACCTCAGTTGCCAGTCACGGTTCCTGGCTACCCATACTTCTGACCAATCACTATTAACCAGGGGTTCTTAGGACCCCCTTTCTGGATTCAACAATTCGTTAGAACAGTTCACAGAACTCAGAAAAAAACACTTTCCTTAGGTCGACTGCTTTATTATAAGGGATACAACTCAGAACAGCAGACAGAGAGACATGCAGAAGGCAAGGTGTGGTGGTCGGGGGCCCCGAGTTTCTGGGCTGCCTCTGGTGTACCATCCTCCTAGCACCAGCCATGAAGCATAGCAAATCTTGTTATTTAAGAGTTTTTACAGAGCTTAGTCTCTAGCCACCCTGCCCTTCCTAGAGAGGTTAGTGGATGGGACCCAAAGTTCCAATTTCCTATTAACTTGGTCTCTGGTGGTCGGCCCCACCTGAGGCTTTGGAAGGGCTCTACCCTAAATCGCCACATTAGCATAAACTCAGATGTGGCCAAAAAGGGCTCATGATGAGTAATAAAAGATATCCCTATCACTCCGGAAATTTCAAGGGTTTCAGGAGCTCCGTGCCAGGAACCAGGAACAAAAGCCAAGTACATTTCTTATTACACCACATCTTTCGAGCCAGACTGCCTGGGTTGAACCCAGGCACCATGATTTGTGAGCCATGTGACTTGGATGCCTTAAGTAATCTCCATGTACTCCAGTTTGTTCATCTGTCCTGTGGGGGTAATAATAATAGAACCTAGCTTGTGGATCCGTTGTGAAGTTTAAATGACTTAACAAGAGCACTTAGAGCAATAGCTGATGCCCAGGAAGCAATCTGAATTGTTCAACTGCTATTCACTCCCAGGCTCACCCTATGGTAAGATCAAATTCTGAGTCCTCTGTTACCTACAGGTTTGATTCCAAAGGGCATTCAAGGCTAAGTATTTTGTAAAAGCATCAATGCTGTATTATTCACAGCACATAGTTTATTTATTTGACAGAGAGAGAGAGAGAGAGAGAGAGAGCACAAGCAGGGGGAGCTGCAGAGGGAGAGGGAGAAGCAGGTTTCCCACTGAGCAGGGAGCCCAACATGGGGCTGGATCCCAGGAATCTGGGATCATAACCTGAGCCGAAGGCAGACTGAGCCTGCCAGGCACCCCCAGAACATAGTTGGCTTTTTTCCCCCAGCACATAGTTTTTTTTTGTTTCCTTTTAAAGATTTTATTTATTCATGAGAGACACACAGAGAGAGAGGCAGAGACATAGGCAGAGGGAGAAGCAGGCTCCAAGCAGGGAGCCCGATGTGGGACTCGATCCCGGGTCTCCTGGATCACGCCCTGGCTGAAGGCGGTGCTAAACCGCTAAGCCACCTGGGCTGCCCCCCAGCACATAGTTTTAATAAGCGTTAGACACCAGTGAGTTTGGTTAGCAGTGTCCTTTATTCAAATTGGGACCTTGGGGAGTGTTGGCTCTGTGTGTGTGTGTGTGTGTGTGTGTGTGTGTGTGTGTTTATGCAAATGAGTGAGTGACATTTAGAGAACTCCACCCCCTGGAATGCAAATATTTAGAAAAAGTACATCCAGCCTTTCAGTTACACCTATCAGAGAAGTTTCAGATCATTGCTCTTGATAAGAATGAAGCCAAACTGTCTTTCTAAATCAGAAACTGAGGAATAACTTTTGACTAAGATATTTTTAAAAATTACGGCAGAATTTGTTATAAAATGTTGATTCAAATCCAGGTATTACAGGGGAGGGTTCATCGTGTTGCATTAAAACCTTTGAATTCAAGGGTGCGCATGCCCTGATGCCTCCCAGGGCTATTACACAATTTTCATTGAAACAAGGATGAAGCGGGTTGATTCACTAAACCAATCATGAAATGACAGCATGCAATAAGTTTGAGGACAAATCCATACACCAAAGTCAGGTTGCAAAGCCAATTTACTCAATTATCTTTCCTTTGCAACTATTCCTGGGTGTGCGCGGCAGTCTTATCTATGAAGACTCATAGAATCTTTAAAAATCTGCCTGGAATTTGTTCCTCTGTGCCAACAAAATCTTATGCTTCCTCCAAGACTCAGTTCAAGTCACATCTATGACAAATCTTCTCCAACAATTTTATTTAGCATGGCCCCACCATTCCTACTGGCTCATCACCACAATCACCCCGTGACTTTTTTGGGGGAAAAAAAAGTCCCAGGCCACACTTGTTGAGATTCCCATTGGGTAAATTTGATGTGGGACCCAGCAATCTACAATTTTATGTTTCCTAGGGGATTATGATTTTCAGATAGAATTAGAAGCCACTGGTCGATCTCAATGATCTGCTACTTGACCAAAGTGCAGTAGACGAGGTTTGGAACTATCCAGACTTCCTGAGACTGCCCTTTTCTGACAACTTCCCCCCTCTCCACAAGGGATAGGTCTAATAGTGCCTTGACTGTCCGTTAGGCCATAGTGATTTGTCCGAGGGAAAGCATCTGGTAGAAAATGGGCCAGATTTTTTTTTCTCTCACTTTATTTCAATTGAGAGACACTGAGACTGCCGGAGATGGAGCTGCAGGACCCAGAGGAGTGTGATGCCCAAGGTCCACAAGCCTACTACCAGGTCCCTGGGGCCGCCCAAGTTTTCACCTTTCCTGAGGCCCGCTGTGTTCTTTCAACTTCTTGACTTCTGCAGAACACTCTGTATTATTTTCCAAGGACTGCCATAATAAACTACCACCAGCTGAGTGGCTTCAAATGAGAAACATCTATTCTCTCACAGTTCTGAAGCCCAGAAGTTGAAAATCAGATGTCAGAAGGGGTGGTGTCTTCTGGAGGCTCCGAGGGAGAGACTATCCCCTGCATCTCCTTGCTTCTAGAGGCTACCAGCAATCCTTGGGGTTCCCTGGCACATAGGTGTGTCATTCCAATGTCTCCTTCTCCATGTCTCTGCACCTTCTCCTCTTAGGATACTGGCCACCAGATTTAGGGCCCACCCTAAATCCCCGGGGATTTCATCTCAAGATTTCGAATCAATTATACCTGCAAGCAAAGACCCTATTTCCAATTAATTCTGAGCTTCTGGGTGGACACAAATTTGGGCATGGAGGGGGCACTCTTCAACTCAAAACACACTCATTTGCTAAGAAGCCAAAGGCCACATGCTCGCAATCCCCAAGAAGGGAGAGGACTTCTCTTCTACACCATTTATATCAGTGCCATAGAAGAGCTCAGGGGTTGGCTTGGGTCACATGACCTCTTCTGGATGAGTCACTGTGTCAAGGGAGGTGGGCATTTTGATCGGCCAGCCTGGGCCACACATTCGCTTGCCCTGGAGAAAGAGGGTCCACATGATTGACAGCCTCACACTCAGGTGGAGCCCACTCACTCGGAATAGAGGGAAAGGTCCCAACAGGGAGAAATGCTGGATAGATTATATATCTGCCATATGACTCCAGCCTTACAACATCACTATTGTTCATTCCAAATTTGAAAGAAAAATAAAAATTTAAGTCAACACTTCCATTGTTCACAGAATTTGTAGCCAAGTGGCTCCAAATGCTCTTTCCAGAGGGTTGGCAAGTTTGAGAGTTCCCACTGCCTCTTAATTAAAGATCATTACGGAGGTGACATAAATCTTAGTCCCCAAGTTCCCAAGTGCAATATTATTTTATTCATAAAACAACTGTCTCTATCCAAAGAAATGACAGTTATTCACATTTACATGACACTTTGCACATTTACATAAATTATCAAAATTAATAAACACAATAACCCTGGGAGGTAGGCATGTATTATTAACGCCATCTCAAGGATTTGGAAAACTGAGAGACAGAGCATTGCCTAAGGTCACACGATCAGTTAGTGCAGAACCAGAATTAGAATCCAGATGCACCTGATTCCTGATCCAGTGGTTTCTGTGCTTACTGTAATGGCCCAATTCTGGTGTCCCCTTGAAAGCTAGGACAGTGCCCGGGTACACATTACACCTTCTCATCTGCCAGACTCTCCGTGATATAGAATTACTTTTCTGCCGAGATGTTCTCTATTACATACTTCTGAGCTCACAAATGCATTTTTTTTTCTTCCCCAGAGGCATGTATTTTCATTCAGAAGAAACGTAAAGCCCAGGGGTTGATGGAGAGATCAATCTCTCTTGTTTCCTAGGAGAAAGGAAAAATAGAAAGCTTTGACATTTTTCTTCTTGTAATAAGAGCAACAACAACCAAAGAAAGAATGGCCCCTTTCTCCTCTGGAAGTTTGAGAACTGAGGCTTGAGGGTGATGGGCTCCAGTTGTGACAGGGGGGAATGTGTCAGGAATCCAAGCAGCATCTGGGTGTAGACTGTCCTACTAGGCATATTCATGGCATATGGCATGAGGAAATACTGTTAATTTTTTCACAACACGGTGGGTTCCCAGTGCTTATTCCAATGCAGCTTTTCCTTAGACCCATGCTATAATGACCAAAACCAAATGGCATTTCTTCACTGCCTTTGGAACCACAGGAAATCCAGCCCTCTCCATCATCCCAGACGTCCTGACCAGTTGAGGACGAACTCAGGAGAAAGCTGGATATGATGGTTGGTTTTATGTGTCAACTTTGCTAGGCCACAGTATCCAGATAGTCAGTCAAATACTAGTCTAGATGTCACTGTGAAGGTATTTTTTGGATGACATTAGCATTTAACTCAGTACGGGCATCTGAGTGGCTCAGTTGGTTAAGTGTCTGACTCTTGATCTCATCTCAGCTCAGGTCTTGATTCCAGGGTCTTGGGAGCATGGATTGGGTTCCAGGCTAGGTGTGGAGCCTACTTAAAAGCAAAGCAAAAAATAAATAAATAAAACAATGCAAAAAACTTTTAACTTACTAGATTTTGAGTAAAGCACATTAACTCTCCATAACGTGATGGGCCTCGTCCAATCAGTTGAAGGCTTTAAGAATAAACAGACTGAGGTCTCCGGAAGAAGAAGGAATTCTGCTGACAGTCTACCACTGGACTGGAGCTGTAACATCAGCTCTGCTCCGGGTCTCCAGACTGCCGGCCTACCTGCAGGTTTGGACCTGCCAGTCTCCACAATAGGGTGAATTGAATCCTTGAAGTAAATCTCTTTGTATATATCTCCATGCACACGCCATTGGTTCTGTGTCCCTGGAAAGCTGACTAATGCAGTGGGGGTTGTGGGCTCAGGCTCCTACTGCAGGTGTTTGCACACCCTCTTCCAACAGCTACCCCACCCTGTGCCTCATGGCTGCTTCTGTTTCTCCTGCCCTCTTGCCCCCTCAGATGCAAGGGGCCTGCAGTGCTTCTGGACTGGTCCTGTGGGGCATACAGGTCATTCTCTCATGTCTTTCTGTCCCTTGCTCTGACATGCTCTGCCCCTGGACTTGCATGCTTCGTCCCAGCAATGCTGAATTACCCTAGTCTTTTAGGGACTTTGGCATCATAGCCCCATCAGGGTTCCTGTCTCCTCTTTCCAGGGCTTTGGAATACATTTCCAGGGGAAGCCATTGTTCCTACTTACTTTCAGAGGTATCAGAAAGAACTCCTTTTTGAAAAAAAAATACATTTATATATTCAAATCAATTCCCAGGACATGGATACGATGACTCCGTAGTGTAGATTCTCCTCAAGTCATTTCCCGAGCACCTGTAGAGACTTGTGCTCATGTGCCTTAGTTTTAATTTTTGATATTTTAATCCTGATGTGAAATTCAACATCACTTGTAAATTTAAGCATTGAATCCTCTATCAGCAGCCCAAGGATATTCACATTTTATTAAAAATGACTGGGGAAGACATTTCTTTAATAACTTATTAGTCTATTATTAGCCACTTAAACATATAGGAGCTCTAACCTTTAGGAATAAATGACTTTTATCTTCCCTCTTTTCTGAAAAATCCACAAATTTCCATTAGCTTGTCTCAGTATGTGAATCACTTTCCTTTGGTGGTGGGAGAAGGATGTTCTGTTCTCTTCCTTTTCTACTGGAAAGCTTACCCTTGACCATGACCCCAGAGAGAAATGCAGAGCAAGCTTCCTTTGCAGAGGACACAGTTACTACTTGTCTTTATCTCCCCTCCCTGTCTCTCCTAAAATTCGATTGAAATGAAACACAGTATGTTTCTTAAAAGAATAAATCTAGAACTGAGCTGGAAAAGAAGAAAGGGTGTTATCCATGGATCAGCATTTTTAGCGGGGGTGGAGGGACTCTGGAATAATGAAAGTAAATGGCATCGGATTTAGGAAGAAGGCAGAGAGATACACCACTCAACTTGGTGGGTGAGGGGACTGTTGGCAAGGAAGCCATTCTCCAAAAGGAGCCCCACAGAAACTCCAAGCTCAGAATCCACTGTAGTAAATGCAGACATTAGTGTAAAGATTGTTGGCAGGATAGAAAGACTGTAAATTGTCCTGCCTCTTTACCACTTAACACATAAAAACCTCCTGCATAGGGGCGCCTGGGTGGCTCAGTTGGTTGAGCATCTACCGTTGATTCAGGTCATGATCCTGGGGTCCTGGGATTGAGTCCCACATGGGGCCCTGCTCAGTGGGGAGTCTGCTTCCTCCTCTCCCCCTGTCCTTCCCCCTGCTCATGCTCTCTCTCTTTCAAATAAATAAATAAAATCTTTTTAAAAAAACCCTCCTGCGTATCAATGGAAGAGGATAAAAATCACGTAAAAATACATGCAAAGGATACTAATAGTCAAAAGAAATACAAATAGCCTTTAAGTACATGAAAAGGTGCTCCAATTCACAGGGAGCCTGGTAAATGCAGACTCGTTTAAATTTACTCATTTAAAAGCTGACACTATTCTGCTTATGTAAGTGTGTGGGTGAACAGGCTCTGAACTCTGTTGAAAGGACTTTGAAGATACAGTCTCGGGATACCAATTTGTCAGCATCTAGCAAAGTGTGCCACACACATAGTACCGCAGTACCTCTTCAAGGACTCTCTTCCAGAAATATTGACACATGCGGGAAGATAGACTATGAGATTATATCAGGCAATATCACTCGCAAGGGCTAATAATTAGAAACAGTCAACAGAGGAGGGGAGCAGTTGTGGTTGATTCATACTCTGAAACACTGTGTTCACCTGAACTGACGTGGAAAGATCCTTAAAATATATTGTTAAATAAAAAATGAAGAAGCAGGGGATCCCTGGGTGGCTCAGTGGTTTGGCGCCTGCCTTTGGCCCAGGGCATGATCCTGGAGTCCCGGGATCGAGTCCCGCGTCGGGCTCCTGGCATGGAGGCTGCTTCTCCCTCCTCCTGTGTCTCTGCCTCTCTGTCTATCATAAATAATAAATAAATACATATTTTTAAAAATGAAGAAGCAGGGATGTCTGAGTGGTTCAGTGGTTGAGCGGCTGCCTTCAGTTCAGGGCATGATCCCAGGGTCCTGGGATCGAGTCCCGCATTGGGTTCTTTGCAGGGTCCAGCTTCTCCCTCTGTCTGTGTCTCTGCCTCTCTCTCTGTGTCTCTCATGAATAAATAAAATCTTTTTAAAAAATAATAAGAAGAAACAGCAATGTGCTGAACAATATACACAGTAGGATCCATTTATACATTTAAAACCCACCTATGTACTACATATATAAATGCATAGGAATGCTTTAGCTGCAAATAACTTGGCTAGAAACTTGGCTACAGAGGCTGAAAGATAAGGGGGCTTATGGTTCTCATACAACAAGAGCACAGTGGTGGGCAGTGCAGAGCTGGTGCAACCATTCAATGTGGCCATCAGGGAGGGACCGATAGTTCTACTCTGTCACCCTTGGAATGTTGGCTTTCATCCTCACTCATGTTGCCTCATCATCACAAGATGAGGGCTACTCTACTGACCTCATTTCCGCCTGTCCGGCAGGAGGAAGGTAAGGGTAACAGTTTGAAGTGTCAGCTGGATCAAGAAAGCAAAAGCTTTCCCTCCATCTCTCAGCTTCTATCTCATTGCCCAGAACCAAGTCTCTGGTCTCCACTCTAAACAGCCAGGGTTCTGTTGGGAAGGAAGAGAGGGAAACACACACGGGGGCAGGGTTGTGTGTGTGTGTGTGTGTGTGTGTGTATGTGTGTGCACGCGCGCGCACAAACACGTCTCCCGTCAGTGTGGGACCAGGGAGCGTGTTCTCTCCGGGGAAAGGAGTCCAGTGTCCTCTTATTCGACATACTTCTTTTGTTGTTGATTTTGAAATAATTTCAAACATGTAGAAACGTTTCAAGAATAGTAGGAGAAACTGTCCTGAGCCATCTGAGAGTGAGTTGCTGATAGAACACTCCATCATCCCTGAATTCTTTGGTGTGTAATTCCTACAAACAAGGACATTCTCCTTCCTAAGCAAAACAAGTACCATCAAAATCAGGACATTCACAATGAAATCTCACCATTTAATCTCAGCGTGCAGTCTTTTCTTTATGATACTAGGTTGAGTTGTCATTGATGATTTTCCTTGATGCCAGGTATTTGGGAGAATATATCATTTTGTTTTGTTTTGTTTTTTAATTAAAACTGTGGCCTTCACAGGGCTTGAGCAAACAATGGTGAGGGTCAGGACAGGCCGGAACGGAAGAGCAGGGGTTGACCAGACCCACGGTGTCTGATCTTGGCAGCGTGTGGATGGTGGCTCGGGTTGGGGCAGCTGGGACTAATGTAGATCTGGATTCCAAACGGACTCAGGTCCCCCACCCCCACACAGTGGCTTTCCCTTTTTAAAGAGTCAGCATGACAGTGGCCTTGCCAACTGGGACACAGTGTCTGCCTGGGCATCAGGAGTCTGAGGTTAGGTGGCAGCTGTTCGGGGCATTAGTTGCCTGGAGCGCCTGCTGCCAGCACCTGTTGGCCTTGCAGGAAGTTGCATTTGGGCACAGCCCCCCCTGCTGGGTGAGGGGAGGCTCTGGGCTCGGCAGATTGTTGCCAGGCAACCTAAGTCTTCAGGGTCAGACAACCCTGTTTGTCTTTCCACAAACCATATAAACAATGCATAAATAAAGCATAGTCAAGGAAAATTTAATTGTTGAGGGAACACAAAATAAGACTTTTTTTCTTTTGCTTCCCTCCTTCTATCACTACCCTCCAGATATTACTGATTTGAAATAACTTTTTGAGGACATGTATGCATGGTCCCTATGCGAAAGAACACAGGGACAATGATCCCATAAGCTGATGCTTTCATCATCTGTCACAAATTAGGAGTTGCTCAGGGGAGCATTGTGATTTTACAATTGACTATTTAAATAATGCATAAATATAACTGTTCTCAAGGTCTGAGTTCAATATCTCCACAAAATTCTTTAATTGCTTAATCATTTAGGGCTGTGTTTTGTCATTTCTCCTCTAGTATATCTAAATCCATCCTCTATCGATGCCACAGAAGATGCCATCAAACTTTCCCTCTAGACCTGTGGCCAATATGGCAGCCAACCATGTGGTTGTATAAATTAAAATGGAAATGAACTGATGTAAATGAAGAATTTAGTTTCTGGGTCACACTAGCCACAAGTGCTCAGTAGCCACACACGGCTGGCGGCTACGTAATTGGATAAGGCCCATATGGACATTTCTATCATTGCAGAAAGTCCTATTGGACAGTTCTGCTGACTTTTGCTAGGAAACAAAGTCTCGGATTGTCCCAAGTCTTATCAAAAGCCAGTTTAGAAGAAGCAGTGTTTATAGGAGATTGGTGGAGGAGTGCCCATTCCTATGGTTTCTTGAGTGTTCACCTTGAATCAGGCAAGACCATCAAGAGTGTTTTGGGATCACAGCAGCTTGGCTCTCTACAGAACTGCTTTCACTGAGCCAAAATTTCGGATTTTGTCCAAGAACTCATTAAGGAATAACCTAGTGAATATTGCTGTGCCAGAAAATAAAGAATTGCTGAAGTATAATGGGGACCTGTCAAAAGAACATAGGTGCCAGTTTGGGGGGATGTTTCCTGGCCAAATCTGAGAGTAATTGAGCAGCACAATAAATAACGATAAAATGGATTGCGGAATAAATCCAGCATGGAAATGAGTCCATGCTGATGTAAGTTAATGTGTGGCGGAGAATACTGGACTGTAGAATGCCAACACATAAATGCAGAGGCGGGAGAGAATTAGAACATCACCAGCGGGCCCTCTCCACAGTCAGAGTTCTTTCAAGCAAGAATCAGCAATAGGATCTATGGGTAAAAGCTGGATGTGGATCAAAACCCTTGCACAATATCAAAGTATCTCCTTATAAAATATTTGTTAATTATAAAGGTAAAAAGTCATAACTTCACGGTGGAGATACCTGGAAGACACTACCTTTGCCCAGCGTTCAAAGTTGATGTCACCAGGCATGGGAAGAGGAGCTATCACGTGCCTCTTGATGGGACACATTTGGGGACACAGTATTACTTCTGAGATATTGCTGCCAAAAATGGGTGACCTGAAGTTAATCGTGAGGAAACACTGGACAATCCCAAAATGAGTGACATTGTACCAATATCTAGCCCACACTGTTAAAAAAAAAAAAAAAAAAAAGTCAAGGTCTCGCAAGACAGACAAAACAAAACAAAACAAAAAGACTATGGATGTGTTCCAGATTAAAGAGCAAAGAGACATGATAACAAAGTGCAAGTATAATTCTAGACTGGATCCTGGAAGAGAAGAAAAAGGTTGCTTTGTTTTGGTTTTGGTTTGTTTTTTGCTATAAAGGACATTTGAGAAAAATGATAACGTCTGAAAGAGGAATTGGTCAGCATGTAGAACTATATAAGAAAGAGAGAATTTTAATTTTAGCAAGATGAAGCGTATTTCCCCTGAAATTTTTGTATAAATGGTTCAAACCAATTACATTCATTGATGATGCTTTCATGGATGATGTTGGAGAAGAACTGGGTCAGGCTAGAAAAACTTGCTAGAGAGTCACAAATATGGCAACAGATGTCACTGTAGTAGAACGGCTGGTCTGAAATCTTTACCCCTTAGTGTTGTTTAGAGCAGAAAAAGACTGCTGACTTGAACGGATCTATCTGTAAAGGCGAGAGGCTGAGGGGAGAACTGTGGGCCAACCATTAGTATCCACCAATGATAACTGAATCAGCAGATGTATTTACTAGCCCCAGGCTAGTCTGCCCAGGAAGCTGCCTTCCAGGGCCAGGATGTGTGGGTGATCCAAGGGCTGCCTAAAGGCCCCTGGTTTCCTATTCCCGGAATGCAGTTCCCCCAACTGCCTGTCACTAAATGCAAGTGGGTCCCCCACTGTCGACCTATCTCATAAAACCCTGGGTTTGTTTTTTTTTTTTCCCTTCAGAAGATTTACACTGTAAGTGTAAAAGCACTTCCATGCAACATTCAACACAGAAGTTTCACACATGTAAACCAAGCTTTGCTCAGAAGCAGAGAAATTAGCACCGTGAGCAGAGGCTGGGTACAGTCACCTACAGGGCCACCTGTGTGTGAATCTTCTGGTTTTCTCACTACACTAAGTCCTGTGCAGGCGCGCCCTGCAGCAGCTTTACCATGACAATGATGTTGACCTTTGCACAGGTTCCCTGCTGACACATACAGGCACTTGGTGCAAATTAGAAGGCCACCCTTCCTTTAGGCAGAGTAAGCCAGAAAGGGTTTTCCTTCTTCCCACTGAGGCAGACTCCAGCCTGGGCATGCAGCTTGGCGATCAGTGTGTCACGGGGATGTTAGTCTACACTTGAGGCTCCCGTGCGAGGCACAAACACACATGATGGCCTCACTCTGCTGGGATCACAAACGTGTGACCCAGGGACTGGTCCCGTGGCTAGGTGTATTTGGCCCATTTTACAAATATTTTTAAATTACCAATGTTTAAAATTCAGGGGAGCCTACATAAAAATACAGACTCCTGGTCTTTCTTTAAAGCTAATATTCAGGGGATCCCTGGGTGGCTCAGTGGTTGAGTGTCTGCCTTCAGCCAGGGGCCTGATCCTGGGGACCCGGGATCGAATCCCACGTCGGGCTCCCTGCATGGAGCCTGTTTCTCCCTCTGCCTGTGTCTCTGCCTCTCTCTCTGTATCTCTCATGAATAAATAAATAAAACTTTAAGAAAAAATAAATAAAACTAATATTCCACCTTCCTTCTCCCATGGCAACAGGAGGGAGTCACACGGTGCTGCTAACTTTGCGCCCTGCAGACCTCTGCACTCCCCATCACCCCAATATCCTGGACTCGGGGGCTGAGGAGAGGCTGGCCCTTCCTTCATGCTCTGTGCTGTTTTTCCTAAACTCAGCCTGCTGTACTCACTTTCATGACTGCCTCCTGCCCGTAGGCATTTAAGCATTCGGTCCCTTTTACGGTTTGACTCTCCTTTGGTCACACGGTGACACAGAGCAGGAAATTCCCACGGAACAGCCCGTGGGCCTTAAGCAGAAAGGCAAGAGCAGCTCGGAGTCCTGCCAAAGCTTGCTGCCCACCACCATCTCTTGGTAGGCCCAGACCAAACCTTGCAACAGCTCGTGATGCTGCTATTTGTTGGCAATCTTATGGTTTTCATATCTTTAGGGTTGCAGTGGTTTGAGGGAAAGATAATGGGCTTATGGGGTATGTAGACTTGTGGGAGGGTGAGGCTCCTGGGAAGGCATTGTTCTTGGGTGGGATTTCGGGGAAGGTGAAGGAACACACAGGAGCTGGATGGATATTGCAGATGGAGGGGATGGTCAAGCCAGGACAAACTGAGCACAGGGGGAGGAGGAAGGAGTGGCCCCAGCACTCCGTAAGACTTTTCTGGCTTTGTCTTTCTCCTCCTTTTCTATAGAGGCTGATGCTATTTGTGATGTGCATCTTTTATAAGCTATCAGTCAGAAGCGCTTGCTGAAAGAAAGGCCATCTGTCCTGGCGGCTGACTGCCAAGTCGGGGGATCTCTTGAGGAATTATAAAACCCCAAAAATGAACTTACTGCAGAGAAGGAAGATCTGACTTTGACCTTGTCGGACCTCTGACACCCCTTGGCCTCCGGTGGACTTCCAGAAGCCAGGGAGGGCAGGGCTCCTGCACCGTACTCCGTCGCTCCCCCTAGAACACAGCTGCCTCGTGCTTCTGTGCATGTCCTCCGGTGTGTGCTCATGCGTCTCTTTGGAATCAAAGAAGCCACCTGCTTGTCAGCACCGTGCAGCGAGTGCCCAGTGAAGCGCCACCATCGGTGCTCAGAGGCACCCAAATGCCACCACCGTGCGATGTCCAAAGATGCATTGGTCTGGGCAAGGGAGTGGCAACAACCTGGGACAAACGGATCCACCGGGCATGAGAAGGATAATGGTTCCTCCCACCCAGGAGGAGATGGACTGGGGCGGCCCCCCCAGAGCCCTCCACAAAGCCCGGTCATGGACCTAGAAGCCAGGATGCACAGGTAAGGGGGGAGAAGGGGCAGTGGGTGCAGCGGGGGCGGGGGCGGGTGGTCAAGGCTGAGCTTTCCTCCCTCCTGTCTGACAGCAGGCACAAGAGCCTATTGGGTGGCTGAAGGGAATGAGCAGCAGAGAGCCACTGATGGTGAGAGAGAGGGAGAGGGCTCCCCGCAGAGGCCTGGAAGAGAGCACCTGCTGCCTGGGACTGGCCAGGGCGGCAATGTGAGCGAGCCTGCAACCAGCCTGCTGGCTGCGCGGGGGCACGAGGAGCTGTTGGAAGCAAGAGTTTTCCTCCAGATTGAAGAGAGGCATTTGATCAGAGGCATCAACGTGAGTTTTCATGGGGGAAGGAGATGTGATTGAGGGCGCCACGGGGGACACGAGGGGGCCCGGAAGTGGCAACTCTGGGGTGTCATGATAGCACGTGGACTCGGTGTCTGTAGAACAGAAGAGCCGAGAAAGGGAATGGGGAACCCCAGCGCAGAGGTGGGCAATGCCATTCTCACTCTTGGGGTCTTCCTTGGGCTGTCTACGGCAGGGCTACAGCTTTTCAGCCAAGGAGTGTTCACCAGAATGTTTTACACAAGCGCCAACAGATTGCCTCTTCCTGAGATTAGAAATCCTTGCAGCTCCCAAATTCTGTTGAGTTAATTAGTGAAGATCAAAAAACTGTGGTACCCCAAAGAAGAAGGCATCCTGGGTAGCTCAGTGGTTAAGCATCTGCCTTCAGCACAGGTGATGATCTCAGGGTCCTGGGATCGAGCCCCACGTGCCCCACATTGGGCTCTCTGCTCAGTGGGGAGCCTGCTTCTCCCTCTGCCCAATGCTGTGCCTATTTGTATGCGCGCTCTCTCTAATAAATAAAATATTTTTTAAAAAAATGTAATTAAAAAAAAGTCATCCAGATGCCCAACAGGTATAGGAAAGGGTGCTCAGCAGCACCCATTGTCAGGGAAATGCAAGTTAAAGCCACAATGAGCTATCACTACACCCCTGTGAGCATGGCTATTATCAAGGAGACAAGAGATAAGAGTTACCAAGGGTGAGGGAAAGGGAATGGAGCCCCTGTGGGAAACGGTATAAAGGTTCATCAAAAATTAAAAATTACAATGGCCATAAGATCCAGCAATCCCCCTCCTGGGTAAATAAATATCCAAAGGAAATTAAAATAGGATACCTGCCCTCCCATGTCTATTGCAGCCTTATTCACAATAGCTAGGAGGTGGAAACAATATAAATGTCAACGGGTGAGTAGATAAAGATGTATATATATGCACACACACATATGTATATGAGTATTATTCAGCCACGGGAAAGAGAGAGATCTTGCCATTTGTGACAACATGGATGGATTTTTGAGAACAATATGCTTGGAGACATAAGCCAGACGGAGGGAGCCCTGTGTCAGACTCCCTGCACAGAGGGGAAACTGCTTCTCCCTCTCCCTCTGCTCCTTCCCCTACTCGTGCTCTCTCTCTTTCTGTCAAATAAATAAATAAAATCATAAAAAGAGAGAAAGAGAAATATGTTTTTATACAAGTATATGTTATTTACTTATTTTTTAAAGATTTTATTTATTTATTCATGAGAGACACAGGGAGAGAGGCAGAGACACAGGCAGAGGGAGAAGCAGGCTCCCTGGGGGGAGCTCCATGTGGGACTCGATCCCAGGACCCCAGGATCACACTCTGAGCCGAAGGCAGAGGCTCAACCACTGAGCCACCAAGTGTCCCAAGAAATGATAATTGTACAGCATGATGGAGGCATTAGGTAACACTATAGTGGTACTCATTCCAATATATAAATTAAAAACCTATGCAATGGTATATGTCAATTATATCTCAATAAATTTAAAGCTCTAATAGTTTATTAAAAAGAAAAAAAAAGAGTAGAGTACTCACCAGGGAGAGCAATAAAGAGATTGCTGGGGAAGCTGGCATGGCCCAGTGGCCTCAGGAAGAGGGGCGGGAGTCTGGGGGCGGCCAGAAGCTAACACAGGTTCAACCGCTTACCTTGCAGCCAGACCAGGGCCCCAGCGCCTATGTGGAGATGCCCGACAGGTCTTTCCTGACACTGTCGCTCAGCATTTCTTTCAGTAATAAATAAAATCACTGAATATGGAAAAAGGAAATTATGTGAGGACGAAATGTGAAAAGATGAAGAACTTTTTTTTTATTTTTTCTTTTTAAATTTATTTATTCATGATAGTCACACGGAGAGAAAGAGAGAGGCAGAGACACAGGCAGAGGGAGAAGCAGGCTCCAAGCACCGGGAGCCCGATGTGGGATTCGATCCCGGGTCTCCAGAATCGCGCCCTGGGCCAAAGGCAGGCGCCAAACCGCTGCGCCACCCAGGGATCCCAGAGAAAGAACTTTTAAGCTGACTATCCACTGCTTCAGAAGGATATTCTCCTTTTGTTTCAAGAATCACAATGTGGGGGCGCCTGGAGGGCTCAGTTGGTGAAGCATCTACCCAGGGTCCTGGAATCAGCCCCACATCTGGCTCCTCGCTCAGCCAGGGGGTCTGCTTCTCCCTCTACCCTTTCCCCTGCTCCTGTGGTCTGTCTCTCAAAGAAATAAGTAAAATCTTAAAAAAAAAAAAAAAGAATCACAATGTGGGTGTCGAAATGGATCATTTTTGTTTTAAATCACTGACTCAACAGAGTAATAAAGTAGAAGTCCTGCCAAAAAGCAGGATGTGTTAGAATGACTCACAGGTACAGCTCAGGTGGGAGATAAACTAGTTTGTTCTGCAGCTTATTAAAAAAAAAATCGGAGGTTTAAAGAAAATGCACGACTCTGCTCTAAATTAGAAGAAAACTAAAATTTTAAAGCAAGAATCCATTTGCTGACAATAACATTTGTAGAATGTGTTCCTTGCAGTCTCTCGGAGTGAACTCTGGAGGGTTCTGGGTTGGTGTCGGGGATGGACGCTCTCCTGTTGGCTGACTTTCAGAATTCACTCCTCCTGACTTCCTGCCATCTTCGGTCCCATCTAAGGGTTGATCTGACTCCGTTGAAACCCTCACAAGTGATCAAGCCAAGCAACAATTTAGAATTTAGAAAAGGAGAATTTAGAAAATTTAGAATTTTCTAAAAAACAGAACACACAGTACCCTTTATACCGCACCTAAGTAGGTAAACATACTGGTTCTAACAAACAAGCTGACAATGTTTCACGGAATGGTATCTACTCTGGAATTTATATTGTATCCAGATCTCTTTTATCCTACTCTGTCCATTTTTTTTTAAAAAAATGCTGCTAAAAGCTCCCTAAATTGAATTTATATCCACAAATAGATTACAAACAAGTTTGAAAAACATAGGTTTAGAAAATGTATTTTCCCCTACTTTAGTTATTTATAGTGGCATGATAGATAGCCAGGATTATAAACTAAAAACATTTGCTGTTGATACTCAGGGACATCTGGTTTGAAGACCAAAGGTGACAAAGACATTAAAAATAGTCACCACCATGTACTTCCTGCTCCGTCCCATTATGGTGTTAGGCTCTTCACAAATGTATTCTCTCATTTTCCTAACAACCTGGTGATTCGAGGTAATATTGTTCTTTATTTTTTAAATTTTATGTATTTATTTTGAGTGCGAGTGTAGTGGGGGAGGGGCAGAGGGAGAAGGAGAATCTCAAGCAGGCTCCGTACTGAGTGTGGAGCCCAATGTGGGGCACGATCTCATGACCCTGAGATCATGACCTGAGCCTAAATCAACATCTGGACACTTACCTGACTGAGCCCCCCAAGCGCCCCTCCAGGTACTATGGCAAGAAGTCACAATCCTGGAGGAGATGACTGTGCAAGGGAGTTAATCAACCTGCCATACTTGGAAGTAACCAAGACTGAATGGGCTGGGGTGAGGCTGTTTGTTACTCACAGCGCAGCAAATGACAGCAGTTTAGCTTCCCCTGAGCCCATGTCCCATGGGATGGGCTCTGTGGCACCTGCACACGCTGGGTTGCACTGTAGCTGAGGAACCCAGGCCAGGCCTCAGCGCCCTGCATAGCAGGAGTCTTCTGCTCTGTGGGGAGGGCGGTCCTTCAATTTTGAATTTCCTTCAATTCACCCAACGCAGAGGGTGTACATTCTAATGCACCTGCCCTATTCTGACACAGATGCTCTTTTCACTCTAGCACACAGCCTCTGGCCGAGCCCAGATCCAGCCTGCTGTCTTTCACTCAGGGTACCCCTACAGGACACTCTCCACCCACATGGGTCACTTGACACACGGACAAGGCAAGAAGTGGGGACAGTTTCTAGAAGTGGAATTTCTGGACCAAAGGCTTTTGTGATTTTGACAGGTATTGCTGACTTGTCTTTCGTAAAGGTTGTATCAATTCACTCAAAAACCGTTGGAAGAGAGAATCTGTTTCCTCACACCTTCAAAAATGGTGTTACCAACCTTTTGGTCTTTGCCAACCTCATAGAAGATAAATCGACTCTCACTGCAGTTTTAATGTCACTTATTCTAGAGTTCACATCGTTTTCACAGTCACTGACATTTCCTTTTCTTGAACTGTCACATTCTTTGCTCATTTTTCTATTATTTTTCTTCCTGATAACTTCTAACAGCTTTTGATACATATGTATGCATATTGTAAGTAATTTCTCTTTCAAAAATCAAACTTTCTTTCAAAAGAGAGATAAAGTTAGTTATCTTCCTTATGTGAATTTTTCCTTGCAGATTTTTTTTTTTTCTGTCTTCAAACTTAGCATTTGCTTATGGCTTTGGAGTTTTGTGTCCTATATAAGGAAGGTCATCTCATCCTGAAATGAGGCATTCAAGAATCTCCAGCGTTCTCTTCTTTCCTGATATATCTGGAAGTTACTAACGTGAAATGTGAGATAGGAACGCTTTTCCTTTTCTTCCCTATTGTTGGTTGTCTAGTGGTCCTAGTGCCATCTATTGAAGAAATTACATTTTCTACAGACCTATCATCTATTCAGTTCTTTATGTATAGGTCTATTTCTGGAGTCTGTTTTATGTCACTGACAGGAGCAGGTGCCAGCTCCTTACCACCTTAATTCCTGTGGCTTGAAAGATGTTTTACTAACCAGTAGAACTAATCTCACTTTATTACCCTTCTTTTTTTTTTTTCAGTATTTCTTTTAGCTATTCCAGTAAATTTAGTTTTCTATAAGGACTTCAGAATAAACTTGTTTCTTTTATTTTTATTTTTTTAAAAAGATTTTATTTATTTATTCATAGAGACACACAGAGAGAGGGAGAGAGAGAGAGAGGGGGGGGGGCAGAGACACAGGCAGAGGGAGAAGCAGGCTCCATGCAGGGAGCCCGATGCGGGACTCGATCCCGGGTCCCCAGGATCATGCCCTGGACTGATGGCGGCGCTAAACCACTGAGCCACCTAGGCTGCCCTGTTTCTTTCTTTTTAAAAATCCAGTTACAATATCACTGAGATTACCTTAAATTTAACGAATAATTGAAGGAGAATTAATATGTCTATCAGTGTTTTTTTTTGCAATTGCTCAGGCCAAAAACTTAAGAGGACTCATGTTTGATGCACGTCTGTCTCTCCCACATCCTTTATCCATCTATCAGCAAATCCTGGCAACAGTTCTATAAATATAAATATAAATATAAATATAAATATAAATATAAACATATTATTTATATAAAAATCCAGAAACTGGTCACTTCTCACCCATATCCCCCACCTAGTTCACACCACCACCACCATTTGCCACCCACGTTTCTGTGATGGTTTCAGAACTGGTCTCCCTGCCTTCCCTCTTGCTTCAATTTATTCTCAACCCAGAAGCCAGAACAAACCATTCAAACATGAGTCAGATCACCCCCACTCCTCTGCTCCTCATGCTTTACACAATGGAATATTATTCAGCCACGAAAAAGGAAATCCTTCCATTTGGGATGACATGGATTGACCTTCAGGGCATTATGCTAAGTAAGAGAAGTCAGACAAAGAAAAGGAAGTACTGTACGATCACTTGCAGTTAGAATCTAAGAGAGTTGACCTCACAGAAACAGAAAGTAGATTGGTGGTTGCCAGGGGTAGGGGTGGGGGATGGGGATGCGGAAGTGTTGGTCAAAGGGTGCAAACTGCAGGTTCTGGTGAATCTCATGGACAGCATGATGACTATGGTTCGCAATCCTGTATCATGTACTTGAAAGTTGCTAAGTGAGTAGATCCTAAATGTTCTCACCATTCACACACCAAATAATTATGTGAGTTGGTGGAGGTGTTAACTGATCATATTGTGGGAATCATTTTGCAACAGATAAGTGTCTCAAATCATCATGCTGTACACTTAGAACTTCCACAATGTTATGTCAATTATACCTCAATAAGGCTGGGGAGTGGGAGGACGCCCTCTACAGGCTTTCTACTTCACTGAAAGTTAAAAAACAGACGGAGCACAGATCTGAAGGTGAACGAGTTAACCATGTAACTATCTGAGGGAAGGAAAGAGTCCTGGGCAGAGGCAAGAGCCAGAGCAGAGGCCCTAAGACAGGAACATGGTGGAGAGTCTTGGAGCTGAGGTTACAGACAGCAGCAGACCACACACAGGGGTCCTGTGGGTCAGTTTAAGCTAAAAATTTTGAAAGCAGTTACTTATGTGGGGTGGGAATTGGGATAGAAGGAGTGTGGCAGAGAGACTTGCCTTTAACGTTAAAAATCTTATATGACAGGGTGCCTGGGTGGCTCAGTAGGTTAAGCATCTGCCTTCAGCTCAGGTTCTGATCTCGGGGTCTTGGGTTCGAGCCCCACATCGGGCTCCCTGCTCAGTGAGGAGCCTGCTTCTCCCTTTGCCTGTTGCTCCACCTACTTGTGCTCTCTCTCTCTCCGTCAAATAAATAAATAAAATCTTAAAAAAAAAAAAGCCTTGTAGAACTATTTGACTTCTCAAGGTATATGTATGACTTTGATAAAAATAAAAAGTTAATAAAGAATTTTAAAACACTGACATACAAAAGAAAAATATAGAAACTAAGGGAAAATCTTGACAGATGGCATTTGTCAGCATGTAGTGGGAGTTACGCTTTTCTCTTAGCAGATGGATGGACATTCTTATAACCAAACTCCGTGATTTCTCAGTTATCATGATTTTAAATAACACCCATCGATTTAAATTTTTATCTTTGAGCAGCCCCTGGAAGGTAAGGGATATTTAGTCAGTGTCTTCAGCATTTAGCAAGTGAAATGGCAAACTGACAAATTCTAGATTTTGTGATCTTCAGAGAAATAGAAATGGAAAAGGAAAGAAAGGTTTCAACAGTATTTCTTTTCTTTCACTTTCATTTTTATAAAAAAATCACATTAGTGGGCAGAATGTGAAACACGTGTGATTTTTAAGAATGCAGAACAGATCATGAAAAGAATGTAGACATTGATTGTTTGCTTCCACTGACACCTCAGAGGGATTAACATTTCTCAGGACGTGGGGGCCAAGCCGTGGCAGGTTCATTCACAAGCAAGGTGGGTAGTTGAGTGACTCCGAACACCCACTGCCCTCGGAGAAACAGAGTCTTGCCTGGCACCAGAAGCAGGAGAAATGCAGTGCTGGAGCACACAGCAAGGAGAGCTGCACAGACTTGTCTTCCTGCAATTGCACGCGTTCAATGAAAACCTCTCCCCTCACCTTTCTGTATTCGAAAAACTGTCATCATAGGACAATTTTCAAGGTGAATTTCTAACCATTTAATTGCAAAGCAAAAATGTTTTCATGTGTGTTTTTCTCCCCCACTGTGGAGTTTCCTTTTATAAATTGCATTCTCTTTTGTTAATGAAAGGACTAAACTGGACATAGAGATGGCTTGCTGCCTAAAATACCAAGAATAGTGTCCCAATAGGCCAAAGCTTTGCAGGAGCCACAGAAAATTAATGCTCCAGAAGCCCGCAGAGAGGCACGCAGGGTTACTTACAGATTCCTGGGTGCCAGCAGCAACAAATAGGGGAAGGCGAGGGTGGGAATGTTTCCTGTTTTAGCACCACCATCAGCCTATTACAGCAATTCATTTTAAAGACTAGATGTACATAGTAAGCCCAGGAAGCAAATGATTATTCCTCTAGAAATGGTGGGAAAATAGGACTAAGTTTCTTATATTTGGTTCTAATCAGTAAGAAATGAAAGCTGTTAAAATTATTTACCGTAGATTCAGGCATTAGCGCTTGCAGATCCTCATGCAAGTTCCTCAAAAGCTGTCATGTAGATGGTAGCTGTACCTGTGGGGAGCTTGCACAGCATACCGAGTAGGATCACCATGTTCTATGCCTGAAAATAATGTAACATTGTGTATCAACTAGACTTGAATTTTTAGAAAAAGTATTAAAAATTTTCCCAAAAAATTCTGAATGATAAATAGAAAAAATATATAAGCATTTAGCATATAAAAGACCCAGTCCCTAGAACTCCCAACAGGGGGAGCTCTTGGAACTCTCTCAGGGTTGGAGGGACGGTTGTGCACCATAGTAAATGTATTTTTGAATCTGAAAGTAATTATAGATTTTTTAAAAATCTGCTGATATTATAGGTAAGTCCTACATACCACTCACCCAGTTTCCCATATTGTTAACATCTTATTATGTTTATAAAAGCTAAGAAAACAGCATTGATACATTACTATTATCTTAAAAAAACCCCACCCGTCATGCAAGAATTTTCATTACAAATCTACAAAGTCATTAAAAGAACCTACCCTAAAAACAAACAAACAAACAAACAAAAAACCCTACCCTAAATTAACATCTTGCTTCCTTCCCATTACTACTCAAGGTAGCTCTATTTCATTGGTCTTTAGGGATAATGCAAAATCAACGATAGATAAATGCGGTTAATACTTTGAGAGGCACATTTTGTGCTTTTAAAAATTAAGTCGTTATAAAATTTGTACCACATTGTGTATGTTCTGACCAGTGCCTTTCAAACTTTTTTTCGCTATTACTCTTTAAGAAATAAGTTTTATACAGTATCTGCACATACATACCCCAAACCAAAACAGGGGTCACACACACTCGAAGACCCTTACAACGACATGTGATACACACTGGTATTTTCCATTGAATTCTGTTCTCTTCCATTCCATTAGGAAAATTGCTGGTAAAGACCCCCAGTTTCTTCATTAGTGGATCATAAAAAAAAAACACCCCACTTTAGATCGTTGATCAATTTCTTACTATTTTGTTCCATAATTAAAAACACCAAAATTTAGAATCCTAGGTTACCAGATAATCCCTACTAGATAATGCCTCGTGTTCTGTTTTTATTCTATGGCACATGTAATGACAAAACAAATGTTATTATATTGCCATGATTTCTAAATTTACTATTTTTAAAGCTATCATAGACAACCCTCTGGAAACACTGGCCAAATCCTTGTCATAACTGGTCTCTACTGAAACAAGGTCCGGGGAGGCACAGGCACAGGTATCAAGCAGAACTTTTTGAAAGCTCCAATCACCCAGCTGCCCTAAAATGGTGGGGTCTGTGAAGACATAATGCAGATAGATTCTTAGGTTACAATCGAAAAGAGAGAAAATCCAAAAGTGCAGATTTAGTACCATCTTCCTTCCATAGGAGACTTCATATTTGCTGAAGCACACTTTGCAAGTAGTACTTGTTTTCATCTGTAGCTTTAATTTCGATTATTTTACTTTCGAGAAGTTCTATTTGGTTCTTTTCCAAACCTGCTTGATGAGTTTTCCTTTTTTTTTTTTTCCCCACCACCCTTGAGTTTTCCTTTTTTTTCAGATTTTATTTGACAGAGAGCCAAGGGAGAGCAGAAGGGGGGCAGGGGGAAGGGCAGAGGGAGGGGGAGAAGCAGGCTCCTTGCTGAGCAGAGAGCCCGACTTGGGGCTCCATCCCAGGACCCTGAGATCATGACCTGAACCAAAGGCAGACGCTTGAAACGACTGAGCCACCCAGGTGCCCCTGCTTGGTGAGTCTTAACAGTTTCTTAGACTCAATTCCTCTTAACATCAGAGTCTGTGTCACATCAATATATCCTTGAAATGCTTATTCCCCGAAGCTTCCCTGCAGCAGGCTGTCGCAATGTCCTGCTGCCACGGACTGTGGCTTTTGACTGTGAGCGTACATTCCAAGCATTCCATGTGCAGGGCTTTCTTTGGAGGTCTGGCTTGAAGGTGGGTTGATACGTGGTCATTTCAACTAGTTGCCCAGAGGCTCTATCCAGTTGGCCCCACTTAATTTTTATTTTAGTTTTTAAGTAATCTCTACACCCGACCTGGGACTTGAATTTACAACCCCGAGATCAAGAGTTGCACGTTCTACCGACTGAGGCAGCCAGGTGCCCAGTTGGTACCAGTTTAAACTAAAATCCTGGCTTGAGGGGCATTTTTTTTTAAAGATCGCTCATATGGGGCAGAATTTTTTTTTTTTTTTTTTTTTTTTTTTTTATGGGGCAGAATTTGAGCTGAAATCCAAGTGTGATGTAAGCTGTTGTGAGAGTACATGTACATATGTTTACATTTCAGCCCTCCATGGAGAACCAAAGTTCAAGACAGGAACCCTCCCTGGTTGGGGGCCTCATGCATGCAGCCTCATGCATGCTGTGTGAACGTGTGTGTGACTGCGTACCCTGGGTTGATCCGAGACTTCATCTGTCTTCTGGATCCCTTGATACTAAAAACTGAAGCTGTCCCTAAATTTTTTAGACTCTGGGTATGACTTACCTTGTCAGGTCATTAAAATAGTGTTTTCTGAATTCAACATCTTAAACAGTTTTGAGTAGGAGGGTACAACTTAACACCGTATGTCTGTACAAATTTGAAACATCAATTCTCTCTCAATCGATTTGAAATAAAGCGCAGAAAAACCACTATGAACCACTATGTGTAATTCAGGTTTTATTGCTTATTAATTATGTCATTCCATACAATTTTAGGTAGACAGACTGAGAAAATATACTGGGAGCGTTAAAGAGATGATGGCAATACAGATGAGGATGTTCAAGTGTGTTACAGAAGGTGGTCAGAGGCACCACTGCCACCATCACCCCCAAAATTTGTACATTTAATATAAAAAGAGTAAAAATAGTTCATTGGCATTTAACTAGCATTATTCTTTGTCATCTCTGAACCACAATAAGCCCGAACAATTTCAGAATTTTCAGAGCAAAACACGGTTTGTTCACTAGCAGATGCAGTGGTTTCAGTTTAAAAACAAGCAAACAAGTCAACACAACTTAAACCACGTACACAACCCCAAAAACAAATGTTGGCATGTTCCGGTGGTCTTGAATTTCAATGTTACTGTTAGATTAGTTCAAGATAAAAAATGTGATTCAGCTTTTGAAAATCAGATTACACTTCTTCACCGTAATTGTTTTTACTATGTAATTCAAACAATTTCAATGAGCCTACTGTTAACCCAGGAAAAGCCACAGATACAATTCAAACTGCTCTTATGCTAAGGACATGTCTTGGGAAGTTTTTTAAGTCTTTAAAAACTCAGACCCAAGCTGCACAAGTATAAATGGAGGAACCAACAGTCTACCCTTCTAGATAGAGCAGCAGTTCTTAGGGTTTTCAAGCCAGGGAGTAAACGCAGTCACTGAAAATCACACATGTCAGTAACTTCCTGGTTACAGGACACTAATAGTTAACCTTATACACGATGAAAAAAAAACAAAATCAATCCTGCACTATGATTCAGCATTTGAAAAACTTCTATGTCTATTTCTATGAAGATGCTCAGGGTGAGAAATCTGTGTGGATATACTTGAAAAGAAGTAAGACTTGAAACGTGGTTTTATGTTAAACCATTGAGAAGATCTCTGTTACCAGATAACCACAAACACACAGTAACAGATAAACAGGAATTTATTAAAACCATTGTCTCCAACAATACAAAAATTAAATATTAAGGCATCTTTGACTCCCATCTTGGTGTATGCAGCAAAGAGAAATGTTTTCAATGGGAACCAACACTTCTGTTCAAATGCTTTCGAACGTATTTGGCAGATTTGTTTTTATATCCTCCTACTCCACATACAGCTGGAAACTCTCATTGCCAAGTATGACCCAAATGAAGGAAAAAGTATAAACAGATACTTGTTTATTAAAAAGTAGTTCACTCTTGAAAAATAAAAAGGAACTATAAAGAATGGTATGTATAAAGCTCAAATACTAGTATTTAAATTTCTCTGAAGCAATTTATGCTTCAGTAATTGAGAGAAAGAAGAGATGAAGACTTCACTAAGATGAGAAGTCTTAATATGGATCATGCCGCAGAATAACTGTTCACTCAATATTCTCCACTGGGATGAGAGTTTCAAAAAGGCTTCCTGCTCCTTTAAAAAATATCACATCCACTAGGATAAGATCATATAAACTCACATTGATTATTTATTATTTCCCATTTTGTCCATTTACAAAGCTCAACCATCTTCAAAAATAATGCTAAACGGTAACATTTCACCTTTTATTAAGGCAAGTTTGTGAAAATAATTTAATACAACCAGATCTCTTCATGAACTTTCAGCTTAAAACATTTTTTACATAAGAAACATACAAAAAAATTCTGTTTTATAAAAAGCCACCTCAATAGCAGAAAAGAGTAATGAAGGATTTTGAACCCAGTTTACTTTTTAAAGGATGCTCTTCTCTTGTCTTCAATTCCAAGTACTATTCATCATCTTTAGAGCCAGTTTTGCTTAACTACAAAAAAAAAAAAAGATAAAAGACATAGTCAACAAAATTAAGCTATCATATTATCTGAATTCATTATTTTCACTTAATATAAAAGAAACATATTTATGGTTGATAGAACAACAAACAGATAACAAAGTTCATGTAACTTATACCATCTACAGCTTTCACCATATTTAACTACTTTTTAACTTCAGGCTCAGCTACTCTAGGATTCTTTAAAAATACAACCTCAATAGAGCAAGGGGGGGAAAATCCCTCAAAGCTTTCCAAGAAATAAATTGGAACCAAGAATATATGAAAGGTACCACTTATAAAATGAATGACATTCTATTTTTGTTTTCTATCAATAAACTCTTGAAATTAAAAAAAAAATTGTGGCTAAAAAAACTACAAATGAACAGTTCTAAAAATGGGATAAAAAATTTTTTTGAAAGATTTTATTTATTCATGATAGTCACAGAGAGAGAGAGAGAGAGAGAGAGAGAGAGAGAGGCAGAGACACAGGCAGAGGGAGAAGCAGGCTCCATGCAGGGAGCCCGACGTGGGATTCGATCCCGGGTCTCCAGGATAGCGCCCTGGGCCAAAGGCAGGCGCTAAACCACGGCGCCACCCAGGGATCCGTGGGATAAAAATTTTAAATTGAAGGTCTTTTCTGATAAAAATCTATAGAACTTAGCAAATGGCAGAGAGGGAAGTTCCTAAAGAACACACAAGCAATTCTGACTAAAGACCCAGCCAAGAAATCCAAGTTGAAGCCAAACCCTGAGGACCTCAGAGAAATGTGGGAAGCTGTGAAAAGCAGAAACTGCTAATGTTCTTGAACATTGAGGCCCCAGCTCCTCTTCCCACTTTGATCATCTTAAAGAGCTTTTTTTTTTTTTAATTTACGTTATACCTACTGCATTTGAATTGAAAACTGAGAAATTGAATTCATGTAAAAGTAACAATAAACTCATTCATTACATGATAACTGAGTAACATTTCTTAAATGAAAAGCTGCATTTTCTAAAACAAACTCATAAAACTTAATGTGAAGAATAGGAGTGTTTTACATTTTTTGTGAACTTCCTTATTACCAAGGTCCACAGAAGACAGCTGGGTTTTTGCAAATCTGCTTCTACAGTTATGCTGGTATAATGGAAAACAGCTAACAAGGACACAGTATGAGTACGAAGAACAAGCTGAGTTAATATAAAAATGCACATACTTAGATTCTAGACCTACTCACTACCTTAAAAATTCTGGAGAATACAAGAATATAAAAGCACACATTTTATTAGTGCTCTAACAGAAGAGAATTAGTGATGGCATCATCACACTTCATGGAACCTCTGCTAAACACCACCGTTCACTTGTGGGAGAATGAAGAAAAAAGGCAAAGGACACCTTAATATTATGATGTAAATAGTTTTGACCTTGCAGACCCCCAGAGGGCCTCCAGGGTCTCCCAGGGATCCCAAGATCACACTAGGAAACTACCAGCTTAGGGTAGCAGATTCTGAGTCTGGACCACACCTCCGTGGTAACTTCCCTCTTAAAAACAGCTTCGCCTGTCTCCCAAGATGACTGGATTTTTTAAATCTTAATTTCTATTTCTTGAAATTTTGATTTATATTAACAAGGACTCTATGAAAAACAAGCAGAAAACTAAATTTCTGGAGTTAGGGAAGGAGAAGCACCATCTATCTTTGGATTAATCACATTACTTTTTGAGCCTGCGTGGAAAAGACACACTCTCACTGTGAAGCCTGAAGCTGGAAGCACTTGAAGGAGGGAAACAACTTAGCTGGTGAGGTACACACATGCATACCTAAGGACAACATGGTGTACCCATCAGGCTGACCATACACAAACATCCCGAATGTGGCGGCCCTCTTGTCCAGGAAGCGGACAAGAAATACTGCTCCTTTATTCCAACTGTGTTTGGTTCCCTAATCCCAGGTTATATTTTTCTACTAGATTCTAGAAGCACAAATGATGATTTTAAATAGTTTGTATGGTAAAGGTCTCCCATGGCCCAGACAGCTGACTTCAAATAAACTTTAAGAATGTTCTGCTTAGGGCAGCCCCGGTGGCGCAGCGGTTTAGCACCGCCTGCAGCCCAGGGCATGATCCGGGAGTCCCGGGATCGAGTCCCACGTCAGGCTCTCTGCATGGAGCCTGCTTCTTCTTCTGCCTGTTGCTCTGCCTCTCTCTCTCTCTTTCTTTCTCTCTTTCTAAGTAAATAAAATCTAAAAAAAAAAAAGAATGTTCTGCTTATAAATACCCAGATTTGTGGGTCCCGGTTAAAGTCTTAATCTTTAACTCCCCTCAGATCATATTAATGACTTCTCACAGCAGTCCTGGCACTAATTGGCATGCAAAATTCATCTTGTGAAGTCCTACAAAGAGGATTAACTAAGCCTCACTTTAATATATGGGAAGCTACAAATAAGAAAAAATATTGAGAGCAGTTGGCAAAAAACTTTGAAGTGAAAAGTAAACAACTTTAAGAGAAACAGAAATCCTTCTTGACAATGGTGGGGAATCTTCATCTAGGGTTTGTCTTTAAAACAAAAAACAAACAAACAAAAAAACCCCACTAATTTCCACTAAGAAATCAAGCATTGCTTCCTAGGATGAATACTACGAATCACAGGCATTTTCATTCTTCAGATGCACTTATATAAACAGTTGTACATTATTGTACTTATAACTTAGATTCACAGATTTTTCCTTATTTTTTTAAAAAAAGAAAATCTAATGCTGAGGTTGTAGGAAAGAATATTTCAAAATATTCTTGTAGTGAAAGATACTTCAAAAATACTTACATGCTGCAGTAGAAAAGGAAATACGCATCCCAGCAAAATTCAAAGGTTGAGGTGGGAAAGAAATGAAACATATAAATTTCGTTATTTGATGGCGGACTTATAACAATTTTTTGAAGCCCAGAAGAGAAGTGTTATATACCTTCACCACGTCCACCCAGTTCCATCCTCGAGGAAGTTCTCCTTTGTGATCTGGAGGATAAAAATGGTAACTTTATTTCTAAGACCAAGCAATAATTTTTATAGTAATCAATACTCTACTACTAAATCAGCTTTTATAGACTATCCTGCACAACAAATAGATTAAAATCTTAAATCCTGCATTTTCAAGCTGGAAAACTAGTTTATCATCATTGTGAACTGGAAGCACCATTCTCCTGGGGATACTTGCAAAGTAATTCATATGTACTCCCTTTTCATATTTACCCTATTGCCATTCCTGGTGAAATCTGGTATTAGGGAAAAAACATAGAAGTGAGGTGGAAATGCTAGGAAGAGGAACTAATCAATTTATTAATTTCATGCACTTGTACAATTTTACCGCTTTTTTAAGGTCTCATATTATTTAAGCAAGAAACTGTGTTACTTTACTGCTTCATGAGGGTTTTTACACTACGAAGCTGGGTTCAAGCCAAGAGTTCTTTTAAATCAAGGTCTGGCCAAAGATACAAATGCAATGAAACGCCGGGACACCTGCACCCCGATGTTTCTAGCAGCAATGGCCACTATAGCCAAACTGTGGAAGGAGCCTCGGTGTCCAACGAAAGATGAATGGATAAAGAAGATGTGGTTTATGTATACAATGGAATATTACTCAGCTATTAGAAATGACAAATACCCACCATTTGCTTCAGCGTGGATGGAACTGGAGGGTATTATGCTGAGTGAAGTAAGTCAGTCGGAGAAGGACAAACATTATATGTTCTCATTCATTTGGGGAATATAAATAATAGTGAAAGGGAAAATAAGGGAAGGGAGAAGAAATGTGTGGGAAATATCAGAAAGGGAGACAGAACGTAAAGACTGCTAACTCTGGGAAACGAACTAGGGGTGGTGGAAGGGGAGGAGGGCGGGGGGTGGGAGTGAATGGGTGACGGGCACTGGGTATTATTCTGTATGTTAGTAAATTGAACACCAATAAAAAAAAAAAAAATAAAAAAAAAATAAAAAAAAAAAATAAATCAAGGTCTGGCCTTGAGACTAAGAGGTATCCTGGCCCACTTATTAGTAACCTTTGTGGTCTGATATAATAGTATTTAATCTAACATTGTTTATAATCTGGCAGGACCTTAATCTGTTGAGAGTGCTTGAAAACAAACTCATACTTTATATATATAGCTTACAAAGTAATTTCATTCTTATAACAGAATATTCAAACTTGAAGAATAATATAAAAATGTTTTAATTTAAAAAGGCCTGATTTCCTTTATGCTTGATATATTTACATATATTTCATTTTATGAAATCTTTAAAATCGACATTCAAAACCCATACATTAATTTTACACAAGGAAGACTAACCTATTGATTCCTTTTTTTTTTTTTAAAGGTCAGTTTATTTATTCATGACAGACATGGGGGGAGGGGGGAGAGAGATATAGGCAGAGGGAGAAGCAGGCTCCATGCAGGGAGCCCGATGTGGGACTCGATTCCGGGTCTCCAGGATCACACCCTGGGCCAAAGGCAGGCACTGAACTGCTGAGCCACCCAGCAATCCCCTAACCTCACGATTCTTATAAGACAGAAGCAGTATTAGTATTACTGGGCCTCAATCCTAGATGCTAATGTCTCTTTTCTCCATGCCAATAAAAATTTTATCTCATTGTTTACTGGTTATAAGGAGCATGGGGGCAGATCACCAATTTCATTAAGTAAAACTTACCCACACAGTACCATCATGGTCCCATTAAAATTTTATTTAGAGTACAAGCTCCAAATCACAAAATCTTCTACCATAATTATAAAGAGAATGCCTTTTAATTGGGCATCATAAAAAAATGGAGATGGGGAAATGATAAAGGGAATGATCATACGTCATTGTTTATGAAAGCAACAGTTAATGAACTGACAAAAATGCTACAGCATTAAAAAAGATTAGCCAAGTTCTAGAAAACGGATTGCAATGGTTGACAATTCACTGCTTCAGTGTTCATGCTTTACTGCTGCTTTGACATTAGGTATAATGGATTCCCAGATTTTTAATTTCACAAACCATTACAACTTCAAAAGTGTATTTTGAGGGCCAACATGGGGTTGCTATCTTTTCATTCTGCCACGTAGGACATTAAACAAAACATAAACCAAAAACTTGCCATCACTTTATAAAAGAAAGGGTATTATTTTAAACTTCCTCACCAAAGTAAAAGGATCAGTTCCTTTCTTTTTTTTTTTAAATAAGTTTATTTTTTATTGGTGTTCAATTGCCAACATACAGAATAACACCTAGTGCTCATCCCGTCAAGTGCCCCCCTCAGTGCCCGTCACCCATTCACCCCCACCCCCCGTCCTCCTCCCCTTGGATCAGTTCCTTTCAATAAAGGGCAGCTTGTAACCTTATACCAAGAACATACACACATTCAGACATAAATATGCATGGATACTTTTGTGTATGTATAAATAAATATATACATTTCCTTAACTGGAAAAAAAGTTTACAGACTGATACCAATTTGCAAATTTTTAAATAGTGAAATCAAATATTATTGGTGATATGAGCTGGGATTTATAACTCTCTTTTGAAGGTCCATAACAAAATGACTCTGGTTTAGGAGACACAGAATTTATATTCTTAAATCTTATTCTAATTGTATAAATAAATCAACTACAGACAAAAATTATGTTTATTGTCCTAAAATCTAATGGTATACCAGACTTCATTTCAAATGAAAGCTGTAGTTCAAAAAATTTTTAGAAATACACATATCTGCCATGGAGGTAAACAAATAGGAAAATCCCAAACATGTCAGAAAGGGTATAAGTAGGACACATTTTGTATGCTATTCTACTATTTTCCAACCTAAAGACTCATTCTATAGTTATTTTGCCACTCAGTTACCTTCTCCTCAAATGGCTATCTCTCGTGATAAAGTGGTAGTATATATTTTCAACATACATTTGTGACCTAACACAGTGTCTGATCGAAGTGTTCCAGGAACGAAGAGTAAAGAACTACTCTTCTAAACCGAAATATACTTATTAAACCCTCATATTATACTAAAAAGGAACCCATTTATCTGTTATAAAAAAAATAAACACAAACCTGTTTTATCTGCCAGCTTACGTTTCTGGGCTTTTGAAAGCTGTTCTTTTTTGTCTTTTTTCTTACTCGATGGGGCTGTATTAGGAGTTTCAACGGAGATGATACTGCTTATGGGGATCTAGAAAAAAGCAAATAATTCCTATACTGATGCCTTAGAACTTACTGAATTATACTAAATATGTCTACATCCTTCAGTGAGTTGACAATTTTTAGATACGTGAAGCAAAAGAATCCTGTATTATAATACCCATTTATTAGATCAGGTGCCATTAGTACATTTTTTTTTTTTTTTTTAAGATTTTATGTATTTATTCATGAGAGACACAGAGGGAGGCAGAGACACAGGCAGAGGGAGAAGCAGGCTCCCTATGGGGATCCTGATGCGGGACTTGATCCCAGGACCCTGGGATTATGAACTGACCCAAAGGCAGACACTCAACCACTGAGCCATTCAGGTGCCCAGCACATTGATTTTATTCTCAGAGTTCCCACAGAGGGACTTGCATAATGTCAGTTCAACTGTTGTAACCAGCTCTCTGAGAAAGAAGACCTGATATCAGCATTATGTTGAAGCCCTGAAGTTCTAAGGTAATTTTACAATTCAGTTAATTTGCTTTATTTGGAAATTTTTTTTTTTTTTTTAAATTTTTATTTATTTATGATAGTCACAGAGAGAGAGAGAGAGAGGCAGAGACACAGGCAGAGGGAGAAGCAGGCTCCAGGCACTGGGAGCCCGACGTGGGATTCGATCCAGGGTCTCCAGGATCGCGCCCTGGGCCAAAGGCAGGCGCCAAACCGCTGCGCCACCCAGGGATCCCTATTTGGAAATTTAAATGTCTTTAGAAAAATCACAAGTGTCTACCTATAAAACCCTGGTTCCCTGAAGAAAGGAAGAAAAATATTTTAGGGGGCGCCTGCATGGCTCAGTCAGTTAAGTATCCAACTCCTGATGTCAGCTCAGGTCATGATCTCAGGGTTGTGAGATCAAGCCCAGTGTAAGGCTTGGAGCTCAGCGCAGAGTCTGTTTGAGGTTCTTTTTCCCTCTCCGTCTGCCCCCGCCCTGCACATGCGTTCTCTCTCCATAAATAAATAAAATCTTAAAAAAAAAAAAGAGAAATATTTTAATTTAGATTCATGTAGTCAGAGTGTAATAGACAAAATTTTAAATGCTTACTAGGTGCCCAGCACTGGTGTGGATGTTGTATATACAGTACTCATTTGAGCCTTACTACAATCTTAGGACATAGATACTATTATAATCCCTGTTTTACAAATGAAACCCAGCACCCTTTCCCTCTACCAAAAAAAGTCACACAGTAAGTGTGCAGTGAGGCTTTTCAGGGCCATGCAGTCTGGCCCATAGTCCACAAGCTTTGCTACCACCTTCTGCTGCTTCTCTAGCTGCTCTCAGTGCTCTCCTGTGTTCCTGTCAGGAATGTGGAAGCCAGAACTGCTCAAGGACAAGACACACAGCCTCTGCTCTCAAAAAGCTTCCTGCTTGGTTCACAGAGTCAACAGACTCTGACCATGCGAAGTCTTTTAGGACATGACCTGGTGCAAAGGGGTCTAATGCACAGGTGCCTATGATCATAAAAGATGATGATTTCCTAAAATACGTTTAGAAGTAAAATTGTTTTTTCCCATTAAAGTCTCTTTAAGCTGGCACTCTTTAGGTTCAAAGTGAACTGTGACAGTACTATTCACAACTAAAGAAGGCTCATGAAGAAAGTAATTTCAAATGTATTTTAGGACTATGTGAGAAATCCTCCACCTGAGCTTTATGAAGACATTAAATAAATGTAAATATTTGGTTCAACAACATCTCAGTTTTGGAGGGCACATTAAGTATTTTAGTCCTTTTTTATTTTATTTTTTAAAGATTTTATTTACTCATGAGAGACACACAGAGAGAGGCAGAGACACAGGCAGAGGGAGAAGCAGGCTCCCTGCTGGGGGCCTGATATGTGGGACTCAATCTCAGGATCCTGGGATCATGACCTGAGCCAAAGGCAGACACTCAACCCCTGAGTCACCCTGATGCCCCAAGTCTTATATGAAGGGTAAGATCTAGAGGATTTGATTTCATTTTTAAAGTTAAATAAACACTAAGAAATCTAAAATTCACTCTTCTTATTTTAGCTCAAATGTAATTCATTTAAAATTTAACACAAAATTTCCTTCCAATTTAAAAAAATAATAACTAGTAAAGATGAATTAGTGGAGTGAAACCAATTCAAAGCGCGAGCTCACCGTAGAATTCACAGGCTGGTGATTCTCCATGAACTGCTCTTTATTGTCCTTGGCGTACTCAAACAACGTGTAGGTCATGGCAGTCCCGAGATTGACCTCTACCGCTTCCTGTAACTTGGCTAATATGCTCTGCTTTACAGCCGATGATCTACAATGCACAAGAAGTATACCGCTGAGAGACACATGAGAGATAGCATTACCAAAGGAAAGAAAACCAATGAAAACAGAACATTACTCACATGGTGTTGTTAAAAAAAGCGTTCATAGATATAATTGGAGGTGTTTGGGGATATGTTTCTGTCCAGGAAATCTCTATTAAGAAGGCTTTGGGATCACCATTTTCACCTATCTGAAGAAAAGGGAAATCTTAGGCTTGTAAAAAGTGATACAAAGACAGAATATTTAATTATAACTTTTAAAATGATGAATATTGCTGATGCTCATGATCAGATTGGACACGTAATACTCTGAAAAGTTCAGGGTCCAGGCTAAGACTTGGCAGGGGGTGAGAGCTGTATTAATAATAGAGTCTGACTTGATGTCCATGGCCTGTCTCTCCAACCAGCCCGCCAGCTTTTTTCAGTATCAAGACTGTCTTACATATATTTTTGTTTTCATCAAAGCTTTTGGAGGACAAAGACAAGACATCAATTGTGGAGGATAGAAAGAGAACGGAGAAAAATAATAATCCACCAACTTGAAAGACCTAATCTTGCTCTAAGTTTTCTAATTGCTAAATCAGAAGAGGCGTTAAGAACAAGTAATTGATATGCATTAGCACAATCTCAAGAGATCAGAAAATGAAATGTAAAATTGAGAGAAAGAAGAAAAAGGTGAAGAGATAAGGTTTAGGAATACCTTAGGCTGCGTGAGAACTTTGAGGATCTATCCTGTTTGCAACCTTCAAGTATGCAATATAGTATTATTAACTAAGGTCACCATGCTGTAAATTACATCCCTCTGACTTATTTTTTTTTTTTATAACTGGAAGTTTGTTATTTTTGACTCTCTTCCCCTGAATAATTTAAAGATGTCTTTTCTATTTTCTTTCTTTTTTTTTTTTTTTTTGCTCTCCCCAACTTTTTATTTAAGACACCTTTTTAGAAAGATTTTATTTATTTGACAAAGAAGGAGAGAGAGCACAAGCAGGGGGAGCAGCAGAGGGAGAGCAAGAAACAGGATCCCCACTGAGAAGAGAATCTGATGTGGGGCTCGATCCCAGGATCATGGCCTGAGCTGAAGGCAGACACTTAACTGACTGAACCACCCTGGCCCCCGTTTGAAACATTTTAATCTCAGAGAGAAACTGGAATAGGAGAGCCCTCACTGACATGTATCTTATTTACAAAATACCTTTGCTTCCATCCACTTGTCATTCTCTCCTACAGAATCACTTCCTCCCCTCCCCCAAAGAGACAACGAGAGTGACTCTTTTTTTTTTTTTTTTCCTTTGGTTTTTGTTGAACTATTTGAAAATAAACGATGAAACATCCTTAAATACTTATGGGGTAAAGTATTCTAAGAGAATCAGAATCCTCTATTAACAATACTACCATTGTCACACCCAAGAAATTCAACATGGATACAGAGACATTATCTAATTCATTAATCCATCTAAAAAGTTTTCCATTCACATTGAAAGTGTCCTTTAATAAATCACCTCCTCAACCCCACTGAGGTTCATGGATTACATTTGGTTGTCATATTTCTTTATTCTGCTTTTATTTAGAACAATCCCCAGCCACCCTGCCTACCTTTTAATCTTTCATGACAAAAAGAATCTAGGCCACTTTTCTTGTATAATGGCCCCAGATCAGGACTGATTGTTTCCTGCACTCCAATTGGGATTTAATATTTTGGTAGGGACACTATACAGGTGATGTGGATTCATTCCTTTAGCATCATATAAGGAAGCACATAAGATCTCCTGGAACCATCAATGGTTATACTTAGCCTTGATCACTTGGTTAAGGTGATACTCTTCAAAACTCTTCAAAGTTAAGGTACCTCTCCCATTTTGTAATTAACAAGTAATCTTTGGAGTGACACTACAAAACCTGGTGAATATATTGTTTTTCAACAACTTTTCAACCAAAAGGTTTTAGCATCCATTTATGAGCCTTGCCTGAAATGATCAACATGCTGGTGGTTGTAAAATGGTGATTTTTCTAATAAAATTATGGAATGATTCATGAGTCAGCATCTCATCCTTGCATGGGGTGATCCTAATCTCCTCTGTAATATTTTTAATATTTATTTTTTAGATAATAGCAATAGATTAAAATTTTTTTTCACCCCAAACCATGACTTGATTCTATCTTGTTCTATCCATGGATTCACCTTTACTCTCCAACCAATAAGTTTTTATTCTCTCCCCCTCACCTTCAATCACAAGACACACCAATAGAAGATGAAGCTTAGAAATTATGTTCAATAAATGTAGGGACGTGTTGATATACACCTACGTAAGTCGATGACATAATCAGTTTATTGCCTGTGTTCCAAATACGGAGATAATGAAAAAGTGATAAAAGTAACTTGCTTCATGCAATCACTAAGTCCCTACTCAAGGTGTGTGGAGAAACAAGGTGCCCATGTCTCTTACAGTACTAGGTACAGAAGATATAAAAATAGAGGTAAGATGGTTCTTGTCTTCAAGGGGAGCAGACATTTAGGTAACTCGCTAAATTGTGGCATGATTAGAAGTCTAAAAGTGATCAAAGTATGAAGAAACAGGGAATGGCCAATTCTGCTTTGAAGTCAAGGGAGAGCTAGGAGACTAGACCCAAACATGTCACAGAGGAGCCTGGGTTAGGCAAGCTTGGAATAGAGATGTGGATTTTAACTCTAGTACTTGTCAGCACCAGCTGGGAAAGCTTGGAAGTTATGATTGAGAGATTCTATCTTTAAGATTAGAAGGCAAGAAACTTTCTTCCATTTCTAACATTTGATAATTCTGCAACAATAAAAACAAGCTCATCTTAGTTTTTAAAAGTTTCGGCATTGTTTTCAAAAGTTAAAAACAATTGATGTTGTGGTGATGAGCTTTCATTCAAATGCTTCAGAAAAACCCGAAAATGTAATACAATTAAACCATTAAATTTAAATAACAAAATCGTTTAAAAAGTAAGAGCATTTTTAGCAAGCTTCCATCTTTTCTAGCAAAGTTGTAAGGGCTCTTCTTCATGTCATGTCTTACCCTATATTGAAATGAAACGGGACTCAATTCCCGGAAACTTTCATCCCCTTCATAAATAGAACGTAGGGCTTCCAGTTCCATCTGAAAAAAAAAAAAAAAAAAAAAGATTCAGATGAGTTTTGTTTGGTGGTATAAATGGATTAGAAATAGAGGATCTTTACTTTCTGATTCAAGCTCACTCAACTATGTAAAACTTAGCTACCTTATATGGCCCTTGATGTTTATAACATGGGTATATAATGTATGTAACATATGCGCCTAGAGTAACACAACAATAATACTAATACTACTTTAAGATGATGTGCCAGGCACTCCTAAGCATATCACAGGACACTATCTCACTAATTCTCACATCAATCCTATGAAGAGTATCTTATTTTCTCCAAGGAGGAACATAAGAGTCTGTTGAAAGCAACTCTAGAGCACGTGTCCTTGATCACTCTGCTAAAGAGCAGCCTGGGGTGGAGAGAATATTAAACTTGGAGATGAGAAATACAAACCATAGTAACTCCCCACTATTCACATGTATTATTTATATTTTTAATCCTTCCCACAGAATGATGTGAAACTTGAAAAAACACATAACAAAAAGAACTTTAAAAAATAAAAATGATGGTTAGAAAAATGTTTGACAAGGATCTATCCAAGATGGAAAAAAAGGGACTGCAAGAGGAAATGTAACTAATGGTCCTTGCCTGGAAATATTTCTAGAACACCACGGGCTGACAAATGAGAAGACTCAATCTCTGTTGTGATTGCTGATGAATGCCTGAGAAGAGAAGCAAAGGCAATACTTGGGTACAGGTTTTAGTTTTTAGGTGCACATGATGCATTCTACAAACTAAAGACAGACAAAATTTTAGAACAGACTATTATTAATAGAGAAATAGTTCATGGGGGCCTAGGAGGATAAAGAGCAGTAGTCCCTAAGCCTTGGCAGGCATTTGAAAACCAAGATAAATGTAAGCAGGCTTTCTTAGAGAAGATAACTTTGATGGTACATCAAGGAAGGGCACAGAACAGTCTACCTGGGCTTCTCTTGCTACCTTCCCATGGAAAAAAAATACAGTTCAAGTGGATTTCAGAACAATCAAGATTAGATTAGAAAGAGCCACCTTACGCAAAATATAGTGTTACTTCTCCCGCCCTTAAACCTTTCCTGTATTTTAACTAATGAGTAGGACAGGAACAAAATTGAAGGCAGGGTTATGAAACTGATGAATGAGAATTTGAGGGGACGGTGAATCATGCTGGTGGCACAAAAAGAATTCAAAATGTCCTTGAAAAACCATATAACGAGATGAAATTTTACAAGTAAGTGGAAGAACTTTCGATCCCTAAACATACAAATAGAGGATGAAAAACAAATTGCCTTGTACAGAGTACTTGAAAAGCTGTAACTGACAATAACTGTAGAAAACTGATGCTACAATTTTATTTTATTATTTTTTTTTAAGATTTTATTTATTCATGAGAGACACAGAGAGAGAGAGAGGCAGAGACTCAGCCAGAGGGAGAAGCAGGCCCCATGCAGGGAGCCCCATGTGGAACTTGATCCCAAGTCTCCAGGATCAGGCCCTGGGCTGAGGGCAGCGCTAAACCGCTGAGCCACCCGGCTGCCCCGATGCCACAGTTTTAAAACAGGACATAAACTTATAATCTGTCCGCAGACACACGATTCCAAGACTATAAAGGAACAACAACAAAAATGGACATATGGAAAAATGCCAAAAGGAATCATTTAGTATGAGAAGAGGACACCTGAAAACCTGGGCAGAGGACTGATTTCAAAGACCTGAAAATCAGTCATGTGGAGGAAGAGACGGAATTATACTGTTAAAATGAAGATCCCTAGAAGAAGGGGAGGTGGGTGACTGGGTGACGGGCATTAAGGAGGGCACATGATGAGATGAGGATTGGGTGTTACACTGTATATGCTGGCAAATTGAATTGAAATAAAATCTAAAAAGAGGATGCTGCATAAACAACAAAACATAAAACAAGATCCCTAGGCCTCATGGGAATTCCAATTCAGTAAACCTGAGGTACAGTGCAGGCACCTGCTTTTCTCACAACCACCCAGATGACTCTAAGGCAGTGCTCCATGGGCCAAACTTTGAGAAACAGGACGTTACAACGCTTCACTGTAAGAGCTCGTTGGTGCCTGGACTCAGAAACTCACTTAGCAAGAACAGTTTAGAAGGGATTTCAGAGATCGACCAGCTTGCTGGACTTGGGGTCCTTTTAACTTCGATTCCAGGGATCCCATCACATCTAAAAGGGCTGACTTGCAGGGCAGCCCGAGGGGAAGGGCTCAGCCGTTTAGCGCTGTCTTCAGTCCAGGGCCTGGGCCTGGAGTAGCAGGATCGAGTCCCACGTCGAGCTCCCTGCACGGAGCCTGCTTCTCCCTCTGCCTGTGTCTCTGCCTCTCTTTCTCTCTCTGTGTGTGTGTGTGTGTCTCTCATGAATAAATAAATAAAATCTTAAAAAAAAATAATAAAAGGGCTGACTTGCAACAGACATTTTCTAAACCGAGAGTGAATTACTCATCCAGCAGACCTGGATGCTTGTCCTGATTCTACCCCCGTGCTCCCTGTGCAGCCCCGCAGCGTTCACTTTACCTATGCAAACTCTCCTCCTTCACCTGTGCGCATTACACACTTAGACGGTCCCCCTGGAGCTGACCCATATCATTCCCCTGACCAAAGGATTCGGTGTCAAAGTGGCAGTCCTCGAGAAAACACGTGGGGCACAAACCATACGGTGCCGCCGCCGGTTGCACGTATGCTCAGAACAGACTTCCTCTCCCCTGGACAACTAAGTCCCAGATGGAGACGCGATCCCAACAAACAAAAAAGGAAAAAAAGGGCCAGACACGGGGGGCCGCGAAGTGTCATTCTTTTCCTCCCCCCCAGGAAAACTGAACTCTCCCCCTACCTGCCAATAGATTTTTAAAATGTACAGGTGGATCAGATTCCAGGCAGCTTCGCTCAGGACCTAAGCGCTAAATAAGAACAGTGGGGATTGAAGGCGAGCCAGGAGCCCTGGGTCGCCTACCAAGGACACCCGTCGTCTGTCCTATTAGGGAGGCGCGGGGCCACCCGCCCACCCCGCACCCCGCAGCCCCGGGGTTGCAACACCGAAGACAACAGGGGAGGCGGAGGCGGAGGCGGACCCTTCCCGCGCCCGCCCGCCCGGCCTCTCCCCCAGGGGCAGGCTCGCTCCGCCGCAGGGGCGAAGGCACGTGCGGGGCCGCGCGTTCCGGCGTCGGCTCCCGGCCGGGCCTCCCCCGGGGCCAGCGCGGGGAAAGGGGCGTCCAGCCAGCGGGACTCACCTCCTGGTCCTCGTTGGCTCCCATCGCGCCGGTCGGGGGACGCCCCCCCACCCCCGGAGGGCGTTTGCGACGGCGAGACAGCGAGAGCAGCGTGGGCGGCCCCGACCCTTCCTCCGCGCTCTCCGCGCCCGGGGGCTGCGGGAGGCACACTCCTCGCACCGCGGACAGAGCACGGCGCGCCACCCGGGCCTCCGGGCAGCGCGAAGCCGCCTGCGGGGCGTCTGTGGGCGGGGAGCCTCAGGCCGCCGAGGGTGGGGCGCCGGCGCCGCACGGCAGCAGCCGAGGCTCCGCCTCCTCCCGCTTCTCGCTTCTCCTATTGGCTCCCCCTGTCCCCACCCCCTTAGCCCACTTCCGACGTTTTGCGGCGCAGCGTTAAGTTTCCGGGGCCGCGGTTGGCGTAGAGCGCTGTCACTCACGCCCGGGAAGTGCTTCCTGTGCGTGCGCAGGCGGGGACCGGGAAGTCTCGCTCGCGGGGACCGGCGGCGGGGCGGTGGCGGTAGGGACGGGCCGCGGCGTTCTGGGGCGCCCGTCCTAGCCCCCCCCACTACCACCCCCGCTCTCCCGGCTGGCGGCGACCGGCTACAGCTGCAGCGGGCCCGGGGCGTGCGGCCTGGGTGAGTCCGGCCCCCGGAGACCGCCGCGGGAGCGAGCTAGAGCTCTGAACAATGCTGGTGTTGGGAGGGGGGGGGCGCGTTTTCCTTCTGCTTCTGCAGGTGCAATGCCTGGCATTTGTCGTCCAGCTCGTAAAGAGAAGACGCACCTCTTTCTGGGGCCTTCGGGGGGCAGGGGCGGGGGCGGGGGCACGGTAGCGTCTGCCTGGAGGGCTGCAGCGTTATTGCTCGCTGTGCTCATTGGGCCCCCGGGGCCGAACGCCGAGCCCCCGAGCCCCCGAGCCCCCGAGCCGCCGGGGATGGTATCTTCCGAAGGAGGGTGGTGGCTTCACGTTCTCAGCACCGTCCCTGCCCCGAATTGTCATTCCTCCTGGGATCGTTTTTTGTGACCCTTCCTGTAGCCTTGCGTACTATATACACCCCCGAACCTCCATTAATTAACCTGCACGTTGCCCCCTTTTTTTTTAACCTGCCACTTTGATGAGGTCGCCTTTCTTTGCAGTATGTCATCCTTTTCAAGAACCTTCCTTATGATTTTCCACGTCAGCTTCCAGTTTACTCCCCTCGCGTTACATGATCTCTCCCATCCAGAGTGTTTCCGACTTTTGCACCTTGTTCCAGGTCGTATAGCTCGTTAGTGGCTCCACTGGCTTCTCCCAGGAGACCTGGGAAGTTCTACAGGCCGTCCTTAAGATCCACACACCTCGGGGCAGCCCGGGTGGCTCAGCGGTTGAGCGTCTGCCTTTGGCCCAGGTCATGATCCTGGGGTCCTGGGATCGAGTCCCACGTCGGACTCCCTGCATGGAGCCTGTGACTCTGCCTCTCTCTCTCTCTCTCTCTCTCTCTCTCTCTCTCTCGGTCATGAATAAATAAATAAAATCTTAAAAAAAAAAAAAAAGATCCACACACCTGTCCTTCGCCGGTGTTCTTCCCTTTGCTGTAGAATAAACAGTACCATCCCAAGGGTCAAAAGCTTTTAAAGTAGTATGTGGCAAGAATTTCCCATACGGTTTTCATACGGTAATTTTGGGGACAGAACTGCAGTAATCTCAGCTGGGCTGTCCATTGTGCTAGCCAAGTAGCCACTTCTGGCTATTGAGCATGTGAAATTGGCTAGCCTGATTTGTGATGTGCTGTCAGCGTGGAATACACATCATCAGATAATGAAGACTTAGTACAAAAAAAAAAAGTATCTCATCAATAACCTGTATTAATGTCGAAGTGTTAATATTTTGGACATATTGGTTAAATAGAAAAATAGAATCTTGTTAATGTTAATTCCACCTGTTTCTTTTTTAATATGATTAGAAAAATTTAAAATTACATGGCTCATAACTTCTTTTGAACAGCTCTGTGATTTAGAGCTTCATAAGTCATTTCTAGGTCCCCTTATTTCCACTCCATGTTCAGGGACCACAGCTAATTCTCATGAGCCTCTGGGTTTTTAAAATTTATTTATTTATTTTTTAAAGATTTTACTTTTATTCACGATAGAGGAATAGAGAGGGAGGCAGAAACAGGGGAGCCCGACGCAGACTCGATCCCAGGACTCCAGGATCACAACCTGGACCAAAGGCAGGTGCCCAACTGCTGAGCCACCCAGGGATCCCCAACGTCTGGGGTTTTTAAATGAGGGAATGGATCTTTAGGGCTCTCATCTAGATTCTTGGTATAAAGCACAGTTCCCCATATAATATGTTTTGACCACCTCTTTTTAATGTTCACCCCAAATTCCTTAGAACTAGAAATTTTCTTTCTCTGAACTTATGATCCTTTGTCCTCATAGCATAATCCTGTCTGGAAAATGTCTGCTTAAATAGTTCCAAAACTTCTATGTCTTGTTGACATTTATCATTTCTGATAAGCTGCCCATTATTGCTTCAGTACGTAAATGTGAAAAGCCTAATGATCTTTTAAAAATTAACTTTTCAGTTAAGAAATTTTTGGTTATCAAGTTAGTAGCATAGTGCTTTTCCCTTTTCATAGAAATTATATTTTGAGTTTTATATGATACACTAGTAAAGATCACTTTGAAAAGAAACTTGGTACATGATTTTGGCAATGAGAAATGATCTTTATAATGGCAGTTTTGTTTGGAATAAGCACATTTTTATGTAATTGCTTTTCTAACGTTAGTGTGTGGTAGGATTTATTATAGACTAATTCTCAGCTGAAGGACACAGTATAAACAAATCCCTCCTAGAGGTTTTCATTCATTGTTAGTTTTTCTCTTCTAGATTTTCTTCTAAATAGTACACTTTACATTAACTATGGAGAAGTGAAAAAACATAGCTATTTAGAGAACTAGCATATTAGTTTAATAATTTCCCAGGAATTCAGGAATTAGATGCTAGTGATTACAGAGAAATTAGTGATAGTTGTATTTATTGTGTATGTAAGACAGCAGTTACTTTTCTTTATATCAGAAATGGGTCATGAGACCTATTTTAGTTTGATCACCTTCCTGCTTTCTTGGTCTGCTCATCCCACAGTTCAGTTCTGTGTGCATTTGAGATGTTACTGAAAGTACTGATTTGTCTTGAAGTTGACTACAACCTTTGTAACAAGAGATTTTTAAAATATATAATACCGATAGTTATTCAAAAATTGAAGCTTTCCATTTTGTTCCCCAAATTTTTATTTGCTCAGTGTTTGCAGATACTGGAAAAGAGTCTTGCCTTTTTGTAATGTTTTATAAATGGTGGAGGCTCCTCTATTAGATATGGATATGGGCTTTTAAAACATTTTTAACGTATTTACATTTGTATTTCAGATTTTTCTTGACGCCTCGAACATGAGCCCCACACAGTGGGACTTCCCCGTGGAATTATGTTGTCGGCCTATGGCTTTCGTTACCCTTACGGGCCTGGATGTAGTTTATAATGCTGTTCATCGAGCTGTCTGGGATGCTTTCTGTGCCAATCGGAGGGCTGATCGGGTGCCAATTTCTTTCAAGGTGCTCCCAGGTGACCATGAGTATCCCAAATGTAGACCTAAGGTAAAGACATGATTGCATGGGGGCTTTTCCTTCTCTTCCTCTCTTCCACCGTATGCATGGATACCTTTTTCTTTTCTAATGTCTTTGCTGGAAAACCCTGAGTTTTTTGTTTGTTTGTTTTTTGAAATAAGATTTTATTTGTGAAAAAGTCAGAAAGAAAGACATTTTTTTTTTTTAAAGAAATTGAAATACAATACTTGGAGCGACTTTAGTCTACAAATAGTCCCAACCCTGGCCACCCAAAGTATGATTCTGGGAACAGTAACAACACCTGGGAACTTTTTAGAAATTAGGAATCCAAGATCCCTACTAGACACACACTATTTGGGAATCTGCATTTTAACAAATTCCTGGGTCATTTACATACATATTAAAGTTTGAGACAGATAGGTCTAGACAGTGGCCAAACATCTACTTATATTCCTTAGTCTTTTTATACACTGTTGGAGTTATTGCAAAGTCAGGAAAAAGCGTAAATACGCTTTGGAAAATGACAGGCCTCCAGGAGAGACGGGGGAAGGATAGGGAGCAGAAGGGTGAGGGGTGCTGAGATGGGAGAGAGGAGTCATTGCCAAGGAGCACTGGTCTTCTGGCATCTGACCTGTGGGAAGTAGAAGGTGCTGCTTGCTACTTGATTCTTTATCTGCTGTTGTCAAAGGCAGAATTATTTTTCTTTGAGAAACCTCAGAGGTAAAACCTTGAGTTTATCAAAGCTATGGTTGTAGTGATGCATTAAGAAAACCCAAGACTTTTTCATTATGTAATACACTAATAGGTATATTTAATGACAGCTATTTTTTTAACCCCAGAGGAAAAATTACTTTATAATTATCATTTACAATTATAATGGATTTTCTTTTTTTTTTTTGCATTTGCTTAAAACCCTTCGTAGTCTACATTAAAGCCCTCTCTAAAAGGAAGGTCTCACATTCCCCATTTATCATTACCAGTATCATTATGGAATCCATGGCCTTTGCAGTTTGGTTCAGTTTCACACACATCATTTGAGCACTTGCTTTGTGTTAGGTACTAGGAATTATGCAATAGACTGGTGACAGAAATTTAAATAAGACATGGTCTTACTACATTTCTGTATTTAAGAGTCATCCTTTATTTTTTCTTCTCTTCCCAAGTAAGGCAAATGTGGCCCTGGCAATATGTCATTGAAACAAATGAAGCCATTTTGGCTCTTATGTCATCTCTGTAAGCCTGAATTACCTCATCTTAAAAAGGTGTCATGTGTATGTCGAATGAAATGAATGAGCACAAAGTGCGTGCCATTTAGTGACAGGTGGCTTTTGCTTGCTGCTGTTAGGAGTGCATTCAGCTTTGCCTATGTTTGCAGAGAACTTCATATGAATGGTACATTCCTAAGGGGATCTTAAAGACCGGCTGGATGAATAAACATCTGAATCTGGTGCCCGCCCTGGTGGTTGTGTTCTATGAGCTGGACTGGGATGAGCCTCAGTGGAAAGAGAAGCAGTCTGAGTGTGCTACCAGAGTGGAAATAGTCAGGTACAGTCTACTCCGTCTTTGCCATGTATCAGGTGGTCCCCAGTAGGTTGCATGTGTCTTGTTTACTAATATTTATTCAAAGCAGCAGTGTTCCTTTGGGAATTGCTGACCTCCTGTGACCCTTGTTTGGTTCCTGACAGGTAGCTTAACATGAATGCTTAACTTCTATAATGCTTAAGTGTGTGAAGAAATTTAGAAGACATTTTAGTTGGAATCTCCAAATGCTTTTTTCTTGCATTCATGATATTTTGGGGGAGGTGTATAGTAATTTGCTACTTGTCTTATAAGACACCTGTTTTATCACCTTTCCTGTTTGAAAATAATTTTCTTTGCATGGCCAGTCTATAGCGTATCACCATAAAGAAATAAATGGCATTAT